>NC_135803.1:36495954-38895954 GCF_964213995.1 Mustelus asterias
CCCTCTCCTCTCCCCTCTCCTCTCCCCTCCCCTCTCTCTCCCTCCCTCCTCTGGCGCCCCTCTCCCTCCCCTCCCCTCTCTCCCCTCTCCTCTCCCCTCCCCTCTCTCCCCTCTCCTCTCCCCTCCCCTCCCCTCTCTCCCCTCTCCCTCCCCCTCCCCTCTCCTCTCCCCTCCCCTCCTCCTCCCTCTCCCCTCCCCTCTCTCCCCTCTCCTCCTCCCCTCCCCTCTCTCCCCTCTCCCTCCTCCCCTCCCCTCTCCCCTCTCCTCTCCCCTCCCCTCTCTCCCCTCTCCTCTCCCTCCCCTCTCTCCCCTCTCCTCTCTCTCTCCCTTCTCCTCCTCCCTCAGACCGCCCTCTCCCTGAGCGAGTGACGTCAGTTCCGGCGCTCGGGCTGCCGCGCGCACTAACGGTTGCCTCTCGCGCTGTGGGCCGCTCGGTGTCGGGGCTGCGAGAGGAGGAGCCGCTTCCCGGTGAGAGCTTCACTCACTCTTCATCTCGGGGCAGCTGCCGTAGCGGCGACAGCAGGGCGGGCGGGCTGCCTGTGTGCCTCAGCGCAGTGGCGCGTAGAGCAGCTGCTGCTGTGGCAGAGCGTCCATGCTGAACTGACAGTGATAATCCGCACACTCTGACTAAATCCAAATTCCGATCAGTTTCCCAACGCCGCGATTCAGGGACAATTAATGAAACAAAGCACAAACTAACAGCATCGCTGCAGGTGCTGATCTCCAGTGCCCAACCTCCAATACTGCCGGCTTTACTGCTTGTAAAGATAAAGGACGCACTATGTCCCCACGATCAATGAGCCTTTCTCTGCCCGGACTCCTTTACACGAGCTGCAACCTTTGGATCTCTGTTTGGAAGAAATCAGGGCTTGCATTTATTCGGACGATAAGGCAAGAAATTCACGAACCCGATAGTTACCACAGGGTCTGTTTTATTTGGGTAACTGACGCCTATTATTATAGTGAGGGTTGTTTTTTTAAAAGGCTTTTTGATTAAACTAATGTGTATTTTGACTTGGGGATTGGAAATGACTGACTTCTTTGTGGAACTTTGCTGTGTGCGGATTATCCGCAGTCACTGTTCATAAAAGTAATTCATTGTAAAGCACGTTGGGTGGTAGTCAGATTTGATTGAGTTGATTTATTATTGTCACATGTATTAACATACAGTGAAAAAGTATTGTTTCCTGCGCGCTATACAGACAAAACATACCGTTCATAGAGAAGGAAACGTGAGAGTGCGGAATGTAGTGTTACAGTCATAGCTAGGATGTCCAGAAAGATCAATTTAATGCAAGCTAAGTCCATTCAAAAGTCTGACAGCAGCAGGGAAGAAGCTGTTCTTGAGTCGGTTGGTACGTGGCCTCAGACTTTTGTATCTTTTTCCCGAAGGAAGAAGCTGGAAGAGAGAATGTCCGCGATGCATGGGGTCATTAATTATGCTGGCTGCTTTGCCGAGGCAGTGGGAAGTGTAGACAGAGTCAATGGATGGGAGGCTGGTTTGCGTGATGGATTGGGATACATTCACGACCTTTTGTAGTTCCTTGCGGTCTTGGGCAGAGCAGGAGCCATACCAAGCAGTGATATAACCAGAAAAAATGCTTTCTGTAAAAAGCATCTGTAAAAGCTGGGACATATTTTTAAAGTTTATTTATTAGTCACAAGTAAGGCTCACATTAACACTGCAATGAAGTCACTGTGAAATTCCCCCCGCCTGTTTGGGTCAATGTACCTAACCAGCACGTCTTTCAGAATGTGGGAAGAAACCGGAGCACCTGGAGGAAACCCACGCAGACATGGGGAAAATGTGCAAACTCCACAGACAGTGACCTAAGCCGAGAATCGAACCCAGGTCCCTGGCGCTGTGAATGTTTGTTCTTGATATTATGGGAATGTATTCTGATTGTGTGTTCTTGTTGCTTTCACACCTACATGAAAACCTACCCGCCTAAAGTAACAATTGGTAACACATTTTGGACAGACAATTCTGGAACTACTCAGCAGGTTTGGCAGCATCTGAAAGGAGAGAAAGAGTGAATGAAACTGGAAAATGTTGCTGGGGGACGGGGAGAAAGATTGGTGGTTTAACAGATGTCTGCTGATGTTCTGGTGACCTGATGACAAAAGCACAGCTAGTTGGGAAGGAACAAATCGGTAGGTGAAAAATCAGGGAGATTAAATGACCAAAAGGATGATGGTGCAAGGCAAAAGTAAATGGCAGTGGGAGAAATAAAAGAACAAAGATGGGTCTAGAGTTGTAATTGCAATTGTTCAACTCAGTGCCGTGTCTGGAAATCTGTGACGTGCTGTGAGCTCAGGTTGATTTTAGTTGGAACAGAGTGGAAGTGGGTGGAGAATTAAAATGACAGGCATGATGAAGCTTGGTATTATTTTCGTGGATAGAATAGAGGTATTCCGCAAAGGTAAGGTGAGAGTGATTGCCTTTGACATCAAGGCAACATTTGGCTGAGTGTGGCATCAAGCAGCCCTAGTAAAACTGGGGTCAGTGGGAGTTGGGGAAAACATGTAGTCTTACCTAGCGCAAAGGAAGATAGTTGTGGTTGTTGGAGATCAATCATTTCCGTCCCAGGACATTACTGCAGGGGTTCCTCATGGTTGTCTCCCAAGCCCAATCATCTTCAGCTGCTTCATCAATGACTATCCTTCCATGATAAGTTCAGAAGTAGGGATGTTCATGGATGATTGTACAATGTTCAGCACAATTCATGACGACTCATGTTTGTGTCCATATGCAGTAAGAGTCAACATTGAGTTCAGCAATTTCAGATCATAAATTTTGCCCCCATTTATTCCCACAACAGTTATTAGTGATGATTCTGCCATTCCCATTTACACTTCTACACTCATATTTTGCTTCTTAACAGAAAATCTTAATACTCAGGTCTGGTAGCATCTGTAGAGAGAGAAACACAGTTTTGGTTTGATCTGATTTGATTTGATTTATTACTGTCTCATGTATTAGCATACAGTGAGAAGTATTGTTTCTTGCGTGCTATACAGATAAAGCGTACCGTTCATAGAGAAGGAAAATGAGATCTGAATATTTCAAGATTTTTTGTTAAGCAAAACATGAGTGTAGAAGTGTAAATGAGAGTGCAGAATGTAGTGTTACAGTTATAGCTAGGGTGTAGAGAATGATTAATTTAATGCAAGGTAGGTTCATTCAAAAGTTTGATGGCAGCAGGAAAGAAGCTGTTCTTGAGTCGGTTGGTACATGACCTCAGACTTTTGTATCTTTTTCCCGACGGAAGAAGGTGGAAGAGAGAATGTCCGGGGTGCATGTGGTCATTAATTATGCCGTCTGCTTTGCTGAGGGAAGTGTAGACAGAGTCAATGGATGGGAGGCTGGTTTGCGTGATGGATTGGGCTACATTCACGACCTTTTGTAGTTCCTTGCGGTCTTGGGCAGAGCAGGAGCCATACCAAGCTGTGATACAACCAGAAAGAATGCTTTCTATGGTGCATCTGTAAAAGTTGGTGGGAGTCGTAGCTGACATGCCAAATTTCCTTAGTCTTCTGAGAAAGTGGAGGTGTTGGTGGGCTTTCTTAACTATACTGTCGGCATGGGGGGTCCAGGACAGGTTGTTGGTGATCTGGACACCTAAAAACTTGAAGCTCTTGACTCATTCTACTTTGTCCCCGTTGATGTAGACAGGGGCATGTTCTCCTCTACGCTGCTTGAAGTCGATGACAATCTCCTTCGTTTTGTTGACGTTGAGGGAGAGATTATTCTTGCCGCACCGGTTCACCAGATTCTCTATCTCATTCCTGTACTCTGTCTCGTCATTGTTTGAGATCTTACCCACTACGGTGGTGTCGTCAGCGAACTTGAAAATCAAGTTGGAGGGGAATTTGGCCACACAGTTATAGGTGTATAAGAAGTATAGTAGGGGGCTGAGAACACAGCCTTGTGGGGCACCGTTGTTGAGGGTGATCGTGGAGGAGGTGTTGTTGCCTATCCTTACTGATTGTGACCTGTGGGTTAGGAAGTTCAGGATCCAGTCGCAGAGGGAGGAGCCGAGGCCCAGGCCACGGAGTTTGGAGATGAGTTTCATATGAATAATGGTGTTGAAGGCTGAGCTATAGTCAATAAATAGGAGTCTGACATAGGTGTCTTTGTTATCTAGGTGTTCCAGGGTTGAGTGCAGGGCCAGGGAGATGGCGTTTGCTGTGGACCTGTTGTGGTGGTAGGCAAACTGTAGTGGATCCAGGTAGTCCAGGAGGCTGGAATTGATTTGTGCCATGACTAACCTTTTGAAGCACTTCATAATGATGGATGTCAGAGCCACCGGACGATAGTCGTTAAGACACGCTGCTTGGCTTTTCTTTGGTACTGGGATGATGGTCGTCGTCTTGAAACAGATAGGGACCTTTGATTGTTGTAAAGAGAGGTTGAAGATGTCTGCGAATACCCCCACAGCTGATCTGCGCAGGATCTGAGTGCTCGTCCGGGTACCCCATCCGGACCAGTCACTTTCAGTGGGTTGACCTTCGAGAAAGCTGCTCTGACGTCTACAGTGGTGACTTCAGAAACAGGTTCATCCAAGGCTTCCAGGGTGCAGGGCGTGCTCTTGCTGACCTCTTGCTCAAAACGGGCATAGAATACATTGAGCTCATCAGGGAGAGGGGCGTTGGAGCCGGCGATTTTACATGCCTTCATCTTGTAGCCTGTTATGTCTTGCAGACGTTGCCATAGTCAGCGGGGGTCTGTGTGGCTAGCTTGGGACTCGAGCTTGGTCCTGTACTGTCTCTTGGCATCTTTGATGGATCTCCTTAGATCGTATCGGGATCTTTCACTAAAAACATTTTCTTTTGAGTTTAGTCAGGCTTGTTCAAATATTTTCCACTTTTTGCATGGATTTTAAAGCCCCAGATGGTGGTTGCCATCTTGACCCTATCTTGCACACAGTTTTAATTTAACCTTAAAACCTGTGGTCCCAAGCTGATCACCAAAATTATTGAAAATTTCTTCAGTCAATCACTTTCACCATGTGTTGCTATTTCTTTAAGATACATGGTGTAATATGGTTTTATTTAGGTGTATAACAGTAATAAGTAAACACACAGTAATTTCCAGGAGCTTCAAGAGTTTACTGCATACTGAAATACACATGATGTGGAGTTGCCGGCGTTGGACTGTAGGAGTAGGCACAGACACACCTGATAAGGAGCAGCGCTCCAAAAGCTCGTGATTCCAAATAAACCTGTTGCACCTTAACCTGGTGTTGTGAGACAACTTACTGAAATGCACATCAGAGGGAAGAGAGATGAAATAAACAAAGGATTCAGCTGGCTCATCGTGAGTCATGTGCGGCTTCAATGACCCATGACATTTAGTTGCAACCCACGTGCATCTCATGCCACAAAGACAGGCCTTACCTTTCATTCTTTCCATTTCCCCATTCCCTGCTCTTGTATTTAATTAGAACCTATTACATCTCTTGTCTTTCATTGGGATTGGAAAAACAAAGTCCCAAAATGTTATTCTTTTTCCATAAATGCTGCCTAACCTGTTGAATATTTCCAGTGTTTCTGTTTTTATATCAGATTTCCTTCACCTTCAGCATTTTACTTTTGTAACAGATTTCATGTTTGTTTATAGATCTGACAAGTAATTATAATGTTATAAAGTAACATAAATAGTTTCTAAAATAAACTGGTCAAATAGTTGCAGTAAACTCTTAAGGAAGATCCATATAGAGACATTCTTAATGTGCAAACTAGTTTTATTGGAAAAACTGCTTAAATGGTTAGCTCCATTTAGCAAGAAAAACTGCATAAATAGCTTCATGGCAGCAAGAGTCATCTTTGGGCACAATTGCATTGCACCGCAAGGATACTTGAAAGATTTCTGACTCATCATTGGGTAGGACCATTTCTCAGGGTTCTGGGGTAGCCACCTTGCATGTGTGGATGAGGGGCCTACCTCGTAGGGCAGAACATTGTGATTTTTTTCCCCCCCCCTCTCAAAAGTGCTGGCTCAGGCACAAAAAGCGATGTACAGGCCACCGGCTGCATTGCTGGCTTTTCGAACCATATTTTCCAGCACTTTGGAAAAAGAATCCTGGGCCTACCCTGCTGGCAACATCAGCCTTCCAGATATCAGGGGTGCCCTGATCTAACAAATAGGAAAATAAGATCTCAGAACCAGTCACACAGAAGGGGACCCCTCAAACTATGCATAGGGAAACCCCCTTCTCCCTCCCTGCCCCTTCTCCCTCCGCACCCCTTCTCCTATCCCGCCAAACGTGGGCACAAAATGTTGACCATAATATTGTTCAGGGACCACCGAGACTGGACTGAATTTTTAAAATTCCTGCCTGCATTATCCCTGTTCCTAAATGGGTACCTTTCACGCAAGTCTTTATCCTTCTTGAGTGCTTGAACAACATTCATAACCATAGATTGTATTGTTCTGAAGTGATGTCCAGGCTGAAACCAAAAGAGAAAATGCTGGAAAATCTCAGCAGGTCTGGCAGCATCCGTAAAGAGAGAAAAGAGCTGATGTTTTGAGTCCAGATGATCCTTTGTCAAAGCTGTCCAGGCTGAGTGGCTTGACAGCAAGAGTTGTAATTTGTCTTCATGTGGGAAGGCTTTGTAAGTGCGACCTAGCACTGGAGTAAATCTCATTCTAAATATCGAATATTGTTTGTATTTAGCATTAACTGCAAGTACTATTGAAATTCTAAATCACGTCCATGGGACCAAGAAGCTATCCACTGGAGAGTAGCTGTAGATTGTTAATTAAATAAATTAGTTTGAACTTTTTTTCTGCATGTGGGCTCAGAAAATAAAGGCACGAGCTGAGTCCAGTGTTAGAGATCAGATCAGAAACTCCAAGGTATATTATGAAGTTAGCCTAGTCTGTTTTTGATTTTGACTGTTTTTGATTTTGGCATTAGTATGAGCATAAGGTGATTCACTCTAGGAAGTGATTCTATTGATTCACTAGGAAGTTTTTATTAAAACAAATTTTGTTTAACAATAATTAAGATAATTAGCATAATTTTACCAATTGAAATACATAAACGTGACAAGAGACTGCTAGCCCATCCACTCGTTCTAATTTAAGCAGTATTCCTCATAACCTTAAACTCCTGTTCAGAATCAGATAGCAAAAACACACAGGCTTATGTGGGTTGCCAGTCCTCAAGCCTTTTAATACCTTGGGAGAGTTTTACAAAGAGAACCTGTCATCTGACTCTCAGACAGCAGCCTCCAGAGAAAGAGCTATCTTCAAACAGCAGAACTCCAGAGAGAGAGAAAGAGCTGCTGCTCCTTTTCAAATCCAAACATAAACTGCCTGCTTTTCTCCCTGTAAGCCTAGCTCTGCCCCTTCACATGACTCTCTTCTTGTCAGTCAACCTAATTAAACCCTACTTTGAAACCCCAGGGGACAACGAAAAATATAACAAAACTGCATTAACTCAGATTAAAACAAACACCTCAATAACTAGGAGCAATTATATTTATGCATGCTCAGCATGTGGGCTGCCGGTTGCAGACAATTGGCACTGTAATCAGAGCTGAAGTATAAAGCATATCCTTCACAAGAAACATATACATTTCACACAAATACTGTACCTTTAAGAAATGTATCATCACGGGCGTGACTTCAATGGAGTGCTGGGAGTTTGCTGAGTTGAGGGAATTGGTGAGGAGTGGAAGGAGGTGCTCCTTTGCTTTTTTTCACTTTTATACCCTGTAGGAACACTTTCTTGTTCTACTACAGCGGAAGAAGTGATTTGATTTATTATTGTCACATGTATTAGTATGCAGTGAAAAGCATTGTTTCTTGTGCACTATACAGACAAAGTATACCGTACATAGAGAAGGGAAGGAGAGGCTGCAGAATGTAGTGTTACAGTCATAGCTAGGGTGTAGAGAAAGATCAATTTAATATAAGATAGGTCCATTCAAAAGTCTGATGGCAGCAGGGAGGAAGCTGTTCCAGAGTCAGCTGGTACGTGACCTTGGACTTTTGTATTTTTTTTTCCCGACTGAAGAAGGTGGAAGAGAGTCTATCTGGGGTACGTAGTCCTTGATTATGCTGACTGCTTTTCTGAGGCAGCGGGAAGTGTAGCCAGAGTCAATGGATAGGAGGCTGGTTTGCGTTATGGACTGGGCTTTATTCACGATCCTTTGTAATTTCTTGCAGTCTTGGGCAGAGCAGGAGGCATACCAAGCTGTGATACAACCAGAAATAATGCTTTCTATGATGCATCTGTAAAAGTTGGTGAGAGTCGTAGCGGAAATGCCAAATTTCCTTAGCCTCCTAAGAAAGTAGAGGTGTTAGTGGGCGTTCTTTACTATAGTGTTGGCTTGGAGGGGCCAGGACAGGTTGTTGATAATCTGGACACCTAGAAACTTAAAGCCCTTGACCATTTTCACTTCATCCCTGTTGATATAGACAGGATGTGGAGATGCTGGCGTTGGACTGGGGTAAACACAGTGAGAAGTTTAACAACACCAGGTTAAAGTCCAACAGGTTTATTTGGTGGCAAAAGCCACACAAGCTTTCGGAGCCTTAAGCCCCTTCTTCAGGCAAGTGGGAATTCTGTTCACAAACCGGGCATATAAAGACACAAACTCAATTTACAGAATAATGGTTGGAATGCGAATACTTACAACTAATCAAGACTTGATTAGTTGTAAGTATTCGCATTCCAACCATTATTCTGTAAATTGAGTTTGTGTCTTTATATGCCCTGTTTGAGAACAGAATTCCCACTCGCCTGAAGAAGGGGCTTAAGGCTCCGAAAGCTTGCGTGGCTTTTGCTACCAAATAAACCTGTTGGACTTTAACCTGGTGTTGTTAAACTTCTTACGATGTAGACAGGGGCATGTCTTCCACTATGTTTCCTGAAGTTGATGCTATCTCCTTCGTTTTGCTGACATGAGGGAGAGATTATTGTTGTCACAGCAGTTAATCAGATTTTCTATCTGAGTTGTTTATCCAGTTTTTTGATGAATATTTGATGAATGGTTAAAGTCTATTTCTAAGGTTTAAATAATACAGGAATTTGTGGTAAGGTTAATAGACTACATAAAATAAATAATTGAATAAAATAATGAAGTAGTTAATTAAAACACACAAGGATGGCAGGACAGGCAATGTGTCATGGCTGCAGCATGTGGGAGCGTCTAGATATCAGTGTGATCCAGGGCAAACAATCTACAGTAAGTGTCGGTGGCTTGAAGAACTTCACTTCAGAGTCATTGAGCTGGAGGTTGAGCTTCAGATACTGCGACACATGAGAGGGGGAAAGTTACCTGGATATTTTGTACCAGGAGGCAGTCACATTCATTAGGATCGGGTCTTCTGATTTGGAAGGTGGTGAATGATAGGAGGGTGTGACTGCAGCTGAGGCAAGTAAGGGGACCCAGAGGGCAGAAGTGTCAGCCTTTGCAATTATCCAATAGGTTTGCATTTTTTTTCGGCTTGTTTGGCTCAGGGTAAGGGCTGCAGGGTGGATGAGCTGACTGACCATGGCACTGTGGTATAGGAAGTCATTCAAGTGAGGAGAGCAAAAATAAATATAGTGGTTGTAGGAGACAGCACAGTGAGGGGATTGACATTGTTCTCTGCAGCAAAGAGTGAGAGTCTAGACGGTTGTGTTGCCAGCCTGGTGCCACGGTTTGAACATTTGCTCAGGGCTGGAGAGGAACATGCAGTTGGAGAGGGAGGATCCAGATGTCATAATCCATGTAGGCAGCAACAACGTAGGCAGTGCAAGGAAGGAGATTCTGATTTGATTTGATTTATTATTGTCACATGTATTAGTATACAGTGAAAAGTATTGTTTCTTGCGCTATATACAGATAAAGCATATCGTTCATAGAGAAGGAAACAAGAGGGTGCAGAATGTAAGGTTACAGTCATAGCTAGGGTGTAGAGAAAGATCAACTTTATGCAAGGTAGGCCCATTCAAAAGTCTGATGGCAGCAGGAGCTAGGCACCAAATTTAGAAGCAGAACCTCAGGATTTGGTGGTTGAGGTGGTGGGGTGGTGAGGATTAAAGCTTTGGCAAATGTAGCAAATCAAGGGGTAGTACCAAGACAGGAGAGCAAAATAGTAACATGGGAAATGAGGGTCAGAGAATGGCAAGAAGGGACAGGGTCCAAAAACCTAAGAATACACCAACATTCAAGACTAGATGTTACAAGATAACAAGATAAAATCAAAGGCTCTGTATCTGAATGCACATAGCAATCATAACAAAATAAATTAATTGATAAAACATTGAAGTAAATAAATATGATGTGATAGCCATTAAAGATTTGTCTGCAGGATGACACAGATTGGGTCCTGACTATTGAGAGGTATATGACATTCAAGAATAGAAAGCTCGGTGAAGATGCAATAATTAGAGATGACCATACTTCAGGAGATCAGGATGAAATCCATGTTTTCAGAGATATACAGCTTATAGAATGCAAAAACATGTTACCAGGAAAATGGAAGACATGAGGGGAATACCTTATGAGGAGCGCTTCAGAATTCTTGGGTTATAATCTTTAGAGAAGAGAAGACTGATTTTTGATTTAGTTGAAGATTATAAATTGCTGAGAAGTTCTTTCCTTGCAATTAGTATTTTGCGTGGTCATCGGTATAAACGACAAAATTTGGTTCACGTCTTGATATTCACAAATTTTTTTCACATAGAATTGTTGATATTTGGAATGCTTTGCCTGATTTTGTTGTCAATGCTGAAATTGTAGTGACCTTTAGAAGGCTTGTCAGAAACATAGTGTGATTTCTATGCATGCATTGTCTGATGTTGTTGCTGTTCTTGTTTTTTATACTGTGCCTATGTGCTTTGTATTGTATAGAAATAAAAATAAATAATTGGTTTGGGTAAAGATGAGGAATAGTAGGGGGAAAGTCAATAAGTTTTAAGTTTATTTATTAGTGTCACAGTAGGCTTACATTAACACTGTAATGAAGTTACTGTGAAAATCCCCTAGCTGCCACACTCTGGCACCTGTTCGGGTATACTGAGGGAGAATTTAGCATGGCCAATGCACCTAACTAGCACATCTTTCAGACTGTGGGAGGAAACTGGAGCACCGGGAGTAAACCCACGGAGACACAGCAAGAAGGTGCAGACTCTGCACAGAAAGACCCAAGCTGGGAATCGAACCCGGGTCCCTGGCACTGAGACAGCAGTGCTAACCATTGTGTCACCGTGCTGCTCTAGTTGGAGTGGTCTGCAGGCTCCCTAACAGTAACGACAATACAAGGCAAAATATGCAGGAAGAAATATTGGGGGCTTGTGTTAAAGGGGCAGCAGCAATCATGGGTGATTTTAGTCTACATATAAATTGGAAAAATCAGATTAGGAATTGTAGCCTGAATGAGTTCATAAAATGCTTTCAATTTTTTCTTAGAACAGCTGGTCATGTTAGACTTGGTATTGTGGAGTGTGACAGGATGAACTAATGACTTCAGAGTAAAGGCACCCCTAGGTAGCAATGACCTGAATATGATTGAATTTTGCATGCAGTTTAAAAGGAAGAGCGGGTCTAAGACTAGTATTTTAAACTTAAATCAGGGCCACTATGTGGCCATGAAAGCTGAGCTAGCTGAAGTGAACTGGGATACTCAGCTAGAGGATAGATCAATAGACAAGCAGTGGTCAACAGTTGAGGGGATATTTCAGAATATTCAGATTAAGTATATTCCTAATATAAAGAGATCAAGCATCGGATCAAGCCCAAGATGGAGTGCAATGCCTTATCTTGTCAGCTTGGATCTTGTTTGTCTCTCTCGTGGGGGCTAGGAATTGAATTCAATTTGAACTTGGCTTATGGAGCAAGCAAGGAGATGGATTCAGGCTTGCTTGGTCCACTCTGTGCATTGGCTTTGTAACTTTGAGAATGGAGTGAAAAAAAAATCCTACTATAAAGAAAAATTGTACAGGGAAGACCCACCATCCATGGTTAACTAAAGAGGTTAAGGAAAGCATCAAACTCCAGGAAGAAACATCTAATTGCACAAGTATGAATGGCAGATCAGATCAGATTCGTCAGAATGTAAAGAACGGCAGAGAATGACCAAAAGGCTAGTCAGGAGAAAGAAATTAGATTTTGAGATGAAGTCAGCTAGAAATGTGAAAAGGATAGTCACAGTTTCCACAGGTATTTGAAAAGAATAAGTAAATTGAGTGTTGGAGCTCTGGTGAGTGAGAATGGGGAATTAATAGTAGGTAATAAGAAAATGGCAGATGAAGTGAATACATATTTTGCTTCTGCATTCACTATTGAAGATGCAAAACCATTCCAATAATAGCTATAAATCAGGAGGTGGAAGGGGGAGAGGGACCAGGTGAAATTACAATCACTAGGAAAGTAGTGCTGAGCAAAATGATGGAACTATGAGCTGACAAGTCTCTGGGTCCTGATGATCTTCACTGTAGGGTCTTAAAAGAGGAGGCTAATGAGGTTATGATGCATTGCTGTTAATTTTACAAAGGTCACTGGATTCAGGAAAGGTTCCATCAGACTGGCAAGTAGCAAATACAGCCCTCTATTCAAGAAGGAAAGGAGGCAGAAAGCAGGAAACCATTAGTTTGAAGTCTGTCATGGGGAAGATGTTAAAAACGATCATTAGTGAGGTTATAACTGGGCAGATAGAAATACACAAGGTAATTGGGGAGAGTCAGCATGGTTTTGTAAAAGGGAAATCATGGTTACCCAAATTTTTGGAGTTCTTTGAAAGAGTAACATGCAATATGGATAAAGGAGAGTCTGTAGATGTATTGTACTTGGATTTCCAGAAGGAATTTGATAAGCTGCCACCTCAAAGGTTATTGTGGAAAATAATAGCTCATGGTATAGTGGGTAACATATTAGCATGGATGAAAGATTGGTTTTCCTGATTGGCAGGATGTGACAAGTAGAGTTCCGCAAGGGCCTGTGTTGGGGCCTCGACCTTTTATAATTTATATCAATGATATAGATGAGGGGAGTGAAGATATAGTTGCTAAATTTGTAGATGACACAAAGATAGGTGGAAGGTATGTTGTGAAGTGAGCATAAGGAGGCTGTAGACGGATATAGATAGGTTGAGTGAGTGGTCAAAAGTCTGGCCGATGGAGTATAATGTGAAAAAATGTGAAGTTGTTCACTTTGGCAGGGAGAATAAAAATGCAGAGTATTTTTTAAACAGAGAATGGCTGCAGAATTCCGAGATGCAGAAGGATCCAGGTGTTCTAGTGCGTGAGTCTCAAAAGGTTAGTATGCAGGTACAGCAAGTAATTAAGAAGATGAATGGAGTGTCATTCTTTATTGTAAGAGGAATGGAACTTAAAGTAAGGATGCTACGCTTCAGTTATAAAGGGCATTGATGAGGCCATGTATGTGGTACTCTCGTACACTATATGTATTTTTGGTCTCCTTATTTAAGGATGTAAATGCATTCAGGCTGGTTCAGAGGTGGTTTACTAGATTGATACCTGGAATGAGTGGGTTGAAAAGGCTGGGCTTGTTTCGATTAGAGTTTAGAAGAGTGAGGAGTGACTTAATTGAAGAGTACAAGATCGTGAACAGTTTTGACAAGGTGGATGTGGAAATGATGTTTCCTCTTGTGTGAGAGTCCAGAACTAGGGAGCACTGTTTTAAAATTAGGAGGTATCATTTTAGGACAGAGATTAATAGATTTTGGTTTTTTTGGAGGGGGGGGGGGGGGGGGGGAGAGGAGCTGTGCAACCTTGGAACTCTGCCTCAGAAGATGGGGGAGGTGGGGTCTTTGAATATTTTAATGCAGAGGTAGATAGTTTCTTTTAGGCAAGAGAATCATAATTATCATGGGTAAATGAGAATGGAATTTAAAACAAACAGACCTGCCATGATCTTATTGAATGGAGGAGCAAACCTGAGGGGGCCCAGTGGCATACTTCTGCTCCTATTTTGTAGATTTGTATGTTCGTAAGAGATAAGAATCACAGGTCAGGCACTTTGCTTTGAAAATTGATGAAGGATCCTGAATGGGTTAAGACCAGATCTTTTGAGAGGTGCCTTACTCCACTTTGAGGGCATACCATGAAGATGAGGAGTAGATGTTGTTCTAGTTTGGTTCCTACCATTAGGATTTCACGATAACTGAGACCGATTGGTAAATACCTACCCAAATGAGGTCCTAAAACTTAAATCTAATATGACCTGGTGTCTTTACGTTCAGCACTTCAACTTTGCAAGCATTGTTGCTCAGTGGGTATTCAGGCAGAGCTGAAGATCTGATACTGGGTTGGCAAGAACAAATGAGATCATTCTGCATATGGAAGTGAGGAGATTAACTTCTCTGCAGTATTGACTGAAAAGAGGGCAAAGCCAACTACAGCACAAAGAACAATGGATTCATACAAGTTTTGACTATGCTTAACGGCATACATTTCAGAATTGAAAGGACAATTGAATTGAAAAGATTTAAATCTAAAATCTCAACATAAAATGGGGATTAATTAATAATTCATGAATCTTGCTTTGTTTGGATGTAATATTACTTGTAAATTTGTGCAATAAGCTTGCACAGCAATCTTAATATAATTAGTCACTGGTATGATTTGCCTAAGTAGTGGAATTTGAATTCTTCCAAATTAATTTAGCCTCTTTTCATTTATTGTGTAACTTGTACATAGACTTCAAAATAAAATATGCTATTTTTGTTGATCTGTTACTTATGCTCAAGGATGAAAATTTGCTCAGTCCCTCACTCATTTAACATTTTTAAAAATGGGAATTGATTCATTAACTTCTGTGTGACACTTGTTTTGTTATTTACAAATAAGGCCAGGGATTAATATATATTTGAAGAGAATTGATTCCCTTCGGCATCTTTCAACATGAATAGACTGTCGGAATATTTCATTGAAAGGTCCCATTGCCTTCTTGGGGAAATTTGTCAAATTATTCCCAGCTGCAAAGTTGCTAGTAGTTGGTGAATGATCATGATTCTTGCGCAATTTATGAAATCCAAATTGTGTTTTTACAATATTTTTCAGCCCTGACTGAGTCTTGGAATTGTTTAAATATTAATAGATGGTTTTTTCCTTCCTCACATCAATCAAGCTACCTGGCAGCTAGTTGGTTAAGATGTAAGCTTATTTCCGTGTTGTTTTGAAATTTACAAATAAATGAAATACACTTCATTTACCATATAAACTTGTAACAATGCATTTTCTTTTCGTTTCCTATGTGTGTGGAGTTTCTGTGTTAGGTTTAGCTTTTTGTTTTACAGAAAATGCAGAGGGTTTGCCTGGGTGAGATTGTCATTTTATTCATTTGGAGAGATGAAATTCTTTGACTTCTGGCAGTAATTGTTCAGTTTCCTCCAAATCCACGAGTGCTAATAAGGTAACCAAAATTATACTTTATAAAGGTGATTTTAAACTAAAGTTATCACACTAATTTAATTTTGAAGTACTCTTGGCATTTTCAAAACTTAATGAAAATCAGCCTTGTGTATGAGAGCATAAAGAAATAGGAGTAGATCATTTGGCTCCTTGAGCCTGCTCTGCCATTCAATAAGGTCATGGCTGATCTGATCTGATCTGACCTGGCCTTAACTCCATTTTCCTGCCTGACTCCCCTCCCCCCAAAATCCATCTCTCCATAACCCTTGACTCTGTTGTCGACCAAAAATCTGTCTAACTCGTCTTGAATATATTCAATGACACAGTCTCCACTGCTCTCTGGGATAGAAAGTTTCAAAGGTTAACAACCCTCTGTAAGAAGATATTCTTCCTTATCTCTCTCTTAAATGGGAGGCCCTTTGTTTTGAAACTGTGCTCCTGATTGTAGATTCAAAACATCCACTATGTGAAGCCTCCTCAGAAACTTTATGTTTCAATAAGACCACTACTCATTCTTCTTAACTCCAATGAGTGTAGGCCTAATCTGCTCAACCTTTTCTCATATAACCAGAAATTAGCTTCGTGAACCTTTTCTGGACTGCCACTGCCTCCTTAAATAAGGAGACCAAATAAGTATTGAGGTATGCTCTCACCAATGCCCTGTATAGTTGTAGCAAGATTTATTTACTTTTATACTCCCTCACCCTTGCAAAAAAGGTCATAGAACATAGAACATAGAAAGCCACAGCACAAACAGGCCCTTCGGCCCACAAGTTGCGCCGATCACATCCCCGCCTCTAGTCCTATCTATAGCCCTCAATCCCATTAAATCCCATGTACTCATCCAGAAGTCTCTTAAAAGACCCCAACGAGTTTGCCCCCGACCACCGACGTCAGCCGATTCCACTCACCCACCACCCTCTGAGTGAAAAACTTACCCCTGACATCTCCTCTGTACCTACCCCCCAGCACCTTAAACCTGTGTCCTCTCGTAGCAACCATTTCAGCCCTTGGAAATAGCCTCTGAGAGTCTACCCTATCCAGACCTCTCAACATCTTGTAAACCTCTATCAGGTCACCTCTCATCCTGCGTCTCTCCAGGGAGAAGAGACCAAGCTCCCTCAACCTATCCTCATAAGGCATGCCCCCCAATCCAGGCAACATCCTTGTAAATCTCCTCTGCACCCTTTCAATGGCTTCAACATCTTTCCTGTAATGAGGTGACCAGAACTGCGCGCAGTACTCCAAGTGGGGTCTAACCAGGGTCCTATAAAGCTGCAGCATTATCTCCCGACTCCTAAACTCAATCCCTCGATTAATGAAGGCCAGTACGCCGTACGCCTTCTTGACCGCATCCTCCACCTGCGAGGCCGATTTAAGAGTCCTATGGACCCGGACCCCAAGGTCCTTCTGATCCTCTACACTGCTAAGAATGGTACCCTTCATATTATACTGCTGTTTCATCCCATTGGATCTGCCAAAATGGATCACCGCACACTTATCCGGGTTGAAGTCCATCTGCCACTTCTCCGCCCAGTCTTGCATTCTATCTATGTCTCGCTGCAACTTCTGACATCCCTCCAAACTATCCACAACACCACCTACCTTGGTGTCGTCAGCAAACTTACCAACCCATCCCTCCACTTCCTCATCCAGGTCATTTATGAAAATGACAAACAGCAAGGGTCCCAGAACAGATCCCTGGGGCACTCCACTGGTCACTGACCTCCATGCAGAGAAAGTCAATACTCCATTTGTCTTCCTAATCACTTGCTGTGCCTGAAAGTTAACATTTTGTGATTATGTATGAGGATATCCAGAACTCTATGATTTTGCAGTTTCCCAATTTAAATAATATTCTGCTTTTTATTCTTCTCACAAAATGGACAACCTGCGCTTTCCCACATTATTTTTATCAAAATTTTGCCCATGATTCTAAGTGGTGGGAGGCGGCCCGCTGATGCCTGGTAGTGGAATTTTCTGGTCCTGTCGCTGAGAATGGAATTTCCCATTGATTCCACCCCAACACCACTGGGAGATCCGTGGCAGGGGGTTGCCGTCGGCATGACCAGAAGATCCTGCCACTGGGAAGAGTTGGAAAATCACCTCCTTTGTGTCCTCCTCACAATTTGCTTTTCTACCTATTGTATTGTCAATGATTTGACAATAGTCTGTCCCTTTATCCAGGCCATTAAAATAGATTGTAAATTGGCATTCCACTTGTTGCAATTTGCCAACCTTAAAATGATCCATTTATCCATTTTTCCTGTTAATTAACTAAACCTCTATCCATTCTAATATATTAGCCAAACACGATGAGCTTTTACCCTCATGCATTATCCTTTGCCGTGACACCTCATTGATTGCCTTTTGGAATTCAAATACAATACATCCACCGTCCCCTTTCTCTACCCTGATTGTTACTTCCTCAAAGAACTAATAAGGTTGTCAAACACAATTTCCTTTTCATAAACTATGTTTACTTTACAGTTTTCTAACTGTTCTGCTACTGGCGGGAAATTCTCCGACTTCGCCCACGGCTGAGATTCTCCGGTCCAGTGAATGGGATTTTGGCTGAGTGCCAAATTCTTCATTCTTGCTGGTAGCAGTGGCAGGGTGGACAAAATCGGAGAATCCTGGTCACTATTTCCTTAATAATGGATTTCTGGATTTCAGCATTTTTCCAATGATGTAGGCTAACTGGTCTTTTCAACTTTCTTAAATAGTTGTTACATCTGTGGTTTTCTAATCTGCCGGGACCAGGATGAAGTATGCATCCACTTATTTTTAAGACCCTCAGATGTAGCCATCAGGTCCAAAGGATTTGTCAGTCATTAGTCCCATTATTTTCCTAATACTTTTTCTGTCATGATAGTGATTGTTTTAAGTTCCTCCCTTCTTTTGATTTTCTACTATTTTATTGGATGCTCTTTGGGTCTTCTACCATGAAGAAAGTTGTGAAATACTTGTTCAAAGTCTCTCAATTCCTTGTTTCCTATTATTAATTCCCCAGTCTCATCCTCCGGGGTCAAACATTCACTCCAGCTACTCTTTTTCTTTTTATAAACTTATAAAAGCTCAGTCTGTTTTTTATATTTCTTGCTTGTTTACTTTCATATTCTAATTTCTCCCTCTTTATTTATTTCAGTCTTCTGCTACTTTCTAAAATTTTCCCAGTCCTCTGGCCTAATCTTCGCAGCATTGTAGCCCTTTTCTTTCAATTTGATACCATTCTTAATTTGCTTAGTTAACCACCGATGGTGCATCCTTCTCAAATGTCTGCCACACTTCCAACTCCCATTTACACAATGCCAATTTGTTGCTTAGGTAGTTATCTTCTCTACCATCTTACCTTAAACCTATTTTCCTCATTTACTAAAGCTAACTCTCTTTATTTCTTTGTAATCACCTTTATTTATGTTTAAGAGACTAGTTTCAGACCCAAATTTTTCTCCTTCAAACTGAATGTGATATTCTATTATTAGGGTACTGATTAGAAACCCCAAGGTATGTTATGAAGTCGGACTAGACCCAACAATTTTCTATTTTGGCATTAGTGCGAGGATGAGATGCTTCACTCCAGGCCCAATTCTACTGACAAACTGGTAAGCTTTTATCAAAACAAACTTTATTTAACAACACTGTTTAACTATAACAAATAAATTAGTGCAGCTTTTAACAATTGAACAATACTTAAACACAACTAGTTACAATTCTTAACTGCTAGCCTGTCATTGAGTTCCAATCAAGCAATATTTCCCCTCCAAACCTAAACCCATTTTTCTAATTAGTTAGCAAAACACAGGCATATTTGGTTACCAGGGTTTGGAACTTTCAGAAAGCTTTTGGGGGGGGGGGAGGGGAGAGAGAGAGACAAAGAAATGCTGCTTTCTTCAGGCAGTCCAGGCAGCAACTGTTTGTATTATAAAGTGAAAATGAAACTGGTCTGGTACTGCAAGTTTACCTCCTCCCACTAAGCACATGATTGTCCTTGTCAATTAACCTAATCAAAACTCTATTCTGAAACCCCAGGGGGAACCTAAGTAAGCACTAATACATTAGCTCTGTTTTAACAATCACCCCATGTCTAAAATGAGTACTTACCTTGTTCTCCCAGCTAATTTAAACTAATTTAAAGGTTTTCCTAGACAAACCGTCACCCTGCAAAACAGAGCTGAATTTTAAACATACCCTTACAAGAAACATGATATAAATATATATTTCTTACAAGCCCTCATTATTTCTTGATGTATACATACTCTGTCCTACAGCTACTGTTAGATAGCTAATTAACCTCTCACCAGTTAGTTATTCCTTTCCTTTGCTATTTTTCATCTTCATCCAAACTGATGCAACATCTTGGTATTCTGAGTCAACGTCATTTCTCACTACTATATTAACAGAGTTACCCAACCTACTTTTCCTTGCAGCCTATCCTTCTGAAATGTCAAATTACTTTGAAAATTCGGTTCCTGCCTTGGCCAGCTGAAGATCATAGGAAATAAAAGCAGGAATAGACCATTCAACCCGTCAAATCTGCTTGCTCAGGACTACGGTCTTAGCTCAATTTTCCTGAGCTCCACATCCTCTTGGGTAAAACAACCAAAATTGTACACAATACTCCAAGTGTAATCTCGCGAATGCCCTGTACAGCTGTAGCAAGACATCGTACTATTGCTATGTGTATGTGTATTGCTATGTTTGTACTTTCTGTCCCTTCCTATAGCACCGATTATGATTCTCTGCATCGCTACGTGCACTATTGTCTTGTTAACTTTTCTAAACCTCCCCTCATGTGAATCTTCCTTCCCATTATAAACTCTAAAGCCCTCTCAACACGCCTAGTCATGCGATTTGCTAGGATATTGGTTCCAGCATCGTTCAAGTGACGGCCATCCAAACGATAAAGCTCCCTCAATCAAAACACTTTACTCCTACACCATTCTTTGAGCCACACTTTCAACTCTCATTTACTTTATGCCATGTAGTCTAGATAGTTATCTTGGTTAATGGTAGGCAAATTTTATTCTTCTGGATCAGTGCACTAAGACTGTATTTGTGGGGCTGGGTGCACAATTTAAAATTTATATATCAAGTGAAAAATGTTAGTGCTGGTTGGCATTGACTCATTAGTCCTTTATCTAGCTAGAAATTCATTATGCAATATTTTAATTATGTAAATCAAACCTGTTAAATACATGAATTACAGAGCTTTACTTACAAAATTTGGAACAAAACCGGGTGAATAGAGTTAAGGTTCAGATTGGCCATCATGGCAAAACAAGCTCAAGGGGCTGAATGGCCTCCTACTGTTTTTGCATTCCTATTGAGATATTAATGAATGGGGCTTGGCACATGTGTATAAGCATTCATGTATCCAACCCTTTCTCCAGTCAGTTCATACTAGTTCAGATCTCAAAGAAGTATTAGTCAGCTAAGTTAATAGCTCGCATTGTACCTCTCTGATTTTCTACAGCCTTCGAGGTTAAATGTATCAGGTCCATCTTCAGTGCCTCAAATGAACCCAAGGCCATTTATACATTTACATTCAATGAGTCAATATCTAAAGCATTTGCACCTGCTTCTGTGTCATCTTCAGTAGTGAAAATGAATGCAAAACAGATACACTTACATTTCAGCCATATCTTACACCTCAATCGTGACTGCCATGCTAAATCTTTCAAAGGACCTATGTGGCTTTTCTGGCCATTAACAGAAATTATGAAGTTTTACAACCTGATCAGTTGATTTTTTCCAATGCATTTTTTGGCAATCAATTGTGGTTTTAGTGAATTTCAGCATGTATTTGATACTAATACATGCAATCTTGCCAATATTTTATACTCAGTGAAATATTTATTTTTGAGGCTCCTTTCTGACTATTTATGTAACTAACTTTATTTTTCTGCTCTGAAACTTATTTCTATCAACCAGCGCATCCCAATCTCCATTTTTGATACCTTTTTTTATACCTGAAATTCCAACCCATTGTTAAAGCAAGTACAGCAAGTTGTTTGCAGCAATAATTTTCTCAACAAAATTAAATATGATGGTACGATGACTACTGATCAGAATTAATGGGTTGTTAGGACATGGAATGTTCCCACCAGAAACAGTATGGGAAATAGGATGACATAGATAGTTCTTTCTGAAAGCTGTGCAATTACAATGATAGGCTATGTAGTTTCCTTCCGTGCACTGAAATTCTATGCTTTCCACGTGGAAATGGGATATTAGCTGAAGAGTACTACTACCAATTTGTTCTATTAGATCAACATGTTGAGTAAAGGAAGGAACTCTTGCTTGCACCCTTAAATATCTTTTCCCTGCCATTTTATCTATTGAGAAAAGTAACATAGCCTAGTTTCTGACCAATCATGACCATTCCATAATATACTAAAGAGGCTTGGTTTGCTTCAGTGCTAGGGTGAATGTGCCTCTCTCTCCCAGTGAGTTGGTGGTGCACTCCTGGATGCAACATTTTACTGCGATGGTGGCTGCCCCTTGAACACATACAGTGGCCCACTGCATCACAATACCAGGTGGCATCTCCTGGGTGGATGCTGTTGTCATGATTGGCTCACTGTTGAAGGAGCCTAGGTACAAAAGAATCACACAGGCACACGCACACTCTTCACTGCCACACAAATGGGTGGGATTTTCCAGCTGCGCTTGCCCCAAAACCGGAAAATCCGATTCCCATGACAGGCGGGACAGGAAAATTCCCCCCAATGTGTTTTCCTACTGGGGAATGGGAGGTGAAGAAGGGGTGATGGGTGAGTGATGCAAGGGGATGAAATGAAGGAGGGGAGATGGGAGTGTGAGGGAAGGGGTTGGATGGGAGTGTGAGGGAAGGGGTTGGATGGGAGTGTGAGGGAAGGGGTTGGATGGGAGTGTGAGGGAAGGGGTTGGATGGGAGTGTGAGGGAAGGGGTTGGATGGGAGTGTGAGGGAAGGGGTTGGATGGGAGTGTGAGGGAAGGGGTTGGATGGGAGTGTGAGGGAAGGGGTTGGATGGGAGTGTGAGGGGAAGGGGTTGGATGGGAGTGTGAGGGAAGGGGTTGGATGGGAGTGTGAGGGAAGGGGTTGGATGGGAGTGTGAGGGAAGGGGTTGGATGGGAGTGTGAGGGGAAGGGGTTGGATGGGAGTGTGAGGGAAGGGGTTGGATGGGAGTGTGAGGGAAGGGGTTGGATGGGAGTGTGAGGGAAGGGGGTGGATGGGAGTGTGAGGGGAAGGGGTTGGATGGGAGTGTGGGGGAAGGGGTTGGATGGGAGTGTGGGGGAAGGTGTTGGATGGGAGTGTGAAGGAAGGTGGGGGAGGGGAGATGGGAGTGTGAAGGAAGGTGGGGGGGATGGGAGCGCGGAGGAAGGGGGGATGGGAGCGTGAAGGAGCGGGGGGGATGGGAGCGTGAAGGAGCGAGGGGGATGGGAGCGTGAAGGAGGTGGGGTGAGGTGGGAGCGTGAAGGAGGGGGGGATGGGAGCGTGAAGGAGACGGGGGGATGGGAGCGTGAAGGAGGTGGGATCGGGTAGAGATGGTTAAACAATCCTGGTTCCTACTGCCCAGGTCTGGAATTTACAACTACAACTCCCAACAGGAACTGTGGATTGGATCTCCCTTGATTGCATACTGCCGCTCCTCACTGCATAGGCGCACAGTGCCACAAGCTCCTCACTGCATAGACGCACAGTGCCACAAGCTCCTCACTGCATAGACGCACAGTGCCACAAGCTCCTCACTGGATAGGCGCAACAGTGCCACAAGCTCCTCACTGCATAGGCGCACAGTGCCACAAGCTCCTCACGGCATAGGCGCACAGTGCCACAAGCTCCTCACTGCATAGGCGCACAGTGCGACAAGCCACATGAGTAATGCAGTTTTGACCGATGATTGTGTCAGGAACGAACTGCCCCCTCTTTTGTGATTGGCTCTGTGGAGTGATTGACATGTAAATTTAGGAAGGGATTTCAAAGTAGTTCTGTCCCTAATTGGCTGTGAAGGATTCGCTCATCACTTTGGGCCCCTTGTCATTTGCCTAGGCATGGTGTGTTTTAATGTAAATCAGCCCTTGATTCTGGAATTGGAGGGTGTTGAAGGAGCTTTGCTGCGGTGCATTTTTTAGCTGGTGCATACTGCAGATTAGATGTGCTAATGGTGGAAGGAGTGAATGTTTTCCAGTGTTAAGTGGAATTCTGATCGAATGGGCTGTATTGTTTTGAGCTTCCCGAATGTTCTTGGACATTCGGGTTAGTGGCAGTATTCCATCACCTCTTGGCTTGTGCCTTGTAGATGGTGGGCTCAGATGTTTCTTGGTACCACGTGAAGTGGATTGAATTGGCTGAATTGTTCGTGATGATGGATATTTCAGCAGGAAACCACTGGTGAAGATGATTGCAAATATTCAGCCTTGTCTTTTGTAGTCATGTTCTGTGCTCTGTCATCATTGAGGAAAGGGGTGTCTTGTGGAACCTTCTTTCTCATTAGTTGTTTAATAGTTCACCACCTTTGATCACCGGTTGTGGCAGGACTTCAGAGCTTTGATCCGATCCTTTAATTGTGAGATTGCTTAGTTATATCTAAAACATGCTTTTTCTGCTGCTCAGCATGTATGTAATCCTATATTGTAGCTTCAGCCGATTGGGACCTCATTTTTGAGTATGTCAGGTGCTGCTACTGGCATGCTGTCCTATTCACTACATTGTACCAAGGTTGACCACCTGGTCTGATGGCAGTCATGGAGCTACAATTGTAGTGGGATACAATGCTGCTGCTGGCCCACTGTATCACATGAATACCCAGTTTTAAGCTGCTAGGTGTATTCTGTATCTATAATGTGGGGAAAAAATGATAGAAAAAAATAGAAAATTTTAAAAATGATGTAAAACTATTAACTGTTTGTTGTTCGGAGGGATTTGGGTGTCCTGGTAAATGAAACACAAATTATCTCACAGGTGAAACTTTTGATATAGATATTGGAGAAGGGTGCCTAATGCGTTTAACAACAATTAAACTTGCATTTGTATAGCTTATTTTTAATGTAATAAAATGTCTGAAGGTGCTTCACAGAAGCAATTTGGAGACCAGGAACCAATGTTAGTCAGTGAGCAGAGGAATGATTGGTAACAATCTTCACACCTCATGATGTTTGGATTTCTTCCTTGAGGTTCCATGTATCTTTTAATTCTTTGAAAATGTAATTTCTTTGGGTTTTTTCTCTTGCAAATATACTCTAATCCTATCTGTTTCCTTTTATTGACTTGAATATAAGATAGATTTGATCTGTTGGCAAGAGCAAAGTACTCCAGATACTAGAGATCTGAAATAAAGGCAAAAGGTACTAGAAATAGTCAGCAGGTCTGACAGCATCTGTGGAAAGAGAAACAGAATTAACATTTCAGGTCACTAACCTTCATCTGATCTATTGATTTTTCTCATAAAAGAAACACACAGATTTACAGAGTAGAATGTGCCTGTGCCAACTGGGATTGAGCTATCCAGTCTATTCTTACATTCCAACCCTTGGTCCATAATCCTTAGTTTATGGCACTTCAATTACACACCCAAATGTTTTTTTTAAATGTGCTGTGTTTCTGCAGTATCGCCCTTTCAGGCAGTGAGTTCCAAACTTTTATCCACTCTTGAGTGAAAAGAGAAGTTTACTCCTCAGCTCTGCCCTAATCCTTCTACTGTAAATCTGCCCCCTGGTTATTGATCTTTTTACTAACTGAAATGGGACCTTCCTATCCATTCCATCTAATAATCTCAATTTTATACACCTCAATCAAATTTTCCTCCGTCTCCTCTATTCCAAAAATAACTCCAGCCAATCCAGTCTTTCTTCAGAGCTACAATTCTCTATTCCTGGCAGTAATTTCTTAAATCTCATCTGTACCTTCTCGAATGTGATCACAACCTTCCTCCAATTTGGTGACCAGAACTGTACAGAGTGCCCTAGCTGTGATCTAACTAGTGTTTCATACAGTTTTAGCTTTACCTTCCCGTTCTTATGCTCTTCACCTCAACAAATGAAAATATCACGTATGTTTTCTTTGCTGCCATGTCCACCTATTCTACTACCTCCGGGGATTTATGACATGCAATCCAAGACCCCGCTGCATTTCTCAGAATTCTACCATTTATTATGCATTGACTTGTCTTGTTTGTCCCCCCCAAATGCATTATCTTGCACTTTTCCAGATTGAATTACATTTGCCAATTTTTTGCACACCAGTTTATGATACCTTCCTGCAGTGTGTAGCTTTCTTAATATCAACCACGTGGCCAATTTTTCTATCATCTCCAAACTTCTTAATCCTGTCCACTACAATTATCTTTAAATTATTGATGTATGCTGCAGGTGGCAACCTCTCCACTAATCTTTCTGAGTATGACCTGGATGAGGAAGTGGAGGGATGGGTTGGTAAGTTTGCCGACGACACGAAGGTTGGTGGGGTTGTGGATAGTCTGGAGGGATGTCAGAAGTTACAGAGGGACATAGATAGGATGCAAGACTGGGCGGAGAAGTGGCAGATGGACTTCAACCCAGATAAATGTGTAGTGGTCCATTTTGGCAGGTCAAATGGGATGAAGGAGTACAATATAAAGGGAAGGACTCTTAGTACTGTAGAGGATCAGAAGGACCTTGGGGTCCGGGTCCATAAGACTCTAAAATCGGCCCCGCAGATGGAGGAGGTGGTTAAGAAGGGTATGGTGTGCTGGCCTTTATCAATCGAGGGATTGAGTTTAGGAGTCCGGGGATAATGATGCAGCTATATAAGACCCTCGTCAGACCCCACTTGGAGTACTGTGCTCAGTTCTGGTCGCCTCATTACAGGAAGGATGTGGAAAAGATTGAAAGGATGCAGAGGAGATTTACAAGGATGTTGCCTGGATTGAGTGGCATGCCTTATGAGGATAGGCTGAGGGAGCTCGGTCTTTTCTCCTTGGAAAGACGTAGGATGAGAGGAGACCTAATAGAGGTATATAAGATGTTGAGAGGCATAGATCGGGTGGACTCTCAGGCTTTTTCCCAGGGTGGAAATGGCTGCTATGAGTGGACACAGGTTTAAGGTGCTGGGGGGTAGGTACAGGGGAAATGTTTGGGGGAAGTTTTTCACACAGAGGGTGGTGGGCGAGTGGAATCGGCTGCCGTCAGTGGTGGTAGAGGCAAACTCAATAGGGTCTTTTAAGAGACTCCTGGATGAGTACATGGGACTTAATAGGATGGAGGGTTATAGGTAGGCCTAAAAGGTAGGGATATGTTCGGCACAACTTGTGGGGCCGAAGGGCCTGTTTTGTGCTGTAGTTTTTCTATGTTTCTATGTATGGTTGATGGGTTTATGTATGTGGACCCTTCAGATATTTTTCACCATCATGTACGTCTAACTTAAAGGGACTGACTTGGCGGGGGGGGGCGGGGAGGGGGTGAAAAGTTATCGGGGATAAGCAGGAATGTGAGGTTGAAGTTGCAATCAGATCAGCCATGATCTTATTGAATGGCGAGTGTAGTGGCCTACTCTGTTTAATTCATATGTTTGTATGCATGGTTGTGTATTTCTTGCATGAGGATTTGTAGCCACAGATCTTGCAGGAAAAATTGTCTAGCACTTAAGGCCCTATGGAACCCCACTGGAAATAACCTTCCAGTCACAAAAAAAACTGCCTACCATTAATCTTTGTTTCTTGCATCTGTGCCAATTTTGGGTACCACGGGCTTTTATTTTTCTGATCAATTTGCCAGGTGGAACTTTGTCAAAAGCCTTGCTAAAATCCATGTAGATTACATCAAACATTCTCTCTCATTGATCCAAAATAATGAGATACTAGTCCGCTCTGCTGGATGGTAAGCGTCGTCCTATGTTAAGTGAGAGTGGGTATTCTCAATCAAATTTCTTGACAGGAAATGGAATAGCTAGATTCTAAAATGGCAAATATCTCATTGGTACAGTAAGGTGAAATATTTTGATATCGGGGCAGTCTGTATAAAAATCTGAGGCAGATTTTGATTGGTGCTTACAATTGGGGGATGAAGCAGAAAGGGTTGAGAGCTTCAAGTTTTTAGGTGTCCAGATCACCAACAACCTGTCCTGGTTCCCCCATGCCGACACTATAGTTAAGAAAGCCCACCAACTCCTCTACTTTCTCAGAAGACTAAGGAAATTTGGCATGTCAGCTATGACTCCCACCAACTTTTACAGATGCACCATAGAAAGCATTCCTTCTGGTTGTATCACAGCTTGGTATGGTTCCTGCTCTGCCCAAGACCCCAAGGAACTACAAAAGGTTGTGAATGTAGCCCAAACCATCACGCAAACCAGCCTCCCATCCATTGACTCTGTCTACACTTCCCGCTGCCCCCGCAAAGCAGCCAGCATAATTAAGGACCCCATGCACCCCGGACATTCTCTCTTCCACCTTCTTCCTTTGGGAAAAAGATACAAAAGTCTGAGGACACGTACCAACCGACTCAAGAACAGCTTCTTCCCTGCTGCCATCAGACTTTTGAATGGACTTACCTTGCATTAAGTTGATCTTTCTCTACACCCTAGCTATGACTAACACTACATTCTGCACTCTCTCATTTCCTTCTCTATGAACAGTATGTTTTGTCTGTATGGCGCGCAAGAAACAATACTTTTCACTGTATGTTAATACATGTGACAATAATAAATCAAATCAAAAAATTGATAGAATGAATTTCCAACAATAAAATTGCCTGCAACCTAAACGCATAATTCATGTGTTAAAAATAGTGCGGCATAATGATTCTTGAAAATTTTGTTATTGCATCATTTTCTGCTGGCAGCAATGATTTCTTTCATTTGAATCACTTCCCCTTTTACTTTTCTCCTGCAACAAATAAATTGCTTTTGTTTTGCAATAAAATATGAAGCACTGTGCAAATGAGATTACTGAAAATTCTAGGAAGGGCTTGGTCAAAAAAATAACCTATAGGCCGTCAACTTGCAGATAAAATCAGGTTGACCTCATGCACACGGAACCTGTATCATTGAATTTGTGGAGTTACATGCATCAAGGAATAATGAAGGCTCCATCGGAGTATAATAAGACTGGACTACATCCTTTGTACAAATGTAACAGTTGACTTTTATTGTTTGAATCTTTTAAACAACTTTGCCAAAATGTAATGCTACTATTGTGTTTGCGATGAGTTAAAAAGAAGTAAGAGCAATGTTTCAAAGCAAGCACTTCATTAGTGCTGTGTAGTCTCGGATGCCAAGTGCATTACACACAATCTCAAACTGAGAGTAACGAAACTGCTTGAGCAGCTGAAATATTTTTATATGTAGCTAAAATTATGTAAGTAATTAACCTTCAATTATATTTTTGAAGTATTAACAGTAGAGGTTCAGTATTGCAAAGTTTGTTCCAAAGATTAACTATTGGACTTTTTTTGTTATTAGTGTATTTGGTAGCTGGAGCAGAGGGGTATACATACTGCTGTAAGTTGTGTAACAAATGGGTTGCTGATCGAAATCTATAGTTTAGCCAACAATGTAATAGTTTTTAAAGCTGAAATTGATTATAGTAAACAATGAGATATTGCAGTGTATAAGTGATATTGTTACAACTTTTGACGGATGGAGCAATAGCTATTTTGCTGTTACATGGCATGTGTAATTTGGTTTGATGCTGCCAGTACTGCAGAACCATTTTATTGAATTGTTTCTTACTAATTAACTAAAGATTAGGACATGTTTGAATGAAACACTGATTTTTAATCTTCTAACGGAATAAACATTGTTCTTAAACATGTACAGATTTTATGGTAAGTGTGTATATACATCAGTTTTATAATTTAAAACATGGATCAATTCATTTTCTGCAGTTATCTTATGACACTTCAGTTAACCAATTATGTATTCTTGCATGCTAACACTGCATTATTAATTTTTCTGTATTTCTTTGTTCTAACAGTAATCAAACAGGAGAAATCGGATTTGTGAAACAAAATGGCTAAAGAAGAAAATAATTTTATCAACAAAGGGAACGAAGATGAAATGGTAAAAAAAAGTGTTTTATGAGTCAGGTTCTGCTTTTTTGCCTTCCTTTTTCCAGTTCACTCATTTTTGAAATCTATGAAACAATGTATACGTTTTAGTTGATTTGATTATAAATCAACAATTTAAAGTTCACAGTTGTGCACTTTTTAGCCTGTAATTTCACTGGCTTTTCAAACTTTTATCTTCTGAAAGGCTTCAATATAAACTTGTGATTTTGAGGTATGTGCGTATAGTACAAAAATATTTGCTTAGTGATTAAATTAGGTTTGTCAGTTGGTTGTGAGGGCTAAAATTTTTATTCTCTAAGTTTCAGTATAACCTAATTACAAGGCGGAACAGTTCACAACTTAGAGTGTTAGACAAGGAGGAAGAGGTAGAGGAGATAATGGAAGGGGAGAGGTAGCTGTTTATGTTGCATTGTTTGTATGTTATTTGGAGACGAAGAGACATTGGGCCCGATTGGCGCGAAATGGCGGTAAAGTTGGGCATCGGGCCTCTGCCGCGATCCGCACCCGATTCCGAGTGGATCGCGCCTTTACCAACGGCCGATTCGGGCGCCGTTCCGGTGCGCGCCCAAATCGGCCGGCGCGACGATTTAAATGCATTTGCATGCATTTAAATCGACTTAATGAAGCGCGCGCCCAACTTTACCATCAATTCCCCCTTTACCAGCGTTCGGCCCAATTCGCGTCCGCGCCTTTACCGACCTGATAAATAAAAGTCCAACTTGTACTTTTATTTGGCAGGGGAATCGCCAAGGCCCACCCTTCGCGAACAGCCCCCCCCCCCCCCCCCTCCCCGGGGATCGGACCCCTCTGGGAGGTAGCCCCCTCTCCCCCGGGATCGGACCCCTCTGGGAGGCAGGCCCCCCCCCCCCCCCCCCCGGGATCGGACCCCTCTAGGAGGCAGGCCCCCCCCGGCAGAGCACACCCCTAACCTACCTCGATCGTGGTCTCCCTCCACCATCCTTCCCGCTCACCTTCAGTCCTTCGACAGCCTGCAGCACGTTCCTGGACACTGACTTCGAGCCACGGCTGAAGTGACCGGGTTCACACAGGTCCGTTGGCATCTGCCAGAGGAGGGGGGGGCGGGCCCAGTTGGAACTCTGGTGGGGGGGGGGGGATGAGGAGAGGGGGCAGGCCCATATCACCCTCTTGAGAGGGGGGTGTGACGAATCATCCCCTAGCGGGGGTGGGGGAGGAGAGGGGGTGTGATGGATCATTCACTGGTACACTACCAGCCACAGCCATCTCTCCCGCTCTCTCACACCTGCAGGGAAGAGTAATCTGTGGCTGGTAGTGTATCAGTGATGGTGCCAGGAGGGATCGGCCGTATACAAGCAGCGGTACCCCCCCAACCAGCGGATGAGACGTCACACTCCCTCTCCACGCCCCCCCCCCCCCCCCCCGCCGCCCCCCCCAGGGAATGAGGAATGAGACGATGTCACACCCCCTCTCCACGCCCCCCCCAGAGAATGAGGAATGAGACGTCACACTCTCTCTCCCCCCCCCCCCCCCCCCCGGAATGAGACATCACACCCCCTCTCCCCGCCCCCAGAGAACGAGACGTCACACTCCCCCCCCCCCCCTTCCGACCAGAGGATGAACGACAGAGAGGCTCTCTCCGCTCTCTGCTTTTTGTTTTGCGCCCGGGCGCGTTCTGTCAGATTCTTCCCGAACTCCGCATGCGCAGTTCGGCGCTCTGACAGATGTAAATGCACTAGGCCCCGCCCACTAGACCCGCGCCCAAAAAAGGCATATGGGGGCGCTGGAGCACGGCTGCCGGGCGTGGGTCTGATTTACGGCCGCACCCGGCACTTAGTCCCGATTTGGTAAAATCAGCCCCATTGTTTGAGTTCTTATTTATGAAACTTTAGTCATATGCTTATAGTTCATCTTAGTGCTACAAAAAGGCAACTATTTGTGATGGTACATATATAATTAAGTTGTTTCTTAGACGGTTTATGTGGCTCTTTTCTTTTCCAAATTAACTCCAGATTTTGGAGCTGGGGAGAAAGGGAGCAGGACACCTGGATCCAATGGCAGCTCACCTCCCACCCAACTCCATTGATGTCCCAGGACTGGGGCTCAGCCTCTCCAAACTGAGGAAGAGGCCCAGGCTCCAAGCCTAGGTGCAGCCTTGGGCTGGGAGTTGGCCAGAGGCTTGGGTTTTTGAGTGACTGTTCTGTGCTGATTTGGTGGTGAGACAGAATAGGAAAGAAATGAGAGAAAGAAAAAAGAATGTGGGAAAGGAGAGAGAGAAAAAGACAGGGAGAGAATGGGAAAAAGAAGATAGAGAAGCTATGCTCCTCTTTGAAACACAAACTCAGCCATCACAAATCAGTAAGTGAGCTGAACATTTCTGCATTCTCTCTTTTTAAAAAAAGGTGTGTTTTTATGTGTGTGTGGCCCACAGGAGTTGCCCTTCGTAAGAAAATGGTTCCTCATGACTTGCACACCAACCTCCTATATCTTGTACACTGGACATTGGCTCTTGGCTGCATATCTTTTTGGAAGCAAATTTGTGGGAAATCCTGACCCCTTAAAAGATAATTTTGCATTAATTTTGATTAATTGTACTCTTGAAATCATATTTTTAAAAAAGATTTATTTATCATTCAACTCAATCAAGCAACTGCCTTTTTTATTGCTTTTAGCTATCATGCTAAATCAATTATAGCTCAAAGTTTTACTGCAAACATGCAATGCATATGAATTGTTGTGAATTTAATCTCTTGCCATTAAGCTGTTTGCACTTACTTTTTATGTACATCATTGCACCGTGTTTGATCAGACATATTCTCAAGCAGTAATATGCAGCACATACAAACAAATGGACAGTATGTTAATGTTTAAAATAGAATAATGTACTTTATTAGCAAAGGAAAGTCTTGTTACCGAATACTGATGGTTTTTGTTGCAGGAGATTTATGGTTATAAACAATGTGTTTGGAAGCTGGTTCTAGTGGCAATTGGTGTTATCTGCAGTGGTGGTTTCCTTCTCCTGCTGCTTTACTGGATGCCTGAATGGAGTGTGAAGGCAACATGCACCCAAACGTGTCTTAAAGAGGCTGAAGTTGTGCTTTTGAGGACCACAGTAAGTATGCAGCTAGTAAAAATGTATTGCCATCTTTGTATTTGTATTTTGTATTTTAGATAATAGATTGCCAATGCAGAATCTTTTTCAAAGATAAAAATCACCACAACTAAAGTTTAATTGTCATCAGAGCATTTTCCAATAAGTGACAATTGTTATTAATGCCACGTTTAGCTTATACTGATTACAATTATTTTTGCAGCAGTACAAGTAGTGAGAGTGGTATTTCATTGCCTCCTTGCATCTCTGTTGAGAGTTATTTGAAGGCTGTCGATACACACATTCAGATATTTGCACAAAATGTGATTTTTTGGATCTAGCTTGCTCACAATTTTGCTTGTGAATTTAAAAGCAAAACAGCACTTCCATCAGTAGAAAGTATGCAGTTGACAATTATGAAAAGGAAAACTTTGCTTGCAGTGCGGTTATATTTCTGTTGGAGTAAATTGAAACTTGAGACTGAGATTGGGTTATAAAATATACAGGAGCGATTACTGGTTTGTGAAGTCGGTCCTCAAGATGATAAAGGTTTACATCAAGGTTTTGACACTAGGCAGAGAAGCCATGTCCTGACTTAGCTTTGTGTAGATAAATTCTGATCTTTGGATGGCTGGCTGAGTCTGGAGCAAAATTTCAGTCAGGAAGTCTTGATTTTGTACTGTGAGATTCAGTCTGAGAGGATAATGAACACAGCCCTCCATGGAAAGCCAGGGAAATTGATAGAGTTAAAAGATCTTGTGAAGCACCACTGCAAACAACCTCAAAGAAATATGCCTTGTTTGTACCTAAACTTTCCTTCCCTGAATATCTTCTATTGCTCCATTACTCTTTACCCTGCAATCTACAGCAGTCTACCTCTGTTGGATCCATTCATAAATTGCTGTATTCAGCTCTTTCCCAGTTGAGCATATTTATCATTGCTATTTTCTGGCCCCTTCCCATAAACTGAATTGTGTTAAGGTCGCTGTTAACTGGATTAGAAGTTCTCAACCTTAAATCAACCAGTCCTAGGGGTCTGCCCAAAAATAATCAGAGCACTTGCAGAATGTGGGCTTTAATCTATCTGCCTGCATCTCTTTTTATGCTGAATTTCTAAACCAGTCTTGACTATATTAACCATTTGATTCAACCAGTGACCAGTACAAGTACAAGAAAGCTCACAGTTGTAACATGTCAATAAACCCCTCACCTGAACCTTGACCTGGTGCCCATTTCCCTCACCCTGAACTTCAACTTCATGTCCAGCACCCATAACAAGCTTCACATTAAGTAAAAAAGCATGTATGTTTATTGTATAATTAATTTTTATATTGAAAAATATGTGTTGCAGGGGATCGGTAGAATTTTGTGTATCAGAGCATTTGGAGTGTGCCAGAAGGGTACAGCAGTTGAGAAACCTCTAAGTTAGATGTTCTCCTACTGTAACACGTCTCAATTACCCTACTTAATTTCTCAGAACAAGATTCAGCGATGCCTCCTTCCTTGGAGGGCTAGATTGGGAACATTCTCTAATGCATATGTTAGAAATTCCACACTTTCCTTACCTTAACACTTTTCCCAGTATGTATTGGGTAATTAAGATCTTCTAATATTATTAGGTGCCTTTGAAATTTGTCAAAAAATTTACTTATTCATCTCCTTCTCACTGGAGCTTTATGCAAAATGGCAGCATCTGCTGCCAGTGCTGTGCATGCGCAGTTCTACTGTCTCTCCACCATGTGTATTGTTTTAGCATAGTTCTGGATTTGAGTAAAAAATAGGATCAAGTGACACACTGTACAGAAATTAATGGAAATTTTCCCCAATTTATCCTCATCACAGATGGAACGAATTTTCCGAACTTGGAGGGGGCTAGTAGCGGGTGTAGGGTGGAGGGGTCTTGGTTTGTTTAAAGCTGTGGCATTGATACATTTAGATGTTTAATTCGCAAACATTCTCTACAGGTTGTTTATGATTATTTAACTCATCACATTACATTTATGCATTTTGCAATATAGGATATTAATGTTTGTGTTGTTTCTCCTTTTCAAATTTAAGTTAATTATGAATCAAGTCTGTCGCAATTATTCAATACTAAATATATTGTAGCGCACCATCTTGTTTGTCTGGAACATATTGTAACATAATTATATCCTCTGTGTAATTAGGCCATTCCGACTGAGCAGAGTGCTGTCTATGCAGATTATTGTGCATGCGCAGATGGCCATTTTTCATTGGCAAGAGCCACAGTAATGTAACAGCAATGTAACAGCTCCCTCTCTGTTTCTTAACTCAGGCCAAATAGTTTCAGTCCTGGAACTGCAACTTCATGCTTAAATAATATTGCCATTGCCATACCCTCTCCTCCTTTTGTTTTATATCATGTCTGAATGTTGAGAAACTATTCTTGGCCTTATATGAACTATAATCCCATGTGGCAAGTTGTGCCTTCAGCTAATTAACCTTATTAGTTGCACTAAAGATATTGATGCGCATACTCACATTTGTTTCTTGCACATTTTGGGATTTTTCTAATTTTACTATTATATATGTCTCTCTGTCCTTTGATATCCTTGCCACCCCTTATTGCAATTTTCTGATTCCCCTCCTTGCCAAATATATTTACGCCCTTCCAGGCAGTGCTAGTTAACGTATCAATGTATTAATGCGTCAATGTGAACATTGATTTCAGTTCTGTTTAGGAACAACCTGTTCATCTTGTACATGTGCCCCTTCCAACGATACATTTATCTGCCTGCATTGTCTTCCTGTTTCTATACACATTAGCCTGTAGCACTGAGTAGCTGTGAGGTTTCTAAATCTTTGCAATCCATTTTTTATCAATCCTTTTTGAAATCTGTTCTCTAGCTCCTGAAACTCCATGAAGGATATCCATGCTTTTTCTTCTATGGCCTGTAGTCTTGATTTGTGGTAGATTAATTTAAAAAGTTTGTCACTTTTTTCATAATAGCTCGCAAATTGTGGTCAGTAGCAAGGAGAGGGCGCTAGTTGCTGGCTTCAAAGATTTAGTGAGCTCTAGAATGTTGATTTCCCTTATTCCAATGTGATTTATACCGGCTGCCAGCGATTTATGATGTTCAGCAATGTAGAATGACCAGTCAATCCGATTGAAGAATTCCCATAGCTAGCAAACAGGAAGTAAAGAACACAGATTATACTTCACTTTTAATCATCATACAGAAAGCAAAAGAAGAATTCAAACATACACACTGGGTTAAGGTAGGCAAAATATGATCAGTGTTTAAAAAAAACAACACCCACTTTTAAAATATTTATCTGAGGAAATAACACACCACATTTGTAAAAGTTTATTTTCCGAGTAAGAGATTGTTCAATAATTCCCACTCAATATGCTGTGAAAAATTCAGTTACATCTCATTCAACAAGACATGACATTTTCAATGATTTATACAGCGAAAATAGCATTCAAAGTTCAAGTTCATATCAATTCATTGATTCTGTGTTGATTGCATCTGTAAAATTGCAACTGTAAAAGTTGCAACAGCTCACCTTGTAGAGCAGTAGGCATACTCCTACTTACCTTCACAAATGTACGCAGATTTCAAGAAGAACACAGGTTACAAAATATATCTTATGCTATAATATTTTCAGTAAATACAGTTTCTGTAAACCAACAGGCTCACTGTCGTCAGACGCACCCCACTCTGGAACGAAGTTACAGATGCTATCTCATCAAACTTCTATGGATTCCTCCTCAAATTCCCACAGATGATTATTCAAACGCCATTCTCAAAAACTCACCCTAGAACCTTGTTCCAAACAATGCTTTCTCTCAGCTGTTTTCAGCAAGGATCCACTTCCAGGATTTCCAACCCTCCTTTCAATATGTCTCTGTCTTGAATTGCCATGTGCATTTAAGCTTTTACATGTTCTCTCAGGTACCCAGCCATCAATAGAACACTACTGCTTCACATGCTGTAATAAGGTCATCAATCTTTGGGTTGCTTCTGATATCTGGCTTCTCTTTAGCCAATTTTACCAGGTCTGCACTTTTCACCTCTCTCTTTAACTTCAAAGAACAGTAGCTTGTTCATATTCCGGTCCCCTTTTGTTCATTTGATGTCAGTCTTCCTGGAACGTCTCTTATTCTCCTCTGGTTTCTAGAACTGTTCTTTAGTTTCAGGGACTTGTTCTCTTGCCCATTGCTCCATTTTATTGCTTCTGCTACTGTGAGAGCTGATGTGGAGATGCCGGCATTGGACTGGGATAAACACAGTAAGAAGTCTCACAACACCAGGTTAAAGTCCAACAGGTTTATTTGGTAGCAAAAGCCACTAGCTTTCGGAGCGCTGCCCCTTCATCAGGTAAGTGGGAGTTCTGTTCACAAACAGGGCATATAAAGATACAAACTCAATTTACAAAATAATGGTTGGAATGCGAGTCTTTACAGGTAATCAAGTCTTAAAGGTACAGACAATGTGAGTGGAGAGAGCGTTAAGCACAGGTTAAAGAGATGTGTATTGTCTCCAGTTAGTGAGATTTTGCAAGCCCAGGCAAGTTGTGGGGGTTACAGATAGTGTGACATGAACCCAAGATCCCGGTTGAGGCCGTCCTCATGTGCGGAACTTGGCTATCAGTCTCTGCTCAGCGACTCTGCGTTGTTGTGTGTTCAATGAACACCGCTCGACAATCACCAGGCAAGAGTGTTCTGTTCCTATTGGGGAACACTTCAGCGGTCATGGGCATTCGGCCTCTGATCTTCGGGTAAGTGTTCTCCAAGGCGGCCTTCACGACACACGACAACGCAGAGTTGCTGAGCAGAGACTGATAGCCAAGTTCCGCACACATGAGGACGGCCTCAACCGGGATCTTGGGTTCATGTCACACTATCTGTAACCCCCACGACTTGCCTGGGCTTGCAAAATCTCACTAACTGTCCTGTCTGGAGACAATACACATCTCTTTAACCTGTGCTTAACGCTCTCTCCACTCACATTGTCTGTACCTTTAAGACTTGATTACCTGTAAAGACTCGCATTCCAACCATTATTTTGTAAATTGAGTTTGTGTCTTTATATGCCCTGTTCGTGAACAGAACTCCCACTTACCTGACAAAGGGGCAGCGCTCCGAAAGCTAGTGGCATTTGCTACCAAATAAACCTGTTGGACTTTAACCTGGTGTTGTGAGACTTCTTTCTGTGAGAACTGCCATCCTTCTCACTACCTAGCTCCAATTGCCTTGGGTCCAGTTAAAATTAAACTCAAAAGTCCTTCCTAACCTAAAGATGGCCCCTAGTTGCTAATCAACAGCTCCATCCTTCTTTACATTTGTTTGCTTTCCACGTCATAAACTATTTAAGCACAATGCAAGCACAGTCTGAAATTAAACAAAAACCCCCATACGTGCAAGCACTTTTGTTTAACATGAATCTAATTCGAATTTTCACCCTTACACAGAAATATTAAATTAAACTCACTTAAATCTATACCTTATTTCTAACATCCAACAATACAAGCATAGATTACTTAAAACTGCCCATGCTTTCTGACAATACGCCCACACAGAATTGAGAATGCATGGCAAATGATGAACAGAAATGGGTCCTTTGGCAAAAAGAATGAAGTTTCAAGCTAAAAGTTGCAACATTTGCAAAATATTTGTTAAATAACTATGCTGCAGCAAGGGAATTTAGTGTTAGTGAAAAACTGGTGCATGAATTGAAAAAGGAGGGATCTGTCCTAAAGAAGATGCCCAAGACTAAATGCACCATGGGAATAGCAACCAGCTACTGGTCTGATCTTGAGAAGCATGTACCAGAATGTTAATGGTGTCACCATGTATATGCACTTAAGAGGGACAAATCAAAGCCGGAGTCTGGTAAAGATTAAAGAGCACCAGCTAGTTGTTGTAGCCACTTTATGGAATGAAAGTGTCTAGTGTTTTGGTGGAAGACCATGATATCTAAATTTGCTATTTTCCAACAATTCTTCTTCAGATAGTGGCACAAACATGAGCACCCATTATGCCACATCAGCAACATGGATGAAACACCCATTCATTTCAATATGTCCAGCAGTGGAAAGACTTGAAAACAATTCTAATGAAAACCATAGGAAGATGAGATTCACGGTGGTTCTAGCCTTCATGCCTGAGGGAACAAAATTAAAACCTACAGTAATTTTAAATGTAAAACCATGCCAAAAATCAAGTTCCTAGCAGGAGTTTTTGTGCATGTTCATGACAGTGGTTTGTTGAATGAGGGTGGAATGAAGTTGTATATTGCTAACGTGTAGAATAAGTGGCCTTGTGGCTTTTCCACAGAATGCAGCTTATCAGTATGGGGCATATTCAAATCCCATATAATCAAAGACATCAAAATGCGACTGTGAAAAAATAATACCCAAATTACAGTTTAACCTGGTGGGTCTCATGTCTGTAATTCAGCCTTAAGATTCAAGGATCATGTTCATGTTGAATGGAATAGGTGGATGGCTGATGGAGAAAAAAACCTTCTCGTAAAGTGGAAATACGTATCCTGCACCACTTGAAGTTTTGTCGTCAAATTGTGGGATGCTTTAAAGTGCAAATTGTTATCGGATTGTTCACAAAAACAGATGGCGGGGAGGGGAGTGGGGTGATGTAAGCGCGAAGTGGCTGCATTTTTGCAATCTCTGGCGCCACTCATTTTTTCGTCTTTTTTTATCCTGATGCACAGTCCATAATTATTTGATCCTGATGTGTATAATCTGTACTATGTTCCTGGAAGATCCTGGCTAAATTTTGGCATTGGGGAGTTGAGTTAAATCAAGAAAATCCTTGTTTGATTGAAGCAGTCAATTACGGCTGGGGTGGGGTCCACTTCATTGTGTCAGTTTCGCTGGTGAGCAGGCCTACACTTCGGTAGTGCTGTAAGCATCGAGATGAAGGCTGTCATTGTGAGTGAAGCTGTGGATGATGGTCATGGCTTATTGGCACAGATTATTGGTGTTCACATTGATGGACCGTGAGATATCTTAAAGAGACTGGATGAAGTGGAGAAGAAAATTCTGCAAGTTGAGAGGTCAGTTTCCTCAGTTGGGGCTCAGCTTCATCCTTGGAAATCCTGCTGAATGGTATGTCGACATCCTGGTTGATTCAGGGAAATGGGGCCAGAGAAGAAGTATCCATGTGCCAGGTCTCCCGAGGAGAGCTATGGCTGAATTGCCAACCAAATTTGAGAACTGGCTGCCATGCTTTCACAGTTTCAATTTGAAGGCTGGGTGTTTCAAGTTCGAAGGCAGTCATTGTATCCGGTCTTGGCGACCTGGGGTTGTTTGAAGACTCCGATCACTGATCTTGTGTTCATCGAGGATGGCTAGAGGCGTTGGATGCAATGGGTCTTTGCCACCCGCCAGAGCCTAGGTTTCTCTTTACCAGGACTTGGGGCAACGACATGGTGGAGGTGCAAAGGCTTCGGTGAAATTCCCTCGCCCCCACCTCGCGCTCCCTTGCCCCCAGCTGTGATTGGAGGAGTAGGTCCATGCAGAATCTGCCATTTGAATTTACCTGTTTGACTGGCATTATGAAAACTGGCCCCAGAGGGCTGCATAGAGAGGCTTCATTGCAAATTGTACAAGTTGGCTCTTTGATAAGAGCCATGAACAGGCTGCAAAATGTTTTTATTTGTAATTCCACCTTCATGTGGCCAGCAAGTCTAACAGTCATTGTTATTTAAGTTTAAATTTTATTTATTGGTGTCGCAGTAGGCTTGCATTAACACTGCAATGAAGTTACTGTGAAAATCCCCTAGTCGCCACATTCCGGCACCTGTTCAGGTGCACTGAGGGAGAATTTAGCATGGCTAATGTACCTAATCAGCACATCTTTCGGACACTTCAATGGAAAGTCCTCCAAGGGCATTTACAATTTAATGCCATTCTAGAGGTTTGCCCAGATGTGTCTATCCTTGTCTGTACAGAAACAACAAAGAAGTCACCTGATCCTCTGGAGTTCATTTTTTTCAAGGTAAATTGTCCATATCCTATGTTCCTTTAAATAGTAAAAATGTCTATCGTTTTCATGCATTCACAGGTAAGTGACTCAAGCATGACAGGACACACGCAGATTAAGTTTAATGCAGAGAAGTTGTTCAGTCTTCACAGGATTATTGTGTCTAATTCTGGACACCAGACTTTAGGAAAGATGTGAATATATTAAGAAAGGGTGCAGAAAATATTAATGAGAATGGTTCTGTGGATGAGAGACCTCAGTTAAGTGGATATATTAGCAAAACTGGGGCTCTTCTACTTAGAGAAGGGAAGGTTGAGAGGGGCTTTGATGGAGGTGTTCAAAATCATGAGGCAAAGAATCCTACAGTGCAGAAGGAGGCCACTCGGTCCATTGAGTCTGCACCAATCACAATCCGACCCAGGCCCTATCTCCATAACGCCATGCATTTACCCTGACACTAAGGGGCAATTTAGTCCCCCTGACACTAAGGGGCAATTTAGCAGGACCAATCCACCTAACCCGCACATCTTTGGACTGTGGGAGGAAACCGGAGCACCCGGAGAAACCAATGCAGACACTGGGAGAATGTGCAAACTCAACACAGACAGTGACCCAAGCTGAGAATCGAACCTGGGTCCCTGGCGCTGTGAGGCAGCAGTGTTAAGCACTGTGCCACCATGCCGCCAATCTGGACAGAGTGGATAGAAAGAAGCTATCGCTTTTGGCGGAAGGGTCGAGAACCAGAGGGTGCAAATTTAAGGTGATTGACAAAAGAACTAGAGGCAACATAAAAATAAACATTTTCTAGCAGCAGGTAGTTTGGATCTGGGATGTGTTGGCTGAGAGTGTTGTGGAGGCAGATTTAATGGTGGCTTCCAAAAAGAAATTGGATAATTATCTACACAGAAGAAAATTGCAGTGCTATGAGAAAATGGTGGGGGAGTAGGACCAGCTGAGTTGCTCCTCCAGAGAATCAGCACAACAGGATGGATCAAATGGTGATCTCCTGTGCTATAACCATCCTATGTCATGGGCAGAATTGCTTGTTATAAATTGAACACAGTTGAGAATTTTTAATGTTTTAGTGTATTATAAACAACCGAAGTAAAAATTAGGTTAATCTAGATGGCTCATTTTCTTGATTAGTGCACTTTATTACTAAATATTGCTAAATTTTGTGATACTGTGTTTCTAAAATGAACGGAATATAACATTCTGTGGGATCCTTCCTTGGAACAAGAGTGAACATTACCTCATGAGGTTTTGGAGCTTGTAACTTGAAGTACACAGTGAAGTAAACGGGAAACACATGGCACAGTGGTTAGCACTGCTGCCTTACATCGCCAGGGACCTGGGTTCAATTCCGGCCTTGGATGACTGTCTGTGTGTAGTTTGCATGTTCTCCCCGTGTCTGTGCACATTTCCTCCAGGTACTCCGGTTTCCTCCCACAGTCCAAAAATATACAGGTTAGGTGAATTGGTCATGTTAAATTGTGCCTTAGTGTCCCAAGATGTGTAGTTTAGAGATACTAGTGGGGTAGATAAGTGGGTTTACGGAGATAGGGCCTGGGTGGGATGCTCTGTTGGAGAGTTGGTGCAGACTTGATGGGCTGAATGGCCTCCTTCTACACTGTAGATATTCTGTGATTTCATTGATTTATCCCAACTAGTTAATGAGTTTGTCCCTAGACAAAATGTAAAATGTGTACACACCTATCTCTGCCTTAAGAAACTTACGTGTAGGCAGTCCTTGATTATACTATTTAACTTTATGTTTTCGTCACATTTTATTGTAAAATTATGTTCATATTTATAATTGATTTCATCAGTGTAAAACTATCATGCTGCATGTTGGCTGCTTGGTGGATTCCAGTCCAATCTGTAAAATGTCTCTGAAAAATCTGAGAGCCACTTTTTTCTTTGGTCAAAATGCTTCCATTAGGGAAAGAGTATAATTGATGCAGTGTGACAGGCTTACACAGGAAATTTCCATTACAAATGGAATTTATTATGGGAATAGTGTGCACCAATTTGAGCTTTTTAATTTAAATAGGAATGTAAGGTTTGGAAATAGGAACTGAGTTGCATCCTAATTCAATTATTTATTTGAGCTAACATGAAGTGCACACTTGATCTTAACTTGCTATATATGCTCCAGAGGAGATTGACTATCATCTTATTGAAAACCTTCTGTTGCAGTTCCCTGTTTTCAAACTTTATTTTCCGATGCTATTTCATTGGTCACGTTTTTTGCATTAGCTTTTCCTGTTACACATTCTATTCAATTGTAAATTGACAATTGTTTTCATTATACAATTATGGTTTGGGACCACAAGGTGGCTCTGTGCACCAAATTACATCACTTCCCTCGCCCTGCTGCCACCTTGATTAAGTTTTACATATAAAAAGCAACTTCAAGATTATACTATCTTCTAAAATTACTGTTTGAAAGCTTCCAATTATTAGAAATAATATAAATGTTTTTTTTAAACACTGTTAAATAACACCCTGCCACAGCTGATTATCTTCATCACTAATGGTAATGTTAGTCTGTTTGTAAACAAATCACCTCAAAAATTCATGGACGGATTTCAACTAAACTTGGTACACAGGTGGGTATGCCCCAAGAAAGAAATGATTAGTTTTTTGGCAAAGGTGTGGATTCTGAATTTCTTATAAGGGTCTATTAATTTTGGGAGATAGAAATAATTGACTTTTGTTTAGAGGAGTGTTGTTTTTTTCTTACAATGATTGTTTTAGAATGTTATGGATTGTCTCAACTGTTGTGGTGGAACTGCCGCAACTGTTAGAACCAAAAGTAAAGTTTTCAATGCAGGTTGTTGGATGCGGATTGACCTGAAACCTCTCCAGTAAGATGGAAACTCTTAATGAAAAGATTTATTTTTCGGACTTGGTTGTTGCAGGGCATCAATAAGGCAGGGAAAAACATGGTCGAAGTATGTGCTCTACTGAGTGTCCTCTTCACTTGGTCTTTGATTTCATAATGATGGCCAGCAGCTTTTGTCACCTTTCCTAGCATTATGACCACTCATCATTCTCCATTTCTTTCCAGTCTGTTCTCTGCCCTTCACTGATTTTTGATGTTGATGTCCATCTGCCTCAATCTTGAGGTCAGTGGGAAGAGGTTAGGGACCAGGGAAGCCCTGCAGCTCTCCCCATTCAGGCCTTGGGCAGGGAAGGGAGGTTGGGGTGGAGATTGTCTTTCCCAATTAGGCTCTCATGCCACCCCCTCCTCTTTCTCTCTCACCAACTCCCCCCCTGGGAACTCCTCCTATCCGTGTTGACACCCCCTGGCACCTGGAGTCCATCTGACGAAGGAGCAGCGCTCCGAAAGCTAATGGTACTTGCTACCAAATAAACCTGTTGGACTTTAACCTGGTGTTGTTAAAACTCTTACTGTGTTCACCCCAGTCCAACGCCGGCATCTCCACATTTAGAATATTGACTCATAGGACTGCCTGTAGTCCCAACAGTGACCACCGCTTGATCAGCAGCTCTCTGAGGTGGGACTTCAACCAAAGGTGAGGGACAGCAGTCTCACCTCCAGTCATTTAACGCTTCTTGGAATTTGGAATCTGGTCTGTTTTCCTATTCCAGCATTTGTGCAGAATTCTTTTGACATATATTGGAATATAAATTTGTGACTTGCAGTTCTCTCCCTGATGGTTAATTTTAATTTTCTCAAGTCATATTTTTAAATGCAAAGCCCCAATGAAAATATATTTGTGAAATTAAATTAACTTTTTAAATGAGCTTAATTGGTTTTAACTGTCCTTTCAGACTGGTCAAAAATTATCCTCTTTTTCTGATGGCTAAAGAGAACGCTAAATAAATTCAGATTGGGCACTGCAAATCCATAATACAGAAACACTCAATTCAACATTAATTTGGCTTTGTCACCAGGGCATCTTCAAGAATGATTTATGTGAATTATTGGTATTATTGGACAATATAAAGAGATATTTCTTCTGTGCGGAGAATAAAACTTCAGTGCTTGAATTTAACTTTGGGTTTAAAAGTGTAATTTAGTCGCAGAGGATAAATCTTTATTCCCAAAAAGGTAAAATGTAAAAATTTATCTTGTCATATTTGTGCTTTCTATAATTGAAGCTTTGTTCCTCAAATGTATTGCATAAAATGTAAACTTGTGAACAAAATTTAGTTTTCTTTGTCATGAATTTTGATTATGCTTTAACCACTGTAAATTGCTGTGCCCTCATTTCCTAATAATTTTGCTGTCAGCTATTATGAGGTTACAGTCTTATGACACTAGGTGACTGTTGAGCAAATTTCTGAATTCCTCATCTTGTGTACTGAAATCAGTTGTGTTAATTGATTGTACATGGACAGTGCTTGTGAAATTTACCGTCTGATTAATATTGCTTAACTTACAAATTTATTTTTCACACTCTTCTTCTTCTCACAATTTTACAAGGTAAAGTAGTGTATAAATATTTTTAACAGCAACTCCAATGTTGGGTGTTGCTGTTGGCCTGTAATGACGCATGTTATGCTGGCATTTTACCCAGAATTAACCAAAGTGACTCCAGAAAATCAGATTATCACAACTTTTCTCCAGCTAATTTCAAACAAAAAATAAAATTTAGATAATTGCATATTATGGTTAAATATTTAACAATTTATATTTGCATTTATCCATTGAAATGTATTTTGTACCTTTCAAATGTCTAGCTTAAGTTTGATATTCTTATCCAGGGCTGTAACTATATTATCTATATGCAGTGGTACATTCTGAACATCTGAAGTGTATTCAGTTTCCTGGTTACATTTCGAGAGCTGAACGGCATGAATATTTTTCCTAAATTTTTAGCGCTTTTCCTGTCCTGTTATTTTCCTAACTAATTTGAAGGCAAATTTCTAGTAGTGCCATTCTGAATTGAACAAGGACATTGAATGGCTTCATTAACTCACTCATGCACCGTTTTGCAACATCAAATTGCTGTACCTCTGAAATATGGAGTTATAATATACTTGATCTTGAAGTTGGAGATTTTGTTCATGCAGTATATTAAATTTATTGAGAATATGAAGGTGAAGATTGAACTTAGATTCGAATTTCATGCAGTGATAAATAAAGAATGAACCTACATTTGTATGACACCTTTCAAAAACACAAGATATCTCAAGGCTTTACAGCCAGGAAAATATGCAGCAGATTAGAAAGTTAGACTTTTTTTGCGTCAATATATTTTGGCCACAAAGATGCTGCAAGTTGGATGCAACAGGGCATCTGGGTTCTTGTTGAACAATGGGACAAACATTGGATCTTGTTAATCAATGAGATTAAAGAATTGAGAAAGAGGCTGTGCTAGAATGGGTGAATTCAATACCAACTCTGATACAGAAAGGAAGAAAGGTTAAATTCCAGGGAGGAATAAAGAGCTAAAGGAAAGTAAGGAAGAATATTATTTTTTAAATCTAAAACATTTCACAACCTGAATGAATAAAACTCCACATTTAAAATTGTTTTCTTCCTGGGCATGAGAGATTGATTGGAAATCATTAATAATTACTACAGAGTCGAAAGAGTATTTACACGATTGGATTTAAGACTTTATTTCATAGCATTTTAATGGACAATTCATGTGCAACTGTAGCAATCTCATGAAAATCACAGAAGTTTCCATTAAGCTAATAGTAGAATGTTGCAATTCAGCCAGAAACTTGTGGAATATTGCAAGTCATGAGGTATATCTTTCTCTCTAGAAGCTGTCCATTGGGATATTGATAGCAGCGTGCATTGTTTAGGTGCAGTTACTTTTTCAGTAAAATTTGGTCTAAATTTGGCATGTAATTTAATGTGTGTCACAGCTTCAGTTTTTAGGTCACAGCTTTTGAAAACTATCTTCTTTGTTTCAGGATGAATTTAAGACATGGTTTCGGGCAAAGGTTTACAAATTACTTTCTCCTGGGACAGATCCAATGGAGAATTTGGAACCCCGGCTTAGTAAATCTGTGGGAAATGGACATGGAAACCTTGCAGCTGGACATTCTGTCGATCGCAGTAAAGCACTACTTCTAGGAAAAATACCAGAGACCGAAGCAGTGCTGGTAAGAGGTTGTAGAATTATTTATATTGTAGCACAGATGTCAATTGTGCCCAGACAACTTGTGTTAATTCTTGAACTAAAGTTATCTACTGTAATCAAATTTCCTTGCCCTATTTATCCTTGTGTATTCCTTTTCAGTACTTATTGTTGTCTCTGCTTAATAGTCACTAAAGCGTTCTATGTTTCAAAAATCCCCTGGAAAAGTTCCACTATCTGCATTCTTTATCCTTCTAGTAAGAATCATCTTATTGCTGCTTCTTAAACCAGTTGGAACAATGTTTTAGTATTTGCCTTCAAATTCTCTATGAATTGTTGAAACTTCTATTACGTGTCTTGTGAGAAGTCTTTGTTCAGAGCTTTAATCTCTTATTCCTGATATCCCTAGAGTGGACTTTCATTGTAACCACAAGATCATAGGATGGTTCCACTATCCCACCCAAAATTGAGTGCATATAACAGTGGAGTACTCCCTGCTGTGGCTTAGCTAGTAGCTCAAAGAAATGCAATATTGCTTCCTGAACTCTTATAGTTAGTACCCATATGTATAAAATCCCAAATTTCAATTGTCTTTTTACACCTTTTAAAAAAATTTTATTCTCATTGTCATGGAGCTATATGTCACCATTCATTTAAATACTATTAGCAGACCAGGGACTGAATTCTCCGAGCCCACTAGCATCTCCCACCCCGTCAGAATGTTTCACTCTAGCGGGAATTACTATAGCTCCCCACTTTCGGGGAACTAGCGGGACAACCCCGCTGGAGTGAAGGGGGGGGGCAGTTGGAGCCTCCCAGGGGGTCGGGTGGTGGGGGTTGGTATCCCTTGGGCATGGGCACCCTGGCAGTGCCAGTCCATGCTCCCTGGCACTGCCCAAGGGGCAAAGTGCCAATGCCCAGGAGCACCTTGGCACTGTCCACTGGGCATGGGGCCTGCTGGGGATGGGGCCTAGGGGCAATCAGTGGGGATGGGGGATTCTGCTGCCGCTCTGCATTGGGATCTGGTCGGGAGGCCAGCAATCAGGGTTGGCTGAGCAGTTGGGTGGGGTGGGGTAGGGGGGTGAGCCAGGGAGGCCTGTGGGGGGGGGGGGGGGGGGGTGCACTGGAGATTAGGGCGGGCCGGGGGCAGGTTCAGAGCTGTCCCGCGATTGGATGGGGGGCTGCGATTGGGCCGGGGTGGGGTGGGGGGGGGGTGGGGGCAGGGGGAGAGATTTGGGGGAGCAGCATTGCGGGAATCACTGGTCAGCAAACGAGAGACTAACAATTCGGGGCCACTGAGCATGTGCAGAGGCCCGCTGGTTTCAGCCTTCCATGCAGGAATAGGCCCCGCCCCCTGAAATCTAATGATATTCACGCTGATGGCCTCTGCCTTGCACAGAGTGTAGGAGATTCTCCTCTGGACTTCCACTGAAAAATCCAGTGTGAATTACTCCAGTTTTCCCACACATTCGCGTTTAGAATTTTTTGGGAGCATTGCCCCCTTATCACCATTCACACCAGCGGGATTTTCTCATCCCACTGCAATGAACGGAGATTTGGCTGGCCGCCAAATTCTCCAACCTCACTGCAGCAGGAGCATGGCGTGAATGGCAGGCAAGATTAAGTCCACCGTTTGTGTTCCTTTCAGTGTTCCTTTCCACCAAATATATTACCTCTTGTTATTTTGCTTTTTTCTTTCAGTTTATCTCCAACCTCCCCTCATACCGTCTCTGAACTCATCGTGTTGCTGAGACTTGCTTATTGTTTTCTAGACCCTATTCCTACCAAACTGCTGACCATCTAACTTCCTCTCGTGCCGTTAGCTGGTATAATTACTGGCTCTTTTTCCTTCAGATCTGCTGTCAATGCCTCTTTCCTCACAAAAAAAATAACCCTTGACCAATATTCTGTGCGGTAATCTGAAAGTCCCTATGCTGACTGTGCACAAGCTGACTCTTTTTAGTTACCGCGCATGCACAGAAAATAAATGAAAGTGAATGCACACTTAAAACAAATTACCCACATGTCCCCGAAAAAAAGATTGAGCGATTGTTTCCCTTGACCCTTCATCCTCTCAAGCTACTGCCCCTTTCTCAACCTTCCTTTCTTCCCCACACCTCCTTGTACATGTTTCACTTCCCATCTTTCCCGAAACGTAATGTTTGAATCCCTCCAATGAGGTTTCCACTTCTTCCATAATACTGAAATGGCTTTTTACCAGAGTCACAAATGACACCCTAATTGATGAGGAAAATAAGCTATCCCTCCTACTCTTCCTCAACTTGTAGTTTTCCTCAACTATGTAGTTTTTGACAAGTTTGATCAGGAAATTCTGCCCCAGTGTCTTTTCACTGTTGTCCAGCTTGGTAAGATTGCGTGTGCTTCGTTCCATTGCTATTTATCCAATCACAGCTAGTGAATCACCTGCAAATTACTTATTGCCCCAATTTACCCTTCCCCTGATGGCCTCTTATTTCTCTTCTATGTACTGCCCTTCGACAACATAATCTAAAAACGGGGCAGCAGTTTTCACGTGTGCTGATGCTGCACAGCTCAAGTCATCTCCATCTGTCTTGATCCCTCCACTGTCTCTAAGCTTTCAGACTGCTTGTCTGAGGAGCAGTTTAAAATAAAATATGATATAAGTAGATATTAAATCAGATCACCAGAAATTTGATCAAAGAGATCGGTTTTAAGGAGCAGTGTAGCTAGGGGATTCAAGAGCATATACCCTAGGCATAACCGCCAATAGAGCAGTTTAAAATCAGGAGGAGATTTTTGAAGAGATCAGGTTTGAATGAGTGCAGACACTTCAGAGGCTTGTAGGAATGGAAGAGATTGCAGAGATAGGCAGGGACAAGGCCATGGAGCGATTTGTAAACAAGGATAAGAATTTAAATCAAGGTATTGATTAAGTGGGAGTCAATATTGGTCTTTGCTGTCCATGTCTTATCTCCCACCAAGTCCTATTCCACAATTACCTAGAGTTTTCAATGACCTCAAGTCTAGAATGGGTAAAATTTGGGAGACCAGCCAGGCGCATTCTGGAATAATCAAATCCCGAGGTAAGGAAAGCATGAATGATGGTTTCAGTAGCAGATGAACTGAGGCTGGGCTGAAGTCCGGCAATGTTATAAAGGTAGAAATAGGTGGTCTTAATGATGGTGCGAATATGTAGTCGGAAGTTCACCTCATGGTCTGATATGATACCAAGGTTACGAACAGTTTGCTTCTGCCTTAAACAGTTGGCAGGGAGAGGAATGGAGTCAGTGGGTCATGAATGGAGTTTGCACTGGGTACCAAAAGCAATTGCTTCAACCTTTCCATATTTAATTGGGAATTCTGCTTATTTAGTACAATATGTTGGATAATCAGTCTGATAGTTTGATAACAGTGAAGGAGTCAAGAGCAGTGATGAAGTAGATTTAACTTTTGTCAGCAGATATATCAATGCTAATGCTGTGCTTTCAATTATGTCACTGAGGGGCAGCATGTGGATGAGAAATCAATGGGGGCCAAGTTGGATGCATAGAGGTAATGTAGCCGGAGCAGGAAGAGAAGGCATTGCAAATGATACTCTTACTGCGTTTGGATAGATTAAAAATGGAACCAGGCGTGATCAGTCCCAACTAGATGGATGACAGTGGAGAGGGGTTGGAGGATGTTGGCAGAATTAAAGGGAAAGAGGACCACCTGAAGAGAAAGAGAACATGTGACCAGGAGGGGAAGTTGTATGGTAACAGTTTAATAGAAATAGAATAGGGGGATCAGAAGTTGGGTCATGGACAAGATGAGCTATGAGAAGGTATGAAGGGTAATAGGAGAGAAAGATGAGAGTTCCAGGTTAGAGCCGAGTGGACATTAGAGGAAATTTGGACTGGTGCGATAGTGGAAATGAAGGATGCAAAAAAGATGTGAAGAGTGGGTGAAAGGAGGACCCAGAGGCAGTGAACAACATTTAGAAGACTGGTAAAAACTTAAAAGTGGTGCGAGAGAGAGACACCCAGGAGCCATCCATCCAAACGAGCAGGATCAACGAATCTGTGGGTGTCGCAGAATGTGAGCTGCTAGGTTAATGGGCATTGACTTGTAAGATGTGTGTCTTGTGGTCGCAGTTGATCTGAATGTTCATTGAGTGGAACCCGTTGCGATTCACAAAGGCTTTCTGCTCAACTAGAGGCACCTTGATGGCCATGAGTGCAGTCAATGGCACCCTGGATATGAGGAAAGCCTGCAATTGCCACAAAGGCTCTGGCTTTTTTAGCCTGGTTGACTTTGTCCATCCAGGAATAGATGAATGTCATCACCCATCTGAACAGAGTGTCAGTAACAAGCTCTTTGCAACTGTGGGCAGCAGATTGGAACACACTACACAGATCCCTCACTGACCCTTAGAAACTGGTATCATGGAAGTTGGGTGCCATTATGATCTTCAGAGCCTCTGACATAGGGTGACCACCCACACAGTTGGAGGGACTTTCTGGCCTAATCACCTGGCACACATCTTACAAGTCAATGCCCATTAACCTAGCAGCTCACATTCTATGAGTGTCCCTATGAAGGAAGAGCCTCGTTTGGCACTGGAACTCAGACATGTTGAGGTAGTTTAAGCGCTGTACACTCTGGTTGCAAGATAGTGGCATCTCCTGTGGACCCTTCTGACATGTACTCCTTGCTGGTCCTGAAACCACTGTGTCTGCGCCTCTCTTACCACAGGTCATTTCCTGAGATGCCGCCTGTGGTCATCTGGCCTCATCTCTCTCCTGGCACTCTCTGCCTCCTCAGAGGAGGTTGACCAGCTAAGTATACAATCCCCATGATCAAAAATACATTAGGCACTATCACGCACCTGAGGGTGCTCGCTGCTGAAATCTTCAGAGTAAGATGGCAAGAACAACTATTCCAAAAGAAAGCAATCCATGCATGGAATGCACCAGAATTGACAGAGAAACCCCTTAAGTCACATAAATTTCACAACAAAAAAAAACTATAACCTAAAGAGATAGAGGACAATCTTACGAAAATAATTCTATGTGCTGAACGAGCATGAAAGCGGGAGAGTTTCAGATGTGTTGTTTGGTGAGAGAAAAATTCAAGTCGTATGCTACTTAGAGAAATAAATGAGGCAAATGATTCTCGCCAGAAGGGAGAGTGGACTGAGTCTATTCACGTCGGGAAGCTGGCTGCTGACTGCTAGAGGTTGCCATTGTGCATGCGTCTGATCTCACCCCACCCCGCCAGCTGATCACCCCCAGGGATGTAACAGTAAAACTTTCCAAAGGTCAAAAGGGGCTTGAGTCATGTGGCATTGCACATGGATGAGTTGGTTTCAGATTAACAACCAGTTTCAATGTCTCTGGTCAAAATCCATTGTTTTCCTTAGGAGATAGATGGCGGCTAATAGCACATTCACATGTATAACAGGTTTCAATGAATCGCTTTGTTGTAAGTCCAGCTGGGGGCAACAGACCATCTGTTGTTCCCTTGTTCTGTTGATATCAATGCGTCCCACACAATGATAGGTGTGAGATTCCACAAGGATGAGGGTTGAGCTTTGCCCTGTAATTATTGCTGGACGTTTCCAGAATGTAGCCACTTGCAAACCATGTGACTTCCAGCAGCCATGTTTTTGGTCCAGCAATGTCCATTGTTAAATAAGCAGAGAGTAAGGTTTAATTTAAACAGTTTATAATCTCTTTCATTTCTTATGCACATGACACATCATTGTGCATTTTATGTTGGTGTAGTTGCTCATTCTTTTTTGCCCCTGCCTCAACTGATCTGCTGCTAAAACCATCACTGATCCCTCCATGCTTCTAGATTTGACTATGTCAACACTCCTGACCGGCCTCCTCTATTCTTCCCTCCGTAAACTTGCTCATCCAAATCCTTGCTGCTTTTGTCCTCACTTGCACTCACTTATTCATCCTTATGCTCATTGATCATCATTGGCATTTGGTCAAGCAACACCTTGATTTAAAAATTCTCATTCTTGTTTTCAAATTTCTCCATAGCTTCATCTCTCCCCATATCTGTAATTTCTTCAGCCCCATATGGGTCCAAGATATCTGTGTTCATCCAATTCTGGCCTCTTGTGTGTCCCACAATTAATTGCTCCATGAGTGAGGTTTGTGCCTTTAGCTGCCTCGGCCTTTAAGTAGGATTCACCCTCCATTTTCTTCTGAAAAGACATCCTTAAAACTTACTTGTTTGACCAAGCTTGGGGCCATCTGCCCTAATATTGCTTTATGTGGCTTGGTGTTTCATTTTGTTTTATCGTGCTCCTTTGACGTGCCTAAGGATGTTTTATTATGTTAAAGCTGCTGTGTAGATATAAATTGTTTTGTTATTCAACTGCGCAGTTTATGAAATTTAATCTGTGTTTTCACTGTTGTTTTTCAGGTTCGGTATTTTACACATCACAGTGTAACGTACTTCTGGAACAACTTCTTACAAAATTTCAAAGACTTAAAGTAAGACCATTTAACTTTTAAATGGTAAATCTAAAAAAATGTAAATGTAATATACATATTAATCCACTTTGTTACTTAGTTTAGTAAATTATAACTAATTTTTTTCAATTAAATATTTTCCATTTGACTGTGAAATTAATTTTTCTTTCCATTTATACTATTTGTAAGCTTTTAATTATTTTATAATAAACACATCAATTTTAAAAATTATAATCACATTCATTTTTATTTTCTAGGGGCCTGACTGAGGGTGTTTCATGGTCTGACTTTCATGGCCAGCACAGTAAAGGACTGAGCAAAGAACTGGAGGAATATCGGTAAAGCATTATTAAATCTAGTCGTAAATTTGCCCTACTGCATGTTTTATCTTCAATGGAAGTCCGATTGCCACTCCGCTCCTACTTTTTTACCTTCAAATCTTCTCAATCCTGTTTTGCCTGACTTTTTGACTCAGGTTGGAGGAACTGTGCAAATCAATGTGCTCCTGGGGCCATCTGTCAAGGGCTTCAGGATTAGACACAAAGAGACCATGCCCATTTTTTTAATGGCACCAGTTGACATAAATCAGATAAAAGTCCAGCCACTTTCAAACCAGGCAGATGGTAGGTTTGTCAAGTAAGTGGATAGAATTTGAGGTGATGGCGGGGGTGGGGGGGGAAGATTTGGTTAGACAGTCGGGAGGGTCAGACTGTCGGTGAACAATGCAGTTGGAGGGGGCTGGGCAGTCAGGCTTCGGGATGATTGAAGGAATCCCTTTGTTGGGGTAGTCTTTGTGTGGGGGGAGTTCCATGAGTAGGTGCAATCCCTTGTTTGGGAGGGGGGTAGTGTTGGCGTGAGGGCTGCGGGCTGAACGGGTGGAGGAGTCTAGTGGGTAAGAGGTATTCAGGGGGTGAAGGAGTTTGCCATGAAATCCTTACCTGAGAACTTCCAGGGGTGGGTTTCCCCAGCGCATCTTTGGGGTAGTCCCCATGTACACTGCCCTGGAGCTCAAAAGTTACAGCCCAATATTTTTATAACATGCTGATAATGAAGAATGGTCAGTTGTAATTTTATATTTAAAACATTTAAAACTTTAAAACATCTTAATTGCATGTCATGTATTTACACGTTTGCCTCTTCCAGCAAGTTGTTACTATACACATTAGCCTGGAGATATTAAAAGAATTTCAACTACTTTTTAAGCAAGTGGCATCGTAGCCTTTCAGAGCATGCACAAGAAATTTGAAAATAACTATAACAAGATACATTTTGGTTTGTAACTAAAAAGTGTTGAAACAACTCCAGTAACTTAAAATGTGTACTTTTCTGACGTGTTATTTTCAGGCGAGTCTATTCTAGAAAATTAGCACAGCGGGCCTGAAGAATCGTGGGGGGGGGGGAATTCGAGGGATTCCCACAAGCGTTCGTGCCCCGCTAGATTCTCCCAGCGCCGGATTTCAGGTGTGATTTGCTCTGCACCGGAAATCGGCGGGGAGGTGGGGCTAGCATTTAAATGATATTCTACACATCATTTAAATGCTATTAGCAGGCCTGGGACTGAATTCTCCAGGTCCGCTATCCTCTCCCACCCCAACAGTGTGTTTCACTCAAGTGGGGACTACACTAGCCCCTCACTTTGGGGTAACAAGCAGCCTGACCACGCTGGAGTGAAGGGGGGGAAATTGGGGCCTCCCAGGGTGGCACCCTGGCAGTGCCAGCCTGTGGCCCTGACACTACCCAAGGGACAAAGTGCTCATGCCCAGGGGGCACCTTGGTACTGCCCATTGGCAGTGATAAGGGGGCAGAGCCTATTTTGGGCAGGGCTTAGAGGGCCATCGGTGGGGGTGCAGTGCCACTCTGCATTGGGACCGATGGGGGCGGGAGGGAGGCCAGCGATCGGGGCTGTCCGGGGTAGGGGCGGGAGGTGGGGTGTGATCAGGCTGTGGGGGGTTGAGGGGGGCAGCACTGCGGGGGCCCCGGGCTGGCCAGCAAACGGGAGGCTGACACTTTGGGGCCACTGTGCGTGTGCAGAGGCCGCTGGTTTCAGCCTCCCGGGTGGGAGTAGGCCCCGCCCCGTGAAATCTAATGATATTCACACTGGTGGCCTCTGTATTGCACAGTGTGTGCAAGATTCTAGTGTGAACTCCCACTGAAAAAAATCAATGTGTATTACTCCGGTTTTCTTGTGAATTCAACACTTAGAATATTTTTGGGACAACTCCGCCCAAAATAGTTTAATGATTCTTATTTGCCTCATCCCCCAGAACTCTGTTCATTTTGGATGGTGAAAGTTTGCGAAAGACACGGTGGGGTTGGGGGGGGATTCTCCCATCCTGCTGCGCTAGAAAATTCCACTGGGGCCTGATGCGCGGAATCCGCGTTGAGCATCCTGGCCTGCAAGCGTCACCCAGCATCAGATTTGGGGTGGCATCACATCCGTGCCGGAAATCGGTGGGAAAGCGCGTATATTATGGTAATGCTTATTATCATATATTTTAAATGTGATTAGCGGGCCCGGGATTGAAGTCTCCGGGCCCGCTAGCATCTCCACCTCGTACCCCCCCCCCCCCCTTCCCAGCGGGGATTACTACGTGGGTAGCTAGCGGCCCGATCCCGCTGGAATGAAGGGTGAGCAATTGGGGCCCCTCAGAGGGTCAAGCGGTGGCCAGCCTGTGCCCCCTGGCACTGTCCAAGGGGCAAAATGCTAATGCTCAGGGGGCACCTGCGCAGTGCCAAGGGGGCAGGGCCTGATCGGGCAAACGGTGAGGGGTCCTGCTGCCACTCCGCATAGGGATCAGTGAGGGAGGGAGGGATGCCAGTGATCGGGGCTGGACATGGGGATGAAGGGGCTGCCTGCTAGGGGTCAGGACTGCAGAGGGGCCTGTCTGGACTGTGGTTTGGTTGGAGGGGGTGGGGGGAGAGGAGGTCTGGGCTGTGGGGTAGGGGGATGGCGGCTGGGCCGGACGTGGTCGGGGGGGGCCAGTGATTGGGCCGTGGTGGGAGGGGTGGAGGGCCGACTTTGCGGGGATAGCGGGGCTGGCCAGCAATCGGGAAGCCAACAGTGTGGGGCCACTACGCATGCGCCGATCACGGCGCTGACTAATCGGCGCATGCGCAGTAACCTGCACAGCGCGATGCTGCCAGCCTCCCGGGCAGCGATCGGCCCCACCCCCTGAATCCTGGTGTGAATCACTCTAATGCACGCTGCAGTGCACAGAGTGTGGGTGATTCATTTTGAAACTCCCACTGAAAAAACCAGCGAGATTTACTCCAGTTTTCACACGAATTCGACATTTAGAATTTTTTTGGGAGAATCCCAGCCACGATATCCAGCTTTGAGCACCATTGTTGCTGTTGGTTCTCTGGTTATGCTATTGTATGCTTAGATATTGATCAGTGTGGCCTGAATACAAGACTTGGGGTGGGGGGTGGTGGTACATGGTGATCCAAGAGAATATTAAAAGTAGGTCAGGAATTTGCAGTTCATTACATAAGTATCTGTCCATGCTATATTTTTCTTTCTCCTGTTTGAGATTATATTGTCGTACGTTGGTATAGCAAATGTACAAATATATCGGGCAGTAACTTCTGGGCACTTGGGGTACATCCCGATCCGACCATGGGCAATCCCTCTTGGAACTTCACAGCTAAAAATTTACATGGCAGTTGCCCAGATGTGCAAACTCCTTGGACAATTGCCCTGCGTTGTGAACCATTGGAAGATGTGATTTAAGTCACAGACTTTGGATGGTTCTGGCTGTGCTACACCAATGGCTACTCAGAAAAGGTTAGAAGATCAAAACCTCTTCAGTCTTCTGGATAACTATTGTAAAGACCCAGACAGACCCCCACGCACCAAATTTCTTCCCCCACCATGGGACCTTTTTAACCCTCCCCACCCCGACTGTAATCCCTGACAGACCTCCTGATTCGCGACCGGACTCCGCACTGATGACCCCCCCCCACCCATCTGACTCAACCCACCCACCCCCGCCCCCCTCCATGCCTGATGTCCAACCCTCAATGTCTGATCAACCCCAACCCCTCTGATCTCTCTCACTTCCCAAATCCGATCCACGTACCTTACGCACTTACCTTCTTCCTGGTCTGTCAGTTTTAAGTAGATCATTAAACTTAACTGCTTTACAGCAGTTGATGTGCAAAAAAAAAGGGTGTGCCCACCTTCAATTCAACTTGCTGGACTGCACACTGGGCTTCAGAGATACCTGCTTTGTCTGGATCTCACCCAATCTGATTCAGAAGGTTGGGTAAGACAGGTGTAGAAGAAATTTGATGAAGGTAAGTGGGCATGGAGTGGCAATGGTAGTTTCTTGCCACTCCAAGGAATTTATGGCCCATCCTTTATAAAATACGGCATTTCTACTTATCCACATATTTTTATTTTGAGAAGATTAATTAGACTCTTGCAAAAGACAACTTAACTTGAAAAATGATGTTTGCTGCAAAATAGATGAGCAAATAACTTCTCGTTACCTCAAAAAAATTGAATTACAGCGTACTAAATATATACTCCAAAATGTTTTGAATCTATGTTGGCCATTAATTCTTGAAAAGGAGCACAATTTGACCAGGAGCAAATTGTGATTGTGTAATATTTAGAGAGTTTATAGAAATATGTTTATTTTTGTACTAAATTGTATGGTTGACTTTTATTTCTGTGCAGAAAACTATTTTTTGGTGTGAATGAAGTTGAAGTCAAAGTGCCTTCTATATTTAAACTCTTAATTAAAGAGGTGAGTATTTGAAAAAAAACTGTAACGGGGATTTGTCCATTGATATTGCACATCTTTTAAATCCCAGTGTGGTTGTTAGATTATTAATAATTCAGTATAGAAGCATGGGGTGAAAAGAGGGGCAGGCTATTCTGCCCATTGACCCGATTCTGCCTTTTCAGTTTGCTATGATAGCTCTTTCTATTTAATCCCATTCCCTGTCTTTTTATATATTCATGATGTCTTTGCTTTCTAAGTAAGTATCTATCTCTATTTTAAACACCTAGGTGACATTGCATATTTAGCTGTCTGGGTAGTGCATTCCATGTTCTTGCAACTCTTTTGTGTAACGAAGTTCATTTTTCCTGGATCTGTTTTTCATGCAAACAATTCAGATCCTGAGATGCCCCTTTGTTCTGGATTCCTCAGTTACTTTAAGCACCTCAATTGTTTGCAGGCAGTATAATGCAGGTTTACCTAGTCTTTATTGCTCAAACTCTTCATCCTTTGGTGCCTCACCTGCCCCCCCCGAACCTCCCACTCCCTTCCTCATCCTCTTCTTGAACTGTGTTCCTGTTTGAAAATCCAGACCCAATCCAAAGCTGGAGCTCTAATGTTGTGGAAGTGCATGTCTCCATGGTGTAGAAGTGGGAAGCTGGGTGCTACAATCCATTTGGTTTTCTTTCTGTCTTGTTGCTCTTCTCCCAAATCCTCGCTGTTGGGAATTGTAAGAGAGATACTTTTATTCTGCTTTAATTTGCACAATTAACAAAAAGGTGCTTTGCAGATGTACTTGAGATGCAGCTACATCGCTTTGATGGAAGCATAGCACCACTAGGCAGGAACATCACTTTCATACTTGAGGATAACTTGCAGTATCTACACTTAAAAACAAATCCATTGATACCTACAATAAGTGCTGTAAATTAAAGTTGTAAAATGATACCATCAAGGACCCCACATGTTAACTCTGAAGCAGCAAACATCTTTGAGTGCACATGTTCTCTGCCTGCAAGCTTACTTTGGATTAATTATCCATGTGAATAAAGATGTCCTGACACCTAGATTGCTGATGAACTTAGAAATGATTGATGAATGAAAGTGAAAAAGAGAAAGATTTCAGCATGTAGTCCAGTGAAGTTACAATAGGTTAGGAATCTTTTTGTATTATTCATTCGTGGGACGTGGGTGTCGCTGACTGGCCAGCAATTATTGCCCATCCCTAGTTGCTCTTGGAGGGCAGTTGAGAGTCAACCACGTTGCTGTGGTTCTGGAATCACATGTAGGCCAGACCGGATAAGGACAGCAGACTTCCCTGAAGGACATTAGTGAACCAGATGGGTTTTTCTGACAATCGGCAATGGTTTCATGGTCATCAGTAGATTAATTCCAGATATTCTTTATTGAATTCAAATTCCACCAGCTGCTGTGGTGGGATTTGAACCCGGGTCCCCAGAACATTAGCTGAGTTTCTGGATTAATAGTCTAGCGATAATCCCACTAGGCCATCACCTCCCCTATAATCAGTCCTATCATGGCAATTACACTAATTCTGTGCAGTTTCTGAGGATGTGGATGACTGGTTGGTCTCATGGAAACCCTCTCTAACTAAATATGAATGAATGTTTTAGGAATGAATGCTTTGGGCTATAGGCAAACTACAATCCAATGTATTTTGAAAATGAACTTTGCACGCAGATTTTTGACACTGCTCAAGTTTTGATCCTGTAAATTCACTCGATTTATTTGTTTTCGGTGTTCCTGCTTTGATGTGTATCCTTTAAAAAATTGCTTAAATTCTACCGTTGATGATTTATATTTTTGAGAAAGTAACTTAAATTAAGTTGCTTTCTTGTGACATACTTCACTAGTTTCTGACTTTGATTGGCATGATTTAATGCAAAATAATTGATTAAGGTACTTCGCTCCTGTTATTTTCTTGATCTTTTCTTCTGATGACATCAGATGCTGATTATACAGAAATATGTTTGGAATAAAAGTATTAAAAAGCTTTAAAGCTTAAATTATTAATATTGCAATATAACAATTTACATTATTGAAAATGTATTATTTAATTTACATAGCCCAAGTTGAAAATGGAAAATCTTGATGTAGATCATAATTCAATTATTCTCTTGTCTGCAGTTTCAAATACAGATTTATGTTCTATATTAAATGATGGGATTTAAGAACTTCCCAATTATAGTGCACCTCATTTGAAAAAGCGAGTCTGGGTTTTTGAGTGCACAGGGAGCAACAATAAAGGTACGATAGGAGATTAAAAAGAGCATGCTGATGTTAGAGCAAAATGGAGAGATATACAGTGCCAAAGAAAGTTTTTGAGGAAATTTTGGAAAGTAGAGAGGAAGGTAGAACAGCAAAAACAGCTGCAATGGAACATAACTGAGCAATAGTCTGCTGTTGCAAATGAAGAAGTTACATGTGTGCACTTGTGATTAAGAGGAAATTACAGTTGGTGAGTCTTTGAAAGTATTTGCAAATTAGTCTGTTGTAATTACTTCATTAGCAATTAGAAGCCAATCAAACTTAATGACATTCTTTTCGTTAAGATAAAATTCTACTGGAAACCTATGGGTTAATTTGCCAAATATTCATTGATAGCAATTTTATTTGGGCTGTTAAGCGTGTAGAAGTATAACTTGTGGGTCACATGCTTGTGATTTTGTGACATATGCCAGGCCTAAGACAATTTATCCTTTTTAATTACCATTTTCACTGAAGACTTCAATGTTTTGTGTGTCAGACAGGTTTAGTACATAGCTTTATGGACAAATTGTATCTTTTCAATATTTTTGATAAATCATTGCAATCTTAAAAGTAATTCATCCTGTACATCACTTGGGACATTTGGATCTGATAAGACACTATCAGATTCAAGTAGTTTGATTATATAGTGTTTTCCTGAGTTTAATTGCTTGCAATCAGAAAATGTGGACAAGAATGAATTTTTATGTCGATGTTTATAAATAAATTTGAGGTTTTGTTATGTGAAATACAAAGGTATAATTTTTGAGAGCAAGCAATTGACAGTGCATAATTTGGGTTTCTCTTTTCAGGTGCTTAATCCTTTCTATATATTTCAACTCTTCAGTGTTATTCTTTGGACTTTTAATGGCTATTATTATTATGGTGTGGCAATTGTCATCATGTCACTTGTATCAATAGTGACCTCCCTGCACACTATCAGAAAGGTAAGGTTTGCGAGTAGCGTTGATACATTGTCTATTGCAGATGAGTATAATTTTCTTTTAAGTAAGGAAGGCCGGCATTTCAAATTGCTTTATTCTAATGCAAAGCATCTCCCAAACCATAAAACTGCCTTACGAATTACCATTACATTTTGAGTGATCTGAAGTACTATATTGTTTAGACATAGCAATGTTAAATTCATATGCTATTCAAAACATAACTCCATGTTAACAACAGAATAATGCATCGTATAAATGCATGGTATAAAGCATTATATTATTGAACTTAGCCTGAGCAAAGTAACAGGCAATCCACTATTTGTATATTTGATGGCTTTGAGATGCACTGAAGATCTGTCTAATTTAAAAAAAACTGTTAGTTGACTGAAGGTTGTGCAGTCAACTTTTAATTGGACATTTAGGAAGGATAGGCGAAAAGGAGGTGGAATAGTGTTGCTAATAAAGGACAAGGTTGGTGCATTAATGAGAGAGGATCTTGGATTTAAAGATCAGTTTGGGTAAAGCTAAGAAACAGCATGGGGCAGCAAATGTTAGGAGTTGCTTATAGGCCACCAAACAATAGTAGTAATATAGGGCCTGGGTTAAATTACGATATTAGAGATGCATATAACGTGTAATACAATAACCATGGGGTCTTCAATCTACATGTAGACTGGATAAACTAATGCTGTGGAGAATGAGCTCCTGGAATGTATAAAACTTTTTTCCTAGAACTGTATGTTGAGGAACCAACTAGTGAACGGGCTATTTTAGATCTAGTATTGTGCAAGAGAAAGGGCTAATTAAAGGAACCTGTAGGAAAGAGTAACCATGATATGATTGAAAGGTTGTTAATGTAGCCCAATCCATCACGCAAACTAGTCTCCCACCCATTGATTCTGTTTACACTTCCCGCTGCCTCTGAAAAGCAGCCAGCAAAGTTAAGGACCCCATGCACCCCGGACATACTCTCTTCCACCTTCTTCTGTCGGGAAAAAGATACAAAAGTCTGAGGTCACGTATCAACTGACTCAAGAACAGCTTCTTCCCTGCTGCCATCAGACTTTTGAAAGGACCTACGTCACATTAAGTTGATCTTTCACTACACCCTAACTATGACTGTAACACTAGATTCTGCACTCTATTGTTTCCTTCTCGATGAACGGTATGCTTTGTCTGTACAGTGCACAAGAAACAATACTTTTCACTGTATAATACATGTGACATAATAAATCAAATCAAATCAAACTTTGTGTTAAGTTTGAAAGTGATGTAGTTCAATCCAAAACTAGAATCTTAAATCTAAACGAAGGAAACTATAAGAGTATGAGGGGCAAGTTGGCTATGGTAGATTGGGAAACTACATTAAAGGTATGATGGTAGACAGAATAACTAGCACTTAAAGAATGAATACATAGTTTACAACAAATCTACATTCCTTTGCGGCACAAAAAAAACCAGCAAGAAAGGTGATCCAACCACGAGAGAAACATTTTAGAGATCAGAAAAAAAAAACTGATAAAGGAAGAGAAAATAGATTATGAGGATAAATGAGCGAGATGCATGAAAACAGACTGTAAAATGTCTACAGATATATGGAAAGGAAAACTTTAGCAAGGATGAAAGTGGACCCACTTTATATATTTATAATTATAATTAGGAATAAGAAAATGGCAGAGATTAAACAGGTATCTTAGACAGAATTTTCCATTTTAGAGACTCAGTGAAGTGGCAGGCAGGAAAGTCCACATGATTCCTGCTGACTGGCAGGATGGATTTTTGCACCTGATTTTCTGCTTTTTCACCCATTAATTGTACATCAACAAGGAGCTTGTCGATTCTCATGGCAGGAATTTGTACACCCCGCCATAATCTCGTGGCATCGAAAGTCCTGGCACTGTATCTAAACAGCACCCACACAGATATTCACTGACTATAAGCCAGCTGTGTTTTGAACTTCCGCATTACTGTGGTGCCCAAATGTGACAAACCTTGGCTCCACGGTTCAGCAAGGTCTCCCTGGGGATTCCCCTCCAGGCAGTGCAGAAAAAGCAGGAGGTCCTCTTTCTGAGGAATGGGAGCAGGAGGTCCTCCCACCTGATCACACTGGCCTGGGAGGAATTTCAATAAGGAGTCTAACTACATCAGGTTGGACTTTAACCTGGTGTTGTTAGACTCCTTACTGTGTTTACCCCAGTCCAACGTCGGCATCTCCACATCTGGGAGGAATTTGCCGGGGATGTCACCACACGTGGCCAGCAGAAAAGGAACATTAAAGTGCAGGAAACAAATAAATTATTTTATGCACACCACTAGGGTAAATGAAACTTCTACTCACTCCAAACTAACACACACGTAAGGGTATTAGGTAGTTGAGTAAGTGTCCACAAGTATGTCACAGACAAGCAGCAGATGGGATATCAGCACTGCATATCTGCCAGACACTTTATGATCACCATCTCTTGTAAGATCCTGCACAAGTGGTGTTTTAAACCCTTGACTGGGGAGGGCTCAGCACACACAACAGGCTTCCCTCTGCTTGTGACCCCATTTACTCCAAAAGGTCAGGCCTGGGAGGGTGAACCTGCCTCGAACCGGAACCCCTCCCGTGCTTGGGTCTCCAGAGGATGCTGCCAAAGTCATCCCAGACAACAGGGTGTAGCAGTCATCAGGCTGCCTCCAACTTGGGGGCGACATGGTGACACAGTGATTAGCACTGCTGCCTCACCACGTCAGGGACCCAGGTTCGATTCCCGGCTTGGGTCACTGTCTGTGCGGAGTCGACATGTTCTCCCCGTGTCTGCGTGGGTTTCCTCTGGATGTTCCGGTTTCCTCCCTCTGTGAAGTCACAGAACACAAATCGATATGGAATTCATCACATGACTGTGCACTCATTGACTTAGGATTCAGAGAAAGGATTGGCCTTTATGAGACAGATAATGTCAAGGAGTGCATTACTATAAAAGTGATGCTCCAGCACATCTCCTGAGTGCTCAGCAGTATCTATGAAGGGAATAAGTTATTGTTGACTGCTGTGTCAAAACTAACTGGGCTATGTATCGCTCCAATGTCAAGACAATGCTTGGTAAATTAATAGTCTAGCAATAATACCACTAGGCCATTGCCTCCCCTAATGGCCTGCCTCTCCAATTTCGTATGATTCAATTAGTTGCAGTTGAATACCCCTTTTTATGGTACTTCAGTAGCTCTGAGTCACCCATCCCATGTGTCTTTACCAACAGGCTTGACACTAAAAGTTAATACAAATTTAAGTTCAAATTGCATGAAGGCTCTAATGTTACAGCATTCTGATTTGCGTGTATTTTTCCCAGACGTGCTTCTGCAAGATTAAATGATGATCAGTTTGAATGAAGTGCCAAGTGCTCTGCAGCAATTTTAACTACCTTCCCACACACTTCATTTCAGTACATGAGTTAGTTGAGATATGACATGTGGTAAATGTAGCGTATTTGGGAAGAAACAGGTCACTTTAGAGCTATTGTTCCCAAAACTTCTGTCCTCTGGGGATTTTTCTCGTATCATTGTCTGATGCTGTTCTAGGCTAATTGTAAAATGTGACTACAGGATGAATAAAGTGAAATTGATGGGCCTTTGGGCCCGATTTTACCAATTGGAGCCTAAGAGCAGGATCCGGGCGTAATACGGATCCGCGCCCGGAATCCTCTTTGCAGCGCGCCCATACACGTTTTCTCGGCTCCAGCCTGATCCGCGCTGTGGGTGGAGCGTAGCGCTGGCGGACCGATCGGAGCTCTGAACTGCGCACGCGCAGTTTGAAAAAAAAATCTGACAGTGCGCCCGGGCACGAAAAAAAGCAGAGCGGCTCTCTGACGTTCATCCTCTGGTCTGGGGGGGGGGGGGGGGGGGGGGGGTGTGACGTCTCATCCTCCGTGGGGGGGGGGGGGTGACCGATCATCCCCTTGGGGGGAAGAGAGGGGGTGTGACGTATCATCCCCTGAGGGGGGGAGAGGGGGTGTTTCCGATCATCCCTGGGGGGGTGGGGAGGAGGTTTGACGTATCATCCCGGGGGGGGGCGGTAGAAGAGGGGGTGTGACGACTCATCCTCTGGTCGGGGGGGGGGTTCCGCTGCGTGTCTGCGGCCAATCCCTTCTGGCACCATCACTGGTACACTACCAGCCACAGATTACTCTTCCCTGCAGGTGTGAGAGAGCGGGAGAGATGGCTGTGGCTGGTAGTGTACCAGTGGTGGTGCCAGGAGGGATCGGCCGCAGACAGGCAGCGGAATCCCCCCGACCAGAGGATGATACGTCACACCCCCTCTCCTCCGCCCCCCCCTCCCCCCCCCCCAGAGGATGAGATGTCACATCCCCTCCCCTCCCAACCACCCCCCCCCCCCAACCCGAGGATGAGACGTCACACCCCCTCTCCCCCCCCCCCCCCCCCCCCCCCCCAAAGGATGAGACGTCCCACCCTCTCCCCTCCCACCCCAGAGGATGAGATGTCACACCCCCTTCCCCCCCAGGGAATGAGACGTCGCACCCCTCTCCTCCTCCCACCCCCCCCCCCCCCCCCTGCCCCGACCAGAGGATGACCTGGGTCAGAGAGCCATTGCAGTCTCTGACCCCGCTCTTCGGAGGCTGCAGCGGCGACTTCAGACTTTTATTCTGCAGGTGGGTAACAGCGCAGATGCGGATCGGGCCAGAAGACGGTAAAGTGGGACTTGGCAGTAGAGTTGGGCGCGCGGTTCATTAAGTCGATTTAAATGCATGCTAATGCATTTAAATCGCCGGGCCGCCCGATTTGGGCGCGCTCCAGACCTGCGCCCGAATCAGGTGTTGGTAAAGCCGCGATCTTCTCAGAATCGGGTGCAGATCGCGGTATAGGCCCGACGCCCAACTTCGGGCGCGAAGTTTTGGTAAAATCAGGCCCTTTGTCTTTTTGCATCTAAGAATTCCTATGTTCCTACAGGCTGGACGAGTTAACCTCAGCAACTTGGAGTTCAGTTATGTTTGCAGATATATTTGTAACTGTACAATTATAATGCATTTTAATTGTTTTGATTTTGTTTTCAGCAATACGTTATGTTGCACGACATGGTAGCAGCCCACAGCATTATCAGAATTTCAGTTTGCAGAGCAAACAGTGGTAAGTGAGTTTCTAAAATGATTGGAAGTGGTGGGATTTTACTTACAACGTTAAATAACTAAGCTGATATTTTAGGAATGTGAAATCCTTCCAGGTTGAACTCCAGTTTGAAACTGAGGGAATAAGCAAATTTCAAACATTACCACATAAATATACTTTAATCTTGCCAAGTGTGGCTTAAATTCAATTGCTAGGATTAAACGGAAGTGCTCTAGTGACAAATCTTCCCTTCAGTTTTTTTGTCTGAAATCCCTAATCTTTGTTGAATGCCTTCCTTATATTGTTTTTGGGAAAAGGCCAAAGTTTTATCATGGCCTAAATCTTCAGTCAGGGTCGATGCTGAGCACATTGATGCTGCCCACAAAACTTTCTGCGACCCGACCCTTTTATGATTTTTCAGCCGTGTCTTCTAATCCCGGCTGTAGCACAGCAGGGTTAGTACAGCCTCTCCAGCAGAAGACTGTCAGACACAACAAGAAATGGAAGAAAGGAGGACATCCCTATTTTTCATAACTGTAGCTGTCGCAGTCAGGTAAGTTTTTAAAGATCAAGATCTTTCAGTAAATGAATGGGTAAGTGGGGAGGAGTGAGGTGGGTCGTCCAGGTGGGGACGGGGGGGGGGGAAGGGGGGGTGGTGTTGCCAGGTCTGATTGCAGGGGGTTGGCCATGGCAGTTGCTGTGTGGTTTATGATAGTGGTTAGGGAGGTTTGGTAGTCGTCAGGATATTCTGGGAGTGAGTCAGGTTGGCTCGGGGTGGGGGTGGGTATGGAGAGGTGGTGATTTTGGGTGGTGGTGGCTGGCTCTGTTACACTGGCTGGTGTTTCTGGGCACTGAAATCAGCCCATTGGAGTTTTGAACTTCCAGGGCAATTACAGCATATGTCTGTGTATCGGGATTTCTGCGGGACCCTGACATGCATCTCCCAACTTGCATCCCATCTCCGCCGATCCGGATGATATGGGCCCCTGTGTTTGTAGGAAGAAGTGGCTTCGCTCAGCAGACTAAATGTCCCCTGATCCAAAACCAGTATCTTTCTAGGAACCTGAATGGATTAGCATGCACAGGTTTAAAAATTGAGCTTGTGAGCATGCTTTATTAGTTACTGGAAAGTACATGGAATGACCACCACTCTCCTCTGTCTCCTCTAGAAGGAAGGTTGTGTAATATCCGATTAATGTGTACAAATTGTAATTACTTGGTTAGACTTTTTTAATATACAGACTTTTAATTAATATAGAAGTCATATGATTTTGTGAAACACTGAATTAGCATATTATTTAAATAATTAAACTAGAATCTGTCCATCAAATGTTGAAATTTTTTTTTAAAGTGTTTAATCAGCAACAGGTTTTTTGGATGACATTCTTTGCAGAATGTAAGTGAATAATCAAAAAGTTCATCTGTAAACTGAATTTAGATCGAGGTAAAATAACCAGGGTTGTGATTTGTAGCATGGGAGGCTTTACTTGATCTATTTCCTTAATAAAATAGACTGTGTTTGACTAATTTCACACTTTGAGGTGTATTATAAGAAGGCTTGCTGCTAACTTTATAATTTTCCCTTAATGGTTTAGCAAAAGAGAGATCAATTTTATCTCTTGCAAAAATTAACATTTCGTTAGGCTATCCCAATCACTAAATAATTTTTTGACTTAGTTCCTGTGAACAAAAAAACGTTGTTAGGACCGACACAGCCTCAGTTAATTGGGCTGTTGAGGCCTTTTATTTGCAACCAATTAAAATATGTTGGTCACCATTTCCACTGAAGGAAAAAGACAATAATGGCCGAAGCCAACTTTAAAAATCCATTTGCTGCAAAATATCTGACATCATATAAAATAAGAAGTGCACTTATTTGTCATACCTCCAAGCAGTGAGGTTGAGTTTGGAAACTTTGTGGAGCACAGGGAATTAAAATGCTTTTGTAATATTTTTGTGCTAGTTCATCTGGTGTGATTGGGTTTGCATTTAAAAATTTATGGCAGTGGTTTGTACAATAGCTGCTTTATAAGTGTATAATAAGAATTAAATGCCTTGTTTTCTGAATCTTTTCAGAAATAGAAGAAACTTTGTCTACAGATCTGGTGCCTGGTGACATTATAGTCATTCCGACTCATGGGACCATAATGCCTTGTGATTCAGTGCTGCTTAGTGGCACGTGCGTTGTTAATGAAAGCATGTTAACAGGTAATTAATAAATGAAGGATGAAATGAAATCGTATTCTAGTTCTGTGGTACTTGTTGAAAATTTTGGTTATGTTTATTAAAAAATTCTTCTCGGAAGATATTCAATTATTCATTATTCTTAAAAGGTGTAAGGAAATTGAACCCTGATATCTTTCAGAATGACACAAACTCTCAAACCAAGGAAGTGGCTTGTGCAGAAGAGGGAAGATAAAAAAACAGTTTAGAACTAACTGCTTTATAGGGAATGGTGAATGTATTGAACAGACAGGGAAATAATGAAGGCAAATATTGTGGAGAAGATTTGAGAGAATTGGATACGTATTTGAAGGGGTGGGCGACTGATAAATTTTAATTTTTAGGATTGGCCAAATGTGCTGCAGAGTTTTTTTGTACTTGTACATGATTCTAATATGCAATGCTAAAAGAATTGTGAATACATTGTAGTGAAGTATAGAATAACATGGTGAGGACATTCAACGGTGTTGTCAATTTACTGGCTTGCCTTATTTCTGATGTTCAATATGCGAGTCGTTATGGATGCTTTTTTTTAAAGATAGTTTGCAGTGATGTATGGTATTCTCAAGAAATATAAAACTTAGCCATCGAATTTTAGGTAGCCATTTAATTTAACAATAGATCAATATTTGTCTTTGAGATCTCTATCTTGTCAGACAGATACTTTGTTGGCTCTGATGAAATTGCACAAAACCTGTGACAGCTCTTTATTAGGCGTGGGCATTAACTATCAATGAAAGATGGGAAATGGGGTTGAGAGACAGCTTGGCGATTATTGAAATATGCTCAAAGGGCTGAATATTCTTGTTCTTATGCTAGTCAGCCTGAGTGTAAAACAGCCAATGTCACCGGTTTTGTACTATTCCTGAAGATTAATTATCCTTTAAGAATCTCAGTTTAGTTCTAATTAAAATTACCTCCCACTCAAATAGCCAGAATAGGAAATCCTCCAGAAACCACAAGACGTATAGATGTGCCATTAATCTTTAACTCGAGCTTGGTTATACATTTATGGGGCTGAATCCAGTACATTCTAAAATGTTGTGGAGTTTCTGAAATTAAATTTGTTTCCGCATACTCAATACAATTTCTTGATGGCACATTTCTACTGCATTAGTTGCTGCTCAGAGATTTTTAAAATAATGATGTGGAAAATGAAAATATGTCCACTCCTGTTGTTTGCCACAACCCCCTCCCCCACCCCACCCCCCATCACAAATTTGTTTACCTAAAGCGTGAATTTGTTTGTGTATCCAGTTGTGGTTTGTGACCCTGAAAGTTCATTCATCTGCAACTTGGCATATACCAGTGCAGGAGACATCACAATTAATTTCAACAACACAAGTGTAATTGCACCAAGGACTCTCACTTTACTAGATGTGTTAGAATATTGATAGAAGGAAGGCTAAACTCTCATGTTTCCTACATAGAAAGGCATGCACTGCCACCTCTGCGTATGCATGTGCGCCACCTCTGCGTATACACAAGCTTACCGCTTGCAATTTCACGGGAACGCGCACTGGTGCCTGCTGCAGCTGAGATTGGAATCACAATTTTTGTTAATGTGCTCTTTTGTGTCCTCTTACAATCCCCTCTTGCATATCGTATATAAATGGATTGAATTAGAAATCCTTTCTTTTTCTTTTAATAAAGGTGAAAGTGTTCCTGTAACAAAAATCAGTTTACCAAATCCAATTATGAGTTCCAAAGGTCTCGAAGAAGATGAAATATACAATCCAGAAAAACACAAACGGCACACACTCTTCTGTGGTAGTACTGTAATCCAGACACGATTTTATACAGGGGAACTTGTCAAAGCTGTTGTCTTCAGAACAGGTAATGTACTTATGACTGGCTAGAATCCCAATATTGTATGCACTGTGATAAATTTTCATGTGAATGACATCTGTATGTGTATAAATAGAGATTATGGACTTAATTATTCTAATAGATTGGTTGAAATAATTGAAGCCAGTCCACATAATTAGAAATAATACATATTTGGTGACAAGTTTATTGCAGAGATGTGAAAATTTATAACCCAGGAAATTGATTTAATTCGATTATGTTAATTAAAAGTAAAATTAAAATAATAAAAATAGTGAGTAAAGGCCAGAATGTATAAAAAGGGAACACAGAACAAGCTGCATATTTCAGGAAAAAAAATATTTTTCCTATTATGGCACCTCCATTTCGAAGCACCCTCATGGCTTCCTGCCTGCCCCAGCGGCACCTACCTCTGCATTGGGGCTGCTGACTGGCCATTACTCTGGGCTCTCCTATTGAGCCTCCTGCTTCCATAATCAGTCCTCTGTCTGTAATTGGAAAGGTATCCCACCACTTCTGACTTTTCAACCTAGATTTAAACCCAATCTCAGGATTGTGACCCAACTGGAAGGTTCTGCCCATGTTTCTTTTAGGCAGCCTGCCATTGGACAATCTCAACAGTGTCTTCAGATTTTAGTTACATCCTAATTTTCACCAACCTCCACGTACCCACTGCCCAACCATATACATGGAAAAGGAGGAGGACAAAAAGAAATGGAATCCTCTAATATCACCAATAAAATGATTTTATTCAAGAACTTCAATTTTGAAGAGATTATGATTCACCTGTTTAATCCTTTGTAACTATCTCCACGTAATCCTTAATACATAGGTGTTTATTCAGAAAGTTATCTTTCTTACTTGTGTAAAAATTGATTATTTTGCGACCATTATTTTAGGTCAAAAATCATGGGGTCGACTTTTACACATGTTTATATGGTAGTAGAGATGTGCAACTTTAGACGTATGGTGCTATAAAACTAGTTTTTTTGTATCAGTTAGTGCTATGCAAAGAAATAAATATGAGAGTGGGATTGTACTGCATTAAACTAATTATAATATTTAATTATTTCAAAGGCTTTGGGACCACAAAAGGTCAACTTGTACGTTCAATCTTGTATCCAAAGCCAACAGATTTCAAACTGTACAGAGATGCTTACCTCTTCCTACTCTGCCTTGTTGGTGTCGCAGGGATTGGATTTTTATACACAATTATCAACAGTGTTTTGAACGGGGTAGGTCTTTTTTCTCTTTTCTAAGCACTTAGTTAATTTGTTCAAGGGAGGAAAATGCATGCATTTTTTTCAAAATTTATAGTTAGAAACTGTATACTAAGATAATCAACTGAAAATGCTTTGCAGTGTTTAAAAAACATTACCACCATTATATAGTTTATGTTACTAGAGACTGTTCACCAGAAATAAATCTGGAATGTTAATTCAAATTTGAATTTTTAGATCTGTAATTAATAGTGGTTAGCACTGCTGCCTCACAGGGCCAGAGACCCAGATTCAATTCCGGTCTTGGGTCACTGTCTGTGTGGGATTTGCATGTTCTCCATGTGTCTTGGTGAGTTTCCTCTGGGTGTTCTGGTTTCCTTCCACAGTCCAAATATGTGGAGCTAAATTGCCCCTTAGTGTCAGGGGGATTAGCAGGGTAAATATGTGGGGTTACAGGGATGGGGCCTGGGGGGATGGGGCCTGGGTGGGATCAGTGCAGGCTCGATAGGCCGAATCGCCACCTCCTGCACTGTAGGGATTCTATAATTCAATGGCTGAGTGGCAAAGCAGTTATTCAGAATATTGCTCACTCACATCTCGGAAAATTCAAATTTATTTGCTTTATTGTCACGTGTTTTTGAAAGTAATCTCCATTTTTTTGGTTGCAGGTCGGAGTTGGCACAATCATTATTGAGTCACTTGATATCATCACAATTACGGTTCCACCTGCTCTTCCAGCAGCACTGACTGCTGGGATTGTGTTTGCACAACGAAGATTGAAGAAATTAGGCATTTCCTGTATCAGTCCGCAGAGGATAAATATCTGTGGACAACTTAATCTGATCTGCTTTGACAAGGTTAGAAACTGTAACGTTCATGCCCACAGCTAATAAAATTATTGAAAAGTGACAGAGAATACATTAATATGGCTTCAAGATCTGCTTTAACAGGGATATGCAGGCACAGCTCAGAAGACACATTACCAATGTCTTTAAAAAGCTTTCCACTTGTCTTTTGTAGGTTGTAGTTCTTCTGAGGAAGGGGATCAATCCCCCAGCCAAAGAAAAATAGAAACTTAAAAATTTTAAAGGCTGCAAATCTGCAATAAGAACCAAAATTGCTGAAATATGCAAATTATGGTCAAGTGCTGATCAAGAGAAAAGATAGGTTATGACTCTTTAAGCTTGTAGTCTTCAGCACTAAAATCTAAAAGATAAACCATTTTAATGAGGCTAGAGCAAGAAATTATGAGAAAAGGGCGGGAAAGAGATGAGATTCAGCAATCATACAAATTACAAGTGTTACATGTGCATTTTCTTTTTTTAAATTCAGATCTGGTGCATCAGCTCCTTTTAACCTTTATTTTTTTTAGATTTTTGGTTTTATGGACAGCGCGTCCTATGATCTTCCACTATTTAAATATTTTATCCTTATTGCACCGCCTCACGAATGATCCCTTAAGTTCTGCTAACAGTCTTCCATTAAGCACTTTGCAGCCATTTAACAATTAATTTCTCTCAGTTACTCTGCTCCCTGTATCCTAACTTGACCAGGTCACAGCCACTTATCATCCCTGTGCTTGCTGACTTACGTCAGTTCCCAGTCCAGGAACACTTCAATTATAACGTTTTCAGCCTTGTTTTTAAATCTTTACAGGGCCTCTCCTCTCCCATCTCTAATAACTTTCAGTCAAGATATGTGCACTTCTCCAATTCTGATCTCTTCAACACCCATGATTTTAATTGCTTCAACTCTGGTTGCCGCCCTTTAGGTGCTCAGCTGTACAAGTTCTTCCCTAAACCTCTCTGCTTCTCTTTCCCCCTTTAAGAAACTCCTTCAAATCTACCTCTTTGATCATGCTTTTGTGTCATCTGTCCTATTATCCTCCATACATGGAAGGCTATTCAATTTTGTTAAATAATAGTCCCATGAAGCACTTTAGGACATTTTACTATTTTAAAGATTTTATGTAAATGTAATTTCTGTTCTTGTGTGCCTTCCTTCTTTTATCCAGTCTGACTAAAATGCTGTAATTTATCTTTGGGTTTTATTGAAGAATACACATCCAAAAAAATCATAACCTTTCTTTTCTCTGTTGTCTCACCCACTGTGTATTTTCAGCATTTCCTGTTATTATCTTAATACTCTTGTGCTTTGAAAAACAAAAAGTTTCAGGTTGAAACTAAATAATAAACCTCAGCAAGCAATGTTGAATGCCAATATTTGCATTATAGGTTTTTAGAAGTTTTATCATTTCTTGTCTTTAGACTGGAACACTCACTGAAGAAGGCCTGGATATTTGGGGAATTCAAAGAGTGGAAGATAATAGGTCTGGAACATATTTGTACACGTGATATCAAAACTTTTGTAATACAAAAAGTCTTGGCCTAATGGTGTAGGCAAGGCTCATGTATTTCAGTTGAATGTTCTGAGTGCAGTGGACATCTGAAGGGTGGTCTGTTGTTTGTGAATCAAAGCTAGGATGCAAGCAATTGTGCACAGCACTTCCAGGAACAAACTTTTTTTAAAAAATCGTTTTTGTGATCTCATTCTCTCCTTGGCAGCGTGCAGATTGGTGTTTCTCTTGTACTTGATTTGCCAAGTACAAGTGAAAGGTAGTATTTTTCCTTCCTTTTGCACTGTGTTGAGTGAAAGCAAAAAACATTTTTGGTTTAGCTATCTCAGCCTCACTAAATGCTTGAAATAGATTCCAACTTAGGAAGTGAACTTGGTCAAATCACTGAATGTGATTCTCACTAGATAGGAGTTTTGTCGATAAATTAAGAACAAGTACTTTTTTAAAATGCAGTTTAAAGTTGGATTTGAATAATATAAATATTTGGTTCAATTTTGATAATTCAGCTGAGATAGCAGCTGGGAAGATTTTTAACTATCCATTAATATTCAGTGTTTTATTGCTACAGCAGCATTATTTAAGTCAATTTAACTAGTAACGCTGTTTGTGGATAACATGCTGATGTCTTCATTATAGCCATTTTTGCAACTTTTTACTGAATTCCAAAGAATAGTTTATTTGTAAAATCTTCTATTTGATGCAATTGAAGAACAAAGGAAGAGATTGATGCATGTTTTCTTCTGTTTAGTTTTTTGCAATCAGAACAAAGCATTTGTAAGGAGAGTTTGGTGAAATCACAGTTTATGGCTTGCATGGCAACCTGCCACACACTTACTAAAATTGATGGGAAATTATCTGGTGATCCATTGGATTTGAAGATGTTTGAAGAAACTGGTTGGGTGAGTCTTTTTTATTCAATAACTAAGCGGAACCTTTAGACTGAAAACTGTGATGTCTGGCTTAGTAGCAAACTGAGTAATTTAAAATAAATTGAACTGTAATAAGTGTTTGTTGCAGAAAATTGCTAAAGAGGAGGCTGATATTTTATCAAATACGTATCAAAAAAGGTCTTTGACCTTCTATCAGTTGATATTTTGTAGTTTTCTAAATGCACGTTATTGACAATACTTAGGTTGAAAAAATGAGCTTATTTAATCACATTGGCTTGGATTTTGGAGTCACTGTAATAATGAGTTTATTCGTGCTCCACATTAAGGAGCATTTTGGACAGTCACTTAAATGTTTAAATCAGAAAGTTGCTGTCCAAGGTGTGCTGTTTCTCCAGACGTTGTGCTACTAGTTGAGAGACTTGGCATTCAAATATATGATAGGGTATGAAGTGATATTTGTCGAGCAGATACCTGCCAAATGTGCCAGATGTAACTAGTAAAGTAGAAAAGAGGAACCAGTAGATGTAGAGCATCTGGATTTCCAAACGATTGTTGATAAGGTGCCATGCAAAAAGTTAGTAGGCATGATAAGTGCACATGGAGTTGGAGGTAATATATTAGCATGGATGGAGGATTGGTTCATAGGTTGGAAGCAGAGAGTGGGCATATACAGGGCCTTTTCAATTTGGCAGATAGTGAATAGCCGAAAGGATCAGTGTTGGGGCCTCAGCCATTTACAATCTATATTTTAATGACTTAGATGAAGAAACAAAGAGTCATGTATCTAAGTTTGTGGATGATACAAAGCTAGATGGGAAGATTAGCTGTGGGAAGGGCCAAAATCAGCCACAATTGTGTGGAATGGTGGAGCAGGCTCTAAGGGCCACATGGTCTACTCTTGCTCCTAATTCATGTGTCCTTGTGGTACATGTCCATTCAAGTGTGAGTGAGTTTTTCATGGTGTTAATTGCTGCCAAACAACCTCTGGCATTGAAAATTTAATTTTAAATGTGCGGAGCCTCCATCTTTCAATTTTAGTTATTGGTAAAAAAATGTTCTTTCTACTATTTATTTTTCTTTTTGATCCTGTCTCTTAATCATATTTTTCTTTCCATCTGTTTATTTAAATTTCTATTCATGTTTTGACATTGAATTAAATACTCTAATTTGCACTTTCCTGGATAAACTCTGCTTCAGTAATTCCGATTAGTTAAGGAAACAGAAAATTGCTTGCCTTATTAGCACAGGTCCCTGATCTCCTGCAGAGCACATAACACTTTCAGATCTCTAATTATGGCAAGTCACACTATAAACTTCCACTGAAAATGCCTGGGCAAACGTGAGTGTAGTGAATGGCTGGCACCATTTTGTTCACTTCTGACTGCAAAATCTGGGCCAGTGCTCTGTGAAATAACATAAATTAATCTCCTTTTTTCGTAATAATATTGACCAGGTCTCGAAGCGTTAATACTGTTTATTATGTTTTCTATTAAAGGTTCTTGAGGAAGCGACTGAAGAAGAGACTGCTTTACACAATCAAATCATGCCCACTGTAGTTCGACCTTCGAAACAGCTTCTCCTTGAACACGAGACAGTGGTGGATCATGAATTGGTATTTTTTAAGGCAGCTTTAAATGACCTTAATTATGATTGACGAGATGGTCCATGATTGTCTTCCCTAATCCTATAAATCCCTTTGGTTATTAGACTGTGCACTTTCATTCAGTGCTCAGAATAGTATTTTAAAAGACTACAGAAAACATCAACAAAGAAATTTGGTCAGTATCAAATTCTGAGTGCTGTGCTAAATGGCCTCCTAAGCTTCCAATTTAGCAACCATGAAGCACATATTCATTAAATTCAGACGTCACCCACTACATTAATAAAAACCAAAAAAGTAACTGGCAATGATAGGTATATTCTCTCCATATACAGATATGTAACAACAGCAGCTCAACATAGTGAAGAACAGAGCCATTATTTTTGGTCTCACTTCAAAATGTATTGCCTTGTTACTGAATATATCTTCCAGCCTCAGCTACTGAATTAAACTCTATCTCTGACCTTTCAATCCTGAGCTGAGTTTTCAATCACAAATCCCATCTATCACCAAGATAAATGTTACACACTTCCACCTCTACCAATCTTTTACCGCTAGATCCTTATCTATGGCTGTCATTACTTTCATCAATTATTCTAATAGTCTCTTTGCAGGTCTCTCATTCATCATTCTTTAGAAGCTCCAAAATGTCCAAACTTAATCACATATGTTTTGCTCCAGGAGGCCAGGTGAAAAGGGGGTGTGCCCCTTGCCAGTGCCAGCCTGGCACTGCCCAAGGGCAAACTGGCACTACCCACTGGGCAGCTTGACACTGCCCAGGTGGGGCCAGAAGGGACAGGACCAATTGCGGGGGGGGGGGGGGGGGGGGAGATGGGATCTGCAAGGCCAGCAATGGTAGGCCGACAATGCGGGGCCACTGCACATGCACTGATCCCCATTGTCTAACCTCGAAGCCTTATCTTTCCACATCTTTTGTCCCTGACCTCTGCATTTACTTTTGATCTTTAGATCCCCCCCATCATCCTCTGGGCTTCCTACCCCTCTCAGCCCCTATATTTCCTCTGGTTGCTCGACCACTCACCTGCCTTTTCCGTGAGCCGTTAGCTGCCACCTACCTTCCCTCTGGGCCTTTAGCCCATCATCAACACCTTCCCCCACTTTGTTGATTACTGGTGGTTGAAGTTGATGACATGTTTAATGTTGTGTCTAGAAAGAGAAAAAGATTTATAGTGCTTTTCACAATCATCGAATGTTTCAAAGCTCTTTACAGTTACTGAAGTACATTTTGAAGTGCAATCGCTATTGTAATGTAAAAAACTTGGCAGCAATTTTACACTCAGCAACTTTCACAAACAGCAGATAATTATTTGTTTGTGATGCTGATTGAGGGGTAAATATTGGCCAGGACACTGGGGATGACTCCCTCGCTGTTCTTCAAAATAGTGCCACAGAATCTTTTACATCCACCTAAGCAAGAAAATGGAAGATGGCACCTCCATCAAAGCACTCCTCTTTGGTACTGCATTGGCGTGTCTGACCTGATTTTTGTGCTCAAGACATTGTGATTCAAAGAGGAGTGTGCTACCAACTGAGCACAACTGACACACGGTAGAATTTTCCTGTCCCGCCCACCATGGGAATCATAGCAGACGGGGCAGGACCATGTGAAGGCCCGTTGACATCGTGTGGGATTTTTCGATCTTGGGACAAGCATGGCCAGAAAATCCCGTCCATAGTCCATGAAGATTTTCAGGTCAGGATTAGTTTAATTCTTAGCCACTACAATACGTTTGTGCCACCTATTATTTCTTCTTATGAGTAGCACTTAATGCTTTTCTGCATTAGGTTTCATGTGTTATTGTTTTATTCACTTATGTGTCCTGGTCTGTGAATGATTGTGCAGTGCATGCTACAATCAATGGTCAGTCTCTTATGGTGCTTGACAGTCAAACCAATTGGCCTCAATAGAACCTTCTAGAGGCAAACACCTGAAAGGTAAGTTAAAAGTTTATTTACTTGCCTTAGTGTGAAGCCACTTTGTGGTGCACTGCTGGCGCTCCATGTTAAAGTTGTAGGCACAGGTGGTCTAAAGGTAAAGTCGCCATGGTTCCAGATGACGATATGCCTTGGAGAGGGAGAGTTGACTGGTGGTGATTTAACCTGAGGATCATCACACCTCAGGTGAGGGGCAAGGTTGAGAAGGCGGGGCTTTCATTAATAACCTCAGTCAGTACAGGAATTGTACTCCCACTGTTGACATCACTCTGCATCACTAACCAGCTGTCCAGCCAACTGAGCTAACTGTCAGGTGTTCTACGGTAAAGTGAAAACCCCAACTGGCCATTGCACTCTCCCCTAATAACCACCCTGCATGGCAACCTCACTACAGTCCCCCATGTCTGCTAATTGACCGTGCAGTCGTTTCATAGTTGCAAACTGGTTCTCGGCCTAAACATTGTGCCCACAGCTCAACAGTATGATTCAGTGAGATGGTCAGAACATTTTACTTGTGCATTATATCATTAAAATAGTTCCATTTGCTTTCCACAGAACATTGTTGAACAGTACTGGTGTACAGCTTGGGTCGCTGTCTGTGTGGAGTTTGCACATTCTCCTCGTGTCTGCGTGGGTTTCCTCTGGGTGCTCCGGTTTCCTCCCACAGTCCAAAGATGTGCGGGTTAGGTTGATTGGCCATGCTAAATTGCCCCTTAGTGTCCTGGGATGCGTAGATTAGAGGGATTAGCGGGTAAAATATGTAGGGATATAGGGGTAGGGCCTGGGTGGGATTGTGGTCGGTGCAGACTCGATGGGCCAAATGGCCTCTTTCTGTACTGTAGGGTTTCTATGATTTCTATGATTCTATGATTCTAGTAGCCCAAACCTATCCGTTGGAGCTTTTCCTTCATTTCATTAAACATCAACCTTTTAGAACTATATAGCAGGTTCCTGGCTCGATATTTCCGACTTCTAGATCGTGTTAAACTTTATTATTATGTGGTTGCTTTCCCTACGACTGCTATTTTCTGTACTTTTGCTCAATCGTTTCCAGGTGCCAGATCAAGATTAGCACTGGTTTTTTTTTTGGCTAATTTGTTACACCAGATCAAGAAGTAGGCGTGCCCTACATGCACTAATTCTGAGTCTAAACAACTTGGGTTTTCCTGGTTTTTATGCCTTTATGCCATGTTTTTGCTAGCTAACTTCTGTTAATTAGTTGTAAAGTTTAGAATAGATCTTACATGAGAAATGTGAAGAACATTTTGCAGTGTTAGAACTTTAGGCCTAGAGTACACACAGTATCCTGCACTGTTAAGTATTCTGTAAAGTCCCACTCTGAATGTGATTCTTCACTGCAATATTAGCAGTATAAATTTAACCAGCATTTATGTTTAAACGGAAAAATGCAATATAATAAACTTAATATTCTCTTCATTTTACAGGAAATGTATGATCTCCCAGTAAGTACAATTTTTGCAAGATTCTCAAATCTCTTTTTATTCAGAAGCAGTCACTATACTGATACTTATTCACATTATTTCTGTGCAGGTATCATATGAAATAGGCATTGTAAGGCAGTTTCCATTTTCTTCTGCTTTGCAACGAATGAGTGTTGTAGCTAGAGTGCTGGGTGAAAAACATATGGATGCTTACTTAAAAGGTGCACCTGAGATGGTTGCTAACTTATGCAAGGCAGAGACAGGTAAAGTAGTATGTACAATTTGCCATTTCCTTTTTATGAGCCACACATTGTAAATGGACCTAAATTGAAATAAATGTTTTGGTAGAATACTTCTCTGACATTTGTAACAGTAGAAGTTACAAACATTGCACCTATTCCTACCAAATTCTTTTTTGCTTTACCTTAATGTGGACGTTAACCCACGTTGAAATAATGAGATAATGAGGAGGAAATTGATAGGATATATTCAGGTTTATGTTTTACATTTGCAAACTGTTTGATTTAAGGGTTATTTGATGCCCATATAATAGTTTCCTATGTTCTTTATTTTTCAGTTCCCAAAAGGTTTTCTGAAGTATTGAATATTTATACAAAACAAGGCTACAGAGTCATAGCACTTGCCCATAGGAAAATAGGATCTAAATTAACCTGGCACAAAGTGCAGAATGTCAGCAGGTAATAGATTTAATTTTCTGCTTTGTGTAGCATTTCAAATTGAGATTGGTGTGTGGGTGTAGTTAGGCCAAACGATAAATGTGCAAATTCTGAATTGGCCTTGTACCTGAACCTGACCGGAATCTCTGTGCAGCTGCTGGGCATGACCATGATTTTAGGTGACAGGAGACCACCATCGGGGATCCACAGGAATAGGCCCTGGGAATCAGATATGTGTTGAAGAATTATGCATCCTAACATCAGAAAATGTAATTTTAACTTGTTTATGCAAAACATGCAGCCCTGATCGTGCTATTCTCTATTTGCTGGTGTCACTTTTTATGGACGCCAAAAAGTATAGAAAGCAGAAAATCAGTTAAGATTTTTCATTCGGGAAATGCTGCCCTTCCTTTGCTGCCCCCGAACTAAAAGCCCAGAATCTCCTGCAATATTTCTGCATAATCATGGCATCAGAAAGGAGTTGTACTCATTGCAGTACGTACATTTAGACATTCACACGGATGATCCCAGGAATGGTAGGCCTGACATACGATGAACGTCTGAGGATCGTGGGATTATATTCATTGGAGTTTAGGAGGTTGAGGGGAGATCTGATAGAAACTTACAAGATAATGAACGGCTTAGATAGGATGGACGTAGGGAAGTTGTTTCCATTAACAGGGGAGACTAGGACGCGGGGGCACAGCCTTAGAATAAAAGGGAGTCACTTTAGAACAGAGATGAGGAGAAATTTCTTCAGCCAGAGAGTGGTGGGTCTGTGGAATTCATTGCCACAGAGGGCTGTGGAGGCCGAGACGTTGAGCGTCTTCAAGACAGAAATTGATAAATTCTTGATTTCTCGAGGAATTAAGGGCTATGGGGAGAGAGCGGGTAAATGGAGTTGAAATCAACCATGATTGAATGGTGGAGTGGACTCGATGGGCCGAATGGCCTTACTTCCGCTCCTATGTCTTATGGTCTTATGGTCTTATTACAGGATCCAACAAGACCTGCATAACTGAATGAGTAACTGGATTTCTCAGCTATGAAATTTTAATTTTGTTAGCGGGGGGAAATAGAAACTTTATTAATTGTTGATGCTCCTTTTACATAACTAATTTTAACTACTAAATAGAAACAATTCTCTGTCCCAAAGATTCAAGTACATTTCCCCTCTGGTATATGATTAACATTTTTGAATGAATATTCAAGCTAAATATATAAATTGTAAGAGCATTTAACACTGCAATAATGAACATACACATTAATTAGGAGCAGGAGTCGACCACTTGGCCCTTTGAGCCTGTTTCACCAGTCAATAAGACCATGGCTGATCTGATGGGCATCTCTTTAACCTGTGCTTAACACTCTCTCCACTCACATTGTCTGTACCTTTGAGACTTGATTACTTGGAAAGTCTTGCATTCCAACCATTATTTTGTAAATTGAGTTTGTGTCTTTATATGCCCTGTTTGTGAACAGAACTCCCACTCACCTGACGAAGGAGCAGCAAGCGCTCGAAAGCTAGTGGCTTTTGCTACCAAATAAACCTGTTGGACTTTAACCTGGTGTTGTGAGACTTCTTACTGCCCTTATTTTTAAGCAGTATTCCCTACTTTTGGATTCTCCCACAAGAGGAAATATCCTTTCTACATCCGCCCTGTCAAGACCCCTTGATCTTGTATAATTCAATCAAGTCTTCTGAACTTTTCAGTGGATGCAAGCCATAGCTTCTCTAACCTTTCCTCATAAGATAACCCAACTATAACATTCTATTAGTTTTCCTAATTACTTACTGTACCTGCATACTAATCTTTTGAGCTTTATGCACTAGGATGCGTAGATCCTACCTTCTAAACTTATCTTTCTATTTGCCCTATCTGTAACTGCAACACTATATTCTGCACCCAGTCTTTTCCTTTCCCCTAATACTATATACTGATATTGGCTATTAGCTAGCTAATATTCTATCCATGCCAGCCTATTACTCTCTTACACCCTACAGCGTGAGCTTTTATTTTCTGCAATAATCTTTGATGTGACACTTTATCAAAAACCTTCTGGAAATCCAAGTACAGTACATCCACTGGTATATTTTGCCTGTATAGCGTGCAAGAAACAATACTTTTCACTGTATCCCAGTACATGTGACAATAATAAATCAAACCAAATCCCTTTGCACCTCAGAGCTCTGCAATCTCTCACCATTTAGATAATATGTTTATTCTTATTATTCCTAACAAAATGAAAAATTTCACTTTTTCCCACATTATGATCCATTTGCCGGATCCTTTCTCTCTCACTTAACCTTTCTATATCCGTTTGTAGCCTCCTTATGTCCTCTTCATAACTTACTTTCCTACCTATCTTTATGTAATCAGCAAATTTAGCAAACATATAGACAAGATAGTGATAGACAAGAGCTATCATCAGGTGGTCACACCAGGGCCACGGGTGGAGGCCAAGTGGGTGACGGCCAGGAAGGGTAAAGCTTGGGTGATTGAGAGCACCCCAGTGGATGTGCCCCTACACAACAAGTACTCCTGCCTGAGTACTGCTGGGGGTGGGGACAGCCCACCTGGGGGAAGCAGCAGTGGCCGTGTCTCTGGAGTGGAGTCCGGCCCTGGAACTCAGAGGGCTAAGGAAAAAGGGAGGAAGGCAGTGTTAATCAGGGACTCGACAGTAAGGGGGTCAGACAGGCGTTTTTGCGGAGGCAGGCGGGAGTCTCGGATGGTGGTCTGCCTCCCTGGGGCCAGGATCCAGGTTGTCGCTGGTCGACTCCCGGAAATCCTGAGGGGGGAGGGAGAGGAGCCAGAGGTAGCAGTACATATTGGTACTGCTGATGTGGGAAGGAAGGGGGAAGGGGTCATGAAAAGAGAGTATAGGGAATTAGGGAGACAGCTGAGAAGGAGGAAAGCTAAGGTAGTAATCTCAGGATTGCTGCCTGTGCCACGGGAGGGTGAGGGCAGGAATGGAGTGAGGTGGAGGATGAATGTGTGGCTGAGGGACTGGTGCAGGGGGCAGGGATTCAGGTTCCTGGACCATTGGGACCTCTTTAGGGGCAGGTGTGACCTGTACACACAAAACTGGTGGCACTTGAATCCCAGGGGGACCAATATCCTGGCGGGAAGGTTGGCTAAGGCTACTGGAGAGAGTTTAAACTAGATAGGTTGGGGGGAGGGGATCGAGACGAGGTGACTGGGAGCGAGGAACTTAGCTCGCAAACAGAGAAGGGTTATAGATGATGCAAGAGAGAGGATGGACGGGGGATAGAGAAGGGGAGAGCTCAGACCAAAGGATTGAGATGTGTTTACTTTAATGCCAGGAGTATAGTGAATAAAGGGGATGAGCTCAGAGCGTGGATCGATGCCTGGAAGTGTGATGTGGTGGCCATTACGGAGACTTGGATGTCTCAGGGACAGGACTGGATACTACAGGTGCCGGGATTCAGATGTTTCAGGAAGGACAGGGAGGAAGGCAAGAGAGGGGGTGGAGTGGCACTGCTGATCAGGGATAGTGTCACAGCTGTAGAGAAGGTGTATGCTGTGGAGGGATTGTCTACAGAGTCTCTGTGGGTGGAAGTTCGGAGTGGGAAGGGGTCGATCACTTTGCTGGGAGTTTTCTATAGGCCGCCCAATAGAGACAGGGAGGTGGAGGAGCAGACAGGGAAACAGATCCTGGAGAGTTGCAATAATAGCAGAGTTGTTGTGATGGGAGACTTTAATTTCCCAAACGTAGATTGGAATATCCCTAGGGTAAGGGGATTGGATGGGGAGGAGTTCGTTAGGTGTGTTCAGGAGGGTTTCCTGACACAGCATGTGGACAAGCCTACAAGAGGAGAGGCTGTACTTGATCTGATACTGACCAATGAGCCTGGACAGGTATCAGATCTCTCAGTGGGAGAGCATCTTGGGGATAGCGATCATAACTCTATCTCCTTTATGCTTGCATTGGAAAAAGAGAGGATCAGGCAAGCTAGGAAAGCGTTTATATGGAGTAAGGGGAAATATGAAGACATAAAGCAGCAAATTAGAGGAGTAATTTGGAAGGAGGTATTCTCGGGGAAATCTACTGAAGAGAGGTGGCAGTTTTTCAAGGAATGTCTGTCTAGGGTTCTACAGGACAATGTTCCGAGCAGACAGGGAGGAGTTGGTAGGTTAAAGGAACCGTGGTGCACGAAAGCTGTGCGGGACCTAGTCGAGAAGTAAAGGAAAGCATACAAAAGGTTCAGAGAGCTTGGCGAAGATAGGGATCTAGATGAGTATACAGCTTGTAGGAAGGGACTAAAGAAGGAAATTAGGAGAGCCAGAAGGGGTCACGAGAAGGCCTTGGCAAGTAGAATTAAGGAAAACCCTAAGGCGTTCTATAAATATGTGAAGAGTAAAAGGATGAGATGTGAAGGAATAGGGCCTATAAAAGGTGAAGGCGGGAAAATCAGTACGGAACCAGTAGAAATGGCAGAGGTGCTTAATGAGTATTTTGCCTCGGTTTTCACAGAGGAAAAGGACATGGGTGGATGTACTGTGGGCTTGCAGTGGACTGAAAAGATTGAGTATGTGGACTTTAACAAAGAGGTTGTGCTGGAATCTTTGAATGGCATCAAGATAGATAAGTCGCCGGGTCTGGATGGGATGTACCCCAGATTACTGTGGGAGGCGAGGGAAGAGATTGCAGAGCCTCTGGCGATGATCTTTGCGTCGTCGATGGAGACGGGAGAGGTGCCAGAGGATTGCAGATGTGGTTCCTATTTTCAAGAAGGGGAACAGGGATAGCCCAGGAAATTACCGACCGGTGAGTCTAACCTCAGTGGTTGGTAAGCTGATGGAGAAGATCCTGAGGGACAAGATTTATGAGCATTCAGAGCGGTTTAGTATGTTCAAGAATACTCAGCATGGCTTTGTCAAAGGCAGATCGTGCCTTACGAGCCTGGTGGAGTTCTTCGAAAATGTGACTAAACACATTGACGAAGGGAAAGCGGTAGATGTGGTTTATATGGATTTTAGCAAGGCGTTCGATAAGGTCCCCCATGCAAGGCTTCTAGAAAAAGTGAGAGGGCATGGGATCCAAGGGGCTGCTGCCCTGTGGATCCAGAACTGGCTTGCCCAAAGGAGGCAGAGAGTGTGTATAGATGGGTCTTTTTCTAATTGGAGGTCGGTCACCAGTGGTGTGCCCCAAGGATCTGTTCTGGGACCCTTGCTGTTTGTCATTTTCATAAATGACCTGGATGAGGAAGTGGAGGGATGGGTTGGTAAGTTTGCCAACGACACGAAGGTTGGTGGGGTTGTGGATAGTCTGGAGGGATGTCAGAAGTTACAGAGGGACATAGATAGGATGCAAGACTGGGCGGAGAAGTGGCAGATGGACTTCAACCCAGATAAATGCATAGTGGTCAATTTTGGCAGGTCAAATGGGATGAAGGAGTACAATATAAAGGGAAAGACTCTTAGTACTGTAGAGGGTCAGAAGGACCTTGGGGTCCGGGTCCACAGGACTCTAAAATCGGCCCCGCAGGTGGAGGAGGTGGTTGAGAAGGCGTATGGTGTGCTGGCCTTTATCAATCGAGGGATTGAGTTTAGGAGTCCGGGGATAATGATGCAGCTATATAAGACCCTCGTCAGACCCCACTTGGAGTACTGTGCTCAGTTCTGGTCGCCTCATTACAGGAAGGATGTGGAAAAGATTGAAAGGGTGCAGAGGAGATTTACAAGGATTTTGCCTGGATTGAGTGGCATGCCTTATGAGGATAGGCTGAGGGAGCTCGGTCTTTTCTCCTTGGAGAGACGTAGGATGAGAGGAGACCTAATAGAGGTATATAAGATGTTGAGAGGCATAGATCGGGTGGACTCTCAGAGGCTTTTTCCCAGGGTGGAAATGGCTGCTATGAGTGGACACAGGTTTAAGGTGCTGGGGGGTAGGTACAGGGGAAATGTTAGGGGGAAGTTTTTCACACAGAGGGTGGTGGGCGAGTGGAATCGGCTGCCGTCAGTGGTGGTGGAGGCAAACTCAATAGGGTCTTTTAAGAGACTCCTGGATGAGTACATGGGACTTAATAGGATGGAGGGTTATAGGTAGGCCTAAAAGGTAGGGATATGTTCGGCGCAACTTGTGGGGCCGAAGGGCCTGTTTTGTGCTGTAGTTTTCTATGTTTCTATATGTTTGGTTTCTTCATCCAAGTCATTTATATAAATTGTGAAAAGTTAAGACTCAGCTCCTGTGTGTAGCACACCATTCATTGCATTTTGCCAATCAGAAAATGACTCATTTGTACCTACTCTCTATTTCCTGTTAGCTAGCCAATATTCTACACATGCCAGTCTATTACCCCCTTACACCCTACAGCGTGAGCTTTTATTTTCTGCAATAATCTTTGTGGCACCTTATCAAAAGCCTTCTGGAAACCCAAGTACAGTACATCCACTGGTTCCCTTTTATTCACAACACATGTTATTTCTTAAAATAACTCCAATAAATTTGTTAAACTTGATTTTCCTTTCACAAAACCCTGTTGACTCTGCCTGATTATCTTGAATTTTTCTAAGTATCCAGCAATAACATCTATAATGATAGCCTTTAACATTTTGTACCCCGTGATAGATGTTAAGCTAACTAGTCTGTAGTTTCCTGCATTCTGTCTCCATCTCATTCTGAATAAATGAGTTATATTTGCTATTTTCCAATTTAATGGAAACTTCCCCAAATCTAGGGAACTTCGGGAAAATTAAAACCAATGCATCAACTATCTCACTAGCCTTTTCTTTTGAGATCTTAGGATAAAGTCTTTCAGGACCCAGGAACTTGTCAACGCACACCTCCAACAGTTTGCTTAGTTATTTGTAGGATATTATTTGCACCCTCTATAGTGAAAACTGATGCAAAATATCTGTTCAATCTATCTGCCATCTTATTTTCCATTTTTAATGCCCCGGACTCACTAATGATAGGACCAGCACTCATTTTGTTCAGTTTTCTTTTTTTAAATGTCTATAGAAATTCTTACCATTTCCCTTCATATTTCCAGCTAGCTTTATCCTATACTCTAATTTTTCCCTCATTAATTGTTTAGTATTGGTATGGGTCTCTGCAGTAGTTACCCAGAAGTTAAAAGAGGTTTTAATTCACCATCCACAGTTTCTGATTTAAATCGCATTTTTCAGATGGGACCCAGGGCAGTTGCCCAGGGGATGTTTGCACCCTGTGCAGTTGCCATGCCGAACTTATCTGGGAACCTCTGAAGGGGATTCTCCAGCAACTCTTGGGGTACTCCCCCAATATGACTCTGGGGAGTTTGGACGTTACAGCCCAGTGCCTCTGTGAAGCATTATATAAATACAATCTTCAGTTGTATGAAGTCTTGCAAACCAATTCAAATTTTAAAATTCACGTGTTTTTATGAAGTAATTGTACTTATAAAGAATTAGCATAATGAACTTTGATGTTTCATTTATTGTCAAGTTTTATTGTTCATAGAAGTACAATGAAGTAAAAATGTTAGCATGCAGGTGAATAATTTTGATCAGGTTTATTAGAACATGATTGAAATAACCATATATTTAAGTCTCTGTGCAGCCATCTAGCATATAGCAGTTTGAATGTAGAATAATATTGCTAATTTTGCGGCTATTTGATGCCATATTTTGCTTTGTGGTCAGGCAAATGTGCTCCATGAGAAAACCAGGTTGAAATTCCCATTGACTAGATCAGCACTAAAACCAATATCTAGTCCACATAAAGATGATCCAGGAAGTTTTGGGTTATTGACTTGGTATTTTATAAGTGCATTTAATAAATCCGCATTCCAGACTTTTACAGTACCAAAGCATTTTTATTTGAAAAAGAGATGGATTAAAATATCCCTATTAGCCCTTTGTGATGCAAGCTGTTAGTTGCGCAGTTTGATTAATGGTAAAAGTTATTTTACAAAAGGAGTCATTTCATTATTAAGTGTTTAGAGTTCCTTTGAACCTGATTGAATACAAACAAGTTTATCAAAAGGATTGCTCTGTCTGCCAATTTCTTTGACATTACTTGTTTTTATGAATGCTACTTTATTTTTTCTACCATTTGGAATGGTGGAAAGTATTTCTGTATTTGTATACTAATAGGCAACCTCTGTTCTTTTCTGTGGCTGCTGCATTTTACACGGTATTTGCATTGGTAGCAGTATTGCATTGTGAAATTGAATGCTTAAAGCTTTGCTTTTTACAGGGATGTCATTGAAAGCAACATGGAGTTTATGGGGTTTATTATTATGCAAAACAAGCTAAAGCCCGATTCGTCCAATGTCCTTGAAGAACTCAGAAAAGCTAATATTCGCACGGTTATGGTTACAGGTAACTTATTTTATTTCCTGCACCTGCAATTGTACGCACACTTTACATTTTGCCAAGATTTTAGTAATTGCCTTATAGAATTTTAAAGCCCTTTTATAATGACAGTAGCACAGAATTACTACCACAATGACAACCTACAAAATAAGTACCATGACCCCTTAAATTTTCAATAACAACAGGAAACAATAATATTATGAAAGTCAGAGGCATGAAGAGCAAATGCCTTTCTCTCAATAGCCCTGTACTGGCAATCAATAAATAGCAGTTTGCTGGACAGATTTAAAGGTTTGTGCCAGTATGTTTCTGTTTGAGAGCAGCTCTTCTGGCTGCCTGCTTGTGCTTGAAAGTGTAATGGAAGCATTTTCACCATTCCAAGGCTAACAGTTGTTACAATTATGGGGTTTATAAGAATGTGTTTTGGGTCAGTATCTTTAACTTAAGGTAAAATAAAGAGGGTAGTTGATTGTCGGAGATTAAAGGGGGCCTGGATTGTTTTACTGGGAGGAAGGCGCAATGTGTTTATACTTGAAAATTGTGGCAGCAGCCTGTACATTAACAGTGGATAAACTGAGTCTTTAAAGACCGAGAAAAATGTGAAAATGTCAGGTTGTAAGCATTAGTGCTGTTCAGAAGGCATTCGATGAGGTGCCAAATGGTTACTACACAAGATAAAAGCATAAGGTGTTGGGGGTGATATATTAGCGTGAATATTGGACTGGCTAATTAACAGGAAACAGAGTCAGGATGAATGGATCAATTTCAGGTTGGCAAACTGCAATGAGTGGAGTGCTGCAGGGATCAGTGCTTATGGACTGATGGCAAGAAAAATAAAGTTCAGTTTGCCTTTCACTCTGTCTCTTAACAGCTTACAAAACCTAAGATGATTAACTATTCTGAAGGAAAGTGACTCCTTTTAAAGCACTCCAGGTTAGAAACTATGTTAATCTAGGACATAGGACTGAATGTTCAACAATTGACAGTTGTTTTCTTTATGCAATCAACCTTTCTAACTTCCAACTTAGGCATAGATATGAGTACCACTGTAAGTTTTAAGTGCCAGGGAGTACGATAATTCTACACTTGGACTGCTCAACCTTGACTGACTTTGCACCATTTGCTCTGCGATAGAACATAAAGATCCAGCATTGTGTCTCACAGCATTTGTCCTGTAATCAAACCATTAAACTATAGCTTTTCGTGGCCTGGGGCCATGTTGTGTTTCTCACTTGTGAAAGAGCTGGTCACATGATGCACTCATGCCCTGCATTGACTACAATTTAGCAGAATATTGTAATGTCCTGACTATGTTAAGGGTTATGAGTTTAAAACAAAAAGAAAAGGCTGTGGTTTGCAAATGTAGATTCAGACTAACAATAACTACCAGAATTCTCCCAAAAAATTCTCTGTGTCAAAATTGTGTGAAAACGAGTACATCGCACTTTTTGTCAGTGGGAGTTTCAAAATGAATCTCCCATACTCTGTGCACTGCAGAGTGCACTAGTGTGATTCACTTCAGAATTCAGGGGGTGGGGGCCTATCCCCACCCGGGAGGCCGGCAGCATAGTGCTGAGCGGGCCACTGTGCATGCACCGATCTGTCAGCATCGAGATCTGCACATGCACGGTGGCACTGCACTGCCGGCCTCCCGATTGCTGGCCAACTCGGTCACTGACCAGCCCCGGCTCTCCACCCTGTCACGGCCCGCTCACTGGCCCCCCCCTATCTACATCTGGCTCAGCCTCAACCTCCCGGTCCCCTCCACCTCCCCCCACCTCCAAAGAATCGCTGATCACTGGCCTCCCTCCCTCCTCTACCAATCCCAATGCAGAGTGGCAATGGGACCCCCCACTTATTGCCATGCCCCCTCCTCCCACAGGCTCTATCAAGGTACCCCCTTGGCATTGGCACTTTGCCCCCCAGGGGGCACAGGCTGGCTCTGCCAAGGTGCAATGCTCAGACGGCGCCACTGCCCGACTCTGCGGGCCCCCCCCCCCGATTGCCACCCCCTTCACTCCAACAAGGTAGGGCCGCTAGCTCTCCAAAAGTGGAGGATTATGTGATCCTCAAATGGACCAGCAAAATCTGCAAGCAATTGTTGCCATGGCATTTCAGGCCACTCCCAAGGGTGTGAAGGAGACAACGGCGGTGTATTTTTTATTCGTGTACAGGATCAACACTGTCCCACTTTTTCTTCCATCTGAGCATCCAGATTCGGCCACCAAAAATAACTATGTGCTAATTCCTTTATCCAGACGATTCTAGGATTTCCTTCATGAAGTTGTTCTTCCACGCAGACTGGGAGAAATAATTGCTTATATTCCCCACAATAGACACCCGCCTTGGACAGTCAACTCGAGCTTTCTTGGCACGTGTGGGAGCGATTTTCCCATCTGCTCCGGAGATTTCAGCAGGGCCTGATTAGTGCTATCTGCGCTGGGCGTCTGGCCACGAGCGCCTCCCCGAATGCCAGATTTCTGGCACCGTCAGCTCTGCATCAGAAATGGACGTGGAGCTGCATTACGCATTCAAGGACTCACTTAAACATTATTTAAATGTGATTAGCGGGCCCGGGACTGAAATCTCTTGGCCCGCTAGCCTTTCCCACCTCACTGAGTATTTCACTCCACAAGGGTTTACAGCAGCTCCCCACTTTTGGGGAGCTAGCGGCCCGACCCACTGGAGTGGCCCCAATTGGGGCCCCGCAGAAGGTCGGGCGGGGGGAGGGGGGGGTGGAGGTGAATGGTGCCCCCTAGGCATTGGCGTCTTGACAGTGCCAGTCTGGGCCTGGGAGGGATGGGGGTGGGAGGGTGGCGGAGGGCGGGGGGGGGGGGGGGGGGGGGGGTGTGGAGAGCCGGTGTTGCAGGGGTCACAGGGTTTGCCAGCTCAAATCACTGGCCAGCAATCAGGAGGCTGGCAGTGCAGTCCCATTGCGCATACACCAATCTCGGCACTGACAGATCGGTGTGTGAGTAGCCCGGTCAGTGTGCTGATTTAAACCTCTCCAGTGGGATCTCCTGAAATCTAATGATATTCACGCTGGTGGCATCTGCAGTGCACAGTGTGTGGGCGATTCTTCTCTGAACTCCCACTGAAATTACTCCAGTTTTAACGTAGTTTTGACAGTTTGAATGTTTTTGGGAGAATGTTGGCGATGGTTTCACCATCAAATCATGTGATCAGCTCTTAAAGTATCTGCAACCACTTAAATATATAACAAAAATCATATTGGGTTAATTGATTAAGACTGCATTTCAGATGCAAACATTCAAAAATTGATTTAAATATTACATATTCTAATTCAAAACATTAAATAGATGCCAGTTGATGTGTATTGTACAGGTGTCATGAGGGTAGCGATGGGTATTTACTGACAGTGTTAAGTTTTTTTTCTTGATACATCATTTTTTAAATAGAAGTTTTGTTTCTAAATTTGAAAACAGCAAAATGAAAAATGGAGTGGATTTTAATCTATGATGTTAAAAGGAAAGACTCTATTGTATATTCATGACTTAATTACACTTTGTGTTCTACCAGGGGATAATATGTTAACGGCTGTTTCTGTAGCCAGAAACTCTGGAATGATTTTACCTCAGGATAAAGTGATTATTGCAGAAGCTCTACCTCCAAAAGATGGACAGGCTGCAAAAATACATTGGCTGTATGCAGATAATACTTCAAGCTATCCTGATATATCTAGTGCAGCCTCAGAGGTATGAGACCTGTTGTGTTTGTTAGCTGATTCACAAAATGTATGAAGTATTCTGCGTGAATTTTAATTAGATGATAAATATAGAATAAAGGAGGAAGAAAAATCTATGTGATCACAGCACATTAAGCATAAGATAATTCTAAAATGATTTTGATTAGACAATTTTGGCTAATGTTGTTAATATATGGTAAACTGGAGGAAGATATCGAATTAACTGCAGGATTGGAATTGGTTCCAAAGAAAAGGAGCACTCAAGCTGGGTAAATCTTTAAGACATGCACCCTAAACTTGGAATGAAATTAGAGAGAAGATAGCAGAGGCTTTTATAATAAGGGTTGAACTTTCAATTTCTGGTGGGGTCAGGAATGAGTGTAGCATTGTGACTTAGTGGCGCTTCTGAGCCACACAGGTGTTTCTTAGCACAGAGTTGACCACCATGGCACAAACCATTATCTTAACAAGACTGAAAATAGCCATGCACAGTAATTGTTGTCAGTATCTTGAGGGATAAATTAAACCTTGATTCAGTTTTTGCGGGGGCTTAAAATGAGAAATGTAATATGGCTAATGTTTGATCCACAGGTAGCCCTCAGACTTGGAACACAATTGGTTCCTGCAAATCATATCGAAATGTCAAAACTGATATTCCCGTAGGAACAATGTTAAAATTTGGGGATTGGTTCATGAACACAGGCCCGATACCCTTTCTCCCAGTTACCTGTTTCTCCTCTCCAACATAGTCAGTAGTTTATCTTCAATATTTTGGTTAATGATTTCACACTTTATAACTCATTTTCGGGATTTTGATAGGGTGACGACAAGTCTTTTTGGGCTTAATTGCTGACTGCTTTTATGAATGGGAATCTGTGTCCCCAACCCTGGGGAACATCCCATGAAGGGCAACCTCCATCCCCTGTGCGTTTTTACTTTGCCGACCCAGTGAATTCAGATCTTGTTGCCATCTTCGGTGCCGTTAACAGAGCTGCCAGATTGAAGGGTGTCAGGGGCCGGATGGACTCCAGAATCCAACGTCCAGGATTCCAGGTCCATTCTCTGCCTGAATTGGATTTGTGGTTCCAGAGTAAAAGGCACAAGACCGCAGGCACCAGAATCCCATGGGTGGGATTGGTAATCAGTGGTAATCAATGGCATTGGTAATCAGTGGGAAAACTGTCAGCAGGGCAAGGCCATATTTTTACCAGCAAATTGGAGAGAACTTTCTCTTCCCCAGGCTTGTTCATGGTCAACGACCCAATATTTAATCAAAATATAAAAGATGAGCAGTGCAGAACATCGATGTGCATGTATGAACCTTTGAGTTTGTTCACCTGCATGGTGTTGTAAAGTTGAAAGCGACATTGTGAAGTCAAAGCAGTGTGTCAACTTATAAACGTTGTAAGTGTCGTTCATCATAACTCAAATGTGATAAAGTCGAGGGCTGCCTCTACGTTGATTTTAGTTTGTTACAGTAAAAGTCTTAAAAACAAAATGTTGCAAATCTATTTATTTCTGTTAGTCGTTTGGGAAATTCATCTCTATTTAAAAGTTATTGCCTCTGAAGGGATCATAAAGTTTACTTATGAAAAAAGGCTAAATAGGAATGTAAGCTGTGAGGAAGACACAAAGATAATGCAAAGAAAGGCTAAGTGGATGAGCAACAAGTTGACAGATGGAGTATAACGTGGGGAGTTGTGAGGTTATTCACTTGGGTAGTAAGAGCAAAAAGGCAGAATATTTTTTTTAAAGTTGTGAAACATATAAATGTAGATGTTCAGAAGGACTTGGGTTAACTCAGACAAGGAACACAAAGTTAGCATGCAGGTACCGTAAGCAATTAGGAAGGCAAATAGCATGTTGGTCATTATTGCAAGGTGGTTAGAATACAAGAATAAACAAGTCTTGCTACAGCTGTGAGGGCTTTGGTGAGACCACAACTAGGGTACTGCATGCAAGTTTTGTTTTCATATTTAAGGAAAGATATACACATGCATGAGAGGCAATGCAGCGAAGGTTCATTAGATTGGTTCTTAAGACAACACTTTTGTCTCATGATGAGATGCTGAGTAAAATGGGCCTATACTCTCTGGAGTTTTGAAGAATGAGAGGTTATCTCATTGAAGCATACAAGATTCTGAACGAGCTTGAAGGATTAGACTCCAAACAATTGTTTCTCTTGACTGAGGAATCTAGAACATGGGGGCAGAGCCTCAGGATAAGGGATTGATGCTTTAAGACTGAGATGAGGAGAAATCTTTTCACAAAAAGTGTTTGAATCTTCAGAATTGGAGTCTGATTGCCAACCAATCAGCACTCTCTTCCCATAGAGTATAAATTGTTGTTTTCCCCTTTAATTGGTGTTCTTGCGAAGTGCCCTGATGAGTGCAAGACAAAAGCTTCGACATGAATCTTTTTTTCAGCAGTACTAAAGTTCTGTGTTACCAACGACCATTTGAATTCTCTATCCCAAAGGATTGTGGATGTTACACTATTGACTATATTTAAGGCTGGGATTTACAGATCTTTGGGGTCTCAGGGAATCAAGGGATATGGTGAACAGACAGGAATGATGAGTTGAGGCCAAGGATTAACGATGATCATTTTGAATGGTGGAGCAGGATTGAGGGGCTTTTTGGTCTAACCAGCTCCTATTGCTTATGTTTTTGTTTTTAAATGAAGAGCTTAATAGAGGTTTTTAAGATTATGAATAACCTTCATTGTGAATAAGGAGAGTATTTCCTTTGTTTTAGGAATGAATGATGAGGGGTTATTAATTTTAAAATGTCACTGAGTGAGGAGAGAAGCTAGGGTAATTCTTTTTACAGAAACGGAACATGGTATGCAAAACGACGATGAATGCGTGACATAACTTTTGTATCTTGCAAGGAAAAATTGGATGTAGGTTGAAGCACAAAATAACACAGCATAATGGGGAGATGTGGATTAGTGAGATTAATTTGGACTGCTCTGGCAAAGAGCCAATGCAGATATGATAAGTCAAAATTGATGTTTATTTTGTATTACTTTCTTTTTCCAGATTATCAATATTAATGTGGAAAATGAAGGCTCTGGAGATGGTCTTCATCAGATGAATTATTACCACTTTGCAATGGATGGCAAATCCTTTTCTGTTATAACTGAACATTTTCAGGATCTGCTTTCAAAAGTCAGTAAATGGCATCTTATGTTTACTGAATAACTTTGGCTACAGATATTCCTGTCCGTATGCAACTAAAATGTTCTTCTATTCATCTCAGTTGGTATTAAATGGGACGGTATTTGCTCGCATGGCTCCTGATCAAAAGACACAGCTGGTAGAAGCATTTCAAAATGTAGAGTAAGTACTAAATGACTATTACAAATTGGAAAACATTAGCATTATAACAACTCTATGTACATTTAATACACCTGTGTTAAATCTCAGAGCTAAATTTGTTTGCCAACTTAATTTTGTTGTTCCCATTTTATGAGCAGAAGATCAAAAAATAGCCATGTATTTCTTTCCTTGAAAAAGAAATTACATTTTTATAATAATTTTCAGGACCTTCAAACATTCTAAGCACTTTGTAATGAATGAAGCACATTGAAGAGCAGTCAGTTGCTGTAAGGTAGGAAGCATGGTAGACAATTTGCTAATGGCAAACTCACAAATGACAATGTAATAATGGCCATATAATCTGTTGTGTGTTATTGATTAAGGGGTAAGTATTGGCCAGTGCATTAGGGATAACTCCCCTGCTCTTTGAAAATAATGATGTGGAAATGCCGGCGTTGGACTGGGGTAAACACAGTAAGAAGTCTAACAACACCAGGTTAAAGTCCAACAGGTTTATTTGGTAGCAAAAGCCACTAGCTTTCGGAACAGGCTGTCCCTTCGTCAGGTGGGTGGGAGTTCTCTCCCACTGAGAACTCCTACCCACCTGACGAAGCTGAGAACTCCCACCCACCTGACAAAGGGACAGCCTGTTCTGAAAGCTCGTGGCTTTTGCTACCAAATAAACCTGTTGGACTTTAACCTGGTGTTGTTAGACTTCTTACTTTGAAAATAATGCCATGGTTTCTTTTACGTTGACCAGAGCAGTTAGGCTGGGCCTTGATTTCAGTATCGCACTGAGGGTCATCCTTTATTTTTGTGCTTAAACCCTGGGGTGGGACTTCAACCCACATCTATGTGACTCAGAGGTGAAAGTGCTTCCTTTTAGAATCATCTGTTTCAGAAACCTTTTAATCGTTACTTTTAATTGAACAAATAATATAAATACAATCAAAAGCTTATTACCAAAATAGAAAAAGTTAGCAACAATTTCAAAGTTTGTACTGTATTTGTTTGAGGATTATCAGTGCTACAGTTGAAGTAAAGTTTTTAAAGTTTTTTCATTGAAGAGTAACATTTAATCCCTTGCTTGTTCTTCTGACAGTTATTACGTGGGAATGTGTGGAGATGGTGCCAATGACTGTGGTGTAAGTGTTTCTTAATTTTTGGATTGCCAACATTCCTCTCTGTTTGGGCAATGTATAAACAAATGTGTGATTTACAGGCACTAAAACGAGCACACGGTGGCATCTCATTGTCTGAATTGGAAGCTTCTGTAGCATCACCATTCACATCAAAGACTCCAAATATTGCATGTGTGCCAAACCTCATCAGGTAACTTATTTATTTAACCATAAGAGCCTCAGAATATTTAATCAGTAATGACTCCTTTTGTTTCAGTGCTGTATGCCACATATCTTCTAATCTTGTTTTAAATTACAATTGTTGTAATTATTTCCTAGAGTTCTGTACTCTTTGCTAAAACTAAATAGCTTACCTATCTCTTGTGTTATCTACAGTTTTTTCAGTATATTTCTTGCTTCTGTATTTTATCTTTATTTTTTCATTTATCATGTCTCTTGGTAAAGATAAGAAAGCTGTTTGGCTTTTGCATATATACTTCTGCACTGCCTCTTTATCTGCAAACTTCAACATTTTATCAGCTTTGTTGATTGCTGATTCATGGATACGTTAAGCAACAAATCTACTAAAACATCTTGATCTCTCTTTCCCTCATTTTTAGTTACCTTGATATCATTCATGGAATATTTACTTTGCACATTTCTTTCTTCCTATGTTGCGGTACTGTGCATTTGCTCCTACTGAGTTTCATTAGCCATTTTATTCATCCATGCATCTTATCCAATTAATTTTGTTCATATCCGCTATGGACAATAATCTTCTCCCCTTCGTGATTTTGAGTTCCACAAAAGCCATCACCTTCCGTTAAACATTTAATCAACATGATCTATTCCTTTTGATCTCCAATTTTTTAATGCACACATTTTTCCAGCACTTCGCTGTTTTATAAAGAGCTAAGCAATATCAATGACTTCTGCATGTTTTTAATAATGAGGGTAAGCAATTTTTTTCTAGTATTTTTGAAGTTTGTTTATTTGATACTCTGATCCATTTTATGATTAATTAAAACAAATTTGGATCGGAGTCATACCGCATAGCAAGGAACTTTGCTTTGTTTCATATGGTAATGTCTCTCCTAATATAAGCTTCAATAGTGGTGCTGTCCTCCACTTCTGTATACTTTACAAAACATAATTTTCTCATTGAAATAATTACTAAGGATATTCTAAAATGATATTCCAGTATAAAATTGATTTTACTTGTATTTAATTTAGTGATGAATGGCTGCAATTCACTTTCAATGAACCATAATTGAAGCTAAAAAAAAAGATTTCAAATTAAGATGACTTTTTTTGCTAACTATTTAGATGAAGTTTTTTTATTTTGTCAAGCAGGGAAGGACGTGCTGCTTTGATGACATCATTCTGTGTATTCAAGTTCATGGCCTTGTACAGTATAATCCAATATCTGAGTGTTACTTTACTATATTCTGTAAGTATTTAATTTAGCTTAAGAAATGTTTGAGCATTAAGTTGTTAATATAAATTAATTAAATTCATATTGGCTATATTCATTTTCAATGATTATTTTTCAATTTAACTTGTATAATTTACCCCTTTACTCACTTATAGATGCTCAGTAATCTTGGAGATTTGCAGTTTCTTTTCATCGACTTGGCTATCATTCTGTTCATTGTCTTTACTAGTGAGTATGCTAAAACTATTTAGCAGATGTATTTCCACAAAGTATGCCTCTTATATGGTGAAATAGCTTAGAACCTAGAAAATACTTGAATTAATATTGAGAACTTTAACAAGTATTTTGATGGATGTGTGTTATTCACAGCTTCATTATTAATGAGGGTGAATTCAGATATTTTGCTGTGATTTTAGTGAAATAGATGAATGAATAACCATCAACTGTTCTGAACCGAAAACTGTCAATGGGCATTATAATATAATTATCTGTGCAGTTTTCTTTTGGCAAACACATTTCAAATTAAATTAGATTTCCATCTACTTAAAGCGGCTTAGTAATGGTAGTGCTCTGACTTCTGATTCAGAAGGTTGCTAGTTTAAATCCCCTCTAGACACTAGACAAAAAAGATTAAGATGAGACTTCAGGGTTGTATTGGGGGATTGCTGCTCTGTCGAAGGTGCCATCTTTAGGCTGAGATGTTAAATTGAGATCTTCAGCTGCCCTGTTGGGTGAAGGTGATGGATCCCACGGCATTATTCAAAGAAGAGTAGGGAATGTATTCTAAAAGAAGTATACACGGTAGCAAATTGTATGGAAAAGGTGAATGTGGAAACCAAACTTAAATTTCAAGAATAGGGTTAGACATAATGGGCAGAATTTTACAAGAATGATTCTTAGTGTCTAGCTAGCATAAAAATGGAAGAGTTCCTGATCCGTTTTTTGGGTGAGATTTCATACCCAATCTTACGTAATTAGACATTGAAAATATGGGCTAGACTTTTTCTAACTGCTGCAGGCAGTGGGTTAGGCTTAATTCACCAGCCAGCCTGCAGAGGGAGCTATTGCACAGGCACAGCCTCTATTTCTGCACATGCGCAATAGCAACTGTAGAGGAATCTATTGCGCATGTGCAGACCTCTGATTCTGCACATGCGCAATTTCAACAGCAGGGGTCTTACCGACAGACAGAGGGAGCTGTTGCAGGCAGCCTCACAACCCCTCCACAACTGCAGGGGCCCGTGGCTGATCGCAAGCCTCACACTGCATGGATATATACTCTCTGCCGCCCTGACTGTTAGCACCCCCCAGGATCCAATTGCCTACAGAGTGGCAGCATACCCCCCCCCTTCCCCGGTCTGCCCCCCCCCCCCCCCCCCCCACCTTCCCCGGTCTGATTGCGATGCAGAGTGCGCAGCGGTCATGATCCTGCCAAATTACACAGGGCGTGATCCTGATTACTTGGCTCTCGGGCAATTTTACCAGCTCATTCCACCCATCACGGGGCGGGACGAGCCAGTAAAATCCTGGCCCATGTATTCAAATTAGTAAAAGGCTATTTTAAAACTGAAATCAGAAGGAAATTCGTAACACAGAGTAAACAGTGTGCTAAATGGACTTTTCATAGAATAATAGAGTGGAAGCAGATCCCTAAGAATTGTTTTAAGAAATATTTGAGTGTTGTTGGGATCTCGGTAGAAACTGATAACTTTTAATTTGAACGAGCTGAATGACATATCAAGGTTTCATGTTTTAAAGCTGCATTAAATAACTAAAATTATCTTTTTTAGGCAATTTATACTTAAACTGTAGAAATAAATAATTCCTTGTACTTATTACACATCACACTTTTCACAATTGCAGTTCCTAAAACAGTCACATTGTAGATTTCTTCTTCTGGCTCTAAGCTAGACAAATCTTCCAACCTCTTATAACTCCACAAACCCGATCCTGAATCTAAGTCTGAGTTCTACGTACCATCTGTGAGGTGAACGATAGAGTCTGCATTTTCCCTGCACCGTAGGGAAAAATAGTACAGAAGAGTACAAACAATAGTAATACATCCTTTTTCCCATAATTGTGGAATGTTTCATTGACAGATGTAGAGGAAAATTTATTATTATTCCTGTTTTATTTAGTGAGTTTGAATGCTGCATGGAAAGAACTGGATCCACAGAAACCGCCATCTGGCCTAATTTCTGCTTCACTAATATTTTCGGTGCTCTCCCAGATTTTTATCAGTGGTGTGTTCCAAACAACAGGATTTCTTATGGTGAAGCAGCAAACCTGGTATGAAGTATGGACTCCAAATTCAGAGTAAGTGCAAAAACCGTTACATTCTGGGAGGATAAAAGTATAAAGCAGTGGTAATATCACTAGACTGGTGATCCAGCAGTCCAACTCTGGAGATGTGGGTTTGAAATAATGGTGACAGTGACAACCATCATTGATTGCTGTAAAAACCCATTGCTTCACTGATGTCCTTTTGGGAAGGAAATTGACCATCATTACCTGATCTGGTCTACGTGTGATTCTAGATCCACAGCAACAGGATTGACTCTTAACTACTCTGAAATGGTCTAGTAAGACACTTACTTCAAGGACAATAAGGATTAGTAACAAATTCTGACCTTCCCAGCAAAGCTCACATCCCACAAAAGAATAACATTTCTCCACATAATGTATTTATGGAGTAAGAATCCAAAACTGCACTACTGTTCCAAAGGCATCACTGCCTCCTGTGGTGTTTTGCCCATGTTATTGTTTTATACGAGAGTTTTCACCATAATTACTAGTAGGCCACTTTACTGTGGGTGTGTTATGGACAAACTCTAGTCTGCCCTTGTTTATTGTTTATGCGCACATCCACCTGGCATCATTCGATAGTGATCAAGAGTGCGATCACTTGGGGAATTTTCTCCTCTGATCTAGGAACATGGAGAATAACTGTCATTGCAGTTTCTGCCTTGGCTTTTTAGCTGATGAGTATTTGTAAAGGCACTAGCAAAGTGAAGACACCAGTAAAGCCTGATGGTTAAAAGAGCTAAGTCTGTATCAGACTAAGGACTGTGGGAGCAGCAAAGAACAAGTATGGGAGTTGATTGGACAGTGGCTGTTGCTATACTTTGAACAGTCAATGATTGAACACAGACTCCTGTCTGTCTTGCTCCGAGAGAATTACAACCCCTAAGAGAGGTATGACTTTTCAGCATTTGTGACCAAAGAGACAGTCACTGAAATCTTGCTGCCATTCATGCCAACAGGATCTTACGATCCCGTCAATGGCACACCCTCACCATGGGTTTCCCGGCAGTAAGGGATGCGTTCAATGGGAAACCCAATTGACAATGGCAGGACCATAAGCTCCCACTGCCAGTGTGCGACATACCACCTCCCTCTCCAGCGAAACATGCCGTGGCCCGGGAGAAAATTCCCATCCATCGATTGATTAGTGGCTGTCCTTTGAGTATGTGACTGGAAGCATGATTAGTATATCTATATAAGAAGGAGCGATTCAAAGACATTATCAGCAGTAACCCAGGATTAGCCATCGCAAAAGAAACAGCAAGACCCTGGGGATGATCTTACAAAACAAATTCTAAGTGCTGAAAGAGCGCAAAAATGGGAGAGAATCATGCCTTTTTTTTGAGCGAGTTAAACGAATCTTACCTCACTCTGAGGAAAAAAAAGAAGCAAGATCTGTTTCCCACCAGCGGAGGGATGGGGGGCCTAAGGTTGCCGGAAAACCGACTGCTGATACCAGAGGGCGCAATTGCACATGTGCAGATCACTCTATCTGTCAGTCACCTTTCCTGAGCTGTAGCTGGCCTCCCCAGCCAATCCCCCCCACCTATTGCTGCCCTCTGCGGCCGATTCTTCCCCCCACCCCCGACACAGACTGATGCCCCCCTCCCCTCCCCCAGTAAGGTTACTTATTTTATGTATAACGAAGTAAAGACAGAGGTTGAATACATTGTGTATAATAAAGATTGATGATTGGTGTACTAAAGTTTGTGTAGTAGAGTTTGATACTTTTGAGGTAACTTGGTGGAGTACAACAAAGGAGATTCGTTGTACAGTAATTCGAGGGTTTGAGTGTCTTTGTCCGTGGCATCAGTTGACCAGAATTCGAGGGCAACAGCTTACTCAACACCTTTTGAGAATTAACCTTCTCCTTTCTGGTCCATATGTATCACATAGCCATTAAATTCAATAATTGAAGAATCAGAAGAAATCGTTCCAAATGCATTGATCAGATTTATAATTTCTGGTTTTAGCGGAATATTATACAAGCCAGCTTGAGTTTTGAGCAAAATTAAGTGTTTAACTATAACTTTTTATTCTCATGCCTTTTAATTTTTAAAATTCTTTTAAAATTCCCTCCTTCTGAAAGTGAACAAATTTAAAAGGATATGTCCTTGCTTACTGCAGTAGCCATTCAGTACTCCATATTATTTGCTGTCCTTCATGCATGAGCTTGGATTATGAACAAACACATTCTAGTTGCCATCAAAGGAGAGGGCCCTATCATTGATTAATGTTCATTGGGCATGCACATGTACAAAATTTCAGCAAAGGTCATTGGATGGTAATTTGGAATGAAAGGACAGCTGATTTCTTTGGGCCAAATTTTGTAATTGTTTTTGCGTGATTGCGCATTTTGGCTTCTATGCTTGCCTACAAATGACTACACTTTAAAACAGTAACCTAAACACTTTCAATTGGTCATGAAGCATTTTTGAATATCTTAGTTTGGAATTAATCAAATCAAATATTTCAGTATGGAATCTTGATAAACTATTTCTTCGATCTTTCTATTATTTCAAAGAAAAATCAACATTAGCGTTAGAATATTATGGTTTACGTTATTCAGTCATTACCATTTTCTTTTTGAGCCATTTAGTATCGAAGGTAATATAATTTTTACAATTTTATTACAGTGCCTGCAGTTCATCAAAACCAAACCTAACACTGGGAAACAATACTTATCCTCACGATGAAAAGAATATTAAGAACTATGAAAATATTACAGTGTTTTTCATCTCGTGCTTTCAATACCTCATTGTGGCCATTGTGTTTTGTAAAGGAAAACCATTTCGACAACCTGGTTATAAAAACTGTAAGTTTATTCATATAGCTTTAAAATGGTTCAGTGAGTTTCACAACAGAATTCCTGTACATCCTGCTAGCCAGGGGAGTGTTTATGTTGAGCCTAAGAATCAGAAATTTAATAGGAGAAACTAGGGGATTATGTTACACTTCCTTTGTTGGATTTCTTCCTTCTGTAGAAATTTGCAATTGTCTACAATACTTACCATGGGTTTGAATATGTTTTTATAAGTGGAATTGTTTACTTTGCAGTTTTAAACTCTCATTGTCTAGACTAATTGCAAGTTTTCATGATTACCTTTTCCTAAAATTTCAAGCTTCTTTCATCACCATGTCAACAAAATATATCCCAAGATTATTCTGTTATTACAAGGGCAAGATGGCAGAGTAGTGATAATGTAACTGAACTAGTAGTCCAAAGGCTCACGCTAATGCTAATGATGTTAACTGAGCAGCAGTCTGCTGGTGGTGCATTGCCCCCATCACTTTCTGCCGCAACCTCCTTTTTCTTCTTGAAATCATCTCATGAGGCTCTCTGGCTTTATCCTGCTGCAAGTCCAAAGCTTGCTGTTGTGAAATATTGTATACACTACAACAATTTTACACCCTGAAGAGTGCCTCCAGAATTGTCTAGGCACTTGCAGTGCACCTTCAGCATGTGGATGGATCATTCCATTACACATCTGTTGGTCATATAGAACAGTAAGAAGTCTCACAACACCAGGTTAAAGTCCAACAGGTTTATTTGGTAGCAAATACCATAAGCTTTCGGAGCTTGCTGCTCCTTCGTCAGATGGAGTGGTCTCTGTTCTCCAACAGTGCACAGACACAGAAATCAAGTTACAGAATACTAACTAGAATGCAAATCATAGAAATCATAGATACCCTACAGTGCAGAAGGAGGCCATTCGGCCCATTGAGTCTGCACCGACCACAATCCCACCCAGGCCCTACCCCCACATATTTACCCGCTAATCCCTCTAACCTACGCATCTCAGGGGCAATTTTAACCTGGCCAATCAACCTAACCCGCACATCTTTGGATTGTGGGAGGAAACCGGAGCACCCGGACGAAACCCACGCAGGCACGAGGAGAATGTGCAAACTCCACACAGACAGTGACCCGAGCCGGGAATCGAACCCGGGACCCTGGAGCTGTGAAGCAGCAGTGCTAACCACTGTGCTACCGTGCCGCCCATCAGATCATATCATATAGAACTCATTGTATCATTCCTTGAGTCTCTGAGTGGTGTGGTCAGCACATTTAAAGGCCTCATATTTAAGCAGCCAGCTGGTAAGTCAGCTTCAGGGTGCAAGAAGATAGAGACAGTGGACATCTGCTGACAAAATCATCATGGCAGTTGCCTGAGAATCTTATACATACCAAGCTAAAAGTCATCTTGTGGTGAATACCAGCTACACAATGGAGTGAAGTGGAAGCCCTTGAGGTTAATGTAAACTCCTGAGTGATTGGGTGCCTTAATTGTCACATGTCAGCAGTTGATGATGCACTTTATCTGTGGAAAGCCAGATAGACCCACAAACCCAAGTGTCCACGCATTCTGACTGGCTTAATCGGTGGCAGAATTGACAGAATTGATGACCCTGGAAAAGAAGTCAACAACCATCCATCTTCTGCATTTGTTTTCTATCAACTAACGCTGTACCAAGCTCCAGCCCTACAACCCTTCAAGAGTTTTACGTTTCTCTAACCTCCTGTCCAATAAGTTACTTGTTTCACCCCGTTATTGGATGCCATTCCTTCAGCCATTTAGTCCCTAAGCATTGCAATTCCCTCCCCTAACCTCTTCACTTTTTTATCTCTTTCTCCTTTGAGACCAATCTTTTAGTCACCTGCCCTAATGTCTCATTTGCTCACTGTATGCTTCTATGATGTGTCTTGTGATCTTTCACTGTGTTAAAGACACTATATAAATGCAAGTTGTTGTCAGAAATACATTTATTTTGTTTCAACAGATCCTTTCGTGGTCACTGTGATACTTCTTCACACCTTTATATTTTTCATAATGATGTTTCCAGTTGAGGTGATTGATCAGGTTCTTCAGGTAAGGGCTATCAAACTCATTTAAATTCTGAATTGTTGAGTAGTTAGGGAGTACTGTATTATTTAAACTGACTTGAAACTATCATTTAAAGACAGCAGAGTGTTCCCTATTGCCTTCAATGAGATAATTATATTTTGCCAACCTCCATAAAATAATATATTGCCAATATTTTATCATTAAAAGCTGGTGTCACTGAACATCATGGTTAACATGTTTTCTGGGTGGATTAAATATTCAATATTTTGTGTTGGAAGCTGGACTAGGGTGGCATTGTCAATGAGCATTATTTTAATAAGAATTTCCTGTGTTGAAATTGATTCTCTGGCCTTTGAAGATCATAATCGAATGAGTTTGGAAACTTGAATCATGAATTTGCAAACATGGAATACATTGAAATTGATAAAAGGTACAACAAGTGCTTAGGAAGGCGAAGGTGGTGTAGTGGTATTGTAATTAGACTAGTAATCCAGAGACCCAGGGTAATGCTTTTGAGACCCAGGTTCATATCCCATGGCAGATGGTAAAATTTGAATTCAATTTTTAAAAATTCTAGAAATCTAATGGTGACTATGAAACCTTTGTCGATTGTTGTTAAAACCCATCTGGTACACTAATGTCATTTAGGGAAGGAAATTTGCCATCCTTACCTTGTCTGGCCTACATGTGACTTCAGACCCACAGAAATGTGGTTGACTCTTTAAGTGCTTTCTGAAATGGCCTAACAAGCCACTTAGTTCAAGTACAATCTGGGATGGGCAAGAAATGCTGATCCAGCCAGTAGTACCCACATCCCTTGACTGAATAGAAAAAGAAATGGAATGTTGTCATTTATTGCAAGGGGAATGGAATACAAAAGTAGGTATGCTTTGCTGCAGTTGTACAGAGCGTTAGTGGAAAACATCTAGATTACTATTTACAGTTTTGGTCTCCTTATTTAAGAATGAATATAAATACATGAGAAGCAATTCAGAGAAGGTTCACTTGACTGATACCTTAGATTGGGGGTAGGGGGAGTGGTAATCTTGGAAGAAAGGATTGGGGCATGCTGGGCCTGTAGCCACTGGAGTTTAGAAGATAGAGAGGTAATCTTTTTGAAACATAGAAGATCCTCAGATGACTTTATATGGATGCTGAAAGGATGTTTCCCATAGTAAGGGGAGACTGGAACTCTGGGGCACACTTTAAAAACAAAGGGTCTTCTATTTAAGATGGAGATGAGCATTGTTTTGTCTCTGAGTGTCGTAAATCTTTGGAACTCTCTTCACCAGAGAGCAGTGGAGGCAGGGTCATTGAATATTTTTAAGGCAGAGATTGATAGATTCTTGATTAACAAGACAGCCAAAGATTATTGGGACGAGACAGAATGGAATTGAGGCCATAATCAAATCAGCCATGATTTTATTGAATGGCGGCGCAGGCTTGAGGAGCCAAATGGCTTACTCCTGCTCCTAATTTGTAAGTTCATTTGTATGTATATTCGAATGAATATACTCCCTTAGACCAGTCTTTGGTTTAAATGTGATCCAGTAAAAACATAAAGCTGCACCTGCCCTCTGCACTCAATTGCCCTCAGTGCACCGTCCTGAATGGCAAGATTTTGATTGAAAATCCGGTGATGTAAAGTGTCTGACATCAGTAGGGTCCACTAGCAGGGCTTTTCTGTGTTCCTCCAATGAAAAGATCTGGCAAGTAACAGCCTGACAAGAGAATTTTCTTAATCGTAACGGCTGCAGCCTAACAAGGAAGTCAGAAGTCCCAGATCCAGTTCTTGAGAATGAAGTGAGGAAATTGGAGCATGTTTTAGTGAGAAAACATTTGGGAAACATTGTTACAATAGCATTTGGTTTAGAATAGTTTCGCAATGGTCATGAAACAATTAAATGTAAAAATACTTAATTAGATAGAGGGGTAATTTCACTAATTTTAAAGAATCTTGTCTGGATGAATTGGTAGGCAAAACAGTAATTGAGCAATGGGATGCCTTCAAGGAGGAGATGGTTCTGGCACAGTGTGAACACCTTCCCATGACAGAGAAAGGAAGGGCATCCAAAGCATGTGTTTCCTGGTTGATCAGAAATATAGAGATAAAACTGAAACAGAAAAAGGAAGTTTTTGATAAATGTCAGGTTTGGAATACAGTAAAAAAGCCAAGCTGAATGCAAAAAGTACTGAGGAGATCCTCAAAAATGGTATGCGAGGATAAGACCTAAAAATTAATACGGGTAATTGGTTGATATTGTGTATATGGACTTTGAGAAGGCCTTCAATATAGTACCTCATAATAGATTGGTGAGCAAAATTAAAGCCCAAAGGATTGAAAGAACAGTGGCAGCAAAGATACAATTTTGTAATAAAAACAAAATACTGTGGACGCTGGAAATCTGAAATGAAAACAGAAAAACGTTGGAAAAACTCAGCAACTCTGGCAGCATCTGTGGAGAGAGAAATAGTTAATGGCTGAAATTTTCCAGCCTTTCACACCAGCTGGATTGTCTGGTCCAAATTCTCCGTTCTCACTTGCAGTGGTGGCGGGACATGATCGGCCGGGAAATTCCAGCCAATGTTTTAAATCCTAGCCATACAGAGTTTTTGCAGCATTTTTCTGGTTTCATTTTAGTTGTAATGTTAGATGGAAACCAGAGAATAATGGTAAACAGTTGTTTTTCTGTGAGAAGAGTACCATGGTGTTCGTGAAGGATTGGTATTGTGACAACAACTCCTTTTAGATATATATTAATAACGAGGACTTGGGTATAATTGCAATGTTTGCAGATGTCATGGAAGTTGGAAAAGTCGTAAACATTGAGGAGGAAATCAACAGACTTTAGGGGATGTAAACATACTGGTGAAATGGGCAGGCGCATGGCAGACAAAATTTAACATAAAGAATTACAAAGTCATACCTTTTGGATAAGAGAGGCAGAGGCAATATATTTGAAACAATCGTTTTAAATTGGAAGCAGGAAGAGAGAGACCTTGAGGGTATGTGTACAAATATTTAAGTTGCAAAGGCTGCTAAAAAAGCATGTTTGAATCCTTGGCTTTGTAGAATACAAAAGCAGGCAAGTTATGCCAAACATTTATAATAAGAAGTTTAACAACACCAGGTTAAAGTCCAACAGGTTTATTTGGTAGCAAAAGCCACACAAGCTTTCGAGGCTCTGAGCCCCTCCTTCAGGTGAGTGGGAATTCTGTTCACAAACAGAACTTATAAGACACAGACTCAATTTACATGAATAATGGTTGGAATGCGAATACTTACAACTAATCCAGTCTTTAAGAAACAAAACAATGGGAGTGGAGAGAGCATCAAGACAGGCTAAAAAGATGTGTATTGTCTCCAGACAAGACAGCCAGTGAAACTCTGCAGGTCCACGCAACTGTGGGAGTTACAAATAGTGTGACATAAATTCTGATTCTAGGATCGCATGATAAAGACTCAGGAGGAAAAAAGCAGAAATATTTATGTGAAATAGTGTGACATAAACCCAATATCCCGGTTGAGGCCGTCCTTGTGTGTGCGGAACCTGGCTATCAGTTTCTGCTCCGCGACTCTGCGCTGTCGTGTGTCGCGAAGGCCGCCTTGGAGAACGCTTACCCGAATATCAGAGGCCGAATGCCCGTGACCGCTGAAGTGCTCCCCAACAGGAAGAGAACAGTCTTGCCTGGTGATTGTCGAGCGGTGTTCATTCATCCGTTGTCGCAGCGTCTGCATAGTTTCCCCAATGTACCATGCCTCGGGACATCCTTTCTTGCAGCGTATCAGGTAGACAACGTTGGCCGAGTTGCAAGAGTATGTACCGTGTACCTGGTGGATGGTGTTCTCACGTGAGATGATGGCATCTGTGTCGATGATCCGGCACGTCTTGCAGAGGTTGCTGTGGCAGGGTTGTGTGGTGTCTTGGTCACTGTTCTCCTGAAGGCTGGGTAGTTTGCTGCGGACAATGGTCTGTTTGAGGTTGTGCGGTTGTTTGAAGGCAAGAAGTGGGGGTGTGGGGATGGCCTTGGCGAGATGTTCGTCTTCATCAATGACATGTTGAAGGCTCCGGAGGAGATGCCGTAGCTTCTCCGCTCCGGGGAAGTACTGGACAACGAAGGGTACTCTGTCCACTGTGTCCCGTGTTTGTCTTCTGAGGAGGTCGGTGCGGTTTTTCGCTGTGGCGCGTTGGAACTGTTGATCAATGAGTCTAGCGCCATATCCTGTTCTTATGAGGGCATCTTTCAGCGTCTGGAGGTGTCTGTTGCGATCCTCCTCATCCGAGCAGATCCTGTGTATACGGAGGGCTTGTCCGTAGGGGATGGCTTCTTTAACGTGTTTAGGGTGGAAGCTGGAGAAGTGGAGCATCGTGAGGTTATCCGTGGGCTTGCCGTACAGTGAGGTGCTGAGGTGACCGTCCTTAATGGAGATGCGCGTGTCCAAGAATGCAACCGATTCCGGAGAGTAGTCTATGGTGAGCCTGATGGTGGGATGGAACTTGTTGATGTCATCATAGAGTTGTTTCAGTGATTGTTCACCATGAGTCCAAAGGAAGAAAATGTCATCGATGTATCTAGTGTATAGCACCGGTTGAAGGTCCCGTGCGGTGAAGAAGTCTTGTTCGAACCTGTGCATGAAGATGTTGGCATATTGAGGTGCAAATTTGGTCCCCATGGCTGTTCCGTGTGTCTGGATGAAGAACTGGTTGTTGAAGGTGAAGATATTGTGGTCCAGGATGAAGCGGATGAGATGTAAAATTGCATCTGGAAACTGGCAGTTGTTGGCGCTGAGCACTGAGGCCGTTGCAGCAATGCCATCGTCATGGGGGATGCTGGTGTAGAGTGCTGAGACATCCATTGTGACGAGGAGCGCTCCTGGTTCAACTGCTCCATGTGTGCCGAGTTTCTGTAGGAAGTCCGTCGTGTCGCGACAAAAGCTGGGGGTTCTTTGTACAATGGGTTTCAGGATGCCCTCGACATAGCCGGAGAGGTTCTCGCACAGGGTCCCATTGCCCGATACGATGGGACGGCCGGGTGTGTTTGCCTTGTGTATCTTCGGGAGGCAGTAGAGATCTCCAACGCGGGGAGTACGTGGGATGAGAGCACGGAGGGTGTTCTGAAGGTCCGGATCAAAGGTCTTGATCAGAGTGTTGAGTTGACGGGTGTGTTCTTTGGTCGGATCTGCAGGTAACTGTCTGTAGTGTTCCTCGTTGTTGAGTTGTCGGTACACTTCTTTGCAGTAATCCGTTCTGTTCAGTATGACGATGGCCCCTCCTTTGTCTGCTGGTTTGATGACAATGTTGCGGTTGGTCTTGAGAGCGTGGATGGCGTTACGTTGTGCTTGGGTGATGTTCGGGGCTGTCTTGTGAGTGCGGCTGATGAATTTGGTGTTGACGCACCTCCTGACGGCTTGGGCATACATGTCAAGTCGAGGGCAGCGGCCTTCCGGAGGAGTCCAATTCGACTCTTTCCTCTTCGGATGCACTGCGGATCTCTCTGTCGGCTGTTCCAGTTCATTGGCTGTCTCATTGTGTTCGTTGTTGGCCTCTTGGGGTTTGTGGAAGAACTCCCTCAGCCTCATTCGCCTGATGAATTCCTCTGTGTCTGCTGCGAGACTGATGGGGTCTATTTTGGTGGTGGGGCAAAAATTAAGCCCTCGGCTGAGAACTTCGATTTCATCTGGTTGAAGTGTGTAGTCGGACAAGTTGACAATGGACTTCCCTGCAGTGGGACTGTTTCCTACTGTGGTACCGGGGGAGGCTTGGTTGCTGCTGGTGGTGATGCCGAGTTTCTCAAGTTTCACAAGGCAAACACACCCGGCCGTCCCATCGTATCGGGCAATGGGACCCTGTGCGAGAACCTCTCCGGCTATGTCGAGGGCATCCTGAAACCCATTGTACAAAGAACCCCCAGCTTTTGTCGCGACACGACGGACTTCCTACAGAAACTCGGCACACATGGAGCAGTTGAACCAGGAGCGCTCCTCGTCACAATGGATGTCTCAGCACTCTACACCAGCATCCCCCATGACGATGGCATTGCTGCAACGGCCTCAGTGCTCAGCGCCAACAACTGCCAGTTTCCAGATGCAATTTTACATCTCATCCGCTTCATCCTGGACCACAATATCTTCACCTTCAACAACCAGTTCTTCATCCAGACACACGGAACAGCCATGGGGACCAAATTTGCACCTCAATATGCCAACATCTTCATGCACAGGTTCGAACAAGACTTCTTCACCGCACGGGACCTTCAACCGGTGCTATACACTAGATACATCGATGACATTTTCTTCCTTTGGACTCATGGTGAACAATCACTGAAACAACTCTATGATGACATCAACAAGTTCCATCCCACCATCAGGCTCACCATAGACTACTCTCCGGAATCGGTTGCATTCTTGGACACGCGCATCTCCATTAAGGACGGTCACCTCAGCACCTCACTGTACGGCAAGCCCACGGATAACCTCACGATGCTCCACTTCTCCAGCTTCCACCCTAAACACGTTAAAGAAGCCATCCCCTACGGACAAGCCCTCCGTATACACAGGATCTGCTCGGATGAGGAGGATCGCAACAGACACCTCCAGACGCTGAAAGATGCCCTCATAAGAACAGGATATGGCGCTAGACTCATTGATCAACAGTTCCAACGCGCCACAGCGAAAAACCGCACCGACCTCCTCAGAAGACAAACACGGGACACAGTGGACAGAGTACCCTTCGTTGTCCAGTACTTCCCCGGAGCGGAGAAGCTACGGCATCTCCTCCGGAGCCTTCAACATGTCATTGATGAAGACGAACATCTCGCCAAGGCCATCCCCACACCCCCACTTCTTGCCTTCAAACAACCGCACAACCTCAAACAGACCATTGTCCGCAGCAAACTACCCAGCCTTCAGGAGAACAGTGACCAAGACACCACACAACCCTGCCACAGCAACCTCTGCAAGACGTGCCGGATCATCGACACAGATGCCATCATCTCACGTGAGAACACCATCCACCAGGTACACGGTACATACTCTTGCAACTCGGCCAACGTTGTCTACCTGATACGCTGCAAGAAAGGATGTCCCGAGGCATGGTACATTGGGGAAACTATGCAGACGCTGCGACAACGGATGAATGAACACCGCTCGACAATCACCAGGCAAGACTGTTCTCTTCCTGTTGGGGAGCACTTCAGCGGTCACGGGCATTCGGCCTCTGATATTCGGGTAAGCGTTCTCCAAGGCGGCCTTCGCGACACACGACAGCGCAGAGTCGCGGAGCAGAAACTGATAGCCAGGTTCCGCACACACAAGGACGGCCTCAACCGGGATATTGGGTTTATGTCACACTATTTCACATAAATATTTCTGCTTTTTTCCTCCTGAGTCTTTATCATGCGATCCTAGAATCAGAATTTATGTCACACTATTTGTAACTCCCACAGTTGCGTGGACCTGCAGAGTTTCACTGGCTGTCTTGTCTGGAGACAATACACATCTTTTTAGCCTGTCTTGATGCTCTCTCCACTCCCATTGTTTTGTTTCTTAAAGACTGGATTAGTTGTAAGTATTCGCATTCCAACCATTATTCATGTAAATTGAGTCTGTGTCTTATAAGTTCTGTTTGTGAACAGAATTCCCACTCACCTGAAGAAGGGGCTCAGAGCCTCGAAAGCTTGTGTGGCTTTTGCTACCAAATAAACCTGTTGGACTTTAACCTGGTGTTGTTAAACTTCTTACTGTGTTTACCCCAGTCCAACGCCGGCATCTCCACATCATGACAAACATTTATAAAACATTGGTTAGGCCTCAGCTTGGATATTATATGCATCACACTTTAAGAAGGATGTCATAGCAGGTGCAAGAGAAATGTACTGGAATGGTAAAAGGGATCAGGAACTTCAGTTTTGTGGAGAGATTGGAGAAGTTGGAATTATTAGAAAGAAGGTTAAGGTTTTCAAAATCATAAATGGTTTTAGTAGAATAAATGAAGAGTACTTGCATAATTATTCAATTGTTGTAGCTGCATAGTTATCTCATTGCCATGAAATCTGCGGTATAAATGGAGCATGTCAGCATCAAGGGGAACTGAATTAATTTAAAAGATTTCATATTACAGTGATCCAAGAATGCATGGTGGTGACGTTAGATGCAAATTAAATAATCCTTCTGTTTCCTAAGTACTATTAATCATCACATTGAGCAGAAAGATAACATGTTGTACACTTGCCACACCATTAGCTCTCATTTTTAGATTTATGTAATCTCTAGTAATGTATTTAGAAGTAGCATTTTGATTGAACCATTAAGAAAGAAATTCTAATGATTAAACTAAAATGTATTTGGTTAAATAGAAATAAGTTGAAAGTAAATTGAAATAGTTAATAGTAAAGCAGAATTTAATTATTTGTATTACTTTTCAGCTGGTTTGTGTTCCTTATAATTGGCGGCTAACAATGCTCATTTTAATACTAGTAAATGCAGTTGTCTCTTTTGTAACTGAGGTAAGTAAATAATGCAATTTAAAATGTACATCAATATTTCTCAATTGCAAATAGAAATGTGATTTTTTTTTTGTTTCATTTCTCTGTTAGAATTAAGTAAGCAATCTGTTTTAAATTGGGATATCTCTGGTCATGTCACATAGCCTCCAGTTCTTCAAAACTACTTTTGGTTCTCTTCCCTTACTCCCAGTGAATTAACGCATATGAGAATTTAGCATTTCTCAAGGTGATACTGTCACTGTTCAATTTTCTATTGTCTGTGATTAACCCACATTAATATCAATTTAGTGATGATCATGGCAAACTTTGACCACATATTGAATGGGTGGGAATAGAAATAAAAACAAGTGCTTTTTATATTTGTTTACAAGAAATCCCCTTCTTCCCACTAAATTCCTAGCATAAAACTCGTAAGAAAATATCTGTAAAAAGTTCTGTAATTTTCCAGTCATTGAGTCAACCATACATAAAAAATTTAACCTCCTATGTTTTCAAGCAGCCAGTCCCAAGGCCAGGCTAGGGTGACACCAAGCATCTCTATGTCCAGCATATCACAAAAATATAGTAGGCTTGAGGTGGAGCTCACATTATAAGAGGGTGCAGTGTGTCATGCATCAACATTGTGGGAGGGGTTCCTCTGTTCAAATTTATGATTACAGTCAATACTAATACATTACAGGTATGACCCAGGTGTAAAATGACAATTACAACTGTCAATTTTTTCCATAACTGTCTCTTCTGTACAACTATCTAAGGCTAAGCATGAGTATTACTTATTTTGCAAGGTAAGTGGATGCTATAATTTCATTCTTTTATATCATTGTTTTCTCAGTGACCAGATTAATTGGACTTTCTTGAAATAGATCTTGACCCTCATGTTCTGGAAGCTGTGTTTTCAGCAATAATCTGCCTAGTACAGAATTGTGTAACCTCTAATGGTAAACAATTGCCATATTTGGATGAATTTTCCTCTGGTTTAAAGAAAAGAGATGGGGAGAAGTGGCTATAAAATGCAATTCAATTTTAGTATTTTTTTTGTATGACCGTTGTTGAATTTTTCTTGTATATTGCTGAAAAAAGAGATGGGCTGTTGAAGCTTTTCAGCTTGCAAATTTCAGAGATTCACAAGAATACCAACATTTTCTGCTAGGAGAAACAGGCAGAATGAGGGACTTCACTCAATATTTCAACTTCTATGTTTTCACCATTGTTTATGTTACAAAAAAAATGTCTTAAGTTGTATTTTCCTGTTTAGAATTGTTAGAATCACTGATTGGATTATAGAAACTACAGCTCACATTTTGCAATTGGCAGCAAGATGGCAGCGCTCACTGTTAACCTCAAACAAGGCACGTTACAATGATCTAGCAAGCTCTGTGTTGTGGATTTCCACCTTTCCAGATGTTTATTTCGTTCTGGGGATAGCTATAGGTGATCTCTCAAGTCTAGCAATTCAACATCATCAAGCAGACTAAATAGTAATCACATTGGAATTTTTTCATAGACTGGGAGAAAGGAGGAACTAACAAGTAGGTTTTATCATTTTTTTCTTAAAACGTTTTACAGTAAGCAAAATAATGATTGGAGCTACATATGGAACTAAATTAGAAACTGGGAACGCATAAACTTTAAAAGTATATTATTATTTTCAAAATCCATGAAGCTTTATTGTGCAATGAAAAACTTTGACATTTTGCAAATATAAAATTAGTTTCTCATGGCTGGAGAAGTTATTCAGCAATGATTATGACATAGTATGCATAGTGTTAAAAATTGCATTTACACTTCATTTAACAAGGCTTAACTTTTTCAAGGGATTTTACACTAAGAATAATAAGCAAGAAGTGAAAGTTTATATCAATTCAATGATTCCTTAAGATTTACACCCACAAGGAATTCACCAGTTCTCTATACAGGAGCAGGGAAGTCACAGTAGTTTTAGATTTCTACATTTCCCTGCACGAGTGTGGACGCCAGAAGCTGTCAGTTTCACAGAACAATAATAGCCTGTGTTGATAATTTTGCTGTCATCACAACCACAAAATCAGGCCTACCTTACACTTTTTTAAAATAGAATTGCTTTGTAGAACAACTTGACGATGGACAGTGTAATTTGCTCCTTTTATTAGCACTTAATTATTTAATCAGAATCACAGATATATGCTCTGAAAGAAGTATAATCCTTGAGAATTCTAAAAGTTTAATTTATGATTGAATCTAATTTTATGTAATGAATACAAAATCATTTTAAAAATACTGCAACCAGACTGCGTTCATAGGCAACACAGTTAAGTTAAAGTGCTTTCTTCCACGGAAAGTGTAATACTTTTCAAAGGGCCTAGGATTTCTAGGGTATTGGAAGCAGTTATGGGCAGGAGCAGTACAGGCTTAGGTTGCACCTCAGCAAGGTGGGTTCTGTGTCTTCCTTGCTGGGAGGTTAACTCATACTATGAGGAGGAATTAAGTTTAGGAGAGGAGCATCTTAAAGTAGCAGCAGAGAGGATAAACAAGGTGCATAGAAAACACAGGACAAAAAACAGCTGAATAAATAATGTGAAAAGAGCAGAAATTAGATGGAGGAAAATAGTGACATAGACAAGCATGGCATTGAAATGCATATGTGTTAATGCAAGAGGTGTTACAAATAAGATTGATGAGCTTGCAGACATGAGTTGCCACTCACGTGGAGTTTTGATACACTTGGCTTAAATATGGCCAGGAAAGGATGGTTGTTGGGGGATAGGGTAATGGTGCAGTATAGATTACAGTTCTAAATACAGACAGAATTCTGAAGCAATCAAAGCCTGACGCAGGAATTCTCCCAAAAAAGGTTCGGACTGTCGAATTCATGTGAAAGCTGGAGTAACTTACGCTGGTTTTTTCAGTGTGAGTTCAGAGAAGAATCTCTCACACTCTGTGCACTACAGAGGTCACTACCATGTATATCATTAAAAAACAGTGGGCTGGGCCTATTCCCACCCAGGAAGCTGGCAGCATAGCGCTGAACAGGCCACTGCGCGTGTGTCGATCTGTCAGCGCTGAGGTCAGCGCATGCGCAGTGGCCCCTGTCTGCTGCCATCCTGATCGCTGGCCAGCCCCACAATCTGGCATTGCCAGCCCTCTGCCCCCCTCAGTGGCCTCCCCGACCATTCCTGAACCCCCTCCTCCCGGCCCACACCGATCTCCAAACCCCTCCTCCCCTGCCCTTATCACTGGCCTCCCTCCTTCCCCCACCAATCCCGATTGCAGAGTGGCAGTAGGACCCCCCATAGGCCCCACCCCCTTGGCATGCCCCATGCCCAATGGGCAGTGCCAAGGTGCACCCTGGGCATTGGCACTTTGCCCCTTGGGCAGTGTCAGTGGGCCCAGGCTGGCAGTGCCAGCATGCCAATGCCAAGGGGCACCCCTGCTCCTGCCTGACCCTCTGGGGACCCCAATTGCCCCCCTTCACTCCAGCGGGGTCGGGCCGCTAGTTCCCCGGTAGTGGGGAGCTACTGTAATCACCGCTGGAGTGAACCACTTTGATGTGGGGGTGGGGGGAGGATGCTAGCAGGCCTGGAGACTACACTCCCAGGCCAGTTAATGAAATTTAAATAACCATTTAAATGGTCTTGGCACCTCCCCGCCGATTTCTGGTGTGGAGCTGACGCCGCCGGAAATCTGGCGCTGGGAGACGCTATCAGGGCAGGAACGCATGTGTGAACCCTGCGAATCAGCAAACGTGAGAATCTCCCGCTCTGCTTCGCTGAAAAATTAGCGCAGTGGGATAGGACAATCGCGGCCTGAATCTTTTTGGTTAGAGTTAAGGAAACGGAAAGGACCTGTTACATTGCCGAGGGTTTACAAAAGACCGAAGTAGTGAAAATGAATTTCAGGGATGCATAAAAAAGTAATAGAGCACAAATGGAAGACATAAATTTGCTGTAATGCAGACTGGGAGGAAAATAATGTAAAGGATAAGAGTGAATAACTCCTGTTTACTGGAGAGTTTTTAGCCTGTTGATAAAATACGACTTAACAGGCGAATTTGAAAAGTAGAAATATTTGGGATTAAACAGTGGCAACTTGGATAGGCGACAGAGAATAGTGGTGAATGGATGTTTTCATGACTGAAGAGAAGTATGCAGTGGGATGGATCCCTAGGTATTGGTATTGGGTATTGATATTAGAATCGTTACATATTAAATAATGAGAAGGACAAAGCAATCCACTCAGTTGGCACTCCATCCAGCACTTTAACGTTCACTCCGCCCATCACCAACACACAGTGGCAGCAGTGTGTACTAGCTACAAGATTCATTGCAACAACTCGCCACGGCTCCTTTGACAGCACCTTCCAGACTCACGATCTCTACCACCTAGAAGAACAAAGGCACAGATGCGAGGGAACACCACCACCTGTAAGTTTCACTCCAACCCACACAGCATCCTGACTTGGAACTATATCGCTGTTGCTTCACTATCACTCGGTGAAAATCCTGGAACTAGCAGCTCTGTGGATGTACCCACACCACATGGAGTGTCGTGGTTTTTGAAGGTAGCTCACCAATACCACTTTATCAAGGGCAATTAGAGATGGGCAAAAAATGCTGGCCTAGCCAGCAACAACCACATCCCATGAAAGAATACATTTTTTTTTTGAAAGCTGGATTGTTCTCTAGAGCAAAAAAGGTTAAGACAAGAAATGCATTTTGATTTTTTTTTCAAAATAATGAATTTTATAAGGCAATTGGAGAGGAACTGGTCTGGCAAAGAGGGTTAGTAATCAGAGCCCTAAATTTAAAGTAAAGTTTATTTATTCGTCACAAGTAAGGCTTACATTAACACTGCAATGAAGTTACTGTGAAATTCCCCTAGTCGCCACACTCCGGAGCCTGTTCGGGACAATGCACCTAACCAGCATGTCTTTCAGACTGTGGGAGGAAACTAGAGCACCCGGAGAAAACCCACGCACACACAGGGAGAATGTGCAAACCCCACACAGACAGTGACCTAAGCCGGGAATCGAACCTGGGTCCCTGGCACTGTGGAGCAGCAGTCCTAACCACTGTCCTACCGTGCCGCCCAAATAATTGGCAAAGAACTAAAGGAGAAATGAGAGGAAACGTTTTCAGTGTTTTTCAGATTTAGAAAGGTGTACTCGAAATGTTGATGGAAACTGATCTATTGGGCTTTCAAAAGACAATTGGACATGTACATGAGGAGAACTAATTTGCAGGATTATTGGGAAAAGGCTGTGGTTTGGGACTAAATTAAGCAACTCTTCCAAAGAGCCGGCAGCGACACTACATAACTGAAGTCCCACATCCCTTGTGTCATCCTGGTAAACCACCTCTGTACCTTCTCCATGGCCTTGACGTCTTTAATAAATCTAGAAGAGGTCCGCTTGCTGTATGGCTCCACTACTTATGTCACATACAATTTACATCCTTAACCATTTTATTCTTCACTGCAGATTAGTTCTCAATCATTTGTTTCCTATCAGAAAATATAGGTGAGTCAACCTCCATGTCCATTGATTTGGGTCTCCTTTCCTCTCAGCAGCACTATAGCAGATATTGTGAGAACCTAAAGGAGGTATATTGTCTGCATTGGAGGGAAGCATTGACAACCCTGTCCAGATCAACCCACATACTGTAGATGCATGCTCACCTGTCGGAAGCTTCACATTGAAAGCCAGGATTGTCTGAAGAGCTTGTCTCTCGTAGTAAATAGAGCTTCTCTGGGATATGGACTACTCATATCCATAATTTGAATCCTAGTACAGTTAATGAAGCAAGAGCACACTTTGGTGAGTGGCCCTGAGAATGTGTAACCAGCTATGTTTTCTGACGAAATAGGTCAGATGGGAGGGAGGCAAGTAATTTTGAAGAAAGCACTTCCTATGATTTACATTTTTCCTTTTCAGCTAAATAGCTGCTTAAAGTTATTTTTCTTAAAGTGACACATACTGAATTTTATGCAGCTTAATCCAAAATATCAAATTCACTTTTGCAAGTAGCTTGCCTCTGTGATTGTTTCAGGTTGCAGTATTTTTAGAACTTTACACATTTATACATTTATATGTTGTCATTTCCTCAATTGGTAATCATTTCTTCCTTTTTCTCATTATGTAAAATTTAATGGCTATAAATTGAATACATATTTTGGGCCAGATTTTAGCAGAGTTGGGAAGACTTTGTGGACCTTTAATAGTGGGTGGGACATGCATGCATAAGTCCCACAACCACTTACAACAGATGTTTGGTGATATGAGAAAAGGAGTAGGGCATGATTCACATAGGATGGCACTCCCAGCTCAACAGGGCCATTTGAGCTACGTGCTGAGTTCAAACAGACCCATTTTGACTGTTGCAAGGGACTAAAACCACAGTTCAAGAGTTGCAAATTGATTAAACCTCTTGAAGGGCGGCTAAGGCCTGTATAACTGTTGTGATCTGCAGTTTTTTAAATGCCCCACTTTTTAAACTTAAAAAACAGACTGCATCTGTTAGAGTATTTAACACCTCTCGTCAGTTGTAAGTTAGGGGGAAAAAGCACCCGATCATGCAGTTTCAATAGAGATTTGTGTTGATATTTCCCCAAGGATAATGCTATATCATTGTGAATGCTTAGCTGATTTCAAAAGCTGCAATTATTTTAGCAGAGGATGCTGAGTTCACAGTTTGATTGACAGCCTCAAGAATCTACTAAAGGATTCGCTGTCTTTGATGTGAGAAATGTGTGTTTATGAGATTCACTGCTTGAGATTTAAAAGCTTTGAGTAGGCTTTATGAATGGAAGTTTTTTATTATCAAATGTGCAGATTTGAGAGTTATATTAGATTGTTCCAAGTTTTTTTCCCCATAGGTCTGTCCATAGTGGATACAGGATGAGTGACTATGGAAGTAGAATGGCGGTGTGAGGGGACATGGGAGGTTGGGAGAGGGGGTGTGAGTTGGCATGGAGAATATGAGGGGCCATGAGGTGAAGGGGTATGAGAGCTAGAAGGTGAAGTCCCAGAGATTCATGGCCGACCTTTGGCGGTCATCCGTCCCTGCTCTCTGCTTTCCTGACCTGAACTACTCATCTCTGTAGCCAAAATCTGGCTGTTTGAATCTTAAGAAAGCACTGCAGTAATTTTCCAAATACTTTACACAATTGCAGTTAGCTGAATGTTGAAATTGATCATTTGCATGCATAAATTAATTTTTATTTAGTCTTAATTTTCCCCACTACTGCAATATCTCACAGACTATCCTACTTGACTTGATCCTATGGAAACTTGTGTTCAAGAGGCAGGGACTGGGAGTTAATCACTTCACAGCCACTTACAAACAGGTTGGACTTAACTCTTCTGATGCATTGCTATATTTAGTAAATATCTGCAAAGTGCTTATGCAACAAAATTGTTTTTTTTCTCTTTTCTGTTGATCCTGTTATTTGTTTTTGTTTGAGCTGCTAGAAGATTCCCTCATTCCTTTGTTACTTGGAAGCGTTAACCAGTTTAAACATATTTGAAGGACATAACTTATTTAAAAATAGAATTGACTAAGCTTGACTTTACAAGTAAATGTTGAGCCTACTTGTGATGTGCTTCCAGTTTATTTCTAAGCATTGCTTATTTATTCTAATGTGCCTTGCATAATTTTTTTAAATAGTTGTCAACTGTCAAGAAAACTATGCCTGATCTAAAACTGGTTCCAATAATCTGGTTTCATGTGAGGAGTTTTATATTGGTAGAATAATTCAAACTGATTTAATTTCTTTGGCACTTACATTTTGACATTTACCATCTAACTGTTGAAAAATGGCAATTTTACCAAAAATCATTCCTGGGATGTGGTTATCACTGGCAACTCAGCATTTATTGTTCAATCATAGTCATGTGTGCTTATACAATATGTCTGATGTATGTCAGAAAAAAGGGCTCATTCAAAATAAACCTCCACTTGGTCAAAGTTGCTAAATTTTATTAAGTTACTAAATTCGGTCAGGGTATTCTTCAATTTTGTCATACAAGTGGATTTTTTAAAAAGACAATTGAATTTAACGAAAGTACCTATATATATTTGGATATACTATACAGTTGATGTATGGAATATCACTGCTCACAGTTTACTGAGGACTGAGATGATAGGAATCAATTAGCTTATTGTTAGAATACTCCCACTCATTCTAACATAACAGAAGATACTTTCTTGAGATCCATACGCCAGGGACTAAAGTGCAGTAACTAGTCTAATTGATGGACACGCAGGTGAATCAACAATCAGGCAACCAAACCTCCCACTGCCTTGAACAACAGGACAAAAAGCCATGCGATGGTTAATAAATTCAGTTAAATCTGGGAAAGGAATCTGACCTGGTGAAGGGAAATTCATCTTTAAAAATCCAGACAGCTGGAACAGTCAAGTGAGCCAACCAATAGAGATAGTGTAAAAGCAAAATATTGCAGATACTAGAATCTGAAACAAAATTAGAAACTGCTAGAAAATCTCAGCAGGTCTGACAGCATCTGTGGAGAGAGAATAGAGCCAACGTTTCGAGTCTGGATGGCCCTTCATCATGAAGCGTCATCCAGACTCAAAACGTTGATCCTCCACAGATGCTGTCAACCTATTTTCTAGCATTTTCTGAAGAGAGATAGTGTGATATATTTTCTTGTTCAGGAAGGATCTAAAGTTAACTTATTTGAGGTTTGGTTATAATTATTATTCTATGATTATTTGCTGTCAGTAAAATTAAACAATTTAATTTATGTCAGGCCTGTCAGACTAAAGCGTTTTATCTACTGAAAAAATTATGACTACTGAAGACAATAGCCATTTCAGATCACAGAGTCCTTAGTTCAATATTGTGTTGTTAGATATTGGGTAATAACAATCAGAATGGAAAATACCTAGAACATATTTGGTACATTTTCTGTCTCAGATTGCGTATCAGGAGTGAATGTGGGCAGACTACTTAACTAACATTCTGCCATTGTGGTTTCATATTCAAGGCACATTCCTAATTTGACTACGGACAGTTTAGTTAGATGAACAAAACCCTTATGGTCGATTGTTTTCTTTAATGATAAGTAGCCCTAACTGGAGACCTTTTCAGTAAATACAACTGATGCTGAAATAGACGTTGAAAACGTGGACATTTGTGATATGGCTAATCATGTTTCATGCAAAAAATTGAAATTGCAAGCCTTTAGATTGCAACCACAAAGTAAGCATTACTTGTAAATATTTTTATTTTAAAAAAAACATTTTTAATTAAATCAACATCTTAATTTTAACACTTTCTTTTGCATTTTTAAAGGGCGTCCATGACCGAAAAGGCAAGAGGTGCTTATCATTTGTCTTCTGCTCTGAAAAACGGAAACCGAAGGCCAAGTACATGCATCTAGCCCAGGAACTGTTAGTGGATCCTGATTGGCCTCCAAAGCCCAAAACAACCACAGAAGCAAAAAAGAAACCCGATGAGAACAGTGCAAGCCAAATAATTACAATATCTGAACAGAAAATACTTTGATTCAAGTCATCGCTACAATATTTTAGCAGCAAGGTGTAATATAACAATGGTGAGAAAGGGCAATATGATTAGTCGAGATTATATAAACTATATGTGGAGACTTTGTTAACCAGCAATTGTTTTTATGTTTAAGGGAGAAGAGAGACTTTCAGGCTATACAGAAGCACGTTTTTTAAATTATTATGATGGAGGTAAAGCAATTTTAAAATAATTAAAACAAGAAAGGTTAATGTGATGCAGCAAAAATGGTTTAGATAAATATTATTCGTTTTAAAAACAGTATTTCTTCTTCATTTTTTGGCGTTCAGATCTAAAAGTAATGTCGATTTGAGTATAGCAAACAAGCAAAGTTATACAGCCTATTTGAGGGAAGGAAAGGCTTCTTGCATGCAGTGAATTGCATTTATGCAGCTCAGCTGACCAATTTCTGAACCCCAAATCAATTTCTACAGATAGTAAAGAGCAAATAAGAAAAAAATCTATTCTTATATTACTAAAAACTGAATTTCAGTATAATGGGCTGTCTGAATTTTTTTTTTCTGAAAAAGCATAAGTTTTGCTTCATGTACAAGAGTTGCAGCACAAGCCAACATTTCTTCCTTTTTTTTGCAAAATAAGCCAAACAAAAATCAAGTGTTGTCCTGCAATTTTGCAAAGGTTTAGCATAAAAAGTCACAAAGCAATAACAAATCATGCAATGTAGTACAGAGGCTTTCTAATAAAGAGGCCACAGCTTTTCATGCATGAATTTTAATGCCCTGAAAATTAAGGAAAGGTACATGTAATTTGTCAATATGTGCTCCATGTGAGTGAAGCTCTGAGCGAAGAGAATGTTGCATAATTCCTGCGTTTTATTGAATGTATGCATCCTCTGCCCTTAGAGATGAACAATACATGGAAAAAATATGTGGATATGTTTTTAACACAATGGTTGGAAATAAGTATGAAACGATTTACAAGGATGTTACCAGAATTTAGAGAAAGTAACTGTCAGGAGAAATTGAGTTGGTTTGAGGCTTCAACCTGGAAAAGAAGAGACTTAATAGAGGCATTTAAAATCATTTTTTAAATTTTGGATGTGAAGAAATTTGTTGGTGAGTCCGGACCAGGAGGCATAAATAAAGGATAACCATTAAAAGATCAAATAAAGAATTCATTAGAAATTTCCTCTCTCAGAGTTGAGAAGTGGAACTCACTACGACATGGAGTGAAATGGCTATTGTCTTTAGCCTTGCAATAAATCCTGTTCCCTAGGCACCAATTTCAATGATGAAGGGTCATCTAGACTCAACATTGGCTCTATTCTCTCTCCACAGATGCTGTCAGACCTGCTGAGAGTTTCCAGCATTTTCTGTTTTTGTTTCAGATTCCAGAATCTGCAGTATTTTGCCTCTCCCAATTTCATCTTGTCCATCTCCAACTTCCTTCATTCCACATTTGCTGGCAGTGCCTTCAGCTGCCTAAGCCCTCTTCTCTGAAATTCTCTTCCCCAAACCTCTTTATCTCTTTTGCTTCTCCTTTACGTTGTTTCTTAAAGCCTACGCCTTTGACCAAGCTTTTGGCCACTTTTCCTACTGCCTTTCTTTGGTTTGGAGTCAGTTTTTTATCTGATTATACTGCTGTGTGCTGCCTTGTGGTATTTTACCACATTAAAGATGCAAGTTTTTGGTAATTGAAGCAAGCCACCTTCAAGAGAACGCTTGATGCACACATGAGACAGATAGGAATAGAATGGCAGGGAGGGAAGAATCGGGGGAGGCACATGGTGAAAACAATAATGACCAAATAACCTGTTTCCAAGCTGTAGATTCTGTACTGTTTGATAACTTAACTCTAAGGAATCCAGAGTTATTTGACATTGATCACTCAAATATTTATCTTTCATTGATTATAAGTGGTATAAATCAATAGTGCTAAAATTAAAATTGTATTAATCGCACTTGCTGCAATCCTCTGCTGTTTGCAGTAGTTTAATTGTTGTGGAGCTTTTTGACTATTGAGCACTCAATTGCAAGATCCAATTGCCTCTTATCTTGACATAAGATAAAAATGTCAATGTACACTTGGAATATTGTGATGTTGCTTTTAAATTATCCCATTTGGCTGTAAAGACTCTGGTATACGATATAGATTCAGTGCTCGAAATTGTTGGGGATTGACAACAGTGGAATTAGAATGCGGTAAGATGTACAGATGGGAACAATTGTGGAAATTTTAAACATTTCTCAAATGGAACCAATGATCTTTTCATATAGCATTCATGCTGGGTTCTTCACAAAAGTAACTTCTGATTTTTATTTGGCTCAAGAAATTGAAATGGCATCTTTCTGACCTGTTCCAAATGGATGATACTGTACAGATTTCTGATGGACAATCTTTTATTTCTATCCCAAAATTAAGAGTATGTTATTATTATTCAAATCAATCTCTGTTCCATAACACCGATCACTGGTAAAGGCATTGTTAGGTATGATAAAGTTATTTTGTGCAGATTTGCAGATGAAAAGCAAGGCATTCTTCTGTAATAGATTTTGCCTGGCCAACTACTAATAGATGCAGCTCGTAAATATCTGTTTTATGAACATCTGTTTTATGTGGAACTGTTGGGAGTTATTCATGATGCATGAATCATAAAGAATCATAAAGAATGAATAGGTTGCGCATATTTAGATTCGTACTTTAATTCCCACCTCCATCCACACTCACAATTGGTGATTTCTCTGCCTATTTTTGTATCAATTTTCATTTGTGCTTATGGATATTCTAAGATTTCCAAAGAATATAGATTTGCATGAATGTACCTTGTGCTGTAAACCATCCACCTGCTTATCGATAATTTCAAATTTTGACGATGCTATTTATTTCATCAGCAAATGCATCTAATTTCATGAAAAATGTTTTATCATTACATGTATGTAAAAGATTTTGGTTGAATTTGCAATACATTGATTTTTTTTTCATCTATTTGTGAAATGAGAGTGCGTAAAGTCTGTGGGAAGCATTTTCTATGCAAAATAGCCACCTCAAATACAGACATATACACCTATTTGAGAATATTTGCTCAGTGGCTGAGATGTTTCTATCCAGGGTCACTTTTTGACTTAAGTTATGTGATGGTGTGTGCATCCTGTAATGGTTGCATTCACTGCAGTAGAAGATGATGCCATACATTGGATCAGAATCAACCCAGAGTGTTTTTTAATTAAAGTAACAAACGCCAACCCCATATTAAGGTACATTACTAAGGCTATAAACTCTGGAATACCCGCTCTAAAACTTTCCACCTCACCTACCTCTCTTATCTATTTTAAAACATTCCTTAATGTTCATTTCTTTGACCTTCTTTTGTTCATCTGCCCTAGTTTGATTCTGTGTCAGCTTCTGTATAACTCTTGGGATGTTTTACTACATTAAAGGTGCTATATAAATAGAAGGTGGTGCAAAATGCTAAATCTGTCAAAAACTGCTGCAACAGCATTTCTGCCGGTAACAATTTTTGTTTAGCATATTTTTTCAGACCTCATTTTTCAGCAATTGAGTAGTTTTGATATCGCTTAAAATCATATTCTGAGTGATTAAGAGCTAAAACTAATGCAGCACTGAATTTACAGTAAAGGAAAACCACTGAAATCCAGTTGAAAATTCCTTGAAAGTGGCAAGTGTCCTGATTTTTCATAACTTATCCGTTGTCTGCTAACAGCACGGTAGCACAGTGGTTAGCACTGCTGCTTCACAGCGCCGGAGACCTGGGTTCGATTCCCGGCTTGGGTCACTGTGTGGAGGCTGCACGTTCTCCCCGTGTCTGGGTGGGTTTCCTCCAGGTGCTCCGGTTTCCTCCCACATTTGAAAGATGTGCTGGTTAGGTGCATTGACCTGAACAGGCGTCAGACTGTGGCAACTAGAGGAATTTCACAGTAACTTCGTTGCAATTTCGTTGCTCACTTGTGACTAATAAATAAACTTTAAAAAAACTTTAAATAATATCTACTGCCCCAAATGGAGAATGATTAACACCTTTCTTCTTTCCAATATCGATACATCAGTAATGTAGTTGTAAGTTTAAGTTGGAACACTCCATATTCATTAAGAATTTCCAGAAAATGAAATGATTTCACTGCTTTGGAGCAGAAGTGTATAAATATCAGACTGGTTACTCTTGACTATTTGAAACTACTGGTCCTAAAACTGGATATTTTTATATCGAATAGCCATTTTTTAAAAAAGACAGTAACTTAAAATACTGGCCTATTTGCAATTTTATTCTGTTTCTTAATCCGTTTTCTGTTGCAGAGCATCTAAAAAATATTAGAATAAGCAATTAGTTGAGCAGCACTTGTGTATTTTTTCCTTTAATTTGAAGAGATTTTAAGAATTTTAGAATCAATTGACCCGTTTTGCATGCTTCATCCAGGCAGAATCTGTTGTGTTCCAGAATTTTTATCTTTTATGTTGGAATTTTGGAGTGCTATATTTTTTGATAATGTATATATTTGAAGAAGAACAGTGGCAACTGTGCACTAGGTTTGCAGATAACCATTGAAATTACTTAGTTTATTTGGAACATAATGAAAGCAAAGACAGCTAATAATAAATTGATTTTACAACCATTTTACAAACAATAAAAAATATCAATTATATTTTAATTTTGAGTAAATATATTTTTTGTAATTTTATATGTTTAAACAAATCTTTATTCCTCAGGGAGTTTCATTTTAGAATATGTCAGTTATGGGACTAGTTTTTTTTTTAATTCCTTCAAATTTTTCCCTACAATTTACAAATAATGCTCAAATACTTAACCAAATAAATCATCTAGCTTCCCAAATTTGCTTCACATCTTAAAATTAACATTTTAAACTTTTAGAAGATTTTGTATATAAGATGACATTTTCTACTTGTAATTTATTCTATTTATTTTGATTTACCTAGTTCTTAATTATTCTGTTGTATAAAAAAAAATTGGTAGTGGATTTCATTTATGTATGTAAATATGTAACATTCATTTAATTTACCGATAGCATGATTGTGTCATGCTATTCTGATTATGACCTCAATCTTGAAAATTCTGCTTCTTATAGTTTATTACAAAAGAATAAACATTTTTCAAATGTGTGGCTGTAGTTTTAGATTATTTTTGTGTGGGGAGTAAGTGCATTTAAACAAAGCAAAAATGTCCCCCAATACTCTGCTGAAGTCATTGCATTCATCCTAAATAACCCTGCCTCATTGGCTGGATTAGTTGAGGGGTCAGTCACGAGGGAGCATTGTTTTAGAGTGAGGGGCAGGAAATTAGAAAAAGAAATTTCACTCGGAGGGTGGTGGGAAACTGGAATGCATTGTCTGTGAAGATAGTGGAGGCCGGAAACCTGACAACTTTTAAAAATACAAAAAGTATTTGGATGAGCACTTGAAACATCATAACATTCAAGGATATGGAAATAATGCTGGAAAATGGGCTTGGCGCGTCTTTAGTGATAGTTAATATTGGTACAGACTCAATGGCCCGAAGGGCCTTTTCCACGCTGTATGACTATGACTAGTGCCCTTTGCTGAAGGCTACCCAATTGATAAAGCATAAATGCAAACTGTCTTTGTAGATGGAGGTAGAAAAGCAAAAATAACTGCAGTCTTTAATCTTTTCATAATGGGAGGACATGTGGGAGAAATCTCAGCACCCCATCCACCATTTTAATATAGTCACCCCCTTCACAATTATCTACAAGATACACTGCAGCAATTCACCAAGCCTCCTTCGGCAGCACCTTCCAAATCCATGACCTTTACCACCTAGGAGGATAAGGGCAGCAGATGCATGGGAGCACAACCATATGCAAATTTTCCTACCAGTAACACAATGTCCTGACTTGGAAATGTATCACCAGGGCTTCTTTCCTAACAGCACTGTGGGTGCACCTATAGCACATGGACTGCAGCAGCTCAAGAAGGCAGCTCAGCACCACCTTCTCAGGGATGATTCAGGATGGGCAACAAATATTGGTCAAGTCAATGACAGACATAGAACATAGAAAAAATACAGCACAAACAGGCCCTTCGGCCCACAAGTTGCGTCAGTCATGTCCCTACCTACCTAGGCTTATATATAGGCTTACCTATAACCCTCAATCCTATTAAGTTCCACGTACTCATCCAGAAGTCTCTTAAAAGACCCTATCGAGTTTGCCTCCACCACCACTGACGGCAGCCAATTCCACTCACCCATCACCCTCTGAGTGAAAAACTTACCCCTGACATCCCCTCTGTATCTACTCCCCAGCATCTTAAACCTGTGTCCTCTCGTAGCAGCCATTTCAGCCCTGGGAAAAAGCCTCCGAGAATCCACCCGATCTATACCTCTCAACATCTTGTACACCTCTATCAGGTCACCTCTCATCCTTCGTCTCTCCAAGGAGAAAAGACCGAGCTCCCTCGACCTATCCTCATAAGGCATGCCAACCAATCCAGGCAACATCCTTGTAAATCTTCTCTGCACCCTTTCAATCATTTCCACATCCCTCCTGTAATGAGGTGACCAGAATTGAGCACAGTACTCTAAGTGGGGTCTGACGAGGGTCTTATAAAGCTGCACCATTATCTCCCGACTCCTAAACTCAATCCCTCGATTGATGAAGGCCAGCACACCATACGCTTTCTTAACCATCTCCTCTACCTGCGAGGCCGATTTAAGAGTCCTATGGACACGGACCCCAAGGTCCTTCTGATCCTCTACACTGCTAAGAGTCTTACCCTTGATATTATACTCCTTCATCCCATTTGACCTGCCAAAATGGACCACTACACATTTATCCGGGTTGAAGTCCATCTGCCACTTCTCCGTCCAGTCTTGCATCCTAGCTATGTCACGCTGCAGCTTCTGACATCCCTCCAAACTATCCACAACACCACCAACCTTGGTGTCGTCAGCAAACTTACCAACCCATCCCTCCACTTCCTCATCCAGGTCATTTATGAAAATGACAAACAGCAAGGGTCCCAGAACAGATCCCTGGGGCACTCCACTGGTGACCGACCTCCATTCAGAAAAAGACCCATCTACAACCACTCTCTGCCTTCTGCAGGCAAGCCAGTTCTGGATCCACAAGGCAACAGCCCCTTGGATCCCATGCCCTCTCACTTTCTCAAGAAGTCTTGCATGGAGGACCTTATCGAACGCCTTGCTGAAGTCCATGTAAACCACATCTACCGCTTTTCCTTCGTCAATGTGTTTAGTCACATTTTCAAAGAACTCCACCAGGCTCGTAGGGCACGATTTGCCTTTGACAAAGCCGTGCTGACTTCTTCTGAGCATACTAAACTTCTCTAAATGTTCATAAACCCTGTCCTTCAGGATTTTCTCCATCAACTTACCAACCACTGAGGTTAGACTCACCGGTCGGTAATTTCCTGGGCTATCCCTATTCCCTTTCTTGAATATAGGAACCACATCCGCAATCCTCCAATCCTCCGGAACCTCTCCCGTCTCCATCGACGACGCAAAGATCATCACCAGAGGCTCTGCACTCTCTTCCCTCGCCTCCCACAGTACCCTGGGTTACATCCCATCTGGTCCTGGCGACTTATCTATCTTGATGCTATTCAAAATTTCCAACACATCCTCTTTCTTAATGTCCACATACTCCATCTTTTCAGTCTGCCTCAATCCTGTAGTACAACCACCCAGGTCTTTTTCCACCGTGAATACCGAGGTATTCATTAAGCACCTCTGCTATTTCTTCCGGTTCTGTACAGACTTCCTCACCTTCACATTTTATAGGTCCTATTCCTTCACATCTCATCCTTTTACTCTTCACATATTTATAAAACCCCTTTAGGGTTCTCAATCTTATCTACCAAGGCCTTCTCGTGACCCCTTCTGGCTCTCCTAATTTCTTTCTAAGTCCCTTCCTACAAGCCGTATACTCACCTAGATCCCTATCATCGCCTAGCTCTCTGAACCTTTTGTACACTTTCCTTTTCTTTTTGACTAGGTTCAGCACAGCTTTCATGCACCACGGTTCCCGTAACCTACCGAAACCTCCCTGTCTCATCGGAACGTTGTCGTGCAGAACTCCAGACAAACATTCCTTGAAAATCTGCCACCTTCGGTACTTTTCCTCGAGAATACCTCCTTCCAATTTACACCTCTAATCTCCTGCCAGATGGCTTCATAATTCCCCTTACTCCTGATAAACACTTTCCTAGCTTGCCTGATCCTATCTCTTTCCAATGTTAGTGTAAAGGAGATAGAGTTATGATCACTATCCCAAAGATGCTCCCCCACTGAGAGATCCAATACCTGTCCAGGCTCATTAGCCAGTACCAGATCGAGTACAGCCTCTCCTCTTGTAGGCTTATCCACATGCTGTGTCAGGAAACCCTCCTGAACACACCTAACAAACTCCTCCCCATCCAAACCCCTTACCCAAGGGATATTCCAATCGATGTTTGGGAAATTCAAGTCTCCCATCATGACAATCCTGTTATTACTACATCTCTCCAGGATCTGTTTCCCTATCTGCTCCTCAACATCCCTGTTACTGTTGGGTGGCCTGTAGAAAACACCCAGCAAAGTTATCAACCCCTTCCCGCTCTGGACATCCACCCACAGAGACTCCATAGACAATCCCTCCACGGCTTCCACCTTCTCTACAGCTGTGACACTATCCCTGATCAGCAGTGCCACTTCGCCCCCCCCCCCCCACCTCTTTTGCCTCCCTCTCTGTCCTTTCTGAAACATCTGAAACCCAGCACCTGAAGTATCCAGTCCTGTCCCTGTCCCCAAGTCTCCGTAATGGCCACACATCACACTTCCAAGCATCAATCCACACTCTAAGCTCATCCACTTTATTCACTACACTCCTGGCGTTAAAATAGACACATCTCAAACCTTTGGTCTGAGTCTCCCCTTCTCCATCACCCGTCTATTCTCCCTCTTACACTGTCTACAATCCTTCTCTATTTGCGGGCTACCCTCCTCGCTCTCAGTCACCTCATCACGATTCCCTCCCCCCAACCTTTCTAGTTTGAAGTCTCCCCAGTAGCCTTAGCCAACCTTCCTGCCAGGATATTGGTCCCCCTGGGATTCAAGTGCCACCCGTCTTTTTTGCACGGGTCACATCTGCCCCTATCGAGGTCCCAATGATCCAGGAACCTGAATCCCTGCCCCCCGCTCCAGTCCCTCAGCCACGCATTCATCCTCCACCTCACTCCATTCCTGCTCTCACTTTCCCGTGGCACAGGCAGCAATCCTGAGATTACTACTTTTGCGTTCCTCCTTCCCAACTGTCTACCTAACTCCCTATATTCTCTTTTCATGACCCCCATCCCTCTTCCTACCTATGTCAGCGGTACCAATATGTACCACGACCTCTGGCTGGTCTCCCTCCCACCTCAGGATTTCTGGGACGCGATCAGAGTCATCCCGGATCCCGGCACCAGGGAGGCAGACCACTATCCGAGACTCCCGTCTGCCTCCACAAAAACGCCTGTCCGACCCCCTTACTGTTGAGTCCCCGATTAATACTGCCTTCCTCTTCCTTTCCTTAGCCCTCTGAGTTTTAGGGCCGGACTCTGCTCCAGAGACACGGCCACTGTCAGGCCAGGTGGGCTGTCCCCCCCAGCAGTACTCAGTCATATACGAAGAAAGAATATATTTAAAAATCAGCGGCATCAGAACTACCAAATTAAGTGATTTCACTTTTATATATAGATTCTTGTTCTTCATATCTAGATGTGAGGCAGTGGAGTAGTGGTAATGTCGCTGGACTAGCAATCCAGAGACTAGGGTAATGATCTGGGGACCGAGTTCGAATCCCACCATGGCTGATGGTGAAACTTGAATTCCATAAAAATCTGGATGCCTAATAATGACCATGAAATGATTGCTGTAAAAACCCATGGGGTTCACTAATGTCCTTTAGGGAAGGAAATTTGTCATCCCTACCTGTTGTGGCCTACCTGTGATTCTTAAATGCCCTCAGGGTTGAGCAATAAATAAATGCTGGCCCAGCCTGCGATGCCCATTTCCCTTGAACAAAAAAAAAGTATCCTGCTCCTTGGTTCTTTGAAAAACTGATTTAGAAAACTACATTGAAAGCATTGTATTCCATACTAATGAATGGAATAACGTATTTGTAGAGCTGGGTTTCATTCCTTGGCCTAGTTGGCAGTTATGGTCTTTTGAGGATAAAAATGCCTGCTGCTGAGCAAGTTTCTATGTTATGACCAACCACTTTTGTGAAAAGATGGTTAGGCAGCATGTTACAAGTTTCATTGGAACAAGCTATCACTTGTCACATTTATCTTTGCTAAGCACTATGTTTTAATTCAGGTCAGAAACTGCAAAGTGTTTTATGAAGTCTGTGTGGATCGTAGGTTTTGCAATTTGAATTTGGCTAGGCTAAGCATAAGACGTTTTCACGTCAGATATGATTCAAATGACCCACTAGGGAGCTTTTATCAAAGTTTATTTAAGAATACAGTTAACATGTATAGAAAGAAAATTAACAACTTTTACTAATTACAAACAAGAAAAAAACAATCACAATATTGTATAAACCTCAACAGCTAAATACAGTTCCAACCAAACAAATCCCATAAACAAAACCTTTGCCACAGGTTTAGCACAGAAAATGTGAATGCTCACGTGATGCTGGAACAGCTCTCTTGATATGCACACAGACAAGCTTGAAGTCAGAACGGCTTCCCAAAACACCAGGGAGCGGGAAAGGGACTCTAGGTACTAGCTAGTAAACCACCAACAGCAGAAGTTTTACTCCAGGAAAGCCCAGAGACCTGCTTCCAGCTAGCCAGCAGAATTCACAATACCAAGGAGAGAGAGAAACTCTGCTTTTTAGTCTGATGTCCAAACACATTCTAACTAAAACAGCAGCCCAATTGCAAGTGAAACCTTGAATTCACTGTGAAGACAACAAAACGGTCCAAAACACATGACCTACCACCCAGTCATGAATTCCAAGTCAATACAGTTAGTCCAGATTGAAAATAAACAAAACCCCATTTAAGCCATTGAAGCAGCAATAAAAAGACATCTGAGTAGGTGGTAAGTGTCACAATGAAATCAAAATGCCTGCTTCCAATCTGCAGACAACATGATTTAAAAAAATACATTTCTTAAAGGCACACTAGCATCACAACTGTTAGCTTGTTCACTTATTCTAATACTATCTTGAACTTCACCATGGTTGGACCACGATAGCCCTGGATCCAGCAAACATCTTGAATTGAAGTGCTTATCCTTGTACATAAATCGTCTCATAAACCTTCCCACACCTTTCCTCCATAGCTTCTAGGCCAGCAACCCATTCCAAAATCTCTTCCTTTTCTGGGCTTAATGTGAATTCTCCCTCTCTCCACCCCTACCATTGACTAGTATTGAGGCTCCAGACTCTCAAACTCCCTTCGTAAACCCCACTGCCTTTCCAATTCCCTTTCATTTAAGATTCACCATAAAACCCATCTCTTTTGATGAGGTTAGTTGTCATTCCTCCAAATGTCTCCTTGGCATCCATTGTTTTCTGATTGCCCTCTGTCAATTGCCTTGAAAGTTTCCTCCATTAAAGGTGGAATATGCACATAAAATAAACTTGTGTTCATGACAGAAACAAGGAAAATTGTATTTGTTAGAAGTATTGTAGACAGAAAAAGAATAACTCCAACAATGATTTTTGACAACAATAATGGCAACAGTGGCTTTAAAATGGCTACTCTGGCTGAGAGTTAAGCATGCTGGAATTTTTGGTCAGTTAAAACCAGATGTAGGTTGTAAAGTTATTCTAACTCAAGATTTGGTCTGGGAACTGTGATCTGAAGTTTCCTGTGTTGACCAAATATAGGAAGTTATTTACTTTTGAGTAGACACAATGGCATCGAATTTTATTGCCTTTATATGAGAGACTTGCCATTTGAACTAAACATAATGGCGAAGTTTACATGTAATTGCATTGGCTTTTTGAGCCGTGTGATTGGTTTACAGTTACACAATTGGCTGGATGACAGAACCTTCTGGAAGCATTTGAAAGAATTTGTAGAAAGAAGACATGTAGGCTTTGTTTTCTAATGACAACTCTGTAGCGATTCACCATCGCAAGAAGCACGCCCTGAAGAAATTCTTCAGAGAAGACTATGAAGATAGATTCTACATTGAGGACATTCTTGGCCAAGGTTAATCCTACACCCGGTAGTGTCTATTTTCAGTTAAATAATTAATGTTAATGTTCAGTTAAGAGTTAAGGTTGAGTAAGAGTAAGTGTTGCGACTGTTTAACTTTGAGTTGGTACCTAAAGTGTTAAATAAAGAGAGATTGTTGAATGAAGAGTCAGTTCCTTTTCTTGTTTGTCTCATTAAACTGGAATGCTTGGAGGATGTTTAAATTAATAGCCGAATAATAAAGTCTAATGGCATTATGAATGTAATCAAACATTGTGTTTTTTTATGCAGTTCACAAAGACAGGCTGCTGTTCTGTTTTAAGATAGATAGTGCACAGTACATGAATGTTTTAAGCTACCAGAACAGCAACCTATTAATGTAGGCTTGTATTTTTTTAATTCTCCAAAATGTTTTCCTAAGATTTACAAAAACAGGGTTGCATTTACCTCCGGTGTATACATATCTACACAAACAGAAAGGAGGATTAATGGTTCCAAGTTTTGCATAGTCCAAGCTTCCCTTCATTTCCGTATTGCCCATGTGTGCAGGGAGACAGATCTGTTCGGCTGGTTAGAAGTCACAAAGTTGGGTGAATGCCTGCAATTTTCACCTACTTTTGAACATCACCATGACACTGAAAGATAGTATTCTATAGTTTAGAGAATTGTGCAGTGGACAGCAGTACTCTGCTGAAGGTGACACAGTTAATAAAACAGATGCAAACTTCCAATGATAGATGGAAGTAGAAGAGCAGGTGAATACAGTTTTTCAGGTTGCCGCAATGGGACCTAATGTGGGATAAATGTAGTGGCTTCAAAACTTACCGAAGTATGTGTATCCCCATTCATATAGGTATTTGTTCTTCACATCAAAAATGCTCCTCAATGTTATTATTACACTGTTACACCTTTCAGGCAATAACACTCAGAATATTTGCTGTTTTTTGTAACATGCCATCATAGAACAACGATTGGAGAGAAAATATTGCAGTGGACCACAGTACAAACTTTCACATGATAGTTCAAAGTTTAATTCGCTAAGAATACTGGCTCTTTCCAAGGCTTCACAGGTGGCCTATGAGGGAACTTGCAAGTCTCTGTACACAAGTGCATCCAGAATGTTGAAGACACAATCTTCGTGAGGGCACACATTGTGTATTTTGACTGGGATCAAGCGTGCCAAGAAGCAAGTGCACACCTAATTTTCCACAAGTGCAGGGTGCCATTGACTGCATTCATGTGGCACTCAGATCTCCATGGCACCAAGCTCTGTCAATCACAAGGGCTTCCACTTGTTGAATATTTAGCTGGTCTCCAACCATACAAAACACATCTTGCGGATCTGCGCATGATTCCCAGGAAGTGTCCACAACTCCTACATTCTCAACCGCTCTCTGATCTCTGACTTCTTTCTGGGTCCTCAAAGGCTGCAAGATTGGCTCCTTGGGGATAAGGGCTACCCACTGAGGATATTGCTGATGGCGTCTATGCAGAGGTCTCAGACTGCAGCAGAGAGGCTTATGCTGCAAATCGCACTTTGGTGGAGCAAACCATAGGGATGCTGAAAATGAAGGTTTGGTGCTCGGACCAGTCTGGTGAAGCCCTGAAATACAATCCACAGAAGACGTCACATATCGTTGTCGCCTGCTGCGCCTTACACAGCCTGGTGTTGCAACAGGAACTGCCCGAGGAGAAGATGGACAGCTGCACATCTCCTTTGATGAGGAGGACATCGACTGGGATGAGGGTAACGAGGTCCTCGAAGGTGATGGTGTTGACCGCGGGGCCATAGTGATGTCCAGGCATGGCAGACATACTCATTGCCATTAGATTTGTGGAGCGTGATGATGACGTGACATCTGTTAGCATTGGACACATGTCTGACTGATGACAGCTCACATACCCACTGTGATAAGGCTCCTGTTGTAGAGACCCAGCAGATGCCCATAGTTCCTACATTGCAGGAGGTTGATGACAACTTGCATTGGGATCAGTGAATAGATCCTCACAGTGCTTCTGTGAATGTCTGACTCCTGTCTGACTGACGGTAGCTGGCTTGCTCTCAATGATCAGGGTCATATCATGGCGTTGCAGTGGGGAAAGCTTAACCTTTACTGAACCCTTGGCATCCTTTGTGAGCTGTTTCCTTCAGGAGATCAGTGTCAATGGAGACAGAAGCTGATGAGATGGGAGAGCATCTCAAGTTCATTCCAGCCGCATCTCAAAATGTGCTGAGTACACACAGGGAGAATGACAGAACTTTGTGATGCCAGCCCAGCACATCCTGGCAGCAATGATAATTCCCATCGAGATGCAGGTATGGCTGGTATGTCCAATGACTGTGAAGGCACGCTGTCAATGTGCTGGGAAGGTTGTACACAGCACAGGCGGAGGCCCTGTATTGAGAACCCTGCCTTCATCTTGTGCGGGAATCAAACTTTTACGTCAGAATGACAGGACCACTGCTCATCATAACAAGGAGCCATAGACAGGGTGACATGGGTGAAAAACGCAAGCCCCCATTGTGTAACTACAACTTCTTAACCTTTCTTACCCTGCCGCTATATTTTGATGCATCCCATGGAGGTAAAGGCAGCCTTCTGACTGCTACGCCCTGCTGTCACTAGTGACCTTGGCGGGTGTCCTCTGACTGAGACCCTGGGGGACTCTGAACTTTTTTTGGGGTGCTGTTGTGTGGTAGTGCTACCACCCTCGGCCTGTGGCACTGAAGAGGGGAATCAGATGGATGGGACACTTCCAGAGTCACCTGGGTGGATGGACCCGGGGTGTGCAGCAGTTGATCCTCCTCCCTATGGGTATGAAAGGGACCTGGCTGCTTTCTTGAGAGTGTGGGCAGCTGGAATGAGCTTGAGATTCCCATCCCCTCAGCCATTGACACTGACAGATGCCAGCAAGTGTCTAAGCGGTGGAGTGCTGCTTCTGCAGCAGTACAGAACAGATGTCCTGAACCAAGATCTGCATGATGGCTGCCAACCTGCCAGTGTTAACCTTAGTGCATTGGTAGGTTGGCGCTATCACCTCAGTCTGAAGGCAGAAGAAATCCTCCATCATGCCTTGAAATCTGAGGATGACAACAGATATCCCTTCCCAATGTTCCCAATCTTGTCTTTGCAACTCCAGCAACTGAGGCATGACCGAGTCCAAAGGCTCCTCATCTGAAAATGCTGGAAAGTCTCAGCAGGTCTGACAGCATCTGTGGAGAGAGAATAGAGCTAATGTTTTGAATCTGGATGACCTTTTGTCAGAGCAGTTCTGCTGCGCAATACAGTGAAAAATCCTGCCATTCGTGTTGGTGGGTGCCACGCTGCTTTCCCTGCATGACCTCGAACATTACCAATTTCTGGGACAATTCCCTTTCCCGCTCTTGCGGGCTCCATGAATCCACAACCGCCACCCCCATTGCCCCCAAACACATGTATGTTCTTAAAAAAAGCTTTGGCCAGTAGAATGTTATTTATCTATTATACAGTGCAGAGCAATTCCTGCCGCTTATTTGATGTGACATCAGGACTTCCTGTCCATCTCTTTATCGTGTGAATGTGGAAGTCACACATCCTTTTGAAAATTACAAAGTCATTGTCTTGACTTGCCTAATGTTACTTGTTTAAGAACAACCATTTATTAAACCGATTGACTCTTCTGTGAACTGGACCTATTTTCAGTGAAGGTAAGACAGTCAAATTTTTCCTTTGTAATGTAATATAAAATTTGCAGAAAATACAGGCCAGGCGAGCAGTATTGAGGAGATTGATATTGGTCTGATCTGGGCAAATTAAATGATAGCAGTAAGGTATGGTAGATAGAACGCAATTTTAAAAACATTGGCATAGGAAACAAATTCTGAAGAAATTATAAAAGTTATAAATGAAGGAAATCTGAATTTAAAAAATCATATTAAAAATATTTAGCAAACTGGCTATTATTGGAAAGAAAAAAAACATCTGAATTATTCTGGTACACCCAGTTATTAATAAAGAGACCAACTTCTCAGGTGCTTGTTATGCTGCTGTGTATTTTCAAAATGTTATGTTCTTCCTTTTAACACATGGAAAAAAACCTGGTTACAAACATAATTAAAAGAACACTAGTTCCAGTATCCCCTCTGAACTCCAACAATTCAATGTAAGGTGGTGTGATTGTGATATCAGATTGGAGCGCTGGAATTTTTCATTGATTGCTTTTGGAGTTTGGGAAGACAAGCATAATGGCATTGACACCAATCATTGTGTCCCTTTTCCTACCTTGGCTGGGATTAGGTAACTCAGTACTGAGATTACCCTGAATTTAGCTTCATCTTCCCAATCTGTGTAACTCAGTTTGAAAGTAGATACAACATTTATCCAACTGGCCCATTGTGGCAAAACTTCCAATATCAATTAAAGTTCAACAAAATGGTCAGAATTTGTGTGCAATACCAAAAGCTAATTCAGATGCCTTTTCTTTGTAAGTGCTGCATTTCTCTGCCGAGAATGTGTGTGGGAGGAATTATCCTGTATTCTAATAGAGGAGTATTAGAATAAGTTGAACGCTTCAGAAGTTGGTTGAGTTTCAAAAACTGGGGCGAATATTGACAAATCTACACCACACCTAGGGAGGGGGGGGGGGAAGATCCAGTGGTTACCATAACTTGTTGATCATGGGTTATTTAAATTTCATCTATCCAGATTTAATTATATGGAATAGGTGTTTACTATCAAAAACCCCATTGAGGAGAACACCTTCTACCTGGACTTTCACTACTTCGATACATATTCTCCACTTAGTTTACAATTTGAAAAAAATCATGATCAGTAGTCGGGGTATTTTGCTAGGACCATTTAAAAGAACATGATTTTCATATTGTGGAAGGCGTATTTAGCGGCAATTGCATTTTTTTTAATGGATCCAGATTTAAACTGATGGAATTTTAGTTTTTTTTCTCAGATTGGCAACCTTTAACCTCTTTAATTCCTTAACTGAAAATGTTCGAATTCAGCATTTAACTTGTTACAATTCTGTATAAGTGCAATAAGTTCATATTATCATTCTATCTGTACAACAACAAAAATGTACTAAAGAATTCTCAATCTTTGAAATAAAATTTAATCTTACTGAGGCATTGTCACTGGAATATTATCATGTCCATTCAATTTGCAGGGAAAATGGCAACAGCACAGTACCTGTGTATGTTTGTGAGTTTGCAGATAATCAGCCAATGTTTCAGCTGTCCCAAGGAATGTGAATGCGATCCTACTGAGGCTAAATGTGGAAATGGAAGGGGAAAGATACTCACAGAAGTACCTGTGTCTTTACCGACAGATATATCTACACTACACATGGTAAACACAAATTTAACCAAGCTAGAAAAGGACAGTTTTGCGGATCTAAGATTTTTGAAGCAACTTGTACTGAATGGCAGTCTCCTGACTTCTGTTTCTGAAGGAGCTTTCAATAATCTTTACAATCTTACATCCCTTATGGTGGCAAATAGTTTATTAGAAGTACTGCCTATTGGTGTTCTTGACACACTGGTTAATCTTAAACAACTTTATTTAACTATGAACAGTCTTACCAACATAGATCCAGGTTTATTTGATAATCTTACGAAACTTGAAGAACTTTATTTGTATCGAAACAAACTACAAACTCTCCCAAATGGCATTTTTGACCATCTTCAGTGTCTTACTAAACTGCATATAGGGGGAAACTTACTCAGTGTTCTTCCAGCAAACATATTTGACAAGCTAAGGAATCTTCAAATTCTTAGACTGTATGAAAATAGATTTACTGATGTCCCTTCAAGCCTCTTTGATAAACTACTAAATCTTACTGAGCTTTTACTTCATGTTAATCATATTGCTAATATTTCTAGTGATGCCTTTTCTCAATTGCAGAACCTGAAGAAGCTAACCTTGTCCCAAAATAGATTAGTTGAACTGCCGCCAAGAATTTTTCATAGCTTGCCCAACCTTAAAATATTGTTCCTGTATTCGAATGAACTAGTGCAACTTTCAGACAGCACTTTTGGTCAAATGAAGAGACTGGAGAATTTATTTTTGCATGATAACCAGTTTGTCATTCTTCCAGATAATGTGTTCAGTAATTTGACAAATTTAAAGTTGTTGGCCTTGAGCAAAAACAAAATTTCCAACCTCTCAAAGAATACATTTAGTGAGCTTCGTGACCTTCGAGTGCTTTATCTTCACGAAAACCAACTTTCTGTTTTAAGTGAGGATATATTTAGTAACCTTTGGAAACTGAAATATCTCTCATTGTTTTCCAACCAACTTCACTCTCTTGCTGGAAACACTTTTAATAACTTGACTAACCTGAACACCATTCTATTACAGAAGAACAGGTTGCAAACTGTCCCACATGGACTGTTTGATTTCTTACCCAGTCTAAAGAAAATTAATTTGCATAATAATAGTTGGAACTGCGATTGTTGGATTTCCTATTTAAAACACTGGATTCTGGAAAACAAGGAGCAGGTGACTGAGCCCGATGAAATAATTTGTGAAACTCCAATTGATTTTTATGGCCAGCCTATTCAAGCGTTTAATGATAGCCAACTGAGCTGCATCTTTTCTGTGCAATCCATCCTGTCAACAAGCCCAAACAGCAAAACAACACAGCTCACAACTGACTCCACCTTACTGACAAATGTTACTGCAAAATTGGAGACTTACTTTCAAACAACCAAGTACTTAACGGAACAGCATTGTTCTGGGTGTACTGCACAATCAGAAACATTGCAGACTTGGAATATGACGGATGCATCCATTCAGGAAGCCACAGATTCTACTCCTTTCATCAGGGAATACACCTCCAGAGAGATCATGAACTCTACAACACCAGATGATCCTTCTACAATCTCTGTAGCCAGCAGCAACTCAACATCTGCAACAGTGTTTCATAATAAGACAATGAAGAGTATTAAGAATCTGGGACATGCAAACATTCCATGCAAAATCATTTTGCTTTTGAATATCATTTTGGGTGCTACACAATTATGCCTTATAATGATTGTTTTGTACATTCTGTTTGCTGTTAGAAAAATGTTGCTTCATCAGAAGAATACAATCACTGTCCCTGTTGTTCTTTTGAGGCTTTCTGAACATGCCCAAGATTAGATTTTCCTGGCTATGAATGAGGCATAACTTACCAGACGTTTGGGTGAAGAGTTCATATAATAGGCCTCCACCATAATACAAACCATGGCATGTGATGGATGCTGAAAGCTCCTTCCTTTAATAGCCAGTTATGACTTCACTTAGATGTCAATATAATTTCTTGTTTTAGATATAGGACATTCATTCTTTTTAAATTTCACTGTCATATAGGTGTCTTGGGTTTCCAAATTTGATGGTGTAAGTAATTTAAATTGCCAAATATCAATTCGATCCTTAATGCTTTTGTAACTAGTTTTAAAGCATTTTGCTGGAGGCTTTTCTGCAAGAGTTTTTTTTGTCCACATAAAACGACAAAGTTTTGGTGCCATTGGTTTTGGAATTGCTGTTATTTTCCCTAGAAATTGGGAAAGCTTCTGTATTAATGGAGAAGATTACAATAGAGGAATGCTAGACAGTCACAATGTAGCAGAGGAATTGCAGAATGGTTGCACACACACATGCACACACACACGCACATGCACACACACACACACAGTGTAGCAGAGGAATTGCAGAATGGTTACAAAACAGACAGAGGCCATTCGAGCCATTGTGCCATGCGGGACCTCTGCTAGAGCAGTTCAGCTAGTAATGCTCCCCTGTTCTTCTCTGGTAGTCTTGCAAATATTGTCCCTTAGGTACTTATCCAAAGGCCTTTGAAAGCCATGATTGAACCTGTAACTTGTATTAAGCAACGTATCCACATGTCACCATTGTTACTTTGGCTCATCACTTTAAATCTGTATCCTCTGGTTCTTAAATCTTCTACCAATGGAAGCAGTTACTCTTCCTATTCTGTCATGATTATTAACATATTCATCACATACCTTCTCAACCTTCTCTTTAAGGAGAATCACCCAGCTTCTCCAATCTGTCTACATATAACTGAATATTCCCAATCCTGGAACCAAGCTCACAAATCTTTTCTTTGCAGTCCAACTGCAAATTTGTGGAATAACAAAAAAAAGGACAACTTAGCTAAAGGCGATAAACTACAATCGTTGAAAATTGTAATGTTTCCTGTTGTGCTGAATTGTTTCAAAGGCAGAATACGTGCACAATGCTATCAGCCGGTCAGTATATAAAGAAAGACTAATGTGCATTAATGTAGCACCTTTCATGACCACAGGATGTCTCATAGTTCTTTACAGTCAGTGAAGTCATTTTGAATTACAGTCACTGTTGTAATGTAGGAAACACAGCCTCCAATTTACGCCCAGCAAGCTTCCATAAATAGAAATGTGATCATGGCCAAATCATCTGCTTTAATTATGTTGATCAATGGAAAATGTTTGGCCAAAGATACTTCCCCTCCTTTGAAATAGCCCTATCTGAGGGGGAAGATGGGGCCTTAGTTTAATGTCTCATCCAAAAAAAAGCACTTCCACCAGTGCAGCACTTTGTCAGTCGTACATAGGAATGTGAGCCTTGATTTTTGTGCTTATGTCCTGGAGTGGTTCTTGAACCCTTAATGTTTTGAAACAGAAGCAAGAGTACTCCTAAATGGGCCATTGTTATATAATTACTGCAGCATAATAAATTCCATTAATTGAATTAGGCAGCCTTCTAGGCCCCATTCTCACCTGAATGAAGTTTGAGACCCAGCTGCTACAAAGGACTACAGTTATCCATTATTACCCTTCCAATGGTGTATAAGGCAGAGTTGCAGCTGCTTGATATTTCATCTCTCAACCGTTTCTTTCCTGTGGGAATGAGTGCAATTTTCATTATCACTCCTCATTCTCAGTCCCTTCATCCCATATCCTTTCAAAAGCTGCAATATCCTTTTTTACTGTGGTGACCAAAACTGTGTACAGTATTGTCGGTTAGCTCAGTTGCTGGACAGCTGGTTCGTGATGCAATGCCAAAAATGTGGGTTCAATTCCCGAACCAGCTGAGATTATCCACAAAGCCCTTCTCAAACTTGCCACTCGTCTGAGATGCGGTGATCCTCAGGTTAAACCAGTCAGCTCCCCCCGTCAAAGCAGCATATGGTCACCTGAGACTATGGTGACTTAACCTTTATACAGTATTGTACATGTTTTTTTTTATTTGTTCATGGGATGTGGACGTCGTTGGCTGAGCGAGCATTTATTACCCATCCCTGAGGGCATTTAGGAGTCAACCACATTGCTGTGGATCTAGAGTCACATGTAGGCCAGACCAGATAAGAATGGCAGATTTCTTTCCTTAAAAGACATTAGTGAACCAGATGGACTTTTATGACAATTGACAATGGTTTCATGGTCAACATTAAATTTTTAATTCCAGATTTTTGTTGAATTCAAATTTCACCATCTGCCATGGTGGGATTCAAACTCGGGTCCCCAGAGCATTACCCTAGGTCTCTGGATTACTAGTCCAGCGATAATACTACTATACCACTGCACCAATAATTTATAAAATAATAAGACTCCCTTGACTTCAGCTCAGAATAAGCTTTTAATACCTTCTAATATCTGCCAGGCATTGCTGTAATAATTTCAGTTTATTGTTAACAAGACCCTAGACCTACCTAATTTTCCTTGCATGTTATTTCACTTTTCAGCATTCATGAGTACAAAAGCCAACACCTCATCCATGTACAGTTTTTATAAGAAGTAGGTACCCATTAACAGTAATCAGGCCAGAATGGGCTCCTTGTATAATTTTGATCCGCTTAGAGGTTCTGAGAGGCATTTTCAATTTGTTCCCTCCACAGACCAATAAGTCTAGCTTTCCTTTTTTTTGTGGCAATGGGGGAGTGAATGCATTGTGGTACACAAACCATATCAACTGTGGGACAGGCTAGATTGAGCAACTTATTCATGGGTTAATTTGTTGCTGTGACCATCAATGCCAGATTCCTGTTTTGCAGACAGCAGCCATGATTGCAGATAATCCACTGTGTCCCATTATATCGCCCACAAAAGTTGGGTAAGGTTTGCTCCTAAGCAACGTTTCTATAAAATCTGCAAACACCTCTGAGAACAGGTACAATGAGGTACACCAGAAATAATACAGAACAGAGAACAACAATGTTAACTTGAATGACCAAGATATTCCACAATTTAAACTGACTGAAGTCTCTTGGATCATTGCAGGCTTCTGCATGCTCCACAACTTCAGTGTCCGATGCTAGAACATCACTAACCATAGGAAGAAGACCCAATTATTGAAATACTTCTGCCTGCCATAGAGCCATACACCAGATTTCCATTGACAAATGTTCTTCTAAGCACCCCATTCAACTATTGCATTAACTATCCTCTGCAACTTCAGGATGTCAACAACAAATACAATTAACTTGTATTGCATTTACTCAATTGCAATAAATCACATTGCTTTCATCTATTGCTACATTGACCCATTACAGGTCAATCATATTCTCTGGATACAGTACAACTTCAATGCTGCCAAATTTTACTTCCCTAACTGTAATGTTTGTGGGCCTGATGTTTAGTATCCATTGTTTTCCATCGGGGCAACAGTAGTGTTTGTAACTTGACCTAGTGCTTTCTGCTCCTATGGCAAGAGTGTGAAGTGCTGGCTGCTTAGTGTCGAGTATCTTCAGATTGAGGTGGCACTGTAGCTCTGTACACTGGTCCAAACTTAACCATATTTCTTACTGTGCTTACCCCAGTCCAACGCCGGCATCTCCACATCATCACTGTTCCAAAAACAGTCCATAGACTTACCCTGAAATATATTCATTAAAGCAATTGTTCTATACCACGCAATCAGCAAGTTCATTATAATGTGCTAACCATTTTAGTTTAGAAGTCATTTGATACCCAATAGCAATGCTTAATTTAGATCCAAATGAATTAAATGCCAGCTTTTATGAAACTTCTGATTAAAATGAGTAATCTACTCTTTGATTGTGTTGCTTTCTTTAAATGGATTTAATAAATATGTACTAAATGGAAAATAAGGGTGTCCTTTATGTTCATAATATGTAAGCGTGTCAGATTCTGGCAATTTCAAAATATCCACATTGTAATGAAATTGTGCTTTACACTCCAATTTCCATCACCATACACTACATGTTCCAATCCATTGGGATGGCGACAGCGATTCTGGACAGGTACCTCAAGGACAATGTCTTGGGAATTCTGAACCATATATCCTGAATCCCTCAGCAAGGCATCAACACAATCACCTGACAGATTCAACTAGTGAAGACAAGTCATTAACCTAATCATTTGGAAAATTGGACCCCAGCTGAGAGGAGATCCCCAGAACTCATTGAGCTATAATGGGAATGCCTTAAACCAAATCACTTGAACAATAGGAGGGGATTTCCCAGACATGAACTGATTAAAGTTGCAAGGGGGACTACACTCGGGACAACTGGGGTGATGGTCATGTGACAGGCCCACCCTTTGATTGATTTCTCTGCAGCAAGAGAACAAAAGCTAAGATGCTGATGAGAGAAGACCAGAGCAGGGTCCTCTTTTTCCAACCCACCTTGCAAGCTTTGACTGGAACACCCCTACCCCCATCTGCAAGCAGAGACTTTTAAAAATAATCTAACCCAGTATTACCATCCCTCCAAAGTTTAAAAGTAAAGTTTATTTATTAGTCACAAGTAGGCTTACATTCACACTGCAATGAAGTTACTGTGAAAATCCCCTTGTTGCCACGCTCTGGCGCCAGTTCGGGTACACTGAGGAGAACTTAGCATGGCCAATGCACAAAACCAGCACATCTTTGGAGAACAAACAGATCAGTCACCCACAACTTTAAATCAGAAGCATCGAGACCACCAAAGGAAAGTCACAAGGATACAGAATTCAGTGAAAGCCAACGATTCATCAAATGACAGATTGTATATTCCTTTCATTTTTATGGACTCTAATTTAACCAACCTATCCTTTCCCACTCCATTCTAATCTATTTATGTGTGTGCGTGTGCATTTGTGTGTGTGAATGTGTGTGTATGAGAAAATGGGATTGTATTTTATTAATTAGTGTTATAAAACTAGCTTCTTTGTTTTTTTTCATTTGTTCATGGGATATGGGTGTCGCTGGCTGGGCCAGCATTTATTGCCCATCCCTGAGGGCACTTAAGAGTCATCTACATTGCTGTGGGTCTGGAGTCATATATAGGCCAGACCAGGTAAGGACAACAGATTTCCTTCCCTAAATTCAAGAGATCTGCGCAACTTTTATGATCACAGTTAAACAATGCCAACAGTAAAATATTCACTGAATTGGCAAGTGTATCAGTTCAAAGCAAAAAAAAACAGGTTCTTAGTGTTGGAGGAAATGCATTGTGTTATGATCCTTAGTCAGACCTCCAGATTGTGGGTAGAATCTGGTTTGAGACCAGTAATGCTTTGTTTAAAGTAAACCAAGTTTGAGATTTGCAACTCTTGCCTAGTGAAGAAAGCCACATGATTACACAGGTTTTCAACAAATGAAAATAAACTTCATTATACAAGATCAGAAACAGAAAATGATTCACAATATCTATCTTATACCCCAACATTCAGGGTTAATATTCGATACAGGCGAATTAACAAGCAAACTGTGGTAGCAGATGAGACCAAGACAGAGGCCACTTATTTCTCAAAATCCCACCCAGACCTATGTAATACCATGGGCTAATTTCTCCCATGGCCCTGCTGACAGATTCAATGGTGGGTGCGGGGGCAGAGTTTGTTGGGTCGCAAAAATTGATTGCATGCTGGCAGGAATTCCCTGTGCTATCTTCCGCTGTTATCTAACATGGCAGATCAAGAAACCCGCTGGCGGCTGGCATGAAATTGATTTGCCTCCCACTAATTGGATGCGGATGAAGGCCTGACTGTAATTTTCCATCCATGTCTAATTCTCCATGATGTCAAAAGCACACCGTTGTGAAACGGAGCAATGTGGTGTACAGATGGCTGAACTCACCTGAACATGCCTGCGGCTGCTTTTGGAGTTTGGAATTAAAGCTGCCAACAAACTTGGACTCCAAACACCACAGCGGTGGGTGGGAGAAGTATCGACAGGTGGATCTTCCAGATTCAGCATCATCGAGGGGGTTCATCTTCCAGTCTCAGAGTGCTTCTTCTTTCTACCTTTTTTCTATAGTGGGCCAGTGGTTTTGGACACCTTTATAATATTGGTCCTGGATATGAGGGCAGACTACACACCATCAGGCCTGTCACACCATGGCACGAAACACCTAGTTGCATAATTAATAAGGTCTGGGCCAGAAGATTTGTTGTGGTTTCCCATTGGCCTCGGCAGCAGGAGACACTCCATGTTCCTGTCCCACCATGGGACTTAGCCCCAGATGGGGGAATTCTGCCCTGTGAGTCAAATCATTTCACTGAAACTTTATCTGTGTCACATGGTTCCCCAATCCTCCCCTTCGAAGATCTGACCTTGGAATTCTCTCCCAAAAGTTGCTGCAACTCAGACAGCTTCAACCATGGCAGCAAGGTGCAGTGTTTCAATCTCACCTCCCAAGATTCCGTACCCTGGGGTTCCTGAATGTAATTAACCATTAATTCACACGCACAATTTCAGCTCTTCAGCCATGCCAAGCAGATCACTACTGTTCCAAAGATGTACCTATGCCCCAACGGCCCGCAGCACCGAGTCACCAATATTCAGCTGCTTTCTTGGAATTTCAGGGCTTCTCTTGGGCCCTTTTCAATTGTTCAATTGTTCAATTGCATTTCTCCACTCCACCTGACGAAGGGACAGCCTGTTCCCGAAAGCTAGGGGCATTTCCTCCCAAATAAACCTGTTGGACTTTAACCTGGTGCTGATAAACTTCTTACTGTGTTTACCCCAGTCCAACGCCGGCATCTCCACATCCTTTTCAATTACCAGACTTGGCTGGCCTCAACCGCCCACCCTGCAGGGTTTCAATCCCGCCTTCCGTGATTCCATTTCTCTGGTTTCCCGAGTACACCTAAGCACCAAGTTACAATTTCCAATTTTCAGGCACATTGAGCACAATGCTCAGAGTACTCCAAAGGGATAGCTTTGTTCCAGCAGCCTGCTTCAATTACCAGGTCTTCTCCTGTGCCCTCTTTACTTAAAGTCTTCTCCCATTTCTCTGCTCCTCTCTTTTACTTGATCTTAACTGGGACTGCCTGGTTCTGTCCCCTATCTTTGCCCCTTACCTGTGGCCTTCAATTGGGACCTCTCCCCTGCTTCAGTATCTGTATAAGATTATCTTACATTCTGCTGACAGCACCTCCCAAAATCCACTTTATCTACCAGCTAGAAAGATAAGGGCAGCAGGCATGTGGGAACACCCCATCTCAAAGTTATCCTCAAAGCTGTGCACCATCCTGATTTTGGAAATACATCACTGTTCCTTCTTTGTCACGTGGTCAGAATCCTGGAACACATCACCTAAAAACATTGCAAGATTACATCCCCCCCCCGCCACGTGGACTGCAGCAGTTCAAGTAGGCAACTAACCATCACCTTCTTAGGGGTGACCTAATAGAGGTGTATAAAATTATGAAAGGCATAGATAGGGTGAACGGTGGGAAGCTTTTCCCCAGGTCGGTGGTGACGTTCACGAGGGGTCATAGGTTCAAGGTGAGGGGGGTGGGGGGGAGATTTAACACGGATATCAGAAGGACGTATTTTACACAGAGGGTGGTGGGGGCCTGGAATGCGCTGCCGGGCAAGGTGGTGGAGGCGGACACACTGGGAACGTTTAAGACTTATCTAGATAGCCACATGAACGGAGTGGGAATGGAGGGATACAAAAGAATGGTCTAGTTTGGACCAGGGAGCGGCGTGGGCTTGGAGGGCCGAAGGGCCTGTTCCTGTGCTGTATTGTTCTTTGTTCTTTGATAATCAGGGATCAGCAATAATGCTGAACTTATCGGCAATGCTCACATATTGTGACCAAACATAAGCTATCAGGATTGGTAATACGAGAAATTGGGAGATTTCCCAATTGCACCTTTAAATAGTTTCTTAGTGTTCTCTTGTTGATATCCCTTCTTTTTGTGAGATTTGGAAAGATTAGCCTGTTCTTTCATATCAGTCCACTCACATCTCTTTCTACGTATTTCTTAATTTGGCCAACCGAGGTGATTGGTTTTGTCAATTTTATTTGGTCTTCAATATAAACTGTTGCTTTTCAAGGTCATGTGATCGTCAAATTTTAATTAGTTGAAAATGGCCAGGTTCCTTATTGGTTGCTTAATTTTTCTCTGCTACTGTACTTAAATCAAAGAACAAGGTGCTTAGAGCTAATAGGAATAATTTTATTAATGTCCTTTTGCCCATGACACGGTGGCACAGTGGGTAGCACTGCTGCCTCACAGCGCCAGGAACCCGGGTTCAATTTCCAGCTTGGGTCACTGTCTGTGCAGAGTCTGTACGTCCTCCCCATGTCTGCATGGGTTTCCTCTGGGTGCTCTGGTTTCCTCCCACAGTCAGAAAAATGTGCTGGTTAGGTGCATTGGCCATGTTAAATTCTCCCTCAGTGTACCCAAACAGGCACCTGAGTGCGGCGACGAGGGGATTTTCACAGTAACTTCATGGCAGTGTTAATGTAAGCCTACTTGTGATATCAATAAATGCTAGTGCATTTCCACAGCCTTTCCACTGAAATTATGAAAGATGATTAAGAAAACTTTTCTAAAATCTAACCACAAGAAATTATATCTTTCCCAATGTCCCAGTATATTTCCAGAAACCCAATGATAAGCAGCAACAGGGAAGTCTGTACAGGGCTGATAACACTATCCTTTTGTACACGTGTGCCTCCACTGCTGGGTATGTGAGCTCCTGGCCACTTGCCCCAAACTGTGTGTAACTGAGCAATTTTTACTCACAAACTTTGCTATTGGGAATCCTGTTAGACAATTTAATAGTAATAAATGAAGTAGCTCAAAGATTTCTCTGAGCTACTTCACTTGCCCAAATGAGTCAAAATTTAATTTTTATTTCTTTGTTGCATTTTGTATTTGCATCTTGTAAAGTTTGAAGTTTATTTATTAGTGTCACAAGTAGGCTTACATTAACACTGCAATGAAGCTACTGTGAAAATCCTCTAGTCGCCACACTCTGGCACCTGTTCGGGTACACTGAGGGAGAATTTAGCATGGCCAATGCACCTAACCAGCACGTCTTTTAGACTGTAGGAGGAAACCGAAGCACCCAGAGGAAACCCACGCAGACACGGGGAGAATGTGCACAGGCAGTGACCCAAGCAGGGCATCGAACCTGGGTCCCTGGCCCTATGAGGCAGCAGTGCTAACCACTGTGCCACTGTGCTGCCCCAGTGGCTCTTTTTTCTCCAGTCATAGTTCACAATGGAACAGCTTTATTTCATTTGTTGAAATTTAATAGTTGTACAAAAGAGCATCATTTTTACATTATTGTGAATCATGAATGTAACTCTGCGCCTCTTCAAATTTTCCTTGTTCAGTAACAGAGAAATATACAGTCGGGCATTGGTTATGGTGACCCAGTGATCATGAGTTCGAATGGCAAGTTATGAAATTAGATTCAACGGGTCTAATCATAGCGGGTGGGATTTTACTGCCTCTCTCATCCCAAAACCGTAAAATCCCACCCGAGGTCCACGGACCTTCCCATTGTCCGCCCCTCGCCCTTTCCGATTCCCGTGGCGGGCGGAGCAGTAAAATCCCGGCCGGTGTGTTATCACGAAAACCAATTTGATCATTTTGTCATAAAAAATCCATCAGGAAAAGAGCCTGAAACCCTTTGTAGTTTCACACTGCAGACGGGACCAGTCATTTCAAAACAGTGGGCAGGACCCGATTCTGGGCTTTCTGGCCCCGTTCCCTGCTTTGGCAATGCCATCATCTCACGTGAGAACACCATCCACCAGGTACACGGTACATACTCTTGCAACTCGGCCAACATTGTCTACCTGACACGCTGCAAGAAAGGATGTCCCGAGGCATGGTACATTGGGGAAACTATGCAGACGCTGCGACAACGGATGAATGAACACCGCTCGACAATCACCAGGCAAGACTGTTCTCTTCCTGTTGGGGAGCACTTCAGCGTTCACGGGCATTCGGCCTCTGATATTCGGGTAAGCGTTCTCCAAGGCGGCCTTCGCGACACACGACGGCGCAGAGTCGCTGAGCGGAAACTGATAGCCAAGTTCCGCACACACGAGGACGGCCTCAACCGGGATATTGGGTTCATGTCACACTATTTGTAACCCCCACAGAGTTTCACTGGCTGTCTTGTCTGGAGACAATACACATCTTTTTAGCCTGTCTTGGTGCTCTCTCCACTCACGTTGTTTTGTTTCTTAAAGACTTGATTAGTTGTAAGTATTCGCATTCCAACCATTATTCATGTAAATTGAGTTTGTGTCTTTATATGCTCTGTTTGTGAACAGAATTCCCACTCACCTGAAGAAGGGGCTTGCAGCTCCGAAAGCTTGTGTGGCTTTTGCTACCAAATAAACCTGTTGGACTTTAACCTGGTGTTGTTAAACTTCTTACTTGGCAATGTTAGCCAATGTGGGATAAGCGTGCAGGTAGTGAGCTGCAAGAAAGTCAACGGAACACCAAGAAAGGATGTCAGCTGCGCTTCTCAGGTTGCAATGAAAGATGGAGGAGTCTGCTTACATTCACTCTGAGATGATAAGGTGGCACAGTGGTTAGCACCACTGCCTCACAGCACCAGGGATCCGGGTTCGATTCCCTGCTTGGGTCACTGTCTGTGTGGAGTTTGCACATTCTCCTCGTGTCTGCGTGGGTTTCCTCCGGGTGCTCCAGTTTCCTCTCACAGTTCAAAGATGTGCGGGTTCGGTGGATCGGCCATGCTAAATTGCCCCTTAGTGTCAGGGGGATTAGCAGGGTAAATACGTGGTGATACGGGGATAGAGTTTGGGTGGAATTGTGGTTGGTGCAGACTCAATGGGCCTAATGGCCTCCTCCTGCACTGTGGGGATTCTATGAGAGCACTAGCATGCCAACGCACCGAGGTCAACGCTGTCAGTTTGTGGAGTCTTTGGTTCAGGACATGGGTCCTGCACTGCTGCAGGAGCAGCGCTCCCTCACTGTAGCCCTTGGTGGCATCCATCAGTTGGGGCGAGGGGGGACCGGGGGGGGTGAGGAACCAGCTCAATCTCACTCCAGCTGCCCCTCTTCCTCAAGGAGCCGGCCAGGAACACTTGGGCACCCATAGGGAGCAGGATCAGCAGGTCAACACTCGGAGGACGTCGACTCAGGTGACACTGGCAGTGACCTGCCCATCCAAACCCCGCCTTGATGTGACCCTATGAGCTACAGCCACACAGGCCGACAAGGGTGCACCTGCCCCAAGGCAGACACCCCAAGCAGGGCAGGCCCTCCAGCTCCCGGCCCTCCAGAGGGCATCCATAGAGCCACCACACACAACAGCAGGTTGTTGAAGTAGCAGTAAACAAGCTGCCTCCAACTAGGCTGTGGATGTTGTGGAAGCACCAAGACATAACAGAAAGTTTAGGAATGCTAAGAAATATTAGGAGCACTATGGTGACGTGATTGTTAACGACATGTTCACAATGTTCACCTCCTCGTTAGAGGAGTGGTTCATGTCCCAGGTTCATAACCTGATCCTCAGGTTAAATCACAAGTCAGCTCTCTTCCTCATAAAGGAGAGCAGCTTATGGTCATCTGGGACTATGGCAACTTTACCTTCACAACGTGCACCAACATATATGAACAAATTGTATATGAAGGTCAAGACTGAAATAATCCTTAACGGCTCCACGTGAATCAATGGATCATGGTGGCACAGTGGTTAACACTGCTGCCTCACCGTGCCAGGGACCCATGTTCGATTCCCGGCTTGGGTCACTGTCTGTGTGGTGTTTGCACGTTCTCCCATTTGTCTGGATGGGTTTCCTCCGGGTGCTCTGGTTTCCACCCACAGTGCAAAAGACGTGCTGGTTAAGTGCATTGGCCATGCTAAATTCTCCCTCGGTGTACCCGAACAGGTGCCGGAGTATGGTGACCAGGGGATTTTTCACAGTAACTTCATTGCAGTGTTAATGTAACCCTACATGTGACACTAATAAATTAAAAATAAGGATACGGAGACATTGTTCTGGGCCTCATCCTTGACCCACTTTACAGTCTCATTATTTCAGTTTTTGCAAAGGAAGTAAGAGTACATATAGCAGCAAAAAAACACCAAACAGCCTTACAACTAAAATAAAAATTAAGTCACAGTTAGATGTTCTGGTTTGTATTACCAGGCGTTTGACACACAATGACTGAAGTTCTCTGATGTTGTGTGCCAGTGAGAATGGAGAATCTCAGCTTGTAGCTGGCAACACAATTCAGTCGTTGTGTTGTCCACTTATTAGACTTGAAGGGTTCCCGGTTTGGTAAATTAAGCTTCCTAACATGATCCTCGCAGCCTCTTCATTTCCTGCTTTATTCCCACATTTTCTCAGTTGATTTTATCTCTTACAGATTTTAAAACAACTTGCATTCACAAATATTAATACAACGCAGTAAATTAATCATAAAGACAAACATGTACAATACTAACAATGGATGACATACATTATCATAATATAAATTATTTTAAAGTTTGATTATTAGTGTCACAAGGCAGCTTACATTAACACTGCAATGAAGTTACTGTGAAAATTCCCTAGTCGCCACACTCCGGCGCCTGTTTGGTACACTGAGATTGAATTTAGCATGGCCAATGCACCTAACCAGCACGTCTTTCGGACTGTGGGAGCAAACCGGAGCACCCAGAGGAAACCCATGCAGACACGGAGAGAAAGTGCAGACTCCGCACAGACAGTGACCCAAGCCGGGAACCGAACCGGGGTCCCTGGCGCTGTGAGGCAGCAGCGCTACCGACTGTACCACCGAGTATTATAATTCTGTGTGCTTCTGACCAGAAGGGCGAGTTGCAATATTGTGATAACCACAACCACAGATGAGATAATCTTCCAGGAACTGAAAGCGTAAGTAATTCCAAATGACATGATAGAATGCTAAACCAAAGTAAAATAATGTAAAGTTTATTTATTAGTCGCAAGTAAGGCTTACATTAACATTGTAATGAAGTTACTGTGAAAGTTCCCGAGTCGCCACATTCTGGCTCCTGTTCAGGTCACTGCACCTAACCAACACGTCTTTCAGACTGTGGGAGGAAACCGGAGCACCCGCCTGAAACCCACGTAGACGCGGGGAGAACATGCAAATTCCACACGGACAGTGATCCAAGCCAGGAATCAAGCCTGGGTCTCTGGCGCTGTGAAGCAACAGTGCTAACCAATGTGCCACCCTGCCGCCCCATTTGATTCAAGAAATTGTGACAAAAACAAATAAGAAACATGAAGATATATTAAAGGAATTCATTTTGTATGTTCTTGATCTAACCATTTTCCTGACCAATTGAAGACTTTTATACACTAATCATCTCCTGGGCTGTTTCACCAGTGTTTCACTGGATCATTAACTTTGTTTTACAGAATTTTCAGATGCCGAATTTATAACTTTTTAACGACTATAAGTAGTATTACTTGCTGCAAGATTAAGTTGGATATCACAGTTAAGATGTCACCAACCTTAACTTTCTTTAAGAGCAAAGTGACTATGCGACACAATTTGATTGGACTCCAGCATTTTATTTGAATGGTTTTCTAACCAGATTTGATGCTTGGGAATGTCACTATGACACACCCCGATATTTGCACGTGAACCTACCTTGTTCAGATGAGATACTTTGCAGTACAAGTATTTTGAGATTATTTAGTTTATCAAACACTCCAACAGGCAGCTTTCAGTTTGTTGTCTCCTAAGTTCAACTGCTGAGATCAGTCAAATTGCTAAACGCTTGCTCCTTGAATGATTTGAGAAGCATACTTAGCACAGGTTCATAGTGCAGACAAATGTTGCTTTTCAACGCCATTGCCAAAGCATGTTTAATCTCAACTACTTTTAAACCAACATAGGTCATGGTGGATGTTTCCAGTTTTCATACCAAGACTTGTATTTGGTGAAAAGAGATTATTAGAGGCAGCACCTTCAACAAAGCACTCAAAAGACAATGCTAACCCCCTCAGTCCTAATGGAGGCAATCTTTGTAATGCCTGAAGTAAATGTTCCCTCCACTCTTTGGCGCTGTACAATTATCATTACGTTGGATGGGCAAGAACTTCCCAAATAAACTCTAAGTGCCAAACGAATGAGAAAACAGGAGAGTTTCAGACCTGCTTTTGGGCGAATTTGAAAATGCGATCTTATGACACTCTGTCACTTTCTTGGACAGAAGTGTGGAAGGTGCTGGGGGAACCTAAGCTCGCAGGCAAAGCCAGCTGCACACTGCTTGGGACGCCATTGCGCAGGCTCCCCAATCTCTGACTGGGAGACCTCCTGCCTTCACGCCCCCACGGACATCACCCTCCACCCCCCCCCAGCCCCAACTGATTGCTCCCCGTGCAGGTCTGTCTCCCCCCCACTGCCGCCCCCACCCCCACAAATCAGTCCCTGTGCCAGTGCCCCCAACCCTCGCTAATCACCACCACTGCAGAGCCCCTGCTCGCCAATCAACACCCCTGCAGAATCCCACCCTCCCCCGACCACTGATCACCACCCCTGCTGATATCCCTCCACCCTGATCATCCCCCACGCAGGGCTCTCCCCCTTGCCTCACCCTTGAAGAGCTCCTTCCTTGCGAAGCTCCCTCTTGCCTCCCCCCTCATTGCCCCACCCCCACTCAGGCCCCACCCCTTCAGTGCTGCCCCTGGTACAGTTATGGTGCCCTTGTGGGCAGTGCAAGGGTGTTTGGTGGGCACTGCTAAGCTGGCATTGCCCCTTGGGCACTGCCCCTTGGCCATGCCCCTGACCACCCAGCAGCTTCAATGGCCTCCGATACCCCCGGAGTGGCAATAACGTCTGGTCCCCGTTGGTGGGAACAATGAGTGATTCTCAATGACGAGACGCTGCTGACGAGGGAGGGAATGTCCGGGAGGCCGGAAACAGCCGTGTCGGGCGTGTTGATGTACATGGGAGCGTGCAAAGCCGCTCACCGGCAAAGCATGGATGGGAAGATGACTTTTGGCATGAGACCAGTTCTCACCCAGCGCGAAAGCCTCACGTACTATCTTCCCAGCTCATTGCGGCGATTGACTAGCACAATGAGCTGGAAAAATTGCGCCCGGATATGTTTGATAAGGGGACAATGTGATTCATTTACCACTTGATATAATTGTGCTTTTTGGTCTTATAGTATTGCCTGCCTTTATAATTTCAACGCTGGTAAAACATTAAACTAAAGTGGATCCTGTTTGCATGGTAATTGTGACAAATAATGCATTTAATGCAAGAGGCAAATTAGTATCTGATATTGAGGATGAATTCCTTCTATTGTGATCAAAAATAGAAGTTACAATTCAAGTGAAATTGAGATCTGTTGCAATAATTTTTTTGTAAATGAATTAATGTCTCTACAACTAATGTACATATCTTTCACAACACTGGTGTAATTCCAGAAAAGCAACGTTAAGCAGCAGCAGGAAACCTGTACAGGGCTGATTACAGTAAAGTGACAGACGTTGCAACATGATGTGTCTCCTCTGCTGAGTGTGTGAGTTAATGGTCACTTCACTCAAACTATATATACCCACTGATTCTCACTAACTTCATTGCTGTTGTTAGCAATTCCATTTGACAGTTTGTGAAATGCTGGGCAGAATTTTCTGTTATTTCTTCTAAGTGCTGCACCAGGTAAGAAGGTGGATCCCTGGCATTGCCCAGTGGTGTGCAGCATGCTGGCTGCACAGTCAGTTCCTTTTGCCCTATTGTCCAGTAGTTACAAGAAACAACTTCTGGAGTCGTGACCCATGCCATCACACTGCCGGGCGGAACCTGAAAGACCCGGCAATGTTAGCTTTCCAGAGATCGAGGTTTTTGAAGGGTGCCCTGATCTCCAGTATAAAGGCGGCATGGTGGTACAGTGGTTAGCACCGCTGCCTCACAGCACCAGGGGCCAGGGTTCAATTCTGGCCTTGGATAACTGTCTGTGTGGAGTTTGCACGGTCTGCCCGTGTCTGCGTGAGTTTCTTCCAGGTGCTCCGGTTTCCTCCCACAGTCCAAAGATGAGCAGGTTAGGTGGATTGGCCCGTGCTAAATTGCCCCACAGTGCTCCAAGATATGCAGGTTAGATGGATTAACCATTGTAAAAATGTGGCGTTATGGGGATAGGACAGGGGCAAGGGCCTAGGTAAGATATTGTGACAGAGAGTCAGCACAGATTCGATGGGTTGAATGGCCTCCTGCACTGTAGGGATTCTATGAATCTCACATTTGTAAGTCAAAACAAAACAAAGAATCTCCCCGCTCCCACATGCTCACGGAATCCTCTCCCCCATTTGGAGCTCGCCAGAGGAATCCCCCTCAGCACTGATCCCTCGCATTGCCCAAGCACTGCCTCACGGCATTGCCATGGCATTGCCAGAGGACAATGCCAAGGGGCTGTGCCAGGGCCCTTCCCTGCTATGCCCCTCTCCCGCTGGGTCACATTGTGACCCAGTGTGGTTTCTTTGCCTTGTTCATGCTCATAGAATCATAGAATCTCTCGAGTGCAGAAGGAGGCCATTTGGCCCATCGAGCCTGCACTAACAACAATTCTACCCAGGCTCTATCCCTGTAACTCCATGTATTTATCCTGCTAATCACCCTGACACTAAGGGACAATTTACCATGGCCAATCAACCTAATCTGCACATCTTTGGAGTGTGGGAGGAAAACGGAGCACCCGGAGGAAACACATGCAGCCACGGGGAGAAAATGCAAATTCCACACAGACAGTCATCCAAGGCTGGAATTGAACCCAGGTCCCTGGCTCTGTGAGGCAGCAGTGCTAACCACTGTGCCACTGTTGCTCCAGATCTATCATAAACCTCACTGACAGGGGAAATCCCAATGTGGGGGGATGATACAGCAGGGAAACCTGGTAATGCAATGATAATATATGCAAAATGATATTCGTGGGTGGAGACCTCATTACCTTAAATGGGGTTGGGGTGCGGTGGGGGGGGGGGGGGGGGGGGGCGGGGAGGAGCTGCAAGATCTCACTGATGAGAATCACTCCTTTAGCCTCCTGCGGGATTTTGTGCCCATGTCACCATTTGCGCCCGCGTTCATCGGCCAATAGGTTTCTGAAGAATTTTGTTTGACCCATTTTATGTGTCAATTCAGAATGTTATTTCAAATGACTTCTTGTACTGATCGGTTTCATCTATTTTTCAATTTGCAGTTTTCACTTTCGAATGACCACTTGTGAAATGCAACAAAATACAATGGATGCCGGAAATCTGAAATAAAAACAGAAAATCTTGGACATTCTCAGCAGGTCTGGGAACATCTATGGAGACAGAAGCAGAGCTAAAGGTTCAAGTCAGGAACTGTTCTTCAGAACTGAAGGAAGATAGAAACGTAATATGTTTTGAGCAAATGAAAGGAGGGAGGGGAGATGAACAAAAGGGCAGTTCTGTGATGGGGTAGAAGGCAGGCGAGGTTAACTAATCAAACAGTCATGGTACAGAAGGCAATGGAGTGGCAATGGTTGTAATGAACAATTTGTCCAAAGAGGGTGTAGATGGCAGTTTAATGAACACCCACAAAGACATGGAAAACAAGATTATGAATGCAACATGCAAAAGGTGAAAACTGATCAAGCCGACAGTCTGAAGTTGTTGACCTGAAGTTGTTGAGACCACATTTGGAATATTGTGTGCAGTTCTGGTCACCTCACTATAAGAAGGATGTGGAAGCGCTGGAAAGAGTGCAGAGGAGATTTACCAGGATGCTGCCTGGTTTGGAGGGTAGGTCTTATGAGGAAAGGTTGAGGGAGCTAGGAATGTTCTCTCTGGATCGGAGGAGGCTGAGGGGAGACTTAATAGAGGTTTATAAAATGATGAAGGGGATAGATAGAGTGAACGTTCAAAGACTATTTCCTCGGGTGGATGGAGCTATTACAAGGGGGCATAACTATAGGGTTCGTGGTGGGAGATATAGGAAGGATATCAGAGGTAGGTTCTTTACGCAGAGAGTGGTTGGGGTGTGGAATGGACTGCCTGCAGTGATAGTGGAGTCAGACACTTTGGGAACATTTAAGCGGTTATTGGATAGGCACATGGAGCACACCAGGATGATAGGGAGTGGGATAGCTTGATCTTGGTTTCAGATAAAGCTCGGCACAACATCGTGGGCCGAAGGGCCTGTTCTGTGCTGTACTGTTCTATGTTCTATGACCTCAGCGTTGAGTCCAGAAGGCTGTAAAGTGTCGAATCAAAGGATGAGAGGAGATGAGATGCAGAGTGAGTGACACAAGCATGACTCCTGAACTTCCATGTTTTGCCATTTTCGTTCTCCATCTTGATCTTACACTGACAGCTCTGTCCTTGGTCTGCTGCAGTGTTGAAATAAAGTTCAATGCCAGCTCAAGGAATGGCACCTCATCTTTCAATTAGCACTACAGCCTGTTTCTGCACCAATATTTAAAGATTCACAAATGAAAAATGATCATGGGCAATGTACGGCACAGATGTCAAAACACGCGGAAACAAAGAGCAAAACCAATCAGTCTTAGGGGAGAGAAAAGAGGACAACTTTTAACAGCCACGGATGTACATGTTTAGATTAAGGCGTGATACCTTCAGTTGAAAATATGTTTATCAAACTAAGACATGAGGCCATATGTACTGTTAATGAAGTAAACAAGCTTATCAAGAGGTATCAGAAACAGAGGTTGCTCTATCCTTTTCTCCTAGTAAGTAACAGACAGTAACATCCTTGACTCTGGCACCAGGGAGGCAACACACCTTCCCGGAGTCACGTCTGCGGCCACGGACAGTCATTTGTGACAAACCTGTCTGAATCACTTTCTTCAGGACTTTCCTCACTGACAAGGCAAGTTCCATTCTACAACATTGGAATGCATCAACGGTTGTTTCAAACCTTTCCATTATTGATCAGGGGAAGTGGTTTAAAATAGTTTAGCTATTCAAACAAAAATATAAATTGAATACTGCTGGCTTCAGTTTTCAAAGGTAGATGCATTTCTTATCAATAAGAATTTAATACCTTGAAAATATGAGCTACACTCTCTAAATAATACGGCTTTTCCATTTTTGGTTCTTCAACTCAAAATGCGACTCCTGTCTTCAGTGACTTTCGCAACATATTGACCTGAAACATGATTATTTGCACTAAGAATGCTGCCTTATGTACAATTTTGGATTTTGTTGGGATTTTAAAATTCTTCCACGAGATGTGGGCATCATTGGCTAGGCCAGCTTTTAATGCTCATCCCTAGCCTGCCCTTGAGAAGGTGTTGGTGAGTCAGATGTCGGGATGAAATTGGTCAGAGAGGGTTTATAGTTTCAGGAATATATGTCGAATAATTGGAACTGTCAGACTTACTGAAGTTCATTTAAACCTTTGTTCCGTGTCCAATAATTAATTAAATTGATTTGTTTAAATGCATGTTTACTGCCATGTTAATTTTGATTTGGAATTTGTGAGCTGACATAAAAACCACGCAAAGGGTTCAGAAAGTGGTCTTACCCTGCTGCAGGAATAGAGGCTACAAGGGAGAGAGCTGATTGCTGGGTAGTGGGTAAGTTGTTTTTTCCACTTTATAGCGATAATAAGGAAAGATTCTAACTTCTTAAAACCAATAACTTAAATACTGACCAGGTGTGTAGATGAGGGCAGTGCAGCTGGTGTAGTCTACATGACTTTAGGGTTTTTGACAATGTCCCTCATGGGAGTCTGATCAAGAAGGTAAGAGCCCAGGGGATCCACACCAAATTGGTGAATTGCATCCAAAAATGACTTACTGGCACAAGGCAGAGGGTGATGGTTGATGTTGTTTTTGTGACTGGAAGCCCGTGTCCAGTGATGTACCAAGGGATCGATGCTGGGTCCCTTGCTCTTTGTGGTATATATTAATAATCTGAAGAGTATGTGGGAGGAATGATCAGTAAGTTCACAGATGACAGGGAAATTGGTGGTGTGGTAAATAACGAGGAAGAAAGCCATAGACTACAGGATGATATAGACAGGCTTGTCAGATGGGTAAGACAGTGGCAAATGGAATTTAACCCTGGAAAGTGTGAGGTGATGCAAGGGAATACACCCTGATTCCATACTTAGTCAAATGCTGCCTTGACGTCAAGGGCATTCACTCTCACCTCACCTCTGGAATTAAACTCTTTTGTCTATGTTTGAACGAAGGCTATAATGAGGTCAGGAGCTGAGTGACCCTGGCGGAACTCTGAATGAATGGCAGTGAGCAGGTTATTGATAAGTAAGTGCTGCTTGATAGCACTGTTCCTTTCTCTTCTGATGATCGAGAGTAGACTGATGCAGCAGAGGTTGGCTGGGGTGAATTTGTCCTGCTTATTTTTATGTACAGTACAGGACATTCCAGGGCAATTTTCCACATTGGTGGGTAGATGCTAGCTGTACTGGAACAACTTGGTGAGAGATGCGGCAAGTTCTGAAGCACAAACTTTCAGTACAATTGTTGGAATACCCTTTGCAGAATCCAGTTCCTTCAGTTGTCTGTTGATAAGATGTGTCATGAATCAAATTGGCTGAAACTGACATCTGTGATGCTGGGGACTTCCTGGGTGGCTAAGATGGATCATTCACTTGGCAATTCACACTCCCTATTCCACCCGCCCCCCCCTCCCCCCGCTGTATCTATCAACCGCTTCTATTAGGTTTGCCTCGTCATTCACATTCATAACTTCACCTCACCCTCACATACTTTGCACTGATGCAAACCTCACATCCACATCCTGCAGTTTGCATTATGATGTGATAGCATCAAAGGTACGTGTGTATAGTCAATGGAACTCAGCACTGTGAGGATGTGTGCTGAGACAGTCAGGTATTCCTCACGTTCGGCTGTCCATGTTTATGGGAGGGTGTCGGCTGCAGTGCTAAAGGCAAAATAACATTTTAAAAAATTCATTTCATGGGATGTGGGTGTCGCTGACTGGGCCAGCATTTATTGCCCATCCCTGAGGGCAGTTAAGAGTCTACCACATTGCTGTGGGTCTGGAGTTACATATCAGCCAGACCAGGTAAGGACAGCAGATTGCCTTCCCTAAAGGGCATTGGTGAACCAGATGGGTTTTTGTGACAATCAACAATGGCTTTGTGGCCATCATCAGACTTTTAATTCCAGATTTTTAATCAGTACAAATTTCATCATCTGCCGTGGTGGGATTCGAACCCGGGTCCTCAGAGTATTACCCCGCGTCTCTGGATTACTAGTCCAGCGACAATGCCACTACGCCATTGTCTCCCCCTCATGACATTATCGCATTACATGTTGACTGGCTTTGTGTGTGCACCCAAAGTGAGTGCCATTTTGCTACCATTGCTTCAAAACGAAGGGCACTTTCGAGCTGCCTTTTGCAGTCCTTGGCTGGTATATCTTTGAGAGTGATCATGTACAGTATTATTTATATTTGGCAAAAAGCAATGTTCTATTCCATTATCAGTTTTCTCGCTAAATCAAAAGTGTTTACTTCCTAAACATACTTTTTGTCATTTTGTTTTACAGGAAAATGACACACATACATTGCTTGAACTTGCTCATTTTTACACAATTGTGTGGTTTTGCCATTTCTATTTCTGACTGTGAGTTTACTGAAGAAACTTTGGTTTGTAGCAAAGAAATCATGACAGAAATTCCAGCGAATGTACCATCCAATACAACTCGAATGATGTTTTTACAAACTCATGTTTCTGCAATAAGAGTTGGAGCCTTTCAGAGTTATCCTGCTGCACTGACAACACTTGTATTTAATTATAATCCGATACGTACAATAGAAATTGGGGCTCTGGATGATCTCAGTCATCTCGAACATCTTGAGATAACACGAAGTTCATTGGAAAAATTGAATGTTGGAATTTTTGACAACCTTGGGCAACTAAGAATTCTTTACCTGTCTGACAACCATATCAAGAACATTGACAATGGATTATTTAACAATCTTTCCAATTTAAATGAACTGCGGTTGTTTGGTAACAAAATAAATACCCTTCCTGATCAGATATTTGACAAACTTACACAACTTACAAAGCTGCATTTGGCAGGAAATCAGATCAGCAATATTTCTCGGGACATGTTTGAAAAACTTTCCAAACTCAAACTCCTCAAACTTCATCAAAATCAGATTACAGATCTCCCGGAAGGTATTTTTGATAATCTCCCAGAACTAACCGAGCTTTCTTTGGGAAATAACAAAATAACACATCTCTCAACTAGAATTTTTTCCAAACTCCTTAAATTAGAGAAATTGTATTTGGACAACAATGTCATCACAGAGCTTCCATTCGGACTTTTACATAATTTGACAAAAATAGTTAAATTGAAGCTGGAATCTAACATGCTCTCAAGCCTTCCTGCTAGTTTATTTGGATTAAGTCGTCATCTCACTGAACTTTCACTGACTCAAAACAAACTCACCACTGTTCCTGATGAAGTGTTCAGTAATCTGCCTAATCTGAGAAAACTGGTGTTGAGCAAGAACCAGATTACTCATCTCCCAAAGGATGCTTTCAAAGGTCTGAAGACTTTGAACGATCTTCAACTGCAAAATAATGATCTTCATACCTTAGAAAAGGACATTTTAAAACATTTGCCCAAGTTGAAAAAGCTTAACCTTGCTAACAACCAATTATCTAATGTGCCTAATGGAACATTTGATACTTTGACGACTCTGAATTCAAATGGACTCAATCTGAGAGATAACCCTTTTGTGTGTGACTGTCAACTATTGTATTTCAAAAATTGGATGACGGCTAATAGAAACAAAGTGAAATCATATTCTGATTTGCAGTGTCGCTTTCCTGGTAGTCTCACTGACTTTACTATTGCGACTTTGAGAGAAGAAGATTTAACCTGCTTAACCACAACTGAGAAAAGCACCACTGCTGAAGGTTCAACTTCTATCCTGACCACGCCAACAATTAAATCAACTAGAGGTACAACAGAATTGACAACAGAACAACTCAGCACCACAGAAATGTCAACTTCTACAATGATCACATCAACAGCTCTTACTACAATTACAACTGACTTCACAACAGAAATTTCAACTCCTATTCTGACCACACTATTCCCAACTTCAAGGACAACAGAACAACCAACTACCACAGAAGTGTCAACTCCTACAATGGCCACATCAACAGCTCTTACTACAATTACAACTGACTTCACAACAGAAATTTCAACTCTTATTGTGACCACACTATCCCCAACTCCAAGGACGACAGAACAACCAACTACCACAGAAATTTCAACTTCTACAATGACCACATCAACAGCTCTTACTACAATAACAACTGACTTCACAACAGAACAACCAACTACCACAGAAATTTCAACTCCTATTGTGACTACACTATTCTCAACTCCTATTGTGACTACACTATTCTCAACTCCAAGGACAACAGAACAACCAACTACCACAGAAATTTCAACTCCTATTGTGACTACACTATTCTCAACTCCAAGGACAACAGAACTCCCAACTACCACAGAAATTTCAACTCCTATTGTGACTACACTATTCTCAACTCCAAGGACAACAGAACAACCAACTACCACAGAAATTTCAACTTCTACAATGACCACATCAACAGCTCTTCTTACAATTACAAGTGACTTCACAACAGAACAACCAACTACCACAGAAATTTCTACTCCAATTGTGACTACACTATTCTCAACTCCAAGGACAACATGGACAACAGAACAAACCAGTACTCCAGAATTTTCAACTTCTGCTACCGAAATTTTGACAAAGGTTTTTACAACCGCCAGCATAACATCCGTACAATTGTTACCTCTTGTGCCTCATATGCCTTGGTCATCCACAATGCCCTGGACCACATCACTGAAGGCTATGGTTATGCAGGAAATGGAAACTTCCAGCAATCCTATTCCAGATTCAACATATTACTCCAAGTTAGTCTCACAAGTAGATACATCTGCGACCTTCATTCTAATGACTTTTACTACATACCCTCCAAAAATATCAACTGACAATCAACTAATGCAGGCAAGAACCATCTCCAGTTCAGTTTTTAGTTTGAGTCCTGCCCAGACATCTTGTAAGCAAAATACAATCCCTTCATCTTCTGCAAGAGGAGCATTGATTAGCTATGGAAGAGGAAATTGCAAATTAATAGTACAATTATACCTAATACTGCTACTGTTCCAATTAATCTTCACAACCATTCTTCTGTGGTTTGTGTGCAGCATTTACAATTCCCTTTTCAATGGAATGAAAAAGAAGCTCTCAATTAAATTAATTAGGTTTTCGAGAAGATGATAAACGAAGCAAATTATTTTATACGCTTCAAATTCCTCTTTTCTATTTTTTACAAAATACTGAGGGTTCAAATTTTAATTTGACGATTGATCCAGTGGACAACAAGCTCTTTATTATTTAACTGAACTAAAACAATTTTGCAAAGAAATTCCAAATACCAGTAAGTTTAATTGGAGGCTTTTCTTCTTATTTTGGAGAATAAGGTGTAAGATTCTAAAGGCGATTCTCCCAGCCCGCTGTGCTGCTCGAGCAGCAGAGACTTCATTGGAGGCCATTTAGCGGGCTTCTCACTGGACGCCATGGCCTCTATACATCCCCGCCCACCGAGCTTCTGGCGTCATCAGCTCTGTGCCAGAAATCCTTTCTGTATTATACTTAAGCTCATCCTCTGGTGGTGTTTATTTCGTTAGCTTCTTTATCAAAAATTGAGGCAGTTTCGTTGTTCAACTTCCTGTCAGTTCATTATCATTACTTGAGTTCATCTTGATCATCATTTAATGGCCCTATACCTACTTTAATTTTCCTTTTGTAACTGTTCTGTCGATAAAATATTTTGTTTCCTGTATATTCCTTGAGTGTTTGATAGAATAATTTCTCCTTGCCTTCTGATTTTTTAAACTTCTTTCTTAAACTCTTCATATCCCCTTTGTCCTCTTTCCTATATAGGTAGGCTAGGAGAATGGGCCAAAATTTGGCAGATGGAGTTTAATGTAGATAAGTGTGAAGTTATCCATTTTGACAGAAAAAAATAGAAAGGCAAATTATTACCGAAATGGAAAGCGACTTCAAAATGCTTCCGGGCAGAGGGATCTGGGTCTCTATGTTCATGAATCACAGAAAGTCTTTATGCAGGTGCAGAATACTATACAATGCAAATAGGATGTTGGCATTTATTGCAAAATGTAGAGAAGTGTTGTTGCAATTGCATACGGTGTTAGTGAGACCACATCTAGAGTATTGTGTCCAGTTTTGGTCTCCTTATTTGTGGAAGGATGTGGTGGCATTAGAGGCAGTTCAAAGGAGATTCACCAGATTGATTCCGGGAATGAAGGGATTGAAATATGAGGAGAGATTAAGCAGTTTGGGTTTATACTCGCTGGAGTTTAGAAGGATGAGAGGGGAGCTGATCGAGGTATATAAAATTTTAGAAGGGATTGATAAAGTAAATGTAGACCAAATGTTTTCTGTTATGGGGCAATCTAGAACAAGAGGTCACAGGTATAAGTTGAGAGGCGGTAGATGAGGCATTTGCTGGCCACCAGATCTCTCCTCTCCCACTCCCCTGCCCCGTCTGGTGTGACTTCCCGCAGTAGCCCTTCTTCTGCCATACATTCATCAGTTGCCTGTGGACACTGCTTTTAAAATTCATAGTAAGAAGTCTCACAACACCAGGTTAAAGTCCAACAGGTTTATTTGGTAGCAAATACCATAAGCTTTCGGAGCTTGCTGCTCCTTCGTCAGATGGAGTGGTCTCTGTTCTCCAACAGTGCCTGTTGGAGAACAGAGACCACTCCATCTAACGAAGGAGCAGCAAGCTCCGAAAGCTTATGGTATTTGCTACCAAATAAACCTGTTGGACTTTAACCTGGTGTTGTGAGACTTCTTACTGTGCTTACCCCAGTCCAACGCCGGCATCTCCACATCATTTAAAATTCATGGCAGACCACCATTGGACACGATGCCCACCACATGCCTAATGTGGGCGCTGACCCAATCTGGGCATAATTTGCCACTTAAGTGACAGCCAGCTTAATATTGAGAGTTTTTATTGGAGTGGGACTGGAATTTGCAGCTGCTTCCGGTTCCACTTGCCGATCGTGCATGCCAAATGGGAAATTCTACCCAATGCATTTTGATGCAAAGGCCCAGAAAAGGTGTGGGCATCAATAGGATCACGACTGATCCAACATTCCTCACATCCACTTTCCTGTAAGATAATACTTGCAAGGCAACAACGACAGAAAGGCAGGATCAGCTTGTCATTTAAGAACCTGAAGTTTATAAAGTTTCTGAAAGCCTACCAGCATGATTCTTAAATCCAAGTCCACCTGTAAAAAGTTTGGACCTCCTTACGCAAAAGCCACAAGTTCCTAACTGCTTGACCTGCTGAACATTCATCTCTTTGAGGGAATCCTAGAATGATCCTGCTATCTGATCTCGTCCAAACTACAACTCAGGAGTGGAAAAGGCTTTCTTCTTTACCAGCCTATCACTTCTGCGCTGTATGGATCCTCTGGTACTATGGATTGCTGAGACCTTTCTTCCTAAAAAGAACTGGACATGTGAACTATGAACTATCCTTTTGTTTACAACTTGTAAAATCCTCTGTTCTATTTAACTTTTTTTTTTCTCTTGAGTGTATTTGTGGGTGAGTGCTGAATGATCAGGGTGAGTGTATGAATAAATAATCTTTATTTCTAAACTCACGAAAGTCAACTTCTTTAAATTGAGCATACATTAAAAGGGGTTTAGAGCACAAATATCTGCTTTTCCAAAGGAAGAACATTGAATAATTGGTCAGAACCTTGAATACAGGAGTTGGGACATCTTGTTGAAGTTGTACAAGACATTGGTAAGACCACACTGGAATACTGTGTACAGTTCTGTTCATCCTATTATAGAAAGGATATTATTAAACTAGAAAGAGTGCAGAAAAGATTTACTAGGATGCTACTGGAAGTTGATGGTTTGAGTTATCAGGAAAGGCTGGATAGACTGGGACTTTTTTCTCTGGAGCTTAGGGGTGATTTTATAGAGGTCTATAAAATAATGAGGGGCATAGATCAGCTAGATACTCAATATCTTTTCTCAAAGGTAGGGGAGTCTAAAACTAGAGGGCATAGGTTTAAGGTGAGAGGGGAGAGATACAAAACGGTCTAGAAGGGCAATTTTTTCACACAGAGGGTGGTGAGTGTCTGGAACAAGCTGCCAGAGGTAGTAGTAGAAGCGGGTACAATTTTGTCTTGTAAAAAGCGTTTAGACAGTTACTTGGGTAAGTTGGGTATAGAGGGATATGGGCCAAACGTGGGCAATTGGGACTAGCTTCGTGGTTTAAAAAAAAATGGGCTGCATGGACAAGTTGGGCCAAAGGGCCTGTTTCCATGCTGTAAACCTCTATGGCTCTGTGGGCCCGATTTTACCATTTTGATTCCAAGTACTGAATCTGGACGTGATTCAGATCCGACTTGTAAATCCTGTTCTCAGGCGCCGCCATACGCACTCAGCTGGAAAAAAGTCGCAAATCTGAATTGTGCTGTGGGCGGTGCTTAACACACCTGAAATGCTGCAGTTCCAATTGGAGCCTTGAACTGCGCATGCACAGTAAAAACAATTTGAAAAACACTCCCCTGCCACATCGCTCCCCAACCGCAAAAAGCGGCCCGGGAGCGATGGCCCCCACAGACATCACCCCACCCCCCAACTGTCCCCCTTATCCACCTACCCCCCCCCCCGCCCCCCCCCCCCCCCCCCACCACCGAGACCAATCACGGCCCCCAGCTCCACTTCCCCCCCTCCCCCACCAATCACCCGCAGAGTGGCGGCAGACCCCCCTTCCCCCCCACGAATCGCCCACAGGGTGACAGTGTACACCCCCTGCCCCAGCCCCCCCCCAACCAGAGATCCATCTGGCCCTCCTCCTCCCGCCACCCCCACCAGAGAACAATCTGACCCGCCTCCTCCCCCCCCCCCCCTCACTAGAAATACATCTGACCCACCTCCTCAACTCCCTCCCCCCAACCAGAGAACTATCAGGCCCTCCCTCCCTCCCTCCCTCCCCCCCCCCCCCCCCCCCCCGCCCCACCAAAGAACAATCTGGCCTCCCTCCTCCTCCTCCTCCCTCCCCCAACACCAGAGAACGATCTGGCCTCCCTCCTTCCCCCCCACCAGAGAATGATGTTTTGTGCTCTGACCATAAAAGACAGGAACTGGTAGGTTTTGTTGAATGTTTTTAAAAAGCAAAGATTTTAATTGTACTTCACCCACTCTAAATAAAGTAATAAAAATGCCCCAACAAACACATACATGCACACACACTTCAGAGTTTGGAGGATAGATGAAGAAATTTAGAGTTCAGTAAAATTAAAGAGGTGTGTGGCTCTTTAAGGTCAGTGACTTGCTACTCTCAGACTGAAATCTATGGTTCTGCTACTTTCCACTCTGCTGCTTTTGGCATTGAGGCAGCTTCATTTGCAGATGGATGACTGATCTGTTCTTCTGGAGGCAACAGAGTTGGGTTGGGCTACTTTTAAAATCTCTGCCTGCGGTAGTTGGATCATCAAAATCAGAAGCTAGTATTCTAAGAGAGGCACAGATAGAGAGGGACAGAGAACAAGTGATAGAGAGGGAGGCAAGGAAATGACTCAGGATCTTGTTCCTTCCATGTTTCAGCTGCTTGCTAGTTCTGCAATGAAAACGGGTGCTTAAGCACATGAGGAATGGCTTGTCACGTGACCTTCTTCCGCAACAGTCCAGTGACCTAAATATGGTTGTAGCTCGTGTAAGTTTTCTTGATTACTCTGACCACAGACTATTCTTAAATTAGCTGGTTTTGACTGAGAGTGAGGATAAGTGAGTAAGCTTTTGCCAACCATTTTAATGGCACTACTGCTCTATTTCCACCCAACGGTGCCAGTACTCCAATGTGCAACTTGTTTGGTTAGTAACCAAAACAGAAACAGAAAATGCTGGAAAATTTCAACAGGTCTGACAGCATCTCATTTTATCTCTGGTTAATAACTAGTTTGGTTTTGATCTGAAAATGTACATGCATTGAAATTGTAAAGAAAGATGTTATTAATATTGCTACCAAAGTGGTCTGCATTGTAAATGTTAATTGGATGATGTGTCTACATTAAGGTATGTATACAGTCTCACAATACTAAAAGGATTCCTGTCCACCTGTTAGCAAGTACTTATTTTGTGCATTTATATTAAATTCCTGTTAAGGTTTCAGCTTGCAATTGCTGTGCCACTTTGACTGGGTTCCCTATCCAGAACTCTCCACTGATTGCTGTTCTTTGACATGCAATAGTTCATCACTCAGCAGATTAAGTGGATTTCGTTGTCAATTTGTGAATAATGCGTTGCTGCAGTTAATTAGACCAATTAGAGTCACTCAATGCATGACAATAATTTGTCCATTTATTAGCCTGATTAATAAATCACTGCTTTTTAAAAATAGTATTTTTAAATGCAGCTGTGCCAGTTATAATTTAAGTTACAAGATCATTGCCTTGGTTATTGCTAAACTACTGCCACATAAAATAAATTAATGCACTAGAAATTGGAAACCTGATAAGTCAAAAAATCAGAACTTGAGTAGGGGATTTAGAAAACGTGAAGAGGAAAATAATTTCTCAGAAAATAGGATCTTATTTGAAAATTCAACAATTATGTTTATATATGTATATAAATAAATAAAACCTTTAATGTGAAAATACCCCAAGATGTTTCTCAGAAGCAAAATACTGCAACGAGTCACGTAAGCAGATATTAGGTGGGATTTTTCCGGCTGCGCTCGTCCCAAAACCGGAAAATCCCGCCCGAGGGCAATGGACCTTTGCATGGTCCGCCCCTCGCCCATTACGATCCCTGTGACAGCTGGGATGGGAAAATTCTCCCCATTATGTCAGATGACCAAAATATTACTCCGAGGTTTTAAGGAGTGTCTTAAAGGAGGAAAGAAAGATGAAGAGGTTTAGGAAGGATATTCCAGAGTTTGGGCCCTGGTGAACTGAAGGCGGTCAAAATGGTGTTGGTTACATAACATGTCTGTTGAAGAAGCATTTTAACAGCAAGTCTCCATTGACTATTTGTAATTATTTACAGTAAAGGTACAGACAAGGAGCAGCCTCCATGTCTAAATTTCTCTGATCAACATCGCACAGATTCTAGGTCTAGCTCATGTGCCTTCTTACATCACTGTATGAGTGGTACTGTACTCAGCCCCACATTAACCCTGTAAATACCAGACCCTTCTACTACAGCTACCAATGGTGAAATGATGAAAATCAGCGATGCTCAAGAGGTTAGAATTCGAGGAGTGATGCAACATCTGAGAGATTGAGAACCACAACCGACAGTTTCACTTAAAATCCAACAGCATTATTGTCAAAATGTTATTTTTTTAAAATGTAGAGTGAATTGAAACGAAGTTGCCGTCAATGTTAGTCAGAGTAGTTTGACTGCAGTTTGATTGAATGCAATCTGATCTGGATTGGTTCTGCAATTAACATGACTTCTGTTGATGGTCTGCTCCGGTGATGGTATGTCCATGAGGGTTTTTGACCTGGTTTTATATTCTTGCTGCCCAGAAATTGCCCTCATGCCCAATTCTCCTGAGCCATTTTGTGATCTCCGAGGTGTGTCTCTGAGGCCTATTTGCTTTTGCAAGTGGCCGTGTGATTATTCATGAGTCATGAGGCATTTGCATTTGTTGAAGCAACAACAGTTGGAAGGACAGACTTCCTGCGGCTAGATAAGTACAGTATACACAACCACAGTAAACACAACCACAGCAAGCTCCTCCATCAATATAACACTGAATCTCAGACATTCTTTTGCGTATACATGTACAAGAATTATTAAGCACATTCTTATCCTCCATTCAGAGTTAATAATATGTTGGTATGCAGCAACCCAACAATCCTGCAAATTGATGTTCTGAATACTTTGGGCAATTAACCTCTTGGCCTATTGCTTCTCCACCTACCTCGCCAGATTGATCAGTAGGTCTTCCACTATTACCAGTTATACCAGCACCAGGACGTGAGAAATGATCCATACCCAAATTCCAAATTTTGTACCAAAAGTATTTGGAATTCAGACTGTCAATATGAATCCATTCCGTGTGTTGTTGAAATCGATAATAGTGTTTTCCAGACAGATCAATATCCCTTAGAAGTGCAGTTAAATGTTCTGGAAGTGGAAGTATTTCATTACCAAATTTGGCAAAATATCTGTACCAATCAGCCTTCATGTGATCCATAACATTCAAAACATCAGCATGACAATGTTGGTAAATATTGGTCAATTCATCAACACCAAATCAAATATGTTTAAGTGGAGTAAAATCTCCAATATGGCATTGTTTCTCATTTGTGGTTACATAATGCACTTTGAGACGCACTTGGAGTATGCACATAGTTTTTTGGCAACCTTTCCAGAGTACAGTTAACATCCTGCCCTGTCGTACTTAATTCATATAAAGAGCTATCATGGCACAAGATTGCATAGAGACATACAATAGTCTGCCTTTGCCTTTTACAACCATGGAACTCAGTTTCTGTTAATGTACTACCATTGTTTATAAGGTAAATGTGGCATTGACTATACTGTACATGTATGTTCCCCTGTACCACTTCAATGTTCTCTAAACAGTACACCAGGTTGGGATTCTCCCCATTTGAAACCACAGGAAAGATCATGACCTGACGTGTTCAATCTAGGGTCAGTTTCCTCAGCCCACATGTAGAAATGTTGCTATGGCATTCAGAAGAAATTCATGACCCATGAGGGAACTTTATCCTCCTCAATCAATCTCAAGTTTTCCCATGCTTGCTCTAATTGCCAGGATCTATATGTCATGCACATATCTTTTTGTGTTGTGTCAGTGGCAGCATCACATTTTTGCTAATTAAGGATTAAATTTTGATGTACAGAATCATAGAATCCGTACAGTGCAGAAGGAAGCCATTCAGCCCATTGAGTCTGCACCAACTTTCCAAAACAGCATCCTACCCAGGCCCTATTCTTGTGACCCCGCATATTTACCCCGTTAAACTACCTAACCTACACATCTTGGGACATTAAGGGGCAATTTAGCATGGCCAATCAACCTAACCCACACATCTTTCTGGAGGAAACCCACGCAGCTACGGGCAGAATGCGCAAACTCCACACAGACAGTCACCCAAGGCCGGAATTGAACCTGGGTCCCTGGCGCTGTGAGGCAGTAGTGCTCCCTGGCGCTGTGAGGCAGTAGTGCTAACAACTGCAGCACCATGCCACCCCTTCCAATTGTGTGAGTATTTATGTCTTGCAATTGTACAGTCATAATTTGATCCTTACTAAATTCCTGATCCTGATTTGTATTGCTACAATCCCAGCTTGGTAGGTTGTAACTTTTATTTTTTGTTTAGAGACATGGACGAACAGAATTGCAGGATTAGTGATTAACTGTTAATAAAACAATAAAACATAGAGTCATAGAGGTTTACAGCATGGAAACGGGCCCTAAAAGATTAACTATAATACAATACGCCCTGATCCCAGCTATACCTTCATAGATATACACACATTTATAAGGATAACACAAGTTACACAATATCTTAAGAACAAAGAACAGTACAGCACAGGAAAACAGGCCCTTTGGCCCTCTAAGCCTGTGCCGCTCCTTGGTCCAACTAGACCAATTGTTTGTATCCCTCCATTCTCAGGCTGCTCATGTGACTATCCAGGTAAGTCTTAAACGATGTCAGCGTGCCTGCCTCCACCACCCTACTTGGCAGCGCATTCCAGGCCCCCACCACCCTCTGTGTAAAAAACATCCCTCTAATATCTGAGTTATACTTCGCCCCTCTCACCTTGAGCCCGTGACCCCTCGTGATCGTCACTTCTGATCTGGGAAAAAGCTTCCCACCGTTCACCCTATCTATCCCCTTCATAATCTTGTACACCTCTATTAGATCTCCCCTCATTCTCCATCTTTCCAGGGAGAACAACCCCAGTTTACCCAATCTCTCCTCATAGCTAAGACCCTCCATACCAGGCAACATCCTGGTAAACCTTCTCTGCACTCTCTCTAACGCCTCCACGTCCTTCTGGTAGTGCGGCGACCAGAACTGGATGCAGTACTCCAAATGTGGCCTAACCAGCTTCTATACAGCTGCATCATCAGACTCCAGCTTTTATACTCTATACCCCGTCCTATAAAGGCAAGCATACCATATGCCTTCTTCACCACCTTCTCCACCTGTGTTGCCACCTTCAAGGATTTGTGGACTTGCACACCTAGGTCCCTCTGTGTTTCTATACTCTTGATGGCTCTGCCATTTATTGTATAAGTCCTCCCTACATTATTTCTTCCAAAATGCATCACTTTGCATTTATCTGGATTAAATTCCATCTGCCACCTCTCCGCCCAATTTTCCAGCCTATCTATATCCTGCTGTATTGCCCGACAATGCTCTTCGCTATCCGCAAGTCCAGCCATCTTTGTGTCATCCACAAACTTGCTGATTACACCAGTTACACCTTCTTCCAAATCATTTACATATATCACAAATAGCAGAGGTCCCAGTACAGAGTCCTGCGGAACACCACTGGTCACAGACCTCCAGCCGGAAAAAGACCCTTCGACCGCTACCCTCTGTCTCCTATGGCCAAGCCAGTTCTCCACCCATCTAGCCACTTCTCCTTGTATCCCATGAGCCTTAACCTTCTTAACCAACCTGCCATGTGGGACTTTGTCAAATGCCTTATTGAAATCCATATAGACGACATCCACGGCCCTTCCTTCATCAACTGTTTTTGTCACTTAGAACATAGAACATAGAACATTACAGCACAGAACAGGCCCTTCGGCCCACGATGTTGTGCCGACCTTCATCTGAAACCAAGATCAAGCTATCCCACTCCCTACCATCCTGGTGTGCTCCATGTGCCTATCCAATAACCGCTCAAAAAACTCCACCAAATTTGTAAGGCACGACCTCCCTCTTACAAAACCATGCTGTCTGTCACTAATGAGATTGTTCTGTTCTAAATGCACGTTCATCTATCTCTAAGAATCCTCTCCAACAACTTCCCTACCATGGACGTCAAGCTCACCGGCCTATAATTTCCCGGGTTATCCCTGCTACCCTTCTTAAACAACGGGATCATATTTGCTATCCTCCAATCCTCAGCGACCTCACCTGTGTCCAAAGAAGCAACAAAGATTTCCGTCAGAGGCCCAGCAATTTCATCTCTCGTCTCCCTGAGCAGTCTAGGATAGATGCCATCAGGCCCTGGGGCTTTGTCAGTTTTAATGTTCCCTAAAAAACCTAACACTTCCTCCCTTGTAATGGAGATTTTCTCTAACGGGTCAACACCTCCCTCCGAGACACTCCCGGTTAACACGTCCCTCTTCTTCGTGAATACTGATGCAAAGTATTCATTTAGGATCTCCCCTATTCCCTTGGGTTCCAAGCATAATTCCCCTCCTTTGTCCCTGAGAGGTCCGATTTTTTCCCTGTCAACTCTTTTGTTCCTAACGTATGAATAGAATGCCTTAGGATTCTCCTTAATCCTGCCTGCCAAGAACATCTCGTGACCTCTTTTTGCCCTTCTAACTCCCCGTTTGAGTTCTTCCCTACTCTGTCTGTATTCCTCCAGAGCTCCATCTGTTTTCAGTTGCCTGGACTTAACGTACGCCTCCCTTTTCATTTTAATCAGATCCTCAATTTCCCTGATTATCCTCGGCTCTCGAATCCTACCTTTCCTATCCTTCCTTTTTACAGGCACATGCCTGTCCTGCAGCCTTATCAATTGTTCCTTAAAAGACTCCCACATGCCAGACGTGGACTTACCCTCGAACATCCTCTCCCAATCAACGTCCACCAATTCCTGCCTAATCCGGTTATAGTTAGCCTTCCCCCAATTTAGCACCCTGCCCATAGGACAGCACTCATCCTTGTCCATTACTATCCTAAAGTTAACAGAGTTATGGTCACTATTTGCCACATGTTCCCCTACCGAAACGTTGACGACCTGACCGGGCTCATTTCCCAGAACTAGGTCCAGTATAGCCCCCTCTCTAGTCGGGCTATCTACATACTGTTCCAAAGAACCTTCCAGTATACATTTTACAAATTCCTCCCCGTCCGGACCCCCAGCTCTAAGCACTTTCCAGTCTGTGCCAGGGAAATTAAAGTCCCCCACTACAACAACCCTATTTTTTCTGCACCTATCCAGAATCTCCTGACATATCCTTTCCTCCACTTCCCGTGGGCTGTTGGGTGGTGTGTAGTACACCCCCAGCATAGTGACTGCACCCTTCCTGTTTCTGAGTTCCACCCACAGCGACTCAGTACATGACCCCTCTAAGTTGTCTACCTTCTGCACCACGGTAATATGCTCTCTAACTAATATCGCTACTCCCCCACCTTTTTTATTCCCTCCTCTGTCTCGCCTAAAACACTTATACCCTGGAATATTCAGCTGCCAGTCCTGTCCTTCTTTTAACCAAGTCTCCGTCACCGCAACCACATCCAAATTCCGCGTAAGCATTAAGGCCCTAAGTTCGAATGTCTTACCCGTTACGCTCCTTGCATTGAAGCAGATGCACTCCAGACCTCCAGGCTCACTCAGGTCATCCTCCTCCAGAGTGCTCCTCTTCTTTGCTAGCCTTGCCCTGGCTCCCAGCTCAACCCTAGCCTCAGTATTTACTGACCTACTCTTTTGTTCCCCACCCCCCTGCCACACTAGTTTAAATCCTGCCGAAACACTCTAGCAAAACTCCCAGCCAGGATATTTGCTCCCTTCCAGTTAAGGTGTAACCCATCCTTTCTGTACAGTTGCCATCCTGACTTGAAAACTTCCCAGTTATCTATGAATTTGAAACCTTCCCTCTTGCACCAGTTCTTTAGCCATGCATTCAACTGTAGAATCTCCCTGTTCCTAGCCTCACTTGCACTAGACACCGGGAGCAGTCCAGAGATTGCTACCCTGGAGGTCTTACTTTTTAGCCTAGCAACCATCTCCCTGAATTTCTCTCGTATGACCCCCCTGCTCTTCCTACCTACATCATTTTCACCAATGTGTATAATTACGTCCGTTTGACTACCTTCCTTTTTTAATATGCTTCCTACCCTCTCGGACACATCTAGTACCCCGGCACCAGGGAGGCAGACTACCATCCTGGATTCTCGTTTGCTCCCACAGAACCGCCTGTCTGTGCCTCTAACCATTGCATCCCCCAGTACTATCGCTCTCCTAAACCCCTTCTTTCCCTTCCGGACCCCTGAGCCTGTCTCCATGCAGGCGATCTGGTCCTCGTGGCTTACCCCTGGAGGGTCATCCCCCTCCACAGAATCCAAAACAATATACCTATTTTGGAGGGGGACAGCCACAGGGGATCCCTCCACAGACTGCTCACTCCCTTCCCTTCTCCCATCTGTTGCACATCCCTTTCTTTTATGGGAGACTGCCACTGGGGTACTTTCTGGCACATCACCCTTCTGACTATTACCCCTCCTAACTGTGACCCACGTGTCTTCCTGCCGAGACCCTGGTGTCACTACCTGACTATAACTTCTATCTATTAATCTCTCATGTTCCCTAACTAAACTGAGGTCATCGAGCCGCAGCTCCAGCTCCCTTACACGATCCCTCAGGAGTTGCAGTTCCATGCATCTGGCACAGATATGGACTTCTGGGAGGCAAGTCATCTCCAGGAACTCCCACATCGCACACCGAATGCAGTATACTCGCCTCCCACTCATACCTGCCATTTCCTTTAGATTTTGGAAGATCAAACAAAGGTGGGGGGGAACGGAAAAAAACAAACAACCTTCCTTGCCTCCGCCGAAGCCCTGTGAGCCAAAGCCCTTACAGCTCACACTCTGCTCCATGCTCACTCCACTGCCCACTCCCGACGCTGCCCGCTGTATACTGCAGCCTACCTTTTATACTTTGCGCGCTTAAAAATAAACACACCTTCCCAGCACACCCCGCGGCCCCACTTCCAGTCGCTTACCTTAACTCACTGGATCCTCCTCTCCGCTTGCTCCACGAACAATGAGGAAGCCTCCCCGGGTGAGTACCTTTTTATATTTAAAAAAAATGTTCTCAGTGAGTACACAGCCCATCTAATAGATGAAATGTGATTAGACACAATGCACGCTGAAACCAAGTGACACAAGCCACCCAAAATAATTTATGTGGATTTTTCATCAAATCCCACCACCCACTCCTCCACCCCCCACATCACAGATACTTGTCACACTGTGAGCCAACTGGTCTCGCTAGAACTTTGGCTTCCACATGAGGGTTTCCAATCCCCACTCTCAAAGGCCACAATTTGGAATCTTCTCCCACACAATGCTTTCTCTCAGATTATTTCACCAAGGACTCACACCCAGGATTTTAAACTTTCCTTTCAGTATTCATCTACCCTTGATTGTCACATGCATTCAAGCTTGCATGCAATCTCTCAGGCATCCAGCCAATAGAACACCACTGTTACACAGGCTGTATTAAGGTGTCACTAACCTTAGGATCACTTCAGAGTCTGGTTTCTCACTAGCTTACTTCACCAGGTCTGCACCTTGCAGCTCTGTCTTTAACTGGGAGTCTCTTTCTCTGCTCCTGACTGCAACTAAACAGAATCGTTTTCCAGATTTGTTTAATCTGGTTAATTTCCTGGAACTCTCATTTTCTGATTCATGACTGCTTTTCAGCCTCTAGGACTTGTTTTTATCTCCCTGTATTGTCTTGCCTGTAATGGCTAGTTTTCTGAGAAAACTTCTTGCTTCTTGGGTTACCTGGTTCCTCTGTCTGTGAAGTCACAGCTTATTTTTTAAAGCCTGTGATTGTTGTTCTACCAAAAAACATCAATTACAATGCATGCAAAGTTTAAAGTGAAACTAAACTATAAACATGCAGGCATCTTTGTTTAACATGAAGCTAACTGAAGTTTGAAACCTTTCTTAGCAAACAATAACAGAAATGCAAACTGAGCTTAAACTTAAACTTAAACCTTATTTCTAATGAACACAATACAAATATAAATCATTTAAACCATCTCCATTTCTTAATAACATCCATATTCTGCAATATCCTTTTCAATTGTGACTTAGTACCTCCCATTTTCTGATTCACTGTTGTTAAATCTATGCTATCCACCAGGGACAGCCCTGTGGCCATATAATTGACTATCTCATGGCTTTTAAGGTGGGATTTGTCTTCCTTTCCCAAGCATGTGTATGTCAAATCTTCATTATGGACTCTGTAACCATCACTATTCTGGGCCCAGAAATCATCCACCTCTTCCTCTATCAAGGCTTTCATCAGTTACTGAGTCACCTTTTGTAAACCTGCAGCAACACCAAATCAGTGACATTCAACATGGCAGGAACTAGCATTATGCACCTCCTTACAGGTAGAGAGACGGTGACCAAGCCATTCACTGGTCCTTCAGTTGAGGTGGGTGATGACTGATCTCTAAGAACCATTTCTTTGGGAAGTGGTTGTTTGGGTTGAGTTCCAATGTTTAATTCCACTAGGCTAATAGTCACACTCTTGCAAATCTTACACACACAGACCTCTTGGTCCTTAGCTCAAAAATTCATCCTAGAAAACATTTTTCCATTTTAACAATTCCTATTGTGTTATAGCTTTGGGCTGTTTAGTTACGTTTGTCCTTGTGAAATCAAACTTCATTTGCCCGACACTCAATGCACAATCAGTGCCCCTTGGACATTGTTATGGGCAATACATGCAATGACCTGTTTAAGCCCAAATGTGTAATTACCCTTTAGTTCCAACTGGTTACTGACCATTCTGGGTACGAGCCATTTGGTATAAGCAACAGTAAGTTTATTAAGTAGAATCACAGGTAGTATGATAAAATAGCACTCAACAAGACACTCGTTACAATCTATTCTTACAAACACTGGGTGAAATTTTCCCAAAATCTGGCAGAGTGTCAGTATAAAACTGGCATGTATCTTTCCAGATGCACAGCTGAGTTTTCACTCCAGATTTCCTGGCACTTAGTGCACAGAAGATTTGGGGGTGTGGTTAGCACCATCACTCTGGTGGGTGTGGTCTGATAGAGCCAGCAAAGTGGGCTCCACGGAGATTGAGGCGCCATCTTTAAAGGGTGTCCAGATCTCAAAGTCACATTTAAGCCCCACCACCCCATGGAGATTGGCATCCCCCCGAGGAGATTTGGGCACACCCCCATACTACCATCACAAGGCCAACATCGAGGCACCTCCAGTGAAAACTAGTAGTGAATTGCGCTAGTGTGGTATCATGCCGCTGGGGACATAGAACATAGAACAGTACAGCACAGAACAGGCCCTTCGGCCCACGATGTTGTGCCGAGCTTTATCTGAAACCAAGATCAAGCTATCCCACTCCCTATCATCCTGGTGTGCTCCATGTGCCTATCCAATAACCGCTTAAATGTTCCTAAAGTGTCTGACTCCACTATCATTGCAGGCAGTCCATTCCACACCCCAACCACTCTCTGCGTGAAGAACCTACCTCTGATATCCTTCCTGTATCTCCCACTACGAACCCTATAGTTATGCCCCCTTGTAATAGCTCCATCCACCCGAGGAAATAGTCTTTGAATGTTCACTCTATCTATCCCCTTCATAATTTTATAAACCTAAATGGGGAGGGTATGTCATGGGCAGACGCTAAGGCATCAAGCCCATTAAGCGACATAGTCACACAGTGATTAGCAGTGTTGCCTTACAGCTCCAGGCACCTGGGTTCGATTCCCGGCTTGGGTCACTGTCTGTGTGGAGTTTGCACATTCTCCTCGTGTCTGCATGGGTTTTCTCCGGGTGCTCCACTTTCCTCCCACAGTCCAAAGATGTGCAGGTTAGGTTGATTGGCCATGCTAAATTGCCCCTTAGTGTCCCTGGATGCGTAGGTTAGAGGGATTAGCGGGGTAAATATGTGAGGTTACGAGGCTAGGGCCTGGGTGGGATTGTTGTCAGTGCAAACCCGATGGGCCGAATGACCACCTTCTGCACTGTAGGGATTCTATGGCTTCTATAATTATATTAAAAATTTATTTTAATCTAGGAAAATCAGGTTCATGCCCTCACTGGGCGTGAACTGAATTAGGTCACCAGAGGAAGGCAGGGAAAATCTTAAACTGAGATCTTGTTGACGCAAATCCCATTTTTGGCTGCTCACATGATTTAGCAGCCATTATGGGAGTTGCCTCCGAGGCTAATGGGGCCACTAGATTGTGCCCATTGGCACTTGGCTCTCAGGTTTACTGGGGTGTTGTTTCTTGTCATGTTTTTGTTGGCCATAGTCTATTTTCTCTTGGTTGCACGCTAAATACAGAATAACTTCTTTCTTTTGCCCTTGTCTCCAATTGTCCCTTGCCATATTAGGTTATTTTATTTTCAGCTGAGCTGACTGACTTACTATTAAGCAGGGTAAAACCTAGTTTCAGCCAACCTAATTAGTTTAACATTACTTCATTATCAAATTACACTTTCCTTCTGACCTCATGCAAGATATTTTTGTTTGTTAAATAGGAGATCCTTCAGCTAACATGGGTAATACAACACATTTCCTTTTATTTGCTGTTGTCTGGTTATACAGCTGAGTGGATGATAAACATGTTTACCCAGCTCCTAACAGTCAGAATTTCTCAATGACATACGTTTTTACGAAGCTTTGCATTTTCTCCTCACTGTCTCCATACATGGGATCTTCCATTGACTAAATTAATAAATCATACCTTGCTTTTCAGCATTTTCCGAATTCTTAATTCCATACTGACCTACATATTATCACAAGTCCTAGTGCACATGACCAGCATCACACCAACTCGAAGGTTTGTAAGACAAGAAGCAAAACTGCCTCTATGCCTGTGTCCACAAAGGCCATAATATTCAATTATCTCCAGCACTGCGTTTGCCCCCTGTTCTCTTTCTCTGTCTGTGGGGGTCCGCATGTGCTTGTGTCCCATGTTCTTGGCAGATTGTAGCTTCAAGAGTTGATGTGATGACCAGCTGGTCCACAGGCCCACACTGCACCACCCCCTCCTCCCCAAGCATGGTAAAATTCAAAGGTTCTTGCTGCTCAGGCAACATAGGGGAGCCGGGGAGTGGAGGGGGGGGGGGGGAGCGGGGGAAGGTGCGGGAGGGGGGGGGCGGTGGTTCTCTCATTCTTTCCTCCTTTCCCCGTTATTGTCATCCTGATATAGAGGCTGATGGTACACCACCAACTTCATGTTTTCCTGTCTTTTTAGCAATTTTCTCCCCCTGCCTTCCTGGTACAACTTAGTTCAGTTGATGTGGTACCATTTTACCCAGCAGGGCAGCATATTCCATGGGACTAACCTTATCCACTTTTGGATAAGGCCTCTTGTATATATGCTCAAAGCACTTACTTGGTGTATTTTCTTACCACAACCTGATCACTAATGTTCCATTTCTGTGACGTCTGTTGTTTGAAAGTATCTTATCCTTCAGATGCTGTCTTCTTAATGTCCCTCCTGTGTCCAAATGTATTTCCTTCAATATTTCCATAAATCCCTCACACACTGGTCCTTAGTAACCTCCTCTAATTAGTTCTCAATGAGGGTCGGAACCAACAAATACGTTGGGTTTTCGGTCAGCGTTCAGTCATTAGCTCATGGGGAGAATAGCCCATAACTCAGGATGGGGTAGCCCGGATATTTATCAGGACCAATGGGGATCACTATGTCCCAGCTCTCCATCTGGTTCAATAATGTCCTTTAGGAAAGGAAATCTTCTGTCTTTACCTAGTCTGGCCTACATGGGACTGGATATTCAGCAATGTGGTTGCCTCTTAAATGCCATGGCAAGCCATTCAGTACAAGAAGGCAGCTCACCACCACGTCTCATGGGCAAGTAGGGATGAGAAACCAATATCAGCCTCAGCAGTGACACCCACATCCCATGAAAGAATAAAAACCATATCCCACCCTCCACACCACTAACTTATGCTACTACATGCATTTCGTCTCCATCATTTACCCAAGAGCACTCTGTGGCACTTAAACTCCCTCTGAACATCCAGGTACCCCATCTTACACACACATACCTACCAATGCTGCCAGCCTCATACCCACCTCATCCAGGCAAGGGAAGAGTACTCCATCACCCTCCTAACTGTGTTTTCCAGATGGTGGACAGGCTAAGGGGAGTCAAGAGGTGAGTTACTGGCCACAGAATTCTGAGCCTCTGATTTAGTATCAGATGTAGTATTTATATGACCGGTCCAGTTCAGTTTCTGGTTAATGGTAACCCACAGGATGTTGATGGTGTAAGGTTCAGTGACGTTAATACCATTGAATATCATGGGAGATGATTAGATCCTCTCTTGTTGGAGGTTATCATTGCCTGGCACTTATGTGGCATGAATGTTTCTTGCCACCTTATCCATCCAAGGCTGAATGTTATTCTGACCTTTCTGCATTTGCACGTGGACTGCTCCAGTGTCTGAGGAGTCATGAACAGTAATGAACATTGTGCAATAATCAGCAAACATCCCCACTTCTGACCTTATGATGGAGGAAAGGTAATTGATGAAGCAGCTGGAGATAGTTGGGCCTAGGACACCAGCCTGAGGAACTCCTGCGGTAATGTCCTCGGACTGAGATGATCAACCTTGTGGGCGGCACGGTAGCACAGTGGTTAACACTGCTGCTTCACAGCTCCAGGGACCTGGGTTCGATTCCCGACTTGGGTCACTGTCTGTGTGGAGTTTGCACATTCTCCTCGTGTCTGCGTGGGTTTCCTCCGGGTGCTCCGGTTTCCTCCCACAGTCCAAAGATGTGTGGGTTAGGTTGATTGGCCATGCTAAAAATTGTCCCTTAGTGTCCTGAGATGTGTAGGTTAGGGGGATTAGCGGGTGGATATGGGGGTAGGGCCTGGGTGGGATTGTGGTCGGTGCAGACTCGATGGGCCAAATGGCCTCTTTTTGCACTGTAGGGTTTCTAAGTTCTATGTTCTAACCTCCAACAACCACAACCATCTACATTTGTGCCAGGTATGACTCCAACCAGTGGAGAATTCTACTAATGCTAACCTGTAGTGAGTGAGATGCATATTTGTTGGATGAATTTGCGAGGTCCAAATTAGATCAGTGGGCATCACACCAGCTAGTAGAAGCATGAGAGGACAGAATGCTCTTGTTTAGCTGTTTTCAGTGCACTCAGTGGGTGCCTGTACTACCATTCTCCTCAAAATGCAATTCCCTGCAGGTTATATTGGAAGCGCTTCGCAGCACAACCCCAGTCTCTGAATTTTTATTTATTAATTTTCACAGTTGCACGCATTGTTGGCAGGGAGTATTTTTTCCCTGCAGCTTTGGTAAGCATACTGGTCTGTAAGGATTTCCTTTAGTCCAGAATTAAATTGAGAGCTGGCTCTACCAGTGCCTGTTCTTCCAAAGGCAGTCATTCTTTAGGAATGGATTTTATAATCCCTCTGATTTTGCAGTGACTGTTCCTACAGATGTCTTCATTCATCAGGAGTGAACCTATCTAATTTTTCAGAAATCTTTCTTTAATCTATGAAAAACGTGCAAGTCATAAATCAGTGGCTCGGTCAATAAATGCCAAAGAGTCCTGAGGTTAATTTTGTATCATTTTTGCTCCCAATGTGACTTTGCGCTTTCCTGTGTTATCCCATACCTAGTTAATAATCATGGGAAAATGGAATTGCGAAAGAGGTGTGGGATAATTCTCCTTCATTTCATAGAAGATAAAAAAGTTGATAATATTTTACAATGGGAGGTTTTGAAATATTTCTTTCTCCACAAGTTTTTATGCCATGAATTAGTCATCTGGAATTTTTAACCAATCAAGTCTTTCATTAAATGGGAGCTGGTTTAAGGGGTCCACTGTACACTAGGCATGTGATTACTTTCTATCCTTTATCTACATCCTGCTAAGTATTTGGCGCCACAGATGTTGTACTTTATTGATTGTCTTATGTGTGTCATAATTATACATAATGCATGCTATGTTGTTACTTCATGAGTGTTAAAGGTCCTCACAACTGCTACACAAATTATAGTTTGTCATTTTAAATTTCACTGGCAGTGGAAAGGTAATATGAACAAATTGTCCATCGGGCAACCAAGCCAAGATATCTCACTTTACACCATTGCAAAAAGTTCTAATTATGTTGCTGTAGTTTTCATCTGAGGACAGTTTGACAATCCCTTTTAAGTGAAAAAGTCTGATATTTCTCCAGTATCTATAAGAAAACCATGTGCATTTCGGAATCGGTAGAGTAACACACAGTGTACAAAAAAGTACTGCTTTGAATTAGTCAACAAAGTACTGTTTATGTTGACAACAATTGCTGTATTCTGCTTCATAATGAAATAAGGAACAAGAGGTGCCTAAAACAGGATGTACAGTAGGTTATTGTTTTAGAAATGGAAGCTTTCATTGTGTGTTAACATCTGTTGTTTCGGCCAATTGGCAATTCTCCTCTTTTTTAAATCTATGAATAGAGAATGATAAACATCAGTGATGGTAGAGGGAAGTGTTGAGTTTGTTTGCAGGCTAATACAGTGACATTTGAAGAAGGTTTTAAATACAGGAACAAAATTAGGCTGCAAAGCCTTAATCTGGACATTTTGAGAAGATGCTGAGAGCTTAAGTCACATTCCAAAGGCTACAGTTTCGATTTGAGAGCTGCTGGTTACAAGAACCCACTTGGTTCAGATCTTAAATAATACCAAGACTGCTGTGTAATTTGCATCATTGGGGTGATGACAATTAACGTGTTGGCTTGTGTGACTAATGTACATGTTAAAATGTTTTTGTTACTATTTGACACTCAGGTAGCACTCTCACCTCTGAATCAGGTTAGAGGTTCAAGCCCCATTTCAGTGAGTTGAGCATGTTATCTAGACTGAGACCCAGCACAGTACTTTCCACCATACATAAAGGGGCGGCACGGTGGCACAATGGTTAACACTGCTGCCTCACAGCGCCAGGGACCCGGGTTCAATTCCGGCCTTGGGTGACTGTGTAGAGTTTGCACATTCTCCCCATGTCTGCGTGGGTTTCCTCCGGGTGCTCCGGTTTCCTCCCACGCTGCAAAGGTATGCAGGTTAGTTTGATTGGCCATGCTAAATTGTACCTTAGTGTCAGTGGGATTGGCAGGGTAAATACATGGGGTTAGGGGGATAGGGCCTGGGTGGGATTGTTGTAGGTGCAGGCTCGATGGACTGAATGGCCTCCTTCTGCACTGTAGGGATTCTGTTCAATGATTCTATTCTCTGAGGGATCAGGTGTTAAACTGAAGCCCTACATCTGCGTCATTAGGTGGATCTAAAAGATTACACAGCATGAATTGCGGAAGAAAAGTGCATTTTTTCTGCTATCGTTGTCAATCAGTCAACATTAGAAACAGATTAGCTGGTTATGTACTCATTGCTGTTTGTTGGCCCTTGCTACACTTGCGTCGGTCATTGTGTTTCCTAATTTACAACTTAAGTTAGAACTTAAAAAGTACAAGATGGTTAGAAAGCACTTTGGAATATTCTGAGGTTGTGAAAGATGCTATTTAAATGAAAATCCTTATTTTACATAGGGGAATGCATTTTAGCTTCCTCAAGAAAAATTCCATGAGAAGTTTAAATCATATTTAATTATATAATAATTGAACATACATCATGTGTACGTCAATTTGCTGAAAAATATTACCCATAGTGCAAGAAACACAAAAGCAATCATTCCTGATCATCTTTAATATTTGTGCAGGTTAGGTTGATTGGCCATGCTAAATTGCCCCTTGTTGGGAGTATTAGAAGGGTAAATATGTGGGGTTATAGGGATAGGGTGTGGGTGGGGTTGTTGTTGGTGCAGGCTCGATGCGCCGAATGGCCATCCTGCTGCACTGTACATTTTATGATTCTATGATTCTATGTTTGACACTTGAAATTGTTTCCAATTCTTTGCCTTTTTCTTATCAGATTGTATAAGTAATCAGATTTAGTAAAGCAAGATCTTGTGGTGACTTTTCATCAACAAAACACAGAAAATTTGCGCTGCCTTGACTTCCACAGGCCCCTTAAATTATGATAGACACACTCACAACACTTTCAATCACCTTAATGCATCAATATGATTTAAGGGATTTCCAGAAATATTCAATGATATATGATATCATGATATCAAGTTTCATGAGGAGAGATTGGGTCAACTAAGCCTGTATTGACTGGAGTTTAGAAAATTGAGAGGGGATCTCATTGAAATATTTAAAGTTTTGACAGAGCTAAGACAGACTGGATGCTAGGATGTTATTTTCTCTGGCTGGAGGGTGTGGAACAAGTAGGTCACAGCCTCAGGACACAGGGTAGGCCATTTAGGACTGCAATGAGGAGAAACTTCTTTACTCAAAGAGTGGTGAACCTGTGGAATTCTCTACCACTGAAAGCTGTGGAGGCCAATTCAGTGAATATATTTAAGAAGAAAATAGATAGATTTCTAAGCTCGAAAGGCATAAAGGGGTATGAGAAGAGTGTGGGAGTATGGTGTTGAGCTAGAGGATCAGCCATAATCATATGGAATGGTAGAGCAGGCTTGAAGGGCTATATGTCCTACTCCTGTTTCTATTTTCCATGATCCAATGTTTCTATGTATTCCTTCATATTTTTCATGCTTTACAATAGCAACTTGCATTTATATAGTGCCATGAAAGCAGTAAAAAGAGGTATAATCAATTTAATCGATGCTGAACCAAGAAAGAAGATATTAGGAAAGGCTTCTAAAAACTTTGTCAATAATGAGGAGTTTAAGGAATGTGTGAAAGAATAATAGGAACATGGACAGCAGAGAGGTAATGACAGAGCAATGGGCCCTATATAACTGAAAGAAGGGCCATAGTTGGTGGAACGGAAGCACAGGAAATGCACAGGATTCCAGAGTTAAAAGTACACGGAAATATTGTTGGTTGCAGGGCTGGAGGAGATTGCAGAAATATTGAGGGAGAGGCTATGAAGGAACTTCAACATGAAGTTAACTCATTTAAATTTGGAACCATTGGGAAGACTTGGTGCAGGATAGGAGACGGGCAGCAGAGTTATGGTTAAGCTGAAGTTTATGGAGGCTGGGAGAGAATTGGAAGTTAAAGTCTGGATGTGTAAAAAGGCCAAGATAAATGTTTCATCTCAAATGGGCTGAGGCAAGGGTGGAGGGGAGTGATATTCCAGAGAAGGAAGCAATCTTAATGATGCAAAAGATGTGGTGGCAAGAGTTAAAGAATCTTTGCAAAAGAATTTTATCACTCAAGTAATTTTCTGTAGATACAAACAACTAGTCTGATTTTATTACTGCATGCTTGTCTCTTTTATTACTGCCATTAAAGTAAACATTAATGTGCAAGGTTAAAAGTTAAAGAATTGATGAAGGAAACAAGCTGTGTTATGGCTTATGGAGAGGAGTAACTTTGTTTAGATTTCATTAAAAGCTTTTACCTTTTTGCTGAGATCCCTCTATTCTTCATGGTAGGTTAATAGCCTCGAGGGAATTTTTGCCAGGGAAGTCGATGTCTCAATTACTTACTCATTAACTGCTGTTTTTACAGATGCTCGACACTAAACAAAATGAATAAACTGGCAAAGTGAGAGAATTGTTGTTCTTTCATCACATATTAATTGAACAGCAGCATAAGTCTCAGAGAACTTTCACCATTTCCTTTGCATTCTGTGTCATGTGCGTCTAACTCTTAACTTGCTGATGGAGATGAAAAAGGACACCACACCGAAGAACAGAACAAACTATATGATACTGGTATGAAAATTTTGGCCAGAATTTTCCGTCCATTTACACCCAGCCAGCGAGAACGGAGGCCTTTGGCGCTCAGCCGAATCTCCGTTCACTGCAGTGGGACCGGAGAATCCCAGCTGCTGGCAAGGTCGGAGAATCCGGCCCAATACCTACCCACTTCATAAAAATAATCCCCAGGTATGACTCAAAAGGAAAACTGGTCTCTGATAGAATGCACATTTTATTCATGAACATGTTAAAAGATGAGATTTTTGATTTGTAGAATTGTATATATTTCATGACAGCAAACTGGTTGGTTTATTGCAAGCAGGTGTTTATGAGCTGATATTGGAGAATGTGTGTGAAGTGATTATATGTACACCTGTATCTGTTTATATGAATAACTTGTTGCTCCCTGTCATTTGAAAGTGGGACTCGCTCTGTTTTACTTCAATGGACGTTGGGGCCCTTGTTTCAGATTGTTAAAACCCTTATTTATAGAATCATAGAATCCCTACAGTGAAGAAGGAGGCCATTCGGTCCATTGAGTCTGTCCCGACCACAATCCCACCCAGGCCCTATCCCTATAAATCCTGCTCCTATTTTCTATGTTTCGATGTTTCTGTGTATTCCTTCATATTTTTCATGCTTTTAAACCAATAGCAACTTGCATTTATATAGTGCCATGAAAGTAGTAAAAGCATCCCAAATCATTTTATAGAGGTCTAATCAATTTAATCGATACTGAAAGAAGATATTAGAAAAGGTGTCTAAAAACTTTGTCAATGATGAGGAATTTAAGGAATGTGTGAAAGGATAATAGGAACATGGACAGCAGAGAGGTAATGACAGAGCAATGGGCCCTATATAACTGAAAGAAGGGCCATTTTACCCTGCTACTTTCCCTGAGACTAAGGGGCAATTTAGCATGGCCAATCAACCTATGCCACACATCTTTGGATTCAATTATGGTAAAGCCCAAACTCAAGATGGATATATATTTAAATCAACACAGAAATAAACCAAAAAAAATCATCACAAATGTAATATTCTGTAGGAAAAATGGGGAGAAGAGATTCAAGATGCCGCTTGTCCTTTCTTTGCGTAAACACTGTTACAGTTAACCATGTGTTCTTCCCTGATTCATCCTGGAGAACTCACTTCAGCACGAAAACTGTGACTAGAGACTTGCTCTCTATGTTCCTGTTACTGCACACTTGCTGTTCAAACACTTGGGATGTATTGCTGGGTTCTTTTGCGCTAATACTGCAAAATCACATTTTCTGCAGCAAATAAGACCAAAACATATGGCATTGCCGAATGATGACTAAATAAAGATGGCAGATTCCCTTCCCTAAAGGACATTAGTGAATCAGATGGGCAATCGACAATGATTAATTCCAGATTTTTACTGAATTCCAATTTCACCATCAGCCATGGCAGGAATTGAACCCAGATCCCCAGAGCGTTACCCTGGGTCTCTGGATTACTGGTCCAGCAACAATATCACTACGCCACTGCCTCCCCTTCCTCTGCTTCTGTTGTCTTTTGAGATGGTAGAGCTTGTGGGTTTGGAAGATGCTGTGGAAGAAGCCTTAGTGAATTGCTGCAGTGCATCTTGTACATAGTATGCACTGCCATCACTGTGCATCAATGGCGGAGAAAGTGAACGTTTAAGGTGATGGATGGGATGCCAATTAGCTCGGAATGTGTGGGTAGAGTGTTCGGAGACTGACGTCCAAGTGTGGTGCAGTTTATCGTAAGAACCTTTCTTTTAAACTATGAAGAAGACAGCGATCAAACTCTGGAATTACAGTTAAACCAATATCAGGTGACCTCAGGTCATGCTGTGCTTACATTTATGGGGCATAAATCTACATAAGTGCATTTTCCATAAATCCTAGAACCTGCTCTGAAATGGTCTTTTGCAAGGAGGCAGAGCTGTGTAAAATGGAACAAATGATTGAGGAGACTTGCACTTTGCCTTATTTTAGTGTAAAACCAGGGTAAATCATTTACATTTTTTTTGGAGAAGATTGATGCCACTCTAACATGAATGGTACACTGAAACCTCCCTGTAGAAACTTGCAGTTAACACGGCCGAATAAAGGAACAAATTTGCACAGTTTCACCACTGGATGGTGCTATGGTTTAGTAGCAGATCAGCTCTGAACCCATCAGGTACTTTACACTTGAACCTGAAGCAATTCCAGGGTGGGATTTTCCGGTCGTGCTCGCCCCGAAACCGGAAAGTCCCGCCTGAGGTCAATGGATCTTTCTATGGACCGCCCCTCGCCTGTTACCATTCCCGTGGCGGGCGGAACAGGAAAATTCGCCCCAATATTTTACTCCACCTTTTTAACTAACATCTAATTATCTTTTCATTCTTCTCGTGATAATCTTCAATCTGCTCCTTTCTTAGAATCATAGAATCCCTACAGTGCAGAAGGATGCCATTCAGCCCATCTAGTCATAACCCCACATATTTACCCTGCTAATCTCCCTGACACTAGGGTCAATTTAGCATGGCCAATCAACCTAACCCACACATCTTTGGACTGTGGGAGGAAACCGGAGCACCCGGAGGAAACCCATGCAGACACAGGGAGAATGTACAAACTCCACACAGATAGTGACCCGAGGCCGGAATTGAACCTGGGTCCCGGGCGCTGTGAGGCAGCAGTGCTAACCACTGTGCCATAGATTTCCAAGAAGAAGCGTTCTTTTGATACTTAACCTATCAAAACATTTTAGAAATTCAGAAAATTCTTAGATCCTTTTTCATTTTTTCTTTTCTAGTGAAAGAAGCCTCAAATTTTAAATTGTCCTTTGTACATATTTCAAACTTCCTGGTGTCATTCTCCACAATTCTTTACCATCCTGCCAGCAATGGGAAGCCTCAGACAGCAACCTGTGTTCCACCATCCCTCTATGGTTCAAGAACATCCCCATTTATCTTTGACCCAAGCAGACTAATGGGCCTAGATTTTCAATTTCACACCTTAGACAGAAATATGGCACCATGAACCTGCCTGATATTAATTCTCCTTGGTTCCATTAATGGGCCATTAACAGGTGCACAATCGCTCTGCCTCATTACCATCCAGGCAGTGAAGACAAATCTACCTCATGGATTTTTATATCAATAAGCGGCATGGTGGCACAGTGGTTAGCACTGCTGCCTCACAGCGCCAGGAACCCGAGTTCGATTCCCGGCCTGGGCCACTTTCTGTGTGGAGTTTGCACGTTCTCCCCGTGTCTGTGTGGGTTTCCTCCGGGTGCTCCGGTTTCCTCCCACAGTGCAAAGATGTGTGGGTTAGGTTGATTTGCCATGATAAATTGACCGTAGTATTGGGAGGGTCAACAGGGTAAATATGTAGGGTTATGGGGATAGGGTGGAATTGTTGTTGGTGCAGGCTCGATGGGCTGAATGGCCTCCTTCTGCACTGTAGGAATTCTATGATTCTAAGATCAAGTTGAGAGAATAAAAGATCCCAAGATAGACAGGCTTCTGGGAATGGGTTGGTATATGTCATGATTACCAAGAGGTAACAGTCAATATGGTGAGTAACAGTTAATACAGTAATCAATAGGTAATACAGGCAGTAATAGTCAATATAGTCAGTAACAGTCAATTTAGTCAGCAAGTGTTAAGACAGGCAGTAATAGCCAACACAGATAGCAATAGATAATACAGTCAATACAGTAATCAATAGTTAATACAGTCAGTAACAGTCAATACAGTCATTAATAGTTAATACAGTGGTTAATACAATCTGTCCTGGTACCCCACCCCCCCCCCCACCCCATGCCAACACTATAGTTAAGAAAGCTCACCAATGCCTCTACTTTCTAAGAAGACTAAGGAAATTTGGCATGTCAGCTATGACTCTCCCCAACCTTTACAGATGCACCATAGAAAGCGTGGTTTCTGGTTGTATCACAGCTTGGTATGGCTCCTGCTCTGCCCAAGACCGCAAGAAACTACAAAAGGTTGTGAATGTAGCCCAATCCATCATGCAAACCAGCCTCCCATCCATTAACTCTGTCGACACTTCCCGCTGCCTCAGCAAAGCAGCTAGCGTAATTAAGGACTCCATGCACCCTGGACATTCTCTCTTCCACATTCTTCCGTCAGGAAAAAGATACAAAAGTCTGAAGTCACATACCAAGAAACTCAAGAACAGCTTCTTCCCTGCTGCTGTCAGACTTTTGAATGGATTTGCCTTGCATTAAGTTGATTTTTCTCTACATCCTAGCTATGACTGTAACACTACCTTCTGCACTCACTCGTTTCCTTCTCTATGAATGGTATGTTTTGTCTGTATAGCGCGCAAGAAACAATATTTTTCACTGTATGTTAATACATGTGACAATAACAAATCAAATCAAATTCAAATCAAATCAAATACAATAAATAACAGTCAACGTGGCCAACAATAGTCAATATAGTTGGCAGCAGTCAATACAACCAGTATCGTAACAGTCAGTAAAGATCTGAAGGGGAAACTTGGACCTGAGCAATTCCGCTTTTTCAAGTATACTCTGGAAAGTCAGCTGTGGTAAACTTAAGATTTTTCAAAGTACTTTGACAATATTCCACACAACAGGCTGCTTCTGATAGTAAAAGCTATAGTGTTGGTGGGGTACCCGAGGTGACCAGTACTGTCAGAAAAACTCAATACAATACTCACGAAGCCAGTGTATCAATGCACCTAACCAGCACAACTTTCAGACAGTGGGAGGAAACCAGAGCACCCGGAGGAAACCCACGCAGACACGGGGAGAACGTGCAAATTCCACATCGACAGTGACCCAAGCCGGGAATCGAACCTGGGTCCTCGGCGCTGTGAGGCAGCGGTGCTAACCATTTGCCACTGTGTAGAGATTTCATATGCTTCACCTGTTGATTGAATAACAATGCTAAGCAGCACAGTGGCCAGCACTGCTACCTCACAGCGCCAGGGACCCGGGTTCGATTTCCCAGCTTGTCTGTGTGGAGTTTGCACGTTCTCCCCGTGTCTGCGTGGGTTTCCTCCGGGTGCTCCAGTTTCCTCCCACAGTCTGAAAGACATGCTAGTTAGATGCATTGACCCGAACAAGCGCCGGAGTGTGGCGACTAGGGGAATTTCACAGTAACTTCATTGCGGTGTTAATGTAAGCCTTACTTGTGACTAATAAATAAACTTTAAGTATCAGAATATATGTTTTAAATCATAATTACTTGTTTAATTCTCTTACTGCATTCACATGTTTGTAACCTATTCTCTTGTTAGTTTATAATCTTGTTTTAAGAATCATTTAACTCTTCGCTAGTAATTCTGTCAGTGCCTTAATGTCTACTGTCGAAAAACCCTATTGATTTGTTAAAAATTTCCCACATCATATGGGGATGAAAATGTGGCAAAAAAGTTAGCTAAAAGAATGTACTTGACGATGGATTGGCAATGGATGGGGGAGATGCTGAATGGAAGAGTGCCACTGTTCCTAATTTACATTAATATCATACACAAACTGGTCAGATTTAGGCAACACCAAACTGGGGCTGGAATAGCAAAGTGGACATTCAGAGGACGCAGTCATTGAGCCACAAGAAGAGTTAGATAAAATCTGTAACTAGGTAGATCAGTGGCAGCTGAAATGTATTGCCCACAAATGTAAGGCACTGTACACTGAAAAGAAAACATCATGTATGCCAGGAATGGTGTCGAAACACTAAAAATGAAGTTGTTAGTGATCTAGGAGCGCCAGTGGAATTGACAATTACCCCATGTCAAGTGACAGCATGCCACGGTCCATAAAGTGAAAAGAATGCTAAATGATATTACAAGGTAAGTAGTGTATATGTGGGAAAAAGTCACATTAAAATGATCCAGTTCCACAACAGCTTCACTATTGTGGTTGGTTTTTAATCACTAAAGCAGAAGGAATGTGATTCTATGGTTGCTAGAGAAGTTTCAATACTGGTCTCTGGTGTCAAAAGATAGCCATGATGTGGAGATGCCGGCGTTGGACTGGGGTAAACACAGTAAGCAGTCTAACAACACCAGGTTAAAGTCCAACAGCTTTATTTGGTAGCAAACGCCACTAGCTTTCGGAGCGCTGCTCCTTCGTCAGGTAAGTGGGAGTTCTGTTCACAAACAGGGCATATAAAGACACAAACTCAATTTACAGAATAATGAATAATGATTGGAATGCGAGTCTTTACAGCTAATCAAGTCTTAAAGGTACAGACAATGTGAGTGGAGAGAGCATTAGCACAGCATTAGCACAATTAGCATTCCACACACATGAGGACGGCCTCAACCGGGATCTTGGGTTCATGTCATACTATCTGTGGCTCCCACAACTTGCCTGGACTGCAAAGTCTCACTGGCTGTCCTGTCTGGAGACAATACACATCTCTTTAACCTGTGCTAATGCTCTCTCCACTCACATTGTCTGTACCTTTAAGACTTGATTAGCTGTAAAGACTCGCATTCCAATCATTATTCATTATTCTGTAAATTGAGCTTGTGTCTTTATATGCCCTGTTTGTGAACAGAACTCCCACTCACCTGACGAAGGAGCAGCGCTCCAAAAGCTAGTGGCGTTTGCTACCAAATAAACTTGTTGGACTTTAACCTGATGTTGTTAGACTCCTTACTGTGTCAAAAGATAGAAGCATGGTGAAAGTAGGAAGAAAGTAGGTCTCTAGCTTTGAAAGAATTCAGAGTGAACCTCGGAAGTATACTGGATATAAATGAAGAAATTCCCGCAGCAGACGAGATGGGAAATTTTCAGCCATAAACTCCACTGTCTCACAAATCAAGACAAAAACTCTTTAAAAAGAGATTTGGTATAAAAACTGTAAGTTGCCAATTGTTTCCAAACATAACCCACCATGGAGTGACAATTGGTTTATAAACCATTTTATAAAGAATGCAACTAGTGGCAAAGACATTGTGGATTGCATATTTTCCACACTGCTCAAATTCCGGTTTCTTGTGCATCATGGATTCATAGAATCCTACAGTGCAGAAGAGGCAATTCGGCCCATCGGGTCTGCACCAACCACAATCCCACCCAGACCCTATCCTGATAACCCCATGTATTTTCCCTAGCTAGTCCCCTTGACACTAATGGGCAATTGAGCATGGCCAATCCACCGAACCTGCACATCTTTGGACTGTGGGAGGAAACTGGAGCACCTGGAGGAAATCCACGCACACATGGGGAGAACGTGCAAACTCCACACAGACAGTGACCCAAGCCAGCGATCGAACCCGGGTCCCTGACGCTGTGAGGCAGCAGTGCTAACCATTGTGCCACCCCTTCCACTGCCATGGCGCTAAACTCTGGGATTTTCCTGGCATTCTCACCTTTGAGTCAGAGTTCAAGCCCCAGATATAATCCAAGCTGACTCTCCAGTGCTCTAGTGAAAGAGTGCCATATTGACACAGGTGCCGTCTTACAGATGAGACATGAAACTGAGGCTTCTTCTATCCTCAGGTGGATGTTAAAGATCCCACAGCACTACCTCGATGAAGAGCAAGGGAGCTCTCCCCAGATTTGTGGTCAATATCTATTCCTCAGGCAACATCACCAACACAGATTACCTGGTCATTGCCTCATTGCTGTTTGTAGGGACTGACTCTGCTTAAATTTACTGCAATTCCTTCAGTCAAACAAGTTCCACTCCAAAAGCACCTCTTTGGCTGTAAAGCACTTTGATATATCCTGAGTCATGAAATGTGTTTTGTGAATGCAAGTTTAAAATCTCCTCCCCCAACCCCAATCCACATTGGATATTATTAATGAACCCGCTTCTTTGTAGGTGAGTGTATTTATTCTGTATTATATATGTTTAAACACAAAGGATTCCATAGATTCTGTCCATACAATACCAAACCCTGGCCTGCCACCTCCCCCGACTCGGAATTGCTCACATGGCCATGTTTATCATGCCAACTGCAATCTTTTTCTCAACTTCAGTGCTCACAAGTGTGTGGCGCATTCCCTGTGTGCAAGCTACCATATGATGGGAGGATAGCAAACACTTTTTGGATGAATGAACCAAGATGGAGAAAGCAACCTCCTTTATCTGCACTTGGCTTGTAGTTTTGTGAATAACCTTTGAATGGGCAGAATTTTGTTGAGGCATCTGGGGGTCTTGCGTGTTGACTGAAGAGCTGGCCAGAGGCCCACGCTGCCTCTCTTCAGGAAGATCTGCTGAACCACAAGCTAATTAAGCAGTGTCAAGGCCAATGGCAGGCCTTCCCATGGAATCAAGATTCCGGAGGAAGTCACAGGGCTTGTATTCAACAGCGCCATTGGGAGGGTTGTGGCTGCTGTCAAAAGGACAGGCACAGGATTGCGGAGAGACCCAGGCCATGGGTAAGTATATGGGCAGTGGTGGGTGTTATTGGGTGGGAGTTGAAGGAAAAAGGTGCAGGGAGGGTTATTAGTAAGGATAGAGCATGGCTCTCGGCAGGATCCCCCCTCCAACATCCGGTCCTTTGATCAAGCTCTGAGTGCCTTTGATTGAAGAATACCCCCTCCCCCAGTCCCCAGACCCTACCTACCACCTCTCGCACCATCCCTACTCCCCCTCCCTCACTCTCCCGCCCCTTCCAGGCCGCATGAATTTAGCTGTCAAACGCATCTTGTCTGTATAATGCACAGAAACAATACTTTTCAATGTATACTAATACATGTGACAATAACAAATCAAATCAAATCCCTTGGGCTACAATTTTACAGCCTTTTTGCCGATAGGAACTGTTTGTCTTCCCCAAAGTCAACAAACGATTGAATGGCTTGCTGTACTTGCCACAGCGAGGCCAACCCATCTATATCTGGGTTAATACCAGTGGCGGTGGAATAAGGCCCTCTAGTGATCATTAATTGGTCACCTAAGGGACTCAATTGGCAGCAGGGCTGAAAGGTCATTTGTGGGTTTTCCTGCCCAGAATTTAGTTTAAGCGGAAGCAGGGAGTCGGCAGGGTTCAGGTACGCCACCATCCCACCTAATAAAATGTCGTTCCTGCCTCCAAACTCACCCAAGGAGAGAGCAGAAGATTGCACTCAATGAAGCAAACAATTCCTTGATGCAACTTATAATCTTGTCCTGCAGGTGGCTCTCTACCTCTATCATCGCAGCACTTAAAGAGCCCTCTCTTTTGAAAGTGAAATGTTTGGGGGAAGAAATTAATTTAGTGTATGAGGTTTTCCTTCCAAACTATATATGGTGTATGGATATGAATTACATTTTGCATAGACACCCAAATCATCAGTGCTTGTCTTCTATACATAACCTATATATTCAAATAATGCTATCACAAAACAACATCATGAACACAATCGTATATTAAAAACCTCCCAGAATATATGTTAAGAAAATCACGAGGAAACATATTTAAATATAAAAATATTTTGAGGTTCAGTAGGCAGAAATGTTTTTGACCATTGAAAATAAAATAAACCTCTTTAAGTTTTCCTGCAAAATTCATTATTTGTTGGCCAATATGTTATAGTTAATGATCAACTCAACTCCCTGAATTACACTGTCAAATGTATAAGAATGCTCCACACAACATTTACAATGCCATTTTTTTAGTTTAAGCCAATGAAACAAGAGATTTGCTGTCTCTTTAATGAAATGGAAAATATGATCAACTGGTATTCGACTGCACCAGGCAGGAGAATAAAAGATAGCCTGGATCTCAGAGAGGCCATTAAGTGGTAGAGTTGGGTCACACATAACTTTTCTGCTTAATTAGGGTAAAAATGGAGACGGAGTGACTAGTTTTTCTTACTCATTCAGACTACATCTGAAACCATTTTCTCTCCTCTGCCCCCAGCTGTGGCACTTCATTCACCTTGTATAGGGTGTGAACCAATAGCCTGCAGAGGTCCAAGTCTTGTGAAACTGCTCAAGTCCTTTCTGAATCATAGGAGGAAACTTGTTGAAGCAGAACCGGCCCCTACATCACTTGGTCACTGTTTTATCAAAGACCACAGACTTTATTGTCTGTAATTCTGTTTTTTTATCCTCACTTCATGCTGGGCTTTGCTCATCAATATTAATTGTGTTCTGCCAATTGAACAACAAAGAGGATCAAACTTGCCTTCTAATATTTAACGCGATTGTGAAGTGATTTAAATTAAATAAAATCAATCTGCACTGAGCTAATGGTAACTTTAAGCAATCATTTAGCAGTAAAATTGGAGACATTTCCAATTAGTAGAAAGTGGGAAACATCTATTTTTAAGTGCTTTGATGGCTCATTTTGTAAGTAATTGTATGGCATAATTACAGATTGCTCCAAAGAAACGCACATGGATGAAAACCCACATATTTTAATAAGCTGTCTAAATAAAAAAAAAGAGCTTAGCAAAATTAGCACAACAGCCGAGATGACTCATCCTGTAAGGGTTAAGTAGTGTTATCATCGACAAAGTTCAAAGTGATACAAAAACATGGTGCAGAGATTGAGTCTTGTTCAGAAAACGTTTTGTGTGTCACATTTCTGATACCTCACAATTGACTCAAGTCGACCAACAAAGGGATCTTGCAGCTTTAAATCCTTTGAAAAGAGGTTATAGGACAGCTTCCAGTTAAAGAATTGCTATTTTTCCTTTTAAGAAGGTGTTGAGCAAAAATAAAACTGTTGTTCTTTGTTCCCTGGAAGTTGTTCAGTGTTCATTGAAATTCATAGCACCAGCTCACTTCCCAGCTGAATACATCAGTATATATTGAACGTATTTTGCAAATAGCGACTGAAATCTCTTAATTACTGGAAGAACTTCCATTGAACACCTAGAAAAATAGATTATTGCAAGATTATAGAGCTAAATATTAGCAACAGTAAAATAAGTATGCAGACGCTTCAACTTTCAAAATCCATTTAAGAAACACCCTTGCCGAAGGCGATGTTACACAAACTGCACTCCTGATCCACAAGGAAAGTTTACCATGCCTTACTGGAGGTACAGGCTCCCTTGCCTCCAGGAATATAAAGCACCCACAGGACAGCCTGAAGCTAATTTGGTCACCAGTTTGTGTTGGCGGGTGGTTTCTGTGCCGTGTGATTTTGCACTGATTTCTGACCATGTCAGATTGGAATCTGGGGGAGGAAATTAAGTGAGACCTGAAAATTAAAAAAGCCTGGGTTTCAATCCTTGAGCAGATAAGTCACTTTCCACCTGCCCAAAACCCAGCTATAGGTAAAATGGGAACCATTTTTGCACTTTGGTTTTTAAATCACAGCCAGATTCAGCCTAATACTAGATTGTCCTGGGACATTGGGTGATTAGAGAAATTGAATGATTTATAATGATATAAAGGCATCAATCACTCATAAGGGATTGCGGGTTCATTTATTGAGACTAGGCATATGGCAACAATTACACAGAGGTAGAAAGCTTGAACAAACATCAACAGCAGAGCTGTGTATTGTGTGCTCTGCTTAAAACCAAAAGTGAAACTAAAACTGGATTGCATGACACACTTTCCACCTATTGATGTCATGTTGTAATCCCTTAAAGGCATATTACAAGAGAAAATATTATGGTAGTTAAGAAAATTAGTTGCCTTCTCTGCACTCTTAATTATTATTTAAGAACACATTTGAAATGCATGGAACACTTGGAACAAAGAAAAAATATTTAAAAAAAAGTATAGTACAATTTTCTAAATCAATATACTTTATGACAGTATCATTTAAACCATTTAACTGTTAGCAAAACTATTTAAAACAGTGTCTTATTTTTCAGTAAGATCCTCTCTCACTAGCTGATCTTTTTGCAACTCTGGTCTAGTGTCATAACATTGTAAAATGCTCTTTCTTCCAATTATACAGAAAGCATTTTCTAAGAACATTCCTTTTACTAAGTCCCAGTAGTCTCAGAAAATTTGAGTGAATAGGATGCCTCTAACAGCACTTAAATGATGCTAAACACAATCATCCTGTTTTCATAGTTTTTTTGTGAAGTTGTAGATAAAGTTTCAAAGGCATCCACATAGTCTACACATCAAAGTGTATAATTGATCTCAATGACACAATTTGATATTGTCATGTCAAAGGCTCATTGATGCATCTGATGCTGCCTCCTCATGAGTAACAACCCCACGGTTCAATTCTCCTCACTCAGTCTCCTCTCTCAACCTCCCAACCTCAAGCTCTATAGTGGTTAATCTTACCAACACATCTTGTCCTATTCACCATTATTCCCTTGGACTGTCAACACCCCTCCCTATTCAACTAATTGGAAGAGGAGACTCCAAAAACATGCCCACCTGAATGCTAATTGCGCCCAGCACATCAGTGTCAAAGTTAAGGTGAAACATTTATAAAGATTTGTAGCCAAAAGTCCAAGTGGATGATCCATTTCTACCACCTCCTATGGTCCCCATCATAGTCTTCAAATGATGCATTTCATTCCACATGATATCAAGAAACAGCTGAGGGCATTGAACTGAAAAAAGACTAATGGCCCTGACAGCATCTGAAGATCCCTGCAGTGCAGGAAGAGGCCTTTCTGCCTATCAAGCCTCCACAGATAACAATCCCACCCAGACCTTATGCCTGTAACCCCACATATTTACCCTGCAAGTCCCCCTGACGCTAAGGTGCAATTTAACATGGCCAATCAATCTAACCCACACATCTTTAAACTGCGGGAGGTAACTGGAGCACCTGGAGAAAACCCACGCAGACACGGGGAGAGCGTGCAAATTCCACAGTGACCCAAAGCCAGAATTGAACCCGCGTCCCTGGTGCTGTGAGGCAGCAGTGTTAATCACTATGCCACCATGTCATGTAGCACTGAAGACTTGGACTATGTTCTGAGCCAAGCTGACCAAGTGAAAACACTGGCATCTATGTGACAGCGTGAAACATATCCCAGCTTTGTCCACCTAGAAAAAAAGGACAAATCCAATCCTGCCAATTACTGACCCATAAGTCTACTTTCAATTATCAGCAATATATGGACATTGCTATTATGTGGCAATTACTCAGCAGGTTGGGTTTCATCAAGATCACTCTGCTTTTGACCTCATTATAGCCTTTGTCCAAACATGGGCAAAAGAACTGATTTCCAGTGGCAAGGTGAGTGTGACTGCCCTTGGCATCAAGGCAACATTTGACCATGTGTCCTCGGCCCACCTACCTTCAGCTGAGTCATCAATCACTCCTTACCTCACAGCACCATGGGTGCACTTCCATCAGATGAACGGCAGCTGTTTATGAAGGTGGCTCACCATCACCTTCTCAGGGATAATTAGGGATGGCAGCAGATTCTGTCATGGTCGGCACTGTGCACATCCTGAGAACAAATAAAATGCAATTTCTTCTTTTCTTTCCATATCTGCGATTAAAAATATTAAGAAAAGCTTTGTCCTGGTAATGGACAATATAAATGCTGATAATACCTGACCATGAGAAATGTTGTGCATGATTATGTGTAAAGAGATAGCTGAAAGTATGTTTTAAACCTTAAAATACCAATGTTTGGATTTTTAAAAACTGCTTCTGATTACGTTGCATCAATTTCTCACATTATAGACTTGTAACAGTGTCCTGAATATGTGCTGTAATCTACATTGCACATTATGTTTGTTTTCACTTATAGAGTACACACGAAGCAGATCAGAGTATAGAAGGTTTGTTCTTTGTCATGGGGGAGTGACTCTATTTAAAGTTAAGGTGAGGGGACATGAGGGGCAGATGGAACCTGCTTTTGCAATGAAAGACTTTTTTATGCTATTTATGATAATCAGTGGGAACATTCCTCATCCATTTCAGATGATTGGGTAATGAGGTTGCACAGAATGTGCTCACATTGTTCCACAGAGACCATTAAAACTCCCACTTGCAACATTAGCAGCCCCTCTCTTTATACAGAGGCCCTGGAAAGTTTAAAGCAACAATATAAAGGAGGTATCATTGGACAGAGCAGAACGCCTTTGTGCTGCACCCAATTTATGTTGGTTTAACATCATTTGTAATGTTGGGAGGAGGGTTGTGCTTTATTCAGATTAAATATATTTAAAGCCGTAGAAAATGTGAGCATTACTTGAAAAGCTACACTGGACTGTGACTTGTCCATTTGTGCATTCAGCTAAATTAAAGCATATCCCTCTTCAGGCTATCGAGGTTGTATTCAGAAGTGTCAGATGTCAAATCCATACACACAACATGCACCAGCCTTCTCAGAACATTCTGCACAGTTATGTTACAAAGCTGCAGATGTCTTCATATAGAAAGACTTTTGATTTAATTGCCCTATTGTTAGTATAGATCGGAATGCCATCACTTTGGAAATGTCTTGAGCTAAGCTGGTTGTGCAACTTGTTCCCAAAGCAAACTGGCCTAGCTGCGTTTTTGCGCAAATTCAGTTGGACACAATGCCTGTGATTTCATAAGAAATTTGGCTTAAAATAGAATTATTTTGTCGTATTCCTGAAGTATTAATATTCCTTTCAATTATTCAATTGACATACGGGGATGTTGACTGGACTTGTTTCTGTTCCTCTGAGCTTAAAGACCCGCATGCAGCCTCATAGATCCCAGTTACTGCACTCTCAGTGTACATTGCAAATCTACACTGTTTCAAATTAATTGTAACAGTCGTAACTAAATGAATGTGGTCCTTCTGTTTAGGAGGATTCCTTTTGAGCTTCATTTTAGTTACTAACAGACCTCTAATTAGGAGAAATTTTCTTAAGATTACAAGCAACTCTAGGTCTTCATCATTATTCTATTTCATTTGTAATGGAAAAGTTGTAAGAAAGCATGCTTCAAGTTAGTTGATCCACAATTTGAATTGCAACATGCTATAATATATTTTCATATTCTTTCATAAAACCTCAGGTCTTTAAGTTAGCGCATGTAGAAATCAGGATTGGAATCAATGAATAATATTTTAGAAGTTATATTCCTCAATTAACTATTGCATAAAACTCTTAATCCAACCTCTGTCATTGTTTTTTGGAATACAACAGTAGATTCTTAACGTTGAGTTTATGTTTCACTTTTATCGTTGTTATATTGGCTCGCAGCTTAAGAAGTAATGCTAACTTGTTCAACATTACTTAAAAAAAAATAACTACCCCAATGTTTTATACAAAATGATTTAGTTGCTAAGAGAATATCCTTGCTTCTGGGAACCGGAAATATTCAGCACTCTAGAATTTTGTAAACGCAGGAAGCAATACATGTTGTGTGTTAAAAAGCCATCCATGGCACCACAAAATAATTGTTTTATTGCAATTGTCACCACGATGTACACTCTGTATCCGAACTCCTATTTAACAGCAGCACCTCAATTTTAATATCAAAATGTGATAGTTGATTAGCTTGGTTCTTACTGGTAAAATTGAATATCGCAAAATATATTGATGCGCATGACTTCTTGCAGGTGTTGAGAGGCATTTAATATGATTTTGATCTAGAGGGAAACAAACAAATTAATAGTTTCTTGGCAATGTTCCTTAAAGTTTTTTTTTAAGACAGTGGTAGGATAATAGTCTAATTACCACATATAATTTGTCATCTCCTGAGGAGAGGTTAAGGGCTAAGAGCAGAGATTCCTTTGATCTGGCTCTCTGCCACTGTGTCATATGTCCAGGACTAATCAAGTTATCATATCAACAAATCTCCCTCAGTCACAGGCTTCAGTGTCTGGCCTTTGAGAGAAATTTGATGGCTGCAGCGCAGACAAATTTCTAGCAGCAGGAAGTTGGAGCGTTCCCGCCTGGCTGTATGAAAAGTACCTGTAACCTCCGCACAACCTCTCCTCTCTCTCACGCTGAGAGTTCACATCGTGTGAGTCTCATGCTGTTCACTGCAATCAGTCAGCAGCCTCTGATTAGGCCAGAGTTACAGTGTGAGGGGGGCTGTTCCTATTCACCATCAAATACACAATGCAGATTAAGCCACACTGCAATTATTTGGTTACAAAACCTTGTTTTCTGGAATTGCATCTCATGGATGAGAGACTGAGCTTAGAGATGTGAAATAAAAGATATAAACATGAAATTATATCGATGTTTTCTCCAATTTTACACAGGGATAAATGAAGTGTAGCTGTAAATGTTCTTTTGTCCTAAGGTACTGTGAAGCATTATATTCTTACTTTAAACATTGGTTACATCAGAGCCCCATGAGTGGCAAGAATGGTTTTTTTTGGGCACAAACTAAAAGCATTGCGGAGTGCAAAAACCAGAAGAAAGAATAAAAAGGGCATTTCTCTAGCACAAAGAATTTCCTACAAGGCTTCACATTTTAATACTAGCACTGCAGAAACAGCTAATTACAACTTTCCACCCTGGAGTCTTTTTGAAAGCTTCTGAAGACCAGAGGCGCGATTCCATTCAGGGTTAAGCCGTCATAAAATGGCATGTCCCATTGAAATTAAATGAGAAGTGCCAATTTAAGACAACTGAAATCTAATTAGAAATGGAGCCTCAATACTGACAGCTATTTACATTATCTGTTAGTTCGCTTTTGCTTCAATGCCAAACTTCATTGAGAGTACATTTAGATATCAAGTATCATCAAGGAGGCTGAATGCACTGCATGCCATTAATGAGCACTCATGGGTTACCAAAGTTATATTTTTTCTGTCAATTCCCACTTACACACACAGTTACCATAAGGGGAGTAAAATCATATCTGAGTTACTGATCTTTCTGCTACAGGCAGTGTGGTATTACTGAGGAAGAAAAAGCAAAATATTATTTTAATAGAATCATGCATGCCCATAACTTCTCACTCCAATGTCAAAAATATTAATTCTCATTACAAAAAGCCAGCGCAGAAAGAGTAAAAGAATTTAGAAAAATATAATCCTTCTTTGTTTGTTACTTCACTGAATAGCAAGTTGCGATTTTAAATCTTTTATTTTACCAAATGAATGCTCAGATATTTATTTGAAAAGCAGAACTCTTAAAGAACCATACCTTGTCATAAAATTAAGATAAATATTTGAAAAAAGAATGCAAGTTGCTTTTCACACACAAATGCTCTGATTAGTTTTAGGCCCAGAATTCTTCAACAACAGAAGAGAGCCAAAGATTATTTTTCTCACTGGAAGATTGTGGATTTTGGTACAATACTTTGGAGTTCGATGACACAGCGGAGAGCGGATATTTTTGCAGATTGCTTTCCGTTAAATTATTTTTTCGTGAGAATCTCCTGGCAGGCATGACAAAAGCTCAGGTATGGAATCTCTGCTGGAGACTGACCTTTCACATCTGCAGCCAATGCACTGCGAGCGAGTCACACAATGGAGCTCAAAGTTGGTCAGTGCACTGACCCTGGCTGCCAAAGCTACCTGCTGCTCTCTTCAGAGCTGCAAAAAGCACGGCTTTCAAAATGATGAAAAAACTCTTGGATAATAAAGAAGTAACAAATGTTAATAAAAGCCAATAGGAACCATCTTAAACCATTGAAAATAATGTCAACATCTGTGGGCCTTTTACTCAAACAGGCAGAAGCTGATGAATAAACTCTTGAAAAGGCATTCAGCACAAAGATATTTGAACACTACAGTTTTTTTTGTATTTCTCAATGCAGATTTTGATTGCATGCACTTGTTTCTTTTTGATGTCTTTGAATCAATACCGATGTTCAGCTTCATCCTTATTATGAAACTCAGGAGTATGAATCAGACTGCAAGAGTAACTTTAGTCTTAAGTTTAATGCAAGGGAATGATCCCCCCAACAAGCACATGACTTCACATCACACTCAAGGGGAGAGGTAATTCCATTCTCTTGAAATAATCTGCGATAGGAGACTATTTTTATCAGGGTTGTAAAGGTTTCAGATGTAATCCTCTTAACTTTACTGGGAATTACACATTTTGGAACATTGAGAAAGCAGAAGAGTAAAAAGGGGTGAAATAGCTATACATAACATTTGAAATGTTTGGACTAAAAGGCAAGCTCTGTTCTGAATGCTTTTTGGTTGAACTGCCAGATGATGCTTGTTAAACATCATGAATCTTGACTTTTCATGTGAATATATAGTAGCTTTAATGCATATATTGAGATAGTTTAAAAGCTTCAATATTAATGTTCCGGAGGTTTCTCCATAAAGTTACTGACTCACCGTTTGGTCATTCAATCACTTACAATAACTGAAATTTAAAATTATCAGCACATTTCAATGTTTTTTATCATGTATTTTTTATGATCTAAATTGTGATGAGTTCATATTCATCGTAATCACCTCTTCCAAATATTTTTCTTGTGCATTTTCTGCTGTGATTCAGAACAGAGTACTTAATCTGCCAAGGAAGCATAAATGTACATCCTTCTGACTGAATTTTCCATCAAGTCATACTTAACATTAACCTTCTGGGGCGGCATGGTGGCGCAGTGGTTAGCACTGCTGCCTCAGAGCCAGGGACTCGGGTTTGATTCCCATATTGGGTCACTGTATGTGCGGAATCTGCATGTTCTCCCTGTGCATAGGTTTCCTCCTGTTCTGGTTCCTCTCACAGTCTAAAAGACGCGCTGGTTAGATGCATTGGCCATGCTAAATTCTCCCTCAGTGTACCCGAACACTTTATTTGGGTAATAAAGGTGCTGGAGTGTAACAACTCGGGAATTTTCACAGTAACTTCATTGCAGTGTTAATAAAGTTTTTAAAAGTTTATTTATTAGTTTCACAAGTAGGCTTATATTAACACTGCCATGAAGTTACTGTGAAAATCCTCGAGTTGCCACACTCCGGCGCCCATTTGGGTGCACTGAGGGGGAATTTAGCATGGCCAATGCACCTAACCAGCACATCTTTTGGACTGTGGGAGGAAACCTAGGCATCCGGAGGAAATCTATGTAGACATGGGGAGAACGTGCAGACTCCGCACAGTGACCCAAACCGGGCATTGAACCTAGGTCCCTGGTGCTGTGAGGCAGCAGTGCTAATAATATAGGCATACTTGTAACACTAATCAGTAAAATTTAAACCTTAAAACTAGGATTAGGGGCACATAGATCTGATGGCTGTTAAATAACCTGTGAACCATTTGTTTCATTTAATTAGAAATCAGATTAAGATCAAATGCGTACATTTCCTTGATTTATGCAACATTCATCTTTGTGAAGGAGATAAATTGGTTGATGATGTAAGTGACACACCATGCAATATTTTCTTCTGCATTTTATGGCAAACGTTATATAGCATCATTTTCTTCATTGCTATGTATGTTCATGTATGTAGCATTATAAGTTGTTTCTGAAAAAAATTAAGTCAACAAAAGTGCTAAACTTGACACCAAACTGATTCAAAACAGGAGTTTGTAAAGGAATGGAGTTCATTCAAGAGTTAATTGTTTGAACCATTCTAAAACACTCAGAAACAGTCATGTTTATGGGATAAATTTAAATTTTAACAACAGAAGATTAAGCCGCTTATTCCATCCCCTTTTCCTGTTACTTGTCCAGGCTGAACCTGATGGTACACATTCTTGCTCTCCTTTCAATGCAAAACCTCCTATCCAGTTTATTAGCAATCCCACCTACTTTGATTATGACCTTGGCTGCTTATATCCCATTGCCACTGAGTCTTCATCCACATCTTTGCCGCCTAGTAGCTTCCTTTTTATAATGTTCTCTTCGCAAGTATCTTTAACTCTACATGACAAAAATATCAAATTCCCTACAACTCTGTTCCTCATATCCTCAAATTCTCTGTTCCTCAAATTCCCTACAACCCTGTTCCACGGATTTGTGAAGGGCAAGTTGTGCCTCACAAATCTGATAGAATTTTTTGAGGAGGTAATTAAGTGTGTTGATGAAGGTAGGGCAGTTGATGTCATATACATGGATTTTAGTAAGGCGTTTGATAAGGTCCCCCATGGTCGGCTTATGATGAAAGTAAGGAGGTGTGGGATAGAGGGAAAGTTGGCTGATTGGATAGGTAACTGGCTATCTGATCGAAGACAGAGGGTGGTGGTGGATGGAAAATTTTCGGACTGGAGGCAGGTTGCTAGCGGAGTGCCACAGGGATCAGTGCTTGGTCCTCTGCTATTTGTGATTTTTATTAATGACTTAGAGAAGGGGGCTGAAGGGTGGATCAGTAAATTTGCTGACGACACCAAGATTGGTGGAGTAGTGGATGAGGTGGAGGGCTGTTGTAGGCTGCAAAGAGACATAGATAGGATGCAAAGCTGGGCTGAAAAATGGCAGATGGAGTTTAACCCTGATAAATGTGAGGTGATTCATTTTGATAGGACAAATTTAAATGTGGATGACAGGGTCAAAGGTAGGGTTCTGAAGACTGTGGAGGAACAGAGAGATCTTGGGGTCCATATCCACAGATCTCTGAAGGTTGCCACTCAAGTGGATAGAGCTGTGAAGAAGGCCTATAGTGTGTTAGCTTTTATTAACAGGGGATTGGAGTTTAAGAGCCGTGGGGTTATGCTGCAACTGTACAGGACCTTGGTGAGACCACATTTGGAATATTGTGTGCAGTTCTGGTCACCTCACTATAAGAAGGATGTGGAAGTGCTGGAAAGAGTGCATAGGAGATTTACCAGGATGCTGCCTGGTTTGGAGGGTAGGTCTTATGAGGAAACGTTGAGGGAGCTAGGGCTGTTCTCTCTGGAGCGGAGGAGGTTGAGGGGAGACTTAATAGAGGTTTAAAAAATGATGAAGGGGATAGACAGAGTGAACGTTCAAAGACTATTTCCTCGGGTGGATGGAGCTATTACAAGGGGGCATAACTATAGGGTTCATGGTGGGAGATATAGGAAGGATGTCCGAGGTAGGTTCTTTACTCAGAGAGTGGTTGGGGTGTGGAATGGACTGCCTGCAGTGATAGTGGAGTCAGACACTTCAGGAACATTTAAGCGGTTATTGGATAGGCACATGGAGCACACCAGGATGGTAGGGAGTGGGATAGCTTGATCTTGGTTTCAGATAAAGCTCAGCACAACGTCGTGGGCCGAAGGGCCTGTTCTGTGCTGTACTGTTCTATGTTCTATGTTCTTTGTTCTAACTCTGTTCCTTATATCCTGTCCCATTTACAGTTGTCTCAAACCCTATCAACACTGATGGCATGAAAACATTGGTTTCCCATTAGTCCACTGACATCAAAATCCTTGTCCGCATTCTCAAATCCCTTCATGGCCTCACAATGTCCAGTCCCAAGTTCTTTCCTGCTTTCCTTTTTCAATTTCCTGAGTTTTGTCCTATATAGCTTGCAAATTCAGAAGGAGTTTGCCACTCAGCATCTCCCTACCTAAGCAAATTTATCCAACCCATCACACATTCTCACCTTTTTCAACGCCCCTCTCACATCCTCTCTACTGTCACTGACAGAATTTCCTGTCTCCTTGTGTTGCATCCTGGAATCCACTTCCTGACCTCATTAGCCTTGCTGCTGTCACCCCATTTTCAGAAGCCTCCGCTTTTGATCATCTTTCCACTAATCTTCCATCCTCTCCATGAAGCACTTTGTAATATTTTGACATGTGAAAGATACTACTGAGGTGCTTGCCATGTGTTGATAGGCTATAAGAAAAACAACACTGTACCCCAAGCTGGATGTGATTTAAACATGTCCAGTAGCTTGGTACAGACAATGTATTAGTAAAAGAGAAATTGTTGGGGGAAAAAAAGAAAAATCCCCAGGGTTCTCCAGCCTCTCTATATAACCTGAGTTCATCATCCTTTGCACCATTCTAGTAAATTGCTTCTGCACTTTCACCACTGTTATAAATTTATTGTTGACATATCTTCAGGCATCAAGGTCAGAATTTTCCTGGCCCATTGGTGGCGTGATTGGAGGCAGTGAGGTCAGGAAAATAGGGGAGAATCACATGGAATGGCTACTTGACACACTCCCGTGGCAGGTAGCTTACGCAGGACAGGCTGGGAATAGAATCAGCTGCTCACTCTGTGGGGTTTGATTAAGGCCCTGACTGGGGATGATATTGCTGTCATCAGACTACCCACATACCATGTGGAGCCTGCCAGGTCAACAGAGGGTGTCTTCCTGCAGCAGGTTTAGAGGGCATCAGAGCTCTGAGCCCTAGTGACAGACCTTGTGTGCAGGAACAGAATGGCCATACCAGTGACCCAAGTGATTCCACCTGAAGGATTTTCCTGCTTCTGAGGAGCCGACTGACTTTGTCCCGAATGGGTTTAATCTTTATCCACACCCCCGAGGGTGCCTTCATGTTGAGAAGGACTTGTGGTCTTCGACCTGCCTCAGCAGGAGAGCTCCAAATATGTGCGGGTCAAGTTGATTGGCCATGCTAAATTGACCCTAGTGTCAGGGGGATTAGCAGGGTAAATATGTGGGGTTGTGGGATTAGGACCTGGGTGGGATTGTGGTCGGTACAGACTCAATGGGCCAATTGGCCTCCTTCTGTACTGTAGAGATTCTATGATTCTATGAGAGGCTGCTGAGGCTCTGAAGCTACCGGCCCTCAGATTGAGCTTGCAACAGAGGGCCCTTAATAGGGTGGCAAGTGCACCCCAACTAGGAGGCTACCTGAAGGAAGAATGTACCACCTGTCTCACTGATAACAAATGTGGGTTTAGAGTCCCAACTCAGTTCCAACCTCGGGCTCTTGAACCATGGGGAAATCCAATCCCACATTTCCAAATTAGTTTTGAGAATTCAGCATGGCTTATGAGAATCCAAAACCAAAGCACTTTCAGCAATTTAATCTTCGGTACTTCTCGTAAATGTTTATCGGAGTTTTTAGTAGGTTACTTAGCAAAGCCACAATTTGCGGTGCGCTGCCAATATGCAAGTTCAATTTACTCATAGTTGCCTGATAAGTCACGGGCATGGTCAGGCTGAGTTTTACATTGCTGAATGGCCAATGATTCTGAACAATCTCTGGCTTGTTGAGGAAAACCTATAGATTCTTGGAATACCTCAAGTGTTTTGAGGGTGTTCATGCAGGAAACTGCATATGGCAATAAAAAGCGATTTGATTGACAAAACAGAGCTACATCGTGTCTGAGTATTTAATTCATGTACGGGCAACACAAATTACAATTAAAGCTGGAACTGGAATTAGAAAACAGCTGCTTCTTGGCTAAACACTGACATTCTGAAAGGTAGTCCTGTCATCACCTGTATGTCCTTACTGAACAAGAAAATGCAGCTGACATTTCTGGAAGGATAGCACAGAATGTTTCGAATTTTGATCTCAATCTATAACATTTTACTGTTCAGCTGGATGCTAAAACTGATCTTACGGTTTTGATTTTCTGATAAGGCAAAAATAGATTTGGGTTAATGACTGGTTCAGACTCCCCTGATCTAAAGGGCAGGCTACACTCTTTATTCCAAGAAGAGAGCTGTTGTCTGGTTTTAATAGCTGCTTAGCTGAGTGAGCTTAGCATGCAAATCAACTAGCTGGGGCAAGCTTGTGAGGAAACAGCTTCTGGTGTCCTGCAACATGCCATAAACGGGGGAGTTGTGGAAAGACAAAACAGTGGCCTGGCTGTTCATAACAACACAGTGGTGATATATAGGTAGCATTCTGCTTTCAGTGCTGGAGGTGAATCATAGAATCCATAGAATCCCGACAGTGCAGAAGGAGGACATTCGGCCCATCGAGCCTGCACCGACCACAATCCCACCCAGGCCCTATCCCCGTAACCCCACATATTTACCTCACTGTCCCTCCTGGGACACAAAGGGGCAATTTAGCACGGCCAATCAATCTAACCCGCACATTTTTGGACTGTGGGAGGAAACCGGAGCACCCGGAGGAAACCCACACAGATACGGGGAGAATGTGCAAACTCCACACAGACAGTGACCCAAGCTGGGAATCGAACACCAGGTCCCTGGAGTTTTGAGGCAGCAGTGCTAACCACTGTGCCACCGCAGGTAAAACTGGAGGAGCTATAGTGAAGTCAAGTGTTGCAAATGGGGCTGAAGACAACCCTGCAGTAAAAACACAGGAGGGATTTCACCAAATTAATCAGAACCCACCGACTCCCTGGGCAGGATTTTCTGATATTTTTTCAAAGTGTCGGTCCTGATGTGAAAACCGGGGAGAATCCTGCCGGTGCCGATGGTGGGGAAAATCGTCATACATTCAGCTTTTTTCACAAAATACTTTTCTTCCGTGTGTTTCACGCTGCGCTTGTGGTGGCTTGTCTCTGATTCGCTCACCTGAGGAAACCCCAATTAAAACAGAGAGCAGGAAAAATTACTTCTCTCAAAGGGTCGTGAATCTGTGAAGTGTGGTGGATACCGGGGCATTGAATAAATTTAGGGAGGAGATAGACAGATTTTTAATTAGTAACAGGTTGAAGGGAAAATGGGCAGGAAAGTGGAATTGAGGCCGAGTCAGAATCGGCCATGATTGTGTTGAATGGCGGAGAAGACTCGAGGGGCTTTATTGTGTATTCCTGCCCCTCGTTCTTCTGTGTCAGAGTGAATACTTGACATATGTCATGGGGCTGAGTTAGTAGAGGTGTTTGGAGATAACATCTTCAGGGAGTGACCTGGTATGTGGTGAAGACATTGGTTCTGACTGTAAAGATTGTGTTCAGGCCACTTTCTCCAAGTAGTTTCTACTACCTTTGCCAGTATTATGACAAGGAGACAAGATGGAGGTGGAGAAGGGGGAGAAGTTCTGTCAGATGAAGAGCTGCTCACTGAAATCTTCCATCTTAATGAACTGCATCTTCAGGGCAGGACGAGGATCACAATGCCAGTGACCATGAAGCGGACTACAGCCAGGAATATTATTGCACCTGGCTCCTTCCAGACTGCAGCAGGCGATGTTTGCAACATCTTCCAGTTTGCCATCCACTGAAAGTCACTGAGATTCTCCACACAAAAAGAGCTGAGCGCATTTCATTCTCTTGTCAGTGATGGAGAAACAGCAGCAAGTTCACACTCCACAGAGCCAGTATCACTCCTAATCGGGACAGTACCTCAGAAGTCCTAGCAATGTGTTGGGGACAAATTGCTGGACTGCTGTGACATCTTGCAAGCCTCTTCAAATACTTGTACCTGCAGCCATGATATAGTTTGAGTTTGCACTAGTCATAGACGAATAGAGTTTTATAGCACAGAGATAGACCCTTCAGCCCAATCTATCCTGATTCCATTTTCCAGCACTTGGTCTGCAGCCTTGTATGCTATGACGTTTCAAATACTCATCTAAATGCTTCTTAAATGTTTTGAGGGTTATTTCCTCAATGCTCTTTCAGGCAGGGGGTTCCAGAATCCTAATATCCGGTCGGTGAAAACGTTTTTCCTCAAATCCCCTCTTATTCTCCTGCTCCTTACCTTTGGCTACTGGCCGTTCTACTCAGGGGAAAAGTTTCTTCCTATTTGCCTTATGAATACCCCTCATAATTTTGTATCCCTCGATGAGGTTCCCCCTCAGCCTACTCTGCTTTAAGGAAAACAACTCCAGCCTAACCAGCCTCCCTTCATAGATGAAATACTCCATACCCAGGCAACATCCTGGTGAATCTCCTTTGCATACTTTCTAGTGCAATCACATCCTTCCAATAGTGTGGTGCAGAACTGCACACAGAACACTAGTGAGCTTTTTATACAGGTCCTTCCTAACCTCCCTTTCCATATATTCTATGCCTCGGCAAGTATTCCATATGCCTTCTTAACCACATTGTCTACCTGTCCTGCCTTCAGGGATCTTTGGACATGCATCCCAATATTCCTCTGGTCCTCTGTACTTCCTAGCATCCTACCATTATTGGGCATTCCCTTGCCTTGTTAGTCCTCCCAAAATGCATCACCTGACATTTTTCAGAGTTGTGGTGGCATGGCCCCTTTAAGGGGGGAGGGGTGGGGGGTGATCCCTGAGGGCCACATGATCTGGCCGGACCCAATGGAGAGGCTTTGTTGCAAAAAAGTATTCTCAGATCGACAAGGAAAGTCTGGCAGTAATTTCTGCAGTGAAGAAATTTCATCAATATATTTATACATTGGAGATTTTACCATAGTATCAGATCACAAGCCATTATTGGGTGAATTGTGAGAGGATAAACATGAGCCACCAATTGCCTCTGTGATGGTACAGAGACGGCTCTATTGTTAGCTGCACACAGCTACTCTGCCACCCCCCGGAACGATGACTTTTATTACAGGATTGCACAATGCACACACCCAGGAAAAAGTAGGATGAAAGCACTAGCCCAAAGTTATGTTTGGTGGCCAGGCATCAATAAAGAAATCGGAAGAATGGTCAGCCAGTGCCCAAGCTGTGAAACCCAACAGGCATTGCCACCACGGGTGAATATGCATCCATGGGAGTGGCCAGGTAGGCCATAGTCAAGACTATATATAGACTTTGCAAGTCCGTTCATGGGACATGTGTTTCTCATCTTGGTTGATGCGCATTCCAAATGTTTGGATGTCCAATTAATGAAGTCTACAATGGTCACAGCCACCATTGATAAATTGAGGTAGATTTTTGCCATCCATGCCATCCCAGAGGTCTTAGTGCCAGACAATGGCACAGCATTTACAGCAGAGGAATTTCAAAGATTTGTTAAGTCAGATGGTGTTTGCCATGTTCGGTCAGCACCTTATCATCCAACATCCAATGGGTTAGCAGAACGAACTGTACATTCAAATCATCGATGAAAAAACAAACTAATAGGCCATTCATTACCTTTATGTTTAGCAAGCTTCTTGCTGTCATACAATACAATACCAAATGCAACCACAGGGGTCATGCCAGCTGAATTGCTAATCGGATACTGTTTACAGAACTGTTTGGATTTACTATTTCCAGATTTGGCGTGGAAGGTGGAGGCTAGGCAAACCTCCCAAAAAAAACCATAACTCAAGGAAAAAGGAAAGAGTTTTCCAAGTTAATGATCTTGTCCTGGCCATGAACTTTGCAGCAGGACCAACATGGGTTGCTGGTAAAACCATGGAAAGAACAGGACTGGTCTCCTATATTGTAGACGTACAAGGTGTAAAAAAACATGTGGATCATTTGAAGAAGAAATCTGGGCCTGATGCAGGGAATCAACAGGCATTTCCTGCAGTAGACTCATGTTCAGCAGTTGCTGATACAGGGATCTCTGGTGTAAGTGTGGAGCTGGGGCATCCAGCGATTTCTGAAACCAAAGGAGCTGCAGCTACGGAAAAGGAACTTGACCCCGGATTGATGAGTTCACCTTTTGCAACAGCCCGCTCTGATTCTTTGCTCAGTGAAGATTATAGTACCAAATTGAAACATTCCTCCAGGATCCGTAAGTCTGCTGACAGACTGAACTTGTGATGAGTTTTTCCTGAGGTGTCCCTGATGTCTTGTTGAGTTGTGCATGCCTATGGAAGGAGTGTGGTAGTGTGGCCCCTTTAAGGGCGTAATCCCTGAGGGCCACGTGATTGGGCCAGACCCAATGGTGAGGCAGCGTGGGAAGCTAAGCCAACCAGGTGCAAGGGCATTGCTCTGGGTTGGGGAGGAACCTCAGTTGGGGCTAGAGAGGAGAATAGAGTAAATGTGTGTTGTAGTTCTGTAGACCATCGCATGTACATTTATAAATATTGTTGATAATAAACTTTTCATAATGTGAAGCCACAATGAGTCACTTTCAAAGTTATTACAAAGGTTAAATTCTATTTGTCACTGTTCTGCCCATCTGACCAGTCCATCTGTAACATCCTGTAATCTAAAGCTTTCCTCCTCACTATTAATAATATCACCAATCTTCATGTCATCTGAAAATTTATTGATCGTACCCCAAACACTCACGTCTGGATCATTAATGTACACTACAAACAGCAAGGGACCCAGTACCTATCCCTGCGGTACACTGCTGGACACAGGCTTCCAGTCACAAAAACAACCTTTGACCTTCACCCTCTGCCTCCTCTCTGACAATCCAGCAATTTAATTGTTGTCATTACTGAGACTAGCATTTATCCCAGATTCATTTAATTTTTTTCTCCCTAGGTTTGGCCGGTAGAGTGGGACTCAGGGGGAATTTTCCTGTCCTGCCTGCCATGGGAATTGTATTCGGCAGGGATACAATGTAAATACCATGTAAAGGTCCATTACCTCGGGTGGGATTTTCCGGTTTTGGGGTGAGCGCGGCCAGGAAATTCCTCCCTCAGTGTCTGTATTTTGCCTTATTTTGTTCATTTAAGTACAAAAAAGTCATTTTCACAGGTCTGTAGATATTAACCAACTTATCTATTTATTGTTCCTAATGATTATTGTATTCTTGTGCCTAAAATAATTTAATCTGTCCACATTGACTATTTCGGGACCATTGGGCCAGCTGTTACAAAGATAAAATCAGCCACAAAGCCTCCATGGGCCAGAGTGAGAAAGATTCTGGTTAATGAGATGCTGAGACATTTAATGGGATTGTGCAGAGGATTATTTCTTTCTATTACAGCTCTTGAGGGTTAAGTTCGCACATTTCGATGACTTAAATTTCAGAAGCAATGCCTTGATTTTGATGAGATTTATGTATAAAAAGATCTCTTCTGTGAGAATGTGTTTATAATTTACAACAGAAGTCTGAAATCTACATTGAAAAGATGTTTTAATAGCCACAAGCATCTATTCTGTGGTTCAAACAAGCCATCCTTAAATTTTCTCTGGATCAGACAGATCCAAATGTAATTAGCATCATATTTTATTCAGACTTGAATTATAGAGTCATAGAGTCATAGAGGTTTACAGCATGGAAACAGGCCCTTCAGCCCAACTTGTCCACGCCACCCTTTTTTTAAAATCCCTAAGCTAATTCCAATTGCCTGCATTTGGCCCATATCCCTCTATACCCATTTTATCCATGTAACTATCTAAATGCCTTTTAAAAGACAAAATTGTACCCGCCTCTACTACTGTCTCTGACAGCTTGTTCCAGACACTCACCACCCTCTGCGTGAAAAATTTGCCCCTCTGAACACTTTTATATCTCTCCCCTCTCACCTTAAACCTATGCCCTCTAGTTTTAGACTCCCCTACCTTTGGGAAAAGATATTGGCTATCAAGCTGATCTGTGCCCCTCATTATTTTATAGACCTCTATAAGATCACCCCTCAGCCTCCTACGCTCCAGAGAAAAAAGTCCCAGTCTATCCAGCCTCTCCTTATAACTCAAATCATCAAGTCCCAGGAGCATCCCAGTAAATCTTTTCTGCACTCTTTCTAGTTTAATAATATACTTTCTATCATAGGGTGACCAGAACTGCACACAGTATTCCAAGTGTGGCCTTATCAATGTCTTGTACAGCTTCACCAAGACGTCCCAACTCCTGTATTCAATGTTCTGACAGATGAAACAAAGCATGTCGAATGCCTTCTTCACCACTCTGTCCACCTGTGACTGCACTTTCAAGGAGTTATGAACATGTACCCCTAGATCTCTTTGTTCTGTAACTCTCCCCAACGCCCTACCATTAACTGAGTAAGTCCTGCCCTGGTTCAATCTACCAAAATGCATCACCGCGCATTTGTCTAAATTAAACTCCACCTGCCATTCGTCAGCCCACTGGCCCAATTGATCAAGATCCCGTTGCAATCGGAGATATTTTTTTTCATTGTCCACTATGCCACGAATCTTGGTGGCATCTCCAAACTTACTAACCATGCCTCCTATATTCTTATCCAAATCATTAATATGAATGACAAATAACAGTGGACCCAGCACTGATCCCTGAGGCACACCGCTGGTCACAGACAGCAAATCATGCTGGCAAATCATACCTTCTGTCGCATTCATAATATCTCTCCGATATTGATTTAAAAAATACTTGCAGTTTAATATCCATAGAAATAGATGTTAGGTTTTGAATGACTGGCCTTTTTTATTTCAGGAATAGCCAGTCAATTCCACATCCACACTGGGTGTGTCACCAATGTTTGTTTGTTTATGTTTTGTTTATTTATTCGTGTCACAAGTAGGCTTACATTAACAATGCAATGAAGTTTACTGTGAAAATCCCCTATTTGCCACACTCTGTAGCCTGTTCGGGTATACTGAGGGAGAATTTAGCATGGCCAATGCACCTAATCTGCATGTCTTTCAGACTCTGGGAGAAAACTGGACTGCTCAGATGAACCCACGCAGACATGGGGAGAATGTGCAGACTTTGCATTGACAGTGATCCAAGCTGGGAATCAAACCCAGGCCCCTGGCGCTGTGAGGCAGCAATGCTAACCACTGTGCCGCCAATGTCACTTTAGCTTTATGACCTGGCTTACATTTTTGAGCCAATCAGTCAAGTTTTAGTACAATGGGCCCTCAACTTGCACCAATTATACATATTTATTTCTTTATTTTTCTTACTTGCCTTTTTTTCTCCTCTGCTACCACTTCTGACAGCATCAACTGTTCCTAAGTTGCACAACTGTAGCGTTTTGCCCGTATCTCACCCAAACTATTAATCCTCATGTGATAATGTGTCACCAGTGGCCTATAGCTGAACTTGATCTTGTTCTCACCTGCTACCACAAGCATGTAACTTTTGAAAAGGATTCATTCAGGAGCAGGAATTTTGATTTACGCTCCCCCATCTTACCTCATGAACATAAATTTTAACTGTGATGTCCAAGGATTATCTCTACAGCTTAGTTCAATGTTGGACGGTACTTTTACCAACCATTGGGAACATGTCCCACTTCCACTTATTCCTCAGGGAACTGTCTCTTGTCTGACCCAACAGACATATTCTAGAATATGTAAAAGCTGGAATGCGAAAAGACAATTCAGCAATATTATTTCTTCTGGAGAATATTTGTCAATGAATACTACATTGGTCTAATTAAAATCTACTTCATCATTGCTAAAAGAAGAGACCTTAATAGGAGATGGTGTTGGTATATGGATGACTAATGAAATTAGTGCAGTGGATCAGCACATGGTCCTCACTTCTGGATCTGTGAATTTGAAAATGCTCGTTGTCAGAATCCAATGGAAAGTTGGGTAAACTCAGTCACTACCAGTGACTAGGAGCCTATAGCCAAACTGTTTACACTTCTGTATGAACTGATGTTAGACCCAAAACAAAACTGAATTGGGAATAGAACTTTTTATCCTGATGCAGAGAAAATTCTACTCTTCAGCTTCTTGAGCCAGAGGGTGGTGAATCTGTGGAATTCATTGTCTCAGAAGGCTGTGGAGGCTAGGTCATTGAGTGTTTTTAAGACAGAGATAGACAAGCTCTTGATTGGTAAAGGGATCAAAGGTTATGGGGAAAAAGCGGGAGAATGGGGCTGAGAAACTTAGCAGTCATGATTGAATGGTGGAGCAGACTCATCAGGCTGATGTGAGCAACACCAACAGTAAGTGTTCAATTCCTGTATCGGAGAGGTTATTCATGAAGGCTCTGCCTTCTCAATCTTGTCCCTTGACTGAGGTGTAGTGACCCTCAGGTAAAATCAGCACCAGTCACTTCCGATGGTCATCTGTGATTGTGGCGACTTTACTTTGTTCCTTTATAAGGTTCACAGGAGTGCTATGTTATTCCACCAGTCAGGCAATAACTTTTGAATAACTTTGTTTTATCACAGCAATAGTCTCTTTAAGCCATTTAGTAACCTCGTTATCCTGAATGCAGGACGCCACGAGGCTGAGCAATGGCTATGCTCAGAGCAGCCCAATTTTGGAAAGGGGTCCTAAAAAGATCTGTTTTGCCCCTTATTAGCATAGCCAAGAGTTTCACTTTTGTGAGAATTTGGTGCTTGTGTGCGTACCCAGACTCATGCTATCTACATCTTTAAAATAGTTCGACAGGAAGGGGTGGCAGTGCTTGGAATTCTTGTGATATGTTCAGAATACCATATTTGAGCCATTTTGGATCATTACAGTGCAATGATCTCAGTTCTTCTTTCAAATGAATCAAAGAGCCACCATAGCTTCCTGTGTTTTACCATCAAACATCCATTCCCAATGTGAGTCACAACGTGAGGCTGTTAGAGGGAATGCACCGAATGGGGCAATACAAATACAAGTGTTCTCTTTCTTCCTTCACCTGCAAAGCAGCGCTTGACAGAGGAGTAACAGAAGACCACCCTAGCTATTGTTTGTACACCTAAACAGGCGAACAACCTTGTCCACTTAATTTAAGAGGAGCCAGGTTAATTCTGGAAAAACAAACTGCCTCTCTGCTGAATGCTCGTGAAGGCTTAACATCTTCTGAAGCTAAACTTTGCACTCTTTTCTCCTTTCTCACTCTGTTCATCTCTGACAGCGGCCCCTAAGACACAAATCAAATCACAAACTTAAAGGGACCACCGGTGACTGCTCCACATAGGTTTCCCAAACCATTTATTGCTTCTCGTTCTCTGGAACAGGGCTGCTTCTTTGGAATCCACAAGTACAATACAGCTTAGCAGGTGCTCAATCCTTCCTGAGTTGGCTACCTCCATCCCAAGTCCAAATTGGCATCTTAGTTAGGCTGGAAGGCAGCTAATTTCCTGCTCACCCAGCTGCAACAGTGTCCATTTTAATGCTTACATCTCATTAGCTGCAACCAAATGTGATCCACACAAATAAGTTAGGTCTCTTAATGCCTGCTACAGGCTGTGTGGGTACTCTGCCACTTTCATACCTGTTATGGATGGAATCGAAAATTCTCCCATCGCTCCGTGTTCGATGAGTAACCATCCAAATATTTATCTGTATTTGATAATCGTGACTTGCCTATTACTTTACTGAATGTTGGCAGCAGTACAGTAAAAATGTTACTTGATAAAATAAAAATAATTAGGAAGTTGCTTAGACTTGTCTGTAATATATTTAAAGCACTTCTTGCAGATGGGAAATAGCATTCCACATCAATCCAAGCCTCACTCGAATCTGTCACCATTTAGAGACTAACCAGCATAGTTAACAACAAAAGTAGACCGTGATGTATGTATTTAATTTACATGACAGGCCATGTATCATGTGGCTGGAAACAGGAAGACAAAGGATCAAGTTTTTATGAATATGCACATTCCACTTTCCAAAACACAAAAACACAAAAAAGATTTGGCAATGCTTACCATTACTGGGAACTTTGAACAAAGAAACACAAATGCCTTCCCACATTCTTGGATTCAGATCACTCCTTTTTACTTAAGTGTCTTTCAGAATGAGTTATGATTAACTAATTTGAAACAGAAAGTTTACGTTTGTGAATCAGGCTGAAGGATGTGCTATTGATCTCTACTCGTTTTCAGATCTCTTTTCATTTTAGATTAAGTTTTAATATAAGTTGTGGTTGAATATTGTTCAAATAAATTGCACTGACATATTTCTGTGATGGATGGTGGTTTTAATTAATGGTAAATACCTAAAATCTCTCAATCTCTCTCTCTCCATCTTTCTTCTGTATTTAACAATTTAAGCCTCTGTCTCATAGGTGTAAATAATTAATAATTACCATTTGCAGTGAAGCACATGAATAATTAGTCAGCATCAAAATTCAAGGCTATTTTGTAAGTATAAAGTTGCTCTCTCTGTTTCCCTCTCTCACACATACACACGCTCGCACTGTCTCATCCTCCATTTCCTTCTTCCACTTAACTGCTTATAGGACATTGAAGTAATAGCTACAATAGATTTTGATTGGAACTATCATTTTTTCTTTTAAATCTCTCACACAAGCACGCACAAAGCCTCTGCTAATTAAAAAGGAATATTGCAAATTGTCCTTTTGATTTTCCTCATTATTTGAGGAAAGGCTTGTTAGGAGATCAGAGCAGAAATGCCAAAGTATGCTATGAAGCTCGACTAGACCCCAACAGTTTTTCTATTTTGGCATTAGTGTGAGGATAAGGTTTTTTCACTCCAGGTGTGATTCTATTGACACATGAGGAACCTTTTATCAAAATGAACATTATTTAACAATACAGTTTAACTATTATGAATGAATTAGCTTAACATAGCAATTGAAGTACTTAAACATGACAAGATACAATTCTTAACTGCTCAGCTATCTCTGTTGGTTCCAATTTAAGCAATATTCCACTTATCAACTTAAACTCCTCTTCAAAAATGTTCGCAAGCAATACCGGCTTACTTGTTTTTACTTGTTAACAGTCCTAGAACTTTTGAACACCTGTGGTGAGATATACAGAGACATCTATCTTCTGAACACTCAAACAGCAGCCTCGAGAGAGAGAGAGAGAGACCTCTTGGGTGGAATTTTCCCATCCTACCTACCACGGGAAGCGTAGTATGTGGGACACAGATCGTACAAATGTCCATTGACCTCGAGTAATTTTCAGCATTGTGGCGCGTATGGTTGGAAAATCCTGCCCCTTGCTTCTCTCAGTACCAGGCAGTAACTGCTTGCTTTCCTTGTAAGCTTAGCTCCTCCCATTAGCACATGACTCTGTCACTTGTCAATCAACGTAATCAAACCCTACTCTGAAACCCCGGGGGGAAAACTTAAATGAACAAAAATGCATTAACACATATTAAAACAAACACCCCATTATCTAAAACCAACAATTCTCCTGCATTCTCAGCATGGAGTTGTTGGGTTTGCAGCCAAATTGGCACTGTGTAATCGAGAGCTGAATTTTTAAACATACCCCTCACATAAAACATGATATAAATACATTTCTTAAAGACACGGTATCATCACAAGCTACTGAGTATAAATTGTAAGAAACTAAAGTGAAGTATTCCAAATCTTACAGATAACTGACCCACACTAATGTATTCTGAGAAATTAAGCATACCATATTTCCTCAGAGAGTACAATTCACACTCGGCTCAACATGGATTGAGGTACCAAGATGGAATTCAGACTTTTCAATGAGACTAAGCCTTCAACTTAGAGTTTTAACAAAGGCATTGAAAGTTACAAATCAAAATTCAGTTGATAAACGTAATTTAATTAATGTGAAATATTTATTTGCATTATGTGTAAACCTTTAATTTGGAATTATGAATTCATTTAGCAACAAAAAGAATTGCCAGATAAAAAAAAATCCTGAAAAGATTTTAGGCAATTTGTGGCAACCTGATAGACAGACTGTGTAATTACAGAGTGGAATACTCTGCCTGTGAAATCCTGAGTGTCACACAGTGCAACATTTAACATTCAATAGATCTATCATATCGGCATCTACAGGAATAGCACATATTGGGTTGAATTCTCTGACCACACCCGCAGCTGAGATTCTCCAGTCTCGTTGCACTGAATGAAGATTAGGCTGAATTTATAGCTTATAGATTTTAAAACCCTGCAGGATGTTGTGGAAGTTTGGGGAGAATTAATTCTGAAGGTAATGAAATAAAGCAGTTTGGAATTGGGTGATAGTGTGCTACTGTGTATAGACATTCTTTTAGTTAAATGTACTTCGAGTTGATGTTATTGTTCTTTATTTTACTGTTTGATAAAGATTTGTTTTATTTACAATCATCATCAAACTTCTGGAACATCATTTGCTGGTTTTCAAATCTTGACTCGCATTTTATCAAATTGCAAAATACCGTTGAGGGCAGTTGTTTCGAATTTACCTTCTGAGATTTGGAACAATCCAAAGTTCACCATGTTCTTAACAGAAGGAATATTGGATGGTTTGATTGACTGAGTTGGTTTGGAATGTTTATTTTATGATGGTTATTATTTCATCAAGGTGAATAGGATGCTGTTAGTCCATAATGGGGAAGGTACGGTATGACAGTTAATGTGGAAATAGGATTCCATGCAATGGTGCCACAGTTGGGTAAGCCAATTACCAGCATTCTTACTGGAAAGTGGCTGTGTTGGTAACCTCCTCCTCCTCTTCTTCATCCTGTCCTCCCCTTCCTCTCTTCCTCTACCTCCTCCTCAGCAGCTTAGAATCATAGAATCCCTACCGTACAGAAGGAGACCATTCGGCCCATCGAGTTTATACACCTGCTGGCAAGAGCTGGGCAATCATGATGGGGAGGTGGTACAGGATTCAGAAGACCATGACAAATCATGACACACACTCTGGCAAGTGCTGTAGAACTCCTCCAGAGAAGTCAAGGCAGTAAGTAGCCCGATGGTGTGTTTGATGATGCTTCATGTAATAGTGCAGCTCCCATAATGCACAAGCTGTTCACACATGCTTGGGCTGCACACCAGAATCAGGAGCCAGATGATTTAATGTCCCGATGGTACAGTGGACTGGTTCAGAATGAAAGGACCGTGGCAACTGTGATTAAAGCAGATATTATGGGGGCAAATCTTACCGTCTTGCCCACCGGCTGATGGGGGGGGGGTGAGCCGGTAAGATCACAAGAGAGCTGAAAAATTGGGTTCGCATCCGATTTCTCTCGTGAACTTACCAGCATCGGACATCCGGCGTGATCAGCTTTGTCCTAAAAAAGGGGTGAGGCTGATTGTAATAGTTAAATCAAATTTAAATGTGATTTGAGTATTATTAGTGAGCCCGGGATGCAATCGTCCAAGCTCACTTGCCTTTGCGGCTTCGCCGGTGAAGGTCTTCACCAGCGAGGATCACATATAGTCGCCATCAATGGGGACCTGTCCTGATGGTTCTGCTGGTAGGGTGGATGCCATTGAAACCCCTCAGGAGGTTGGGAGCAGGGAGGGGTGCCTGTTGGGCAGTGACAAGCTGGCACCCTGGCATTGCCAGTATGGCACATTGGCAGCGCTCATAGAGCACCAGGTAGTGCCAAGGGGGCAGGGCGTGAGAGGAGTAGGTCCAACTTGGAGGGCTGTGGCCTGAAGGGGCGGGGCCTAAGGGGAAGCAGGCAGGGGGATGCTGTGCACTCTGCAACCGGAATTAGTCAGTCTGTGTGGATAGTCAGTCGATCGATCAGTCCATGCCAGGGGGACCAGTGGGCAATTGGCTGGTCCGTGTGGGTGAGGGGGTGGTCAGTCCATGGAAGAGGAGGGAGGGATTGGCCACAGAGCCCCACAATAGCTTCCTGCAGAGGCCAGTAGTAGCTGGGGGAGGGTGACTGACAGATCTCTCTAGAGAGATCTGCACATGCACGATGGCACCCTCTGCTGCCATCTGCTGGCTTTCCCCCTACTGGCAGGAATCAAATATTGCTTCATTTTTTCCTCTAAATGAGATAAGATTCGATTTTTAACTCGCCCAAAGAATATAACACAAGTCTCTCCCATTTTCACACTCGTTTGTTTGAATCCTTTTGGGAAGATTGCCCCCAATGTGTTGACTAAAATTGCACATTAACTGTAAACTCAGGGAGTGGGACATTTTGTGGTTGCGATACATCCTGTTATTTAGATGCAAATGTGTATTCAGTCAATGGCACCCTGCACCATGGGGAAGCCTATATTTCTGGCAAAGTCACATGCATCTTTCTCTCAGGTCAGAGAGTGCACTATGTATTTCTTCGCTTGGCATACAGAGCGTCAGTAACCTGCCTTATACAGCAGCAGATGGCAAACAGAGAAATGTTCAAAATGTCACCAGCTCCAAAAGAGTTCAGGATAATGGTCACTGTCACAGCCACTAGCAGCATGGTTTTCATCCTGCTCTGGGGCTGTAGGCCTTTCTGCAGAGATGATAGATTTCATTCAGCATGTTTTTCATAAAGTGGAGATGTTGCACTCACTGTCCCTCTCTGAGGGTGAGCTAAATGAATTGCACCTTGAATATCTTTGGTAGATTAGCCCTTCTGCTGAGAGTCCTTCTCCCCCTCCTCCTCTCTTCATGAGCAGCTTGCTCTCCTCTGCGCCGCCTCTTCTCCTTGTTGCGTTGCAGGCCAAAGGATTGACTCGCGGTGAAGAGCAAGTGGTCTGAGCAGAATCCTTGATGTCGAAACCAAGGCCGTCACCACATACAGCACCATTCTCTGTCGACTGCAATGATTTTAAATCGCACTAGAAAACTTACAACCCTTCTATAAACTCAGTAACAGCCAATAGAAATCAATCATCAACTAGCCTGAAATCCCTTCACAATCCCTTTAAATAGCACTGCTGGGGATGGGGTAAGGATATTTCTTGTTCTTGATAATGGTCAGCTATGTGTGTTAGGAGTATATTCATTGTAGTTAATTGTATGAAAGTATTAGGCATTAACTGAGGCAATACATTGAGGCCCTATAAAAAGGAATAGATTGTGGTTGTTGGGCTAGGAGGTGCATGCTTGTAAAGTCTGTCCCTGCAAATTAAAACTCATAGAAGTGTGTGAAGGTTGGCTCCAGTTCTATCCTTCATCACCTGGCTCTTTGGAAAAAAGCAGTGCATGTTTAAGAGACATAATTAGTTGGAGTTCTAAGCCTGATGGCAACAAATCTGTGATATATCCTGATTGACAACATAATCTGTCTCTTCTGCATACTTCCAATGCATGCACCTTAAACAGGATGATGTCCAACAGACCATGCTATCTGCTGCACGGATGTCATTTTACATCCAAAAGGCGACCAGCAGAACTGAAAATCCGAGTGCTATGCAGTGTTGTGGCTATTTAATTAGCAAGTTTAGGTATAAAACTACAATAATATTCAATCCAGGAGGACTACAGATTCCCTTCACCTCCTGTTGGTTTGAAACTTACGTTGGGTACAAAACTTCATCACACTATCTGAGAGGAAAGAGTAACTTATCGTAAGGAGATATATAAGAGAGTGAAAGAAAAGAGTAAAACAAGCCTTTGATCATTGCAGACTCAACTTATATTGCTTCTGGTTAATGTGGTTTGAATCATCCTTGAACAACATGTGGGCAAAATAATATTTTTACAATCTCACTGAGGCATTTCTGACTTAGTGCCAAACAGTCTCAGTAACCAACACTGCAAGGAATCAATTGTTGTGGAAAGTAACCTCGTCAGAGACAATATTGCATTCAATCCAATAGGAGTCTTGAGTAAGGACACATACTTTAACAGTTTTTATTTCTTTTCAACTATTCCTGGACAGTTGATGTCAGGTCCTTCCTAGGTTTTGGAGCACACATTTCTCAATCACCTGCTTTTCTTGTGCAATCTGGGAACAATTACTTATTTTGTACAAGTGTTATAAATCCATATTACTGTTCTGTTGTGTGTAGTCAGATGGTCACCAAGTGATTGGCATCTTTTTAAGATGCCTGCTCTGTGATCACAGATATTCTCCACATTTGCATGAATCAAAAAACTGAAAAGTATTGGGTCTTTGTGTGTATGAATGTTGTACTTTTATAAATATCCTTTTGTTTTCTTCGTGTATAAGAACTTTATGGCAAATATTTGAAGCATTGATGCTTACACCCTGTTTATTTTTTAAAGCAACTACACTGCATATTTAGGAATAGAATGTAAGTTCTTTAACTATTATGTAATAGGGTGTTGTATGTTATTGGTCTCTCCCTATGCAATCAAATAAGCAAAAATGCTGGACACATGGCACAGACATAAGGCTGAATTCTCCTGGCCTTATGGTGGCAGACATACAGGCGTGGTGTGTCGGGAAAAGCAGGAAAGTAAGAGGGAGCTGTGTTGGAAGGTTTCCCCAATACATTTGTGATGTTAGCAACCTGTCCCAGGGTGGGCTGGGATAGTCTGCATGTACCACGGAGGTTGGAGGCAATTAAGATTGTTAAGACTCCAAAATGGGGGAAATTTTGTGGCTACTCCAACATTTTTCAGGCGTGTTCTGTGTCCTCCCCGACCCCATCCCACCGCCACTCCATCACCACATGCAGAAGCTGCTGGCTCACAGGGACCTTGGGCGGGTTGAGGGACCATTGGAGCTGGAGGCTCCATGTTGCAATGGGGAAGCTGTGTTAATGAAAGGACATACTGGTGGCTGAGATCGATTTAGTGGAGGGGTTCTCCCTCCAGCCTGATTCACCGACTAGTCTGATGGACTCTCCCATTGCTTTAATCGTTCAGTGTTCAGCAGGATTGTTTTACAGCCTATGTTGGTGTTATCTCATGTGTGACATTAGGTCAAGTTTTGGCTGTATAACTAGTTGCAAATACTGCTTATAAAATTGGCGTCGGAACAATGGATGGAGGCATTGGCTTAGTGCCATGTTTGTTTGTCCTGAAGGCAACTTGACTGTGTTCTCCTCAAATGTTGAGATTGCTTGAGGACAGAGACTTCTTCATTTAGGTTTGTCCAAGACTGTTTTTCCTACTGGGATCCAATTAGCTAGCTCTGAGATTGACTTTCAGATTATCTTTGTATCTTAAGTTTTTGACATGCCGTGGTGCGGGTTCCCATGCTCAACTAACTGTAGTAAGAAGTTTACCCCAGTTCAACGCCGGCATCTCCACATCACAACTAACTGTAACCTTTGGTATACAAGAATCCTCCATGCAAACCACCTGACTGACTCAGCGAAACTCAGCTCTGATGAATGTGCTTTTGATGCCAGGTATGCAGCACTTTACAAGAATCTAAGTGTTGGCAATTCTGTCCTGACACCTGGTGTTCTCACACAGTGAAGATGGAATGCTTGTAGTTGTTTCATGTGATGATGGTAGATTGCCAAAGTCTTGCATTCACAAAGAAATGATATAAGAACCACTGCCTGGTAGACTTTGATTTTTGCTTTGAGACAAACACCATGTTCTTTCCAAAGTCTGTGAGTGGGCCTGACAAATGCTGAGCTTGCTTTTGCCAGTTGATGGTTGATTTTGTCATCTGGTGCTGTGTTGTTGGAGAGGATACCCCAAGATAGCACAACTTCTGTGCTGAACGGAGGGGTGTGTTTTTGACAGCGACTGCTGGATCTTGAAGTACATGACCAGGGATAGGCTGATACAAGACCTGCATCTTCTCCAGAAATATTGCCAGGCCAAAGTATTCTGACTTTAAGGCAAAGCGATCAACAAGCAGTTGAATGTCCTGCAGAATACGTGCTTTGAGCGTGCTGTCATCTGCAAACAGGAGTTCACACATCAGCTGTTTAGTTATCTTTGTGCAAGCCTTGAAACTTTATAAGTTGGAGAGGTCCTATGTGTACTCCTGTGTCAAGATTTTTGAGTGCGTACTAGAGCATGGCTGATAAGTATGTGGCAAACAGAGCTGGGGCCCATACATAGCTTGCTTGGGAAGGAATCCATTGATGTACCATTTGCCTTACCGTAGGGGGGTCCTTATTCTGTTCTTGAATTTGGCGTGCTGTGAAGATCATGTTCATTGTTCTCCATCTTGCATGGAAGCCACAATATGATTCTAGATATGTAGAATATATATATCTAGAATATATATATATATCAATCAGGTGAGTGATAATCTGATTAAGAAAAACCTTTTTTCTGCTGTTGAAAGAAGTGATAGTCCACGATGACTGTCACAGATGGATTTGCTCCCTTTCTGTTTGTAGAGGTGAGTTATAGAGGCATTCTTGTAATCTTGGGGCATAGCAACAGCCTGGTTCCGGATTAGACAGCAGGGACTAGTGAGTTTCCGAACCCTGTGAGTTCCTCTGTACTTGAATAATTCAGGCGGAATGTCAGCAGCATCCAGGTACTTGCCCATGGTCTGGCACTAGTTTGTAAGCCTTGCCATTCAGGCCAGCGAGGGTGAGATGTCCTCTTGGTCCACGACCTGCCTCAGCAATGCCCACTTCTGGTTAGAACTGCCAAGGATTTAGAGCTGCCAAGGATTTGGAGCTGCTCTGATTGGGCTAACAGTATCGGAAGCTTGCAATGGCAATTTGAAAGGAGAGAGGGGAAAAAGGAATCTGGTTTAAATAGCCACAGCAGCAACCCATTGGTTCGTAAACAGAGGACCTTATCTCTTACTCCTAAAGTAGAGTTCCCAACTCTCCTAGAATTGGGGAGGGGATTCTCCCAAAAGTGCTGAATTGGCAGGAAAACTGTTCTAAATCACGACAGTTTTGTCACTTCAGCTTCTCACCCGAATCTCTGCACTCTGTGCACTGCAGAGGTCCCAGTCATGAATGTCATTAAAAACCCAAGGGGGCGGGGCCTATTCGCACTGGAGTTTGACAGTTCTGGAACTCTGCACATGCGCAGTGGCCCCGCAATCGGACTCCCCGTTTGCTGGCTAGCTCGATCGCTGGCCAACCCGGGACTTCCGCAGTGCTGCCCCTCCAACCCCACCCCCCGCGGCCCGATCACGGCCCCCACAACAATTCCCGGGCCAACCCTGACCTTCCACCATCCCAGAGCACCCCGATGTCCAGCCCATCCCCTCCCTAGCAGTGGTGAACCCCCCCCCCCAGGGTCAGACCCCCCCGCAATCACTGCTCTCCCTCCATCCCAGACCGATCCTGTCTGCTGGGCATGGGCACTTTGCCCCTTGGGCATTGCCAGGGTGCCCATGCCAGGGGGCACCACTCCCTACTGCCCGACCCCTTGGGGGGCCCCGATTGCCCCCCCTTCATTCCGGCAGGGTCTCCTGCTAGTTCCATGGGGAGCTACTCTAAATCCCGCCGGAGTTAAATACTCCTGGCAGGTTGGGAGATTCGATCGAGACCTGAAAGTTCCCGATAATGAACTAATAAACATATTTAAAAGACATTTTAAAAAGATTTAAATGACTTACCTGCCTTTCCGCCGGTTTCCAGCTTGGTCTGACCGGCGACTGTTCACCGGCTCTGGGAGATGCGCATGCGTTTCCGGCGTATGCGCAAATCCCGGTTCCAGGCCGGCGACATGCAACTCCCACCATGACCCGCCAGTAAAGTTGTGGGTCGCAATGAGAGATTCGTGGCGGTTTCTGATCCCAGGTGCCACCTTTAGCATCTTGGAGATCAGCGACCCCGTGCACCCACATGAGCAACAGGTAGATATGTGAGGTATTGTGAATGATTACTGACAGTTAGCCACGGAGGCAGCAAGTCAGAACTAGGTTATGCTACCTTCATATTAAGAAGTTTAACAGCACCAGGTTAAAGTCCAACAGGTTTATTTGGCAGCAAAAGCCACACAAGCTTTCGGAGCTCCAAGCCCCTTCTTCAGGTGAGTGGGAATTCTGTTCACAAACAGGGCATATAAAGACTCAGACTCAATTTACATGAATAATGGTTGGAATGCGAATACTTACAGCTAATCAAGTCTTTAAGACACAAACAACGTGAGTTGGACCTGTTCGACTTTAACCTGGTGTGTGAGACTTTTTACTGTGCCCACCCCAGTCCAACGCCGGCATCTCCACATCATGACCTTCATATTAAACAGAGCAACTTCTCAGCTTTCTCCATGGACCTTGACATTGGTTCAGTGCTGGCGTGGTGGGGTTGGGGGTGTGTCAAAATAAATTACCTCTTTGAGTTCACCTTATCTCACATTTGCTGTGGGTTAGTAATGAAAAATTGGATCGCACCAAAAGGAAATATGCTGCTGCTTAAATCAGGTGAAGCAAATCAAAAATACCTTTCTATTTATGGATGGGTGGTGAGAGGAGAAATTAGTCAAGTTTAAATTAATCCTCCTCCTGTCTGTAGCAAAAGACTGAGATTTCTTTTAGGAAAGAACAATTTTGGGTTGATTACTTCATGCCACGAGTCTCACCTTGTTGCTGGGACTCTGAGATATAGGAAGTTAATGGTGAAGGAACTGAATGTCACTAAAAATATCATTGTCTTTAGAGATTACTTTTTTAAATGTGGAGATTACTTTTGGCTTGGAATAAAACTACGACATTTGTGGGGGTGCAACCTTAAAAATCAAAATTGCTATAAAAGCATAGATGGTACCCAGAATTTAGTTTATGCTGCGTAAAAGGTTTTGTTATAAATGGTATCAGATAAGAGAGAAATCTACTTAGCACAGGATTGAAGGATGTCTAATTCCAACCTACCGCCCTGTTCACTCACACCTCAGCAATTGTTATTCAATTAGTTTGAGATTTAAAACTAGGTATGCCAAAACATGAGTGCCATCAACAATAATTCAACCTAATGATGATTCATAATTTAATCTCCAGGTAATTATTTCAACAATAATTAATTGATAAAACATCTGTATAGTTATCTTGGCCGGAAATGAGACCTCTCTGTCCCTTAGGCTCACGCTGTGTGTTCATCAAAGTATAATCTGTCACCTGAAGTGACATGAGATGTGTTGAATGATAAATTCAGGTCAATGAATTGCCTAACCAGTCTCAAATCAGATCATGTCAGTTGGAAGTGGTAGGGGCATGCATGGTGCTTATGGTTAGCCAGTATCCAGTGTTTCAAATTCTTTCCTATCACGATAATAGTGAAGATAAGCAAGTGTGGTATAAAGGTTAGCTGGAGGTCTCAGGTGTCATTTAAGAGCAGAGGAGCAGGCTGATAACAAAGAACAAAAAAAAGTACAGCACAGGAGCAGGCCCTTTGTCCCGCCAAGCCTGCGCTGATCATGATGCCTGTCTAAACTAAAACCTGATGCACTTACGGAGTCCGTATCTCCCATTCCCATCCTATTCATGTATTCGTCTAGTTGCCCCTTAAATGCCACCATCATACCTGCTCCCACCATCACCCCAGGCAGCGCATTCCAGACATTCACCACCTTCTGTGTAAAAAAACTTGCCTCGCACAACTCCTCTAAACTTTTCCCCATGCACCTTTAACCTATGTTCCCTGGTACTTGACTTTTCTACCCGAGGAAAAAGCATCTGATTATCCACTCTGTCCATGTCACTCATAATCTTGTAAACCTCTGTCAGGTCACCCCTCAACCTCCATCGTTCCAGTGAGAACAAACCGAGTTTACCCTACCTCTCCTCATAGCTCATAATAACCCTGCAGACCAGGCAACATCCTGGTAAACCTCTTCTGCACCCTCTCCAAAGCATCCACATCCTTCCAGTACTGTGGCGACCAGAATTGTACACAATATTCTAAATGAGGCCTAACTAAGGATGTTAGTAAGATGCTAATGAGTTATGGTAACTCTTTCTTAACTGTTTTAAATTTTGATTAATGTTTCAGTGACATTACTGAATATTATTGCCCCATTTATCCTTGAAGTTTTAAGAGTAGATTTTTTTGGCACATTTTTTGGAAGCAGTTTTTCTCTAACTAGAAGATTACAGGAGCTTTTTTTGCACACTTGAGATTAGAGCAATTAACTTTCTTTACTTCAGTTCTATTCTGTGCACCCCTTTAGATAAAAGATTCTGCTGCAATATCCGGTTCAACAGAAAGATGTTGAAACTCTGTGAGGAGAATCAGATTTGAATTATTAACCAATGAAACTAGAATTCAATCTGAGACCTTTCTTTCACTCTTTGCCTAAAGTTACTGATTGATACTGCTACTATCTTCACACATTATTTTTGTAAATTAACTATAATGATCAGATTCAGCCTGATTTACAACCACCATAATTGAGCAATAATAAACATTTCCAGAATTTTCAAAACAAGAGTCCAATGATGTGCGGTGTGGTGGCACGGTGGTTAGCACTGCTGCCTCACAGGGCCAGGGACCCAGGTTCAATTCTGGTCTCGGGTGACAATCTGTGCGGAGTTTGCACATTCTCCCTGTGTCTGTGTGGGTTTCCTCTGGGTGCTCCGGTTTCCTCCCACAGTCCAAAGATGTGCGGTTAGCTGGATTGGTCACGCTAAATTGCCCCTTAGTGTTCCAGGGGAGCGGGCTGAGAGTTGGTGCAGACTCGATAGGCCTAATGGCCTCCTTCTGCACTGTAGGGATTCTATGATTCTTATGTGTGCCTTGTACAGGAATGTTGGTATATAGAACAAGAGTTTGGGTTCACTCTGTAAACTTAATCAATATATTTGTTTCCAGGTGCTATATTGTGTTGATAACAATGAATGAGAATTAAATGCTGAGGAATGAAAGTAAATTAATGGGATATTATTAGTTTTTACAGAATATGTCTACAAAACAGTCTGTCAGTTTCTCTGGCTGAAGCACTGACAGCAGAATAATGATGGAAATAATTGCACTAAATTATCTTGCACTATGTAATAATGAGCAGGTTACAGAGGTGAAACCTGGGCAGCAGGTAATTCCTTCATCTGTTTTTTCTTTGCTCAGTAAGATTGGGCAGGTTTACTTGGCACAATCTGTGGCTTGGTAAATGGGGGTCAGAGGCCATTTGCCACCAGCAGGTAATAACAAAACCCCAGTCGTAAAAGCCTGGTATTAGTGTGTCTGTCATCAGCTGCTCTTTGTGTTGCGGTCTTAGACTGGAACATGAGTGGATCACTCATCAGTTAAGTAAGAGCTAAAATTACAATTCAAACAAAGTCCTCTTTTAGTGGGAATTGCAACTAATTAAAGCAGCTAATTAAGTAACGCAACACTCTGATTTGCTTCAAAACAGGCATTTGAACGTTTGTTATGGGCACAACTTTCTGGACCAGGTGTGTTGCTCACTTTAAAGCAGGATAAGAAGGGTCACAAACTGCATATTACATAAAATTAATTTCAATAACTTTTGAACTTGTTAGACGTGAGTACTGAATGAATTCTGAATCTAAGAACTGTGCATTGGCCAGTTTAACTAATTCACTCATCCTGACCCAGTTCAAATAGTGCAGGGACGATTCTCCCAAAAAAATTCTAAGTGTCAAATTCATGTAAAAGCTGGAGTAAATCACACTGGCTTTTTTAGCGCGAGTTTCAAAATGAATCTCCCACACTCTGTGCACTGTGCACTGCGAGTGCTCGATCCTGAATCAGTCCAAAAAGCAGTGGGCAGGCCTTATTCCCACTGGAGAGGCCGGCAGCACAGTGCTGAGCGGGCCACTGTGCATGTGCCGATCTGTCAGTGTCCCTTCTCTGCTGGCATCCCAATTGCTGGCCAGCTCAATCGCTGACCAGCCCCACTACCCCCGAATTGCTGGCCATGTGACCCCCCCACGGCCCGATCGCTGGCCCCCCTCAAACATGCCCAGGCCAGCCTCAATCTCCCCCTCCCCGCCCCCGCCGTAGCCCCGATCCCTCACCACTGGCAGCTCTGACTCCCCACCCCCCACAGTCCGGAACCACCCCCTCCCCCTCCCCCCCCCCCCCCCCCCACTCCACCCCCAACACCGAATCCTGGCCTCCCTCCATCTGTCACTCAGCCCAAAGTGCAGACTGGCAACAGGACCCCCCTCACTGATTGCCCCTGATGCCCAGCCCCATCAGGCCCTGCCCCCATTAGGCCCCATCCCCTTGGCACTGCCTGATGCCCAATGGGCAGTGCTAAGATGTTTCCCGGGCATTGGCACTTTGCCCCTTGGGCAGTGCCGGGGTGCTCAGGCTGGCACTGCCAAGGTGGCAATGCCCAGGGGGCAATCCATGGCACCCGACCCTGGCCTCGATTGCCCCCCCCTTACTTCAGTGGGGTCAGGCCGCCAGTTCCCACAAGTGAGGAGCTACTATAAACCCCGCTGGAGTGAAATACTCCTGGTGGGGGGAGAGAGGCTAAAGGGCCTGGAGATTTCAGTCCCGGGCCCACTAATGACATTTAAATTATATTAAAATGATGGCCTGCGATTTCCGGCCTGGAGCTGACAGCGCCGAAAATCCGGCTGCCGGAGACATGCGAGGGCCATGGCACCACGAGAGTCTCCCGGCCCACTGTGCTACAAAAGCAGCACAGCGGGCTGGGAGAACTTTTCACATTAAACAGTAACACCAAAAAAACAAGGGCAAGATCCATATTTGTGCATGTGATGTATTTGGCAGGTCCAGATATCAGTTTCCTTGCTCTCCATTGCTCATAGAAGTCCTTAATGTTTTAATAACATTTGATTCATGGCTGATTAATGAGAAGAAGATCACTATCATATGGTGGCAATAAGTCTCCACTCAACATCTTTAACTTGAGGGTGAAAGTTTGTTAGCTTCACTGAAGAAGTCATTTTGAAAGTTCTAATGATCAATGTTCACTGTTCACATTCCTCAATGCAGAAAACAACTACGTTCAAAACAAGAACTCAGTGTTATGCTTCAGGTCAGAAATGCCAAAGTATTTTATGGAGCCCGCCTGGATCATAAGTTTTGCACCTTGAATTTGGCTAAGATAAGCACGATATGGTTCACCTTGGTATGATTCAAATGACCCACTTGCGAGCTTTCATCAAACAAAGTTTATTTAAGAGTATAGTTAACATGTATAGTAAGGGTCATCCAGACTCGAAATGTTGGCTCTATTCTCTCTCCACAGATGCTGTCAGACCTGCTGAGACTTTCCAGCATTTTCTGTTTTTGTTTCACATTCCAGCATCCACATTTGGCCTTTATCTGAGTATTCATCTCATACTCGAATACAAAATGTTGGGAGGTTGCATTTGTGTTTCGTCCAAAAGGATTAGTCTGTGAATATACCCAAAATGTGTGCTCTTAAATCATGTGTATTTCAACAAATCAAAAGATTGTTACAGATGAGAAAGTCCATTTGACTTGTTTTAGTGATCCATACAAAAGCTCCCTTAAATGCAGCCTGGTTTAAATTAATTTATGGTTAGAAATTGGGAAACAAGAAGAATTTCATTTTTTGTAATGAAATTGGTTGTGAGCAACCTCTCAGGAGATCAATTACTATAAAGGTTTTGTAAGTGGCTGCAATTAAGACTAAAACTTCACCAGTGAGTTTACAGTTACATGGATCAATCCAGGCATTTTCATCAAGTGATGTTCAAATGGAGACAAATATGCTTGAGTAGAGCAGAGAACCATCCATTGTTCCTGAAAGTTACACGTGGATGGCACTGAAGGAACAGGAAACATGCTGCAGGCCACGCAGACGTTGCGTGTTAGCTCAGAGCTTCAATAGCACCTCACATCAAACGGTTTACATTTCATCCAAAGGGATCAGTTGACAAGGCCTCAAGTGACTGTAATCTGACATGGTTTGACACACATCACATAGACCACTTGTAAATATATATCAAAGTCACCGGTACGGCAGATGAACTTCGTACTCACTTAGTCACTGGCTCGCAATGCCTGTCCACAAACAGCTGGAAAAAACATTAGTCACACCTTACTAATTGATCTGAAATAAAATAGAGTTTGAAAAAAACCACAATGTCGACAGGCCAGTACAGACTGTAGATTAAATATTTTAGGTCTTGTATTACACATACTCTAACAATCTAACTAATGCAATATTCCTGTGTGTTGCATTAAAGAAATAATTCCACACTGGAATGGATAAATCAAACACTCATCTAGCTGATACCTGTAATGATTTCCATACAATAACCTCATTGGAGGTTAGAATTATCTGGGAATGTAGTTCAGTTTCAGTGGCACAGTGGTTAGCACTGCTGCTTCACAGTGCCAGGGACCCGGGCTCGATTGCCGGCTCGGGTCACTGTCTGTGTGGAGTTTGCACATTCTCCCCGTGTCTGCATGGGTTTCCTCTGAGTGCTCCGGTTTCCTCCCACAGTCTGAAAGACGTGCTGGTTAGGTACATTGACCTGAACACGTGATCGACTCGGGGAATTTCACAGTAACTTCATTGCAATGTTAATGTAAGCCTTACTTGTGACTGATAAATAAACTTAAATTTATAAGTTATTGACAGCTTTAAAATGTGGTTCTATGACCAATAGTCCACTGTCAATAAAACTGCTTTTCCTGTTTGGTTTCCAATGAGTTACCCCTCAGTTTGTTTTTGCAGGACCCACTTGGGCTATTTTCCTAACCTGTTCATGTGCCAAACTATTGTTTTTGTTGTTAAGATTCTCTGTCGAGCTATAACTAGGGGTAACCATATCACATAGAACATAGAACATAGAACATTACAGCGCAGAACAGGCCCTTCGGCCCACGATGTTGCACCGACCAGTTAAAAAAAAACTGTGACCCTCCAACCTAAACCAATTTCTTTTCGTCCATGAACCTATCTACGGATCTCTTAAACGCCCCCAAACTAGGCGCATTTACTACTGATGCTGGCAGGGCATTCCAATCCCTCACCACCCTCTGGGTAAAGAACCTACCCCTGACATCGGTTCTATAACTACCCCCCCTCAATTTAAAGCCATGCCCCCTCGTGCTGGATTTCTCCATCAGAGGAAAAAGGCTATCACTATCCACCCTATCTAAACCTCTAATCATCTTATATGTTTCAATAAGATCCCCTCTTAGCCGCCGCCTTTCCAGCGAAAACAATCCCAAATCCCTCAGCCTCTCCTCATAGGATCTCCCCTCCATACCAGGCAACATCCTGGTAAACCTCCTCTGCACCCTCTCCAAAGCCTCCACATCCTTCCTGTAATGTGGGGACCAGAACTGCACACAGTACTCCAAGTGCGGCCGCACCAGAGTTGTGTACAGTTGCAACATAACGCTACGACTCCTAAATTCAATCCCCCTACCAATAAACGCCAAGACACCATATGCCTTCTTAACAACCTTATCTACTTGATTCCCAACTTTCAGGGATCTATGCACACATACACCTAGATCCCTCTGCTCCTCCACACTATTCAAAGTCCTCCCGTTAGCCCTATACTCAACACATCTGTTATTCCTACCAAAGTGAATTACCTCACACTTCTCCGCATTAAACTCCATCCGCCACCTCTCGGCCCAACTTTGCAACCTGTCTAAGTCTTCCTGCAAACTACGACACCCTTCCTCACTGTCTACCACACCACCGACTTTGGTGTCATCAGCAAATTTGCTAATCCACCCAACTATACCCTCATCCAGATCATTAATAAATATTACAAACAGCAGTGGCCCCAAAACAGATCCCTGAGGTACACCACTTGTAACCGCACTCCATGATGAATATTTACTATCAACCACCACCCTCTGTTTCCTATCCGCTAGCCAATTCCTGATCCAATTTCCTAGATCACCCCCAATCCCATACATCTGCATTTTCTGCAGAAGCCTACCATGGTGAACCTTATCAAACGCCTTACTAAAATCCATATATACCACGTCCACTGCCTTGCCCCCATCCACCTCCTTGGTCACTTTCTCAAAAAACTCAATAAGGTTAGTAAGGCACGACCTACCTGCCACAAAACCATGCTGACTATCACCTATCAATTCATTACTCTCCAAATAACTATAAATCCTATCCCTTATAATTTTTTCCAACATCTTGCCGACAACAGAAGTGAGACTCACCGGTCTATAATTCCCGGGGAAGTCTCTGTTCCCCTTCTTAAACAATGGGACAACATTCGCTAACCTCCAATCTTCTGGTACTATACCAGAGGCCAACGACGACCTGAAGATCAGAGCCAGAGGCTCTGCAATCACTTCTCTTGCCTCCCAGAGAATCCTTGGATAAATCCCATCCGGACCAGGGGATTTATCTATTTTCAGACCCTCCAGAATATCCTGCACATCCTCCTTATCAACTGTAATACTGTCTATTCTACTCCCTTGCAACCCAGTGTCCTCCTCAGCTATATTCATGTCCCCTTGCGTGAACACCGAAGAGAAATATTGGTTCAATGCTTCACCAATCTCCTCCGGTTCCACACATAACTTCCCTCTGCCATCTATAACTGGCCCTAAACTTGCCCTAACCAACCTTCTGTTCTTGACATACCTATAGAACGCCTTAGGATTCTCTTTAACCCTATCCGCCAAAGTCTTCTCATGTCCCCTTTTAGCCCTTCTAAGCTCGCTCTTCAACTCCCTCTTAGCCAATCTAAAGCTTTCTAGTGCACTACCCGAGTGCTCACGTCTCATCCGAACATAAGCCTCCTTTAACTGTAACAATTTGAAGGGAACAGGATGTTGTAAGCTAAGGAAGACCAGCTGAATGTGGAATTCCAGGCGAGCTTGGAATTTAGCCTCAGTTGGATCTCGGCCTGATATTGAGCTCAGTACTCAGGGACAGAATTGTATCACCCTGTCACGGCAGAAGTGGGACCGGAAAATGCATCGAGCTGTTCAAAGGTTAATTGATTTCGGCAGAACCGGATAGTCCTGGTGGCAGGAATTCTGCCCTTGATTTGTTCAATGGGAGCTTTTTCTATAATTACTACTTCCATGGTGTGTGAGCAGAGTTCGATTCTTGGAAGTTTTCTACAAATGGGACTGCATTTATACTTTTATGTTAGTTAGACACAGAGGATGGCATCACAGGGAATCACTGTGATTTGTGCAGGGTGTAATATGTAAGCTATTATTACAATCCCAGTTGATGTTGTAGCCAGATGGGAAGATCCCAGAATGGAACCATGGCTCAAAAGAAGGTAACTTCTACTTTTCTTTAGAAAATATGGAGGAAGAGAGTCACCAGACTACTAATTAGTTTTAACAACAAGAGAAAAACATTTATTAAACATGGAAAGTTTGATTATGATACAGTACTCCTTTTGCTCCCACTTATCTTCACTAATATATGCATATTTTAAGTTTAACACAAGTTAAAAAGTATATCTTAGGCTATAATGGTCTCAGTAACACATTGTTCCTTTAAACACACAGACTGGGTGTGGAAGAGCACACACACCCTCCACTCTGAAACCATGTGAATGCCTGTGGATTTCTATTCAAAGTCCCCCCAGATGGTTTTCGCATGAAAATTTCCAAACTCCTCTCCCAAAAAAGATACACTTTAAAACCTTCCTTCACAACAGTGCTTTCCATCGTTACAAATCGATCGCAGGTTTTCTAACTTTACTGTCAAACAATTCCGCTCCATTTTTAACAAGGAATCCAGCATCCAGGTTTTACATCTACTCCCTTAAGGATTTCTTTGCCTTGACTGTTGCACAAACTCTTCACAATTGCTTTAACTATTGATTCCCAGGCTGTATTAAGATGGCACTAAACTTTTGATTCACCTCTGAGGTCTGCTCTCCCACTTAAAATCTGGTTACTGCAGCTATCTCTTTAACTTGGAACACCTTATCTGTTTTTCCCACAAATTCTCCTGAACAGGACCATTTTCAGCTTCTTTGGCTGGAATTCTCCCAAAAAAATCTAAGTGTCAAATTTGCATGAAAACTGGAGTAATTCATGCTGTTTTTTTTAGTGGGAGTTCATAGAAGAATCTTCCACACTCTGTGCACTGCAGAGTGCACCAGCCAGTATATCATTAAAAATCACTGAGTGGGGCCTATTCCCGCCGGGCAGCCTGACAGCATAGAGCTGAGTGGGCCACTTTGCATGTCCTGATCTGTCGGAGCCGAGATCGGCGCATGTGCGGTAGCCCCGCACTGCCAGCCTCCTGATTGCTGGCCAGCCCCACAACCCCACGAATCGCCAGCCCCTCTGTCCCCCCACATTCCGATCACCGGCCCCCGACCATTCCTGCGCCAGTCCTGGACACCCCCCTCCTGGCCCACCCCGATCCCCAGACCCACCGATTCGCCACCCCCGCAGTCCTGACCCTCCCTGTTACAGGCTAGTTCCCCGTTAGTGGGGAGCTGCTGTAATCCCTGCTGAAGTGAACCACTCTCGCGGAGGGGGAGATGCTAGCGGGCCCGGAGATTTCAGTCCTCGGACTGCTATTCACATTTAACTTACATTAAAATGACCATTTAAATGGTCTTTGTGTCTCCGCTCCGATTTCTGGCATGGATGTGACGCCGCTGGAAATCTGGTGCTGGGAGACACTATCAGGGCGGGAATGCATGTGCGAACCCCCTGAATTGGCCGACGCATGAATCTCCCGCTAATTTTTTAGTGTAGTGGGACAGGAGAATCTCCCCCATTCTTTCTGTCCTAATTCCCTGGTTGTCTGGACTTTATCTGGTTCCCTGGGAAGTCTGTCTTTTATCAGCCCCCTTGTCCCTGCCTAGTTTTTCTTCTGGCAGAGTTGAGAGGTATTCACTCCCCTGTGTCTTATCTCCAACTGCCAATGAATTCAACTAAAACTAAACTCAAAAGCCTTGCTACTCTAAAGGGCCCCTGGTTGCTAAGCAAAAACTCCTTTGCACTTCCATTTACTTTCCATACCTTAAGTTCTCTCAGCACAATAGAAGCACAGTTTGAATTGAAACCAAAACCTCCACACATATGAACACCTTTTTCTGGCATGAATCTAACTATAGGTTTACCCTTCCTTACACAGAAACTCTAAATTAAACCCACTTAGAGCTGTATCTTATTTATAATATTTAACAATGCAAATATAAATCCCTTAAAACAACCTGTGTTTCTCTCACGTTATTGTGGACTTTCATTGCACTGAGGAACAGCATCTTTGCACTAAGTGATGGAAAACTGAGCCTCTGGAGTAGAGGATGTCTATTGAACAGTAATTGGCTCATCATATCCTGAAAAATCAGAAATGTTGATGAGTCTCTGGAATATGATCATCTGTCAGAACATTGTCATCTAAGAAGCCATGCTAAACAGTTAAGACACAAACATATTGTGAAAAGAGAGAAATGGGTGACTCTCTGTAGAAGCAGCAGAAGGTGGCAACAGTCACAGAAACTTGTGAGTTATTGGAAGCATCATTGTGCCTTTACCATAGAAAAAACAGCACAGATTCTTCATGGAATCATAGAATCCCAACAGTGCAGAAAGAGGCCATTCGACCTATCAAGCCTGCACCGACAACAATCCCACCCAGGCCCTATCCCCGTAACCCCATGTATTTACCCTGCTAATCTCCCTGACACTAAGGGACAATTTATCATGGCCAATCAACCTAACCTGCACACCTTTGGACAGAACTATGATCAGATATCTACAGCGTATCAATGGAGGAGATATTGGGATGATGTCAAAAAGCCTGGTCAAAGATGTGGTTTAAGGAGTGTGTCTAAGGATAAGTAGGAAGTCAGAGGCAAAGGGCTTATAAAGGGAATTCAAGATACATGGAGTCTAGATGTTGGCCAATAAAAGGGTGAGTGTAGGGAGAGGCCCAAAAGGCCAGAGTGGGAGTTATGGGATTCTGGTGGGGAAAGGGTTGGGGGACAAATTGTAAGGTTGTTGGTAATTACAGTGATAGGAAAATGCCAAGGCATGGAAGGATTTAAAATTAAGGATAAGAAATCTATAATAAAAGTGTTGGGAGTCTGGGAGCTAATATAGGTCAACGAGAACAGAAATGACAGGAGTTTCGAAGAAGAGTCATATTGAGCTCAAAATGTAGGGTGGAATTTTCCACTCTGTAAACCAAATGCAGTGCTGGCAGGAAAAGCAGCACATTTCTCATCAGCATCGTTATCATCTGCCAGGAGATCTGTCCTCCTGTTGAATGGTGGGACGAGCCAGTAAGATCGGGGCCAGGGATTTTCAGAAAGCATTTTATGTGGTCACTTATACGAATGATAGATTAAATCAACAAAATGGCAGACAAGCAATTGTCACAGAAATTAGGTTGATGGATGGGATAGTCTATTTTCCTTGGTTAGGAAATAGGGTTGTTAATTTAAAATTGTTACTAATAAGAACATAAGAACATAAGAAATAGGAGCAGGAGTAGGCCATCTAGCCCCTCGAGCCTGCCCCGCCATTCAATAAGATCATGGCTGATCTGACGTGGATCAGTACCACTTACCCGCCTGATCCCCATAACCCTTAATTCCCTTACCGCTCAGGAATCCATCCATCCGCGCTTTAAACATATTCAGCGAGGTAGCCTCCACCACCTCAGTGGGCAGAGAATTCCAGAGATTCACCACCCTCTGGGAGAAGAAGTTCCTCCTCAACTCTGTCTTAAACCGACCCCCCTTTATTTTGAGGCTGTGTCCTCTAGTTTTAACTTCCTTACTAAGTGGAAAGAATCTCTCCGCCTCCACCCTATCCAGCCCCCGCATTATCTTATAAGTCTCCATAAGATCCCCCCTCATCCTTCTAAACTCCAACGAGTACAAACCCAATCTCCTCAGCCTCTCCTCATAATCCAAACCCCTCATCTCCGGTATCAACCTGGTGAACCTTCTCTGCACTCCCTCCAATGCCAATATATCCCTCCTCATATAAGGGGACCAATACTGCACACAATACTGCACACATAATAGAGTGAAAAGTAAACTTCAAAGAAATTGCTTTATATTTTCTTCCATTTACAACCTGAAAACAAATTGTTTGGTTCAATCAATCCATGCCAGTGTTAATGCTCCTCATGAACCTCCTCCCAGACTTTGTCATCTAATCTCTTCAACGTGTCTTTCTATTCCTTTCTCCCCTGTGAGTTCATCTAGTTTCCCGCCTTTAAATGCATCTATGTTAGTTACCTCAAGTACTCCTTGTGGGATTGAGTTCCACATTCTAATCACTCTCTAGGTGAATACATTTCTCCTGAATAACCTATTGAATTCATTAGTGACAATCTTATGTTTATGGCCCCTAGTTCTGCTTTATTCTGCAAGTAAAACATCAAACAGAACTTGATGTCTCTCCGACATCGGGTTTGGAGATGTGGAGGGGCGGTGGGGGTGCATTTAATCAGGCGGAGGGTGTGGGGTTGGGACCCTGTTGCCTTTTTGCTGCTGCCTGATTAAGCCCAAGAGGTAGGGGGGTGGTGATGGGATGGCTCATGGACAACCTTCCTGTCAAGCACTAATTGAGGCATTTAAGTGTATAATTAATGCCCACATAAGGGCCCCATCCTGTCGCCATTGATTTCAACCAACATCAGGTGGGAGAGTCGCCATGTGGGAAGCCCAAAAAGCAAAGCCAATATGGGTTCCCAGGGCGATGCAGGGAGCTCCCTCCTTCCAAAGCACTCAAAGCCTGATTAAGGGATCAGATATTGGGCCTGCTGAGAAACCCTTTTAACATCCATTAACCCTCTCGCCAGTGACTCTCTCCCTGTGATTACCATCCTCTTCTCACTCACCTGTGGCCTAGGTTCTTCAATGATCCTCAGCGTCTGGTGGGTGTAGTAATGGGTCTGGATGGCACTGACAAGCAATGAAGAGCTTCTGATCCACAACACCGCCCCCGCCCCCCTCCCCCCCCCCCGCCCCCCACCCAGAAGTTTTAAATCCTAGGGAAGGCCTGTTGCTGGCCAGTTAAGTTGCTGATGGGCCTTCCCCATTGGAGGCGATGCCAATCTCTCACTGCTTCTTCAACTGGTGGGCGAGATTCCCATTGCCAACATCAAATTCTACCAATCTTCTCTATGTTTGCCCTATCAAATTCTTTAATAATCTTAGAGTTCTATCAAGTCAGTATTCTCTTTTCCAGAGAAAAAAAGCCTCAACCTGTTCATTTCCTGATCAGCATTACATTTCAGTTCACAATACTCTGAGGTTTGGTCTAACCTAGGTTCAGTACAAGTTTAATATAGCTTCTCTGTGTTCTAATTCTATGCTTGTAGAAATTCCAATGCTTTGTTTTTAATAGTAAGAAGTCTCACAACACCAGGTTAAAGTCCAACAGGTTTATTTGGAATCACGAGCTTTCAGAGCGCTGCTCCTTCATCAGGTGAGTGGATGTAAGTTCACAAACACAGCATATATAGGCAAAGACACATATATGCCATGTTTGTGAAGCTACCTCCACTCACCTGATGAAGGAGCAGCACTCCAAAAGCTCGTGATTCCAAATAAACCCGTTGGACTTTAACCTGGTGTTGTGAGACTTCTTACTGTGCCCAATCCAGTCCAACGCCGGCATCTCCCCATCTTTGTTTTTAATGTATTTTTATCCTGTGTCACTACGCTTTGTGATTTGTTTATCTGTGCCACCAGATCCCTTTGTGTTCCTACCACAGCCTTCTTATTCTTCTTACCAAAATGTATTACCGCACACTTATCAATAGTGTTGTGCATTTGCCAAATACATTCTTCCAGCTTATTAATAACTTCCTATACTTAACACAGTAGACTGTTGGAGCAAGGAATGTTTTGCCACAGGAAGTAGTTGAGACAGAGATAAGTGGATCATTTAAGAGAATATTGAATAATTACTTGAAACGAAAGAAGATAAGAGGTAAAGAAAACCCCTTTAAGTTGCATATTATTTTCATGATTCCAGGGTGTCTCAAACCACTTTGCAAACAATGAAATAATGTTTGAAGTGTAGCTGTAATATGATGCAGGGAAACACAGCAGATAATTCACACCCAGTAAAAAGATAGGCACTGCAATGCAATGAATGATGGATCATCTGTTTTAGTGACATTACTTGAATGATGAATATTGATTAGGTCAGAAGAGTCAGCAAGCCTCGCTCTTTGCCTCGGAGGCCTCCAAGGTTATCTTCCGGTCCAGGGTCCGTGGAGCAGGACGAAAAGTGCTCGCGTTTCTTCTTCCAGAAGGTGCACAGAGAAACCTCTGTGATCAGCAGCCTGAAGGAAGAAGATGGCTCTGTAAGGTCATCGCAGTCTGACATTCTGAGGATCTGCAAATCCTTCTATGCCAGACTGTATGACCTGAAGCCAACAGACAGCACAGCCTCCCAGTCTTTCCTGTCGTCTATTGCGCAGGTCTTAGACGACGGCGAGCGGGAGAGCCTGGACAGACCGGTATCTCTGGATGAGCTGACAAAGACAGTAAGAAGTTTAACAACACCAGGTTAAAGTCCAACAGGTTTATTTGGTAGCAAAAGCCACACAAGCTTTCGAGGCTCTGAGCCCCTTCTTCAGGTGAGTGGGAATTCTGTTCACAAACAGAACTTATAAAGACACAGACTCAATTTACATGAATAATGGTTGGAATGCGAATACTTACAACTAATCCAGTCTTTAAGAAACAAAACAATGGGAGTGGAGAGAGCATCAAGACAGGCTAAAAAGATGTGTATTGTCTCCAGACAAGACAGCCAGTGAAACTCTGACAAAGGCCATCGAGTCCCTTCAGAAGGGTAAAACTCCCGGAAGCGACGGCTTACCGGCTGAGTTTTACTCGGCGTTGTGGGAGTTGACGGGCCTGGACCTGCTGGAAGTACACGAGAGTATGCTTCTGGAAGGCAGCATGTCAGAATCCATGAGGAAAGGCATCATTACCCTCACCTACAAGCAGAAGGGGGAAAGGGAAGAAATTAGAAATTGGCGACCCATTTCACGATTGAACGTGGACTATAAAATTCTGGCCAAGGTCATCGCCAACGGGTCAAGTCTGCTCTGGGGTCAGCGATCCATCCTGATCAAACCTGTGCTGTACCCGGCAGGTAGATCTCTGATAGCCTCGCGCTACTCAGGGATACGATCGCCTACGTGCAGGACAGGCAGGTGGATACCTGCCTCATCAGCCTAGACCAGGAGAAGGCGTTTGAGAGAATATCGCACAACTACATGATGGATGTGCTCTCCAAAATGAGCTTTGGGGAGGGAATCCGCAATTGGATCCAACTGCTCCACACAGACATCAGTAGTGCAGTTTCAATCAACGGGTGGGAATCAGATATGTTTCGGTTCAGGTCTGGAGTCAGGCAGGGCTGCCCTCTCTCCTCCGTCCTTTCTGTGTGTTGCATTGAACCCTTTGCCGAGGCCCTCAGAAGCAACCCAGGCATCAAAGGGGTCACAATCCCAGGCAGCGGAGGCACGCAGGTCAAAGCCTCCCTGTACATGGATGACGTGGCTGTCTTCTGCTCGGACCCCTCGTCTGTTCGCAGGCTCCTCCAAGTCTATGAGCAGTTCGAGCTGGCTTCAGGAGCCAAAGTTAACTGGGTTAAGAGCGAGACCATGTTCTTTGGGAACTGGGCTGACAGATCCTTTGTCCCCTTCACTGTCAGGGCAGATTACCTCAAGGTGCTGGGGATATGGTTTGGAGCGGCAGGGGCACGCGCCAAAAACTGGGAAGAGCTTATCGCCAAAGCCCTGCAAAAATTGGGCTTGTGGGAGCGACGCTCCCTCTCTATCACTGGAAAAAACCTTGTGATCCGATGCGAGGTACTGTCCGTGTTGTTGTACAGGTGTGGCCTATCCCCAAATCCTGCGCAGCAGCCGTGACCCAGGCCATCTTCAAATTTATCTGGAGATCAAAGCTGGATCGTGTCCGGAGGGAAGCTCTGCACAAATCTCCAGAGAACGGAGGGAAAAGCGTTCCCAACGCCGCCCCCATCCTGATGGCCACCGTTGTGTGCGGCTGCATCAAGCTGTGTGTAGATCCTCGGTATGATAGCAGCAAGTGCCACTACTTTTTGAGGTTCTACCTGTCCCATGTGTTGCGGAGGATGGGTCTGGCCACACTGCCGTGGAACGCTCCAAGTAGTTGGACCGTACCGCAGCACCTGTCCTTCATGGAGAAATTTTTCCGCAAACACACCTTTGACCACATGGCGATCAAGCAGTGGTCAGCACGTAATGTCCTTGAGGCCCTGAGAGAAAAGGAGATGGCGGATCCTGTCGGATGGTTCCCTGAGCAGACTGTCAGTGTCATCTGGCAGAATGCCTCATCACCAGAACTCACAAACAAGCACCAAGACCTGGCTTGGCTGGTGGTGAGAAGGGCATTCCCCGTCAGATCCTTTATGCACACCCGAGGGCTCAACCTCACCGCACGCTGCCCTCGAAGCGGCTGCGGGAGTGATGAGACAGTCGCACACCTCCTTGTGGAATGTGCCTTTGCAAAGAAGGTCTGGAGTGAGATGCAGTGGTATTTGTCGAGGTTCGTCCCGAGCAGCTCGGTGGCGTAGGATTCTGTGCTCTACGGGCTGTTTCCGGGAACGCACACCGAGACAAATATCAACTGCTGCTGGAGGGTCATCAACTCGGTGAAGGACGCACTTTGGTCCAGCCGAAACCTGCTGATCTTCCAATTGAAAGAATTGTCCTCGACCGAGTGTTGCAGACTGGCACATTCCAAGGTCCAGGACTATGTGCTGAGGGACGCGCTCAAGCTTGGGGCAGCCGCCGCAAAGGCACAATGGGGAAAGGCCACCGTGTAAAGCCTTTCAACCGAGGCAGACCGAGGGCCCGGTAACTGCAGAATACCCTCGGCCTGCGAAACTGTGTGCCAATCTGAAAAACAAAAAGCACACAGTAAAATCTGATGTATGTATATAGTTTAAGTACTGAAATGTAATTAATGTAATGTCGTGTAAGTAAGCATAGTATTGTACTGTAAAAATGATTCTTTTTTTGCACTGTTTGTAATTTTTGGATCTGTCGTTTTGCAATGGTTTATTTGAGAGTTTTTATTTATGAATAAAGTATATTTTTGAAATAAAAAAAAAATCTGGAGAAATGAGTCCACCTGAGATATCTGCAAGGGAATCAGCTTCATGTCTTATTGGAGAGACGACACTTCCAACAGTGCGGATTTCCTTTATTACTGCACTGGAGTGTGATTAAGGAAGGAAATGACTCATGTAGAACATGAACAGTGGAATGGATCAGCTGCTCTGAATGACCTGTTTCTGCAATCTACATTCTGTGTAGTTTTCTGCAAAGTCCCAGAGTGGAGTCTGAACCCACGACTCTGGTTCGACAGGAGTTCTGCAATCACCTTTCTGAAGCAGGCAGAAAGTTTGCTGATCAATGTTTTCGAGGACTGTGCACAGTCCATGACGGAGTGAATTATGCATGGTTTGTGAAATGAATCAGTCTAATGGGTGAAACGGCTTTGGCTTGATCTGTGCTCCTTTTATAAACAAGACTTTTCAATTTGGCAGACTGCAGCCCACATTGGCAGTCTGGGTTTGTCTGTCAAAGCTCGGCACAAACAGAAATATTTTAATGCCAGTGTTTCATAACGTTTAATATCTCTTAACTCGCCTTTAAAACTCCTCTAGTTCTATAAAGAACATTGAATGTATAAACATTTTAAGAAGATTGGGTCAGCAGGCTGAGCATTGTTTTATGGAACTGGTATTGAACCAATTATAGCACGTTTGCTACAATAGTGACTGAGCCACGAACGATGCAGATTTTGTCTCAAACCATCTATCATATGGATATCATTAACTATAATCAATGCGTCTGGTTAAGAAAATTGTGTCTATAGAACAAACCAAATCATTTATAAGGAAGCTCTCGGATTGAGCATAAACTTAGTTTTTTCTTCCGCGCTGTTGTTTTGAAGCTACAATGCATCATTAACTTTGAAAAATGCATATGTAATTAATGTGACCCATCTGTGTTCTTTTTCAGAATGAGACACCCATTATTTACAAATCACATTACAAAACTGGTTCACCCCTCAAGTAAATGGAAGATTAACCAAGACAGACTTGGCATCAGTGAAATCATAAATTCCATACAGTGCAGAAGGAGGCTATTTCACTCATTGAGTTTGTACTGACTCCCTGACAGAGAATTTTACACATCTTGGGACACTAAAGGCAATTTTAGCATAACCGATCCACCGAACCTTCTCGGGGGGGGGGTGGGGGGGGGGTGGGGGGGGGGTGATTCTCCCAGCCCGCTAGGCTGCTCTAGCAGCGCAACGGACCGAGGGGCATCAACGGAGGCTGTTTTGTGGGCTTCCCGTTGGGTGCCATGGCCTCTGCACATCTCCGTGGTAAAGATTATCAGAGCAATCAGCTGCAAGCCGGAAGTCGGAGCAGAGCTGATTACAATATTCTAATCCACATTTCCAACTTATTAGTAGGCCCGGGACTGAGGTCTTCGGGCCCAATTGCATCTTCCCCCTCTGCCGGGCATGGTTCGCTTCAGCAAGGTTTACAACTGCTCCCCACTAATGAGGAACATGTGGCCTGACCCCGCTGGAGTGAAGAGAGGCCATGAAGGCCCCCCACCCCCAAATGGTCGGGGGTAAGGTGGGGTGCTGACTGGGCAGTGCCAGCTTGGCAGTGCCAGCTTGGCAGTGCCAGCATGGCCCCCTGCCATTCCTCAAAGGGCAAACTGGCAATGCCCAGGGAGCATCTTGGCACTGCCCAATGGGTTTCGGTGGGGATGGGGGTTCCGCCGCCACTCTGCATTTGGGACCAGTGGCAGAGGGAGGGAGGACGGCAATCAAGGCTGGCAATCCAGGTTGAGGGAGGGGGCGGTTGGGACAATCATGGGGGTCGGGGCTGCGGAGGAAAAGGGGGGAGGTCGGGAGATTGGGGCTGGCTGGGTGGGGGGATGGGGAAATCGGGGCTGGCTGGGTGGGGGGGTTTGGGGAGATTGGGGCTGGCCAGGGAATGGGGACATAGGGGTTGGCCCGTGGAGGTCCTGGAGGCCAGCGATCAGGGGTTGGGGGGGTTCGGAGTTGCAGCGATCAGGGGCTTTGCAGGGCTGGCTAGCGATCGGAGGATGGGAGGGTTGTAGGAGCAGTGATGCAGGGTCGTGAGTTTGGCCAGCAATCGAGCTGGCCAGTGATCTGGAGGCTGGCAATGGGGGACCACTGCGCATACACCAATATTGGCATTGACAGATTGGCGCGTGCGCAGTGACCCACTCAGCGCTATGCTGCCACCTCTTGGGGAGGAATAGGCTATGCCCTCTGATTTTCAGAGTGAATCCTGCTAGGGCATTCTGTGGTGCACAGAGTGTGGGAGATTCAATCTGAAAATCCTGCTTAAAAAAAAAATTGGCACGGGTTACTCCCACTTTCATGCAAATTGGGGACTTAGGGTTTTTTTGGGAGAATCCTGACCCACATATTTGGACTGTGGGAGGAAACCAGAGCACATGGAGGAAACCCATGCAGACATGGGGAGAATGTACAAACTCACACACAGTCACCCAAGGCTGGAATTGAACCTAGGTCCCTGGTTCTGTGAGGCAGTAGTGCTAACCACTGTGCCACTGTACTACCCCAAATATGAGAGGGAATTCAGTCCCTGATAGAAAAGTTAATGTTATACTGTAAACCAATGCATCTCTGCGTAATGTGTCACATGTGGTGACATCCGCATTTGGGAAATTTTCCCTTTCTTTCATCTTGGACTGCAAGCAAGTGACACCTAACTGATAAAGCTCAATGCACTGGTTAAGTAACCCACCGTGTGGCAACCTTTTCATTCTTTTGTCTTTTGCTGTTACAGCAATCTGACCAATTTAGTACATGACAATAAAAGACAAACCTGGCGATGTGGAAACTTTTCCTGTAAAAAATAGAGAGAAGAAACAATTCAGACTTGGACCTGAAGTCAAGGATTGCTTTTCAGGAGACCACTCCTGAATACTCAAATGAAAAAAAAATTCTTAAAGTTACAGTCCAACCAAGAAAAACTTTTAAAGGAACAACAGAAGTAGTACAGATTAAATTGGAAGAAAAAATAAATTAGGGGAGGAAATACTTAAAAAACACATTGCAACTTAAGAACTGGTAATTAGGAAAAGATGGTGCTACAAAACCATTTGATGAGAATGTGGAATCATGGAGTACCTATGAAGAGAGATTTCAACATTACCTTGCTGCAAACAGGGTACTGGATGAACTTTCTTGAGCGCAAGAAGGTGGAAAACCTTCACCCTATTACAAAGTCTTGTCCATCCTGCCAAACCTGGTACAAAAACGTATGAGGAATTGACCTTGAAGAACACTTTTTGCCCAAGCCTTTAATCGTAGTGGAGAGATTCAGATATCAAAAATGGAGCCAAGAAGAAGATGGAATTAATCCACGATTTGTAGCTGTATGACAGAAACTAGCCACTCTGTGAGACGGACTTGTTTGTGGACTTCAAAATGAAGGAAATCAAAGACAAATCAGTGAAAGCTCTTTGACACCAAAACTTGGTATGAGATAGCAGCGTCCATAGAATTAGCTGCTAAAGAAGCTTCCCAAATCAAAGCTGGCACCAAAATACACATGATGAAAACTGAGAAAAGAAAATCTCTCAACAAACAAGCATGCCACAGGTGTGCCCAAGTGAGGCATTCTCCACAGGAATGTTGATGTTGAGAAAACAAATGTCATAGCTGTGACAAGAAAGGTTACATAACCAAAGCATGTTGGACCAGACAGAACTCTCAAACCTTGAAGAAGGGTAAATACAAGAGCGCGCCCAAATCTACACAAAAACTCTATAGAATAACCGAAAACAATGAAGATTCCTAGGAAGACATGGAGATCAAAGAACTAAAACTTAGTATTTTATCAATGCAAGAGACCTTGGGTCTATTCAAAACTGAATGGGAACGAAATTAAAATGGAAGTAGATACAGGAGCCACTGTATTTCGTATTTCTGAAAATTCATATCAACAAAAGCCCAAGAACATATCATTAAAGCCTTCTAATATAATCCTGCAAACTTACATGGAAGAGTGGTTCCATGGCAGGTTATATCATGGTGCAAGTTGAAACAAATGTTCAATCTGAAAAATTACCATTACATGTTGTTAAAAGAAATTTTTCTGCACTTTACAAAAGAGCGGAGCTAAACAAAATCAAACTAAATTGGCAAGCGATTAACCTACTGGTTGATGGAAAGTATAGAAACTCTTGGAAAAATACAAGAAGGTATTGAAAATACTTTAGGGGAAATGACAAGAGTCAAAGCATTACTTAAGATGAAACCTGATAGCACTCCAAAATGCTTAAAGGCAAGCACTGTGCCTTACACTATCAAGCCTAAAGTTGAATGGAATTTAAAAATGTAATCAAAGATGAAGTGTTCGCATCTGTAACCACGAGCGATTTGGCAACTTCAATCATCCCTGTCATTAAACTAGATAGTTTTGTAAGGATTTGCGGTGACTTCAAAACAACAATAAATACAGTGCTCTGCGTCAACCAGTCTCCCTTACCATTAACTGAGGATCTATTCACTGGATTGTCTCATGGTAAGCACAGTAAGAAGTCTCACACCAGGTTAAAGTCCAACAGGTTTATTTGGTAGCACAATCTTTCGGAGTGTTGCTCCTTCTTCAGGTGAGTGAGGAATTCTGTTCACAAACAGGGCATATATAAAGACACAAACTCAATTTACAAGACAATGGTTGGAATGCGAGTCTTTACAGGTAATCAAGTCTTAAAGGTACAGACAATGTGAGTGGAGAGAGGGTTAAGCACCGGTTAAAGAGGCTCCGAAAGCTTGTGCTACCAAATAAACCTATTGAACTTTAACCTGGTGTTGTGAGACTTCTTACTGTGCTTACCCCAGTCCAACGCCGGCATCTCCACATCTTGTCTAGTGGTAAACAGTACAGTCCCAAGCATTTCTCCAAATGAAGGTGGCAACTGAGTCGCAACCACAGCTAACAATTGTTACTCAAAGGGTTGTTTTGGTATAAATGCCGACTGATCAGAATAACATTGGTGCCTGCCATGTTCCAAAAGTCAATGGGTCAAATCCTAAGTCACCTCAATGGGTGTCCAGTGTTATTTGGATGATATTTTAATCACAGGCAATGATGAACAGGAACATTTACGGAACTTAAAAACACTGGAACGTCTAGAGAAGCACACTCTTCGTGTGAAGAAAGAAAAATGTGAACTTTTCAAGTCATCGGTTAGCTTTCTAGGCTACGAAATTGATAAGGACAGACTCCAGAAAGAACCTAAGAAAATGACTGCGATTTTAGATGCACCTAGACCACAGAATATACCACAACTGAGATCTTTTTTAGGACTCATCAATTACTATGGCAAATTTATTTCAAATCTTGCTAACATTAAAACCATTTCATACATTATTATGTGCAAACCAACAGTGGACTTGGATGAAAGACTGAAAAGGCATAATGAAGTCAAAAATATACTAACAAAATCGGAAGTCTTAGTTCACTTCGACCTTAATTTGAAAATCCATTTCACATGTGACGCATCTCCCTATGGGGTGGGTGCAGTTGTCTCTCAATCCATTGCCTCCCATCCATTGACTCCATCTACACTTCCTCTGCCTCAGAAAAGCAACTAGCATAATCAAGGACCCCACACACCCTGGACATTCTCTCTTTCACCTTCTTCCTTCGCGAAAAAGATACAAAACTCTGCGATCACGTACCAACCGATTCAAGAACAGCTTCTTCCCTGCTGCCATTAGACTTCTGAATGGACCTATCTTATATTAACCTGATCTTTGTCCACACCCTAGCTATGACTGTAACACTATATTTCTGCACCTTCTCCGATCTTTCTCCCCTATGTACTCTATGAATGGTATGTTTTGACTGTATAGCGTGCAAGATGCAATACTTTTCACTGTATCCCAATACATTTGACAATAATAAATCAAATCAAATCAAATAGGCACGGTGGCACAGTGGTTAGCACTGCTGCTTCACAGCACCAGGGACACGGGTTCGATTCCTGGCTTGGGTCACTGTCTGTGTGGAGTTTGCATGTTCTCCCCGTGTCTGCATGGGTTTCCTCTGGGTACTCTGGTTTCCTCCCACAGTCCAAAGACGTGCAGGTTAGGTGAACTGGCCATGCTAAATTCTACCTCAGTGTAACCAAACAGGTGCCAGAGTGTGGCAACTAGAGGATTTCCACAGTAACTTCTTTGCAGTGTTAATGTGAGCCTACTTGTGACTAATAAATAAACTTTAAAACTTTTTTTAATGCCAAATGGAGATGAAAGACCAATAGCTTTCACTTTGAGAACATTGACAATGAACGAAATGATGCTCAATTGGAAAATGGCGCCCTGAATATAGTTTTTGGAATCAAGAGATTTCATCAATATCTGAATGGTAGACATTTTATCTTGTTAACAGACCATAGGCCTTTAACTGCATAAGACTCAGCAATATAATACAATGTTACACACCCAACCCATTTACATGAAGAAAACATCTCTGGCATTGAATGCAAAATCAGAATTTAACCAGATAATTGAACATGTTCGTTTGAAAAAGTGATTTACCTATAGATAATTAGGAAATACGGAATAAATAAATCAAAATAAAATTCTGAAAGAGCTTTAAAAATTTTAAGATTAAATGCTTTGTTAAGTGCCTTTCTACGCTAAAGACACGATGTGAATACACGATATTGTTGTGGATGGATGGGTAAACCACTTAGTTAAATCTTCAGCACATCCAATTCCATTAAAGTTACAATGCTGTGTAATGTACCCTTCAATGGCTCAGAGAGTGCAATGGAATTAGGGCTGCAATGAACTGAAGTGTGCTGTGGCTAACTATTAAAAAAAACCCAGAACAACTGTTAATAGGTTTCTCAAATGCGGTAAGTAACACCCCACAAATTACAGTCAACAACGTTCCTCCACGTGGAAAATAGACTGGAAAGTGGTTAAGTAAAACAACAGATATCACATGGTTACAACAGAAAGGAAGAAACTGCTAATGTTGGAAATTTGAGATAAAGCAGTAAATAGTGAAAATGCACAGAGGCATGTTAACATCGGAAAAGGGAAAACATAAGTTAACATTCCAGGCCAGGACCCAAACTGGAATGACAAGTGAAGCCCTGAATGCAACTGAATGGAGTGAAACAGAAAAAAGGAATTAGCAGTGGGGAAGCAGGCAGTGGCGTGGGGAGGAGAAAACAGATTCAATGCTCATTTATAGTCAATGGTAGTCAAGTAGTGTCTGTCACTGCAGCCTGTTACCCAGAATGGAGAGGTAATGATATTCACGGGTGAAATGCCAGAAGTTGAATTTCTCCATCAGTTTCTGCTAAACATATTCTTTACGAATTTCCATTTACAATGAATATGGATGCAATTTCCTTTGTCCAAGCTGATGTGAAGAATCAATTTTTGGGGACCCTCTACAACTTGACATTTATTTTCTCTCATCTTTCTTTAGCTGTTTTCATATTTTTCTTGTGTCTCTAAAGATATTCTGGCTTGTATTTCGGGTTCCTTTTATCCTCATTATTAAATATTATAATTAAATAGAAAGCTCAGAAATACTGTCCTCGATTGTTTTCTCACTCTTCTGAAGCCCAGCTGTTAAATAGCCCCCAGAGGTATTATCACCTGCACTGGTGTGGAGAAGGTGGTAAATGGCTATTACTGCAAAATCAACAACGCCTGCAGCAACATGAAAGGCCACACATTATTCCCAAAGGTTCCCATTTGATGCTGTAACCAGTCAGGAACATTAGCTAGAACATCCCTCTCTCTTTGTAAGTGGCTGCTGGACTGTTTTGAAGTTGTCACTGCCTTCCTACCATGCAATAATGCTGGACACTTGGGTACAGACATGATTAGTTGCTGAAGCAGTAATGATGGAAAATGGATGCCAAACATAATATTTTCACCCCTTCTTCTGCATACATTATCCTCCAGAGTGTTGATATTAGCATTTGATAGCATTGCTTCTCTGCTCCTCCTGGTAGTTTGTGGCAGTTACCAATTAGTAATTCATAGAATCATTTCCCCATATCCCTCCAAATCTTTCTTCATCAGTAATAAAATGTCCTCTTGAATGCCTCGATTGTACATGCCTCCATCAGACTCTCATTGTTGACCTTATCACTCGGCTAAACTAATCCAGTTTGGCTTAGTGGTGGCACTCTCAACCCTGAATTAGAAGTTAGTGGGCCAGATCTACTCAAGGATTTGAGTACATAAGCCAGGCTCAGGGAGTACCACACCGCTGAATGTTGTACCTTTTAACACCGCATGCACAGGAGGTTGAGAGTTTAAATCCTACAAAGACTTGTTGCAAATTGGAATTCCGTAAAGCTAGCAGTAGTGGATGCTATTTATTTTTAAAAGGTGCAGGTTGCTTTAAGAGCTGATCACATGATTTGATAGCGATGTCATTAGGGTGTGTGCTCAGCCTGCTGTTTTTACTTTCAGTTTTGTATTCTGCAGAGCAGAGAACAGCTTTCAATAAAACCTGTTGTGTGTTTGTGTGAATCAACGTGTGCTAAACAAGCCTTTTCTTTTCCTGTTAAAACTCACAACCCCTATCATAATTCGGACATTACAGTGGGCTAGCACTAGGTAAGCTGTTTGGTTGCTTTACAGGCACAACTGGCTAAGGGAAGGGAACCCGCCATCTTTCAAGTGGCACTTACTGAGCATCAATCTGATTACCAATGCTCAGTGTGGGTCTCACCAGGGCCATTTGTGACCTCACTTCAGCCCTGGTTCAGACATGGAGAAAAGAGCAGAATGCCAGAGATGAGGTGAGAATATCTACCCTTGACATCAAGGCAGCATTTGATGAGGTGTGGTATCGAGGAGTCCTAACTAAACTGGAGTCAAACTGGTTGGCATCATACCTATTACAAAAAAAGGTTATGGTTGGTGGTCATCCATCCCAGGATATCACTGCAGGAATTACTCAGCATTACTCAGTTGGTCGTAGACCCAACCAACGTCAGCTGCTTCATTGATGACCTTCCCTCCAACATAAGGTCAGAAACGGAATATTTGCTGATGATTGTACAGCATTTGGTACCATTCACAACTCTCCAGATACTGAAGTAGTCTGTGCCTGCATGCAGCAAGACCAGGACAATTCAGGTTTGGGCTGATAAGTTAGCAAATGCCAGAAAAAGACCATCCCCAACACGAGAGAATCTAACTCCTTACATTCAATGGCATTATCATCATTGAATCCCTCACCATTAATATCCTGAGATGACCATTTTCCAGAAACTGAAAAAGACCAGCCACATAAGTACTGTGGCTACAAGAACAGGTCAGAGGTTGGAGGTTTGGTGGCGAATAACTCATCTCCTGACTCCTCAAAGCCTGTTCACCATCTGCAAGGCACACGTTGGGAGTGTGATGGAATACTCTCCACTTACATGGATGAGTGCAGCTCCAACAGCCCTCAACAAGCTTGGCATCATCAAAAACAAAGCAGCCCACTTGATTGATGCCCCATGCACTACCTTAAACATTCACTCCCTCCACCTCCAGTGCATAGTTGCAGCAGTTTGTAGCATCCACAAGATGTACTGCAGCAACTCACCAAGGCTCCTTGGACAGTACCTTTCATACCTGTGACCTCTGCAAAGACAAGGGGAGCAGGTGCATGAAAACATCACTACCTCAAGGTTCCCCTCCAAGTCAATCACCATCCTGACTTGGAACAATATCACCATTCCTTCACTGGGTCAGAATATTGGACTCCCTTCCCTACAGCACTGTGGTGTATCTGAATTCACCTCATGGACAGCAGTGGTTCAAGAAGGCTGCTACCACCACCATCTCAGGGTATTTATAGATGGACAATAAATACTGGCCATGTCAGCAACACCTGCATGTAAGAACAAATTTTAAAGATTCCTTAGACTGATCAGACTCTTTAAGTCATAAACCTGATCTGCAGTTTCCCACCCAAAACCGGTAGGAAGTGGCAGCTGAAACAAAAACAGATAATGCTGGAAAACCTCAGCAGGTCTGACAGCATCTGTGGAGAGAGAATAGAGTCTCTATTCTCTCTCCACAGATGCTGTCAGACCTGCTGAGGTTTTCCAGCATTGTCTGTGTTTGTTTCAGATTCCGGCATCTGCAGTATTTTGCTTTTACCTTAGGAAGTGGCAGCTGGTTGGCAAAGGTGTAGAAACAAGAATTCAAGGAACAATGCTCAAACTCAGGAGGTTTGGGTGGGCCTTGTGGTGAGTGGATGGCAGGGCAGGGAGGGCGTACATTTTATTGCGGGTTCCGATGGAGCACCCCTTCTTTTCCTGGCTGTGCAAAGAAACTCAAAAAATACTTTGCTGCTTAAGATGCCTTCCTTTTCTACCCAAATCACGTGCAGCTCCTACACCAATCCAAATCTATATCTGAAACTCGCAAATGGGCTAATCTGGGAAAATGGACAGAAAACATCATTTCCACTTCAATCTGTCTTTATCATAGAATAGAATCCCTATAGTGCAGAAGGAGGCCATTCGGCCCATCAAGTCTATACCAACCACAATCCCATCCAGGCCCTATCCCCATGACCCTACTTATTTACCTTACTAATCCCCCTGACACTAATGGACAATTTAACATGGCCAATCAACCTAACCCGCACATCTTCGGTCTGTGGGCGGCACGGTAGCACAGGGGTTAGCACTGCTGCTTCACAGCTCCAGGGACCTGGGTTCGATTCCCGGCTTGGGTCACTGTCTGTGTGGAGTTTGCACATTCTCCTCATGTCTGCGTGGGTTTCCTCCGGGTGCTCCGGTTTCTTCCCACAGTCCAAAGATGTGCGGGTTAGGTTGATTGGCCATGCTAAAACATTGCCCCTTAGTGTCCTGGGATGCGTGGATTAGCGGGTAAAATACGTAGGGATATGGGGGAAGGGCCTGGATGGGATTGTGGTCAGTGCAGACTCGATGGGCCCGCGGCCTCTTTCTGTACTGTAGGGTTTCTATGATTTCTATGAAACCAGAGCACCCGAAGGAAACCCACACAGACACGGGGAGAATTTCCAAACTCCACACAGACAATGACCCAGGCCGGGAATCGAACCTGGTTCCCTGGTGCTGTGAGACATACTACCCATTTTTACTACCTTTACTACCCATTTAGGTTTGAACTGCACGTACATCATAATAACATAGATTCTTGACTCGCTACAGCTAAGTATTCAGAAAAGCAGTTTTTGTTACAAGAAGATTGTCCAAGACAAGAGTATTGTTATGATCTTGTGATTCTTCTCCTGTGTTTGTGTTCTCACATTAGAAAAAAACTATGACTGACAATACTTGACATTGTTTTACAATGCTTAATGTATCTTGCAAATAGTTCCAAGTCAAATATGTATTTGTATTAAGGTCCACCATTGTCGTTTAAAAATATACTTTAAATGTAACACCGATTGATATTATGCTTGTGGCATGATTCACATGCAACATAGAGCCTGATAGACCTCCAGTCAAGTCTCATTTCTGTAGAACTATCTCTGCTTGTGGAAATTCTGTTTTCTCCCACACATGCTTCAGTTTCACTATGTAATTAGATTTCAATCTGACACGTGCCTCGGTTGTGTTATCCCTCCAGTTTCCTCTTGCACTGCAGACTGACCTCTACATACTCGTGCTGTGCAATGTGCGTGCTGCTTTCTTATCTACTTCTCAAATAACGAAGATGTGGGTGGAACAAGTGCTGCCCATCTGCAAACAGACTAGAAAGCTTTGACCACATTGACACTGAGATATCTGAAAAAAATCAGTCCCCAGCATATCATGATTAGTTTCATCTCTAAGAAATAGTCATAACAACCTCGATTTATATATGAGACTGGTAACATTTATCTCTTGAAGCACAGCCCTCATGTTTAGTACTGAACCACGATGTATTTTCCCCAGTCCCTCGAACAATCTCAAGTCAACAAAAATCGTTATTCCAATAACGAAAGAATTTGCGTTTATACAGCAGTGTTCACAACCCCAGGACATACCAAAGTGCTTTAGCCAATGAAGTACGTTTGATTTGTGCTCAAATGTGGGAAATGCAGCAGTCAATTTGCTTGCAGCAAGGTCTCATAAAACAGCAATGAGATAATGACCAGATCATTTGTTCTTGTGGAATTGCATCAAGAAATCACTTTTGCATTTGATTGAATTTCATTTAATCCAGTATTGTATAGACTCATAAGCCTAGGTGTACAATTCACCAGGAAGAACAAACTGTATTTCATAGCTGAGTTACTCTTCATTTACAATGTCAACTCAAAGTCAGAGCAGAACTAGGATTATCCGGCCGCGCTCACCCCAAAATCGGAAAATCCCTCCCTTTGCATGGTCTGCCTCCCCACCCGCTACGATTCCCGAAAATTACCCCCCCTCCCCCCCCCCCCCGATCTTTGTGTGTCTTCTGAGCTACCAGCCATAGAATCATAGAGTCAGAGGTTTACAGCATGGAAACAGGTCCTTCGGCCCAACTTGTCCATGTCGCCTTTTTTTTTAAACCCCTAAGCTAGTCCCAATTACCCGCATTTCCTAAGACCAGCTGTACAAGCATTAAACAGATTAATCCCATTGGCACCAGAATCACAAACTCATTTAAAATCCAAAATAGCCTTAATATTATTTTCATTTTTAAATCATTTTAATCCTGATTTGAACAGCGGGCAGGTAAGTGGAGCTGAGTCCACGAAAAGATCAGCCATGATCTTATTGAATGGCAGAGGGGCCAGATGGCCTACTCCTGTTCTTAGTTCTTATGTTATGTTCTTATGAATTTTTTTTGGCCAGTGTATTTATATGTTTAACTTTTCCAGAAATTGCAGGTGTCTCTACCTCAGGGTCAATGAAGGTTGATTTGGCTATTTTTACACAGTATCAAATGGATTACCACATGTTCCTTGAGTCGGAATTGGTAATCAATCCTTCAAGCCGCTCTATAACTACCATCTTTTTTTATCCTTTCGACTTAGTGATGACTCTATTGCACGACAACAAGTTAATAGCCTGCAGTTTAAAAGATTTCTACTCATGCCAACATCAGATCAAGTCACGCTGAAACATGTTTAACTGCCACAGTTTGCCCTGGACCTACTAATCCAGCTGCTGTTGAGTAGTTTTCTATTTAGTACTGCATCCCTGTCAATAACTCCTGCTTGAGATCAGTGCACTTAGCTGTCCTGTTTGTCACAGTAGTTTATGGCGTCATTGTACTTAACTCATGAAATCTTTCTCTCAGGCTGCCTCCCCTCTGCCCATTCTCAATTGATGTCCAAGCACGTGCATTTCCAATACAGCGAATTTTCCCCCTTTTTAACACAGAGGCACAGAACTGAGATATGATTTTCAAGTGTAACTAGCAAAGAACTGCATGATATTACTTCAGGTGGTATATGAATTTTAATCATCAAGTTCCTGTAATGTTGACCATTCTTTCATTTTCTAAGTAAACAATTGGGCATAAAGCTCGTATGATGTGGATTTCAAGGATATGGGACAAGTGCTGGAAAATGGAATTAGCGTGACTTTAGTTGTAGTAATTGTCGGTGCACACTCAATGGGCTGAAGGGCCTTTTTTGCGCTGTATGACTCTACGACTCCATGATCCTGCCTAAGTGAACACTGACTTTGTGACTTGCAGAACACTTGCGTTAAATAATTTTCAGTGAATTTCTAAACCGAGTGGAACTATAGAACTGGAAAGAACTGACCTGCACTTTTTTTACAGATGTATGAACTAAACTAAAACAAGTATTATTAAATACATTTATTTTTGAGCAAATATGGTTTATTTCACTGAATGAAACAGAAATCAGGCAGCCTCGCTGCATAGTTTTGTTACAGATCTTCCCATTTTATAATACAGCCGATCGAACCACAGATGTTACGCTTTTTAAAATTCTTCCATGGGATGTGGGCACCACTGACGAGGTCAGAATTTGTTGCCCATCCCTAATTGCCCTTTGGCTTGCTAAGCAGGGGGTAATTAAGAGTCAACCACATTGCTGTGGGCCTGGAGTCACATGGAGACCAGAACAGGTAAGGATGGCAGATTTAGTGAACCGGATGAATTTTTAGAACCATCAATGATAATTTCACGATCACCATTACTGAGACTAGCTTTCAATTCCAGATTTTATTAATTGACTTAAATCCCAACACCATGGTGGGACTTGAACCCATGACCCCCCAGTCTAGTGACATTACCAGTACACCATCATCTCCCCTCCTGAGCATATCCTACTTCCTTCCAGTAGCCTGGCCATTATTTTGAGGATGTAAAGCTTAGTAATTACTACCATATGATTATAATATCCAAAAAAGCAGCCTAATTGTATGATCTATGCTCTATTAGAAAATTTCAAAAAGATACATGGGGACTCTTTGAAGCCAGAAAAAAATTAGAACATATTTAAATCTTGTATTGAAGGAGAAACAGAATAGGGAAAATTAACACCTAAAGATGCTGGCCTAGAAGTTGAATCACGCTCAGAATAATGGAATACTACATGTGACAGAACAGCGGCAAATCGGTCCTCCGGCCCCATGGGGGAATAAAATGGTGAGCTGTTTATCCATTGGTAGCCTCAGAGGCAGCTTGTCGATCATAGGACCAGCTACCCTAGCTGGTTCAAATGTCAGATGAGGGCCCCAGGGGAGTCACACAAGGCGGTAAACAGGAAGGGCAAGCACTCTCCCAGTTCCACAAAATACACTAAATTAAGCTTCTAGATGTCAACCTCCAGTAATCCCATTAAACACTGCATGGAACTCGCTGTTGTCATTTGCAGATTTCTCAAAAGGACTTCAAGCAGGAGCCCTTGAATTGTGTGCACAGTGTATCACAGTTAGAAGCATACACCAATATACCTGGATGCCTACTGAGCAACCTGACCAACACGGTACACTTCTGGCACAGAATGGGTGCATGCACACCCGCCTGCCATGTTTGATCCTTATGCTTCCGTTTTGCACAGAGCAGTTCAATTTCTAGCCTGTTGTGTTTGGGAACTTCTCAAGGGTAACACAGTAGGCTGTAAAATAAATCTTTTGAGATGCATCTCAATCACTAACTCCTCCAGTGTTCTAATCTAGAATATTTTACACATAAACTAATGCATAAAATGTTGAGGAACCAATTGATAATGGGACGCCTACTTGCAAAGTTCAGGCTGCTATCAGACTACTTTTGGGAGCATAGAGAATGGGAAAGAAAAACGGCAAAGCATGTACAATTGATAAAGAGTCGCATGAAAGAAGAGGGTTGGCCAATGAATAAACATTCAGTTTACCAGTAACCGTGTTTATATTGCAGTGAATAACTTTCGAGAGTACATGCATAGAGTTCAGATTCAGAAAATTCCTCCTTTGTCAAGGGGGAGTGGCTCACTATTTAAAGTTAAGGTGAGGACACATGAGGGGCAGATGGAACCTGCTTTTGCAATGAAAGACTTTTTTATGCTATTTATGATAATCAGTGGGAATGTTCCTCATCCATTTCAGATGATTGGGTAATGAGGTTGCACAGAATGTGCTCACATTGTTCTGGAGAGACCATTAAAACTCCCACTTGCAACGTTAGCAGCCCCTCTCTTTACACAGAGGCCTTGGAAAGTTTAAAGCAACAATAAACTGAGAGTATCTTCAAACATACAGAGGAACGCCTTTGTTTTCTGCCTTTTGAACCTTTTCAAAACCCCATTTTGAAGGGTGTTTTCGTTCTGTTTCTCAGCATTACTGAACTCAAAACTCCCTGTTGTTTAGTAACACACAGAATGTGAACTCAATTGTCTTGAGTTACCGTGCTCCATATGCTAAGTGTATGTAGGTATATGTTAGTGTGTTAGGAACAAACTTCATCTACATGTATAGTTAAAAATAAGCATAACTCAGCCTATAGATTTTCTGTTAAAATGACTGTGCAATTGTGTACTAAACCGTAGGTTTCACTCTGCAGCACTGATTTGGAAAAGAAAAGGAATGGAGAAAGACCAATTAATGAACTACTCTTATTTTTATGATGTTATTCAACTTTGTTATTTTATTACTAATTGCCACCGAACCATTTATGTTCATTTATTTAGTGGGTGCCAAAGATATAAAGCATACAGCATAGCCTAGTTTCCTGTTTTAAATGTTTCCTTGAGAAAATTTAAATAAAAACCTAGCAATTGCTAATTCCCTGATGAGCTCACAACAATATTATCAGATCCATCCCTGCATACATTTCAAAGTGGACAGTCTAATGAATAATGTCCATGCAGTGCAGAGGTCCTTTCTCATGCAAGCATCCTCGTAAGTCACTATATTGCTCACAACTTTTGATGCGTATTTATCTTTCAAACTTGTTTAATGATTTCCACGCTCGAATCGTCTTACGATAAATGCAATGAAGGAGATGAACATATATTACTCTGTTGTGAATGCAGGCTATTGAACTCGCCTACACAGCATAAACTACGACCTGTGCAAAACGATGTTATTTACTAGCTGAGTTATAAACAGGATCAGCCATTATGATTTTAAACAGCACTTTGGCTGTAATTTTGATTCCTAAAAAAGATCTTACAGCTGCAGAATCTAGTTTCTTTTAACTTTTCATACCTATCAACTTGATACACAAAGATATTTAAAGCAAATGTAAAATTGCTGAAGACTAAATCAGATTCACATTCAGTTGTCTTTGGGCGTTAGTAAAATTGTATGGGCCTAGACTTTCTGAGCAGTGTTATTTTTATTTATTAGAGTCTCAAGTAGGCTTACTAATGTACAATGAAATTACTGTGAAAATGTCACCTGGTTAATGCCATCGTTAACATAACCTTGATGGGTGAACGCCTGTCAGAAGAGGATTGGAAAGAGAAGAGACCATTCAAAGTAAGTTTTCTAAAAAAAAAATTATTGAGTGACCATGGGAGTAGTGCTCTATGCCCCAAAAGCTTAGGGTTCTCCTGGCCAAGCTATCCCCAGAAAGGTGAAGCCTAAGACATTTTGGAAAGAGCCTTCATGTGACTACTATGTCAGAAAGAAAGAAAGCAGATTGCTTGCTCGGGTTAGAATTTGCAACAGGCACAGGGAAAGACCAAACTCTTTCACAAGACTTTGGAGGGGAGGGGAATAAGAGAAACTGGAGATCCACTTGCAACAAGGAAGAGGAATGGAAGGGAGGAGGTGATGGTGGCCAGGTCCTCAAACGGCAGTGCAGCAAGCAACTGGTATGTGTGGGGTCAGGTAGTGAGGGGAGGTGTCGTAAGGGAGCCAGGATTAATCTATCAGGAATCCACAGTTTCATGTGTGTCTGTAATGTGCCGGTTTTTCAACACCTGGCTGGAGGCATTCTTGTTCTGTTAGCTGGTCAATCCAGCCTTGATCTGCAACAGACCAACCGCCCTGCTCTCGCTCAATTTCCAAGGCTTTGTCTTCATGAGATGTTACCACTTTGTTGTCAGCCACTCCGCCTCCAGTCTTCCCTTTCCCTCCTATTGAAGGGCTCCATATCCTGAATGACAAAGCGGAGACTTAGTGCTGTGTCAAGAGACACATAACTCCCCTGTCCCCATGAATCCCCTTGCCACATGCTGGCCACAAATTCTAACTGGCACCCAAACTCCTTATCATGTACTGATGGTCAGCATGCATTTCTTAGCCTCTCCCCACTTGCAAAGTCCCTTTGCTTAATAACCTCACGAGAAATCCTTTGGTGCAATGTCCATTGTCACTTACACTAGCTGACCAGAGGAGGTCATTCATTTTTTTGTTGCACTGTGCTCAAGCTCATATTTGGACCACACGGCTGTTCACTTCACCTGCAATCCCTATCCAGGCCACCTTAGTAAAGCAAGAGTGTCTTGTTTTGCCGACCTTTCATAGCTTGTCCTGACCTGAAATTGTATCAGCTGATAGTAGAGGCATATACCTCCTGCCCGCCCCATCTTATAATTGCGGGAGCGAAAGTGGGTGCCACTTATGCTCATGTGTCAGGAACCACAATGTAAATGATGATTTGCAAATTTACCCTTTTGAATACTAAAATAGTAATCAGTGTCTTGTTTTTAATTGAGCCCCAATTTGTATATTCAATGTGCTTGTCACCTTGCTCAGACTGGTCAAATGCCCAGTGATAGAGATAACATTGGTCACATCATTGACATAAATGGGGTGGTAGCTCAAACCCCATCACTTTGGTAGCCTTACTGTCCCGTCTCTGCCCAGTGAGCACCCCATACCTGAGCTATTAGAAATTCTGTAGAGTTCCCGGTGGTGAGAATTTTAATTTATGTGAATGGGACCATAAGGAAACTAAATATCTTGTTGACTGCCAACAGGTGTCAAACTAAACAAAGCTAAAATGTTGTTAAGAAGCAAACAATGCATCTGAAGTTTAAAATCAAATTCTTTTATAATGGAAGCAGTGATTAGAATGCCTTCTCCCAACTAAAAAATCAAGGCATTCAGAGAATTCTTACAAAACTCTCTGCAATAGCTGACGAAATGTACGGCAGGTAACTACCCTTCTATGTAATCCACTGAAGAAAGAAATTAAATTTACATGTAAACGTTATCATGAGAACAATTTGATGTGTTCAAGAAAACCATCTCAACCACCATTAATGAGTACTTGGGTAGTAGCAAGGACTGAAATTTACGGTGCAGCAAATCGCTATGGTGAAACAGATAAAGAATTGTTAGCCATTGTTTTTGATTTGGAAAGGCAACATGCCTTTGGGTAAAGAATCCCAATGGAAATTGATCATAACTCTCTGGAAGCCATTTGGTAAAAACAGTCTTGTGCATTGAAAAGTCTCCAAAGAATGATGTATTATTTGAAGGTACTAATTCATTGTTGGTTGTGAGAAGCGAGGAGATATTTTTTACTGGCATTCTGAGGAGAGTGTATCAATCATATCACTGGAAAGGTTGACACAGAGGAAATCATGATGGTGGAGGTTTGAAAAAAGGCTCTGTGCAGATGAGGTGATGGTGCCCTGGTATAGTGATCAGTCATGCTGGAGTGGCCCACTTTGGCTTGGATGCATCAACTGTAACTCAGGATTAGTCATCTCCCCAGTTACCCCCTTTCCCACTTCAACTCTTCAGCGAGCACCGAATCTTGCAGATAAGGCTCTCAGCAGGGTGTTTTTGGGCAGGAATGCCTCTGTACAGGGCTGGTTTGGGTCAGAAAAAGCTGACCTCCTCCTTGGCCTGGTGACTTTTGGTAGTGGAGAGATAGCAGGATGTTAGGCTGGCCGAGTGTGTGCCAATGGATTGTGATCACCCTGAATCAGAGAACGTCCTAAAACTCTGCAGTTGCCTCATCTCATTCCCCTCAATATGCCATTAATGCTTAGTTCAGAAGATGGTCTGGAGGATACAGTCCTACCACCAATTTAGCCATCGTTATCAGATGCCATGGTCATCACCAATCTAGCCATAGTTATCACTAACCTTTACAGATGCACCATAGAAAGCATTCTTTTTGGTTGTATCACAGCTTGATATGGCTCCTGTTCTGACCAACACCACAAGAAACTACAAAGGGTCATGAACGAAGCCCAGTCCATCACGCAAACCAGCCTCTCATCCATTGAATCTGTCTACACTTCACGCTGCCTCAGAAAGACAGCCAGCATAATCAAGCATTCTGGACATGCTCTCTTCCAGCTTCTTCCATTGGGAAAAAGATACAAAAGTCTGAGGACACATACCAACCAACTCAAGAACAGCTTCTTCCCTGCTGCCATCAGACTTTTGAATGGACCTATCTCATATTAAGTTGACCTTTCTCTACACCCTAGCTATGACTGTAACACTACATTCTGCACCCTCCACTTTCCTTCTCTATGAACAGTATGTTTTGTCTGTATAGCTCACAAGAAACAATACTTTTCACTGTATGTTAATACATGTGACAGTAATAAATCAAATCAAATCAATGTACCTGTGCTGGGAAGCAGACATGAGGATCTTCGACTTTGATTCTTCTATCTTTATCTTTTTATTCTCCTTGGCTATAATGTTGGCGCTGCACTGTAGCAACACGAGTTGTTAACATTGCTATGTAATTCTTTCTTTTCTCCTTGTTGGTTTATGCATAAGCAATTGCAGCAAAGTAAATTTCCATAGGACAATGAAGTGAACGGAATTGAATTGAATGTTCAATTCAAGCATGTTTGGAAGTGCAAATAGAGATTGAGCCCCTCAGTACGCCCCGACCCTTATCCCTATTTCAACATAGAAGCATCAAGATTCAGCAAATAACTCTGGCAGTTGAAGATCTGAAATTATTGAGGAGGATAACAAACAAAGGATGACCTTGTCACAAAAATGAAATGTGACAATAGAACATTTCTTGTCTTAGTTAAAATATTTATTGGATTCTGCTTCACTGATCACAGCATAAATAGGGCCAATATTGGTTAGTGCTCTTTGTAAATCTGTAAAAGTATATATAATAGTCAGCATTGTAAAAGATCACTTCAACTGCATATTCCAAAGGACTACTTCTTAATGGCTCTCCGGTAGGTTTCATTCAGTTCAATTTGATCAGCTTGACACTTGGTTAGGTATAGCAGGCTGATGGATGTCTTTGAAGTTTACTCTTAAGTAGCAGAGACACCTATGTGGACAAACATCCTCAGCAATTAACAACCTGTGATTTACTACTATAATTATGAGAGATTTTTATTTTAATGTAATTTATTCTGGCAGGTCTTCAAAAGATTCTGAATGGTGTATTTGTGGCTGACTATCTCAGTCATCAGAGACTGAGTTGTGTATCAATGGTTCAGTGGTTGTGTTCTGCCATGTAAGAAATGAGCAAGTGAATAGTGTTTTAAGGATCGATTTAATGTGGACCGTTAACATTCGAAAACATCGCTGTCGCTTTGATATTTCAAGGAGTGTATGAATTTGTAAAAATTTATTGTAAACATATGTTGTACTGAATATTAAGATAAAGGCAAAATACTGCGGATGCTGGAATCTGAAACAAAAACAGAAAATGCTGGAAAATCTCAGCAGCTCTGACAGCATTTGTGGAGAGAGAAGAGAGGCAACATTTCGAGTCTGGATGACCCTTCATCCTGACTCGAAATGTTGGCCCTATTCTCTCCCCACAGATGCTGTCAGACCTGCTGAGATTTTCCAGCATTTTCTGTTTTTTATTGTACTGAACACTGTTCACTTAAAACAAAGATACTGAAGAGGTTACCAGTCTTTGAAAAGGAGAATTCGATCAACAGGAAGAGGGAAATGATGCCAACTCAACTGAAAAGTGCGAGTGGATATCAGATTTGAGTGTAACATATGAAGTTGAGCGGTATTTAGTAGAAATAGGATACACCGATGGAAGATGGATATGGTCTGTGGAGAGACCTAAGTGTCCAATTACAGTCTTCATTACACACGTGTATCTATCCAATAAACAAACCGCAACAGAGTGTACAGATTAAACAACGTGGCTGAAACTTCTGCTGGAAAAAGTTCCCATCAACAATAGAGATCACTATCCTAAATAAAGTAGAATAAAGGTGCTTGATGGGATTGTTCCCCCATCTCAGGAAATCAGGGGCTGTGTGCTGGTGTTTTCCTGATTTACACTGTCTGCATGGATTACTTCCGACTGGGAATGCTGGATCATGGTATCAGCACTAATATTTGACGTACCAGTTACTTCCACTTTTCTAATAGAGCAATATGAAACAGTGTGCAAATTCTGAAATGGGGTGCCAATACTATTTTCATTCTAAACAGACCAAAGGAAATTCTCAGATACTTTTGTCCGCTATGAAAGGGTTGGAATGCCTTTTATTTAAGTGCTTGTGGTTTATGAGGCATTTATCTCCTCCTCTTTTGTATTCAAAGAAATATTCTGCAGTCTCCATCTGAATCGATATATAAGCCACGTTTAGTATCAGTCAGCAGAAGTTGTAAATCTTGTCAAGGTGCATCAAATGGTTTCCTCTTTTTTATCAACGAATAAATGAGCTATCTCTATCGAATGGTCTGGCTGAAAGCTAACAAAAGTTAGTGATCATTACTTGGAAGACAATAGACTCATCTTGCTCTGAAATGCACCCCTTAAACCTCTCCTCCCACAATCTAAGGGTATGATCTTACCAGCCGTTTTCGCCATGCTCCCGCTACAGCGAGATCGGAGAATTTGACGCCCAGGCAAATCTCCGTTCACTACAGTGGGGTGGGAAGATCCCACGGTGTGAACGGTGGTAACATTCCAGCCTTGCTCTCTTCTTCAAGTTGTTCTTAAAATCCTATCTCTTCAGGCAAGGTTTGGTCACCAGTACCAGTTCCCATCTCTCTTTATGAAGCTCGATGTCAAATATTGTCCGATAACAAAGAGTCTTGGGGTGTTTATCTACGTTCAAGGTGCTATATAAATGCATGTTATTGGTATTGAAGTGGCATCAGCCCCAACTAAACAAATTACTTATTTTCATTATCTAGATACACACCAAGCATAGCCATTTGACTGAGGCACAAAGGCTGCTGGCACTTTGAAACTATGACTACAGGAGATTTCATACTCATAGAATTATAGAATCCCTGCAATGTATAAGAAGGTCATTCAGCCCATCGAGCCTGTCCCGACAACAATCCCACCCAGGCCCTATCCCCGTAACCCCAAGTATTTACCCTGCTAATTCCCTTGACATTAGCATGGCCAATTAACCTAACCAGCATATCGTTGGACTATGGGAGGAAACCAGAGCACCCAGAGGAAAGCCACACAGACAGGGTGGGGAGAATGTGCAAACTTCACAGAGACAGTCATTCAAGGCCGGAATTAAACCCAGGTCCCCGACGCTGTGAAGCAGCAGTGCTAACCACTGCCACTGTGCCGCCCTTATACTGGAAAGGAAAACCTAAAAAAAAGGAGAAAAATCAGGCAAGGCAAGAAAAAACATCCAACATTTCTAATCTGAAGTCAAGCCTCTACATTTTCAGTTGCAAAGCTGACCTGTGGGGGCAACAAAAAAAAACTATTTTTATTAGGCAAACTATACTTCACCCAGCAAAAAGAATGGAAAATTTGCCTTGTGAGCAATTTAAACTGAATCTTTACACTCTCCTGTGCTAGAGTATTGGCACAAATAAAATGAATACGTTGTTACGTTTGTTTTAAATGGTAATCTTCAATACAACCTTATTACTGGTCAAAATAAGAAGGGGAACAAACCACTTAAGAGAAAGATAACTGCGTTTTTTCTACATGTGTGATTTTAAAAGTCAACAAAATTTCCTAAACGCAATAATTTATTCTAAAAAATTAATATTATAATGAAGTTCAGAACATAGTTTACTTTTTATTTCAAAGCATTTACACTCCCACGTTTGCAGTCCTATGATTGGCATATATTCTAACAGACAAGTTATTTGTTTGATACCAGGGGGCTGATAAATTTAACAGATATAATTTGTCATCTCCTGAGGAGAGGTTAAGGGCTAAGAGCAGAGATTCCTTTGATCTGGCTCTCTGCCACTGTGTCATCTGTCCAGGACTAATCAAGTTATCATATCAACAAATCTCCCTCAGTCACAGGCTTCAGTGTCTGGCCTTTGAGAGAAATTTGATGGCTGCAGCGCAGACAAATTTCTAGCAGCAGGAAGTTGGAGCGTTCCCGCCTGGCTGTATGAAAAGTACCTGTAACCTCCTCACAACCTCTCCTCTCCCTCACGCTGAGAGTTCACATCGTGTGAGTCTCATGCTGCTCACTGCAATCAGTCAGCAGCCTCTGATTAAGCCACTAAGAAGGAGCTGCTATTAATTTCAAAATAACATTTTCACCTTATTTCAATAGACCCTTGAGCTTTAAAGGCTCGGTTCTGAAATATAATTTGAATCACCAAATAAATGTCAGGTTGCAAATTGCTCACAGCATTATAGCACTTTGTGTATTTAATTAAGCTGAAGAAATTAAACAATCTTATTTTCCTCTTGCAAGAATTTAACAAGTAAGCATAAAGAGCACAAAGAATTTAAAAATGTGAGTACAACACAGTATAGCAAACCATCTTCTCCCTGGCATCCATCTTGAAAAATGGTGATAATGAATTTAGCAAATGATTTATTAAATAATCAGGTTTGATTAATTTAAATGTTTTACTAGGATGTGTTTGAATGCATTGTGAAAATAGGACTTAGGTTGTGCCTATTTTTGATTCCAGTTAAAAAAAAAGCAAACATAAGATTAATAGCCAAACAAATTTCTTCAGATTTTAAACAAAATGATGTTTTATAAATGGAATGTTAATGGTTAAATATTTCTGGATGAAGCGGCAGTAAGCAGCCTTCCAAGGAAAAATCAGATTTCAGACTTCCCTGGCACTTGTAACAAAAGCCCAGGTATGGAGCCTCTGCTGGAGAGTGACCTTTCACATCTGCAGCTAACATGCTGCGAGCAGCCCGCACAATGGAGCTCAAGGCTGGTCAGTGCACTGACCCTGGCTGCCAAAGCTACCTGCTGCTCTCTTCAAAGAAATCAAACACAGGGGCTGCCCTCAGAATGATGAAAAACCCCTGCGATAATAACAAGGCAGCTAATGCGCTCAGAACTCGTGGTGGCTATTTTATCTGCCATCAATAAGATTTATGCTCCAGAAGCTATTATTTCCTAAACATTTTGGAATTGCTTTGACTTATTTTTTTCTTCTATTGTGTAGCTAGTTAGTAATGCCCTCTAAGCATCACTAACTGATTATGTGCACTCCATAAAGACTGAATCCCTATTAACAATGGCTAATACCAGCACGCAATTATAAAGTGCTCAAGCCTTTCTGTCAGATAAAACAACGCTCCAGCACCGAACTATCTTTCTCCAGAAGAAAGTGATACTTTAATATGTTATAAAACTATTTAAACCACAGTGCATTTTTCTGCTGGGGGTGTTATTTTTCATAATATGTTCAATGAACAAAAATATTGTGAGTAACTGAAATTGCGATTATATTTTGCTGAGTAAACATCTGTTTTCTTTCCTTACAAGCTGTAAACAGCTGTTTAAAACTTGTATAATCAGTGTATCGTTGTTTGAAATGTTCTCAGGCTTGCACTGTTTGTTGAGGTCGACACTTACTGAGATAATCCAGAGTGAATCGGGAAGAGATTGCAGATATATGATTTAAGAATCTTGATTTAATTCTGCTTTGTAAGATTAAGCAATAGCATCATAGATGTTTTGCAATACAATAAATGTCAGATTAAATGGAAATGGCTCTGACATGTCAGAAGTTAAATTATCTGGTTGCATTACTGATTAAAATTTCAGATGCTAACTTCAATCTTTTGATTAATTTGAAAATGCATTTAAATAAAATAGGCTTCAATAACAACTGAATCAAAGTCAAATCTCCTGAAATAAACTGTTAAAACAAAGATCAGAGAGACTGGCAGACAGAATCCTACACTCAGCACAGCAGTAATTTTTTATCCATTTCTGTGCTTGTTTACTTGACTTAGGTAATGAATCAAGTAAAATTTTGTTTGTGGATGTGGTATTTTTGGATTTTGTGGGGAGGGATATAAAAATAGATCTTCCAAAGTGATGGGATCATTCACATTGGCACAGAATGATCAAGTTAGAACTGAGGATTCAGCTCGACATCCATATTGTCCAGCCTTTGCCTAAATTGCAGAGCACCTAATTATCTTGCGATATTCCTGGTTAGGAGTTTCATTTTAACATGAAAGCCATATCTTCGTGAAACAATACTTTCCCTGCTATGCTTGTTGGGAATACCCTGTATACTCAACTTGCCCCTATAAAATAGGTAGGAAAAGTTTAGATATAGTTGAGAGGGAAGGGCAGTACGGTGGCATAGTGGTTAGCACTGCTGCCTCACAGCCTCGGGCGACTGTGTGTGGTGTTTGTACGTTCTCCCCATGTCTGCGTGGGTTTCCTCCGGGTGCTCCGGTTTCCTCCCAGAGTCCAAAGATGTGCGAGTTAGGTGGATTGGCCATGCCCCTTAGTGTCAGGGGGATAATGTAGGGGATAGGGCCTGGGTGGGATTGTTGTTGGTGCAGGCTCGATGGACCAAATGGCCTCCTTCTGCACTGTAGGGATTCTAAACACTGAGCTACGGCATTTGTGATAGTGAGATTTCTGATTGCAGGATCCTTTTTTGTTCTTTGTTGCTACATTCAAATAAAAGAACCTGGGAACATCATGAATGCACCTCTCTCTGTGCTTTTAGAGGCAGAAGAAGAGGATGAAAGGAAATATCTAAGATACATTCAATTACAAATAGAAACAAAAAGTCCGTATTGAAGCATTCATATGTACAGCCTCAATTACACCGCCATGGGAGTATCCAAGGACAACCATCTTGATAAGTTCAGAAAATGCTGGAAAAACTCAGCGGTTGATGGCCAAAATTGAGCAGATTATCAAGGGTGTGATCTGACCAGGACACTGTGCAGTTTCAAAATGACATGTTCTAATTTATATTCAGCTGATTGAATGGGGCTTAAAATCCACATCTTTTTACACAGTGCTGGTTTAGGTTTTCAGGCAATCTTACAGTTAAACCAGAAGCGAATTGCAACAGGTCCATCTCTGGCTATTTCTGCCCACAGTACCAACAGTTCCTATTTCAGATGGTGTGGCTGGCATATGAATCACACAGACAAGAATTCCAAACACATCAGGGCCATTTGAAATTAGTGCTGATCTCAGACAGATGGCATTTTCACTCTTCCAAAGACCTAAATCCAAAGTGTGAGTGTCACAAATTTATGGAGATGTAAATGTTCTTGAAAAGTGGATAAGGTCTGTTAGCGTCATGATTTGAAATTTTTAAATCCCCAGCTATTTAAACATGAACAAAATGACTTGTGGCTGTCAGGGTTCAAAACAAATACAGGCTACTGGACTGTCTTGATTGCCAGGCCATCTGGCTTTGCTTAGAAAAGTCATTACTATCTGGTCTTACAGGCTCAACAGAACTGCTTGTTGACATTTCCCACGGGTTATTATTATAACTGAGCCCATTATGAATGATTGGATGAGTTTCAAATGCTCCAAAAGCATTTAACTCTGCAGGAGGGCTGAGTTCATATTTTAAGAAGCTATTAAACGATTAGCTGTCTTTGATGTGTTTATGGAAAATAAGTCTATTTTTATAACATAGTCTATACTTGAGATTTAAAATCTTTGAATGCTGATACGAATGAGATTTTTTGGATCAAGTATATATGAGTCAGAGCTCATCAGATTAATAGATTTTTTTGTTCATCTCCATATGGCTCCTGAGGTCTGCCCATTGTGAATACTGCATGAGTGGCAATGGAGGAGGAATAGGGGTATAACACATAGGGTTATGAGGGATCATTGTGTGGGTGGGGACCTGAGTTGACATGGAGAAGGCTTGGGGGCATGGGAGTGGGTGGAGGTGAGGGAGTGTGAGAGGCTAGGGCTAGAGGATATAAAGCTTTTAAAACAATTGGGATAAGATCCAAGAGAACAAAAATGACCTTCTAACCAGCCCACTTCAGTATTCACCTGTGCCCGTGGCTATCACCAATCTGCTTCTGGAGTCAGGCAGGCCTGACTAGTTTCTGTTTCCACCTCCCCAGTGTGAAACTTTTTGTGTGATGGGGCCCTTTATAGTGAGAGAGGTCTGGGAAGTTCCCAACTCAAGCTACCTGACTCAGTAGCAATACGTCTGGCCCACTGTTTATTCTAGCTGGGAAATCCAGAACAATGGGGTACATTTTCAGCATAAGAGGATGATTATTTAGGACTGGGATGAGGAGAAATTCCTTCACTCAAAGGGTTGTGGGAATTTCCGATCCCAGAGTGTTGATTATCTTTTAAGGATGGGCTAGACAGATTTTTGGTCTCTCAGGGAATCAAGGTATATGAAGAGTGAGAGGGAGGTGAGTTGAAACCGAAGGTCGTCCATGACCATACTGAATAGTGGAGTAGGCTCGATAGGCCTTAGGGTCTTCTCCTGCTCATATTTCTTATGCCCTCCTATTAATTGTATCTATTCATTATTTTCCCTACCCTAATCTTATTTGTTGTACACTCTTATGTTTGTACTTTCTGTGTCTTCCTACCCTCTGGTTAACATTACCTGTATCGCTGCCCGATATTATTGCCTTATTCTTTTTCTTTAACTTTGCAAGAATCCCTCACATGAACCCTTCCCCACTATTTAGTTTAAAGTGTTCCCAATAGCCCTGGTTTCATGATTCAGCAGAACACCAGTCTCAATGTGGTTCAGGCGAAGACTGTCCCAAGGGTACATCACCTCTTTCTCCAGTACTGGCATCAATGCCCCATGTATTGAAACCCATCTCTCTCACATCAATCTATGAGCTGCATGGACAAAGCTCTGACCTTATTTACCCAATGCCAATGCGCTCGTGGCTCAGGTGGTAATCCAGAGATTGTGGTTCTATCTTTTAATTTAGTTCCTAGCTCCTCATACTCCCTCAACTGAGTCTCTTTCCTGATCCTATGTACATCATTGGTACCCACATGGATCGTGATGAGTGGATTCTTCCTCTCCCAGTCCATGTTCTCTCCAGTCCGGAGGAGATGTCCTTAACTTAGGTACCGGGCAGGCGACACACCCTGTGGGACTCATGTTCTTGGCTGCAGAGGATAGTATTCATTCCCCTAACTATACTGTCCCTACTATTACATTCATTTTAACTCTCCCAACCAGTATGGCCCCCTGGATGATGTTGCTGTGGTCAGTTTGCTCATCCCTTCTGCAATTCCTTCTCTTGTCCCCAAAAGCTGCAAGAACATTGTACCTGGTTGACAAGTACAAGGGCTAAAGCTCCTTCATTGCCGCATAATGGATCCCCCTACCTGCCTTTCTTACAATCACACCATCCTGCCCCTGACCACAGACCAAACCTAAAGTACCAAGCAAAAGGGATGTGACTGCCTCCTTGAACAATGTGTCCAGCTAACTCCACCCCCCCCCCCCCCCCCCATCTCCTTCCCCCGATGCATCATAGCGTCCAAAGCTCGTACTCAAGCTCATCCACTCAGACCCAAAGTTCCTTCAGCTGCTGATACTGTAGATGTGGTTACCGTGGATCACACAGGTGTCCACCATCTCCATCTGCTACATGCAACACATCACACTCCCCACCAAGTTCATTGTGTTTTTCGTGACTATTAACCTTTCAAGGTTAGAAATACCACTTAAAAATCACTTGTCGTTATATGTCAAGTAGTTTCACCAGTTAAACTATAAATGTAGCACAATATTTATATCTCCAGTTGCCAAATAAACGTACAGCCCAGTAAATGAATGTCTCAAGACCTGCTCTGCTCTTAAACCCACACACCTGCTGCTGCTCTTTTATCCTCCCTGCTGGTCTCCTTCTGTTCTCACTCTCACACATACTGCTACTCTTTTACCCTTCCTGCTGGTCTCGCTCTCATTGAATCATTGTTTCAGTGAGTGCAGAAGAGGCCCTTTGGTCAACTGAGTCTGCACTGACACATGAGAAACACCAGATCTTCCACCTAATCCCATTTATCAGCACTTGGGCCAAAGCCTTGAATGTTACGATATGCCAAGTGCTCATCCAGGGACTTTTTAAAGGATGTGAGGCAACTCAACTCTACCACCCTCCTAGGCTGCACATTCCAGACTGTCACCACCCTCTGGGTAAAAAATGTTTTCCTCACATTCCCCGTAAACCTCCGGCCCCTCACCTTGAACCTATGTCCCCTCATGACTGACCATTCAACTAAGGGGAACAGTTGCTCCCTATCCACCCTGTCCATGCCCCTCATAATCTTGTACACCTTAATCAGGTCGCTCCTCTGTCCTCTCTGATCCAATAAAAACAACCCAAGCTTACGCAACCTCTCTTCATAACTTAAATGTTCCATCCCAGGCAACATCCTAGTGAATCTCCTCTGCACCCCGTCCAGTGCAATCACATCCTTGCTGTAATGTGGCGACCAGAACTGCACATAATACTCAAGCTATGGCCTCACCATAGTTCTATACAACTTCAACATGACTTTCCTGCTTTTGTAATCTATGCCTCGATTGACAACGGCAAGTATCCCATATGCTTTTGTTTACCACACTACTAACATGCCCTTCTACCTTCAGAGATCCATGGGCAAACACGCCAAGGTCCCTTTGTTCCACAGAATTTCCTATTCTCATGCCATTCATTGAATACTTTCTTGCCATATTACTCCTTACAAAGTGTATCACCTCACACTTTTCAGGGTTGAATTCCATCTGCCACTTATCTGCCCAGTTGACCATCCCTTCTGTATCTTCTTGTCGCCCAAAACATTCAACCTCACTGTTAACTATCCGCCTAAAGTTTGTGTCATCCACAAACTTACTAATCCTACCCCACATAGTCATCTATGTCATTTATATAAAGAACAAATAATTGGGGGCCGAGCATAGATCCTGTGGTACACCACTGGACCTTGGCTTCCAGTCATCCCTCTCTGTCTTCTACAACTGAGCCCATTTTGAATCCACTTTATCAAATTACCCTGTATCCCATGCACATTTGCCTTCTTTATAAGTCTCCCATGTGGGACCTTGTCAAAGGCTTTGCTGAAATTCATACAAACCACACCAAAACTACGACAACTGCACTGCCCTCATCTACGCACCTGCTCAACTCCTAAAAAGTTTCAAAATTGTTAGGTATGACATCCTCTGATAAAGCCATGCTGACTATTCCTGATCAGCCTTGCCTCTCCAACTGAAAATATTCAGAATTTTCTCCAAAATGTCCCTACCACTGACATGAGACTCACTGGCCTGTAGTTCCCTGGCTTATCTCTACAACACTTCTTCAATAGCAAAACAACATTAGCTGTTCTCCAGTCCTCTGTCATCTCCCCTTGGCCAGAGAGGAATTAAAAATTTCAGTCAGAACCCCTGCAATTTCCTCCCTTGCCTCCCACAATTCATCTGGACCTGGAGATTTGTCCATTTTAAAGGCTGCCAACACCCCAATACCTTGACCTTCCCCATGTCAATTTGCCCAAGAACCTTGCAGTCTGTCTCCCTGAATTCCATACCTTCATCCTCATTCTCTTGGATGAAGATGGATGTGGAGTATTCATTCAAAGCTCTCCCAATGTCCTCTGGCTCCACCCATAGATTACCCCCTTGGTCCCTAATGGGCCCTACTCTTTCCACTTCACATTGATATATTATCGAATATCTTGGGATTTTTCCTACTTTTACCAGCCAGAACTTTCTCATATCCCCTCTTTGCTTTCCTAATTCCTTCCTTAAGCTCCACCCTGCACTTTCTGTACTTCATTAATGCCCCTGTTGATTTGCTCCTCTTGTACCTGCTAAAAGCCTTTCTTTCCCTTCTCATTGTATCCTGAATATTTCTGCTCATACATGGTTTTCCTGGCCTTGTTACTCCTTCCTATTACCCCAGAGGGAACATGTTGGTCTTGTACTCTCCCCATTTCCTTTTTGAACTGTTCTTCTGTAGATTTCTCCACTAGAAACAGTTCCCATTTACCTTAGCCAGATTCTGCCTTATTTTACTAAAATCTGCTCTCTTCAATCCAAAACATTTTTTTGCAACTTGTCTCTTTCTTTGTCCATAATAAGCTTCAATTGCACCATGTTGTGATCGCTATCACTAAAATGCTCCCCCACCACCACCTCAACCACCTGCCCAGCTTCATTCCCCAGAATCAGGTCCAGCACAGCTCCCTCCCTTGTTGAACCCCCTACACGTTGGCCTAAAAGGTTCTCCTGTAGACATTTCAAGAAATCTACTCCATTCAAGCCTTATGTCTATCCCAGTTAATATTGGGAAAATTGAAATCACCTACTATAATCTACCCTATTGTTATTATTTTTACACACCTTCACAAACTGTGCACATATTTGCTCCTCAATTTCCCATTGACTATCTGGGGGTCCGTAATAAACAGGCCATGTGGCTGCCTTTTTATATTCCTAAGCTCTACCCACAAAGCTTTATTCGATATCCAGCTCCTAGATATTGGGAGAGATTCTGCCAAAACAATTCTAAGTGATGAATTCACATAAAAACTGGAGTAAATCCCACTGTTATTTTCAGCAGGACTTTCAAAATTAATCTCCCACACTCTGTGCACTGCAGAGTGCACTAGTGTGATTCACACTAAAAATCAGTGGGCAGGGCCTATTCCCACTGGAGAGGCAGGCAGCATTGCTGTCATAGCGGAGATCGGCGTATGCGCAATGGCCCTGTACTGCCAGCCTCCTGATCGCTGGTTAGCTCGATCGCTGGCCAGCCCCGTGACCCTGCACCGCTGGCCTCCCAGGCATGTCAGGGCCAGCCCTGACTGCACCCACCACCTCAGCCCGCCTCGATCTCCCCTCCCCACCATGACCGGCTGTCCCAATCCCCCCATTCCCTCCCCCCACTACTGACCAGCAGTCCCGACCCCCCCCCCCCCCCCCCCCCCTGCAGTCCCGGCCTCCCCCTGCAGTCCTGACCCACTGGCAGGCCGACACCCTCCCCCCACCCGATGGCCAGCCCCGATCATTTGCCTCACTCCCTCTGTCACCGATCCCAGTGCAGAGTAGCAACGAACACCCACCCCCTCCACTTTCACCAATCTCCCACTGCAGAGGCCCTGCCTCATAGGGCCCGCCCTCACTCTGGTCCCACCCCCTTGGCACTGCCCGATGCCCGGTGGGCAGTGCCAAGGGGCATTGGCACTTTGCCCCCTGAGCAGTGCCAGGGGGCCAGGCTGGCACTGACAAACTGGCAATGCCCAGGGGGCACCCCTTCTTACCTCCAATCTCATAGGGGGCCTCCATGGCCCCCTTTCACTCCAGCGGGGTCAGGCTGCCAGCCTTCCGCTAGTGGGGAACCGTTGTAAACCCCACTGGAGTGAAACACTCCTGGTGGGGTAGGGGAGGTGGGAGGGGAGGGGGTGGGGGGGTGGAGGGGGGGCGGTGGAGAGAGAGGCTAGCGGGCCCGGAGACTTCACTCCCAGGCCTGCTAATGATATTTAAATTCGGATTAACATAATGTATTCAGCTCCACACTAGAAATCAACGTGGAGTTGACGATGCCGGAAATTTGGCAGCAGGAGACGCACAGAGGCCGTGGCATCCAGCGGGAATCCTTCACACAGCTTCCGCTTAAATCTCCCGGCCCGCTGCACTGCTCTAGCTGGGAGAATAAACTCTCCTCACTGCAGTAATGGACTCCTTAGCTAAGAATACTCCCTTTTCTTTCATCCCCTTTCCTTTCTCGCCTGAAGATTCTTTATCCCGGAATGTTGAGTTGCCAATCCTGCTCCTCCCTCAACCACGTCTCTGTGATGGCTACAATATCACAATTCCACGTGTCAATCCCTGCCCTTAATTCATCTGTTTTACCTGTCAATAAACTAGAGGCCATCTAGCCTTGCCAAACCCAATAATTATGCAAACCTTCTAGCGGGCTTGATAGGCCATTCACCAGCCTCCTGCCATTCACCCTGCCTGCCAGAGTGAATGGCACAGGCAGGCTTCATATCCACAAGCAGGGACAAAGCGTGCTGGGCTCCGAGGGTCCAGGGGAGCACCAGAAACCCTATAGAAAAGACGAGCAGCTTCCCCCTCACCCCACAAACCATGCAGGCATGAGAGTAACCCGACTCCCCCTCAGCACCCTTCTCCCTCACATCCCCAAGCTTAGCCACCCTCCCTCTCAGACACCCCACTCAGCTACCCTCCCCCTCAAGCCCCCTACTCAGCCCCTATTCAGACCACACACCTTGGCAGTACCCTTGATGCAGTCCCTGCCACCTTGGCACTGACACACTAGGCTGGCACCTTAGGCCCTGAGAGGGTTCAAGGAGGTAGTTTCAGTGGCCATTTGATCCTTTGCTGCTGCTGCTAGTATCAAGAGGAAGGGTCTCTCAGGGGTCCTGGGTCCAAGCTGGGGGCAAGGGGTTGGCCTCGCTACTCCACCCTGGGATGGGTGTGTCATGGCTGGACTGCCCTTTCTAGCCCTGGTAGACCTGAAAATCACCCCTGGTATGGTGATTTCAGGTAGCCCTGTGATCAACATCTGCATTAGGGCCTGTTCTGTGCTGTACTGTTCTATGTTCTATTCCCGCCTGTCAGCTGTGAAAATTCTGAAGCGGCCAGATCACTTTAATCTCCATGGCCCCTGGTAACCTGGCGGGATTTTAAATCATTGCAGCACTTCATTCTGCAGAGGTTTTCTGTATCATTTTGATTCTGGACAGCTGCTTCCTCACAGGAGCAACGCATGTGCTAAATGCATTAAGTTGCCCTCCAAAGGAATGATTTACCTGTGTGTGTGTAATCATGTCATGGACGTTAATCATATGGAAGGTGTCACAGCCAAGTTGAATCTAGTTGTCTGCAAATATGGAGGTGAAAACTCATCAACGTTCTCCAAAAGTACTCTGAGTTGCAGTTGCCAGAGGAGGAAGTGGTTCAAGTCGGAGCTTCCAACAGTTGGATAGATTACGGAAAATCTCAGGATGAGGAAGAATTAGAGGAAACCTCGCTGTACCTCAATAGTTACAAAAACACAGGCAACAGAAAACGGGAAAAAGGGTCTTATTAAAAAAAGACAAAGAAAAGAAGTATATGTTTCTTAATTAGAACAAGACACCGAAACGAGCATAATTTGTAATAAATTCTGGGAAGATTTTATACATAGATTTTCAGACATCTATTTCAAACATGAATAAAGTCACTAAAATCATTAAATATATTAAATTGTTCAGTGCAGGACATCATTTGATTGCACTCTTTGCACTCCGAATCCAGTTGTCTGAATCCAGTTGTCTGAATCCAGTACCTGAATCCAGTTACCTGAATTCAGTTACCTGAATTCAGTTGGCTGAATCCAATTGGCTGAATCCAGTTGGCTGAATCCAGAACTCTATATTAGATGCTGCAAAGAAATTTCAAGGAATCCCCTTCAAATATGTTGTCATGCTTATGCAGTTATGCCCACAATTTATGAAAAATGGCACCTTATTTTTTAAAACAAAATGGATACTCTGCTTTGAAACAAACGAGAGTTGAGAGGTCAGGTGGCCTCTTCTTTTCTGGAACTATACTACACAAGTCTGGAAGATAGCCTAATTTTTCTGGAAATGCAAAGATTCTTTCAGGACATTTCATTGAAAGGTATTATACAATACTTTCCTATAAGTTAACGGCTGCCATTGTCCATAAAACCACCAAATCTAGTTCCCAATGGTCTTGCAGACGTCTTAGCTCTGGATTAGAATTTCACAGAATGGGTGCAAGAAGGAACCCATTCTATCACAAGGAGATTCAAATAGATAAAGCTCAAACACTATTGTGTGGCAATGTCCAAGTCATAAGAGACCGTTTGTGGACAATGGAAAACAGACAATATAGTCGCCTGACAGAAACCAGATTTAGATAAGAAACATTTATTAAGACACATTTTTCGAACAGTCTTTTCTGCCTGCCACCAGATTTAGTCCTGAGAACAGAAGATTTCACCCAGAGGTAGGGAGAGGAGGGACTAGCAAAGGAAGGGCGGCACGGTAGCACAGCAGTTAGCACTGCTGCCTCACAGCTCCAAAGACCTGGGTTCGATTCCTGGCTTGGGTCACTGGCTGTGTGGAGTTTGCACATTCCCCCTGTGTCTGCATGGGTTTCCTCCAGGTGCTCTGGTTTCCTCCCACAGTCCAAAGATGTGTGGGTTAGGTTGATTGGCCATGCAAAATTGCCCCTTAGTGTCCTGGGAAGTGTAGGTTAGAGGGATTTGTGGGATAAATGTGTGGGGTAATGGGAGAAGGCCGAGGTGGGATTGTTGTCAGTGCAGGCTCGATGGGCCAAATGGCCTCCTTCTGCACTGTAGGGTTTCTATGGAAGCACCTTGCCTAAGATTGGGTCTAGCCTTTATTTACCAATTTGAAGAATAAAACCAAATTTTTGCTAAAGGGATTTGACTGCACCTCCACTAAAATGAAGCCAAAAACCTCTTGCTGCAAACAGTAAAGCACTGAAAATCCTTCATCAGAAACTTCCAACCTCAATTTCTTCAGTGGACCAGAAGGAAATCATAGGCCGGCAGTATTTCAAGACTGCATCTCGACAGACTCAAGAGCGAGAGTAAAATTTTGGACTCTTAAAACCTAAGTGCATGCCACTTCATTTGTAATCATCCTTTCTTGTGTGTGTGTGTGTGTGTGTGTGTGCGCGCGTGTATGTGTGTGTGTGCATGTGCGTGTATGTGTGCGTGTGTGTGTATGTGTGCGTGTGTGTGTCTGTGTGTACGTGCGCACGCATTTGCTGTTGTGAATACATTCGGGTGTTGAGTGATAAACATTTATCGTTTCTTTTTTAACGAACAAGGAGACCTGTATTTTGTCTGTTGTTGAGAGTTACAGCACTGTAGCAGTCAAGGGTTAAAGCACTTTTGCTCTTTAAAAAACATCCATCTCTGGTCAGTCAACAAAATGAAAAAGGAGGAATCATCCTAGTATCCCTCTCCTGTCTGTAACAGTGCATATTTTTAAAGTATTGAAAAAAAACAGCCAAATATAGCTTGGAGCAATTGGAAAACAAGTGATGTGCAATGTAACCGAGACAATAAAGGAGGGGAATGTGTGTAACAGTGTGTGCTATGGTGTGAGGGGGATGGGATTGAGGGATAAAACTTTTACCAGCTGCGTCTGCTGTTGTCATTAAAAGAATTTCATTACCCAAGGAGCAGGAGAATCAAAACCAGCAGGCCAGTGCCACAGACAGGAGAAACTAGAATGCAGAGATTGATGGAGACCCCCTCCATAGGTCATAGATACAGAAAGTACTTCCTCAAAGATCACTACTCATTGTAATAATTCATTCCGTTAGTGTTATCAGCCGTGCGAAGCAAACTATTGCCTCGCTGAGAAGAAAATATTACAACGGTATATTTACAAAATGCCAAAGGCTGATTGAGCTCCTAACAAACTGACAGTTGATTTATGGAGAATACTGGGAAAGGACACTTGCCTGGGGAAAAACACATAAAAATTGATAGTAAGACATGGTACGGCAATTATGTTTTGTTTTCATAATGTTTTTGGCAGGTTGGAAGTTATAGATGAACATCTACAGTATGTATTTATTGCAGTAAATTAAAGGTGGAGTTCACTCTAGTGAGAAGTGAACAAAGGCTAAATGTTTTTAATGGTAGGTATAAAGGGAAAGAAAGTTATTTCAGAGATTATATAGACTGCAGAGCGTCGGGGGCAACTTTGGTGCCATTTTGCTAAATTGAGGTAACTTCAGTGAAAGGTTAGCAAAACCCAGGAGAGGGTATAGTCTAAGTGGCTGTTTCTATCACTTACATCATTGTTCTTGGGATTCTGTAGCTCTTCCATTGAAGTGCTCCTGATGACTATTCACCTGTGCTCAATCAATCTGCATGTTCTCTCACAACTTACCTTATCTCAATTTCTGAGACCCATAACCCAGCTCCTTGGTTGAAATTCTCCCTTCTTGCCTGCCGCAGGAATCATAGTAGGTGAGACAGAAAATTTGGCGGACCATTTAAAAGTCCATTGAGCTCAAGCAGGAATTTCCAGTCTTGGGGTGGCGTGGTCGGAGAATTCTGCCCCTTATGTTGTTCTCATTTATCTCTGACCACTGAGCTAGCCATGGATTCACACTCATGGTAACATTGCAGATAAAATAGATAACTAAGTATCATAGTTATCCTCTTTCTTTCAAAATCTCATTGCCATTTAAAGTTTATTTATTAGTGTCACAATTAGGCTCACAATAACACTGCAATGAAATTACTGTGAAAATCCCGTAGTCGCCATCCTCTGGCACCTGTTTGGGTACACTGAGGGAGAATTTAGCATGGCCAATGCACTAGCCAGCATGCTCTTTGGACTGTGGGAGGAAACCAGAGGACCTGGAGGAAACCCACGCAGACACGGGGAGAACGTGCAGACTCCGCACAGACAGTGGCCCAAGCCAGAAATTGAAACTGGGTCCCTGGGGCTGTGAGGCAGCTGTGCTAACTACTGTGCCACCGTGCTGCCCATCTGACCTTTTCTAATTCCCCGCCCATCTCAAATTTCTACATGGTGGTTGAGCATATCATTCTTTTCTTCCACATTCATGGCCATCTGTTCCAAAACCTGCTACATCCTGGCATTATTCTGTTTATTGCTCCAAGATGGTCCTGGCCAAAATCACAAATTACATCAATGCAAGGACAAAGTATTTTGGATTCTGGAAATCTGAAATGAAAATAGTAAATGTGGAAACTACTCAGCAGATCTGGCAGCATTTGAGGAGAGAGTAGCAGAGGAACCCTTCAGGTTGATGACCTTTCATCAGTTCTACTTGTGTGCTTTCTTTGACCTCACTGTCCAGAATTCCCTCCCTAAATCCCTTCAAAGCTCTCCATGTCTCTCTCTCCTTCTCACAGCTCATCTCTTTGACCAGATTTTCAGTCACCCTTCCTAATCTACTTCCATAACTTAACATATATATATTCCATTTTTGAAGCACTCTGTCCTTTTTTGTAAAAGTGTTATGTGACTAGAAACCTAACTGGATAAAGAACATAAATACTGTGGTTAAAAGAGTAATCGAGGTTAGGAACTCTGACTGCCCAAAGTCATGGCACAAGTCAAGAGAGTGATGGAATACTCTCCAGTTGTTTGGATGAGTGCAGCTCCAACAATATTCAAGAAGCTCAACACAAATCAGGATGAAGCAGCCCACTTCTTTTGCACCATCCACCACTTTAAACATTCTCTCCCTTCACCGTCAGCACACAATGCTGCAGGGTGTACCAACTACACCAAGACTTCTTCAACAACATTTTCCAAACCTGCACCCGGTGCCACCCAGAAGAACAAGTGCAACAGATACATGCGAGCACCATCTTTTGCAAGTTCCCCTCATATTACACACCTTCCTCACTTGGAATTATATCATTGTTCCTTCACTGTAGCTGGGTCGAAATCCTGGAATTCCATCCCTAAATCCACTGCGGAGGCACCTTCATCACACATTCTGCAGCAGTTCAAGAACAAAGCTCATCACCACCTTTTCAAGTGCAATTAGGGATGAACAATAAAGGCAGGGCTTGCCAGTGACACCTACATCCCACAAAAACATAAAAGTGCACATTCTTGTTTGTAGTTATATTTAAAAAAAATACTCTTTCAAATCCACTATGCAAAAGTTTCACAGCTTAGGTGAGCATGGTGGCACAGTGGTTAGCACTGCTGCCTCACAGCGCCAGGGACCCCAGGTTCAATTCCTGGCTTGGGTCACTGTTTGTGTGGATTTTGCATATTCTCCCCGTGTCTACGTGGGTTTCCTCCGGGAGGTCTGGTTTCCTCCCAGAGTCCAAAGATGTGCGGGTTAGGTGGATTGGCCATGATAAATTAGTGTCAGGGGGATTAGTAGGGTAAATGTGTCAGGTTACGGGGATAGGGCCTGGGTGGGATTGTTGTCGATGGGCCAATTCTTTACAACATTTGAATGTCGAATTATGCAATTGACCATTTTTGCAATGAACTCGATTACACAAATAAAAGTCACAATTAGAAAATATAAAACATTAAGCAACCTTAGGAAGATGCTAACGTGTATAAAATCAGCACTGCAGTTGAACTGAAAGTGGGGAGGAGGCTAAACATTGAAAGGACAGATAATTGGAAACAATTATGTTTGGATTTCACTGTTGTGCTTGGATCAGGAGCTCTATGCTTTATGAAGACAACGGATAGAAAATAATCCAGTATAATGGAAATTTGTAGTTTGACAAATAATTACGCTGAGACTAAACATATTCATTCTCAATTTATGTGAGTTCTGGTGCCAGGGAAGCAAGCTATTAAAAAGTCAGTTATATAACACAATAACTATCTCCACCTGGAATTTCTTCAGGAGTTGTGGGGTGTGGAGAGTGCGGTGTTGGTGAAACTTAAAAAGTAACTTCAGTGGAAGATATGCAAGAATGTTGTTCATGCCATTTCATACGGTTTTCTGCTGCTCTCTCACTGAAGTTTAATCAGGTGGTCAGCAGGATGCTGTAACAATTCTCCCAGATACCTTTCAAGTCACCGAATCTTCCAAACAATTTGATTTTTAAAAAACAATTACTGTACCATTCATGCATACTAATGCACAGATGTAATCATTTGATTTGAAACAGTGAACTCTGAGTACTTCCTAGAAAACCGTTATTGCGCAAAGGTGAAATAACAGTACAAAGAATATCTGGATATGGCAAATATGCATAGAGCTATGGGCCAGGATGTTATAGTCCCTCTGAACTGAATGGAGAATTAAATACTCAACGTATCTCCCGGGGTGGGGGGGAGGGGAGGGGGGGGGGAGGGCGTTGGGGGGGTTGGTTTGAGGGGGGGGGGAGACACGCTGTGAAGTAGCCATAAAATTAGCCATAAAGTCATTGCAACACAGAAAGAGATCAGTTCGCCCATCAATCCCATGCCAGCTCTCTGTAAATCAATCCAATCAGTTCCATTCCCCTGCTCTATCCATGTAGCCCTGCAAGTTTATTTCTTTTAAGTGTCCACCCAGTTTCCATTTGAAATCATTGATGAAATCCACTTCCACCACTCCAATAGGCAGTGAGTTGAAGCTTATTACCATTTGCTTTGTAAAAATAGTCTCCCTCACATCCACTCAGAATCTTTGACCCAAATACTTAAATCTGGTGTCCCCTAGTCTTTGTACCAGCAGCTTCTTTGTCTGCTTTATCCAAACTGTAATCATCTCCCTACACCTATCAAACCTTCCCTCAGTCTCCTTTGCTCCAAAGAGCACAGCCCTAGTTTCCCTTACCTAACCTTGTTAAATCCCTGAGCCCGAGAACCATTCTGATAAATCTCCACTGCACCTCCTCAAGGACCTTCACAGCTTTCCTAAAGTGTGGTGACAAAGCTGGGCATAATACTTCAGTTGTGCCCTAATCAGAATTAATAAAGGTTCAGTATAACTTCTCTGTTTTTGTTCTCAATATCTCTATTTATGAAGCACACAACCGTACCTGCTTTTCTAACCACTCTCTCAATCTATCCTGCCTGCTTCAAAGATTGATGCACATGCACCATGTTTCCTCTGTCGCTGAACGCTCTTTAGAACTGTGTCATTAAATCTACATTTAATATACTTCACCTGCTTGGCACTGCCAGTGTGCCAGGTTGGCAGTGCCAGGGTGCCCAATTGGTAGTGCCAGGCTGGCAGTGCCAGGGTGCCAGGCTGACAGTCCAACGGTCAATCCCCCTTGCCCCTGACCTCCTGAGGGTCCTCAAGGGCCTCCAGTCCCACCAACGAGGCCATTTTGGTAGGTCCCCATTCCATGACAGAAATTAGGAACTCAAATCCGCACTTGATTCCAAATTAAGAGATGGGCCAAATTAGAGATTTAAAAAATCATCTGGAAACCAAAAGAGGGAAATTTGTTGACTGAAACTTATTTTAGGAAAAGTAATATATCGCAGCAAATTCTTTTAGAACAACATTGTAAATTATATAACAAAGATGGGTATGGAAGCACTAACTAGTGAAATCATAGCCTCCATAAATTGGGAAGAATTAAGATTTCTAGCCAGAAAAATACTCAAAAAATGTTCTTCCTGAGGCTCAAAAGCCTGAGGTACTCCTAATACTATTGGAGATGTTGGACCTCAGTCCAGAACCAATAGTGGAATCAGAACCAAACAATGATTGGAGACCCTGAATTCAAGATAACTGCCCTAGCCACAAAATAGCTGGTATTTGATTTTGATTTGATTTGATTTGATTTATTGTCGCATGTATTAACATACAGTGAAAAGTATTGTTTCTTGCACACTATGCAGACAAAGCATACCATTCATAGTGAAGGAAACCAGAGAGTGCAGAATGTAGTGTTACAGTCATAGCTAGGGTGTAGAGAAAGATCAACTTAATGCAAGGTAAATCCGTTCAAAAGTCTGACAGCAGCAGGGAAGAAGTTGTTCTTGAGTTGGCTGGTACGTGATCTCAGACTTTTGTATCTTTTTACTTACGGAAGAAGGTGGAAGGGAGAACGTCCAGGGTGCGTAGGGTCTTTAATTATGCTGGCTGCTTTGCCGAGGCAGCGGGAAGTGTAGACAGAATCAATGGATGGGAGGCTGGTTTGCGTGATAGATTGGGCTACATTCACAACTTTTGTAGTTCCTTGCGGTCTTGGGCAGAGCAGGAGCCATACCAAGCTGTGATACAGCCAGAAAGAATGCTTTCTATGCTGCATCTGTAAAGGTTGGTGAGAGTTGTAGCTGACATGCCAAATTTCCTTCGCCTTTTGAGAAAGTGGGCTTTCTTAACTATAGTGTCAGCATGGGGGAAGCAGGATACGTTGTTGGTGATCTGGACACCTAAAAACTTGAAGCTCTCGACCCTTTCTACTTTGTCCCCGTTGATGTAGACAGGGGCATGTTCTCCTTTATGCTTCCTGAAGTTGATGACAATCTCCTTCATTTTGTTGGCATTGAGGGAAAGATTATTGTTGCCGCACCAGTTCACCAGATTCTCTATCTTATTCCTGTACTCTGTCTCATCATTGTTTGAGATCCGACCCACTACGGTGGTGTCGTCAGCAAACTTGAAAATCGAATTGGAGGGGAATTTGGCCACACAGTCATAGGAGTATGGTAGGGGGCTGAGAACACAGCCTTGTGGGGCACCGGTGTTGAGGATGATCGTGGAGGAGGTTTGTTGCCTATCCTTACTGATTGCGGTCTGTGAGTTAGGAAGTTCAGGATCCAGTCAGAGAGGGAGGTGCCGAGGCCCAGGCCATGGAGTTTGGAGAGGAGTTTTATGGGAATAAATGGTGTTGAAGGCTGAGCTATAGTCAATAAATAGGAGTCTGACATAGGTGTCCTTGTTATCTAGGTGTTCCAGGGTTGAGTGCAGGACAGGGGGATGGTGTCTGCTGTGAACCTGTTGCGACGATAGGTGAACTGTAATGGATCCAGGTGGTCCAGGAGGCTGGAACTGATTCGTGCCATGACTAACATTTCGAAGCACTTCATAATGATGGATGTCAGAGCCACTGGCCGATAGTCATTAAGGCACGCTGCTTGGTTTTTCTTAGGTACCGGGGATGATGGTCGTCTTCTTGAAGCAGATTGGGACCTCAGATGGTTGCAAAGAGAGGTTGAAGATATCTGCGAATACTCCCACCAGCTGGTCCGCACAGGTACTGGGTACCCCATTCAGGCCAGATGCTTTCCGTGGGTTGGCCTTCGAGAAAGCTGCTCTGACATCTGCAGTGATGACCTCAGATACAGGTTCATCCAGGGCTCCCAGGGTGGAGGGCATGCTCTCACTGACCTCTTGCTCAAAACGGGCATAGAATGCATTGAGCTCATCAGGGAGGGGTGTGTTGGAGCTGGCGATTTTATATGCCTTCATCTTGTAGCCTGTTATGCAGACCTTGCCCGTAGTTGGCGGGGGTCGGTGTGGCTATCCTGGGACTCTAGCTTGGTCCGGTACTGACTTTTGGCATCTTTGATGGATCTCCTTAGATCTTATCTGGCTTTCGTGTATAGGTCAGTGTGCCTGACTTGAACGCCTCAGACCTGGACTTCAACAAGCAGTGGATATCCTTGTTCATCCATGGTTTCCAGTTGGGGAACACATGGATTTGCTTCCTTGGCACACAGTCTTCTACACACTTACTAATGAAGTCAGTTACTGTAGTGGCATACTCGTTCAGGCTGGTCGCAGAGTTTTTAAATACTGACCAGTCCACTGACTCCAAGCAAACCCATAGGAGATCATCCGATTCCTCAGACCAACATTGCACGACTTTCTTTGATGGATTCTCCTGCTTCAGCTTTTGCTTGTAAGCCGGGAGCAGGAGCACAGCCTTCTGGTCTAATTTGCCAAAGTGTGGGCGGGCGATAGCGCTGTAAGCATGTTTGATATTTGTGTAGCCGTGGTCTAGGATGTTTTGGCCTCTGCTGGAACAGGAGACGTGTTGGTGGTAACTTGGTAGTACGCTCTTGAGCTTGGCCTGATTGAAGTCCCCGGCTACGATGAACAAGACCTTGGGATATTTTGTCTCTAGCCTATTTGTAGTGGTGTATATTTCGTCCAGCACGATCTTCACGCCCGGATGCGGTGGGGTGTAAACTGCCATCAGGATAAGGGGGCAATCTTACCATTGTGCCCCACTGGCCAATGGGCGGAGCAAGCCAGTAAGATCATGAGAGAGCCGAGGAGTTTCTCCTCTTGTGATCTTTCCGGCACCAGATATCCGGCACGTACAGCCTCGCGCCAGAAAAGGGTGCGAGGCTGAATATATTATTTAAATTAATTTAAATTCTAATTTAAAGTAATTAGTGAGCCCAGAAGGAAATCGTCTGCGATCACTAGCCTCTGTGGCCTCGCCGGGGAAGATTCTCTCCGGTGAGGATCACGTATGGTCCCCACGAATGGAGATCAGTTGTGATGGCCTCACTGGTAGAACTGGAGACCATTGAGGCCCCCCTGGGAGGTTGGGGTCAAGGGGGTGTCCCTTGGGCAGTGCCAGCCTAGCACTGCCAGCCTGACACCCTGGGCACTACCCACCAGCAAAGGGAAAAACAGTCTGTGGGTGTGAAGATATTCTTATAATAAATGCGGTTCTAGTCTCCCATTTCCAGCACTATCCAAAGCTTTCATTGGTACATCTTGTTCCTCTTTTCTATTTCTATGCTAGTGCCATTCCCCATTTTAAACTTTTCCCCAGCACACTAATGAACATCCCCTCGAGGATATTGGTCCCAGTCCTGTTGAGGCAGAACATAAGGAATAGGAGCAAGAGTAGGCCATTCAGCCCTTCAAGCCCACTCTGCCATTCAATGAGGTCATGGCTGATGTTCAACACCACTTTCCTGCACTACCCCATACCTCTTAATGTTATTATCATATAGAAATCTATCGACCTCTGTCTAGAACATACTCAGAGACTGAGCCTCCATGGGGTAGAGAATTGCTAAGATTCATCACCCTCTGAGTGAAGAAAGTTGTCCTCATCCAGTTCTAAATGACTTGCCCCTTATCCTGAGACTATGTCCCTGATTCTAGACTGCCACCAGCTGGAGAAAACATCCTTCCTGCATCTACCCTGTCGAGACCTGCAAGAATTTAGTACGTTTGAATGAGGTTACCGCTCATTCTTCTAAACTCCAGAGAATAAAGGTCCAAGCTATTTAACCGTCACTCATAGGACAATCCCTCCATCCTAGGAACTAATTTCGTGAGCCTTTGTTGCACTGATCTCAAAGCCTCAAGAATCTAGAATGGGCAGGATTTTCTGGTCGCGTGCATCCCAAGACCAGAAATTCCTTCCCATGGTCAACAGACTTTTAAATGGCCCACTGTATTTTCTGTCCCTCCCACCCCGATTCCTGCAATGGGCAGGATGGGAAAATTACAGCCATTATCATACAATACAAACTTGTGAAAATAAGGTTTGTGAACAATTACGTGTAAAAGAGAATGTGTATACTAGAGTATATTTACTTTTAAAAATTGCTGAGTTAAAAATATCTAGCAGTTGATTACTTGTGCACGGGGAGTGATTGAAGTCAGAGCTACAGAAGTTTAAGAAACTAAATATACTCCACAGACAGAATCCCTTGAAGGCCTCATACTCTGTGGCATAAAGTATCTCAAATAGTTCTACAAACATTTCAGGATAGAAAAAACCTTGTTCATTTCTAGAACTTTCTAATTTTCTTTTAAATAGAAAAGAACACATCAAGAGAAACAGAGTACCACGCTCCAACTATTTTTAACATCTTCTAAGAGAGCTTAATACAGACAGTCGTTTGTGCTTTATTGTTCAATGATTCAATTCTAGTAACGCAAAGCTCTTGGCATAACTTTAAACTGCAAAAACATGTTTAAATGAGTTTCTTATTCATCTTCCATTTTCCACTCTAAGGAATGGTAACCAAAGGGACAAAATAAGAACAAGGCTGTTGCATGCCAAAATGAATAACAATATACCATTAAAATATTGAATATTCAAAATATTGTTTTAACTGTTTTTTTGCTGGTGATCCATTTAACAAAGATGCCTACGGCCAACGTTTAGGAGTGTGTGCATAAAACAGACTGCTGAAAAGGCAGGACAAATTTATTGCACTTACCAAATGGGACTTTCAACCTAATGCTTGAATAGATGTATACTGTGGGACTTTGTTGGATTGCTTTAGTTGCTGGACTAGAACTGGTTTCCAGAACCATTGGAAAAGCAACAGAGGAATTTTTAGACTAATCCGTTTCAAATGGTTTGAGTCGAGATTTGAAATATGAATTTCTTCGCATTCTCATACAGATTGGCATCAAGTTCTGTTTAGCTTTTAACTAGGATTGAACAACAGAGAGGCAGATGACTCACTTTTCCATTTTTCCCGAGTCAGCATTAACGTATCTACATAATAAAAAGGAACCATGGAAAAAAGAAAAAATGCTTTCCAATAAGCTTATTTAATGAGATAGTCTAAATTATAGTTAGGCAGGAGCTATCATTCACAGAGAACTTCGGATTTTCCTTAAACTTGCATTTTGTTTTACTTTTGTGTAAGAATATTGTGTATAAATGTATCCAACAAGTGAATTCAAAGACTCCTAAATCATTTCACTGATGAATTTTAGTACGGATTTGATGAGAACGGCCCATATTTGGAAATCAGTCACAAAATCCACATTGACTTTACACTTAAAGGACAGTTATAATAGGAACGTTAGATAAAAGTGCGTCTGCTGGAATGGCTACAAATCTATTCCCCATCTACAGCCTGAAAACATAATAACTGAATTATACTGAATATATATATTGAGTCTCTTTGGTATATATTTTTGAACAATCTCTATGAATTTGCTTTTATATTCACCCACTGATTCAGCTGTGGCTCAGTTGATAACACCTTCACCTCTGCTCTACAAGGTCCTGGGTTCATGTCCCATTCTAGGGATTGAGCACACAAAAACCAAGGTTGATACTCCAGTGCAGGGGTACTGAGGGATCACTGCGCTGATGGGAGCCTTTCTGTTGGGGCGTTAAACTAAGGTCCCACCTGCCTGTTCAGATGAATGTAAAAGATCCCTTGGTATTATTTGGAAGAAGAGCAGGGGAGTTACCCTGGAGTCTTAGTCAATATCTATTCCTCAATTGACATCACAAAAGAACAGATTATGTGGTCACCATCATATTGTTAACTACAGATCTACATAATAAAAAATGCTGGTGGATTATAGATGTTTACCTGTGATGCTGACACAACCAACGTAGAAGAAGACGATCCAAGTATTCCAAACTACAAATAGGTCCCCTTTAACGGGGTTGAATTTTTAGCAACTTATTAAAACCATTGTTAAGGTTGTTAATCTATCCTTTACAAAAGCCTAACAATTACTTCTGCCATTGTGCATTATATCCTGCTGAATAGACAAGATACATTTAGTTTATCCTGGGATGTGTGAGAGTAGTGATCAGTATGCAGTACTGATATCTGTGATCTTCTATTCTGGATTATCCTTTCTGTTCTGTGGAGAAGGAGAACATCAGAATTGTGTATCACATTACTCCCATCACCACACACTAAAAGTAATGGCAGTTTATGCTTATATTGGCAGCTTCTCGATTAAACAACAAATGGTATCTATATTGGTATCATTTTAATTTTTTAGTCAAAGTTCCCAAAATTGTGATTTGTGTAATGTATTTTGCAAAGTATCAGATCCTATAAAAGGTAAAGTAAGTAATGCAAGTTTCCAATTCGGCTTTTAACATCCCTTCTCTACATTCCGAACGGAATCACTACAGCACCCAGTTTCCTGTCTCAAAGAACTCCTTCAGTTTTTGGATTTTTTTCGATTACTGGCTTTCTTCTTCACTGCAATCTTTTTCTTGGTGATTTTCTTGAAGCAATCAATTTTTTTTTTCTGAACTTGAGCCTCTAAATTGCATTGAATTGTTAAATAATTTCCTCTAGGGCCCTACTTCTAGTGATTGGGTACAGATGATTAATGCCAGTTTCAAGAATAGCAGGCCACCCCCCACAACCAACTGCGCCTTTGAAACAACAGATCTGTTACATACCTTTATGTTGGCATTTTCTGCTCAGCGTGTGCCAAACGTATAGCGCTCAGTGATTTATTTAGATCAAGTATCTCATTTCCATTTCATACAGTTACTGAACCATAAATATTCCTGTTGTCTAATGAATGGATGTCTTAACGTACTGCTGCCAGTCAGTTAAGGTGCATCACATTAGGGTGTCAATTTGTAAGCACTTTAATTCCAAAAGTGTATACAGACTCTGCGAGATAGTTGTTCAGTGTCCACTTCTCACCTGTGGCCTTTGTTGATTTGTGAGCTCAGATAGTTAGTGTTGACATTCATGCAAATGCACTTTCCACTGTCACTGTCTTTGTTCATAGACCCGTACAGTACAGAGGTTCGCCATTCAGCCCATTGTACTCATTAAAAGTGTTACATTGGATTACATTGGCCATATGTCACAGGAACAGGCCATTCGGTCATGTTGGTGTTTACGCTCCACTCGATCATCCCCCTATATTTCAACACTTAAATCTATCATTGCAACCTCCTACCTCCTTCTCCCTCATATGTTGGTCAAGTCTTGTCTCAAATGCATCTACATACATTTCACTTCAACCAATCCCTTTGATAGTGAGTTCCACAGTCACTATCCTTTGGGTAAAGAAGTTTCTTCTTCTATTGTTTACCTGGTGACTATCTTATATTGATCTCCTCTAGTTATTCTCTTCCCTAAAAGAGGAAATATTCTTTCTGTATCCACTATATCAAAAACCTTTCATCATTTTATATATACCCCTATCACATCACCCCTTAGCCTTCTTTTTTTAGGAGAAAAGAAACCCACGTGGTCAATCGTTTCCTGATATGTATATCCATCAATGGTATCATCCTTCTAAATCTTCTCTACATCCTCCCAGTGCCTCGATATTCGTTTTGGAATATGCCAAACAGGACTGCACACAGTAAACTGAGTGTGGCCGAACTAAGGTTCAATACAAATTTAACATAGCTTTCTCACTTGTCAATGCAATCCTTCTAGAAATAAAATCCAGTGCTTGGTTTGCTATTGTATAGCCTTGCTAACGTGTGGCACAAATTTTAGTGATTGATGTATGTGTACTTCAGATTCCCTTGGTGCCTCTGCCCCACCTGGACTTGTACCTTCCAAGTAACAAGCAACCTCCCCATTCTTCTATCAAAATGTACTCTTTTGCATTTATCTGTGTTGACCTTCATTTGCCAATTATCTGCCCATTCTGGAAGTTTATTAATGTCCTCCTGTAATTTCTTTCAGTCATCTTCAGTACCGACTATCTGCTCCAATTTGATTCCAATGTCCAAATTGTTAATGTGAATTGTGAACAGCCGTGGTCCCAGCACTGATCCATATAGGACACCATTTGCCACTCTGAAATTACCTTTTACTCCCACTCTCTGATTTCTGTCTTGAAACCAACTGGCAGTCCATTCTGTTGCTTGTCCCCTGACTCCACATTCTTTGACCTCATTCATTAACCTATTCCTGGGGACCTTATCAAAGGCCTTTTGAAAATCTATTGAATTACCTTTGTCTGCACGGTGGCACGGTGGTACAGTGGTTAGCACTGCTGCTTCACAGTGCCAGGGACACGGGTTCAATTCTGGCCTCAGGTGATGTCTGTGTGGCGTTTGCATGTTCTCCCTGCATCTGTGTGGGTTTCCTTCGGGTGCTCCAGTTTCCTCCCACAGTCCAAGGATGTGCAGATTAGGTTGATTAGCCATACTAAATTGACCCTAGTGTCAGGGGATTAGCAGAATAAATGTGTAGGGTTACGGGAATAGGGCCTGCGTGGGATTGTGGTTGGTGCAGATCCGATGGGCCGAATGGCTTCCTTCTGCACTATAGGGATTCTACCTCAACAGCTCAATAAGATCCATCAAGCAAGATCTTTCCTTTTGAAATCCATGTTGCTTATTCATTATTACACGTTTCTTTTCTAGATATTCTTCTATTCTCTCCTCCAGTAGGGATTCCATTATTTTTCCCACCACCAATGTTAACTAGACTAGTCTATATTTCCAGGAACATGCTCTATCCCCTTCTTAAACAAAGGAGTTACATTAGCTTCCTATCAGTCCTCTGGCATTACATCTTTTTCAACAAATCATTAAATATGAACACTATCGCCTCGACTATATCTTCCGGAGGTCCTTTAAAATATGCAGTCCATCCAGATCAGGGGTTTTATCCTCTTTGAGTTTGTTTAATACACCCCATTTTTTAAAGACACTGTCTCATTGCTCATCACATCATCCAATGTCATATCTATTCATTATAACTCCCTGGTAAATATCACCATCTCCAACAAGAGAGGATTTAACCATCGCCAATTGACATTCAATTACATCATAATCGATGAATATCCTGGGGGTTATCATTGGCTAGAAACCGAACTAAACTAGCCATAAAAATACTATGGTTAAAAGGATAGGTCAAAGGCTAGGAATCCACCTGGAGTAGCTCATTCCCTGACTCCCTGAATGTCCACCATCTGCAAGACACAAGTCAGGAGGTTGATGGAATACTCTTCACTTGCCTGAATACATGCAGATCCAACAACACTCAAAAAGCATGACACCATCCAGGACAAAACATCCCTCTTGTTTGGTCACAGACATTCACTCCCTCCACCACTGACGCATAGTAGCAGCAATGTTTACCACTTACAAGATGCAGTGCAGGAACTCACCAAGGCTCCTTGGGCAGCATCTTCCAAACCCACGGTCGCTACCATCTAGAAGTGATGTGGAAATGCCGGTGTTGGATTGGGGTGGGCACAGTAAGAAGTCTCACAACATCATAGAACATAGAACATTACAGCGCAGTACAGGCCCTTCGGCCCTCGATGTTGTGCCGACCAGTGGAACCAATCTAAAGCCCCTCTAATCTACACTATTCCAATATCATCCATATGTTTATCCAATAACCATCTGAATGCTCTTAATGTTGACAGGTCCACTACTGCTGCAGGCAGGGCATTCCACGCCCTTACCACTCTCTGAGTAAAGAACCTACCTCTAATATCTGTCCTATATCTCTCACCCCTCAATTTAAAGCTATGTCCCCTCGTGTTAGCCATCACCATCCGAGGAAAAAGGCTCTCACTATCCACCCTATCTAATCCTCTGATCATCTTGTCTGCCTCTATTAAGTCACCTCTTAACCTTCTTCTCTCTGGCGAAAACAACCTCAAGCCCCTCAGCCTTTCCTCATACGATTTTCCCACCATACCAGGCATCATCCTGGCAAATATCCTCTGCACCCTTTCCAACACTTCCACATCTTTCCTATAATGCGGCGAACAGAGCTGTATGCAATACTCCAAATGTGGCCGCACCAGAGTTTTGTACAGTTGCACAGGTTAAAGTCCAACAGGTTTTCATCTGTACAGATTTAGAACAGATTTGGACTTTAACCTGGTGTTGTGAGACTTCTTACTGTGACCATCTAGAAGGACAACAGCAGCAGATACCTGGGAACATCACCACCAAAGGTTCCTCTCCAAGCCACTCACCATCTTGACTTGGAAATATATTGCTGTTCCTTCACTGTCTCTGGGTCAAAGTACTGGAACTCCCACCCTAACATTACTGTGGGTGTACCTACAACTCAGGGATTGCAGCAGTTCAAGAAGGCAGCTTATCACCACCTTCTCAAGGGTAACTAGGAGTGGACAATTAATGCTGGCCTAGCTAGCAATGCCCACATTCCATAAATGAATAAAAAAAGCTGTAAGAAAATTTGTTCATCTTGTGCCCTAGTCTGCAATTTATTCCATTTGAAACAGCTGTTCAGAACATATTGCTTGGGACTATAAATGTACTTTACTTAAATAGTATTTGTGTAACATGCAAAAGTATAGGGTGGAACTTTCCCAAAACTGGCCCAAGTGTCAGGTTCAGACTAAAAACCCTATTACAGGCATCGGGGCACCCCAGCCTTCCCAAAACACATAAGATGAACCTCTTCAATGGGACACTCCAGAGAGTGCAGCCCTGGCAGTACCCACTACCAACTAGACACTGTGCCAGGGGGCATGCCAAGGCACTACCCAGCCCTGTCCCTCACCACCTGGTGGCTACACTTACCTGTGCACCCCCCCCAGTGTGGTCACCATGACTGGTTTTCGCGTTTGAAAACCAGGAGTGATTCGCGCCAATATGACACCTTGCTGGCTGGAATGATACAATGAAGGCAGACATGAAAGCATATAATGATATTCAAATGTATTATAAAATATGCAAATCTGGCTCACGCCCTTTCTGGAGGTGAACCTGTTCCAGTCATTGGAGGGGGGGCTGGGAAGATTGCGTTGGAGATCTTGCTGGTGCAAGCCTGTTGCTTGCTTCTCACGAGATTTAGCGGCGCTTACGGGATTTGCATTCATAGCTAGTGCCACTGCTAAATTGTGGTCATAGCTCTGAATGTTGCACACAGAGGCAGCAATCACAGAACTGTGCCACTAGCTGCCAGGAGTTGTGTGTGATGAGGTTGGCCTGTGGGTTCGACAATGAGCACCCAGTCTAAATATGAAATATCTAACTTAAGTGCTAATTTATGTGGGAAAAATTTTCTCCACAATGTCCTTTTATTTATTAAATATTAAATGGTGATTAAAAACTGTGATACATTTAATTGGATGCACTATTAACAATATTTCAAATGCATACAAAAATTGTGAGACATTTACACATTCAGAAGAAAGGTTTTGGCCGGAATGTTGCTGCCATTCATGCCAGCGGGATTTTCCCATCCCTCCGCAGTGAATGGAGATTTAACAGGCCACCAAATTCTCCGAGCCCGGTGCAGCAGGAGCGTGGCGTGAATAGCCGGTAAGATCGCGCCCTTTGTCTAAATGAAGATTTTGTTTTAGTTTGAGTAAGGCACTGTTTGAGGTTTAGGGATATGGGGGTAGGGCATGGGTGGGATTGTGGTCGGTGCAGACTCGATGGGCCGAATGGCCTCTTTCTGTACTGTAGGGTTTCTATGATTTCTATGATTTCTATGATAAACTCTAAATGAAACACACTGTATAATACATGCATTATTCAGCTGTTTATGTCAGTGGTGGCTCAGTCGGTAGCACTCTCGCCTCTGATTCATAAGGTTCTGGTTCAAGATGCATTGGAACACGAAAGTCAAGGATAAATGCTCCAGTACAGCACTGCATTGTTAAAGATACCAGCATTCAGATGCGCTGCTGAACTGAAGCTCCATCTGTTTGCTAGTGTGGATGTAAAGGATCCTGTGGCACTATCTCAAAGTAGAGCGGGGCAGTTATCCCTGGTGCCCTGGACCATACCTGTCCTTCAATCAACATCACAAGAAACAGATGACCTGGTCATTTTAACATTGCCGTTTGTAGCTGTTTGCTGTGTGCAAATTAGCTGCCACATTTTCTCTGCTGCAGCATTGCACTTCAAATGGTATCATTGGCCTCCAAGTGCTTTGAGACACCCGGTGGTTATGTAAAGCGCTATCTATATATGTTCAAGTATTTATTTTGGTCGTGGCGATGCCTTTGATTTTTTGCTTGTGTATAATTAGGATCCTCTGTGTGACTATCTGAGCAAGCTAACTGGATCACAGTTTACAATGTGAGATTGTGCAAGTATTGATACCGCCATAGCCTGACCAATGCTAATGTCAGGATTTTTAAAATAAAAGCAAAGCAAATGGAAAAAGAGAGACTTCTGTTTGTATATCGCGTCTTTCACAACCTCAAAATGGCATGCAGTACTTTAGAAATGTAGGTGAAATGTAGAAATGTACTACGTTAGAAATGTAGGGGGAAATTCTCCCATGCCCTCGCCGGCGGGGTCAACGGTGGGTGGGGAGGGGAGGAATATGGGGTGGGGAGGGTAGAATTCAGCACGAGGATCAAAATTTGTTCCTCACTGGCATGAATTTACAACAGGATCTTCTGATGCTGCCTGCCTTGGCCGATCGGGAATCCTGCTCGAGGCTGGAGCTAAACTGATTTGCATCCCGCTAATTGGAAGCAAATGAAGCTTCCCCCACATGCCGATTCTCTGTTACACAAGCAGGAAAACATGCCAGTCAAGAACATCTGGACCAGTGTGATGAATCAAAGTCTGGACTTACCGCCATAGCCTAACCAATGCTAGTGTCAGGGCCTTGTTCAGATGGTGGATGTCCAATGAGAAGAAGGTTTATGGGAGGTGCACAGCTACCAGATCCTGGAGGGACACATGAATAGCATGGTGGATGGGTGGGTGGATCCTTGTGCACCTGACCACCTAACCATGCAGCTCTCCGAACGTGGGAGGTCTCCACGCAGCAACTTTGACTTTGCTTATGCTTTGGATCTTCAGTGACCTTTAGGGACTTTGACATGGGCTTGCATCATCTTCCATGATCTTCGCTGATGCTTTGGGCCCACTTTGGAACTTCAGCGACTTCACCATAAGCTAGTAAGGTTGCGACAAAGTTGAAGGGGGGTGTGGGGGGGGGGGGGGGGGGTGGGGCGGGTGGGGGGGAGAGGGAGGTTTCAGTGTGAGTGGGAGAAGAAGGTCTTGGGTGAGGACTGAATCTGGGAGGGGGAAATAAAGGAGTCAGGGATGGAAGTTGTCAGGTTGAAGGGCGGAGTTTGAAGGAGGGAAGGTGTCCAAGGGAAGGAGGGGGTTTGGAAGGCGAAAGGTGCCCGGGAGAGGACGGACAGGGTAAGGGTGAGGTGGAAGACATAAGGCAATGGAAGGTATAAGGGGGAGGAAGGAGTAAGGGGGAAAAAGGTGTAAGGGGGGTGAAATGTCTAGGTGACCATACAAGGGGGGGGGCTTGTGGAGTCAGTGACTGCCTTCAGGTGGATGAATGCAAGGTGGACATGGTAGATGGGGACGGTTAGAATAACAGGGGACAGAGGGAGCCAGTAGGGTGGGAGGATGAGGATGTGACAGCATCAGTAGAAGGGGCAGTGAGGATTGTTGGTGGGTCACAGGGGATACAGCGCGGGAGGAGGGGGTGGAATGAGGGGGTCAATGTAGATAGGGGTGGGTGCATGTTCATCTGGATATTTGTGAAGGAGAAGTGTTTTGGCTGTAGGGTAACAGTGAGGAGGTCAAAGGTGATGCAGGGGAGTCAACAGTGATGGAAGAAAGGAGATTGGTGATTGGGGGAGGGGGGAGCTAAATAAAACATTGACCATTTTTCCAAAATGGAAAGTGAGGAGAGTGTTGTGTTGGACAGGCACAGGAGCTGCACGGGAGTGAGTGGATGGGGACACTGTGGAACAGTGGACAGCGTTGGAAAAGCTCGGGACAGTCAGGTGAGTGTGATGGATGGATCTGTGTGCACGGGGGGGTGCTTGAACGAGGCTCTGAAAGACTCTGCCACAGACACTTCTCCCTCTGGAGTCACTCATGGTGCGACTGCCTGTAGCTAAACCATTAGTGTTGGCGGTGAGGGGAGGGGAAGGGTGGAGGTGGGGGAGGGGGGGGGGAGGCGAAGGGGGGAGGCGAAGAGGGGGGAGGCGAAGAGGGGGGCGAAGGGGGGGAGGCGAAAGGGGGGAGGTGAAAGGGGGGGAGGTGAAAGGGGGGGGCCTTGCAAAGCTGATCTGATGATGCTGAAAATCAAGAGTAGACATTATTTAGTGAGAGCGAATGTATTTGCAGATAATACAATGACAGTGTTCACCTGTGCAATCACCTGTGATCAGAATTTCTTGATTTTATGTGCCTCCTCAGCACTAGCTCTAGTTGCTGTCCTAACATCCAGAACAGGGTTGCAGGCAGCCTGTAGGTTGTTTGCCATGTTGCCTCTGATGACTTCAGCAGCACCATTACATGAGAGAGCAGGCGGACTGACTTCTCCGCCTTACGTGTCTCTTTGTTAATTGAATCCAGCATTTCTGCCTGATGTCACCCTGCCTCCTGCTCACACTACAACATGAGCTGGAAAGCCAATTCCAGAGGTTTGCCATTGGACTGGGACCCCCAGCTGTCCTCCGAGAGCTGGGAAACTTGGCTGAACCTGCCTCCTCCTGCTGCGGGCACGTATCTGTGCCGTGACCACCAGTTTGAGAGACCTTTCCTGAATTAGCACTAATACCCACTGAGGTGTGTGTTCCTGAGCTGGTCGGTGGGCGGGTGGGGCAGGTGGGGGGGGGGTTTGGTGAAAGTAAGCTGTGATGCCTCTACAGCTGGGGAGCTCTCCTCTTCTCCTCCCTCCTGGCTAATCGTTGGGCTGGGGTTGAGATCTGATTGGGAGTCCTCCTCTTCCTCCTCCTTGGGCCTGGATCTCTTCCTGGAGGCACCTTTAAGTGAGATAAGAAACTGTAAGTGACAGCATCAGCTGCATTCAACAGGGAGGCACAATCAACCCTCATATTTACATTGAATGGATGAATGCTTCCTGGGAGAACGCTCAAGGCTGAGCTCTCCCTCACCAATGGCTCTTTCCTGCTCCACTCCTGTGAGCTACGATGCCCTCTCCTCGAGTTCTGTCAGAGATCTGAGAAATGGTTGCCTCCACTGACTCTGCCAACCCTGTCTTCCCACGTTTTCTATGATTGTGACAGAGCTTCTCCTGCTCAAAGAAAAGAAGATGTTTGTGAGGATTCACAGGGATTGGAGCTTTGGAGTGATTTGGTTCATTCCTCCCCTCGTAAGATAGCCCACTCTCTGTGCGGCACAGCAGTGCAGGGCAGCACGGTGGCACAGTGGTTAGCACTTCTGCCTTATAGCGCCAGGGCCCCGGTTTCAATTTCAGACTTGGGTGATTGTGTGGCATTTGCACATTCTCCCTGGTCCATGTGGATTTGCCCTGGGTGTTCTGGTTTCCTCCCATAGTCCAAAGATGAGTAGGTTAGGTGAATTGCCCATGTTAAATTGCCCCTTAGTATCCAAAGGATTTGTAGGTAAAGTGAATTAGCTGTGGTAAAGGCGCAGGGATAGGGTTTTTGGGGGGTGGGAGGAGTGTAAAATGCTCTTTCGGAGAGTTGGTGCAGAATCAATTCAGCCAGATGGCCTCCTTCTGCACTGTATGGATTCTATGAATCTGTGATTCTGTTTTTGGTCTGATATTGTGGATGCCCTTTTACCTTTCAAATATGGAGCCCAATTATGACAACAAGACATATGCCATCAAGTCCGCCCCATCACGGAAAATGGTGCAAAATCCCCAAATGTATAATTAATCATGCCAGGGCCGCCCCAGCAGGAAACATTTCCCACCCCCGCCCCCAACCCCGCACTGGATTTGGTCCCAGCTGGAAGGATTCTCCCTGTAGTCACTGTTGTAATATATATACTATATGGTATACATGGCATACATTATTGGTTTTTCTTTTATGTACGGGATCTGCTCTCCCTTCCTGCATTTCTTGGTATCAGGAGTTCTGAAGTAACTTCAATAATTGGTCACGCTTCATCGATGCACATAGTCCAAACTGACAATCTCTACCACCTAGAAGGACAAGGGCAGCAGTTACTTGATAACACTCCCACTTGTTCCCCTCCCAGACATACACCATCCTAGCTTGGAAATATATCACCGTTCCTTCATTGTCACTGGGTCAAAATCCTGGAACTCCTTTCCTGACAGCACTGTGGATGTACCTACACCACATGGTTGTTACCACCACCTTCTCAAGAGCAATTAGGGAGACAATAAAAATGCTGGCCTAACCAACAATGCCCACATCCCATGAAATAATTTTTAATACAGTGAAACAATAATGTCTGCAATCCCATTGAGCTGCAAAAAGTTAAAAAGTTAAAAAAGTTTATTTGTTAGTCACAAGTAGGCTTACATTAACATTGCAAAGAAGTTACTGTGAAAATCCCCTAGTCGTCACGCTCTGGCGCCTGTTCAGGTACACTGAGGGAGAATTTAGCATGGCCAATGCACCTAACCACTTCGGACTGTGGGAGCAAACCGGAGCACCCGGAGGAAACCCACTCTGACACGGGAGAACATGCAAACTCCACACAGACAGCGACCCAAGCTGGGAATCGAACCTGGGTCCCTGGCGCTGTGAGGCAGCAGTGCTAACCACTGTGCCAGATTTGAAGAAAATCATTTAGTTGTAAAAACTGCAAAATGTTTCTTTAAATATTCTTGCAAAACTATAGTTTAGTTGAAGCACATTACTACATGTTACATGCTTTTTTGTTACCATTAAGGACAGCAATTGGATTGAAAAAGTAAACCTGTGCTGTGTCTACCTGGGTTTCCTCTGGGTGCTCTAGTTTCCTCCCAGACTCCAAAGGTGTGCAGATTAGGTGGATTGGCCAAGTTAAATTGGTCCTTAGTATCCGGGGAATTCACAGGGTAAATACATGGGGTTAAGGGGATAGGATGTGGGTGGGATTGTTGTCAATGCAGTCTCAATGGGCCAAATGGCCTCCTTCTGTCCTGTAGGGATTCTATGATTCTATGATTTTTTTACTCAATCTTTTCTGTACATCTGATCATTATTAAAAATGATGAAGTCAGACTAACATAGATAATGCATGTATCGTATGGCAAAGACCACATATGAGATAGTTACCTACAATGGATGTAATTGCTTCAAAGCAGGTGGCCTGAGATGAAGCAAAGACAATCAGAGCTATTAACCATTTTCTACCTCAGTTCAGAAAACAAACACTGCCCAGTGGTGCAGAGACAGCTGAGAGCTGAGCCAATTCACTTGGAAAGGAGAACAAACAGGAGAAGCTCTAAAGCTTCATATTAAATTGAAACCGTTGTCATTGAGTGTCCCATCCACCTTTAAACAATAGCCCAGACAAGCCCTTTCTTTCAGTGTACCTCGGCTTAATGAAACACAGTACAGTGTTTGGGGTCCCAGACAAGTCATTTTTTTTACAGATTCTGTAAACAATCTGGGTAAACCAAAGGTTTGAATGTGCACTCTTCCCCAGTCATGGGTTATTTCCTGGAGAAACTAATTGGGCTGTCCCTTCATTCCACAGGTTTACTCAGGTACATCAAGCATTACAATAGAAAGCTACCTCTCTCATTTCTTTGTGTTATCACTTCACCTGTATCTAAAGGTTCACTCATCACGTTGTTTTAATTTCATGCAATTTGATTAAATGTTATTATGTTTGTCAGTTATTAATCAGTCTTAGATTTCAAGGAATTTGTAGACAATAAGCTTTTGCTGACAATGCAATGTGATTTATTGTGCCTAAGAGCTTCCCACAATTTCTACTCTAAATATATTTGCTTTAGGATTGTCTTAAGATGGAAATGGAAATGCAAAGAGCAATGGAAATTCACACACAATAAATATACAACCTCATTGTAAAAGCAATTTTGTTTCGTGCTTTTATTTTGAAAAATCATATTGGCCCATAACTTCTGGTTTTCCTAACGTTGCATTTAGGGGGCACCCCAGTGAAGTGCTAGGGAATTCCTCCAGGAAGTTCCCATGTAAGAGTTTACCTGGCAACTGCCCAGAAGTGCTAACTTTCCCTGGACAATTGCACTAGGGAAAGCATCCGACAGAAGCGATTTAAATCACTAACTTCAGTTGGTTCTGCCAGTTTTACCCCGATGTTACTCTGAAAGAGTTAGAAGGAGAAAAAATACTTCTAATTCCAGGGTAACTATTGAAACACCCAGGCCCAGCCTTATATACCACACCCCGCAAACACACAACTCTCCAAGGGGACCCACCACAGCACCCCACCCTTGACCCACCCTCCCCAATCCTGGTCTGACCTGACCCACCTCTGGCTCCGACACCCATCTCTGCTCTGACACTTCCCTCCCAGTCTGACCCACCCTTCTCAGTCCACCCCAACCCCACATCAGCTCCAACACCACCCTCTACTCCTAACCCCAACCCGGTCTAACCCCCACTCCTACTTGGACACCCCCCCCTGCTCCAAAACAACCCCCCACTGCCTCAATGGTGCTTGGATGCACCCCTCCCCCATCTCTGGTCCGATCAGCCTTGCCCGACCCCCTTCCAGGTCTATCCTACCCCGCCTCCTCCGGTAAAGGGAAGGGTTCACATCACATTGTATGGCTCCTTTACAAAACCCTCACTTCAACTTTAAAACGCCAAATCCATTCCAGAAGCTATAGGCTTGCGAAATGGAAGAATGGAGCTTATAAATCAGAGACTGAAATAGATGTAATCTATAAAAGTGTGTGTGTTTATGTGTGTGTGTGTGTGTGTGAGTGAGAGAGAGACATTGCATTAAGTCGGAGTATGTGTGTGAGAATAAATAACTTTATTTTTAAACTTACAAAAGATTGCTGCTGAATTACTTCATTGGAATATACACTCCAGAAAAAGACACACCTACTTCCATGCAAAACATACCGATCATGGGCAGTGAGAGAATACATGCATTCTGTCCATGACAATGAAGATAGAGTCATAGAGGTTTACAGCATGAAAACAGGCTCTTCAGCCCAACTTGTCCATGCCGCCCAGTTTTTACCATTAAGCTAGTCCAATTGCTCACATTTGGTCCATATCCCTCCATACCCATTCTACCAATGTAACTGTCTAAATATCTTTTAAAAGACAAAATCTACTATCGCCTTTGGCAACTCATTCCAGACACTCACCACCCTCTGACAAAGCATACCATACATAGAGAAGGAAAGGGGAGGGTTCAGAATGTAGTGTTGCAGTCATTGCGAGGATGTAGAGAAAGATCAACTTAATATGAGTTAGGTCTATTCAGAAGTCTGATGGCAGCAGGGAAGAAGGTGTTCTTGAGTCGGTTGGCACATGTCCTCAGACTTTTGCATCTTTTTCCTGATAGAAGAAGGTAGAAGAGAGTATGTCTGGGGTGAATGGGGTCCTTGATTATGCTGGCTGCCTTTCCGAGGCAGCAGGAAGTCAATGGATGGGAGACTGGTTTGCATGATAGACTGGACTTCGTTCACTACCCTTTGTAGTTTTTTGCGGTCTTGGACAGAGCAGGAGCCATTCCAAGCTGTAAGCACTTGGAGAAACCACCAGACAAGGTTACCATTACAAGATAAAAGCAAATTGCTGAGAATGCTGGAATCTGAAACCAGCTTTGACAAAGGGTCATCTGGACTCGTAACGTCAGCTCTTTTCTCTCCTTACAGATGCTGCCAGATCTGCTGAGATTTTCCAGCATTTCTCTTTTGGATACCATTACAAGACCTGGTCATACCAGAAGATTACCTCAATGCTTTGGAGATTTGTGGATTTGTCTGTTCAATACACTTATGTAATGGTAACTAAACATTAACATGTTTAGGTTAGGTTGATTGACCATGCTAAAAAATTGCCCCTTAGTGTCCTGAGATGTGTAGATTAGAGGGATTAGCGGGTAAATATGTAGGGATATGGGGGTAGGGCCTGGGTGGGGTTGTGATCGGTGCAGCCTCGATGGGCCAAATGGCCTCTTTCTGCACTGTAGGATTTCTATGATTCTATGTATCATAATTAATTATACTTCTTTGGAAAGGGGGGGAAACATCTTTAAAAAGAAAGGGGGATGTTGTAATACATCTTTAATGGATTACAGTATGACATCACTAGAAATGAAGCATGTCATGCTATCCAGTATTCATTTTGCTTTTGCTTTTGAACAGGCACACACAGACACAGCTCTGATGCTGATGTGTCTTCAGGTGTTCTACCTTTGTAAATATGCTCCCATGTGCCTAATCTCAATAAATGAACCCAAAATGTGTTTACCCAATCCTTTATGAGTGATTGGTGCCTTCATATTATTATAATACACATGACACATTCCAGCTGTAGTAGATATTGAAAGAGAGTTTGGTTGTCTATCTGAGTGCCAAGAAGAATGAAAATTGTCAAGCATGGCAAGACAGTGTCCCAGATTCTAATCCTAATGCACATCAAATCCCACATATTTATCAGCTCTGTTCTCTCTAGATTAGCTCCCAGTCTCCCAATGCCTCAAATTTAAGATTTTTTATCCTTACATTTTAATCCCTTCATGGCCTGCCCATCCCTATTTCTGTTTTCCCTCCCAAAACCAACACCTTCTTCCAGAACAAAGAACAAAGAAAAGTACAGCACAGGACTTCTCCAAGCTCGTGCCGATCATGATGCCCTAACTAAACTAAAAAAAAATCCTTCTGCCTTACTCAGTCCGTATGCCTCTATTCCCTCTTTATTCATGTACACACCCAGATGCCTCTTAAATGTTGCTAATGTGCCTGCTTCTACAACTTCCTCTGGCAGTGTGTTCCAGGCACCCGCCACTCTCTGCGTGAAAAACTTTCCCCGCACATCTTCCTTAAACTTTCCCCCTCTCACCTTGAACCTGTGCCCCCTTGTAATTGACACTTCCACTCTGGGAAAAAGCCTCTGACTATCCATCTATCCACCCCATACACCTTGCTTATGCCAGGAAAAAACCTCTGACTATCCACCCGGTCTAAAATTATATTCCTTTAAGACCTTCCTGAAACCCACCTCCTTAATCACGCCTTTGGTCACCTCAGTAACATTTCCTTCTTTGGTACAGTGTCCATTTTCTTGATAGTGCCCAGGTATCATAGAATCCCTACAGTGCATGAGGAGGCCATTTGGCCCATCGAGTCTGCACCGACCACAATCCCACCCAGGCCCTATCCACATATCCCTACCTATTTTACCCACTAACCCCTCGAACCTATGCATCCCGGGACACTAAGGGGCAATTTAGAATGGCCAATCAACCTAACCCACACATCTTTGGACTGTGAGAGGAAACCGGAGCACCCAGAGGAAACCCACGCAGACACGAGGAGAATGTGCAAACTCCACACAGACAGTGACCCAAGCCGGGATTCGAACCCGGGTCCCTGGCGCTGTGAAGCAGCAGTGCTAACCACTGTGCTACCGTAAGATGCAGTGCAATTGGAACAATTTTCTACATTAATGGCACTATATAAATGCAGTTGCTGCATATTATCATTGTTTAATGATAGTATGAGTCCTTTAATGATCTTCATCAAGTAAGGAATGGTTGACATTCAGTGCCAACTTCAATATTTTTCATTTAAAAATCAATTGTTACACAAACAAATAATGAAATGATCTTCATTAAAAATATGTTTTCAAATTTATGAATTTGCAAATCACATGGATTTCTGGACCTCCTGGTACACAATACTTGCTTAGCTTGGAGGTCCCGTTGAGCTGAAGAAAAGAGATAATTTTTAAAATTTCCAAATTCTTTATTTGCAGTCTTCTCAATTTGACAGGAGAAGGTTGCGTAGTTCCCAACATTTCTTTGTTCCCTTTTATTTCAGAGCCTTTCAGCAGCATCTCCTTCTGTGTCACTGAAACAAAGTCCTCTCTGTTCATTTTCATTGTGTTTTAGAAATATTAAGGAACTGGGAACTTGGAAACTGTCTTAAAAATGAGAGATACTCTTGCTTCTTGAAAGAGATATCAATCTGGAGTTATTAAAGTGACAAAATAAATCTGCAAATGCAAATGTTGGAATCTGAAATGCTAGAAATAAACTGCAGATAAAGCAACATAGTGGTTAGAAGGTTAACGTAACTTATTATTCTCTTCTTCCTTCTTTATTTTACTAGATCCAACAAAAAAAAGTTTCATTTCAATCTAATAAAGGCTCAGAAAGTTAACCTATTTTTTTTCCTCTTTTCAAACACTATCTTCCACATGAAATAGTTGACAATATTTGAGGCCCTCAAACCTTCGGCATTTTTCTCCAAAATTTATTTTCAGGTTTTAGAGACAACTATTTGCCTTATAAACTGGTAAACTGTATTACATAAAATCCAAAGGAGAACCATTATATCCCACTTTCTCATTCTTTCCCACAAATGATCCATTTGTTGGTCCACACTTTACAAATCGCTCCTTTCTCGTTGAAAGAAAGCTTTTGATACCTCCTTCTGTCTATAAACTGTCGCTCTAGTGAGTCTTCAATGATTTGTCCTTAAGTGGAACTTACTATCCTACTCTAAGCTTGCCCCTTGCTATTAAATGATGTCCTCAGTGTTCACTAATATTATTTGAGTGTTCCTAGGTTCAGAGTTTCTCAGCTCGTTACTCTGTAAATAAATGACTGTTGTATTCCTTCAGATTTCCAGTGGCTGCCTATGTCTCCTTCTGTTGACAGTACTGCAGGTCAGAGTTCAAGCACACATTTGTGCACAATGCCACCTTTCAAACTTAGTGTGTTCTGTCTGCCAAATTCTTTTCACTGGTCACTGAAGTTTTACTTTCAAACATAATTGAGTGACAGAAGTTAGGAGACAGAAATGCAGTATTTCATTAAAAGAAGTGATTTGCATTACTTACACGGTAAACATTTCACTGGTTTGTGTTTGTTATTTTTTTTCTTAACAAACCAGAGCATTTCAGATCATTTCCACGAATTCCATAAAACTATGCTGTTGCTGTTTGGTTTACATTAAAGCAGAACAGCTCATAATCTATAATTATGATTGTTAGTTTGTGCTACAGCTAAGAGCACAATGTAGCACTTACAACTTTGCATTGTGTTGGGTTTATGTGGAATGCAAAATATGTTGGGTTACAATTAAATGTGCCATTGCGGTTTGAACTGAATGCGATCTCGCAGTGTAAATGGATTGTGATTTGATCTGTGCCAATTGAAGGGAAAAAGCCTTGATGTCCTTCTAATGGTATTTATGTCTGCTCCAATAAAAGGTAAATCCCAGGCAAAAGTGTCCATTCAAGCTTTAAACATGTAATTCATGATGTGATGGTGGTTAACTAATTTTCAAGTATTTCTCTCCTCCTTGCATGGACCTTTGATATTTCCATTAAGGGCTACAACTCTGAAAATCAATCTGACAGAGTAATTTTTCTGCCTTTAATCTGGATAGGGGAATGTACAAGTACAATTGTTACAGGCAGAATACAATGTTGGTGGCATTCTTTATTACATTTTAACAGCTTCAAATAAAACTGACATGTAACATAAGACAAAACAATAAAATTCAATCAAATTCATGCACGCACTTTTTTTCTTGGCCTTAAGAATTGCAACATTGTCGTACTTAGAGAATGCATTTTCATGGGTGTTTACAATAATATGAGGTAAAAATGTGATTAAGATGGCCTGGGTATGTGTTGCACAGTGCTGCCTTTATCTGTGGGTAACACTATTACTAAGTGATCTATTAATCAATGGGAAACAATGTTAGCTGTGTGGCTGAACTGAGACAAAATTCCAAATACTGCTGTCTAGAAATTGCTATTAGTGAGCTATTTATTAAATATTTGGAGGGCATTTGGAGCGTTCATTAACCCCCAATTTTGCTGGAGGGGCTTTTTTGTAGCAGGAGTTAACAAATTATTGTATTTAATTCTGGATAGTGTGCTTACCAATTCAGTGGATCTATTATTAACTGCATGAAGGAGCAATTTAAACACTTGCATTAGCAGAGTGGAGGGAGAACAGAGCAGATGATCACTCAACAACATTGCTCTGCAACAATATTTAGACCACAGCATTGTGTTTAGCCAGGAAAAAAGAGGAATACTTTATGGTGGAATAGACGGATATTCCACCCAGGACTACCTGGGACAAAAGGCTTAGGAATGGATTACAGAGATGACGATCGCTCTGCCCAGAATCAGTGAGAAGTTTAACAACACCAGGTTAAAGTCCAACAGGTTTATTTGGTAGCAAAAGCCACACAAGCTTTCGGAGCTCTAAGCCCCTTCTTCAGGTGAGTGGGAATTCTGTTCACAAACAGAGCTTATAAAGACACAGACTCAATTTACATGAATAATGGTTGGAATGCGAATACTTACAACTAATCAAGTCTTTAAGAGACGAAACAATGTGAGTGGAGAGAGCATCAAGACAGGCTAAAAAGATGTGTATTGTCTCCAGACAAGACAGCCAGTGAAACTCTGCAGGTCCACGCAACTGTGGGAGTTACAAATAGTGTGACATGAACCCAATATCCCGGTTGAGGCCGTCCTCGTGTGTGCGGAACTTGGCTATCAGTTTCTGCTCAGCGACTCTGCGCTGTCGTGTGTCGCGAAGGCCGCCTTGGAGAACGCTTACCCGAATATCAGAGGCCGAATGCCCGTGACCGCTGAAGTGCTCCCCAACAGGAAGAGAACAGTCTTGCCTGGTGATTGTCGAGCGGTGTTCATTCATCCGTTGTCGCAGCGTCTGCATAGTTTCCCCAATGTACCATGCCTCGGGACATCCTTTCTTGCAGCGTATCAGGTAGACAACGTTGGCCGAATTGCAAGAGTATGTACCGTGTACCTGGTGGATGGTGTTCTCACGTGAGATGATGGCATCTGTGTCGATGATCCGGCACGTCTTGCAGAGGTTGCTGTGGCAGGGTTGTGTGGTGTCATGGTCACTGTTCTCCTGAAGGCTGGGTAGTTTGCTGCGGACAATGGTCTGTTTGAGGTTGTGCGGTTGTTTGAAGGCAAGAAGTGGGGGTGTGGGGATGGCCTTGGCGAGATGTTCGTCTTCATCAATGACATGTTGAAGGCTCCGGAGGAGATGCCGTAGCTTCTCCGCTCCGGGGAAGTACTGGAGAATCAGTGAGACAAGAAAGATAGGAGGCCAACCTGAAGAATGTGACTAATTGCTATATCTTAGCAATATTATCCGATTATTACAGAATTATAACTATCCATGGCTATCTGGGTCCAGAGGACTGCAGGTTTGGCCCCATATAGAAAAAGTATACACAAATGCAACTCTACAAGCCTTGCTCCTTGCTGGGGAAGCTGAAGGCAAAGAACACAGACATATTGTTGCGGGTGTCTCCAAAGTTGGCAGGTATGTAAATCATGGCATTTGGACTGAACACCAATGCCTTCACCCTCAAGGCTGTTAAAATAAGCTTTTGATGGAAGCCATCAAAAAGGCCATTCTGGCCTTTGATCACTGCAGCATGATCGCTTCTAACTGTGGCAGCTCCTGGATTGTCCCTTTGCTTCCCTGGTCCACCTGCCATCTTAACTGCACAAGCCTCTTGGAGGCGGCTCCTTAATTGGCCAGCTCTGGGAAGATTGCAACCAGCATCCTGCCATGGCTACTTGTGGATTGAGGCCATCATCGGGAGTGTGACGCAACCTGGAAAATCCAGCTGGTTATGTCCCCTTAAGTGCTCGGCATCACATTGTCAATTTAACTGCTTAAAGCTTGCTGTCAAGATTTATTTGATTTGTTTATTTATTTGATTTATTATTGTCACTTGTATCGGGGTACAGTGAAAAGTATTGCTTCTTGCGCGCTGTACAGACAAAACATACCGTTCATAGAGTACAAAGTGATAAGGAAAGGAGAGGGTGCAGAATATAGTGTTGCAGTTACAGAAAGGGTGAAGAGAAAGATCAGCTTAATACATGATAGGACCATTCAAAAATCTGATGGCAGCAGGGAAGAAGCTGTTCTAGAATCAGTTTGGTAAGTGTTTTCAGACTTTTGTATCCTTTTCCCGATGGAAGAAGGTGGAAGAGAGTATGCCCGGGGTGTGACATTAAGCTAGTGCACTGCGTTACAAATGTAGGCCTTCTGATCTAGTAAACGGACAATAAGATGCACTCCACCAGTATTGCCATCTCTTATGAAATGATCAAGCTTTTGGTTATTGCTTTAAAATGTCAAAGATATTCAATCAAAAGCATCAGGTACAAAAAAATTCCCTGTATCAGGGACTCTAAATTGCTACACCGTTCTTCCAAACAATATCAATCATAAGTGAAATATTTGCTGCATTTGCAATAATATGTGTGGCTGGTTTACTGGCACCATTCAGAGTCAAAAACAATTGCATTAACCTTTTGTTCAGTGGAAAACATCAAACGCTGCAAGTATTTAAATGATAACAAATGTAAAGCTGAACTCGATTTGAACAAATTTACCTGGAATAATTAAATATTTACATATTATAATCTTTTGCCAATGTAAATTAGGCACCATATAAAAGGTCGACCCAAGTATTGCAAAAGTGTAGTGGTGCCATTAATATGAATTCTCTTGTTTCAGCGTCTGTTTTTGACACTTCTGGGATGGTTTTAACTTGCTGAAGGCAGCGTTAAAGGGACAGTAACAGCCTTAAGACGGGGTTGGTAGCCTACTGCTCTATTATGACCAACATTCTGCCTACACTGATTTTTAACTGGCTGGCTAATGCCCTGCCTGTTTCAAGTGATAGGTCTCTTTTAATATGCAAATCCAAGTCCTATTACGTACACCGGATTCTGATTGCTACTTTCGCATGGAACTGGACAGAGAGTTCAGTCCTGACATACTGCTAAAGAAGCCACAGAAAAGCAAGTTTTATGTTTTGGGGGTCAGAAGCAGCTGGAGTGCTTTTCCAGGACCAACAAAAGTGACCTGGGTCACTGCTGCCTGGGACCACTCAACCCAGGCCTTATCTTGTTGCTGATCAGTCATTTTCCAGTCTGCCCGAGCTTCGCCTGCTCTGAATCCAGGAAGCTGCATTGATCCAAATGATCAATCTTTTGGAGGGAGAGCTGAAGGGGCAATGCAGGAGCTTGGAGCAGTGGTGGAGAGAGGCTACCATCACACTTACATAAGATCGATGTCTCAAGATGACACTCGCATATTTGCTAAGAATGGGCGGAGGGCTGCTGGTTAGCTGGGCAAACATTAATTGATGGAACTGTTACCAGAGACTGGAGGAAGCACAACATCCTAAAATGTGTTGGGCATTAGATCCTTTATTCTGGTCCAGTGTGTAATAATACTATAATAATAGTATGTAACAATAATAATACCTGTAACATCAAACCATATGTATTAATGCAGAATTAATTAATTATGTGGGCCCCATTGAACAAGTATTGCAAGTGATTAGTGCTGAGTAGCAGAGTGTGTTGAAATATTGGGAGGTCATGGTTCATTGCCTTTGGCTGCCATTAACGGGCAGTATGGCTTCAAAATGGTGTTGGGTGCCTTACCCTCTTGCCTGGTTAACATCAACAATGATGTGGAGATGCCGGCGTTGGGCTGGGGTAAACACAGTCAGAAATCTCACAACACCAGGTTAAAGTCCAAAACAGGTTTATTTGGTAGCAAAAGCCACTAGCTTTCAGAGCGCTGCTCCTTCATCAGGTGAGTGGGATTTCAGTTCACAAACAGGGCATATAAAGACACAAACTCAATTTACAAAATAATGGTTGGAATGCGAGTCTTTACAGGTAATCAAGTCTTAAAGGTACAGACAATGTGAGTGGAGAGAGGGTTAAGCACAGGTTAAAGAGATGTGTATTGTGTCCAGACAGAACAGTTCGTGAGTTTTTGCAAGCCCAGGCAAGTTGTGGGGGTTACAGATAGTGTGACATGAACCCAAGATCCCGGTTGAGGCCGTCCTCATGTGTGTGGAACTTGGCTATCAGTCTCTGCTCAGTGACTCTGCGCTGTCGTGTGTCGTGAAGGCCGCCTTGGAGAATGTCTTTATGTGCCCTGTTTGTGAACTGAAATCCCACTCACTTGATGAAGGAGCAGCACTTCGAAAGCTAGTGGCTTTTGCTACCAAATAACCTGTTGGACTTTAACTTGGTGTTGTGAGACTTCTTACTAACATCAACAACACAGATGTTTCCAAACTGAAAGGGACCTGCTGTTGGGTGTTTGCCCATTACAGGTGATAAACCATTTCTACATGGAAATCGGGGTCCTATGACTGAAATCGTCCTGAGGCTCAGGTTTGAAACTAGCCCACACAAATGGTTTGAAAGCCTCTCTCTCTGAGGTCAATGTTAAGCATAGTAATTCTGTACTTATACTGTTCAGAATCATACTGTCAGACTAGTAGCTGCTGAGGAGTACCTCTTTTCCACTATTAGTTTTGATTAGCACTCTACTGCTGAACCTCTTCTATGCATACTTACAGCAATGTGTAGACCTCTCAACCCACCAAATTTAATTACCTTGAAAGTATGGGGAAAGTGTCTGTACTCACTGAATCTTTAAATCAAGGTAAGTTTAAAAATACACAGAAAGTACTTAGTTATTTGAATGCTTTTTAAACCAGATTTGACATTGCACTGCACTTATACTCCCTGCAGTGTCAAACCCAAATGGCCTTAGATTGCTTCATCCCAGGAATTCCTGCACTGCCTCTTTCCTGTGTCAACTTCAGAGCTGCATTGCAAAATAGAAACCACTTTCCAGTAATATTAAAGTTGCAATAAATCCATTCTGGATATATTTGTTTAAAATTCAAACAGTTCTTAATGGTTTTGGGTCCATCATAGAAAACTGTTCCTAACTCTGCACTTTCTTCCATTGCCATTCATGGAAACCACAGGGCGGTAAGTGTTGGTCGTGGAAATGTCATTTTTGTTCTAGCAGGAATGGGCTGCAGCTGAAGTACATTGTTGGAGCAGAATACAGCAAACTTTACTCTGTAGTTAGCTGTGCAAATCTAACCTGGGAGTGCTTGATGCTGGCAACTTGTGCCAAAAGTAGGAACAGTTCCTAACATTATTGACATCAGGAGTGCAAAGTACACTCCCCCATTTTGACAATTGATTTAATATTTGCACTTTATTGCTGTGGAAATTGATGTGCATTAAATGCTTAAACTGAAACCGATGCAAGCAAGAAAATCAAATACTTCTGCCATATGTCAGGCATCTGCAGACATAATTTGGCTTGTGGGGATCTAAATATATAGTTTACACAAGGCTGAACCTTCAGTGAGAATCTTTCATTGTCATTATGTTTTTGAAGGAGTGATGATTGTTCAAGCAACTTAAAAACAAAGCAGTTGTTTGGCAAAGGCGTAATAACTACAATCCCAAAAGCAGTTACTTGTGGTTTTTCTATTTGCTTTTCTCAGGGTCTCCTTTTATTTGTTGGTGCTGCTATTTCAATTGTCATTGATCAAAATGCTTTGTGAAGCTATTGCCAAACAAGCATAGAAATATTTAAATAAATGAAGTTCAAGAAGAAATAAATTGTGTTATGTCTTCAGGGTCATAATTGCAATCATTTCAGCGAAAATGCTTGCTGTTGTTCAACTATTGCATCCTTGGGTAACTGCATCTCTTCTTCACTTCAACAACACGAAAAAAAAATTATTAGTCACAAGTAGGCTCACATTCACACTGTTATAAAGTTACTGTGAAAATCCCCTGGTCGCCACACTCCGGCGCCTGTTCGGGTACACTGAGGGAGAATTTGGCATGGACAATGCACCTAACCAGCACGTCTTCCGGATTGTGGGAGGAAACCGGAGCACCCAGAGGAAACCCACGCAGACATGGGGAGAACGTGCAAACTCCACACAGTCCGTGACCCAAGCCGGGAATCGAACCCGGGTCCCTGGCGCTGTGAGGCAGTAGCGCTAACCACTGTGCTATCGTAACCTGTACATTCCTCCAAATCACAGTCCATTTGCTGGTAGATAAATGGAATACAATGGCCGGAGATTTCCTGTCCTGCCCGCCGGGGGAATTGTAGTGGTCAAGGCAGAAAATTTGGCGGACCATTTAAAGGTCCATTGATCTCGAGCAGGAATTTCCAGTCCTGTGGTGCATGGGCCAGAAAATCCTGCCCAATGTTTCTTAAAAATGACCACCTCAAATTTGCAGAAAAAGATCAGCACCCTGTGTTATCCTTTGAATAAAATATTTGTTTCTATTAACATCTGCTCAAGAAAAAAAATCTCAAATGAATGGAGTCAAGAAGATGTGGTGAATTTTACAAATCAATCTCTTCAGTATTTTTGAAGTTCAGCCAGGACTTTTGTTGCTAGTTTCCCACTGTTCACATAGTTTTGTACTGAAGATATGGATTTCCAGAGGATAAGAATGAGGATAGGGAAGCGATTGGTTTTGGAGACTCTTACAGACAGGCATCACAAGAAGTATCTCTTTTTAATGCATTCTTAACCACTCATCAAGGCTTGCAATCCAATAAAGTCTTACTTATTTTTAGATAGAATAGAAGATAGAATTATAGATAGAATCCCTGCATTGAAAAAGGAGGCCATTTAGCCCATCGAGGCTGCATTGACCACAATCCCACCCTGGCTCTATCCCCTTGACCGCACGTATTTACCCTGCTAATTCCCCTGACACTACAGGCCCGATTTTACCATTGTGTCGTGCCGTTTTCGGGCACGAAAACGTGGTAAAGTCGAGTGTGAGGCCATTAACATGATCCGCGCCCACGTCCATGCAGATGGCCACTTTACCGAAGCCTGGGAATGGCCGTGATCCGATTCATGCCCGAAACGGGTGCAACGGCGATTGAAATGCATTTGCATGCATTTAAATTGAGTTAATAAACCAGGGGGAGTGAGGCCAGATCATTCTGTTGAGGGGGGGAGGGGAGTGAGGCCAGATCATTCTCTGGAGGGGTGGGGGGTGGGGAGGGAGGCCAGATCATTCTCTGGCTTGGGGGGGGGAGGTGGGAGGAGGGAAGCGAGTAAGATGTATCTCTGGTTGGAGGTGGGGAGGACCGATTGCTCACTGGTGGGGGGGGGAGGCCAGATGGATCTCTGGTGGGGACGATGGGGGGTCCGCTGCCACTCTGCGGGGGATCAGTGGGAGGGAAGGGGGCAGGGGGTCGCAATCGGTCTGGGTAGCGAGGGGGGTGAGTGGATAAGGGGGAAAGTTATGTTGTGGGGGTGGGGTGATGTCTGTGGGGGCCATCACTCCCGGGCCGCTTTATCTGCTTTTTGCTTCTGGGAGCGATCTGACACGGGCGCACTTTTTCAAATTTTTTTCTAACTGCGCATGCACAGTTCAGAGCTCAGATCATTTCAGACGCGCTAAGCCCCGCCCACAGCGCAATTCAGAGCCGCAATTTTTTTTTCAGGCTGAGTGCGTATGGGGGCGCCTGAAAGCAGATTTCCAAGTCGGTTCGGAATTGCGCCCAGATACAGCACTTAGAATGAAAATGGTAAAATCAGGCCCTATGAGGCAATTTAGCATGGCCAATCAACCTAACCCGCACATCTCTGGAGTGTGGGAGGAAACCGGAGCACCCGGAGGAAACCCATGCAATAACGGGGAGAATGTGCAAACTCCACACAGACAGTGACCCAAGGCGGGAATTGAACCCAGGTCCCTGAAGCTGTGAGGCAGCAGTGCTAACCACTGAGCCACCGTGCCGCCCCCATTTTATTTGTTTTGATTTGATTTAATTTATTATTGTCACATGTATTAGTGTACAGTGAAAAGTATTGCTTCTTGCGCGCTATGTGGACAAAGCATACCGCACATAGAGAAGGAAAGGAGAGAGTGCAGAATGTAGTGTTACAGTCATAGCTAGGGTGTTGAGAAAGATCAACTTAATGCGAGGTACATCCATTCAAGAGTCTGAAGGCAGCAGGGAAGAAGCTGTTTAGGTGTTTCTTGACCGTCAGTGCCTCAGAGGGCTGTATTTCACTGCCCTTCCCCCACCAACCCTCCCATGCCAACTCCAGGCTTGTAGACTTCACTTACACCAGGAGAACAGGACCAGTCAAGATCATCAGTCATGAATTTCTCTGTCGTGGGCATCATCTAGTGTTCGTTGTCACTTTGATCTGAATAATAGAGAATGTGAACATTAATTAAATATTAATTGCATTTAATTATATGTCGGTGGTTGGCATTAACTGTGCATTAACAAAATAAAGTGATTTCAGGATCAGAATGTACATATTTGTATTGTGTATCTCTACAAATAAATGATCTTAAAAAGTAAGTAAAGATTGACTCTAGCTCTATAATTCACCAGCTGGCCTTCTGGTGTAGATAAGTGTATTGACTAAAATGCCTTTGCTCTATCTCAGCTATCCTTGTGAGACTATTGAACCTTTACTGGCAGATCTCGGGATGATAGAGATTGACTGTTTCTGTATTTCCCTCTGGAGAACCTACACCATTCTCTCCTGGGGCTTCCTGCCTTTAGTGCCCAAAGATCACGCATGGTTCAGTGGATAACACTCTTGCCTCTGAGTCAGAAGACTGTGACCCCAGAACTTGAGCACAACAAACAAGGCTGATACTCCAGTGCAGTAGAGAGGGAATGCTTGCACTGTCAGTGGTGTCGTCTGTCGGATGAGATGTTAAACTAAAGCCCCATCTATTCTCTCAGGTGGATGTAAATAATCTCATGTCACTATTTCAAAGAAATTGTGCAAGACATTGGTAAGGTCACACTTGGAATACTGTTTACAGTTCTGGTCACCCTATTATAGAAAGGATATTATTAAACTAGAAAGAGTGCAGAAAATATTTACTAGGATGCTACTGGGACTTGATGGATTGAGTTATAAGGAGAGGCTGGATAGACTGGGACTTTTTTCTCTGGAGCGTAGGAGGGTGATCTTATAGAGGTCTATAAAATAATGAAGGGCATAGATCAGCTAGATAGTCAATATCTTTTCCCAAAGGTAGGGGAGTCTAAAACTAGAGGGCATAGGTTTAAGGTGAGGGGAGAGAGATACAAAAGGGTCCAGAGGGGCAAGTTTTTCACACAGAGGGTGGTGAGTGTCTGGAACAAGCTGCCAAAGATAGTAGTAGAGGCGGGTACAATTTTGTCTTTTAAAAAGCGTTGAGACAGTTACATGGGTAAGATGGGTACAGAGGGATATGGGCCAAATGCAGGCAATTGGGACTAGCTTAGGGGCTAAAAAAAGGGGGGGCATGGAAAAGTTGGGTTGAAGGGCCTCTTTCCATGCTGTAAACCTCTATGACTAAGTCATGATGATGAGACTTCTATCTATGACTAAGAACATGGGAACGATCCCTGGTATTTTGGCCAATATTTATCCTTCAATTAACAATGCAAAATCTGATTATCTGGTCATTGCCACACTATTGTTTTTAGGTGTTTGCCATGTGCGATTTTGCTGCTGATTTTCCTCCGTTACAACAGTGACTACACTTCAGAAGTACTTTGTCAGCTCGAAAGTGCTTAGTGAAATCTAGTGGTTGTGAAAGGTGCTATATAAATGCAAGTGTTTCTTTTCTTTTCAACCTTCTGCTTCTGGTGAAGATATTTGCCAAAAGGACTATTGGGAATGCGCCCAAGAATCTGAGAGTCCTTCCAGCTCCCAACACCCCCGGGCTTCAGCCATTCTTCCAGAAATGTGATCCTTTTAAGCTGCAGCCTTTCACGTTTTAAAGTATGGTGCCTTCTTCCTCTCGCAGCTGCTGTAAGCCTATCAGGACTAGTCATCACTGCCCCAAACTACAAAGAAACTGCTTTGTAGAATTACATGGGGCAGCTGGAATTGCTGTTCTGCCGCTTACCCACCAACACAAGTGAAATCTAGATCCATGAGTCAATATGTACATTTGTTTACATAAATATAACCTGCAATGGATTAACAGGGAAGCAATTCAGTGCTTTTAATTATAGGTCAGAGGACCAAATTCCATTCTTGTAGATATTCCTCAGTTTAATTAAGTATTATACAGTGTGATGCTTTTTGCCCTTCTTCAAAGCATACCTTTCTTTCTTTAAAGTAATTAATTTACAATTTTGAAGGTATGCTTTCTGCATGTATTTCAGAATAGAATAGAATTTATTGCTTTCTTCCAGATGAATAATATTTCCATTTTCAAACAAATGCAAATTAAATTTCAATTTTCAACAAAGTGATGCAAATGAATACCAGACCGGAATGATTTCTCATGATCAAAGTCAATGGTAATACTAACCAAAATTTGGTATACCACATATACCAGTTTTAAACCAGCAAAGAGCAACTGAATAATTAAACAAATTGGTTAATTGAGATCTAGTGGTATGCAATAGCTTTCAATATTTGTTTCAGCCTTCTAGCTGAGTGCAATCTTGGCACGCGTTGGACCAAATCCACCTCTTTTTACAGGTTCAGCCTGACTTGCAATGTGTGGAAGAGCTCCAAGCATGGAATTATTATTCAGAGTTTATGGTTAGTTAGTGGGAAATCACGTGCAGCTTAAAAGCCTTCTGCAGGTTAAAGGCCCAGTGATATTTCTGCCTGTAAGTGTTGTGTTAGCAACGAAGCACCATGGCTTTCAAGTGCAGAAATTGACAGCTTGCTGGAATAAATGAGGCAGAGGAAGGAGGACTTTCCTCCTCATCGTTGGTCACTGTGTAATCGCATGCCATGTGGGCATGGCTTCTCTTGATGGCACAGTTGGGGAAAATTGTGTAGAGGTGAACCAAAAAGGCCCTCTTAGTGAAGCTTTATAGGCGAATAGAGTCCTGTGTATAGAGTCATATAGATGAAAGAAGCTCTGTATATAGAGCCGTATAAATCAGAAGTCTGTGTGGAGTTATGTGATCTCACTTTACTCAAACTGTTAAATCTCCTGAGAAAGGTAGCCAATGGCTGTCTACGCAGGTAAAAATGTATCTTCCTAGCTCCAAAAGATAATTGTGCAAATCTCAACTTTGCAAATATTTTTCAAACTGCGATTGCTTTCATTCCATAGGTGTTCCAGCAGTACAGGGAGCCACTGTGTTCCATTGAACAGGTAATGATTGGTGTTCTTCTCACAACTTTTTATCTTGTCCTTAGGCAGTTATTTAATTACGTTTAAGGAATTAACTAACCTAGCATAAATTTAATTTTCATGGAGTTTATTCCACAGTCACAACAATTAGAAAAAACAATTATTCCACAATTTTAGTAAAACTTGTCAATTATTTTCTCATATCCTCTAGTTCTATCACTTTAAATAATCTGATTAAATAATATCATTTACACTTTCATCAAATTGTGTCATCTGTCTTCAATGAAAATTTAAAAGCCCTAAACTGCCAAATCAATCTTGATTTTATTTTCTGTCCTTCTAGAACATTTTACTTGAATCTGCGTTGCCAAAATTGTGCACAGTGTTCCAAATAATTTCACCAAGGCTAGAACTTTCACTACTACATTACATAAAATTAACTTTGCTGTATATTTGCAACATGTTAGAAACAGCTGAGAAAATCTGTGTAAGTTTCCTAGCTAATTCTAAATGGTGTTGGGCACTGATTAAACGAACAATGCAGACAAGGCATGATTTGCTTAGCTGCTAGTACTGGAGGAATTAAGAAAGAAGAGGGAAAATGACCCCGAGAGAGTTCATGCTTTATGCTGCTTATGGTAAGGTTTAATGATAGTTTAACTGGGTGTTTTGATCATGCAGAATTGCGCTAAGTTCTCTTGATGCATTATAATTCACCTTTCGAAACAAATAGATGTTTATCTTCATGTGGGCTGCGAGGAAGAGATCATAGGTTTACAGCATTCATATTTGTAGATTTGTATCAATAGTGGTGTGACCTACTTCTGTTTGCAGTTATCCCAGAAGAGACAAGTTCATATATCTGATAGATATAATGCTCAGACTTTACCAAGAGCAACCGTTGCAAACAGTTACACCTGTGGTTCAATGCTCTGTTTTTTTAAAGTCCAATGCAAACATACATCAAAGGGCAAATATATCTTTGGTCTTTGTGTATTTATATCAAGATAAATAATGAAGATCCTTTTATCACTATCAGGATTCAATATCAGGGAATTCTACGAGAAATTAAAAATGATAATATTCTTTCAGAATATTATTAATTAACAAACTGACTTACAAAATTGTTTCTTATTGATATCATAAGGGGAACAATTCAACTGGCACCAAAGGCAGTCGTGTGTATAGGCCATGCATCCAATGATATCAGTGGGTGGCATGAGCCAAATTGACAGCTCATCAAAAAAGGGAGGGCAATTAGGCATTTAAAGATAATCTGCACCTTTTCACGAGGATGCACTTTGGTTGAATTTGAAGTTGATCCATAGTTGGAAAATGGAGGAGGCAGATTGAATGAGTGTTACAAGGCTATCATGATTTATAACACCATCCATGAAGTCCCCGTGAAGGAGCTTGCCAGGAGAAAGGAGGTACTGTTTCTCACAATGGGAAAAGATTTCCAAGGCAAATAACCCGGCAGCAGTGAACAGAGATGCCAGAGCATGTTAGTGCAAGGAGAATACACCTAGGACCTGTCTGCAGTGCCACGAAGGAGTCAGTGATCTGACCAGAACTTTTAAGATAAAATTCATACTCACCACTATTACTCTTTGCTTAACCCTGCACCTCATGTAGGCCCAGCACTTCCTTCCTCCTTTCCCATCATTCTCCTCCAAGTACAGTGGGATACTTCACTGAACCTCCATCTGCTATTACTTGCACTCTCTACACTTACTATTGTCTCTGTAATTATACTCTTCACTTCCCCAAGCTTATGACATATTTCATGCACCAAACATACTATTCAAGCCTTCTCACACAGATCTTCACCAATTTTCAATGGGCTACACACTAAAATACTCCCTTTCTTCTTGTAGGACAAGCTGCCACACAATATCAGAGAGAGGGCAAGACAGAGGAGAGTCAACATTCCTATAAGTGCTATTCCCAATGGAAGAGGCTGCAATTGAAGTAAGGGGCAGACGGTGGGTAAGTAACATTGCAATTGGTGAGGCTGGAGTATTTGTTCTACGGGTGGCTTGTCCACCCTGCCCTCTTTTTTCTTTCAATGTACTCTCTCCCTCACGTAAACTGCATGAAAAAGTCATGTCATTTTATGAACTTACCAGTCTCTGCTAGCCCTTACCACTAACTTGTCCCTCACATCTTTTTCCAGGGCTGTCATGAATCATTGGCCTAGCTGGAGCTGATGAAGAAGATGACAACCCTACTGAAGATATAACATGATGTGACCTTACCCTTGCAGATGCAAGTTCTGGTGCTTACAAACTTTAAAGGATACGCAGCAGCAAGTGTAGAGATATGGAAATAGATTTTAGATTGCAGAGGGCACAGGAGAGTGGTTTCAAATGCTCACCTATGGAAGCGGACTATTGACTATGCACCACTAAATGCTCAGTACTATTGAACTGTCTGCCAAAGGAGCTGTGCGCTGATTTCTAACCTCCCTTTCCATTCTGAAGTCCTTGAATATGTTGTTCCTTTCCAAATCTATGCCAATCATTTATGTAATTCAATCTTCCTCTCACCAGATTTCTGCACTGACACAGCAGTGAAGCAGCTCCTTTCAAAGTCACAAATGACATTCCATATATGACCATGATAAACAAGACTCCTCATCCTGCTGAAGTTATCTGCCACCTTTAAGATTGTTGAACTCACCACTTTCCTCTAACACGTCCCCTTGAATGTCCAGCTGTGTATAATCATACTGCCTGGGTTCCATTCCTACCTATCCAGCCATTGCCAGAGATCTCCTGGGAAAGTTTCACTTCCAGTTCCAGCCTCTGAGGGTGCCCTCGGCTCTCCTTTAGTTCTCATCTGCTCCTCAGCGACATCATCCCAAAATGCAACATCAAACTTCACATGTATAATGACCACACCCAGCTCTCCCCCACCACCACCTGGTTTAACCTTTCCTCTGCCTCTAGTGACTCTGCTTGTCCAACATACATGCCGAAATTCTACCGCCCCGTCCGCCACAGAATCAGAGCAGGCGAGGAGCGGACAATAGAAATGTCCGTTGACCTCGGGCGGGAATTTCCAGTCTCGCTCAAGCAAGACCGGAAAATCCCACCACAATATTGAATGACCAAAACCATTGTCTTCAGTCCTCACCACAAACTCCATTCCCCAGTTACGGACTCCAAGCCTCTCCCTAACCACTTCCTGAAGCTGAAACAGGCTGTTAGCAACATTGTTTTCCTCTTTGGCTTTATGCCCAAGACTACTTTTCAGCTGCGCAGAACACAATACTAGCTACTAACATGTATTTGGTGTGGCTTGAAACAACTTAGCTAATGATTGCCTCCACGATTCGGAGATATTTGCTTTTCACCTGCTACCTGTCACTGATCCTGTTGTGAATAATATAAAGTCACCGTGCCACAAACACAAACATCTCCCTTTCACTCCATCACACAAAGTTTGATGAATTGACAGTATCAAACATACGTTAAAGACTCCTCCTTTCATGTGTATCTATTTGAGACAATCAAATGATTTACTTTTTATTTAAAGTCAATCTCTTCATCTCTGTTGAAGTTTTATCTCTACGTCAATAGACATGTCTTAGTTCATAGAAATCATAGAAACCCTACAGTGCAGAAAGAGGCCATTCGGCCCATCGAGTCTGCACCGACCACAATCCCACCCAGGCCCTACCCCCACATATTTACCCGCTAATCCCTCTAACCTACGCATCCCACTACTCTAAGGGGCAATTTTTAACCTGGCCAATCAACCTAACCCGCACATCTTTGGACTGTGGGAGGAAACCGGAGCACCCGGAGGAAACCCACGCAGACACGAGGAGAATGTGCAAACTCCACACAGACAGTGACCCGAGCCGGGAATCGAACCCGGGACCCTGGAGCTGTGAAGCAGCAGTGCTAACCACTGTGCTACCGTGCCGCCCAATAGTTGCTCAATATTGTCCCACAATCATACTGCATCATGTTGTTACACTTCTAAAGTCAATACCACCCTCTTCCCCATCGTCCTTCCCCGCCGCAACATATTTTCTTGGTGTATAATTACTAAAGAGTAATCAGCAATCCAAAAATTTAATAATTTATCAATAAAAAAGCTTATGCTTGACCTTCCATTGACACACCCATGTCTGTATTTAAAAATCCAGCTACAGAATCATGTTAATGTGTATGTATCATGCAAATTTTAAAAACCACCTATTCTGGTAAGGCATTCATAATGCAATTTTTAATTATTGTGAACAATAAAGAAGCTTTATAGAATTATGCTTAGTAGGTATGCAAAGAATATCAAACAATCGAACAGACCTTTATTTGACAAAATTATTCGAGAGCACTTAGTATTACTACAACTAACGTAACAATACCTTAAGGTAGCAATCAAGTTATTGAAAAGCATTAATTCCACTGTAGAACAACTAATCATCTGTAGAATTAAACTGTGTGGGTGCCTAGGGTTTGATATTGATTTTGATCTTTAACTTTAATCTAAGTCACACAGAACACATCTATGGGTTTTACTGATTGAGTTCATTAGGTGCCAATTGGGGTGCTGAAATCGCAATGTTCCTGGGCGAGGAAGATAATTAGCAGCCAAGTTCCTGCTCTTCATAACTATCTAATGATCTATTTTGGTAAGTGTATCTGTGGTTGTCAGGCAAGAATGGACTAAGAGAGACTAAGTTAGTTAGGATCGTATTCATTGAAGTTTAGAAGAGTGAGAGGGGATCTCATAGAAATGTATAAAATTCTAACAGAGTTAGACAGGGTAGATTCTGAAAGAATGGTCCCGATGGTGGGGGAGTCCAGAACTAGGAGTCATAGTTTGAGGATAAGGGGTAAAACTTTTAGAACTGAGGTGAGGAGAAATTTCTTCACCCAGACTGGTGAATGTCAATTCATCAAACTTTGTGTGATGGAGTGAAAGGGAGATGTTTGTGTTTGTGGCACAGTGACTTTATATTATTCACAACAGGATCAGTGACAGGTAGCAGGTGAAAAGCAAATATCTCCGAATCGTGGAGGCAATCATTAGCTAAGTTGTTTCAAGCCACTTCCGTGGAGAATAATTGAGGCCAAAACGTTGTGTGATTTCAAGAAGAAATTAGATCTGGCTCTTGGGGTTAAAGGGATCAAGGGATATGAGGAGAAGGGGGCATCAGGATATTGAATTTGATGATCAGCCATGAATGGTGGAGCAGGCTCTAAGGGCCAAATGGCTTCTTGTTTCTATGATAGACTCAGGATGAGCAATGATAATTTCTGTAAGGTTATGCTTACATATCAAGAATAACCAAAAGCTATCTCACTCCTATCTTTAACTAACTTCATTTCCAGACACTATTCATTCCATTCCTCACATATAGCAACGTTCCTTCCCAAACATCCCTCTCTTCCACGGATGATCACACAAGCCGCAAGAGGTCAAAAACATATTAATTATGATCCAGAATGATTGACTCTCACCTATTATGTGCTGTTATCATTTTTAATTTGATTTATTAATGTCACATGTATTAGTATACAGTGAAAAGTATTGTTTCTTGTGTGTTAAACAAACAAAGCATACTGCACATAGAGAAGGAAAGGAGAGGTGCAGAATGTAGTGTTACAGTCATAACTAGGGTGTGGAGAAAGATCAATGCGAGGTAGGTCCATTCAAAAGTCTGATGGCAGCAGGGAAGAAGCTGTTCTTGAGTCGGTTGGTACGTGACCTCAGACTTTTGTATCTTTTTCGTGACAGAAGAAGGTGGAAGCAAGTATGTCCGGGGTGTGTGGGGTCCTTGATTATGCTGGCTGCTTTCCTGAGGCAGCGGGAGGTGTAGACAGAGTCAATGGATGGGAAGCTGGTTTGCGTAATGGACTGGGCTTCATTCACGATCCTTTGTAGTTTCTTGAGGTCTTGGAAAGAGCAGGAGCCATACCAAGCTGTGGTACAACCAGAAAGAATGCTTTCTATGGTGCATCTGTAAAAGTTGGTGAGAATCGTAGCACTGTCTAGAGGCTTTAACAAACTATAAAAAGTCCATTTTCACTGGAATCCTCTTCCAAGATAGATCGCACTCTGAGCAAATCAAAATATTCAGCTGAACTCATTCTCTGCTTCCTCAGTTTATGTGGGACCTCACTCATGATGGAGTTCTAATGGGAAACCAGTCCACTGTTTGCAGTCTGTTAACAAATTTGTTATCCATCTTCCCATTTAACTGTCCCTCAATATCCACACACACCATAAGACTCATTTTGACACACAGATCATCATGCTGCAGCTTTTCAAAAGTCTTTTACAAATCCAAGTTGATGATGTCTATCAAATCTTCTTGGTTGCTTTTTGAATTACCTTCATAAAAATGTGGATCAAGTTTGTCAATTTTGAACTCATTTTCTGAAGTTTTTCTTTCAGCTCCTGTAAATTTCAAATGTTCACTCATAATATTCCACATGATATTATCTTTCTCATCAAAGAAGTTAGGGGGAGGCAGTGGCATTGTAGTTGTCATTGGGTTAGTAATCCAGGGAACCAAGATAATGCTCTGGGGACCTGGGTTTGAAGCCAACCATAGCAGATGGTGAAATTTGAATTCAATAAATATCTGGAATTAGAGGTGTAATGATGATCATGAAACCATTGCTGATTGTTGTAAAAAAAATCTGGTGCACGAATGTCCTTTAGTGAAGGAAATCTGTCATCCTTACCTGATCTGGCCTACATGTAACTCCAGATCCACAGCAATGGATTAATTGTCCTCAGGAATGGGCAATAAATGCTGGTCCAGCCACCAGGCCCACATCCCATGGATGAATGAAAAATAAAACACTGGGTCTATTGCTACAGGATTAACTTTCAAACAAGGGGACAATGTCCCCCTTGACATGATCCCAGTTTTCAATGAGCTATTGGAAGTATCACACAAGATACCAATATTCTGACATCTCATCCTACTGCTTGAGTTCTTTTAATTTAGCCAGTACCTTTGCATTTGGAATCAGTCAGTCTGATCTGCTAGGTAAGGGATCGATGCAACCGTTAGACCAACAGGCAGTATGGATGCTGGCAATCTACACAGCAGGTGTAGATCCTGACAAACAGGCACTTCTTTAATAACCTTCATTTTGGGTTTCAGATTATAATCTTGGCCCAGACCTCCAGGTGGGTCCCTCAACTCTTTGAGTTTCAGCAGACATTGTCCTGCTGAATCATTATTGGTGCATGCATTGTATGACTATTTACAGTACCACAGTCCTGTCCACGGTAGATGCCTCATTGTTTTAGAAGATACTCAACCATCCTAAATTAACCTATTTGTTGTTAAAACTTCAAATATTTGCCTGAGGGATACCTTTGCAAATTCTCTTAATGTGTGTTTTGCCTTTGCTCTGCAATGCAGATACTGTATTGAAAGCAATTCTACAGTTTACAGAGTAGAGAGCTTATTTTCATCTAGATTTTTACATTTTGAAAACATTCATGCAGTTAAATGTTCCAAGTAGCTCCACGGGCAATTCTGTAACATTAGCATTTAGGGATCTAACAACCTTTCACAATGTTTTCACTTTGCAACCAAAGAACTTTGAGCGAGTAATGAACTGCTTGTTCCTTGGCTAACTATTCCTTGTAAGAAGTCTCACAACACCAGGTTAAAGTCCAACAGGTTTATTTGGTAGTAAAAGCCACTAGCTTTCGGAGCGCTTAGGGAGCAGCGCTCCGAAAGCTAGTGGATTTTGCTACCAAATAAACCTGTTGGACTTTAACCTGGTGTTGTGAGACTTCTTACTGTGTTTACCCCAGTCCAACGGCAGCATCTCCACATCATAACTATTTCTTGACATTGTTTTTATTCCATAAGGTGAAAGACCAAATATGAACAGACTTCTTTGTTCAACTGCTGTTTTAAATGCGAAAGAGAAGTTTGTGATATAAACGGTCATAATTTTTACTAATATCAACTGTTTTGTGTGTAACAGCTTCATAGGAGAGTGTAACAAGACGTTTGCACAATGGGAGCGAGAAGTTACATTATATCGACAAACAGCTGAAAATTTGCTCTGTAACTTGAAACTTTCCTTTGTGTAAAAACCCTCACTCAATCGCCCGCCTATCTAGCACAGGGCTATTGCACATTCAAGTGTAGCTGCAACAGACCTAAGAGTGGTCCAAAATGATTGTTGAAAGCGGATAGCAATGGATAGGAAAGTGACTCCGGGAAATTGGGTTTGAATTTTAAAAAAAGACTTGAACGGATAAAATAGTCAAGCAATGAGATGTTTTCTTTTTTTTAGCTTAGGATGCTGGCAATCGAAGAAAACTGCAGAGGAAAAAAAGTGAACAGCTGGATATACGGAATATACCGCCACCTAGTGATACTTACCTAGATTAGTGACTTAATATCATTCACAATGCATATGCAGTTTGGGAATGAACATATTTATATATAAATATTTCATATCATATAAATTTCTGTGTTATCATAGATATTCCACTACAAAAGCGTAAACAATATACTTTGTCGACAGTGTTTAAATTGCTATGGAACAGAAATAGATGGGTCAGAAATTCGCTCTACAAAACAAATAAACATGAGCTTATTTCCAAATGATCACGCCCCAATACCTATTCTATTAATATATATGTGTGCAATTAAACTGTTCGCAAATGAACTTTTTGTAACCTGTCGTCAAATTTCACGGTGAAAAAACGGTGTTCGTTTGTGGCTGCTGATTCATTGTTGACCGCGGTTATTGACAGCCAACTCGCTGGGCTAGTTACCTTGGATATACTAGCCTGTGTTCCAGCTTTATCTCTTTTCCGAAAGGCTGCGGGACTTTATTACTTGCCCAGCTGGCGGGAACTCTCCCGCTTCTATAATTAGATCTCTAACAACTCCAACCGTGGGAATAGAACAAAAAATATACCACAAGCAGCTAATAGATTGCACCAGTTGCGGCGTACTGTCTGGGGGGTTGGAAGAGATGGTGTCGTTTGCAGCTCCCACACCTGCTGCACTCTCCAACTTGGAAATCGTTGAATACCGTTACGGCAAAGTTTATTGTTCCGACTTGAATTGATTTTTTTTAAGTTACGGCGCGAACACCAAGATGTGTCGAAGGAGGTGTCTCCCAATGAACTAGGAATTAGCATAAAAATAGACAGCTTGCCTTATTTGCCTTGGTCAAACCAAAATATTAGACTGGTGGGGGAGGGGGTTACGAATTATTTATATACTTGTATTGAACCATCTATATTTATGTGTATATATTTAATAAAATTCCATCAGGCGATCTGTTTGAAAATCAAGAGTTTTATAAGCACTAAGTTATGGGAGAATACAGTATACTGATTTCAAAACTTATTGTCACTCATTATCAAAACGTGAGCAAATTGTAAATAAATGTGCCTTTTATATGTGTAAAGGTTTATTTACGGATGAAAGTAGAATGTATAGTAATGGTTCTGACCCCAGATTGGGGGGGGGGGGGGGCGGAGAGAGACAGGACTGGCAATTAATATGATGCAGAGGCGAGATTGTTCTAGTTGAATCTGTAAGTACGCATGCAATTGTTTTTTTTCTAATGCAGGCAACCAAAAATTGAACAAATAACATTCAGACTACTACTTTTAAGGATTTGGAGAGCTCAGATAAGAATTTCCGGATTAAATGTATGTGTGTGTGTGTTCCCGGGCAACATGCGGAAGTGTTTCAAATGACCATTGCCCCGGGGCACTGAATGGCATATTAACATGAAACGGCGTTAAATAATATCAGTGAAAGTGCAGCAGGGTGGGGTGAGTTATGCCAGGAGTGATGTGCCTGTAATATGCTATCAATTAGACTGCGCTCCTGACACGATGTTTGCGGGATGTGCCAGTCTGGGTCTTTTATGTTCATTCTGTGCTTCCCGCGGTGGATCAAAGCCCTGCCAGAAATGCCTCGTCTATCAAACGCGTTACAATCCATCGGCAGCTCCGGAGGAAAGGGGGGGGGGGGGGGGAAGTTGTGTTGAGTTTCACTTTAAAACCTGCTTCAGCCCATCTCGCCATCCTTCCAAGGGACAGCATTTGCTCAGTGAAATGATTTGGATGTCAGCGCGGCAGTCTCGCTGCATTCACTGGGCTCTGCTGCACTGTGTGGTTGTGATCTGTCTCTGAGCTGGACTCTGTCACCAGGCGGCATCCGGCCGCATGGAGGGCGCACTGGCTTCGTGCGTTCAACCTACCGCCGGGAGCCACTCGGGCTTCCCCTGGGTCCTAACGCCAAACGCAGTCTCAGCAGGCATTAACTTTGTCAAGACTGAGTGGTGTATAGTTTACTGTGTGGCGCTGAGAGTGTATGATAGCCCTTTCAACTTTTACATTCCCCATCAGGATAAAATCGCAAATATGAATGATGGTCGCCTGTCGTGGAATCATAGAATCCCTGCAGTGCAGAAGAGGCCATTGGGCTCATGAAGTCTGCACTGACTCTCTGACAGAGTACCTGATGGGGCGGCACAGTGGCACAATGGTTAGCACTGCTGCCTCACAGTGCCAAGGACCCAGGTTTGATTCCCGGTTTGGGTCAATGTCTGTGTGGAGTCTGCATGCTTTCCCCGTGTCTGTGTGGGTTTCATCCGGGTGCTCGGGTTTCCTCCCACAAGTCCAAAGATGTGCTGGTTAGGTGCATTGACAGTGCTAAATTTGCCCTCAGTGAACCCGATCAGGCATCAGAGTGTGGCAACAGAAGAGGATTTTCACAGTAACTTCATTGCAGTGTAAGCTTACTTGTGACTAATAAATAAACTTTACCCAGACTCCCACCCCCATCCTATCCCCATAACCCCATACACTTCCCATGGCTAACCCATGAACATCTTGGAACACTAAGGGACAATTTAGCATGGCCAATCCACCTAACCTGCACATTTTGGACTGTGGGAGTCCCAGAGAAAATCCACGCTGGCACAGGGAGAACGTGCAAACTCCATACATGATGTGGAGATGCTGGCATTGGACTGGGGTGGGCACAGTAAGAAGTCTCACAACACCAGGTTAAAGTCCAACAGGTTATATATGGAATCACGAGCTTTTGGAGCACTGCTCCTTTGTCACTCACCTCTGAAAGCTCGTGATTCCCAATAAACCTGTGGGACTTTAACTTGATGTTGTGAGACTTCTTACTGTGCAAACTCCACACAGTCACCCAAGGCTGGAATTGAACCTGGGTCCCTGGAGCTGTGAGGCAGCAGTGCTAACCACTGCGCCACCGTGTAGCCCTTGGAGGGAAAGTAAATTTGGCGCAAATCTAACAGCATCCTGGTATGGACTGAATGGACCGAATGGCCTGTTTCTGTGCCGCATGTCTATTTAATCCCCTGTGTACTTTCTCTTTCAGATGACTAGTATAGTACATAAAATACTTGGTTATTGCAGCTTAATTTGCTCAGCAGGTGTTACTGACCTTATTTACGATTTCTCAAGTGAACTAATGATCACACAATGATGTCAAAATCTTAACATATTTGTAATTTTACTGCTGTCCTTTTCTTATCGTTAATTCTGTCCAAATAGTTTAATCACACAGTACATGTTAAATCCTTACAACATTGCAAATGTATTGCTTCACTTATATTGTAGCTACGCATCTTAGATTGGTATTTTTGAGTCAGATCTGCAGCTGACAGACCAGTGCTTTATTTCTGACTGCACGTTGCTTCAGGTAATTCTGACATCGTTGGCAGAGGAAATCTTGGTATCTGTTCTTGGGCTTATGTACAATTCTACTCTCCAACCAACTATTTTTGAAAGATATGAACAGGAAGAACCCTGTGTTAGGGGCGGCACGGTAGCACAGTGGTTAGCACTGCTGCTTCACAGCTCCAGAGACCTAGGTTCGATTCCCAGCTTGGGTCACTGTCTGTGTGGAGTTTGCACATTCTCCTTGTGTCTGCGTGGGTTTCCTCCGGGTGCTCTGGTTTCCTCCCACAGTCCAAAGATGTGCGGGTTAGGTTGGATTGGCCATGCTAAAAAAAAAAATGGCCCTTAGTGTTCTGAGATGCGTAGGTTAGAGGGATTAGTGGGTAAATATGTAGGGATATGGGGGTAGGGCCTGGGTGGGTTTGTGGTCGGTGCAGACTCGATGGGCCGAATGGCCTCTTTCTGTACTGTAGGGTTTCTCTGACTTCTCTGATTTCAACCATCTTAACTTAAATCTCAAACATTGGGAAATTTGCTTAGTTACCAGGAAGTCCCATAGATAACCTGGACACTTTTAAAACGCATCTTCACATTGGCATGTGTTTTGCTGTGCCCGAGTGTAAACTTCAAGTGCTGCCCCAAGACCAAGACCCTCTTTTCATTCATGGGCTGTGGGCATTGCTGGCTAAGCCAGCATTTATTGTCCATCCCTAATTTATCTTGAGAAGGTGGTGGTGAGCTGCCTTTTTGAACTGCTGCAGTTCATGTGGTCTAAATCCACAGTGCTGTTAGGAAGGGAGTTCCAGGATTTTGACCGGGTGACAGTGAAGGAATGATGATACCAACTCCAGATGGTGAGTGACTTGGAGGAGAACTTTCAGGTGGTGGTGTTCCCATGTGTCTGCACTGAGGAATCCGATCAGACTGCTAAGACAGGACAAAGTCCTTAATTTTTATACCAGTGCCCGCAGTTAAATCATTAAAACTTGAGTTCAGCTGCAATTATTGCACCAGTATTCATGGGTGAGATGGTATTTAGGTCTGAATGTTTGGTCGCACTGATGGAAGCAGTGCTCCATTCTATTCTAAAACCCAAATTACCATCATACGAGTAGATTTTTTAAATGAGTTTGTGGGATGTGAGTATCGCTGGAAAGACCAGCATTTATTTTTGATTCCTAATTGCCCTTGAGACCATATCTGCCATTACTCCACACACACACCAGTTTCAGAGGAAAGTGAAGTGTCCAGTGTGTAAAGTCCACTGCACCACAACACACACACACACTGAAATGTATTTATTGCTCTGTGTCTACAATTTGTTTACCTGTGTGCATCTACTAACCTCAGGGACAGGATCAGATTGTACTACAGGTAAATTCAAGCAGAAAGATAGTTAGAACCACGGGACCATTGAAAAGTTATGGTGCAGAAAAAGGCCATTCAGCCCACTCTCTGTGCCGTCCAGGATATTTTGACAAAAGTTTGCATATTAATTCTGAAACATGTTAACTTCCTTCCATTCGCCTAGCAGGCCAAACTTCCTCTAAGGCTGCCCCGATCCTGAACTCACATCTTTCTCCAGTTTTTTCCCTATCTCCCCTCATGACCTCACTGAGCTGATCTTGTCTGTGGGGGAACCTCCTGTTCCCTCTACTCTATTCCCAATAAGCATTTGGCCGTGCAATTCCCTTTGCTAATTCCCAGTCCAGTTGATAGTTTAGTAGTTTTCTCTCCTCAGGTACTGTCCACTCTCCTTCAAATGTAATATGTTCACCCCTCTCGAAACAAGAAAGCCTTGAGCCCACCCATGCAAACTATTACTCGATCTCCCACCTCCCTTTTCTCTCTAAAATTCTTGAACATCTTGCCAATTCCCAAATTTGCGCCCATCTTTTCTGGAACTCCATGTTTAAAATCTTCCAGTTAGGTTCTACCTTAACCCTAGGCCCCAGAACCGAAACAGCTCTTAACAATGTCACAAATAACTTTATATGTGACTATGACAATGGTAAAATATCCCTCCCTGTCCTTCTTTGCCTTTCTGCACCTTGATATGGTTGACAACACCAGACACATCCAATGCACCTCCAGTGTAATCCCGCTGGGTGAAACTGGTTCCATTCTTACCTATCCTGTCATAGCCAGATGATCACCTGCAGTGTCTCACTGTTACCTCTGATGTCTGTCAGCGATCTTCTGGGAGGCAGCCTAATTGAAAGGGAAACATGGTGTCCTGTGGCCATAGCTGTGGCCTCCTCATCCCCACAGTACCCAGTACCAGTGAGAGTCAGGAACTTAAAGAGGCCTCAATACCTCCCACCACCCCATGGCCAGCTGCTGGCAAGTCACCTCTGGGTACCTGGTGACCTTTGGCTTTAGTGAGGTGCCATCTGCAATCTCAGCAATGTTCATAATTTGCCTATAATTTGGCATTTAATTACCCTGTGCTGTCAGGCAGATAGTTCTTGCCTCTGGTGAGATTGGCTGGAGGCAGAAACTCATTGGTCTACTGGCCTGGTGCAATAATTTCAAAGCTTCCTCCCAGTCCCAACTTCAAGCCCCCTCTGGAGGATAAGGGAGATTCACCCATTAACTTTGTTTCTCCCTCCAAACATGAAAGCTGCTGAATATTTCCAGAAATTTCTGTTTTTATTTCAGATTGGTAGCATTGGCTGGTATTTTGCTTTTGCCTTTCTGCCTTCAGCCGACTAAGCATTAGAGTCTTTCACAGCCTCTATAAAGCCTATAGCTTTAGCTTTTAACAGCATTTGTTGTTAGTTGCACAGGCAGTAAACAATGAAGCACAATGTTGCCATTCAGTTTGATTCCAAATTGAGCTTTTCTAATTCTGCACACAGTTCTTCACCAACTTTATTATCTTCCACCGTTGGGATGTTGCTTGCTTGTGGGCTTATTTCACCCATTGTTGTTAAACTCTTTACCTCTGGCTTTATCACCTTGGCATTGATTTCTCAACTTCTCGTCTTACTGAGAGCCTCACCTTCACATTTCACAACCTCCACTAACTCCCTACTGTACAAACTCCTCCTTATATTCACTTCTGTCCTTTCCAAGTTCTACTGGCTCCCTGTGACCTAGTGAATTAAATTTAAGTTCCTATTTTTGTTGTTAAAACGCTTTAAGCTCGTACATTTGAGAAATCTTCTCCCACATTATGTTACAGCCGACACCCTCAGTTCTTTTAATTCAAGTTTGCTACTTATCTCCTGCTCCCTTTACTTTATTGCTAAAGGTTCATCCTTCAGCCCAGGCTGCAGAAATTCACTGGAAGCATATTACCTTGATAACTCTTTTCCTGCCTTCAACTCTGAAAAAAAGGAAACTATCTTCATGTCAAAATTCCTTAATTTATTGCTGGGTATCCATAAAAATGCTCTGATGTTCTGATCTACAAGTGGCCTATCTAAATATAAATGATTACTGGCTCTAATTTATAAATACAATCTGAATTTCATTAACAGTAATATGACAAGTGATATGGAGAAGACACCTTCTGTTTGCTATTTGTAGTAAATTTGTAAATGTGTTTATGGTTTCGCTATACATGACATACAGAGGAAATCCTCCTATCATATGTCTGCTGGGATTAGAAATTCATCAGCAGAGACAGGGATGGTGGCACCCCTGACGGCTGGCTAAATAAATGCAAGGTGTAATATGGCACACAGATGTAGAGAGCTGAACATTCCAGCTTATACCTCTGGTCTGTGCTGTATCAATTGATCTGACTATCTGAGTCCCTGAGAATCAAAGGAGATAAATTAATCAATTGCTTGCTTTTGGTCATTATACAGGACCCTCACTGGAAAGTAATCAGGTGTGGGTATCCAATGAGGACAGGATTGAATTCAGCTCCAATGCAATGGTTGAATATCTTATCAACTGACACAGTGCAGGCTCACATAAAAAGAATAGTCATAAAGTGCCAGAGGGGTTGCCAATATCTTTGGAACCTGGCTTGAAAGATTCCCTTCAAAAACATTAGGTAGTAAATTAAATACAAAGGGTAAGGTGGTAAAGAATGTGAGTGACATCAATTATCACCTTTTAACTTAAACTTAAATTTTCTGATAAACTACACCATATAGATTAAACATTTTGATCATTAGCAAATATAGAATCCTTACAGTGCAAAAGGAGACCATTTGGCCCATCAAGTCTGCACAGACCACAATCCCACCCAGGCCCTATCCCCTTAACCCCATCCATTTACCCTGCTAGTCCCCCTAACACTGAGGGGCAATTTAGCATGGCCAATCAACCTAACCTCTACATTGTTGAAGTGTGGGAAGAAACCAGAGCACCCGGAGGAAAACCACACAGACACGGAGAGAATGTGCAAACTCCACACAGACAGTGACCCGAGTCCGGAATTGAACCCGAGTCCCTGGCACTGTGAGGCAGCAGCTAACCACTGTGCCACCATGCCGCAATTAGGTTAGGTTGATTGGCCATGCTAAATTGCTAAATTGACCCTTGGTGTCATGAGAACTGGCAGGGTACATAGTTGAGGTTATGGGAATAGAGCCTGGGTGGGATTGTTGTTGGTGCAGACTCAATGGGCCAAATGGTCTCCTTCTGCACTGTAGGGATTCTATGAATTTAAAGCTACATGAAATTACATAAATGGCATTAACATTTTCACTATGTCTCTTAGGTTTCCTCCATAAAGCAGGAATTGAGTATTTCTTTCTATATGGAGATTGTTTTGACAGTTCACACAATTCAAATTTACTCCAAACATCCTGCAAAGAAGATACTTGGAGACTGGTTTTGACAGTTCGGTAGCACAATATGTCCAGGCTATATATAAAAAAAGATTATGCCGAGTTACAGTGACATTTCATTGCATAATACAATAAACAGCAAAACAGTCATACATGTCACAGAAATAAAACGGTTTGGAAATTGAATATATCCTTAAATGGAACAAATGCAACATTATAATTGTTGTTATTCTTCAGGGACTTTCATCCACGCAGTGATCTTTCTTTGTGGAAATAGTTTTTGACTGTTACATTTTTTGAACAGAATTATTTATCCTTCCGGTCATTGGCGATGTTGTCTGCTCTTTTCACTGCTCACATTCAGGAGTATTGACACAGCAATTTCATTCTATTGACAGTGTAAACGCTCTGAGGTTGTAACTGATATAATGCACTCTCCTGTTTCACTTACCCCAGACTTAAGGCCTATTATTTATCTTAACGGATCTATAAGCAGTACAGTACTGACTTTAAAAAAAAGCACAGAACCATGAAAGGACTCAACAAGTTTTTGTGTTCATAGTCGTCTCTAGCATGAAACAATGCAGCATCAATAATACGCCAGGTTACCATTAGCAACCTCTAACCTGTGTGGCCGGGTGTGTGTGTGTGGGAGAGAGCTTGGCTTCCTTCATGAGGTTTATAATACAGGCAGTTTGAGGGACTGAAAGGGGAACCGCGGCTAATCCTAAAGTCTGTGTGTACTCTGAAAGTATCTATTCGATCCCATTAAAAGTTTAATATGTGGCACTTAAAAATATACACAAGATAGCTGTAATACGTTGAAAACGGTGACCCAATATCTTTGTTTTCAGATGGAAACGCATTACAGTAAACACTGTCTTAAAAAGCTTATGTCTTAAATAAATATAGTTTGATGTCTGAGATATTCCCCAGGCAGTTCTGAGAGGCATTAGGACCAAGAGGCAGGCTCTCTCCTTCGGGAGGACTAACTCGTGTGTCAGAAACGCGCGATCCAACATTCTCCGAGTGACTGGCAACATGCCGACTGCAAAGGGTTCGCTTCTTTCTCACGACCTTTCAGGTTTCTGATGTCATCTGGGAGCTATTCATTTCCTGCCAGAAGCTTTGCCTGCAAACCACCTTGGCCGCAGTGAAGCCCAAGGCTTGGTACGAATTCAGCTAAATCATAAGCTGCTGTCCGAGTACAATAAAAGCAGAAATAGATTGCACCATATGGTAGCACTTAGCGCCAAGAGGGAGGCAAGGCTACACTTCACATGTGCAAGGAGTGTGGGAAAAGTTAATTGACATTAGTGACAACCTCCAGCCAATTTATGATGTCCAATTTAACCATATGATTGCAACACTGACCAAACTATTAAAAAGCCAGGAGTCTAATTTTACCCGCCGATTGATATATTCTGTGATATCGTCTCATGTCAGGTTCAAACATAATTCTCTATCTTTTGGGTCTAAAGTTACCTAAGAAACATTTAACAAGATGTGAGCAGGTTCAGAACTGTTTCTTTCTTGTAATATTGTATAGCTGTGCAGGTAGCTCGCCAGATCAGCGTTATTCACATTTCCAAACTTCTTCAGCAGAGGGGAAGCATCCAGACCACATATACGTTTGTTCAAAGGGGTGTAAAGGTCACGCCAAAGAAAAAAAACTTTTGAATTAAAAGGTTTTACTGGAGTTTGCATGCCCTGACACCACTTGTGTGTAATGATACCGCGAATTTCCTGATTTTTAAGACCGATCCGTGTGTAATCAGGTGTTGTGTTTAACATAATACGGCTTCGGTGTGATAACTGCGCACTCCCTCTGAGCTGTAACACAATGGGGCTTGTTTTCTTTATAGTGATTGTTCTTTCCCTGATCGACAAGTTATAGTCCACCGGGAGCCTGAAATGGTCCTGGACATTTACCACAATGATGAGATCAAGTCGTCAGGAATAATATGGCAGAGTATCGGGTTGATTTGCCCGCATAGTTTATATTGTGTTGTCGGCTAAACCACATGAATAGCACTTTAAACACCTGGGGCTCTTAGAGAGATTAGCCTGTTTTTGTAACTTTCACACAAAACAAACTTTTTTTTCTCCAAAAAAACCCTGCGAGTTTCAACTAACTGCAAACGCTAATATGTCTGTCTCGCATTTTTCTCTCTTTGTCTCGTTTCTCCTTGTCCCCCCACCACCTGGGTACATGATCAACCACCTGCGTTACCAGGCAAAATACAACAAGTCTTGTGGTAGGAACTCGACAAATTCCCCACAGAATCTGTGACTGTTTAAAACTGCCTTTTCTGGCCGATGCTTGTAAGGGGCGAAACCCGATACCGAGGACAGATTTCTCGACATCTGATCGTAGAGTTCACCACACAAGAATTTCGCATAATTAAGGACCCCTTTTTGTCATTCCTCGACAAAAGGACAAATCAGGCGCCAAATTTAAAATCCTAGGAGGCTGGGCCGGTGTTTAGATGCAAGAGGCCTTTTAACTCCCCTAAATTCTGATGGAATATTGCAGGGAAAAAATAAACCCCAGTGGCGTTATCACTCTTTAATAGCAAAGTAAGATTCACATTCTTCTGTTCCTTTTCATTGCCCACTTTCTAATTTTAAAAAAAGGGATAAAGGGAACAGGTGGGGAGGTGGATTTGAGGTGGGGAGGTGGATTTGAGACCAGGAAGCGATTAGCCATGATCTGATTGAATTCCCACTCACCTGAAGAAGGGGCTCAGAGCCTCGACAGCTTGTGTGGCTTTTGCTACCAAATAAACCTGTTGGACTTTAACCTGGTGTTGTTAAACTTCTTACTGAATGACGGAACAGGCTGGAAGGTCTGAATGTGCCTTCTTCTGCTCCTAATTCCTATGTTCCACTTTGGCCCCTCTCCCGCCAGACCTTTTGTCATGTAATCTCCCCTGTCTCCAGCGACCATCCATCCCTTTTGTTCTTTTTTCCCACCTTCCCCCAATTCATTTGCTTAAAACCGAGTATATTTCACATTTTTCCCAACTGAAAGATGATGCACCTTGGTTTCTCTCTCCACAGATGCTGCCTGACCTGCTGAGTATTTCCTTGTGATTATTTCAGATTTGAAATACCCGCAATCTTTTACTTTGGGACCAAAGTAAGGTTTTGGGTCACTGCCCATCCCACCCCACCCCCACCCCCCCCCCCCCCCCACTCCTCCCGCCTCCAATCTCTTTATGGAGAGTTGGCTTTGGGTTTTCATAACACCATTCACAACCTTTCCTTGGGCGTTCAGGTTCTTGCTCAGAGACAGGCAAACACGGGGACATTTTAGAAATGTTAGTTTTCTTTTTATTTCAAATATAAATCTTCCAAAACAAAGAGAATGAACTTTATTTTTAAGAGCATTCAGTTTATCTTTGGCATTTCAGTACATCATAGAAAAATGGACATCTTAATAAAGACAAATGCATTGCGATCTGAACAATCTAAGTATGTACAAATATAGTGCATAATATTGACATTGCTATACAATCCTCTACTGGGCTTGAAAAAGAAAGTCCTCTTTTAATAAAAAGTTTCCAGTCACTTGTTTTACGAGAAATGGCTCGGTTACCAGGGTCTCCAGACGGAATCTGAGGAATCTGTCGGTGGGCCCACACTGACAGCAGTGGTAGCAGCCGAGAGTGGAAGCGGCAAGCCGGTAGCTGGAGTGTTGCCAGACTGCTGGATGGGGCTCCTGCTGGCTGGGGAGACGGCAGAGGGCAATGCACTCACGTTGGTATTGGCGTACAAAGGGATGACCGGCCCCGCCGTTAGCTGTCCATTGGGTCCAAAAGCCGTGTTCGGAATGAGGAATGCAAACTGACCGTCTGATGCTGGCACCAGCTGGAAGCCGCCGTAGACTTTGGTGGCAGCGGCGGGCATTGCCTCGGCAGCAGCCAGTTTGCAGGGCATGTTAACTCCGTTGAGGGGCAGCCCGTTGCCCCCTGATCCCGGGAGCTGGACGTGCAAGGGCTGTCCGAAAGCAGCGTGGGAGCCTCCGCTCACAGCCGGGCTGGGAGGCGGCTGGGCGTAGTTCATGGCGTTAATCTGGGACATGCAGTTCGCCAGATGACTGAGGAGTCTGGTGCGGACTTCTGTATTAACCCCTTCGCAAGTGGACAAAAATCTGGTCACTTCGTTCATACACTCGCTGAAACCTGCTCGGTATTTCCCCAGAACTGTTGGATCTGTACTCAAAGCAGCTAAAGTGTTTTTAAAAAACAAGAGAAATTAATAATCTCATTTGATTGTCCTGTCTCTTTAAGTTTCAGTAATTGATTGATAAGACAGTTTGCTATGCCTATATTATTCGCATTACACAATTACATCTTCCCTGAGTAATCGCACAACTATTTAAATAGCTTAGAAATATATTTGGCTTCACTTATGCGTCACCAAATGAAACAAATCGATAAGTGAACGTTGGGAGAATGATTTGAGACGCGGCCAGTTTGGAGGAGGGAGGATAGAAACAGTCGCCAAGTTAGAATCTATAAATAACCCAGACCGTGGGAAGCTCTGACTTTCGCCAAGTCAGTGAAATGTTACCGAATACCAGCCAGACCACAGGCGGAAGTTCGAAAGACAGCGATAAATTGTGAATTAAGCACTCACCAGTCATTTGGACGCGCTGCAGATTTCGGAGATGTTTCACTGTCATTTCCAGAATGTCAGCCTTTTCCAACTTTGAATGTCTCGAACTCTGTAGGAATATATTTGGCACAGATGAGGGGAGGCTACAGACACACACTGCACTAACTCACTGCCTCCTGACACCGCACACACAGTTAACGCACACACGCACAGGATGAGATACTTACATCTTTCTTCAGCGCGTCCAGAATCAGCGTTTTAAGTTGACTCAAACTTTCATTTATTCTAGCCCGGCGCCTCTTCTCCATAATTGGTTTGGATGACTGGAGAGGGGAGGGGGTGGGGGAGGAAAGAGAAAGGATGTTTCATTTAGTAACAGGAACATAAGTGTTGTATTTAGTATATGATTTCTAACACAGAGAGATACAACAGTGGGCACAAAGTATTTACCTTCCGATTTTCAGAAGCAGTTTTTGGCTTATCTGGTGTGGCGTTTAAACTAGCTGGGGTAGCAGCCACAGGGGAAGAAGACGATTTCTCCATTATATCTGCTGGCATTTTCTTTTTTTTTAGGAAAAAAAAGGAGTCCAGCAGATTTGTATTAGAAGCGAATCCTTACGACCTGTAGCTTTAAAAGAAAATAGTTTGTCTTCTTTCCGCGTCTTGTAAGCTGCGAGTTTATTTCCAAGGCGGCCGGGGCACTTTAATTGTATTTTATATATATATATCTCTCTCTCTATGGCTTTGGTGGTGTTATTATCAGTGATGTGAATGCAGGATGGTCACTGTGTACAGATCAGCTCTGGCCGCCTCTTTATATATCTGGGATTGCACGCGAACGGCTCGTGTGAAACTTCTCAAAGTTTCTTTCCCACACTAACTTGTGACCAATCAGAGCGCGGCACACACGAGCCCGGCCCCGGGGCGCGCGACGCTGCAGCTCCTGGTGGACGGCGCGCCGCGATTGGCTGCGAGGCGGCGGGGCGAGTGTCCAATAAGCACGCGGCAGTCCGCCCGGGCCAGCTGTCAATCAAAAGGTGAGGGGGCGTGGGGGGGTGGGGGGGAGGCGGTCTGACGTCTGTCGGCATGCGCGAGCTCCATTATCAGGTGGGAGCACGTGCCAAGTGGGTGGGGGGGGGAGGAGGGAGGGGGGGGAGGAGGACAAGCCTGGGAAAACCACGCCCCCCTCTCCCTGCCTGCTCCCCGGGAGTAGGCCGCTTGTACATATTGCAGTGGTTGCTGCACGCTCTGGGGGAAAGTGCTGAGGAGGTGCCGTACCGCAAGGCTGCAGAATGATGGCGCTGCTGAGCCGCACTCTTGCACTGATGTGTCACATTGATGTGTGACACAACGCTGTCAGCAGCGTTCGTGCTGCTCGGGACCCCCCTGGACGCGTGGCAAAAGCCAGCAGCAACAGCAAGGGGCACGCTGCGCCAGGAGTCGGCATCAGATGCTCTGCTGGTCGCAAGTGCTGTGGGGCGAGCCTCTGCCTGCACTCCCTCCCCGCGCACATAAACATTGATGTTGGCCCTGATGCAATGGCCAGAGTTGGAGGGGACCCATTATTAAAGCTGCAATGGAGCCCCAGGCTTAACTGGAACACATTTTCCTCCTTGCAGGCAGCAGCCCTCGGGCAGTTTGCACCGAGTGCAATTAAGCTTGACATTGCGGGAAGACGGTCGGTGTCTACAGTAACAGCATTTAGTTCTGCATTGTTTTCATATCTGCACAACTCTTCATGACACGCAATGATTACACCAGTCTGTGTCCATTGCAGTTTTTCAAAGGCTGCTTGTCGGTGGTTTACAAGTTCCTTGTGGCCCCGGGGAATAGTTGCCTTTTTTCCAGGCAAAACGTTCCTGAAGCTTATATAAATAAAAACGATTGGACATCATTATTATGATGTGGCAAATATATCCCCTCCCTCCACACCCACACACACGCATACATGGATAGCTTCAAAAGGAAAAGTAGATGGAGCCTGGAACAGTATTAAAATGTTGTTAGAAGCGGCTTTGTTGAGGTATTTGCCGCGTCATCACAAGATAAAGAAACGTGTTGCACAATGAGAATTCAACATTTTTACTGCACCGTCATCATATTGAATCAAGTTAACATGTGTAAAATCTTAATTGGAGAAAATGTATGGTGAAGCATGACTGAAAACATTTTGAGCAGTGTAAAAAGAAGGATGAATTCACTTGTTATTTTCTCAAGTGGCGACCCTTATATATTCACAGCAAGATTATTTCTTTTACTCCAACACAGTGCCCATGTAGGGTTTCCCTTAAAACTGCGTTGGCCTGAACATGTTCAAAATCTGCTGCGTGAACTTGATTTGTGAGGGTTATTGACGAAACGTGAGCACTTCTTAATAAACTGGGAGGCAGCAAGGCAACTAGTGCGATCCAGTCATTAAAGAAAACGGAACGAGGAAAGCAGCCACCGCCTTATTCACTTCATTTTCAATCATTTAAAGCGGAAATGTCAATCATTTCAATGTATAAATCACACATCAGTTTCCAGTTGCGCCGGCTTTAAAAATACAAACAAAGCGTTTCTATTAATTCGTTAGCAATGGATGTTCATCGGTACAGTTAAATCAGGATGTTTATTCATTTTGTGACATTACATGAGGAAAATAATAGTTTTCCTGATAAATCTTTCTTTATACAGGGGATCATTTGAGTTCCCTGAGTTTGAAGTGTCACCTTAAAACCTGCCATATATACTTTTAACTCCAACATGCATCTTGTTAAGTCGAAGAACAACTTCTGAAAAACATTTAATAAAAGTTTGTATTGGATCCTCGGCAGCACATTTATCTGGCTCAATAATTCATGAATTTAACACACATAACATACACCTTTCCCAGTGAACAGAAGGTTATACCAATAATTACACTCTTCGGAAATATGTGACGAGAGCTCTTTCGGATGAATTAGTTCCCAGGCCAGACCAGAAACCATGGATGATCTGGGAGTACTATGGCGGGTACTGAGGGTATAGTTTGGGTCTTGGTTGTCCCGGACAACAATATTTGGACCAAATAAAAGCTGGTGAGTCATGGGTTATCTGACGCATTTCGCAATTTCATGGAGATTGTCAGTACTTCCTCGAGATCTCGGTACATATTTAAAAAGATAATCACCTGTAACGTGGGCATGGCCTGTTACATTGTACCGTGACAACAAAGTGATTAGCGTGTGCCAAATGTAACAGGCCATTATTACTTTAACGTATTTCTTATCATAGCGGATTGTTTGATTTTTCTATTCCCCAGTGAAAGGAAATTCCCTCCTATCCCCATAAATAAATTGGGGATTGCTGCCGTGTTCTGCAGTCTCTCACTTAGTTCAGCGGAACCTTTCTAAATGAGTTGAAGTTTACACTGATTACAGGTAGAATGATGTGTGGGACTGGGACTGGGGCAGTTCGACATGTTGTCGGCTGCCAGAGCTTTTATGTTTACCACTGAAACAACAAAAGGAGGCGTCCGCTGGATCGCCCTGACTTGATTGATTTGCCGTGTGCAGAGACAGTCCAGGCTGGGGATTTTTTTTAAAATGTGGGCTGGTGAGTTGTTTTGCCTCAGGTTCCGAAAGCTGTTTTGCAAACGCCTCGCTGATTTTCTCACACTCCGGAGCCATAGAACGGCAGCAAAGCGCGTCCCTCCCTGCCAACAAGCCCTCCAGCTCTTTTGAAATCCAGAGTACACAGTCTTTCTATACCTATTTGCACCTGGTGAGGGCTAATCTCATACATCACGTCACTGCTCCCTTCAAGTACCGTGAGAAAAGTAAAGTCAGAATGAAAAGGTGCACCCAGATGTTTACACTCGGTCTGTGTGCAAACCAATTGACTAAACACATATGTACCTATATCAAACATCGATAAGGCCCGGTGATAACGCGTTGAGGGGTTTATAGGATTGCAAGATGGATGGAAATTGCAATTTAATCAGAATGTCAAGTATATACTCAGAACAGTATCAAAATATGTTAGCAGAAGGGTGTCGATTAATCCCTGCAATTTGTGAGAATTATGTTAGAAAACCTCGAGGATAGTAAAAGTAATCTTAATCTTTTTAAGGCAGTTCAGTCAAACTTCAAGCTTTGAAAAGTGAACTTCTAAGCGTTTTTGTTCCGACAAAACGTTCCCACCTGCTGGAATTTCAATGTAAGGAAACGGTTCTCGAAATATCAATATGTGCCAGTGGTTAAGTTTGCGATTCCAGGCACAATTTTTTTTTAACTGATCATTAGGTATTCAAATCCCCCTCCAGAGTTTGATGTAGGAAATGAGAGGAGAGTGCCGACCGTGCTACGAAAGTGCTGTCTCACGACTGACACACGACAGAGCAGCGTCCCCGAGAGCAAACTCTCCTCATCAGCTGTCAATGGACACGGACAGCGAAAGAATATTTCATAACTAACCACAAAGGGCTATTTAATCTCCCCGCACGCGGGAAACGAGATTCCCCAAGACCAACAAAATCAAGCACCAACATAACTCGGTATTAATGACAAGTGAAGCTTCGAGTTTTGTGACGCCAAATTTGCAGGGAAACAGTGAATTAAAGGAAATAAATTATCTGAATATTATCTGAAGTGCTCACTTTCTGAAACCCAGGTTATTGATTGGCAGAATGGTGTGTGTTTTAAAAAGCCGGTGCGTTAGTCCATTCACTTTTATATCTATTTCCAATCCTCTCTGGTGATTTCGTGGAGGCATGAGTTTTCGCAAGTTTACAGTAAGACGCATAATCAATTTGAAGGATCTCGAATCAACGGATGTCTTCTCATGGACGCACTGTTTGCAGACACAGTGGAAACACCTCAAATAGTAATTATTTGTAGTGTTGTGCAATCAGCCTCGCACACATTGTTTTATATCAGAGCCCCTGGAGCAAAGCTCTGGAATGTTTAATGTGGATCAATATTTCAACCAAGGCATGACACCGCTTTACAATGTAGGTTTTATGATTATCCCACAGCAACTAGCAAAGGAGGGTCATCGATTTTTATTAAACTACATTCCCATTCCTTTGGCTAAATAACTGTTAACGATTAACTCATTTTACAACAGTGTTCGATTTGCTCACGTTTTAAACATTGGCACTCCTTCCAATGAATGGATTATGCCTCGATTGCATCTGAGCATTTTGAGTTGATTTGATTTATTATTGTTACAGGTATACAGTGAAAATTATTGCTTCTTACGCGCCGTATAGACAAAGCATACCGTATTTAGAGAAGGAAAGGAGAGTGCAGAATGTGGTGTTACAGTCATAGCTAGGGTGTAGAGAAAAGTGAAAGTTTATTTATTAGTCACAAGTAAGGCTTACATTAGCACTGCAGTGAAGTTACTGTGAAAATGATCAATTTAATACGATTCAAAAGTCTGGCAGCAGCAGGGCAGAAACCGTTCTTGAATCGGTTGGTAGGTGTCCTCAGACTTTTGTATCTTTTTGCCGACACATCCAAATGTGGGGGTTGTTTGTGCTGTGAGCCGAATGGTCTCCCCGCCACATTTGCAGCTCTGACAACCTCAATTTCTGATCGTATTAAATATACAATCTAAACTGGAGACGACTAAAACCTTGGGATTTTCTGAATATGTGATCATTTGTCCATGTTCCCAACGAGCAACATCAGCGTGATGACCTTTTCCCTTCATCTGATGTTGGAATTATTTCCAGCGAAAGCATCATTATCACTTCCCAAACCCACCACCCACTCCCCAGGACAAGAGCAGTAGCGGCTTGTGAACATCACCGCTTCCAAGCTCCCCTTCAAGTCACACACTATCCTGACTTGGAAATGTTGAACCGTTTCTTTATCTTGTCTGGGTCAACATTCCTGGAGCCCCGTACCCAGCACACTCACCACATGGGGCCACAAGGGGTTCGATAAACCTTTCAAGGACAGTTAGGGCTGGACAATAAATATTGGCCTTGCAAGCGATACACACCTCCCATGAATGAATAAAAAAAAACATAGCGGCATTTTCCAATGCCTACGATGCAGCAGAATGTCAAGGTAGCTGTTGTTAAATTGCTCATATCAGACTAACATAGTCATTTCGGTTTACTTATGCTCGTTTCTCATGTTTATATCTTTATTGCAGGTTGTTCAATGTCCCCCCCCCCCCCCCCCCCGCCCAGTCGTCCGAACGCAATTGTAAGTGTTAAAGTACGTGAGAACACTGAAGATAACAGGATCTGGGACCAGATTCCGGCTAGCCATTGATCTATCTGTCAGTTGTCTCACAGACCAACAGCTATTGAAGTAATCAATATCTGAACCACTTTGACGGCATGCCGCACATATTAAAGCTGATTTGATTAGAATTCCTTTGATAGCAGTAAAACACCACCCCCTTCTCCGAAAAATCCAAGTATTTGCGTTAGCTTTCTTTGAAGTACAATTGCAGTAAAAACTATAAGCGGCTATAGAAACAATAGGTTGCTACTTGGGAAGTGACAATGTGCCTCAATCCCAAATGTCACGAAATTTTCCACCAGTGCCAAATAGAATATTGGATTAAAATTGTGTGTGTGTGTTTTAAATCTGTACGTTGCGTTAAATCTTGCGTTGATTTCTACAGTATGCATTTCGATGCATCTTTCATTATTTTCATACTTGACCCCATGACGTAATATTTGTTGGCCTGAATGAGAAAAAAAATGAAAAGATCTATGATATACCCCGGAGCGAGCAAGGCAGAGATAAATCAAGACAAGTGTGTGACCAGGTGTGGACAAACACATGGTTCATTTTAAAACATAACTTTCTTAGTTTATTTGACTTTAGATTTACAATGGTGTTCATCATTTCCTGCTTCAGTTCTATTGAATAAACAACCCCAAACAATCTCAATAAAGCAACTGAAGTCCTCAGGTCATGTCCAGCTGACAGAGATTACAACTACAATGTTGAATCAACATTGTAGTTGTAATCTTTACCTATCAAATCTAATAAAACATGATAATACCAAAATTGTGTTTTTGGCAGAACACAACATTGGAATGATACATTTTTTGAACAATTTGTAGCTGGAGATTAAATATCCAGGAAGCATTATTCTTATTTTATAAGCTATGAGCAAAGTTCACATCCACAAATTTTGGTTTCAAAGTCCCCAATTAACTTACAGTTCGCATTTACTTCATCAATATTTACTACATCTGTGACCATTATCCACTACTATACCCGGGTAACTTGATTGATATAACATTGCTTTTGTGGGAAGTCAATAAAAAGCTCTCAAATCATTTTACATATTGAAGGTTTTGTGATTAGGAGATTGAAGTTGATTGTTACAGGAATGTGCTGGAATCCTTGTATCTTTACTGATCTAACCCATTCTTAATTTTAGGTAGAGACAATCTGGTAATAAGGCTATGAACAGAAGAAAGCAGATGGAATAACTTTTCAGTGCTCTAATTCTACAATTAAACTGTGTTTACAAACTAAAATTTATAACAGGCTTCCTTTTCAATTTATATATATTGCAGGGTCTCCATCATGTACACATATGTCCTCCAGCTCTCCAATCCCAAAACTCGTGGGTTCGAATCCCACCACAGCAAATGGTGAAATTTGAATTCAATAAAAATCTGGAATCAAATGTCTAATGATAACCATGAAAGCATTGTCAATTGTCATAAAAAGCCATTTGGTTCACTAATGTCCTTCAGGGAAGTGAATCTGTCGTCCTTACCCAGCCTAGCCTACACGTGACTCCAGACCCACCAACAATATGGTTGACTCTTAAATGCCCTTTGAAATGGCAAACCACTCAGTTCAAGGGCATTTCAGGATAGGCAACAGATACTAGGCCAGTTGCCAGTTCACACTGCCCTGAAATAAATAAAACAAATTTTAAAAAAAACTTCCACCTATCAATTTTGAGGGTGGCACAATGGTTAGCACTGCTGCCTCACAGCACCAGAGACCCGGGTTCAATTCCAGCCTTGGGTGACTGTGTGGAGTTTGTACATTCTCCCTGTGTTTGCGTGGGTTTCCTCCAGGTGCTCCAGTTTTCTCCCATACTCCAAAAAATGTGTGGGTTAGGTTGATTGGCCATGCTAAACTGCCCTTTAGTGTCAGGAAGATTAGCAGGGAAAATATGTAGTATTACAGGTTTAGGACCTGGGTGGGATTGTTGTTGGTGCAGGCCTGATGGGCTGAATGGCCTCCTTTTGCACTGTCGGGATTCTATGAACTCAAGTCTAAGCTTCTATTTTTTATTAACAGATTTATTCAATTTGAATTTCATCAGCCTAAAGATTTAGGAAGTACTGTTTTAGCACTGTTCCCTCAATGCTGGATAAATTCTAAATCATAACAGTAAAATCTGTTAGTATCAGCAACTTCAGATTAATGAAAATGTGGAGTTGAACTTATAAAATGGTCCCTGAGGCTCTATGAAGTACACCTATGGAGCCAACAAAGACAAACCCTGAATAGCTCTGGAATATAGGTTGCTTGTAGGGAGTTGAAAAAATGTAATCAGGAACACAGATGTTGCAGCATGGAAACATAGAAAATAAGAACAGGAGTAGGCCATTCGGCCCTTCAAGCCTGCTCTACCATTCATTATGATCATGGCTGATGATCCAACTCAATAGCCTGATCCTGCCTTCCATCCCTGTCTTTTGATCCTCTTTGCCCGAAGAGCTATATCTAACTCCTTATTTAAAACATACAATGCTTTGACCTCAACTGCTTTCTGTGATAGCGAATTCCACAGGTTTACCACTCTCTGGGTGGAGAAATTTCTCCTCATCTCAGTCGTAAAAGGTTTACCCCGTATCCTTAGACAACAACCCCTGGTTCTGGATATCCCCACCACTGGGGACATCCTTCCTGCATCTACCCTGCCTAGTTCTGTTAGAAATTTATAGCTTTCTATAACATCCCCCCCTCCTTATTCTTCTAAATTCCAGGGAATATAATCCTAACTGACTCAATCTCTCCTCAAACATCAGTCGCGCCATCCCGGGAATCAGTCTGGTAAACCTTCTCTGCACTACCTCTATAGCATGAACATCCTTCGTCAGATAAGGAGAGCAAAACTGTGCACAATATTCCAGGTGTGGCCTCACCAAGGCCCTGCATAATTGCAGCAAAACATCTCTGCTCCTGTACTCAAATCCCCTCAATAAATAGGCCAACTTGTTTACCGCCTGCTACATCTGTCCTTCGAAAGGTTGTGCATTAACCCCTACTCCAGAGCTTGAGTGCATAATTTAGGTTGACACTCCAGTTCATTATTGAGGAAGTACTGTACTGGGTGAAATATTTTCAGGTGAGGTCTTAAACCAAGCCCCATTTGACTGTTTCAATGGTTTATGTGGCTGATAAATAGTGCATTTAGATTACTTAGCCTTATCGTTGTTGCGAAATGGCTTGAGACACTGTCTCATTTGAGAAAGTTCCACAATCAGATGACGATTACAATAGAACTAATGTGCATGGCTACAGAGAAAAGGCAGGGGAATGGCATTCAGAGAGCTGGTGCAGACAGGATGGGCCAAATGGCCTTCTCCTGTGCTGTAACAATTCTGTGACACCGATTTAAAGTAAAGTTTAATTATTAGTCACAAGCAGGCTTATATTAACACTGCAATGAAGTTACTGTGAAAACCCCGAGTCGCCACACTCCGGCACCTGTTCGGGTACACTGAGAGAGAATTTAGCATGGCCAATGCGCCTAACCAGTATGCCTTTCCGACTGTGAGAGGAAACCAGAGCACCCAGAGGAAACCCATGCAGACACAGGGAGAACGTGCAGATTCCGCACAGACAGTGACCCGAACCAGGAATCAAACCCATGTCCCTGGCGCTGTGAGGCAGCAGTGCTAACCACTGTGCCACTGATTTAAGGTGACTGGCAAAAGAGGCAAGGGTGACATGAGGAAGAAATGTTTTTACATGGCGAGTATTTAGAATCTGGATGCACTACTTGAGTGACATTCAATCGTGGCTGTCATTCGGAAATCGGATAGGCACCCGCAGAGGAAAGCAGCACAGGGTCAGACGGGAAAGGGCATGGCCAGGCGTCTGACTAGCAGTGTTGGGTCTCGCAGTGAATAAGCAGGGGCTGAATGGCCTCTTTCTGTGCTTTAACTATTTCATGATCCTCAGTACTTTATTAGATTGAGAAATTTGATTCTTACTCTTTTCCTGGTTTCATGACAACACTTTACATTTATATAGCACCTCTAATATAATGAAACATCGCAAAGCACTTCAGGGGAGAATTATAAAGCAAATTTTAACATCAAGTCATAGAGGAGATATCAATGAAGATGATCAAAGAGGTAAGCTTTGGAGAGGGGTCTTGAAGGGGAAAAGATTCGAAGGTTCGAAAGATCAGAGATGTAGAGAGGGCAGTTCAGAGCTTCACACCGAACTGAAAATGCAGCCACAATGATGGAACAGTTAAAATCTGAGATGCTCAAGAGGCCAGCATTGGGTGAGAGCAGGTGTCTGGGAGAGTGGGCTGCGAGTTGAAGTAGATGGGGAGGGGGTGAGACCACTGCAGGGCTTTGCAAAGAAGGGCGAGGATTTTCAAATCAACACACACTGTCTCGCCAGTTTACATTTCCAAACAAAGTGGAACCCCAGTGCTGGGGATTTCTCAATTCTTGCGACCGTCAGTTCGAACTATTGCATCCTAACGTAACCATACATAAAGTGGGTGGAGAGAAAATAAAAAGCTGCCGATTGACTTTGGGTTTTAATCACAAAGGGATGAACTGTTTCTATCAATGTATATACGATTAAAGCTAATTTAGCCTAAAGGGAATCTATCAGCAGATATAGCAGCCTTTGGATAGCCAGTGAGATGAGCCTTATCAGTGGAGTTCTGACATGACACCTTTCAAGAATTGGCCGGTTGCTTAGAAAAGAGCAATCTGTCTCTACCTTTCCCGTGGGAGTTTGCACAGTCAGGATAACCCCGAGACCTCGCTGGTGTGCTGCCAGCAACATTAAAGAACTTCTCTCACGATTACAGGGGCATTATGCTGTTTTTGATTGTCCTGAGATTAGATTTTTGGAAAGAAAAAAAACCTGCGGTTCACATGATCCTTGTATTGCACCGTGAGGCCGCTATTATTCGGCAATTGTGAAGCTGCCAATTTCATTTTGAGCGTACTTTCATCACCACAGTCGTTTTAGTTAAAATGTTCACATGACAGCTGTAACTTAAGACTGTAAATAGGTACAACATTCAACAAGTGAAATGCCGAAAACTGAACTCAAACCGATTAGTATCTGGTTTGGCCTCCTAATGCATGTGGGCGAAAAGGAAACTAATGGACGGGATATCATTTTATCATGCCTAAAATGTTTGACTCTAGTTTCTATAGCATTTTAAATATGTATTTTTAAAAAAAACAACTGCCACTAAACCTGCACCTTTGTGCTGCCCCTGTGTGTCCAGCCATTTAGAATTGGTGCATTGGTATGTCTCATTTGAAACAATGAGAAAATTCAGTGTTCCCACAGTGATACCATCTGAATGATATTGTCCACAGCAAGCGGCATTACTGAACATGTGTTTAGATAATCCTGATGTCCAGTGATAAAGCCATCCTATATATAGTGTTTGTTGCAGTCTGTTTGCCTCAGGTGTGTTTGCAATGTTGATAATGCTAGCACTCTAGTTACCTCTTCCCCATTTAACGATTGGCCTTCATAAGCATTATCCACAAAATAGCATCAGCTTCCATAGATATGCCTATGACACTGCACTCTTATCGTTTTACATTTTTATCTTGACCTCATAACCAATTCTTTGGTGCAAGAGTATTTGTCCGTCATAAAGTTACAAGCGAATCACAATTTATTTCAACTGATTCAAGCCGCCTGCCTGACGTTCATTCAAACGGAACCAAACCTTGCAGAATCTGGGCCTCCTAATTGTGATGTGGAGATGCCGGCGTTGGGCTGGGGTAAACACAGTAAGAAGTTTAACAACACCAGGTTAAAGTCCAACAGGTTTATTTGGTAGCAAAAGCCACACAAGCTTTCGGAGCTTCAAGCCCCTTCTTCAGGTGAGTGGGAATTCTGTTCACAAACATATCTTTATATGCTTTTCTTTATATGCTCTGTTTGTGAACAGAATTCCCACTCACCTGAAGAAGGGGCTTGGAGCTCTGAAAGCTTGTGTGGCTTTTGCTACCAAATAAACCTCCTAATTGTGGCATAGGTAAGCTTCAAACCCCTTATTTTATCTATTATCATAACAATTTATTTATGTCTTCATAACTATGCCATCGCCGCTACCTTCTGCCTCTCTGCTGTTGAAACCTTCATCCATACTTCTGTCATCTCTAGAATTGATCTCCTGAATGTCTTCTTTCGCATCTTTTCATCTCCATCCAACTCGTCAAAAACTCAGTTGCTGTTGTTCCGTTCCACAGTAAATTGCATAATTCTATCACCCTGGTTTCTACTAAAATACTCCAGTTTACAGACCGACCCCACCCCCCTCCCGAACATTACATTTTAAATTATCATTGTCAGATACACCATGATCTCACCTTATGCCATCTCTGCTGCTTTTTCTAGCCATAGATATCCTCCTGTACCCTTTGGTCCTCTGACTCTTCAGTGGGTTCCAACACCTTTCACCACTTAATCTGTGATAGAACCTTTAGTTGACTTGTTCCTATCTCTGGAACTATCTCCTTAAAACACTTCTCCATGCCTGTCTTTCTCTCTCCAGAATCATAGAATCACTACAGTACAGAAGGAGGCTGTTGAGCCCATCGAGTCTGTATGGATCACAATCCTACCCAGGCCCTATTCCCGTAACTCCACACATTTACCCTGCTAATCCCCCTGACACTAGGGTCAATTTAGCACGGCCAATCAACCTAAACTGCCCATCTTTGGACTTGGATCTTTGGAGAGAGATTTGTTATTTAAAGACAATGTGAACAGACTTGATCAACAAACACTGATTTATTCCATCATGGAAACATTGAACTGAACAGAATTTACAAAATGTTTTCTATTAAATGCAGGTATTCAACCTATGTTACTGAGCAATCAGAATTATTTGATCTCACCTATGTGACTAATCTCCGGGCATCAAAAATGTACTTTTGGTGACATGACACCACAGAATTCAATGATGGAGGAGCCCAGCATATCTATGCAAAAGATAAGGCTGAAGCATTTGATACGACCTTCAGCCAGAAGTGCCAAGTGAATGATCCATCTCAGCCTTCTCTGGAGGCCCCCAATATCTCAGATACCAGTCTTCAGCCAATTTGATTCACTGCATTTGATATCAAGAACCGGCTGAAGGCACTGAATGCTGCAAAGACAATGGGCCCTGACAATATTATGGCAATAGTACTGAAAAGTTGTGCTCTAGAATTTGCCGTGCCTTTAGCAAAGCTGTCCCTGCACAGCTACAACCTTGGCATCTATCCGGCAATTCGGAAAATTTCCCAGGTTTCTACTGTAAACAAGAAACAGGATAAATCCAACCCAGCTAATTACCGCTCCATCAGGCTACTCTACATCATCAGTAAAGTGATGGAAGCGGTCATTGATAGTGCTATCCAGCAGAATTACTTGCTCAAGGACACTCAGTTTGGATTTAGCCCGGACCACTCACTCCTGACCTTATTACAGTGTTGATTCAAACATGGACAAAAGGGCTGAACTCCAGATTTGAGGTGAGAGTGATTGCTCTTGATATCAAACCAGCAGTTGACCGAGAGTGGCATCAAGGAGCCCTAGCAAAACTCAAGTCAATGGAAATCAGGGGAAAACTCTCTGCTGGTTGGAGTCATACCTAGCACAAAGGAAGATGGTTACGATTGTTGGAGATTAGTCATCTCAGCTCCAGGACATCATGGCAGGTGTTCCTCAGGGTAGTGTCCGAGGCCCAACCACCTTCAGCTCCTTCATCGATGACCTTTCATCCGCCATAAGATCAGAAGTGGGGATGTTCGCTGATGACTGCACAATGTTCAGCACCATTTGCAGCTCATCAGATACTGAAGCAATCCATGTCCAAATGCAGCAAGGCCTGGACAATATCCAGGCTTGGGCTAACAGTGGCAAGTAACATTTGTGCCACAAAAGAGCCAGGCAATGACCATCTCCAACAAGAGGGGACCTAACCATTGCTTCTTGACATTCAATGGCATTACCATCTCTGAACCCCCCATTATAAACATCCTTGACCAGAAATGTAACTGGACTAGCCATATAAACACTATGGATCCAAGAGCAGATCAGAGGCTAGGACTTCTGCAGTGAATTAACTCATCTCCTGACACCCAAGAGCCTGTCCACATGGAATATTCTCCTCTTGCCTGGATGAATGCAGCTCCAACAAAAACCTCGACACCATCCAGGACAAAGAAGCCCGCTTGATTGGCACCCCATCCACAAACATTCACTCCCTCCACCACTGATGCACAGCAGTAGCAGTGTGCACCATCTACAAGATGCACTGCAGGAACTCAAGAAGGCTCCCTAAACAGCACCTTCCAAACCCATGACTGCTACCATTTAGAAGGATAAGGGCAGTAGGTACCTGGAAACACCATCACCTGGAAGTTCCCCTCCAGGCCGCTCATATTCCTGATTTGGATATATATTGCAGTTCCTTCAGTGTCACTAGGTCAAAATCTTGGAACTCCCTTCCTAACAGCTCTGTGGGTGTACCTATACCATCACATGGACTGCAATTGTTCAAGAAGACAGCTCACCACCACCTTCTGACGGGTACTTAGGGATGGGCAATAAGTGCTGGCCAAGCCAGAAATGGCCACACCCCTTGAATGAATAAGAAAAAAACTCCTATCTGCGCTGTGAAAATGGATCACTGATTTAAAAGGCCTACAAACTGCAGTTGAGTGCGGACTGTCAAGCTCAGTTATTATTTCATCAGTACCCAGACTCAACCAAATCACTATTATTATGGACATTCCAAAAGTGGGCTGGAATGTAATTTAAGTTTTTGTTGGTCATTGAGGTTGTACATTAGCTTCTTTAGTTCTCAAATTACTTTGATCTTTCAGATATTTGTAATCTATGGTATTTTCTATTATTTTGACTTTTTAAAAAAGTTTATTAGTGTCACAAGTAGGCTTACATTAACACTGCAATGAAGTTACTGTGAAAATCCCCTAGTTGCCACATTCTGGCACCTGTTCGGGTACACCGAGGGAGAATTTAGCATGACCAATGCACCTCACCAGCACGTCTTTCAGATTGTGGGAGGAAACTGAAGCACCTGGAGGAAACCCACGCAGACACGGGGGGAACGTACAGACTCCACACAGACAGTGACCCAAGCCGGGAATTGAACCGGGTCCCTGGCGCTGTGAGGCAGCAGTGCTTACCATTGCGCCCTTTGTTTTAGTAATGGCATGAATATCTGGCTGGAGCTCGTCTCAGGTTCAAATATAACACTAAGGTTGCAAAACATCTGATTCCACCTCAGACAGTTGCCAGAGAAAGTGATGGAGTTGCTGGTTGGGGAAATTGATTTTGTGGAGGGGTGCATAGGCAATGGCTTCCGCTTTCCCAGTATTTCTTCTTCAGTATTTCATTTCTTCTCCCTTAGCCTGGTTGTCTTCCCTGGTGTGGCCCATAAGCATGGCTCCATCAACTTTAATGTATCTGTTACACATCTAGTTTAGTCAATCGTTAAAAGATTTGGCTGAGCCATCATATATGCTGTCAGGCCAGAGTCTCCTCTGCAAAAACAGCTCCAGCGTCACACCGGAGAGTAAAGGTTGGCTTCATTTATCCACTTCTAAACATCCCCTGAAAACCTTCCCCACTTCTCTTTCATCCTTACCGCAAGCAACAAGTGCAAAAAGCACATGAACCTCTTTGTCAGTAAGATTTATATCATCTGTTTAGCTGCCTCTGCTAGATTCCCACTTTCCTTACTCACCAAATCAAATCTTAAAGTTACTTCAGATTCAAAGCAGGCTGTTCACAACAGTCAAATGCTTTCAAATACAACCTTGGCTGTATCATCAATTTTACGTAAGGGTGGCACGGTGGCACAGTGGTTAGCACTGCTGCCTCACAGCGCCAGGAACCCGGGTTCAATTCTGGCCTCGGGTCACTTTCTGTGTGGAGCTTGCACATTCACCCCATGCCTGTGTGGGTTTCCCCCTGGTGCACTGGTTTCCTCTCGCAATCCAAAGATGTGTGAGTTAAGTGGATTGGTTATGCTAAATTGCCCTTTGGTGTCAGGGGACTAGCAGGGTAAATACATGGGCTTCCTATAAATACAGCAAGCTCTGCAATTCCCCATGCTTTTCTTTCATTTCTCTCTTATTTTCACCTGATGCTCAAAAGTCACAATTGACATCCTCTGTGACTCTGAGCTTAGTGAATTAGCTTCCCTCGCCTTCCCCTAGCTCTCCGCAGTCTCTGACATTTGATGGACCATACCATCCTCTTCCCCATTGTTTAGAATAGTGGTTGCCTTGTTTCATTCTTAGCTATCCAGTCACAGCCACACTGAGCTCTCTGTCTTTCTACTTTGCTTTCCTCCTTTAAAACACTCCTTAAATCACTGTCTGTGTGGAGTTTGCACTTTTTCCTTCGGGTGCTCCGGTTTCCTCCCACAGTCCAAAGATGTGTGGGTTAGGTGGATTAGTCATGCTAAATTGACCCTTGTCAGGGGGATTAACTGGGTAAATGTGTGGGATTACGGGAATGGGGCCTGGTACATTGTGCTCAGTACAGATTTGTTGGGCCGAATGGCCTCCTTCTGTACTATAGAGATTCTATGTGATCTCATTAAAACCCTATAGAAATTTTAAATGTAAGTTGTGACATTAATGTATTTATAAAAAAGATGAAGATCATGTTAAGATGAAAAAATGTGTGCTGAGTTGGTCCCATTGTTCTATAAAACAATACAAACATCTCAATGCTTTACAGTAACAAAAGTGGGAATGTTTAAATTAGAACAGAAGACCTTAAAAGAGTTATTTAACACCTGTTTTTAATATTATGAAAGGATGGGACAGAATGACAGAATAGATATAAACAGTGGCAATAATACTAACCACCCCACATTGACCGGAGACAGGCGGGGTTAAAAGTGGGGAACATGCTCGCAACCCACCATGTATCGTTTCACGTCACTGGGGTTTTTTAGTGATGAAGTGTGCCACTGCGGAGAGGTGGGACATGCAATTAACACATTTTAACCAGGCCCCCCACAGAGCATTTTGGAGCCTGTTTTAAATTAAACAGATGTTGCACAGGTCTCACAGGCAGTAATAGGGAGACAGGAGCTTCCTGCTCCACAAGGCAAGTGCGTTTTCCAATGTTGTTCAGTTTATTTATTTGTCAGTGTCACAAGTAGGCTTACATTAACACTGCAAATGAACTGTGAAAATCCCCTAGTCGCCACACTCCGGCGCCTGTTCGGGTACAGTTAGTGAGAATTTAGCATGGTCAATGTACCTGACCGGCATGTCTTTCAGACTGTGGGAGGAAACCAGAGCACCCGGAGGAAACCCACACAGACACGGGGAGAACGTGCAGACTCTACACAGACAGTGACCCAAGCTGGGAATCAAACCCGCGTCCCTGACACTATGAGGCAGCAGTGCTAACAACTGTGTCACCATGCTGCCCAGTTGTTTAGGAGGAGCAGGTCTCTTTTTCCTGGTCTTTAAGCCTATGGCCTTGCCTTTGCTGATTGTGGCCTCTTCCATTCCCTCATCCAGAATGAAAAGGCAAAATTGTAAGATTAAATGTAAGAAATTTTCAATAGGGGGGGCGATCTGACCTGCGCTCCCGCTGCAGCGAGGTCAGAGAATTTGGCAGCCAGCCAAATCTCCGTTCACTGCAGCGGGATGGGAAAATCCAGTTGGCGTGAAGCCTGCATGCACACAGAAGTTTGTGAGCCAGTGGAATGCACCACAATAGTTAATATTTGAAACAGAGAATGGACTTCTCTATTGTCACTCTCCTGACCACCACCAAATACCCTATCCTGATGTCCTCAATTCCCATTCCTCCAAGCTCCATACTCTGCCTTGACTCCCACCTCCCGCACCAAATTGCAGGGAGAATCCCCAAGCATCCTTCCTCCTGCTGCTAGTGTTCCTCCCTGGTAGCCCGCCGGCTAACCAGTGGGAAACAGGAGAAAAACATTAAAATGAAGTTCTGCCATTTGGTTTGACAGGACCTCCGCAACCTCAGTCTGAATGTATTCACCAGCCATTTCCTGGCATCATGTAAATACTGTGTTAATGTTTGCATTGATTGAGGAGATTAGACTGAGACGGCAAAATTGTAAGATTAAGTGTAAGAAATTTTCAATGAAGAGGAGGAGTTCCTATGTACACAGAAGCTTGTAAGACAGTGGAATGCACCACCAGAGTTAATGTTTGAAATAGAGGCCAGGTCAACATTTCAAGGTGATTTGGATATCTGATAAAAGGGCAATAAAGGAATATAGCAACAGAGCAAACACATGGGATTAGGACTACTGCTAATGTAACACCGATATGGACTGCTTGGACAAATGGCTATGATTCTCGTGGCTGGCAGGATGCGAAAATTCAGCCCATGGACTGCGTTTTCTTGTTACATAAAATATACAGCCCAGAAACAGGCCTTTAGCCCAGTTGGTTTATGCCAACTTTATGTTCCATACTCCATTTCACTGAACCAGATTGGCATATCCTTCTATTCCTGTCTCCCTTATCTGTTTATACGGACTTTCCGTATGTGCATCTATGCTAGTGACTTTAATCGATCCTTGTGAAGGCATGTTCCATATTTTAACAACAATCTGGGTGATGACATTTCCTCTTCTTTTTCTTTTTGGGGCTGTTCTGGAATCTATGCTGTAGGATAGTCCCCCATCAATCCCTCAAGCTTATATTGTAACAACATAGCAGGTTGGCAGAGGTCCATCCAGAACATAAACAATGGCAATATAGAAACATAGAAAATAGGAGCAGAAGGAAGCCATTAGGTTCTTTGAGCTTGCCCCACCATTCATTCTGATCATGGCTGATCATCCAACTCAATAGCCTAATCTCACCTTACCCCCATATCCTTTGATCCCCTCTGCCTCAAGTGCTATATCTAACTGCTTCTTGAAAACATTCAATATTTTGGCCTCAAAACACAGTGTTCCAGCTTGCATTTACACAACATCTATGCTCCCCATCGGGAAATTAAACCCTGGTCTCCCATGTGACAGGCATATAACCACTGTACTAATGAGGAACTGCATATAACAGAGAAGATGTTGTAAAGTTCACAACTACTAAAATTCATGCGACACTATAGCTATGAAAGCCCACCAAAGCCTCTACTTTCTCAGAAGACTAAGGAAATTTGGCTTGTCAGCTACGACTCTCATCAACCTTTACAGATGTACCATAGAAAGCATTCTTTCTGGTTGTACCACAGCTTGGTATGGCTCCTGCTCTGCCCAAGACCGCAAGAAACTTCAAAGGGTCGTGAATGAAGTCCAGTCAATTACACAAACCAGCCTCCCATCCATTGACTCTGTCTACACTTCCCACTGCCTCAGAAAAGCAGCCAGCATAATTAATGACCCCATGCACCCTGGACATTCTCTCTTCCACCTTCTTCCATCAGGAGAAAGATATAAAAGTCTGAGGTCACGTACCAAACGACTCAAGAACAGCTTCTTCCCTGCTGCCATCAGACTTTTAAATGGACCTATCTCACACTAAGTTGATCTTTCGCTATACTCTAGCTGTGACTGTAACACCACATCTCCTTTCCTTCTCTATGAACGGTATGCTTTGTCTGTATAGCGTACAAGAAACTTTTTACTGTATACTAATACATGTGACAATAATATATCAAAATTCATATTACTCCACAAAATCAAACAGAAGATTAAAACAATGTTTAAGCAAGGCGATTATTGCAAAACAATGCTTTATATCAAAAAGACATTTATACATTTATTGGTTGAAAAATCATTGATTGAGTTTTAAAGACTGAAACAACATTCCAGTGACTTGAACCAGCAGTTTTGAAGATGGTTGAACATTTGCATCACTGTACCTTACAAATCCCCAAGCCACTAAAATAGAGTCAACCTGTCTGCAGGAATACATCAAAGATAATCACCTGAGAGGAATGTGAATGAGCCACATCTCCTGACCCATTCACTGAACAGACAGCACCCAGGTGGAGAACGAGACATTAGATGCAATCTCTGGCTGAGAAAGAAATTCAGCCAGCCATAATTTAATCAAGTTGAAAGCGTGCACCTGGAATGCACTAGCCATAACTATATTTTGGTAACTGGGCAGTTGATGAGAAGAGATCATGTGACAAGCCAGTATAAGAAATTGCTTTTCTTCAGGCCACAAGACAGAAGATGAGAAGTCACAAAAGGAGCAGGAGCCCTGAGTGGGCCTCTTCCTCTTTCTTTGCCCCGGCAACGAGCCGTGTCTGCTCTTTGACCATTCACGTACCGCAGAAAATATTTCGAAAATCAGCCCTGAAGCCATTGACTCCGTAAGAACAGATAAATCATCTGTCAATGTATTTGAATCGTCTCAATGTCAAAACCAGATGTATCATTGAACTCAGCTTGTCAACAATGCAAGTCACCAATCTGCAAGACAAATATATCTTGAATTCTTATTGGACTGTATATAATATTGCTTAATCTGTTCTCCCACTCTGTAACTTACTTGTGTTTGTATGTGTACATGTGAACCTCAGCGTGCATGTGTGTACAAAAGTTAGAATATTTATTATTTTTACTTATTAAATACAATAAATACTGTTATCTTTTTAAAAAAACTTAGACGGGAACTTGTCTGTTTGTGTCTTTCACAGTCACAGTACATAAACAGTTAAACGCTCACTGAATTGGCAGATTGTTGTGGTCAAACAATAATGGGAAAAGATGGAAACCATTCTCCCATCCTCACTGGTTGGAGAGGATAGCAATCCTCACCAAATTGCTATTTGGTAAAAATAGCTATTTTTACCAAGCCTCACTATGGAAACATCACAGGGTTCCCACCATGGTTATAGCTAGTGGGAAAGATCACATAAAAGATAAGAACAGGAGTTGGGCATTCAGCTCTTTGAGCCTGTTCCCCAAAGTATTAATAATGGTGTGCTTTAGGAACAGAACTAGAAATTAGTTTACGCTGAATGCAGCATGTGACTTAACCAGCGATTGTTAAAGGAATCCTGGGAGGTTACTTCAAAAAAAATACACGTTTTAAAAATGGTTACCTGAGTGTGAAGCCAGCAGCAGCAGGAATGCAGGCTATGGAGGAATTGAAACAAGTATAAGAATTTTAAAATTGAGCTACTGCTTGACTGTGAGTCAGTGAATACAGGCGGAACGATAGGTGATTGTGACTTGGAGCAGTCAGGCACAATTTTGGATGACCTCACATTTATGAAGGTAGACGTGGAAGGGTGGCCAGAAGTGATTTAAAGTAGTCAAGTCTCGAGGTAACAAAAGCATGGATGAGGGTTAAAGGGGTAGATGAGCAGAGGCAGTGGCAAAGTCTTGTGATGCAATGGAGATGGAAAAAGGTAGTCTTAGTCATATGTGGCTGGGAGCTCATCTTGGGGTCACACATGACACCAAGATTGCATTCAGAGTATTCAAACCTTACCTGGGGCCTTCAGGAATGCCTCCACAGTGCTCTAATCAATATGGTGTTGGATGTGATTACAATGTTGTTCAGGCATAGAAATCGATAATGAGTTTAGAAAGTGACTCACTCTGAGGCTTGTGGAGTCGTTTCTATGGATTATTGAATTGCTTTATGTTACATTGTACAACATTTTGTGGGAAAAAAATCATAATGAGGTCAGTTTGTGAGTACATAAAATCTCCAGATGGCACAATCTAACATCTTGATTGTTTGATTGAGCCCTGACCACTGGAATTATAACAGAAGCATTCTCCTCATACGTACTATTTTAATGCTAGAATTATGCTGGTTCACGATAGCGAGCCAGCTGGCCCCCATATTGCTTTGAAATGGTGAAATAAGAAGATGTGTTGGCATGTGCAGCTCAAGCATTGCATTTAACAAATGCACAAGGAGTATAAGACTAAGAAAGCAAACAACCACAAAAATCGTACCTGCAGGGCTATATTTCATTTAGCATGCATATGTTAACAACACAATTCTAAGTATCAGTTTTTCACTTGGCTCAGTATTATCAATTAACTTAGTGTGAGTAAACTGAAGTTCCAAAGATTGATTGCAGCAGCTCACAAGGCATTTTAGCATTTTACACAAATATTGCACATAAAAAGCCTAATAAGTAACATTTACTTAAAATGTCACACAAGAATGCCTTGATTTGGTTTGATTTTCATTCAATTTATTGTCACATGTACTGGGATACAGTGAAAAGTATTGTTTCTTGTACGCTATACAGGGAAAACCATACAGTTCATGAAGTACATAGGAGAAAAGGAAAAGGATAAGGTGCAGAATATAGTGTTACAGTTACAGGTAGGGTGAAGAGCAAGATCAGCTTAATATATAATCAGACCATTCAGAAGTCTGATAACAGCAGGGAAGAAGCTGTTCTTGAGTCTGTTGTTATGTGTTTTCAGACTTTTGACACCAAAGGCTGTTATGATAAAAAGTACACTTGCAAATCAATTTTTTAAGAAAGGTATAAATACTTCAATGCATTTCTTTCAGGTTTATTAATGTTTGCAATACAGACATCGTGTAAAAAATGGTTCATTAGACAGGAAAGTTATTGAAGTAATTGCCTTCTATTGCATGTGAGAATTTGGAGCTGGGAGGGTTGACAAATATTTTGAACTGAAATGTATATAACAGGTGGTATCTAGTGGCTCCACAGACTCTAAAACTGTCTGACTGGTATAATCCTCTGCACAGATTCCGGCTAAATGACTCCAGGATGGCATAAGCAGTAACATTCCAGAACTGTGAAGCTGTCTGTGAGTGGAAGACAGTTGAAAAGAAACAGATGCAAACCTCCACACATTTTAAATTAAATTTAAAATAAAAAAGTTAACTTTTCAAAGACTTTTGCATGTTTCTGTAGTAAATTAAACCAGAATGGAGAATTTTCATAAAAGATGATTCAGTGTGGTTACAGAAATCTTTCCTCATAATGGTGGTGTCTCTCGAAGCTAAGAGTGTGCTTGTGCTCTATAGTAACAAGTGACCTATTAAGCAAAGGGTATTCAACATTCTGAATACTTTGAATTTTTGGCCCCACAATTTCAGCTTCCTTCTTGGTTACCTCGGAGTGACTTTCAGCTGCTTTATGCCCTGTTTGTAACGCGTCTAGCATCTAAAAATGGCTGCGGAGCAATGTTGTGGTAAATGGGTGCGCAGCGTTCCCTGAGAAAACAGGTGGCAAGCAAATCCAGACCGGGGTCCTGCACCAGATAAAAATCCTGTTTGCTATTTTCATGTGGCACTGCATCGCTGAGAGCTGAACGTTACGTCAGTGCAATGTAAATGAGACTGTTTCAAACTGGAGCTATTGTACTGAAAGTGCAAAGATTAGCTTCATAATGATGTGATGGGCCTTTGCCCATGCAAAACCAATGCACGTCTTGTCAGGTGAGTTTCATTTACTTATCGATAAGGAAACATGGAGAATATAGAGTAAGTGTTCCCATATCAGTGAAAATGTACATTCACACCAATAGTTTCACTACATTGGTGTTGTGAAAAAGCCTTTTTTAAAATCCTGGGATCGATATAGGGTTGTATACATTCTTAGTTTGACTGATCCCAAATGTCTTTGAGGTGTATAATACTGCTCAACCTGTCACCACTGATACCTTTGCTGAATTCTACAACAATACTAAATGCTGCTCATTCTAAGTTAATGTCACATCAGTGTGTCATCTTGACAAACAGCAGTCTGCAGAATTCCTTCAGTTCAAATTCCTTCAGTTTTTTTGAAATGTCAAATAACTTTCCTGCCTTTCTAAGTCACCCTCTTTCTTTAAGTAACAAAAACAGGATAGCTGAAGCATTCTCCCATCAAAGGTTCTGTGTTTGTGTGCAGTGAGCCCCTTTTTACAGTGTCTTGTAAACACATGTTTTCCTCAAGGCACCATCTGTCACCCAGTGTATGATTTACAGATCCCGCGTCGCATGGATAAATACCTGCTATCATGGCTATGATTCTAAGACATAGGCAGAGAGATTCAATGGCACCAAGCACATTTTCAAGTCCAAAACATTCAAGGTTATGAATGAATTGTGTGCACTTGTTGGGTGGGATTTTATGGCCTCGCTCATCCCACAACCATAAAATCCTGCCCGAGGTCAATGGGCCTTTCTATGGTCCGCCCCTCGTCCGTTCCGATTCCCAGTACGGGCGGGGCGGTAAAATTCCGGCCATTCTATCAGCTGCCATTTTGCTGAAAACAGGAAAAAAGCTAGTGGAGTCCTGAAACAGTTGTCTGAAACAGTATGCGCATTTAGAAAGGAATAAACTCATTAACGATAGTCAGCATGGTTTTGTGAAAGGGAGGTCATGCCTCACTAACCTGGTGGAGTTTTTTGAAGAAGTGACGAGAATGGTTGACGAGGGAAGGGCCGTGGATGTCGTCTATATGGACTTTAGTAAGGCGTTTGATAAAGTCCCTCATGGTAGGTTGGTGCAAAAGGTTGGATCTCATGGGATAAAGGGGGAGGTGGCTAGATGGGTGGAGAACTGGCTTGGTCACAGAAGACAGAGGGTGGTAGTGGAAGGGTCTTTTTCCAGCTGGATGCCTGTGACTAGTGGTGTTCCACAGGGCTCTGTATTGGGACCTCTGCTGTTTGTGATTTATATAAATGATCTGGAAGAAGGTGTAACTGGGGTGATCAGTAAGGTTGCAGACGACATGAAAATGGCTGGACTTGCAGATAGTGAGGAACATTGTCAGAGGCTACAGAAGGATATAGATAGGCAGGAAATTTGGGCAAAGAAATGCACTTGGAGTTCAATCCAGATAAATGCAAAGTGATGCATTTTGGTAGAACTAACGTACGGGGGAGCTATACGATAAATGGCAGAACCATAAAGGGTGTAGATACGCAGAGGGACCTGGGTGTGCAAGTCCACAGATCCTTGAAGGTGATGTCACAGGTGGAGAAGGTAGTGAATAAGGCATATGGCATGCTTGCCTTGATAGGACGGGGCATAGAGTATAAAAGTTGGGGTCTGATGTTGCGGTTGTATAGAACGTTGGTTCGGCCGCATTTGGAATACTGCGCCCAGTTCTGGTCGCCACACTACCGGAAGGACGTGGAGGCTTTAAAGAGAGTGCAGAGGAGGTTTACCAGGATGTTGCCTGGTATGGAAGGGCTTAGTTATGAGGAGAGATTGGGTAAACTGGGGTTGTTCTCACTGGAAAGACGGAGGATGAGGGGTGACCTAATAGAGGTGTATAAAATTATGAAAGGCATAGATAGGGTGAACGGTGGGGAGCTTTCTCCCAGGTCGGTGGTGACGTTCACGAGGGGTCATAGGTTCAAGGTGAGGGGGGGGGAGGTCTAACATGGATATCAGAAGGACATATTTTACGCAGAGGGTGGTGGGGGCCTGGAATGCGCTGCCGGGCAAGGTGGTGGAGGCGGACACACTGGGAACGTTTAAGACTTATCTAGATAGCCATATGAATGGAGTGGGAATGGAGGGATACAAAAGAATGTATCTAGTTTGGACCAGGGAGCGGCGCGGGCTTGGAGGGCCGAAGGGCCTGTTCCTGTGCTGTATTGTTCTTTGTTCTTTGTCTGTGTCCCATAACATTGGGCTACCCTGGACGTAGCTGAAGCTGGGTCAACTGCATTCTGGAAAACGTGGTTTACAGGTCCTTAAAAGGGACTCCTAGAGATCAGCAGCAAAAAAGATAGTTTTATTTTCCCAACATATTGACCTGAATGTGGACCAGATGGTGCAGATGAGTTCTTGCTGGCTCCACTGCAGAACCAGGGCCAGCGTGGCCTTCCTCTCCTGCTTTTGACTGTCTCCCCTTCCCCCTTGATCCATCTTTCAGGGTGTTTCTGTGGGCACTGCCAGTGATTCACAAGTTAAATACTCTTATTCTGTCCAGCAGTCATTACATAACATTTGGTGCACCTAAAAATTATATTATGAACTTTAAAATGTCTTGATATCTGTACTATGTTGAGATGTCAATTACATCCATTCAAAGCTATCCTTGGAAACCATTGACTTGAGTACGATCATGCTGAACTTAAGCTGAAGGATGGCAATGCATATTCTCTTATGTTGGTCACCTAATTGGCAAAATTATCACTGTTGGACTTGTCTCCAGAGCTGGAGACAATGCCCTCCTTGACACTTGGCTCTTCCACTGGGTAAGAAGCATCCTGCTCCTGCTGGCTCATGACAATAAAGCAAGCAGACATTGCTGCTTCATTCCTCATGAATTTCCTCACACCAGGTTCCACTCCGCTGCTATATCTTCATAGGAAGCAGTGCAAGCTGCCTCTCTGACGACCATGGAGGTAACAGAGACGGAGCCAGACACGAGCCATGAGAGATATTCTGCTGGGGGAGGGCATACTCTGAATCTGACGGTACGCAGCACTTGCAGCTCCACGAAAGCAGGTACGATGGCAAAGAACGACAATGTCAGTTTGGGCTATTGGAAGCATGAACCAAAACATGAAAATGCTTTTTTCCAGGTTTGCCTGCAGGAATATCTGGGGGATTGTTTATCTATTCCAGCTGTATCGCAGACAATCCAAGAGCATTGGCAACTCAACAAAGGGCAGGTAGGAAAGTTTTTTCTGGCATTCACACACACTCTGCGCAACACCGTGTCTGTTCCCTTACTTACAATGCCACTGTATCTGACCTCCTGCCTATGTTGGCACTATGTCTATCTTCCTCCATGTACAAGATGGTGTCTGTCCTTGTCCCTGTGCTACACTGTCCCTCTCCACCACTGCCACCCACCTTCCGCTGCTGTCCCCCCCACGGCACCCCCCCCCCCACCCCCACCCCCCCCAACCCCCATTCTCCCCTCACCTGATGTTGGCATTTTTCCCTTCCTGTGATGGCGCTATGGAAAATAGTGGAATGAAATTGCACAGTGTGAAATGGCCTGCCAATCACTTTTTACCCACCTTGCAGTGCTGGTGTTGATCAGCTTCACCCCTGTGTTTTTTCCTCGACCTCTGTTGGCTGTGTGCCACTCGCCCTTCCTATGTTGGCACAATGCCTCCTCAGACCAGTGCTGCGCTTTGTCTACTCCTTTCCCTAAGCTTCACTATATCTCTCTGGTCCTTTATGCTGACACTGCACTGCTTTGTGCCACCTTCCGCTGCCCTCCATTATGGCATTGTGTTCCCCACCCCCTCCACTCCTTACTGCATCACTTCTGTATTTCCCCTACTGGGAAACTGGGGAAAATTCCCCTCTGCATCACCATAGCTTCCTGGGAAAGAACTAATTATTCTTACTTCACTCTAACGTCCAGGTAATACCAATTACCAGTATTACATTGCCCCTCAAAACACTAACAATTTAAATCTTGATTTACACCACAATATTGCAACCAAAAAATTTGGAATGGCATTTTGCCAACTTGCTGCAATGTCACAGACTGGATTCAAATGTACGACCCACATCACATCTGGCTAATTAAAATGAAGGAGCGAGGGACACCAAAATAAAAGAACAGGATACAATATAAGAAGCAATCAACTTTTTTTCTCTTTTACTTAGTTGAATTTCTTTCCTGGGAGGAGGGGGGAGGGGCATTGGCATTCATGGGAACGTGGTACTAGGTCTTGGCTTACCATGGCTTACAGCCTAATTCAGGTTCAAGTCCGGTCTGGCAGGAAATGCCACACAGTGTTTCTTTTTTACTTTGGAAGACAGACAGGCAGGATTTAGGGACTCAGCAGCCTATTAAATCATCCAGTCATCAGGGATTTTCAGAGATTACTCTGAAAGAACACACAACTGAGGCAGACTTTCCCACAGATTGTTCAATTACTCTATGTGTAATGCATAATCCATTCAGCCAGCAATACAGGCACTTTGTAAAATAAAAAAAAGTAACACACAGTTTTTAATAACTAAGTGACTTTAATTATCCTGGGAAAGTAACAGTTGCCTTGGGCTGTATGGCACATATTCATAATTAACGTTACAAAGAGGTATTGTGAAAAGATAAACCATGTTCATTACTATTAGACTCAAGACTTTCCTGGCTTTAATGTGTTTCAGTTGAAAAGCGGCAGTTTAAATGATTTGTAATACAATCTAATCTGCCAGCAACCAATCAGCTACTGACTTCCAAATAAAGAACAGTACCAGTAACAAATATGTAATATTTTAAAGTGTGTCACATGAAACGCAGATGTATTTAGATATATAGTGTGAGGATATATTTGAAGGGTTATTAGACTTGTTATCATGAATCATTTCAGCTGAAAGCTGTCTTCAGCTCAGCCTTATCAGTCTTGCGGGTTTGTGCAAGCTGCCCTAATTTTCTTCCACGTGCATTAGTCCTGCATTTATCTGCTGCCTGAGAAAGATTTTATTGAAGTGTTGAATTAACAACTTAAAAGAAAAAGTATTTTCCAGAACAGTTTTAATGCAAGATTGGTGACTCCCCTTGATGTGCTTGGGAGAAGGGGAGAAGTAAGTGGAAGTATCTTTGAAGCCATGCCTTGATGACCTGCCTGGTGATGGAAGTTTGTAATCAAGTCAACCTTCCATTGCAGTCTCAATACTCTGAAACCTGACCCCACAAGTCAGCATGGCATTGTTGATAACTGACTAGCCAACCTAGTTCACTAATGGAACTTTAGTGGTAGAACTGCCACAGGGTCTGGGATTCTATTTATTCTGCTCCAGATAACTGTGCAAGCCAATGTCACATAACAGGTAGGATGGTTCTGGTAGGACATAAAACACGAAAATTAGTAAGTGTCTTCAAAGATAAGCTGAATAGTTTTACCTACTTAAATTCCAATTCTCCACCTTTTCACACATGAGGGATCCTAAAACTCACCTCTGTCAACCAGCTTCTAAACTTTCAGGAAAGTGCACTGTCCCGATAGAGACATGACATTCCCTGTACATCAAGCAGAAAGTATACCCAAATGGTAGAGATTTCTCAGTAGCTTGTTTTGGGGAATTTTAAATATGATGATGCATAACAGACGCAGTATGCCAGACAGACAGCTGACCAAAAATGGTTGTTGTGTTATGAAGAGTTGGATAACAAGTTTGTATCCATGATTTCCAATACAAGTTATTTCATTTCCTAGCAATATTGGTGGATCCAAGATGCCTTTACTCAGGGACAATGCAAGTCAATAGTTTGTTGCTCTGCGATATTTTTACGGATAGGTTTTACAATGTTATTACTTGAACATAAAGGCCTAATGATGGCCAATCATAACATTGCTATATTTCCCAGTTGCTGATATTGTTTCTCAGCTTTATGTATCAACTAGCATGCAAGATCAGCAACAAAATTAGTACTTTGAGGGGAACTAAAATGTCAATGAAATAATTTAGGTCTGAAAGAAATGTACAGCTGTTTATCATTTTATGTGTGGATTTGTCTGTTTCATTGGCTGCTCTGTGGAAATGTGCGTGTTTCTCCGGGTAACATGTTTAGTTCCGAGCAGGAGTTATAATAATAGTGCTCAGGAGCACAGACCTTGGCTGAGTTTTCCCTTCCTTGACCTAAGCAAAGGGAGGCCAATGGCAGCACACTCACTGCTGTACAGACTGAGGTCAGCTAGCTCTGTAAGTTAACCTGGAAACAAAAAACTTCTAACATTATGAATACTTCCATGGAAGGGAGTTGTTCGTAATGTGCTTCCCCATGCCAGATAATGTATACTTCATGCAAGATGATAAATTACATCAATAGAATCTGCATTGCTTAACATACATAACCCTTTTCTTTCAAAATCCTTTACTTACCTCTGTGTGAGATGAAAGAAAGAAACGAGTGATTTGATTTGATGTCCACAGGATACACGTCTGAAGGTTATGCGATGTCCTGAAGTTAGAGCGAAGGGTCTTCAATGAAACCGGGCTGAAACCTCACTTGAGCTGTGCTTTGATCATTCACAGGGTCGTCACAGAAGAGTTTAGCTTGTCAAGGGCAAAGAAATCACATCCAGATCACAGTGGTTCGCATTGCTGCCTCACAGCTCCAGGGACCCGGGTTCGATTCCAGCTTCAGGTGGCTATCTGTGTGGCGTTTGCACACTTTCCCCCTGTCTGCGTGGGTTTCCTCCGGGTGCTCCGGTTTCCTCTCACACTCCAAAGGTGTGCGGGTTAGGTTTATTGGCCAAGTTTATTTGCCCCTTAATGTCAGGGGGATTAGCAGGGTAAATATGTGGGGTTATGGGGATAGGGCCTGGGTCGCATTGTTGTTGGTGCAAGCTCGAAGGACCGACTGGCCTCCTTCTCCACTGCAGGAATTCTATGATATTGAGTTTTACTGTAAAATAAATCTCATCAATTAAAATCCTCTATTAGAATATATGATGGAGAGATAGATGCTTGATTGAAGCTGTGAAAAATTAAGATTGTTAAATTGACCAGATTAAATCTCTGATGGGCCTGGGATATAGCAATGATGTTTTCTTTCTTGTTAACAGTTAGCAAGAATTTTACTGCTTGACTTATGTGCCTGAACCATGATCATTTAAAAATAATGAAGAAATGAGTTTAGTTGCAGTTGGCATTGGATGCATATTATAATGTTCCATTAAAATTATTCAAAGTATTCTCTGTGGTAAGTGAAAGTATATATATTATTTTATTTTAAGAAACTGTTACAATAGTTACCAAAACCAAATAACAAATTATTGTGGTTTTCAAAAATCATGTAGAATAAACAAATGACAATCAATTTACAATCTGAAAGCTAATTATAATCCAGCGAGGCTGTGTGAATTCTTAATGAAAGTGTTTGCTTACATTTGACGCACAATACAGAGTTTAATGTGCTGTCAATTGCATGATCCACATTTAGGCCACATTAGATATAGAAATAGATATAGAAACCCTACAGTGCAGAAGGAGGCCATTCGGCCCATCGAGTCTGCACCGACCACAATCCCACCCAGGCCCTACCCCCACATATTTACCCACTAATCCCTCTAACCTACGCATCCCAGGATTCTAAGGGGCAATTTTTAACCTGGCCAATCAACCTAACCCGCACATCTTTGGACTGTGGGAGGAAACCGGAGCACCCGGAGGAAACCCACGCAGACACGAGGAGAATGTGCAAACTCCACGCAGACAGTGACCCAAGCTGGGAATCGAACCCGGGACCCTGGAGCTGTGAAGCAGCAGTGCTAACCACTGTGCTACCGTGCCGCCCCACTGTGCTACCGTGCCGCAATTGTATTATTCTTATGTAACCCTCTATAATTGTCACCTACTCGAAAAAGAAGCGTTGGGTTCATATTAGACATGTATAGGGCAAAATATTGTCCAAATATAAACTTAATTTTTGTTTGATCTTACAAGAAGGCAAGTCTTTGCACTCCCTGGGATATTAATGTGTAAGAAATGTTTGTCCTTGAAAATATGTCAAGAATGTTTTCATGGTCTTGTTTGCACTGGGAAAGGATCCTAATCCTATAAGCAGGTATTTAAAAATGTAAATGTTGGCCTTGTCAAATTTTAAAATGTATTCTTTATCTAAGAGCATTATGCCATAGCTACACAGCAATGCAATGCTGACAGTCTAAGCCTCAAGCTTGCTTTCATCCAGCCAAGCCTTCTGCAATGAAGCATGCAGACTGTGGGAAAGGGCTGCTGAGGCACGCGCCAGATAAGATCATACAATAAATGATACAGCTTTCTGGAACACACCATCACTTTCACATGCAAACACCCTCATTTGGCTTCTATTCTTTTCATCCTGTGCTACTCACCTTTTTCAAGTATTTCCACCACAATAATCTGTCAGGTAGAAAATAATCGAACAGGCCCACTATTCTTCTCCCTGGTTTTCCCATGTCATGGACAGAATACAGTTTTTTAAAAAAAAATAGTTTTCCCTTTTATCTTCCCCTTTCTGGCCTCTGAACAAACTCCCTCTATTTCTCTTCTCTGAATAGGGCTTGACTAAAGCTACAGAAAAAGGGTCTTTATATTTTTAGCCCTTGCAACTGACATGGAACTGTAGTAGCTCTTAATTACTCAGGAAGTGACAATGTCAAGTGTTTTGAAGGCAGCCATGCACTTCTTATTGATTTCTGTGCATTGTTACCAGTCTAGAATCAGGATTAAAGCACAACACTTTTCAGTGTTTTGATTTTTTTTCTAATCTCCTCCAAGAATCATCCAGTAATTTGGATATTAAACAAAAAAGGATGTTTGAGGTTGACTGGGAAATCCTAATTGCCAATTTGCAATTTATAAAGTCAGGACATGGCCAATTCACTGGTACTTCAGTTGTATTAAGCCATGCTTAAAAAGAATTGAGAAAAAGTCTTCACAATTTGCAAAGCATGTTTCTCTGCTTTAAATCATATTGAATATTTTATGTTGTAGAAAAATTGCTATAGATATATCTTGGTAAATAAAGCTTCCCTTTTCTTTCACAAATAGAGATGAAGTAAATGATCTATTTCTGGTAGTGTGTAATTAATCTCTCCAGCAAAAACATTCTCAAAGGCGATAGTAAGATGAATATGTGAACATTCACAAAGGATAGAAAAAGACAGCTGGTCCATCCAGCTATGGTAATGTTATAGTGTAACGTCTACAATCTATCACCCCTATCTGCCCCTGTCCTCTACCCACCAGCTATGTAATCCTTTGGGAGGAACTAAAAAAAAGAAAAAGAAACTTAGGCCAATTTAGGAAAAATAACTGAGAAATAACTCTCTGGCCACTGAAGGTGATGAAACGTATTCGAGGAGACCATAGTGACTGAGAGGCACATTTAATCTTCTATGTGCAGTTATGCTGGTCATACTGAAGAACCCTGTCTGGCTGTCTGTGGAGTGATCATATGAATCTACACTTACTGCATATGCTGACAACTTGTACCGGAGGCTACCAACTCTGTAAAAATAAGGGCCTCTTAATCTAACTCAGCCCTATGTTTACATAACTTATACTTATGCCCCTGATCCACCCAAATTTATCTTATCTCAAATGGTCTACCTACATGGACAAAATATAATAATTTCATTACTTTGTGGACCTCAATCAAATCTCCTTGAAGTCCAAGGCTGGGATTTGACATTCTCGTTCACATCGGTTGAGAATGGCGACAGGAGCACAAAATCTTGTGAGAGACCCAAATCGCGTTACATATCAACAGCAAGTCCAGTACAATTGTCCCCACTCGCCCCCGCCAGTAACGTAATGAGATTCCCGAAGTTCAATGTCAGGAACCCCATTAGAATAAATTTAAAACTAATTATCAGGCCTCTGCACCTGATAATCTTCCCCGTTACATTGTCTATAGATGAGCCCTCATGACTGGTCTCCTATAGTGCGCACCGGGTGGGCAGACCTGCTGGAGGACCTCAGGTGAGTGCATTCCTCAGGACATAGAGAGTCATACCTGAGCAGTACCCTGGCATTGCTAACATTTAGTTAATACATTTAGATGATTTTTTTTGCAGAATTATGTTTCTCCAGAAGGAACTCTTCAATTGCAGACAATAAACATATAACAAAACTGGCTCCAACTTATAAATTAAAGAAAGGGTTTAGTAAAGAAACTTCGTTACTAAAAACTTGGGGCCTCGCCCTGGGCCATTCCAAGCTCCCCCACAATTGCCAGCAGGTTCTTATTTATACTGACCATCACATCATTCTATAATTGGTTCCATGGTTTACTGGATCAGCTGACCCTTACAGCTTGTTACCATTGGTCACATTACATCCAATACAAAGTTGTCACTGGTTACATTCTACGACATTAAGCTATCAGGAGGTGAACCTTTCACAGGGCAAGAGATACAGTTGTCTGTATATCTCCCTGTGGCAGTAAAGCTGGCACAGAAAACCCACAGTTACTGATTGCGAGGTCCTTTTTTGCTGGGAAATGAAATTGTAAATTATTTGTAAGCCGACTGTGTCTGCTTTTCCAGAATGTTGAAAAAATGACATGACGGTTACAGACATACAACTGCACTGGCTAGTTTTAATATTTAATTCTGATAAATTTAAGCATCTTAACAATCTAAGGGCAGAATTTTCCAGCCCTGCCCATTGCTGGGATCTTTATGATATCCTGGTGCTGTGATGAATGGTCACAAATAACCACAACAATCTTTCTTTAAACCAATAATGGCTGCAGACACTGAAATGATTTTCCCTTTGAGCTCTCCCCTCCCCCCCCAACCCCGCAGCCCCCCCCCCCCCGCCCTCCGCAGTCACCCACCTCTACTCAATCCCCAGCTGCGACTGAATCCCTCAGTTGTGACTTTTGTGATGACTACAATGGCATCCCACCAAGCCTTCAATCCTCAAACCCCTCCATAGTCTTCAGCTCTTCTATTCTGATGGAAGGACATCATATTAATGCATTAACTCTGTTTCCCTCTCCACAGATGTTGGCTGAATTGATGAATGTTTCTGGCATCTCTGCTACCTGTATCCTAGCTGAACTCAGTCTCACTTAATTTTCACGTCCATCATCTCTGGTTACAATGGCCAACCACTCAACTCCTGGTCATTGCTATTGCCAAAACTTCAAACTGGACAAAGACCAAAAATGGCTGAATCGATGTCTGTCTATGATCCTGACTAAATAAAGCCATCTGGTGGTATTGGAGGAACTAGTACCTCATTACCTTGAAGAGCCACTAATGATTCTCTGCATTTCATAACTCAGACTGGCCAACAGGACTCCAGCAGGACTGGAAGATCCTGCGTGTCTGCTAAAACAATGGGCCCCACAACCTTCCTCCCAGTTCTTAATGGTTTAGACATCCAGCAGTCTCGGGGACCCAAGTGAGGGATACATATCTCTTGTCAAAGACAATGAGGAGAGGTGGGAATCAAGTGACCTGGACCTCTGGCTAGATTGGGGAGTAATATTGATTCGGTCTGCCTTTTTACCAGCTGACTAGCAGCATCACAAACAGGCCAAGGTTAGATATTTGGCCGTATTTACACTACTTCTGCTAGAAATTCTGTATCCTCGCCTACAAGACTGACTCATCTCTGCACGTCTATCTCATCGTGTGATGTCAAAACCACTGGCAAAATGAATTATCCAGCATCAGTTTTCAGCCTACCAACACCTAAAAAGGAATACCTCATTGGCCTTTGATTCTGGAATCTGGAATCCATGGAAATCGATGGGTGGAAATTTCCAGTGCTTCCTGCTAGCGGGATTTTCCAGGCCCACTGAAGTCAACATCCGCTACATGTTCCCTGGCGGCGGGATGGGTGAGTCATGCAAAAGCCATTGACTTCAGCGGGACTGGAAGATCCTGCTGATGGCTAGTGGCAAGCCGTCTCCAACATGGGTAAACCCGCCACAGAAAGGCTGAAATATTGTGGCCAATATTTCTTTGTATGTAGATAGCCCGACTAGAGAGGGGGCTATACCGGACCTAATTCTGGGAAATGAGCCCGGTCAGGTCGTCAAAGTTTCGTTAGGGGAACATGTGGCAAATAGTGACCACAACTCTGTTAACTTTAGGATAGTAATGGACAAGGATGAGTGCTGTCCTACGGGCAGGGTGCTAAATTGGGGGAAGGCTGACTATAGCCAGATTAGGCAGGAATTGGTGGATGTTGATTGGGAGAGGATGTTCGAGGGTAAGTCCGCGTCTGGCATGTGGGAGTCTTTTAAGGAACTATTGATAAGGCTGCAGGATAGGCATGTGCCTGTAAAAAGGAAAGATAGGAAAGGTAGGATTCGAGAGCCGTGGATAACCAGGGAAATTGAGGATCTGATTAAAATGAAAAGGGAGGCGTACGTTAAGTCCAGGCAACTGAAAACAGATGGAGCTCTGGAGGAATACAGAGAGAGTAGGAAAGAACTCAAACGGGGAGTTAGAAGGGCAAAAAGAGGTCACGAGATGTTCTTGGCAGGCAGGATTAAGGAGAATCCTAAGGCATTCTATTCATACGTTAGGAACAAAAGAGTTGTCAGGGAGAAAATCGGACCTCTCAGGGACAAAGGAGGGGAATTGTGCTTAGAACCCAAGGGAATTGGGGAGATCCTAAATGAATACTTTGCATCGGTATTCACGAAGGAGAGGGGCGTGTTAACCGGGAGTGTCTCGGAGGGAGGTGTTGACCCGTTAGAGAAAATCTCCATTACAAGAGAGGAAGTGTTAGGTTTTTTAGGGAACATTAAAACTGACAAAGCCCCAGGGCCTGATGGCATCTATCCTCGACTGCTCAGGGAGACGAGAGATGAAATTGCTGGGCCTCTGATGGAAATCTTTGTCGCTTCTTTGGACACGGGTGAGGTCCCTGAGGATTGGAGGATAGCGAATGTGGTCCCGTTGTTTAAGAAGGGTAGCAGGGATAACCCAGGAATTATAGGCCGGTGAGCTTGACGTCCGTGGTAGGGAAGTTGTTGGAGAGGATTCTTAGAGACAGGATGTATGTGCATTTAGAACGGAACAATCTCATTAGTGACAGACAGCATGGTTTTGTAAGAGGGAGGTCGTGCCTTACAAATTTAGTGGAGTTTTTTGAGGAAGTGACAAAAACGGTTGATGAAGGAAGGGCCGTGGATGTCATCTATATGGATTTCAGTAAGGCATTTGACAAAGTCCCACATGGCAGGCTGGTTAAGGAGGTTAAGGCTCATGGGATACAAGGAGAAGTGGCTAGATGGGTGGAGAACTGGCTTGGCCATAGGAGACAGAGGGTAGTGGTCGAAGGGTCTTTTTCCGGCTGGAGGTCTGTGACCAGTGGTGTTCCGCAGGGCTCTGTACTGGGACCTCTGCTATTTGTGATATATATATAAATGATTTGGAAGAAGGTGTAACTGGTGTAATCAGCAAGTTTGCGGATGACACGAAGATGGCTGGACTTGCGGATAGCGAAGAGCATTGTCGAGCAATACAGCAGAATATAGATAGGCTGGAAAATTGGGCGGAGAGTTGGCAGATGGAGTTTAATCCGGATAAATGCGAAGTGATGCATTTTGGAAGAAATAATGTAGGAAGGAGTTATACAATAAATGGCAGAGTCATCAGGAGTATAGAAACACAGAGGGACCTAGGTGTGCAAGTCCACAAATCCTTGAAGGTGGCAACACAGGTGGAGAAGGTGGTGAAGAAGGCATATGGTATGCTTGCCTTTATAGGACGGGGTATAGAGTATAAAAGCTGGAGTCTGATGATGCAGCTGTATAGAACGCTGGTTAGGCCACATTTGGAGTACTGCGTCCAGTTCTGGTCGCCGCACTACCAGAAGGACGTGGAGGTGTTAGAGAGAGTGCAGAGAAGGTTTACCAGGATGTTGCCTGGTATGGAGGGTCTTAGCTATGAGGAGAGATTGGGTAGACTGGGGTTGTTCTCCTTGGAAAGACGGAGAATGAGGGGAGATCTAATCGAGGTGTACAAGATTATGAAGGGTATAGATAGGGTGAACAGTGGGAAGCTTTTTCCCAGGTCGGAGGTGACGATCACGAGAGGTCATGGGCTCAAGGTGAGAGGGGCGAAGTATAACTCGGATATCAGGGGGACGTTTTTTACACAGAGGGTGGTGGGGGCCTGGAATGCACTGCCAAGTAGGGTGGTGGAGGCAGGCACGCTGACATCGTTTAAGACTTACCTGGATAGTCACATGAGCAGCCTGGGAATGGAGGGATACAAACGATTGGTCTAGTTGGACCAAGGAGCGACACAGGCTTGGAGGGCCGAAGGGCCTGTTTCCTGTGCTGTACTGTTCTTTGTTCTTTGTTCTTTTCTCTGTGGTCTCTGCATTGTAAACCTTTCTTTTCTTTATCACTCTTTTACTGTATGAATTCAAGGGAGGCAACATTGCAACCCTCCTCCTGCATTTTGAGAGTGCAAATAAATTAACCCCTTGATTTCATCCTATCTTGAGTTTGCTGTGGGGTTATTAATAAAGAATTGGATCACACCAAAACAGAGGGGTTGGGAAATACATCACCATTTATAAAGCGGGAGGAAAATTATAACACTCTTCTGTTTATGGACAGATGGCATAAGGATAAATTTGTGCTGCTTAAATTAATCTCCCTCCTGTCCATAACATTAAGAATCGGATCCCTCCAATGGTCAAACCCCGTTCTGCCTCTGCACCTTGCTGAAACCTGACAAAACCCACCCAGCCTGACTTGATTCCTTTGATTCCTGGTGTAAATTCTTTCTCTTCTTCCCACCACTAGACTTTCAACCATAAGGTCTCACTACCTGGACCTCATGCTTCTTGACATCCTCTTCTCATTTAAGACTCTGCTTAATTGATTAAACTTTTGGTCAGCTATGGCTGACCTCTCCTTTCCCCATGCCTCTGTGAAATGCTTTGGACCATCTATCTAAAGGTTCCACATAAACGCAAGTTCTTTTTGTTTATAAGCTGAATCATAATGGGCATTTTCTTCAACTTAGAATGTTTGTTTCACAGACGGATAGGTTAGACAAATTTATCCCATTTGTTTTTCTTCTCCTTCTGGTCAATTATAGAACAACATCGATGAGAACCATACAAACACGGATGACCCACATTGGGCCCTTTTTTACCATTTTGATTCTAAGTGCTGGGTGGACTTGAAACTGGGAATGTTTCAGATCTGACTTTTAGATCCATTCTTAGGTGCCCCAATACGTAGCCTGCCTGCAAAAATATCAGTGATTCCGAATCGCACTATAGAAGCCTGTGGGTGGGGCTTATCGTGCCCGAAACACTGCAGCTCCAATCGGCACCTCCAACTGCGCATGCGCAGGAAAAAAATAGAAAAACCCTCCCTTGCCACATCGCTCTCGGGCTGGATAATGCCTCCCCCTGACCCCCACAGATATTGCCCCACCCCCACAACATAACTGACCCCCTTATATCCCACCTCCCCGCTACCCAGACCGATCACGGTCCCCCGCCCCTTCCACCCCCACCAATCACATGCAGAGTGGCAGCAGACCCCCCTTCCCCCCACCAATTGCACACAGAGTGGCAGCAGACCTCCCCTTCTCCCCCACCAATCACACACAGAGTGGCAGCAGACCCCTCCTGCCGCTGCCCCCCACCCCCTCACCAGAGAGCCTTCTGACCCACTTCCCTCCCCCCCAACCAGAGAGCCATCGAACCCGCCTCTCTCTCCCCCCACCCTGCCCACCACCGATCTGAGTCAGAGAGCCGCCGGAAGCTCTGAACTTACCTCCTCAGAAGCTGGAGCACCCAAATCGGACCTTTGCAGACTATATCTGTTTCGCGCCGAATCTGGATGGGTGAACGCAGTGGTGAAGGGGGAAGTTTGGGCGTGCAGCCCATTAAGTCAATTTAAATGCAGCCATTTGACGTGACATTGACGGCAGCCATTTTCGGCCGTTGGTAAAGGGGGAATGGATGCGGAGGTGGACACGGATCACGCTACTCGCCTCACGCCTGACTTTACAAAGTTTTCGCGTCTGAAAACGGGCACAACTTGATGGTAAAATCGGGCTCGTTGTCTCAAGAGATCGAGGATATGGTCGTAGACATCTTGGATTGGAGAAAACAAATAAGGAAACAAATGGATACTCTGTCCCTGATGTACTGAGGAGTTCTGGACTCAAAGCAGTGAGTTATAAGAGCAATTACACAATCAGGATTAATTCCGGTCTATTTGTTCTGATGCCACAAAGTTAGGCGGCATTGTGGACAGTGTAGATGATGGCATAATATTACAAAGGGATATTGATAGACTGGGCGAATGGGCAAAGCTGTGGCAGATAGATTTCAATCGAAGCAAGTATGAAGTTAATTGATTTTGGACTGAAAAGGGTAGATCAGAGTATTTTCTAGGTGGTATGAAGTTAAATACAAGAGATGTCCAAAGGGTTTTAGGAATTTAAGCACATAGATCTTTAAAATGCCACAAACAGGTGCAGAAAATAATCAAGAAGTCCAATGGAATGCTAGTCTTTATATCTGGAGGACTGGGGTGTAAAGGTGCAGGAATTATGCTGCAGCTAAACAAAACCCTGGTTAGACCCCACTTGGAATACTGTGAACAGATCTGGGCACCACACCTCAGGAAGGATCTATTGGCGTTGGAGGGAGTGCAACATAGGTTTACAAGCATGACACCTGGACTTCAGGGGTTTAATTATGAGGAAAAATTAAGGCCGGGATTCTCCCAATAAAATTCTAAGTGTTGAATTTGCGTGAATCCTGCTGTATTTTTCAGTAGCAGTCTCAAAATGAATCTGCCACACTCTGCGCATTGCAGAGTGCCTCAGCGTGAATCACGCTGAAATTCAGTGGGTGGGGAGTATTCCCGCTGGAGAGGCCAGCAGCAAGAGCGCTGAGTGGGCCACTGCGCATGTACCGATCTGTCAGCACCAAGATTGGCGCGTGCACATTGGCCCCGCACTGCTGGCCAGTCCTGTGACCCCGCATTGCCGGCCCTCCCACCCCCCAATTGCCTGATCGCTGGCCCTCCAAACATGCCCAGGTTCAGCCTTAACACCCCCACCACCCTCACGGCAGCCCCGATCTCCCGCCACCCCTGATCCCCCCCACCCACCCTGCCCCAACAGTGCGGAACACCCCTCCACCCCACTGCAGAGCTGACCCTCCCCTCAATCCTGCCCCCCCCGCCCCCCCCCCCCCCCCCCAGCAGTCCAGACCCCCCAAGCAGGTTGCCTGCCTCCAACCTGATGGCCAGCCCCAATCGCTGGCCTCCCTCCCTCCCCAACTGATCCCAAGTGCAAAGTGGCAGCGGGCCTCCCATCCCCACCGATTGCCCCTGGAGGCTTTGCCCCCATCAGGCCCAACCCCTAATTAGACCCTTCCCCCAATTAGACCCTTCCCCCTTGGCACTGCCCCATGCCTGGTGGGCACTGCCATGGTGCCCGCTGGGCATTGCCACTTTGCCACTTGGGCAGTGCTAGAGAGCACAGGCTGGCACTGCCAAGGTGCCAATGCCCAGTGGGCATCCCACCCAGCACCCAAATCTCTGGGGGGGCCCCGACTGCCCCCCTTCACTCCAGCAGGGTCAGGTTGCCAGCTCCCCGAAAGTGGGGAGCTACTGTAAACCCCGTCAGAGTAAAATACTCCTGGTGCGGGGGTGGCGGGGGGGGGGGGGGGGGGGGGGGGGGGGGGGGGAGGCTAGCAAGCCCGGAAACTTCAGTCCTGGGCCCGCTAATGCTATTTAAATTGAGGGAAGTTACATCCTGACATCCTGCGTAGGTAATGAAGCTCGTGCCTATTTCCGGCGTGGCGCTGACGCTGCCAGAAATCAGGCAGTGGGAGTCACTATTGGGGCACGGCGCCCAGTACGGATCCCACGCATCGGGCAATGCTTGAAGCTCCCGGCCCACTGCGCTAATAAATTAACGCAGCAGGATGGGAGAATCGCCCCCTAGATCTCTTTTCTTTAGAATTTAGAAGATTAAGGGGTGATCTACTAACAGGAAAAGACAGGATAGATAAAGATAAACTATTTCCACTGGCTGGAGATTCAAGAACTAGGGGGCATAGTCTAAAAATTAGGGCCTGACCATTCAGGAGAGATGTTAGGAAGCACTTCTACACACAAAGGGGGATAGAGGTTTGGAATTCTCTTCCACAGATGGCAGTTGATGCTAGGTCAGTTGCTATTTTTAAATCTGAGATAGATAAATTTTTGTTCTGCAACGGTATTAAGGAATATGGGCCAAAGGCAGGTGTATGGAGTTTGGCCACAGATCAGTCATGATCTCATTGAATGGCAGAATGGGCTGAATGGTCAATTCCTGTTCCTATGTTGCTATGTTCTACAAAAAAGAAATATGGTGAATAGCATGTTCGATTATGACTCATTGTCAAAAGCAAGGCCGTGAGTCTGAATGAAGTCCACCTCGCAAATTTCTCTCAGATGCGTCATACTAACATTATTTATTGCAATATTTTGAAACTTGCCATTACAGAAGTCAAAAATTCTCTGCTGGCGTAGTGTGTCAATGCTGTATCCAAAATGGAACTGAGCCATATTGATCTAGATTCTATCCTTCATTTGTGCTGAATTAGCTAACCTAAACTGGAGCAAGCTTTTTGGTGCTACTATTAGCTTCAGCACTGAACTGGGAGGGGGGATAATATATTCATGCACAATTCAGTGTGAATGAGGAATATTAGAGACAGAGGAAAAGGACTCAACATTGCATAATGAGATTTTAACATGAGCTCCATTGTGTTTGCAAAAATAGAGTAGTCTCAAACTTTACAGAAAACACCGAATGGTGTGAAAAATTGGACAGAATTTTGGAAATTTTATTTTAATTTGACAGTGAATTGGCTGAACCTAGAACAAAACAAGATAAAGTTCAGTTTTATGACTGGACACAGTACTAACTAAATAACATCTTATGGACAATTGTTGCTTTCTTGCTATTAAAGAAGGTGTTAAACTTTAATTCAGTAAGATCTCAGTCACAAAGAAACAACAGAGAGAACTTCTATTGAAACTCATCTTTCCCAATGTTAAACATAGAGGTGTAAAGATAAGGTGGTGTAGTGTCATGGAGTAGTCAGTGCCCAGAACTTTTCACAAATGAAACTGCCCAGGTTCAACCAAAAGAAGATTGCAAGTAAAGACAAGGTAGAGAGAGAGAGAGAAAAAGATTAACAAGGAAGTTAAAGGGTTAAGGAGGTGGACAGGAAAGTGGTGTAGAAGCCACAATCAGAGCAGCCATTATTATTGAATGGTAGATCAGGCTCAACGGGCCGAATGGCCTACTCCTGCTCCTAAATAATATGTTCATATGTGATAAACCCCAGGACTTCAGAGTCCCTGATTGACCTCCCAGTAGGACTCGTAGAATATGAGTTCGCGGGTGATTGGTAATTACCGTACCAGCTGGAACTTGTATCCGGAGCTCTTTATAAAGCATCCCCTAAGCGGGCCCATTGTTGTAATGTCCCGATTGGGACTTGTATGTGATCACCCCAGGCTTGTGGTTTTGTTTTACTTTTACTTTGTTCCTTTACAGCTGACTCCTGAGTTATAAGAGAGAGAGAGAGAGGATGAGGTGTGGGTGAAGCATGAAGGGAAAGTCATCTCAGGTTGATGTTAAACACTTTTCAGTGGCCGTTTGTCATTCACAGAGTCCTGAAAGCAATTTTCTTTAACCACTTGTTTCACCTATGGGACATGGATAGTAGATGGTGAAACTAAAAGAGAGGTAAAGAGTAATACTATGTATAGACTTAACTTGATTTAAACTTTATTAAAAATGTTTAATTTAGTTTGGCTATGGGAATTGTTGCTTCCCAGTTCATAATCTCTACTAGATTATCTAATGGAAAGAAAATCCAGAAATTCCAATGCATTAGAAAATCTTTGACTCTCTTTGAATCCATGCTGAAAATGCTGCAGTTCCAAGTTGGTTTGTTATTGAACTTAAAATTCATTTAAGGTCATTTTCAACTTGCCTGCCTAGTTGGTAAACTGGTTGAATAAACCTGTTGTAGTAACTGACCAATTTTGATGCTACTAATTTCAGATTCTGAATGGGCAGACTGCTCTGACAAATTATTACCCAGTTGGTAAAGCTGAACACTAGTTTCACTTTTATTCACATTTGATAGTTTGTCGCTCAGTCATCTCTGAATATGGTAAAAGCAGGGCAAAGATGACTGAAGACACTGGCACAAATAATGAAGTAGAGGGAAGAGGAATGTACAATGGGCCAGATTTGGAGAACTTAGGCTGAAGGAGGTTGCAACTGTAAATTGGTCGGAGGAAGTGATGGGGATTCGAGTTGAATATTTTGGGGATGGGAAGCCTGTGGAGCATAAAATTAGGATCAATGGGTGAGTAGGAACAGAGTGTAGGCAGCAAGACTTTGGATTAGTTGGAATTAATATAAAAGGAACTTGAAAAACCGGTGAGAAAGACAGTGGAGAAGTCAAGCCTGGGGATAGCAATGAACATGAGGTAAGAGTAATATTATTTAAAAAAAACATTTCTGAGTTAGGATTTGGTATTTGAATTTCAGCGGAGTTGAACAGGATGCTGATGTTGTGTTCATCTGGTTCAGTCTCAGGAAACAACTGAGAGGGGCTTGATGAGGGACAAGGTTAAAGAGTTTTGGTAGGAACCAAACAAGATGGCTTCAGTCTTATGAGTGTCAAGTTGGAGAAGGTTCTGAGTTTATCCTTCATTTGACAAACTATTTTACAGCAGCACAGCAATGGTCATGAAGGTTGTGGCAGAGAGCTAGAATGGAATTTTGTCAGAATAACTATGAAAGCTGGCTTCACAGTTCAAAATCACAAGAGGTCTTGACAGAGGAGATAGAGAGAAACTGCTCCCAATGGCGGAAGGAGCAAGAACCAGAGAACACAGATTTTAGGTGATTGGCAAAGAAGCAATGGTGTCAAAAAAAACTTTTTCACTCATTGAATGGTTAGGATTTGCAATGTAATGCCTGAATTGTTATTGGGGGAGGGCTATGGGGAAAAGGCTGGGGAATGGCCATAGGTGAATTGCTCCTTCAGAGAGCCAGTGCAGATATGACAGGTTGAATGGCCTATTTCCGTGCTGTAACCATTCTGTGATTCTGTGTGTATCAATAACATAATCGCAATGTCATGTACAACAAGATACAGGAGATTGCCAAATATGAACATTGGGGTGCCTCTGTGGTGGCCATGGTGAGAAGGAATGATGTGCGTTGGGGGTGTGCTGTTGTGGATGGGGGGGGGGGGGGGGGGGGATGTGGAGAGAAGGAATTGTTGAAAAGAGAAGCTATAAGAATTGAACAAACTGTCTGATGGAGGCGTACCACAGAAAAAAGACTGGAGCAGAATGCATTGGGTTAAGGAAGTTTGGCAGGATGGTGCATCAGAAAAGGTGTTGATTCTGTGTGCAGAATAATAACTAGATGAAGGGATATTAACAGTGAATGGTAGGAGGAGTGCAAAAAGTTTTGATTGGTTCAAATGCTGTCTCCAATGATCTTGGGGGGTGGGAGGGTTTGGTTGGAAATGAGGTAACCTTAGAAGGAAACAGCCTTAAAATGAGTAGACTATCCATAATATCCTATAATAAATGATAATTCAACATTTGTTTTTCTATCAGAGAAACCCAGCTGTTGCAGTATTATTCTACACTTAAAGGGTTACTAATAATCGTCAGTAAACAACTAGCACTGAGTCTGAGTCATGAATACAGCCTCCTCCTTTCCAAGTTTTAAGCACAAGATTGCCAAGGGCGGGACCTGTTAATCAGCAGCTCCCAGCTCGCAGCATTCTGCCTTGAGTCGAGGCCAAACACTGCCTTTTTCTGGAGGCTGAGGAATGTCTAAGAGCCATGTGTCAAATCCCAGGACTGTGGGAAAGTACTGCTCCAGTGAACTCATACCAGCTGCCCAGCTCCAGGTTTGGAGTGTGGCAGGGGTAATAGGAGCTCAGATTAACAGCCTTTGTAATTGCTACATTGTTGTCATATGCTTTGGTATTTAAACATCAGCTTGATGATAAGGTCAAGTCTTTCAGCCATAACTAAGTCGACACATAATATTTTTCATTTTTTTTATCATTCTAGACCAACTTTGGCAAATAAAGTGTATTTGTTGACCTGAATAATGTTAGTGACTGTCCACACTGATGTTTTGGTTAACAAAGATATTCTTTATGTCTGGTATCAAGAGGAGAAAAGAAAAAAACCCAGAAATATATTCAACATTTGCTGCAGTTAGTGAAGCTCATGGGATTAACCTTCTGCCCTCTCCAGACTGTTTTTCCACCAAGACAGAGAGTTGTTGGAAGGAGCAATTAAGATGGTGGGGGCAATGGGTTAATAGTCTGATTGTTAATAATTTTTTACACTAAATACAGTTTCTTCTAATAAATTGAACATCTGGTAAGTAAATACAGAAGTATCATAAATTTAAATCAGAAAAACCATATATCAGGTTCCTTTCTATGAACATATTAGGGCCCTTTTCTAGAAACTGTTCTATACAATTGCTGTAAGAATTTTCTTAATTCCTTTTTTTCACATTACAGCAAGATGTGGAAAATATTCAGTAAGGTCATATCCTGAATTGTAATTTTGCTTTGAGGGGACATGAAAAAGGATAGTGCTGGCTTATGTCACCTGTCAACATGCACAAGATTTTCATTCTTAAATTTGTTCCAGAAAGCACAGCACAAATCAACCAATGCCGTGCTTAAATAATTTGAATAAGGTTTTTTTTCGAATTACGCAGTAGTTTATTACACCATATAAGGTGAACTGGAATCATTCAGGCAAATGGTTTCATGTTACAGCCCTAATCTGTACTGAGTTAGCTGATTATAAATCAGAGTGGTGGTCAGGGTACTACAATTCATATCAGTGTTTGGTGACTTGGAAAAGGAAATAAAGCTAGGCTCGGTTCCTGATTCTCATCATTATCCATGACCCTGGCTGGAAAAACTCAATATCCAGGTTTGCAGTGATGAATGACTATAAAAAATTGCATCTGAGTTTGCCACTGGAATAGGCAGCCATACATAGTCATGTAAATGCTGGAAGTCTTTGACAAGGTCTGGCGTTGTGGATAAGCTGCCATTATGTGGATTCCCATCAATGTGGCAGAACAGATTGTTCACCCATTGAAATCAATGGGATAAAAGTCGTACAAGTTCTACAATAGACACACAATCTGCTCCGCCATGTTACTGCCCAGGCGGTGAAGTTGAAAATGATCGCCAGTGATTCATGCTGCCATGGTGCAGAGTATGACAATGTGGCTGTGAGTCAGTAGAGGGAAAAGGAATAAAAAGCAGAAGATGCTACTAGCGCTGAGCTTGGGGGAAATCTTGGCAGTCACCTACCTCCCTACATTCTGTAGTCTCTGATCCTGCAACTTGGAGGGTTACCTCCTCATCAAGACAGCAGATGTTAGTTGGGAAGAATCTATCCAACTATTGCTTATTCTCAGACCTAGTGTGCAGTCTTCTTCTGTGAACAGACATATATTGAAATCTGGAATAGGATAGTTAACGTCACCCAAGTGCTCAACTTCTGTTTCGCCTTGTGTGAATCTATGACCCATGTTTACATTGGCAATCAGATAGTTTGATTGTCCCAACTTGGAAGATTAATGTCTGACATTAAAAAAATATTTAAGTGCCAACAAAATGTTGTCCTTCAGCTATATGAGCATTTTTGTGCATGCATGAAAATATTTGCCAAAGTTCTTTGCATGATTGATGCAGGAAGTTGGCATCAACTTAATGACAAATTCAGTGAACCATGCTTTTTATAAACATCATGAGGCCTCTTATCATGGAACTAGGTTTGTTGTGCATCTGCTCTGATGACTATGTATGTGCAATAAGGCATATCATTCACTAACCCCAATAGGAGCATACCATTTGCCAGCAAAGATGGAAGCCATTCTTTTACTGCAGTTCAAGAACCTCAAATTAATCAAGTCTTAGTCCTGTTGTTGCTTTTGTTTGTCTGGCCTCTCCCTGGATAACAAAACACATTAGCAGCCCTCAGTGCAGATGTCCTTGAAAAACCACTGGTTCATTACAGAGAGGCTAAAGGGATCAAGGGATATGGGAGGGAAGTGGGGATCAGGATATTGAATTTGATGACCAGTCATGATCAAAATGAATGGTGGAGCAGGCTTGAAGGGCTGAATGGCCTACTCCTGTTTCTAGTTTCTATGTTTCTACACATGCAATAGGCTCCTTGAAACTGACCCATTATGCACTGGAAGCATGCAGATGCTATTTTGATGAACTGACCTCCCAAAGGCACATGGCATCATCTACACTGACAAAATGCAAAGAATGCACATGCTGCGATCAGGAGCTTCCAGCACTGTGGTGGAATGGACTCTTTTATTCACTCACTGTAACATAGCAATGATATGTTTACAGACCACAGTTACAGATCATTGGCAGAAACTGATGCCATTAACCCACACTTTCCTCCAGCAATGGCTCATCATATCCTTCTGTCCGCTCAGATGCATTTGTGGTCAAACAAACATGGAATAGGGAGAATAGGCCTGTTTCCTGTCCCCTTTGTATCAATGTCATCTGTCAAAACATTGCTTAAGGAGGGACTGATAGCAATGATCATTGATATTTTTGGTGGAAATAAGATAACTGACTGGAGATTGATTGAAAATAAATATGAAGGTAGATAACAACAGGACAAACAGATAAGGTGCATCTATCAAATTGTCACGTGAGCAAAGAAAAACAACCATCTGGTGACCACCTCATGAGATTTGGTTCACCTTTTGCCCTTCTACTTCTGTACAAATGGCAGATGTTTTTAATCCTGAGATTTTTCTTAGCAGTGGTTCTACTCAGCTGTTAAACAGTTCAATGCAGTGTTTGCAAGTGTTGCTATGCAGGTCATTTACAAAACATTACTGACATGTCCCCTGATTGAATAAATGACAGTATAAATTAAATGTACACATAAATCTAGAAATTACTGATCTTGCTATTAGCGCGTGAACTAATCACTGAAAAGACATCCCTTGACAACATGTTATTGTTGGGCCAACCTCCAATATTTTTGTCAGAAAAATCTGTTAAGAATCTGTATACTGATGTAGCAAACAATAATTTTTAGGAATTATATAGTCTTTCAATATAATTAATGCCTTATTTATTTGAAGTTAAAGTAAATGTTTATCTTAGAAAAAAACAAATGTCCAGTAATTAATTATACTGTAGCATGCATTTGTAGGGAAATGAGAGACACAGGTTTTCGTCAATATGCCGATTGCCATTATTGAAACAGTTTTGGTGACAGTACTTTCAGATTATTTAAAGATATCGTGGAAGGACATACTTCATAAGTGGGCAGATAGTTGACAGAGACTGAAGCTGGGAATTGTCATGAAGCTGTTTCCATTCAGCCACTGTGGCTTAACAAGGGGTATGGTAGAAAACCTGCTTAAGGTGTGGACTCTCTCACCTAAGCACCAGAGACTGACAGCGAAGAAAACACTGACCTCACTGTATCAAATCCATGATCTTGATTGGCCATCTGTTTTACATTATTGTCCATTTAACTTGCACCAGCCTATCCACAAACAGTTATAGTCTTTTGTCAATTCAATTACTTCCTTGAGAATACTTTGCTGTTACCTCTTTCACCTCATCCTTCTCAGGTCATGTGTTTATTTGTCCAGATTGTGAAGGAATGCTTGGTCATATAAGATGGGTGGTAAAACAAAAACCCAACACTATCTTCTGGGAAGGATTGAGACGTTCCTTAATGGTCAAAAATAAAAATATCGTGCATAGAAGATGGTGGTTTTTTTAAAAGTATATTTACTTGCCACAAATAGGCTTACATTAACACTTTTTAATGAAGTCACTGTGAAAATCCCCTAGTCGTTACATTCTGGCACCTGCTTGGATACACTAAGGGAAAATTTAGCATGGCCAATGCACCTAACCAGCACGTCTTTCAGACTGTGGGAGAAAACTGGAGCACCCGGAGTAAACCCACGCAGACATGGGGAGAATGTGCAGACCACACAGACAGTGACCCAAGCTAGGAATCGAACCTGGGTCCCTGGCACTGTGAGGCAGTAGTGCTAACCACGTGTCACCCCTGGTAGTTGTTTAGAATCCTTATCTCTCTGGTAAACAAATGTTACAAATTTTAAAAAAAATTATCTTTTCATAGTCATCGATTTGGGGAAGTAGTGGAAGGATTCACAGGTTGTTAACAATCTGACAGACCATAATCTTCCCATGATTGGAACATGTAGCCAATAGGGTGAATAGCATAACATGGCAGAAGAGCTTTATAGGCTCCCACAATCCATATAGTGAAAAGGCGCATTGCCTACACCCACATTCACTGGAAACAAGCAGCCGACTGGATGTCGGTCCTGAACTCAGACAGTGCTCTTTTGGGAACGCAAAAGTAACGTAATTACACAATCTGACCAGGGGTTTCTGGGCTGCATTTACAAATTAAAAAATTCAGTTCAAATAAGAAAATAAAAAACTGCTAGTAGATGCTGAAAACAATGATGTATTTCCAAGATACTTTGATTCCCAGCTTAGGTCACTGTCTGTGTGGAGTTTGCACGTTCTCCCCATGTCTACGTGGGTTTCCTCCCACAGTCTGAAAGACGTGCTGGCTAGGTGCATTGGCCATGCTAAATTCTCCCTCAATCTACCCGAACAGGCACCAGAGTGTGGCGATTAGGGGATTTTCACAGTAACTTCATTGCAGTGTTAATGTAAGCCTACTTGTGACTAATAAATAAACTTTTAAAAACTTTTCTTTCGTTGCCATCCCCACTCTGTCCTGCTCAGATATAGTCAGATTCTAACCCTCCAACCTTCTTTTCAAAGGCGACACAATAAAGAAACAAGTAAAAAAACTGAACTTGAACGGACATCCAGGCACACTGTTAAGCCACAGCAAAAATATTGCCACGTTCTGTATTTACTGTTCTCCAGTAAAACTCTGTTGAAAATTTAGGGCTGGACTCTCATGAAGGAAATGGGAAGCGTGAGTTGGAAAAGTTCCTGATTCTGTAAACCCATTGCCATTGGGGAGACTCCAGCCTGCCCTATTTTCATTCTGGGAAGGCAGAGGTGGGATCGGTTGTAATGATGACTGTCAGGATTCCTAGCCCTCTTCCTCACCTCCTCTCCATTCCTATACCCATCCCATCCATGTTTTCCATATATACCATACGCCCTCATATTCCTAATGCCCCCATTTCATGTCTACTGTCCCAGAATCCACTATGTATAGAAGTAATGAGCCATTGGCAAATCTGGCAAGTCTTTAAAATGCTTCTGAAACTAACAACATAAGCAGAAGCTTTGGAAATATACATTGAAAATAACTGCTCAGCTTACAACCTGTTAAAAGTGTCAATCAATTATAGCCATTCATTGTATCAATGTCAGGTGCTTTAAATGCACTTTACACTCCTTAATGTTGCGTAACTAAATGCAATGGCATTGATAAACCACTTCAAAGAAGGAATAATATGATATAAGATAATAAAGATGCCAATCAAGCAAAGCTTGCACTCCCTCTATAGCTGTGCCAAAATTGCTTGCTGAGAGCAAAGTCCAATAGTCATTCATGGAGCTCAGCCAAGCATTCGTAATGAAGCTATCTGGCAACTACAGCAACAGGAGCAGTTAGAACAGATGGCCAGACATCGGTTCTTCCAGATAGATTTATTATGAATGCTTAGTTGAGCTCCACAAATGACTAAGGCATTTTGCACTCAGCAGGCAATATTGACACAAAAAGGGAAGTGCAAGCTTTGTTGATTGACATCTTTATTAACTGGTAATAAGTTATTCTTCCTCTGATGCTGTTTTCAATGTCTAGTGTTTATTTACACAAAATTAAAAAGTATGAAGTGGATAATTGCTTTTTGGTCATTGATATAATGAATGGCTGTTTTGATTAACAAATCTTACGAGAAGGTAAGAGGAGCAATGTATTTCAATGGAAATGATGAATGGCTGTTTTCTTTTGGTTCCCAACTCAAGACTAGCATTCCCCTCTGGTCCCAACTCTTCCAACAGGCCATAGGCCATGTCTCTTAATAGAACAGACCCAAATCCATCAAAATTGCAGATGTGTTTGAAATGCTCACCCTTACAATGGAACTGGCAATGCTTGGGGTGCTGCATGCAGGCTGACTATCTGCACCCTTATCCTGTGCTGGTGAAAATTTAGAATTCCCACTCACCTGAAGAAGGAGCTTAAGGCTCCGAAAGCTTGTGGCTTTTGCTACCAAATAAACCTGTTGGACTTTAACCTGGTGTTGTTAAACTTCTTACTGAAATTGCTGTTAACAGGAATGGGAAGGGGAACCTGGATTTCAGTTCCACCCAACAGTTTTAAAGGCATTCTCACTCAACCTGACTTCACAAAAGTCTGGCCTTAGGGTTTAATCTAAATTCATTCTCAGATTCAGTAGTCAAAACTTCTCCTGTAAGCAGTCAGAGTGTCTTACATTTAAGGAAGATGACACTCACATTCTGTGCCTAACTATATGCAGGAATGTAACAGTGAAACCACATGTTGAAATGCACTGTATTTCCATATTTACTCAATCCCTCTGAAGGTGGACCGAAAAAACACTAAATGACCTCAGACTTTTGTTTGATTTATCAACTGTCTTTTTCTAATTGGAGGTCGGTCACCAGTGGTGTGCCCAGGGATCTGTTCTGGGACCCTTGCTGTTTGTCATTTTCATAAATGACCTGGATGAGGAAGTGGAGGGATGAGTTGGTAAGTTTGCCGACGACACGAAGGTTGGTGGGATTGTGGATAGTCTGGAGGGATGTCAGAAGTTACAGAGGGACATAGATAGGATGCAAGACTGGGCGGAGAAGTGGCAGATGGACTTCAACCCAGATAAATGCCTAGTGGTCCATTTTGGCAGGTCAAATGGGATGAAGGAGTACAATATAAAGGGAAAGACTCTTAGTACGGTAGAGGATCAGAAGGACCATGGGGTCCGGGTCCATAGGACTCTAAAATCGGCCCCGCAGATGGAGGAGGTGGTTAAGAAGGCGTATGGTGTGCTGGCCTTTATCAATCGAGGGATTGAGTTTAGGAGTCCTGGGATAATGATGCAGCTATATAAGACCCTCGTCAGACCCCACTTGGAGTACTGTGCTCAGTTCTGGTCACCTCATTACAGGAAGGATGTGGAAAAGATTGAAAGGGTGCAGAGGAGATTTACAAGGATGTTGCCTGGATTGCCTTATGAGGATAGGCTGAGGGAGCTCGGTCTTTTCTCCTTGGAGAGACGTGTAGGATGAGAGGAGACCTAATCGAGGTATATAAGATGTTGAGAGACATAGAGAGCAGATCTCTGGGGGTGAGCCGAGTGAGAAAGCTCAGGTGGTTAGGGGCTGTAAAAGACTGGGCCTTGTGATTGGGGACTCCACAATTAAGGGGACAGATAGGAGGGTCGGAACTAAAGGTAGGGACTCAGGGTTGGTGTGTTGCCTACCAGGGGCTGGGGTCCGGGATGTGTCTGACAGGGTATTCAGGACTCTTAGGGGGGAGGGAGATAAACCACAAGTTATTGTACATGTGGGGACACACGACATAGGGAGGATAGGGGAAGGGGATATTAGGCAGGGATTTATGGAGTTGGGGTGGAAACTAAAGGCCAAGACTGACAGAGTGGTTATCTCTGGACTCTTGCCTGTACCACGGGATAGTTTAGAGAGGAATAGGGAGAGGGAAGGTTTGAATTCATGGCTGAGGGGATGGTGCAGGAGGGAGGGGTTCAGGTACTTAAGCAATTGGGGCTCGTACTGGGGAAGGTGTGACCTCTATGAGAAGGATGGTCTACACCTTAATCAGAAGGGGACCAATATCCTGGGGGGTAAATTTGCTAAGGCCATGCAGGGAGGTTTAAACTGATTCGGGGGGGGGGAGGGATCCTGAGTAGTGGGGCTGAAAGTGAGGGATGCATGGATGGGGACTGCAATGCACGGCATTGCAGAGGTGGGGTGGAGCAGGGTTTGAAATGTGTATACTTCAATGCCAGGAGTATTCGCAATAAAGTGGGTGAACTTGCAGCGTGGATCAGTACCTGGGACTTCGATGTTGTGGCTATTTCAGAGACATGGATAGAGCAGGGGCAGGAATGGATGCTGCAGGTCCCGGGGTTCAAATGTTTTAGTCGAAGTAGGGAAGGAGGTAGAAGAGGGGGAGGGGTAGCATTATTGGTCAAAGATTGTATCACAGTGTCAGAGAGGAGGTTTGATGAGGACTTATCTGTTGAGGTAGTATGGGCGGAGATTAGAAATAGGAGAGGAGAGGTCACCCTGTTGGGAGTCTTTTATAGACCTCCTAAAAGTTCTAGAGAGGTTGAGGAAAGGATTGCGGAGTCAATCCTGCTTAGGAGTGAAAGTAATAGGGCAATTGTTATGGGGGATTTTAACTTGACTAATATTGACTGGAATTGTTATAGCTCTAGCTCGTTAGAGGGGTCAGTTTTTGTTCAAAGCGTGCAGGAAGGTTTTTTGACTCAGTATGTAGACAGGCCAACTAGAGGTGAGGCTATATTGGATCTGGTGCTGGGAAATGAGCCAGACCAGGTGCTAGACTTGGAAGTTGGTGTGCATTTTGGTGATAGTGACCACAATTCGGTTACGTTCACCTTAGTGATGGAAAGGGATAGGCATGAACCTCGGGCCAGTGGTTTTAGCTGGGGGAAGGGTAATTATGAGGCTATTAGGAGAGAATTAGGAAACATAGGTTGGACTAGGAGATTACAGGGACTGGGAACGTCCGACATGTGGAGTTTTTTCAAGGAGCAGCTACTGCGAGTCTGTGATAGGTATGTCCCTGTCAGGCAAGGAGGAATTGGTAGGGCTAGGGAACCGTGGTGCACCAAAAAAGTTTCTTTGTTGGTTAAAAAGAAAAAGGAGGCTTATGTTCGGATGAGACGTGAGCACTCGGGTAGTGCACTAGAAAGCTTTAGATTGGCTAAGAGGGAGTTGAAGAGCGAGCTTAGAAGGGCTAAAAGGGGACATGAGAAGACTTTGGCGGATAGGGTTAAAGAGAATCCTAAGGCGTTCTATAGGTATGTCAAGAACAGAAGGTTGGTTAGGGCAAGTTTAGGGCCAGTTATAGATGGCAGAGGGAAGTTATGTGTGGAACCGGAGGAGATTGGTGAAGCATTGAACCAATATTTCTCTTCGGTGTTCACGCAAGGGGACATGAATATAGCTGAGGAGGACACTGGGTTGCAAGGGAGTAGAATAGACAGTATTACAGTTGATAAGGAGGATGTGCAGGATATTCTGGAGGGTCTGAAAATAGATAAATCCCCTGGTCCGGATGGGATTTATCCAAGGATTCTCTGGGAGGCAAGAGAAGTGATTGCAGAGCCTCTGGCTCTGATCTTCAGGTCGTCGTTGGCCTCTGGTATAGTACCAGAAGATTGGAGGTTAGCGAATGTTGTCCCATTGTTTAAGAAGGGGAACAGAGACTTCCCCGGGAATTATAGACCGGTGAGTCTCACTTCTGTTGTCGGCAAGATGTTGGAAAAAATTATAAGGGATAGGATTTATAGTTATTTGGAGAGTAATGAATTGATAGGTGATAGTCAGCATGGTTTTGTGGCAGGTAGGTCGTGCCTTACTAACCTTATTGAGTTTTTTGAGAAAGTGACCAAGGAGGTGGATGGGGGCAAGGCAGTGGACGTGGTATATATGGATTTTAGTAAGGCGTTTGATAAGGTTCACCATGGTAGGCTTCTGCAGAAAATGCAGATGTATGGGATTGGGGGTGATCTAGGAAATTGGATCAGGAATTGGCTAGCGGATAGGAAACAGAGGGTGGTGGTTGATAGTAAATATTCATCATGGAGTGCGGTTACAAGTGGTGTACCTCAGGGATCTGTTTTGGGGCCACTGCTGTTTGTAATATTTATTAATGATCTGGATGAGGGTATAGTTGGGTGGATTAGCAAATTTGCTGATGACACCAAAGTCGGTGGTGTGGTAGACAGTGAGGAAGGGTGTCGTAGTTTGCAGGAAGACTTAGACAGGTTGCAAAGTTGGGCCGAGAGGTGGCGGATGGAGTTTAATGCGGAGAAGTGTGAGGTAATTCACTTTGGTAGGAATAACAGATGTGTTGAGTATAGGGCTAACGGGAGGACTTTGAATAGTGTGGAGGAGCAGAGGGATCTAGGTGTATGTGTGCATAGATCCCTGAAAGTTGGGAATCAAGTAGATAAGGTTGTTAAGAAGGCATATGGTGTCTTGGCGTTTATTGGTAGGGGGATTGAATTTAGGAGTCGTATCGTTATGTTGCAACTGTACACAACTCTGGTGCGGCCGCACTTGGAGTACTGTGTGCAGTTCTGGTCCCCACATTACAGGAAGGATGTGGAGGCTTTGGAGAGGGTGCAGAGGAGGTTTACCAGGATGTTGCCTGGTATGGAGGGGAGATCCTATGAGGAGAGGCTGAGGGATTTGGGATTGTTTTCGCTGGAAAGGCGGCGGCTAAGAGGGGATCTTATTGAAACATATAAGATGATTAGAGGTTTAGATAGGGTGGATAGTGATAGCCTTTTTCCTCTGATGGAGAAATCCAGCACGAGGGGGCATGGCTTTAAATTGAGGGGGGGTAGTTATAGAACCGATGTCAGGGGTAGGTTCTTTACCCAGAGGGTGGTGAGGGATTGGAATGCCCTGCCAGCATCAGTAGTAAATGCGCCTAGTTTGGGGGCGTTTAAGAGATCTGTAGATAGGTTCATGGACGAAAAGAAATTGGTTTAGGTTGGAGGGTCACAGTTTTTTTTTTAACTGGTCGGTGCAACATCGTGGGCCGAAGGGCCTGTTCTGCGCTGTAATGTTCTATGTTCTATGTTCTATGTTCTATAGATCGGGTGGACTCTCAGAGGCTTTTTCCCAGGGTGGAAATGGCTGCTACGAGAGGACACAGGTTTAAAGTGCTGGGGGGTAGGTACAGGGGAAATGTTAGGGGGAAGCTTTTCACACAGAGGGTGGTGGGCGAGTGGAATCGGCTGCCGTCAGTGGTGGTGGAGGCAAACTCAATAGGGTCTTTTAAGAGACTCCTGGATGAGTACATGGGACTTAATAGGATGGAGGGTTATAGGTAGGCCTAAAAGGTAGGGATATGTTCGGCACAACTTGTGGGGCCGAAGGGCCTGTTTTGTGCTGTAGTTTTCTATGTTTCTAAATGTGTTCATTCCACAGAAAGGGGAATATGTGAATAAACAGATATGTTCAGTTTACAGAATCACAGAATTGTTATGGTGCAGATGGAGGCTGTTTGGCCCATTTTGTCTGCACTGGCTCTTGAATGTGCAAGTGCCCCTAGTTCCATTCCCCCGCCTTCTCTCCATAACCCTGCATATTCTTGGTTTTCAGATAACAGTCAAATTCCTTTTGAACGCTTCAGTTGTTGCTGCTTGCACCAAACTCTCAGGCAGTGCATTCAAACTATTCATTTTATAAATATGTTCTTCCTCATATCACTTTTCTTTTACTAATTACTTTAAATCTGTGTCCTTTCATTCTCAATCCAATATAATGTATGTTTCATTAAGTGCATTTTCAATGTGCCCTTCCACTTTTAATGATATATGTTTATGTACACCAAGATCCCTCTGCTTTCCCATCAACTTTATAGTTGCACCTTTATATTGTCTCTCCATGTTCTTCTAACAAAATGTATCACCACACATTTTGATTTGATTTATTTTTGTCACATGTATTGGGATACAGTGAAAAGTATTGTTTCTTGCATGCTATACAGACAAAAAATACCATTCATAGAGTACATAGGGGAAAAGGAAAGGAGAGTGCAGAATATAGTATTACAGTCACAGCTAGGGTGTAGAAAAAGATCAGCTTATTATATGGTAGGTCCATTCAAAAGTCTGATGGCAGCAGGGAAGAAGATGTTTTTGAGTTGGTTGGTAAGTGATCTCAGCAATGCTGAAAAATTATGACTCATGCCTCTGCAATTTCCATCCTCACTTCCCTCAGTATCCTGGGATGCATCTCATCTGATCCTAGTGCCTTGTCAACTTTAATTACAGATAACCTATCCAATACCTCCCCCTTTTCAATTTTAACCCCATCTGGTGTTTACCAATGCATATGTAACATCTTCTTCCTTCATAAAGAAGGATGAAAAGTGTTCATTTAGTACCTCAGCTATGCCCTCTGCCTCTATGTGTAAATCTCATTTTTGTTCCCTAATAAATCTTATGCCTTCTTTTTCCACACTTTTGCAATTTAACTGCTGATAGAAGGCTTTGAGGTTCCCTTTTATCTCACCTGCCAGTCTCTTTTCGTACTCCCTGTTTGGGCCCGATTTTACCATTAAATGGGCGCGAAAACGTGGTAAAGTTGGGTGTGAGGCTATTAACGCGATCCGTGCAGATTGCCACTTTACCGAAACCTGGGAATGGCAGCGATCCGCTTCGCACCCGAAACAGGTGCAACGGCGATTTAAATGTATTTGCATGTATTTCAATTGAATTAATGAACTGCCCGCCCAACTTTATCAGCATTTCCCCCTTTACCACCGTGTTCGCCAATCCGGAACCGTGCCGAAATGGACCTGCTAAATAAAAGTCTGAATCGGGCGCTTCATCAGTGAAGGTTGGCGAGGAGGTAAGTGCATGGCGTCTGACAGCTCTCTGCTACTCGCGGGTGTCTTGTTGTTGTGGCCATTTTCTGTCTCGGGTTAGTGGTAGTTCTGCGAGTGTGTGGGGGTGTGGAGGGGGGGGGGGGAGGGGGGGGGAGGGGGGGCTGTTGCTGTGCACGGTCTCCGATGTTTGTCTTGCAGCACGGACCCGGGTCTCACCACTGACCTCGGGTCTTGCAGTGCTGCTGGGTCCTAGCACCCCAGCTCACTTCAGGCTGAAGGATGTGCACAAAGCCTTTGCAGATAGCACTGCTGCAGCCTCTCAACATTACCAGGAGCTGTGATTGCGGGGAGCATGTGGCTGGGAGGATTGGGGGGCATGGGGGGGCTGTGATTGTATGGAGCATGTGGCTGGGGGGATTGGGGGGCATGGGGGGACTGTGATTATCGATGTGCTAGGGTCAAGCAGTGTTGCATGACTTCCACATTTGTTCATCACCACCTCCCCCTCCCCCACCCCCGCCCCCCCACCCCCCCTCCCCAACACCCCCTTCAGAATGATGAGATGGCTTTTGCAATGCAACCAATTGATCTTTCTGTTCTTTTGGTTGCTGCTGGAGCTGAGGAGGAGGAACTGGAGGAAGAATTGCGGGCCCAGGAGGCCCGGGCCTTACCACTTGCAGGACCGGAGGGAGACGACCATCAGAGGCAGGAGGTGGCCGCCATTCACCCAGAGCGGGGACATAGGAGAAGGAGGGAGCAGAGACCCCGGCAGTTCCGTGCACGAATGTCCTTCGAGGAGATGTCGGATACCGTATGCCGCCGACGTCTCCGACTCCGAAAGGATACCGTGCGACACCTGTGCAACCTGTTGCAGGGCCTGGCACCTAGGGGTGGGGGGGGAGGGCACCCACTCTCAGTGGCTGTCAGATTGACGGCTGCTCTGAACTTCTATGTGACTGGCTCCTTCCAGAGCCCGAGTGGAGATGTCTGTGGCATCTCCCAGTCTTCAGTGCACACCTGTGTCAAGCAGGTCACTGAAGCCCTGTATGCCCGGGCTGGGCAGTACATCAAATTCAACCTGGACCAGGCCCATCAGGGAGCCCGGGCTGCGGGGTTCGTTGCAATTGCGGGGATACCGAATGTGCAGGGGGCGGTTGACTGCACCCATGTCGCCCTCAGGTCCCCCCTATAGAATCCACGACAATTTGTTAATAGGAAGGGGTTCCACTCCCTGAATGTACAAATCGTGTGTGACCACAATATGACCATCAGGCACGTCTGTGCCAGACATCCAGGCAGCGTGCATGACAGCTTCATTAGAAGGAGCTCGGACATCCCGCAAGCATTTGAGGAGGAGCCCAGGCTGCGGGGGTGGCTCCTGGGTGATATGGGTTATCCGCTTCGGACATGGCTGATGACGCCTGTGCGGAGGCCTTTGACTGAGGCAGAGACCCACTATAATGAGGCCCATGTAGCCACCCGCACGACAGTAGAGAGGTGCATTGGGCTCCTCAAATGCGATTCCAGTGCCTGGACCGAACTGGAGGGGCCCTCCAGTATAGCCCCCTGATCTCCTCCCCCATAGTGGTGGTGTGCTGTGCCTTGCAGCGAGGTGACCTCTTGGAGGAGGAAGAGGGCGTGGAGGATGACCAGCCGGCCGTCACTGGAGAGTATGACCAGCAGGAGGAGGAGGAAGAGGAGGAGGAGGAAGAGGAGGATGAGAAGTATTGGAACACCAGCCAGGCGGTGCAGGGCTGGCATCTCAGCTGAGGCATGCAAGGGTGGCTAGGGAGGCTCTGATAACCAGGCGGTTCAGTCGCTTGGGGATGGTGATTGTGGGTTCCATTCCCCCCCACCCCCACCCCGAAAAATGCCTTCCATTTATCCTGCACATTGTCACACCAGAGTGGTGGGCCTGGGTACTCTGTGTTTGCGATATTTTTTCCAGGCAGGAGGGTGATGACGACTCGCTAAGCACCATTTTGATGATGCCCTGGTGCAAACCAGTCTGACTGCTGCCTGAGATCCACATGCACGCTGGCACCTGGGCCCACGTCTGTCTAGTGGGTAAGGGATCCGAAACCCCCATACAGGGCCCTGGGGCGGGTGGGTTGGGGGACGGGAGGTCATCGCTCGTGGGGTATGAGAGACCAATGGCTTTCTTTTCTCAGTGACACCGCATTGAGGGACCACCCCAACTGATCTCACCATGAGGCATCCATCGGGTGATCGTCAATGGAGCAGGAATCCTATTCGAGACAACCTATTCGCATGTGGTTGTTGAGAAAAAACATTTATTTACAATAAAGGTGTTCAGATAAGCTGGTGAAACATAAAAACTTGTGAACAGAAAATGTTAAGGTGCTTACATTTCTTTCTAACTAGTGCAGCCCTTCACCCGTGCCATCTTAGTGCAACTACAACTTCCTAACCTTACGCGGCCTAGCACTACGCCTCAGTGACTCCCCAGAATGTACATCGGAGGTGGAGGGGGCCAACTGCCTACCTCGCCCCGTGGCCTGTGATGCGCGTGGCGGGTATCCTCTGGAGGCCCTGGACCTTGAGGGCTCTGGCCTGCTTCCAGGTGTCTGGGATGTTTCCATGACACCCTCTTCATCCCGCTGTCCCTGAGATGCTCCAGTGTTGGGAAGGGGGGAGTCAGAAGGTGTTGCCATAGCCACAGTCTCCTGGCTGGAAGGCCCCGGCGTGGGCTCAAGCCCTTCCTCCTCCCTTGGGGTCCCTTTTGATGAGTGCCTCAATGATTAGCGACAGGGGAGAGAGAGGGAGGTGTCACACAGCCATCGGAATGTAAGTGAGATGTGGCCTTGTGCGGGAGGGTCTGGGCTGGGGGTGAGGGGGTCACTCTGCCTGATATCTGTAGGGTGGAGGGGGGGGGGTGGATCTCTCTGCCTGAGATCAGTGGGGGGAAGGAGGGATTTCGCTGCCACTCTGCCTGAGATCGGTGGAGGGGAAAGGGGGAGGGGGCCACGATTGTTCTGGTTGGTGGAGGGTGGGGGGATCGGTAGGTCTGTAATGTTGTGGGGGTGGGGCAATGTCAGTGGGGGCCAGGGGGAGGCATTATCCGGCCCGGGAGCGATGTGACAGGTGTGCTTTTTCAATTTATTTCTAACTGCGCATGCGCAGTTCAAAGCTCCGATCGTTTCGGGCGCACTAAGCCCCGCCCACAGCGTGAATGGGACTGGCGATTTATTTTCAGACTGAGTGCGTATGGGGGGCTCCTGAAAGCAGATTTCTAAGTCGGATCGGAATTACGCCCAGATTCAGCACTTAGAATGAAAATGGTAAAATCAGGCATTTTGCTTCTGTTAATTGCTTCTTCACCTCTCCTGTATTCAGCTTGGTTTTCAATTGTATTTTGTCCCTGTCACTTGGGGAGGTGGTGGCATTGTGGTATTGTCATTACCCAGGGTAATGCTCTGGGGATCCAGGTTTGAATCCCACCATGGCATACAGTGAAATTTTAATTCAATAAAAATCTGGAATTAAAAGTCTAATGATGACCGAATTAAAAGTCTAATGATGACCATGAAACAATTGTCATAAAAACCCATCTATTTCACTCAAGCCCTTTAGGAAAGGAAATCTGCCATCCTTATCTGGTCTGGCCTACATCTGACCACAGCAATATGGCCAACTCTTAAATACCCGCTGAATAGACCTAGCAAGCCACTCAGTTCAAAGGCAATTAGGGATGGGCAATAAATGCTGGCCTAGCCAACAATACCCACATCCCTTGAACAAATAAAAATAATACTTTTTTTATTCTTTATCTTTAATTTAGCTCAATCAGTAAAAAATATGATATGATATTTCATGAAAGTGTAACATTTCTCCACTTTGCTGGGTCTTCTTACTTAACCAGGACTACCGTTGCATTGCTCTGACGAAGAATCATCCAGACTCAAAACATTAGCTCTGTTCTCTCTCCACAGATGCTGTCAGATCTGCTGAGATTTTCCAGCATTTTCTGTTTTTGTTACCTTTGCATTAACAGCTCAGGACAGATCCCTTTCCCCTGTAGTTCATTGTCTTTCACAATCCTTTCCTCTCGACAACATATGGTGTCCTCTTTCCAAAATGCCAAACTGCCTTTAGATGACTGTGTGTCCCCATGGACCGAGATCAAAGAATTTTCTAACAAATTGGGTGAGAGGTGATTTTTCCAATTGCTCGGATAAGTGAACCAATCATTCGTTGTCTCGTCTGTGAGCAAAGATTCTTCACTCTTCATCTGGATATCTGCCTTTAAATTACCCATTGCTTTTTAAAATCAGTGTTCAAAGTAATGTTTCAATGTAAGATGGTGAAAAATCCTGAAATATGATGTTTACCCCAAAATCTAAATATATAAAACGTGATCGAAGGGGTTTTACAGTGCATGTTCTTTGACATATGAGCTGGATACTGTAAACTTGCACATGCCCTCACATGTGCTCATCCAATTTTCAGTCGGAGAAACAGATGAACACTCTGGTAAGAAGAGATGATGAAAAATGATATGCTACATGTTACTTTCCAGTACTGGTTAAGACCTGCCTTCCTGCAATCCTTCATTAGAAATAACTGATTAGTGAACATGACAGATTTTTTTCCTTTTGTTAATTTTGACCACAGAGAGTGGAATCTCTCCAGACTATCCTTAGCAACTGAGCTGAAAATGATTGTAAAAAGTAAAGTTTATTCATTAGTGTCACAAGTAGGCTTACATTAACACTGCAATGAAGTTACTGTGAAAATCCCCTAGTCGCCACACACCGGCGCCTGTTCAGGTACACTGAGGGAGAATTTACATTGGTTAATTCACCTAACCAACTGAGCAACTTGAGCAACTGAGCTGTGAAAGTGTGGATGATCACGGAAATATCCAAGCTAACTTTTGTTGTCTGAAATACGTTTGAAGACATTCCATCTGAAGCCCGAACCACAAACTACAAATCTTTCTGCTTTATAACTTTAACCACTTGAGAGCTTTGTTTAACTCAATATTACGTCATGGTCCTGCCATTGGGCTTAGTGAGAAATCCTGGTATGGACACCTGCCACATGCTTGCCCAAGAGCAGTCACTCGTCAGAGAGCAGATGTTCCTTTCCTGGACCATTTGTACCATTCTTCGTCAAGGCACAGATAAAAGCTGCCATTTACAATTGAGTCATTGACACCTCCCAAAGGCTTCATCCGAGATCAGTATGACAGAATCTTTCTCCATGAAACATAACTATTTATTAACATCCTGGATAGGCTGTACAGACTGGGCATAAATTGCAATTTGTATGTGGCTCTTTCACTCAGGATTTCCTGCTTGTGTGATATGATGGTATAAAATCAGATGGGCGGCACGGTAGCACAGTGGTTAGCACTACTGCTTCACAGCTCCAGGGACCTGGGTTCGATTCCCGGCTTGGGTCACTGTCTGTGTGGAGTTTGCACATTCTCCTCGTGTCTGCGTGGGTTTCCTCCGGGTGCTCCGGTTTCCTCCCACAGTCCAAAGATGTGCGGGTTAGGTTGATTGTCCATGCTAAAAATTGCCCCTTAGTATCCTGAGATGCGTAGGTTAGAGGGATTAGCGGGTAAATATGTAGGGATATGGGGGGAGGGCCTGGGTGGGATTGTGGTCGGTGCAGACTCGATGGGCCAAATGGCCTCTTTCTGCAGTGTAGGGTTTCTATGATTTCTATGAAAATATAAGGAAATAGACCAAAATTTAAAAATCACATGGAAGCCCTTTATAATCCTCGGAGAAGGCCATATTGGGCATTATTGCATGCAAGAATAGGCAAGGATCATGGATCTCCAACAAAGTCAAGGCTAATAGCTTCCTGTGTATATGTCTCTTGATCCTCATTATACTCAGTGAGAAAAAATACATATGATCACAAAACATTGGTACAATAGATTGCAAAATAAACTGTATGGGTGATGATATTTCTTGTAGTCAACATTTTACCATTTGCTCTTTCCTGTTATAATAGGCCTGGAAGAAGAGCTTCAGAGCAGCAGCAGTGGTCCACAGTACCATCCACCACCACCTTCTGTCTTCTATGAGATAGCCAGTTACTTATCCAATTGGCCAAATTTCCCTCTATCCCATACCTCCTTACTTTCTTCATGAGCCGACCATGGGGAACCTTATCAAATGCGTTACTAAAATCCATGTATACGACATCAACTGCTCTACCTTCATCTACACACTTAGTTACCCCCTCAAAGAATTCAATCAGATTTGTGAGGCAAAACTTACCCTCCACGAATCTGTGTTGACTATTCCAGATTAAGCTGCATCTTTCCAAATGGTCATAAATCCTATCCCTCAGGACCTTTTCCATTAATTTACCGACCACCGAAGTAAGACTAACCGGCCTGTAATTACCAGGGTCATTCCTATTTCCTTTCTTGAACAGAGGAACAACATTCGCCACTCTCCAGTCCTCTGGCTCTATCACCGTGGACAGTGAAGACCCAAAGATCAAAGCCAAAGGCTCTGCAATCTCATCCCTTGCCTCCCAAAGAATCCTAGGATATATCCCATCTGGCCCAGGGGACTTATCGACCCTCAGGTTGTTCAAAATTGCTAATACATCTTCCCTCAGAACATCTATCTCCTCCAGCCTATCAGTCTGTATCACATTCTCATCCTCAAAAACATGACCCCTCTCCTTAGTGAACACTGAAGAAAAGTATTCATTCATCGCCTCTCCTATCTCTTCTGACTCCATGCACAAGTTCCCACTACTATCCTTGACCGGCCCTAACTTCACCCTGGTCATTCTTTTATTTCTCACATAAGATTAAAAAGTCTTGGGGTTTTCCTTGATCCGACCCGCCAAGGACTTCTCATGCTCCCTCCTAGCTCTCCTAAGCCCTTTTTTAGCTCATTCCTTGCTACCTTGTAACCCTCAAGCGACCCAACTGAACCTTGTTTTCTCATCCTTACATACGCTTCCTTTTTCCTCTTGACAAGACATTCAACCTCTTTTGTGAACCATGGTTCCCTCACTCGGCCATTTCCTCCCTGCCTGACAGGGACATACCTATCAAGGACATGCAGTATTTGTTCCTTGAACAAGCTCCACTTTTCATTTGTGCCTTTCCCTGACAGTTTCTGTTCCCATCTTATGATCCCTAATTCTTGCCTAATCGCATCATAATTACCCCTCCCCCAATTATAAACCTTGCCCTGCCATATGGCCATACCCCTCCCCATTGCAATAATGAAAGACACCGAATCGTGGTCACTATCTCCAAAGTGCTCTCCCACAAACAAATCTAACACTTGGCCCAGTTCATTACCCAGTACCAAGTCCAATGTGGCCCCACCTCTTGTCGGCCTATCCACATATTGTGTCAGGAAACCCTCCTGCACGCACTGTACAAAAACTGCCCTATCCGAACTATTTGACCTATAAAGGTTCCAATCAATATTTGGAAAGTTAAAGTCACCCATGACAACTACCCTGTGACCTCCACACCTATCCATAATCTGCTTTGCAATTTCTTCCTCCACATCTCTATTACTATTTGGGGGCCTATAGAAAACTCCTAACAACGTGACCGCTCCTTTCCTACTTCTAACTTCAGCCCATATTACCTCAGTAGGCAGATCCTCCTCGAACTGCCTTTCTGCAGCCGTTAAACTGTCCTTGATTCACAATGCTACTCCTCCACCTCTTTTGCCACCTTCCCTACTCTTACTGAAACATCTATACCCCGGAACTTCCAACAACCATTCCTGTCCCTGTTCTAACCATGTCTCCGTAACGGCCACAACATCATAGTCACAAGTCCAATCCACGCTCCAAGTTCACCTACCTTATTCCGGATGCTCCTTGCATTGATTCTATAGATTCTATGGAAAAATGGTGATGGAGGAGGAGGAACAGGAATCTGCTGGCTGGTTGGCTACATGCTGCTTCCAATAACTCTCTGTACTTGGCTAAATGCAACAAAGTGGTGATGTTGAACTTCTGTGTCTATTGTTCTTCGGTAGGCAAATAAATGAACCATTGCATTGGTCAGCTATTTGATATTTTGTCAGCTGATACAATAGTGATGGAGTGCCCTGGAGGCAGAAAGGCTGGGTGCCTTGTCTTTCATTGGTACACACAGTAAGAAATTTAACAACACCAAGTAAGAAGTTTAACAACAACACGCATGGTGTTGTTAAACTTCTTACTGTGTTTACCCCAGTCCAACGCCGGCATCTCCACATCATTTCATTGGTACACTCATGGTTGTTGCAGCCTGGCTTGAGGTGCATGTAGTAAAAGCTTTCCAATTAGCTCCCTGCTAACCGCAAATTTTCAGAGGCAATTTTCCTTGACTTTGGTTCATAGCTATGCCAAGGTTTGCAGATATGGTCGTTGGCATAATGGCAGGTGCAGGTGCCAAGCATGCCTATTTACCTCTTGTTCCACTTTAACGATTAAATATTGGAGCAGAAATTTGACATGATTGCAACTGTTTTTACTGGCATAAAACTGTAGCAGCGATATACAATTTACTCGGCAGAGAGACCTGTACTGAATCTGTGTGGGATTTGAACCACTGCGAAATTTAATAGCAACTGTGAACCTTTTTTATACTTTTTATATCTTTCTTTTATACATCTTTATACTTTTTGTAGGTTAATGAATTCCCTTTTCTGCACATTTTGTATCAGTTCCTGATAGATGAAGGATTAATTGTAGATCCGTAAGTGCTGACTGCATGGCTTTAGTTACTTATCTATGGATGGACTGTTTATGTTTGGTTTGTGACTACGGCCCAGGGCTTGTGACAATGAGTTGTGATCACAATTGATGGTTAATGTAAGCATTGACAGACAGATAACAAGATTGGGACACAACAATACAGGAAAAGCCCCTGGCTGCAGATTCAGTGCACAAATTTCAGGAAGACAGAGAAAAGGAGAAACAGGGGGTCAAGAGCCGCTTGTGCCATGAAAGCTTGTGGGAAGCATAAACTATTTAAACCAGGATATCGACAGATAAAAAAGCAAAATTCTGCAGATGCTGGAATCTGAAACCAAAACAGAAAATGCTGGAAAATCTCAGCAGGTCTGACAGTGTCTGTAGAAAGAGAATACAGTCAACGTTTCGAGTCTGGAAGTGTCATCCAGACTTGAAACATTGGCTCTATTCTCTCTGATGTGGAGATGCCGGCGTTGGACTGGGGTAAACACAGTAAGAAGTTTAACAACACCAGGTTAAAGTCCAACAGGTTTATTTGGTAGCAAAAGCCACACAAGCTTTCGGAGCCTTAAGCCCCTTCTTCAGGTGAGTGGGAATTCTGTTCACAAACAGGGCATATAAAGACACAAACTCAATTTACAGAATAATGGTTCTATTCTCTCTCCACAGATGCTGTCAGACCTGCTGAGATTTTACAGCATTTTCTGTTTTTGTTCACGATATCAACTGCCTTTGTTCTTTCAGTATAACTGAAATGGCTGCTATGAGAGGACGCAGGTTTAAGGTGCTGGGGGGTAGGTACAGGGGAAATGTTAGGGGGAAGTTTTTCACACAGAGGGTGGTGGGCCAGTGGAATCGGCTGCCGTCAGTGGTGGTGGAGGCAAACTCAATAGGGACTTTTAAGAGACTCCTGGATGAGTACATGGGACTTAATAGGATGGAGGGTTATAGGTCGGCCTAGAAGGTAGGGATATGTTCGGCACAACTTGTGGGGCCGAAGGGCCTGTTTGTGCTGTAGTTTTTCTATGTTTCTATGTTTCTAACTCTTGTTGCTTAATAAATTGTCCTGACACTACTCCAAAAGTGTATTGCCTGAATTTTATTGTCTGGTTTCTGAACCTGTTACAATTGGTCAGTCCTTTTTCAAAGTGATCACAGCAGTCACCCGAGACGATTACAGATAGCATTTCCGTGATGTTTCTTGTTTCGATGGAGGTTTCTTTTACCCTATGAGTGAATGGAGATTGCCAGTGTATAGCTTTTCTTGAACCTATTTATTTCCACTGTTTACAAGACTTCATGGTAAGTATATGATTCGATGGACACAGTCTATTTATTCTGTGCCTTTGCTCTTTTAGAGCCTCTTCATTACCTGACCTTGGTGTCATTCTTGCATCATCATTAACATTGTTGTCTCATTAAAATAACCATTAACACTTTATACTCCTATGTGTGTATTTGGCCTGCATTCATGACTTAATTTAACCCTAACATACCTCCTTAAAGAGTTTACTGAAGTCCATTCAAAAAGAAAACCCCAAATTTTCCAAAATTATTTTTTGTCAAGTTGGAAGGAGCAGGAGCGCTCTTTCTGGCTGCACTAAACAACCATCGCCTGTCATTGGCCTGATCCCAATTACCTTAAACAATCCTGTGGGCTGCAATGGTGGCTGAAACGAGTTGGACCCTGACTTTAACTGAATTATAATGAGATCCAAGTATGAAATCAGAGCATTTTGCGTTTAGGCCCTACTATATTGAGGGTACATAATTTCCATCCTTAACGCGACCTTCACTTGCTAACATGGGCTTCTGTAGCTGGCCTCCAGATGCCTTGTAGCCCTTTGATATCCCTTGAAAGTTCCATATGTCCTCTTTTTACAGTTATTCCTTTTCTGAGGAGATCCTGTAAATGCTTCACTTACAGTTTATTTCAGTCACTTCATGGGTAATAGGTTACATATTGGAAACCAAAAAAGAGCTTGTTATCATTAGTGACTAAAATGGTTCCTTGAAAATTTTTTAAATACATATTCATTTTTATACTTCATAAATATTTTCAAAAAACTCTTTGAAAACACAGTAAAACACTGCAAGCATGGTTAAAAAAAACTCACAGAATGAAAGCTTTGGTCTATCGAGAACTCCATTCCAAGTGGTATTCCCCATGCATCTTTTGAAAATAGGTTGAAATAATCTCAAACCAAAAACCAGAAAACCGTCAGATATCAACAAAATAATTTTGTGTGCATTCTGTGGGCTTAAAGCAGTTATGGAATGATACATGTACAAACACTGTAGCACAGGAACTACAGCCAGTGCGAAACAAGTCAGAACAAATTGTGTACAAGGCGTTTCGAAGGCTTGCTTTCTAAATTTCCTATGCCCATTCTGTCCCTATGCCACAGGAACAGCTGCTTGCAAAATCAAACTGGCTAACATTGTTTCCTGCCAATCAAAGCACAATTTACTTAGTTTTATCAGTTTTCAGCTAGGCCGCTGGGTTTATAATCAGTGCTTGGAGCAAAAACTGACACTGAAACCCTGCTTCCTGCAGGCTGAAATATGAGGCAGTGCTGGCAATGTGAAGGAGTAAGAAGTTTAACAACACCAGGTTAAAGTCCAACAGGTTTATTTGGTAGCAAAAGCCACACAAGCTTTCGAGGCTCTGAGCCCCTTCTTCAGGTGAGTGGGAATTCTGTTCACAAACAGAACTTATAAAGACACAGACTCAATTTACATGAATAATGGTTGGAATGCGAATACTATTTGCTTTCTGTGAGTCTGTGTCTTTATAAGTTCTGTTTGTGAACAGAATTCCCACTCACCTGAAGAAGGGGCTCAGAGTCTCGAAAGCTTGTGTGGCTTTTGCTACCAAATAAACCTGTTGGACTTTAACCTGGTGTTGTTAAACTTCTTACTGTGTTTACCCCAGTCCAACGCCGGCATCTCCACACAATGTGAAGGAGACCACAGATACACTGCTGAAGTAGTGCAGCTTAGGAGTGAATGGATTTGATAGGGCGAGGATAAGACAAATTATGGGAAGCCAAGTATGAAAAATAATAACGGAACTTGTCAGTCTCATAACTAAATGCATGAAAAAGGATAAAAGTCGGGCAGCTGTTCTCTGCTAAGTTGTGTTTGTACTTCAAAGCATAAAGAGTCCAGTTGAGAAAATGCAAGACAGGGTGGAGTTCACTTTCTTTATTTTTACAACTGTCCAGTAATTTGTGTCGAGTTTTTGCACAGACACAGGAGTTTATTGACAAAACAGATGTTAACTGATGGTTTCAAAGCATTCTAAAGATTTAGGAAGTACTCAGAACCTGCCGAATGTAAAACTAGCACGATCATTTTAACTCGTCGATAAAGGGTTCTGCTATGCAGCCGTATAAAAATTATTGAAGTATTGGAAATTAAAAGCCATTAGTTAATGTGCAGGCCGTTGAAATTGTGGATTAGGAAAAGTGTTATATTTAGGAGAATATTTGAAATAACCTTTCATTTTCTTTCTCTGCAATCATTTATATGCTTAATTTCTCCATTTTATCATTGTTTTTAAATTCGATTTACTATTGTCACATGCATTAGTATACAGTGAAAAATATTATTTCTTGCACATAGAGAAGGAAAGGAAAGGGTGCAGAATGTAGGGTTACAGTCATAGCTAGGGTGTAGAGAAAGATCAATTTAATATGAGGTAGATCCATTCAAAAGTCTGATGGCAGCAGGGAAGAAGCTGTTCTTGAGTTTCTTGGTACGTGTCCTCAGAATTTTGTATCTTTCCCGTGACAGAAGAAGGTTCGATAAGGTGCGTCACAAAAGGTTGCTGCGGAAGATTGGGGCACACGGAGTTGGGGGTAGGGTGTTAGCGTGGATTGGGGATTGGCTATCCAACAGGAAGCAGAGAGTTGGAATAAATGGGTGCTTTTCTGGTTGGCAGGTGGTGACTAGTGGCGTGCCGCAGGGATCGGTACTGGGGCCTCAACTGTTTACTATTTACATAGATGATCTGGAGGAGGGGACTGAGTGTAGGGTAACAAAGTTTGCTGACGACACAAAGATAAGTGGGAAAGTGAATTGCGTGGAGGAAGCGGAAGGTCTACAGAGAGATTTGGATAGGCTGAGTGAGTGGGCGAGGATCTGGCAGATGGAGTACAACGTTGGCAAATGCGAGGTTATTCACTTTGGAAGAAATAATAGAAAATTGGATTATTATTTAAATGGAAAAAAATTACAACATGCTACTGTGCAAAGGGACCTGGGAGTCCTTGTGCAGGAGTCGCAAAAACTCAGTCTGCAGGTACAACAGGTGATCAAGAAGGCAAATGGGATGTTGGCATTTATCGGGAGGGGGATAGAATATAAAAGCAGAGAAGTCTTGCTGCATCTGTACAAGGCATTGGTGAGGCCACAGCTGGAATACTGTGAGCAGTTTTGGTCCCCTTATTTACGAAAGGATATATTGGCCTTGGAGGGAGTGCAGAGAAGGTTCACCAGGTTGATACCGGAGATGAGGGGTGTAGATTATGAGGAGAGATTGAGCAGATTAGGTTTGTACTCGTTGGAGTTTAGAAGGCTGAGGGGTGAATTTATAGAGGCATATAAGATAATGAAGGGGCTGGATAGGGTAGAAATGGAGAGATTCTTTCCACTTAGAAAGGAAACCAGAACTAGAGGGCACAACCTCAAAATAAAGGGGGGTCAGTTTAGGACAGAGTTGAGGAGGAACTTCTTCTCTCAGAGGGTGGTGAATCTCTGGAATTCGCTGCCCACTGAAGTGGTGGAGGCTACCTCGTTGAATATGTTTAAGTCACGGATAGATGGATTTCTGATTGTTTGGGGAATTAAGGGTTATGGGGAGCAGGCGGGTAAGTGGAACTGATTCACTTCAGATCAGCCATGATCTTATTGAATGGTGGGGCAGGCTCGAGGGGCTAGATGACCTACTCCTGCTCCTAATTCTTATGTTCTTATGTTTCTTAAGGTGGAAGAAGGAATGTCCGGGGTGCGTGGGGGCCTTGATTATGCTGGTTGTTTTTCCGAGGCAGCAGGAAGTGTAGACAGAGTCGATGGATGGGAGGCTTGTTTGCTTGTTGGACTGGGCTTCGTGCATGACCCTTTGTATATTTTTGTGGTCTTGGACAGAGCAGGAGCCATACCAAGCTGTGATACAACCAGAAAGAAGGCTTTCTTTGGTACATCTGTAAAAGTTGGTGAGAATCAAAGTAGGTATGCCAAAATACCTTAGCCTCCTGAGAAATTAGAGGCATTCGTGGACTTTCTTAACTATAGTGTCGGCGTGGAGGGACCAAGACAGGTTGTTGATGATCTGGACTCCTGGAAACTTGAAACTCTCGACCATTTCCATTTCGTCCCCGTTGATGTAGACAGGGGCATGTCCTCCATTATGCTTCCTAATGTCGATGACTATGTCCTTCATTTTGTTGATATTGAGGGAGAGATTATTGTCATCGCACCAGTTCATCAGATTCTCTGTCACTTTCCTGCATTCCGTCTCATCATTGTTTGAGATCCGACCCACTACAGTGGTGTCATCAGCTTGAGTGTATTCAATTGTCTTGATATTATTATAACATCTCAGACCTCTTAGTACTGTAGCCTTCACTTTCGTAACCTTATTTTCCGGTCTCTGGTTTAATACATGCAAAATTCAGAATTCCTCATTAATAGCAAAGTAGAGAGAAGCACTCATTGTAACATGTGGTCAAATGCAGCACCTCAGAGACCAGCTTTATGGCTATATTCTCAGAAATCCTATATTTTCTTTTTTTTATTTAACTGAATATTATCCTGCTAACTTCCCTTCCTGGCTCCCCTGTGAATAGATATTGTTAACGGTTCCCTCTCAAGTATTGTGCCCTTCCCCTTCAAATCTTCCATCATCCCTCTCCTTAAAAAAAAAACACTCTTTGCCCCTCTGTCCCTGGCTGCTGCCCAAATCCCAACTTTCCATTCCTCTCCAAAGTCTTTAAACATACTGCCATCTCCCAAACTGGTGTCAATCTTTCCCAGCATTCTTATGTTTGAACCACTCCAATTGGGTTTCCACACCTGCCACAGCATTGGAATGGCCCGTTGCTCAGTTGGTAGCATCTCTGAATCAGAATGTTGTAGGTTCAAGTTCCACTCCAGATACAAAATTATAGATGGAAAGTCCAGTACAGTACTACTGAAAAGCTGCACCGTGGGAGGTATTTATAGCTTTTGGTTATCACATTTCATTGCACAGCTTCGTACAACCTTCAATTATTTTAACATATACATCAGAAAGCATAATTAATAATCTGGACAGTTCAACCTTGCAGATGTTCCCAGTTATCTCACCATTTAGTCCTGGGAGATTGTTAGTGTCTCAGGTCCGACAGCACCATTACCCCTGCCTCCCCCACCACCTTCACACCTTTATCTATTCTCTTACTGCCCTAACATTTTGATTGGATTTGATTTGATTTATTATTGTCACATGTATCAGTATACAGTGAGAAGTATAGTTTCTTGCACGCTGTTCAGACAAAGCATACCGTACATAGAAGGAAAGGACTGCAGAATGTTGTGTTACAGTCATAGCTAAGGTATAGAGAAAGATCAATTTAATACAAGATAGGTCCATTTAAAAGTCTGATGGCAGCAGGGAAGAAACTACTAATTAGAGCATTATTGGAGAGTTTGAAAGAGTTAGAATAAAGTTTTAGAAGCATAGAACAAGAGTAAAAGATAGAATTAGAGGGTATGATGGGCACAGCTTGCAAGAAGTCACCATTGTCCGACACCATTTGTTTACTCAGCATGTGAAGGTCATTAAATATTACAACTTGTATTCTTAGCTCCTTTCCCACATTAATGGCTACATATTGCATTAGATCATAAGACCACAAGAAATAGGAACAGGAACAGGCTGTTTGACCTCTTGAGCCTGCTCCACCATTCAATAGGATCATGGCTGATCCAACATTCCTCAAGTCCACTTTTCTGTCTTTCCCCATAACCCTTGATTCCCTTACGGATCAAAAATGTATCTATCTTAGCCTTAAGTATACACAAGTACCCTGTCCCCACAGCTCTCTATGGCAAGGAGTTCCAAAGACTCACAACCCTCTGAGAGAAGAAATTCCTCATCTCAGTCTTTGGTGCCTCTGAGACTATGCCCTCTGGTCCTAAACTCTCGCATGAGAGGAAACATCCTCTCAGCATTTACCCTGTCAATCCTATATAGTTCAATGAGAACACCTCTCATTCTTCTGAATTCCAATGAGAAGAGTATCAACCTGTTTAACCTTTCCTCATGAGATTGTCCCTCCATACTGGGGACCATCCTTGTGAACCTTCTCTGAACTGCCTCCACGAATGAATATCTTTCTATGTTTTGTGCACAAGTATCCCCAAGTCCCTTAGTGTTGAAGCTTTCTGCAGATTTTCTCCATTTGAATAATACTCTGTAGGCACCATGCCTAGGTTATTCGTTGTATTTCCCATCAAGTTTGTCATCACCTTGCTGCCCATTACAATAACAAGCCAAGCATTCATCATCTTACTTTTATAGTATATCAGCCATTCTTGCATTATATCCAATTTAGTAACTCTCTACCCATAGTGCCCGAGTTCCAGCCCTGGACTAATGCCTTTGGTGCCTGTCGGTATCAAGTAAGTAGACAATTCCTATTGTCCAAGGAGATTCAGTGACCAGCCCCGTTTCTTTGTATTGAGTTACAACTTGGATATGTTCTGACAGAACAATTCAGACTGGCTTCCTCAGGATAGCACTGCTTGACTGTGTTCCCACATAGTGGGTGGAATATTGCTGAGGTGTCAGGGTCAATAGATACATTTTTCTATGATTCTATGGTTCTATGGTCTTGCCTGCTGGCTGTAGAGCCATAACACATTTACGCTGCCTTTATTTGGGAAGGTCGGCTGAACCACAAGCCAATCAAATACTGGCGAGGTCACTTGGAGGTGACAAGCTGGCCACACAGTTATAGCTGCCATGCGTGCCGCATGGTGACAGGCCCGCCTGGAGCTGGGTTAATATCACCGGTGGTGGGATGAGGCCCTTAAGTGACCATTAATTGGTGACTTAAGGGCCTCAATAGGTGGGAAGGGCAGGATGGCCGAACCTGGGCTTTCCTGCCCAGAACTTAATTCTGGCAGAGGTAGAAAGATAGCAGAGTTCTGGTATGCCATTATTTCATCTAATTACATGCCCTTCCTGCCTGTAAACCCAGTACCAGTGAGAGCACAAGATTGTACCCAGTCTTCCTGAGATAGCCACTCATGCAATACTCTTTCAAGATTTTTTTTCTCACATGCTGGATTTGTCCTTTTGTTGTTACCCATTCTTTAAGGAAATTTGCACATCAGCTGACCTCCTGGAACCACTGTCACATTGCAACTCATCATTTATAAGCTGGGCGTCTTGGCAACGTGTGAAACCTGGTGAAAGTACTCATGTTGTGGGACTTCATAGCTTGAATTGTTCAGTCAGTATAATTATTACAATGCTAATGGTAATATGCTTAGCATACACAATTTACTTAAAGATAAAGGCAGGATAACATTGATCATAACATGTTTTTTTCCATATCATAAACATATTTTTGGAAGGTCTGCTGTTGTTATTTTAAGAAATCTGCACTCACAGGACTCCTAATATGAACACTCAGTGAAATCTTGACAAAAAAATGGATATTTCTCCTGACAGCTAACTAAAGTGCAAATAGGTAAAGGGAACTTTTGTCTCTTCCCAAATACATGTCCACTCCATACAGCCTGCATAAGTTAAGTTTATCAGTGTCACAAGTAGGCTTACATTACCACTGCAATGAAGTTACTGTGAAAATCCCCTAGTCGTCACACTCCGCTACCTGTTCGGGTAAACTGAGGGAGAATTTATCATGGCCAATGCACCTAACCAGCACGTCCTTCAGAGTGTGGGAGGAAACCGGAACAATCCCACACAGACACGAGGAGAACGTGCACAGACTCCGCACAGACACGGGGAGAACATGCACAGACTCCGCACAGACAGTGACCCAAGCCGGGAATTGAACCTGTGTCCCTGGCGCTGTGAGGCAACAGTTAACCATTGTGCTATCATGGAGGATCACAGGATCACAAGGCTCACATCCATAGAAGAAGCTATTGAACGTAATTTTCTGAAACATTAAAATCTTCTCATCTGATTTATTATACACTACGAGATCTGCACAGTTCCGGGACAGTTCATCGTGTTACTAACCATGGATCTTCTTGATAAAAATGATTAAAAGGTGTAAGAAGAATGGCTCTTCCTCTCACTGTACTTTATGTTTTATAAAGAATTGTGACATTCTTAAAGATTTAATTCAGATGTGAGACAATTCAAGCTGAAACAAAAGCAGGAAGTTTAAGCAGGGGGGAAAAAAGAAGAGAACATGACACTTAATCTGAAGGACAAGAGCAATCACAAACAATAGGGTTTGACATGGCTGGTGAGGTTTGGTGTCTGCTTCAATTTTCCACGTGACTTCAGAATTTTGTCAGAACAAAAGCCCTGAATTCCAACCACCAATTAACGAGATGCAGAATCTGAACAAATAAACTAATAATGTGAGCTCCCGTACACAACCTCTGACCCATGCGTTAATAGGAGAGATAAAACTTCACAAAAACAAAAAGTGCCAAAGGCCTTTGGCTCTGCACAGATCAACTGGTCAAGTGTACAAAATTAACAAAGGCTGAAAATTTCCAGTTGATTAAACTGCACCAGGTCAGATGTTTTTTCAAAACATTCAGAATTATCCATTTTAAATGCACACTACCTAATAAACCAATCACCGTTGACATAACGTTACACAGCAAAATTTGCCATCGTGCTTGTACATCATGTAGACAATAGCTTGGAATATTCACTATCCTATATCCTGGAATGAACATAGTTTGGCCAAATGGAGAGAAAGGACCCTGATAAGACTACACCATTATAATATCCTATTCATATTGATTTGTGTTGCACAAGAATAGCCTTTTGGACAACTGAATAGTCTGTTGTGGCCAGACAGTCTTTTTCCTAAGGTGTAAACCTCAACATAAATTAATTCACTTTGTTTCTTGATAATTGTAGACGTCTTGTGATTTTTGATTGTAATTAAATCATTCCATCCACTTCCATTTTTCTCAATAAAACTAATGCTTTTTTTTCTCCCTTGCATGTCCAACTATCCAGGAAACATTCACTGGCAATAATAGTTCAAATTAAACTAATCAATGCCTCTGCATTTTCCAATCTGTAATTAGCCACCAAACTGATTTATTTTCCCATCTCCCTCCTCTGAAAGTGCCTCACCTCCATTCACCTCCTTCAGCCCAATTGTGATTGTATTGACTTGTGCAGAATTATGAAGAACAATAGTTCCTCAGCAAGGTGTCCTGCAACTCCTTCTTGAGTGTACCAGTATACCAAGGTAAGCTGTCATCTTTCAAGTGTGATTCCCAGGCACTGACTGTTGGTGGATAATTCAACCTTGAGAGCAGGATCATGCCCAGGGCCAATCTTCTACTTGTGAACAGAAGTACGTGCACATTCTCAGGGATTTGTAAATTGTGATCAGATGCAGGAACTCTGCCTCCCTGTGCTATAGTAAGAAGTTTAACAACACCAGGTTAAAATCCAACAGGTTTATTTGGTAGCAAAAGCCACACGTTATAGACAGAATCTCACTGGCTGTCCTGTCTGGAGACAATACACATCTCTTTAACCTGTGTCTAATGCTCCCTCCACTCACATTGTCTGTATCTTTAAGACCTGGTTGGCTGTAGAGATCCGCATTCTGATCCGTATTCTGTAACTTGATTTTGTGTCTCTGTATGCCCTGTTTGAGAGCAGATATCCACTCCATCTGACGAAGGAGCAGCGCTCCGAAAGCTAATGGCATTTGCTACCAAATAAACCTGTTGGACTTTAACCTGGTGTTGTTAAAACTTTTACTGTGTTTACCCCAGTCCAACGCCAGCATCTCCACACGATAGACACTAAACCATCTGTACATTATGACCATCAACTGAAATAGCCTATGTGGCCAAACGGGCCACCAAAGATGGTGATTGCAAAGTATGATGGGATAGAATGGCCAAGTATGTGTAAAGACTGTGATAAAAAGGCTGCAGCCCTAAATGAATGTAGGACTGAAATGAGCAAGCTGCAGCCTTAGACATCGGGAATACACAGGAAATAGGCCATCCCGAAGACAATGGACACTCTCTGGTCAAATATATTTGTTTACCCCTTATTTGGGAGGGAGGTATGTGACCTACATGCCTCCAGCACCCACAAGCATGGCTGCTTGGTACACACCCCAAAATTGGTGTGGCAGCACCCGACTGGACTCCATCAATCAGGGTGATCGAGCCCTGATCGATTGATTGGTAATAATCGAGGGTCCACCCTAAAGGGGACAAAATAATCCAAGGATAAAGATGTTGTGCAACACTCTACCAGCAACGGTGGCTCTAGAGACGAATAACCACGAAGGACGACCCTGGACCATCCAGGGGAGAAGAAGGAAGAACAGACCAGAAAAAGAGAATCAGACCAGATCAAAGACCAGACCATACCGAGGTGACTGCAGAAACCAACACGTGGATACAGGCCAATACCTGCTTGGGTTCTTGTCAGTCACTCAAAGTTAAGTCAAAGTTCAGCGTTAATTTTGAAACTTCTGATTGTTACGTAAAAGTAACTACCGTAACTAATATTAATTGTGTGAATGAATAAATGTTATTGCGTTAATAGGAAGTCGATTCGCAGTTCTTTGTCCACCGTATAAGGGTTAAAAACATACTATGTGGCAAGACACAACACCTAACATCAGGATTTGAAATTGAGATCTTAATTTTTTTTGTATGGCTTAGTACTATATCACACAATTGGGGGTGATGTGGTATCTATGCTGCCATATATGGGAAATTTATGGGCACCCGGTTTTGTGCATGAAGGCAGCAACATAGCTACAATATGCGCTTGAACTGGGAGCTTCAAGACCAACTCAGAATTAGATTTCAAGAAGAAATTAGATATAGCTCTTGGGGCTAAAGGGATCAAGGGATATGGGGCGGGGGGGGAAGGAGGATCAGGATATTGTATTTGATAAAACAGTCATGATCATAATGAATGACAGAGTAGGCTCGAAGGGCCGAATGGCCTACGCCTGTTTCTAGTTTCTATGTTTCTAAAATTAACCTCAGGCTCCATCTTAATAATCTGGAAGCTTGGCCTTCTGTTGGCTTTAATTTTGGCAGTGGGCCTCAGGTAAGTGTCGGGGGGAGGGGGGGTGGGGTAAAGAGAAAAGGAGGCCTGATCCAAGAGGGGCTCTTGTTCTCTTTCTGAATGCACAAGAATATATTTTTAAAATCTGATTGGTGGCTGCTGCTGAGGCCCAACAGCTGCTGAAGATACCAGGCTGGCCTGACTTTTGTTACACTTTTCGCAGACCAGTTACGTCAAGAGGCTTAAAACAGGTGTCGCTTGTGCTCCACATTTGCATATATAAGAGAATTAATGCTTATTTCTGGCAGCAACCAAGAATAGGAACTCCTTACCTCATCCTTCCTCTTAACATATACGGGTTTTAAAACCTCAAGCTTGGCATCAACTAATCATTATCGCCTAATTTAGCTCATTTTCTGTTTTATTCTTTTTACCATGGCAGTTTCATGCCATGCTCCTTCGCTTTATTTTCTTGATTTAAAAAAAAAATCAGCCTAGCTATTAATGGAAAAATATAGGGTGCGACCTTCTGGTCCGCTCGCTGTTAATGGGATTCCCCATTGAATCTACCCTCCACAGCCAGGAAACCTGGTGGGTGGAGAGTGTGAACAAGGGCAAACCCCATTGACAATGACGGGACTGGAAGATTCCACCACCGGCCACCAGCGGGCCGCCTCCGCAGCCGAGAAACATGCCGCACGGGGGCCAGAGAGTCCTGCCCTATACTTTTTCATTACTCCTGCCCATAGTAGTGAGTTCTGAATTATCTACCTTATTATTTTTAAAATGCACTGGTGCTTAGTATGGTGTGGAGTACAGTACTTAGTATGGAGCACAGTTCGCTCTCTGTCAGTTACTGGGCTGTCTTTGTTTGACTGTATTAAGACTGCTAACTTTGGAAAAATTTCAAACAGGATGATTTCTAAGCAGATTTTTGTTTTATTATAGTCTTTAAAATTTCATTGGCAACAATCTCGCCTTCAGATAACATCTTCAGTTATGCAAGGGTTACTGAACAATGGCTTATTCTGTTATTTTACCACAGGGCGGGAGGAGGAGGCAGGTGCCAGGTCTACCTTAGCCACAACAGGGAGCCACTGACATTGCTCTCAACCATGTGCTAGCTATCCAGTCAACTGAGTTGACTGCCACACTCATTACTGGGCATAATCTCCACATCAGAATTTTCTCACCAGTGGCCAGAATTGTGGTGGGTAGCTGGGGATAACTCAAAGTGAGGCCAAAAGTCAGATTTCTGCTGGCAGCAAAAGAAGTATGAATTTTCCTCTTAGCATTTCAGGGCAGCCTCATGGCAGATTGACATCCTCATAGATCCATGTCAGGAATCACATCTGCATTAACATAGTACTCACCAAAGTCACTTTTTCCCTGCATTAAGTGCCACACCAGGGCCACTGCCACATTAGCGGAAAATTAGATGGGTTTGATTCACGACTGGTTATAGGTGGCACGCACCTTCTCACCCTCACTTCAATCATGACGTTGAAGTGTACACTATATTGTAAACCTGCCTGTAACAGCCCCACTGCTCCGACGCACCACCACTGCTAAAGCTGCTTTCAGACAACACTGTTCACACTGAGTGCTGTGAGGCACTGGGAGTGATGTTCACACTGGGTGCTGTGGGGAGCACAGGGGTGTTGACACTGGGTGCTGTGGGGCACAGACAGGACTGTTCACACTGGGTGCTGTGGGGCCCAGACATTCAGGGATGGATTCTATTGGCAGAAGGTCAGCTGCCCAGGGTGGAATTGGCAGAGACATGAGGTTGCAAAAAATGGATGGGGTGGGGGGGAATGGCAGACAGAAGAATGACAAGGAGTAGGTGGGGATATTAGGAACAAGGGAGAGAGGGCAATGGCAGGCACAGGGATGACTGGAGGTGAGGGAGCTGGTGCCTGGCATGGAAGGCATACATGGACTTGGGCTGGATGAGGGAGGTTGCTATGGCACCAGAGGGAGGGGTACATGCAGACTTTAGACTGGAGGGTGGGGGATTAGTGTTGCACAAGAAGGCAGGGGCATACAGAGACGTATTACTGGAGGTGGTGGTGTGGGTGAGTCCGGAAGGAAATGGGAGGATGGGTGTGAGGCAGTCATGGGCCCAGGACTGAGGCCAAATGACCAGGGTGAGAGGTTAACGGCAGTCCTGAGGTTTTTGCTGGCTGCACTACTGGGCTCTCCATAGCATGCACGTTGTGGTCCCGGTTCAGGGAAGGGGATGGTCAGTGTGCTTAAATGGGGGTCATGCACAGCCGGATGTGCAGGCTGTGTTCAGTGCATCCACATAGTGGTCCTGGGGATGGTTAGCTTGGTGCGAGGCTGCAGGTGGAAGGTCATGGCCAGGGGAGGTATTTGCAGCCTGTAAATAGGGAAAACGTAATAAAGGAGGCTCTTGTGAGGAGTTGTCGTCTCTGTGTATCACCACGTAGATGGCCTTAGGATGAGGAAGGGAGAGGTTGAGCTGGAGCATGGGAACATCCATAGTGACGGGTTCATGGGAGAAGGCGGAAATGTCCACACCAATCACAGTGGGTTCCAGGGTTACTGGGGGAGGCTGGAGAATGACATGCTGGAGGCTTACCTGCTCATTGTGAGGGTCCAGGAGGATAAGTATGATGTTAACAGTGATGGGGGAGGGTCGCATTCGTCTTCATGTAGGGAAGAAGCACCGCCATGTTGTGACTCCAAACCAATGAGGCAGTTTAAAAACAAAATTAGAGAAAAACCCAACACAGGAGGTGTCTGAGGCAGTGTGGGAGGAATCCACAGCTGGATTCCAGACCCTTTCAGGAGGCAATCTCAAGTTTATTAGAATTTCAGCATGGAAATGAAATCTCAGCTGAGAGAACTCACAAAGACTTAATTGAAAAGTTTGAGTTCGAATCAGAAGCTCATGGTTCACTTTCACACTCATTTATACAAGGCATTTGGGTCACATTAGGAGTGGTCTCACTGAGCATTTAACTGTCAAAGGAATGTGAGAATGGAAGAGGCAGCCAGCCATTAAGGGAGCACAGCTGCTAGATATATGCAAGGAGCTGTATCAAACGCTGCAAACTGCATTGTCCATTTGACATGGGTCACGGGGCACAAGGCATCCAATCATTCCAAAAGTGCTGAGCAGGGGTAATCTCAAAGCCAAGTTGGGCAGTGTATAAGTGGCTTTAGCGAGGCTCAAATTAGATTTACAATGCTGTTCTCTTCCACCCTATATGACATTGAGGCTTCTTAGACATCTATGATCTGTGAGGGAGTGCCTCTACAAGGGTGAAACAGGGAAAAGCCAAGAGGACATGAGTGCATTTCTCCTCTCCCTTAGCAACATGTCAGTGACTGGAAAGGTCTTTACAAGTGCAGCCATGACAGTGGCTTCCTATCTTGGAGTGGGGGGTCCTGTAATTGTTCAGTGAGAAACATTCATCTCTTGGATCTATCTGTCCACATAAGAAGGAGGATTGTAGAATGCTGCCTTCTTGATGGCAGTGCTCAGATTGAGGAAGAAAAGAACAGCCTGGTGCCATCTCGCAGAACTTAAAGAGTCCCAGTCTGAGGTGCACGGTCCAGGGGTGCCCCAGGAAGACCCAAAGGCTGAGGAGGTCAGACCCATCCCATGGAAGCAACTGGTGTTACCAAGGGTACACTGAAGGTTCCTTTCCTATCTGGAGATGAGAGAGGGGCAGTGCCATGCATGTCTGCATTTGTCAAGAGATGTGGTAGCTCATGTCTGCCACATTTTGTGGAAGGCCAGCCCCTGCCAATGACCCTGAATGTCATCGCCACACTCAATTTGTTTTCAGAGATCCATAGGGAACCTATGCGGCATCTCTCAATCCTCAATGCATTAATGTATCAAGGAGGTGATGGATGCCCTATGCAGGAAGCTCTCCAATGCATGAAGCTCTCCACGCTGCTAGATTTCTGGGAAATATAGTGATCTCCGAGTGTTGGGTGTGATTGATTGCACACATGTCACTTTAAGATCTCCTTGGCAGTAGCTCCTGATTATCATTAACAGGAAGGGGTTCCACTCCCTCTGTGTTTAGCTGGTCTCTGATCATCAGAAACACATCATGCATATTTATGTCAGGTATGCTGGGAGTTCTCATGATTCCTACATCCTAATTCACACCCAGATGGGTAGCCCTGACACTACTGCATTGTCCACAATATGCCTCGGAGGAGAGATACAAAATGGCACACTCTGTGGCAGGATCCATCGCTGAGAAAATCATTGTCATCCTGAAGATGTGCACCCGTTGTTCGGACCGCTCATGTGGGGCTCTGCAGTACTCTCCAGAGAGGGTGTCCCACATCATTGTGGTCTGCTGTGCCCTGCACAACTTAGCACTTGAAAGGGGAGATCATTTGCCACAGGGAGACATGGAGCTGGCAGAGATTTACTCGGATGAGGAAGATTTGGAAGGGCAGAAAGCTGAGGAGAGTGATAATGGCCAGCTTCCGTGTGAGGATGCCATTACAGTGACAAAACTCGGAAGACACACGCCTGACACAGTGCCCATCACAGCATTCCAGCAGGACTAAGATCCAGGCAAAGGGACATGAGTGAATTTCTTCTGTCCCTTAGTAACATGATGTGAAGATGCCGGCGTTGGACTGGGGTGAACACAGTAAGAGTTTTAACAACACCAGGTTAAAGTCCAACAGGTTTATTTGGTAGCAAACACCATTAGCTTTCGGAGCGCTGCTCCTTCGTCAGATGGAGTGGAAATGTGCTCTCAAACAGGGCACAGACACAGAAATCAAGATACAGAATACTGATTAGAATGCGAATCCCTACAACCAGCCAGATCTTAAAGATACAGACAATGTGGGTGGAGGGAGCATTAAGCACAGGTTAAAGAGATGTGTATTGTCTCCAGACAGGACAACATGCAAGTCCAGGAGGCAAGCTGTGGGGGTTACTGATAATGTGACATAAATCCAACATCCCGGTTTAGGCCGTCCTCATGTGTGTGGAACTTGGCTATCGGATTCTGCTCAGCGACTCTGCGCTGTCATGTATCGTGAAGGCCGCCTTGGAGAACGCTTACCTGAAGATCAGAGGCTGAATGCCCGTGACTGCTGAAGTGCTCCCCCACAGGAAGAGAACAGTCTTGCCTGGTGATTGTCGAGCGGTGTTCATTCATCCGTTGTCGTAGCGTCTGCATGGTTTCCCCAATGTACCATGCCTCGGGACACAGTAACCCCCACAGCTTGCCTCCTGGACTTGCAGGCTGTCCTGTCTGGAGACAATACACATCTCTTTAACCTGTGCTTAATGCTCCCTCCACCCACATTGTCTGTATCTTTAAGATCTGGCTGGCTGTAGGGATTCGCATTCTAATCAGTATTCTGTAACTTGATTTCTGTGTCTCTGTGCCCTGTTTGAGTGCACATTTCCACTCCATCTGATGAAGGAGCAGCGCTCCGAAAGCTAATGGTGTTTGCTACCAAATAAACCTGTTGGACTTTAACCTTAGTAACATGTCAATGATTGAAAAGATCTTTACAAGCAGAGACATCGCAGGCAAGGTCAGCACTGGGCGTAGGACCTGTAACCCTCAAGGATGATGAAAGCCACATTATTAGAAAGATCAGCAACCAAAGCTGCAAATAGCTGGTGTGTAAGGTGAAAGGCAACACATCAGTACACACCCTGCTTCAGCTGCACATTGTGCAGTCATTGCCACCAGAAGGAGACACTTGCAGTGGCCAGAGAGATTAGCACATAGTTGAAGGGACCATAAAAGTTCCAGGTCATGTGCTTTCATACTCACAATGAACACAGCTCAGTGTTGATGATACAACATTACATTTAACCCTTCAGGACACATGAACATAGTGTGTTGAAAGGCTTAAAGGATCAAATCTCAATGTTCAGTCACTTTCGGCATATGGCTTGACATATCTCTCTTACATGGCACAAGGAGCGAGTGACTAACATAATCGATTCTGCAAATATGAATCTGAGGCATACAAAAGGAGACAATCACAGAGTGGGAGCTTGGGCCACTCTTGCAATAGGAGGCTGCACTGAGCTTTGTGCAAAAGGCATTCCCATGATGAGACCATTATCATGAACTCAAAATGTATTTACAAAGGTGTGTGATATATACAGTGAAAGAACCCCCATGCCACCATTGTGCTCTCAGTATTTCTCAATTTTCCTAAGCCTACTGCTATGTCTTGGTGCAGCCCTAACATCCACAGCAGAGATGGAGGAGGCCTGCTGACTGCTACGCCCTGTTTCCTGTGATGACTTCAAAGAATGTCCTTTGGAGGGGACTTCCAGCTGGACTTGATTTGTTGCCAGAAAGATGACCAAGGATAGCCTGAAATCATCCTTGGATTTCATCGGAGTAAATCTAGCAGGAAAGGCACGGTGGCACTGTGGTTAGCACTGCTTGCCTCACAGCGCCAGGGACCTGGGTTTGATTTCCGGCTTGGGTCACTGAGAGTATGGAGTTTGCATGTTCTCCCCGTGTCTGTGTGGGTTTCCTCCAGGTGCTCTGGTTTCCTCCCACACTCCAAAGATGTGCGGGTTAGGTTGATTGGCCATGTTAAATTGACCCTAGTTTCAGGGGGATTAGCTTGGTAAATATGTGGGGTTACGGAGATAGGGTGGGATTGTTGTCGGTGCAGGCTTGATGGGCCAAATGGCCTCCTTCTGTAGGGATTCTATGATCCTGCCATCAGCGAGTGGCATTCCGCTTCCCACCAATGTGAAACACACTGTGGGGAGGGAGAAAAATCCTGCCCAAAGTTTCCTTGTTGGATTTTTCCCCAAATAACCAATATTATGGGTAGGACATTTGGTTAAGTACCCAGGCTTTTGGTACTACAAGTGCTTTTTTATGTCCAAAATGGCATTTGTGTTGTGGATACTCAGTTCTGGCATTTGCTGCACCGAATGCCATTTTAGCAATGGTCAAACAAGAGGAGCCTTCATCCCTATCAGAAGCCGACATTAGGACTTTGATATATGCAAAAAAGGCACATAAAGCCAACCTCTGCTCCCTCTCGTAACTTTGGTGTGCCCCTCAGGCAGTCTACACCAGTTCTGATTGCCTCTGCAAAAAATAATAAGTGGCATGGAACATAAGAAAGGTTATTGCTCAAATCACCATTGCTCCCAGCCCTGAGATCAACAACCACGTTTCTTGTCCTGATCTCCAGGGCAACATCCCATCCTTCTAACTACCACTACCACTTGACCCCAACCTCGGCCTCAGTTCTGACTGCCTAGCTTTCCTCCTTCCATCTCCAATCACAATTTCTGGCCCTGCCAACAATACTGTAGACCCTCATGATGTTCCTTCCTGACCTATATCACTCCTGCCTCCATTACATTTTGAGACCCAGCCAACAACACTCCAGGTCCCATCTTACCCAATCATTTACTTGAACGTTGCTTATAAAACTGTGCCAGCTGCTAATTCTTCATCCTCTACATAATAATGAGGCCCATGGCCCAAAATCGCATGCTCCTCAGCCTTTCCCATTGTAACATTCTGCAGGTTGTGCGCCCCAACAATAGATCCTGCTGAATTTATGAGGCAACATGTTTTATAGCCCGATTTCTCCTTTTACCTGACAAAGGTAACATCCTTTCATGTTAAGAACTAAAACAATGAAGAAAATGCAACCAAACTGCACTGTTTACTTTAAATGCCAATCTTTCTACATTCAGCTGGCAAAAAGGGTGAAAACTATTGAAGAAATTACCTCAAAGGTTTGCTGTTCTGAGGTGTTCACTCAGCCCAAGTGGCCGGTCCTTCACCCATGTGAAAAACACAAGGTTAATTCTCAACGTTGAGAATTTTGCATCACGTCTCACCTCTGTTATTCAGTCCCTTATCTTGAGCAGTATAAATAATAACGTGCTTTAGGAAGAAAATCAGATAAAGAAGCTATGTTGTTGTACTCCTGGAGATTTTTTCATATCCTTCTGGAAAGAATCAGATGTTCCCACTGAATTGTGCTGACAGCTTTCAAATATTGATGGAAACCAAGCCAAGCTAGAAGTTGTTGCGATGAAACAAGGGGCACTTGTATTAAACTTCTCTTGATAATGACCATAGCCTTTAATAGTCATGGCACCACCCTTCTAAATTAACTTTCTGAATATTACTGAGCCATTTTTTGCTAAAAGATGTTAAACAAGGCTAGCATTCTTGATTAATTATGTGAATCTTATTAGCAACACAATACTTCCAGTGTTACCAGTATCTTCAACATAAAGTTCAAAAATGTCAGTGACACAATTTCACTCTTCATTCAAAATGATATAATAGGAAAATGCTCACACAGGAGCCAAGACATTTGTAGTTTGATAAAAGTTTATGGGGAGGCGATGGCCTACTGGTATTACCACTAGACTATTAATCCAGAAACTCAGCTAATATTCTGGGGACCCAGGTTCAAATCCCACCACGGCAGCTGGTGGAATTTGAATTCAATAAAAAATATCTGGGATTAAGGACCTACTGATGACCATGAAACCATTGTTGATTGTTGGAAAAGCTCACCTGGTTCACTAATGTCCTTAAGGGAAGGAAATCTGCCATCCTTACTTGGTCTCACTTGCATGTGACTCCAGGACCACATGTGGGGCACAGTAGGGTAATTAGGAGTGGCCAATAAATGTTGGCCATCCAGTGACGCTCATGTCCCATGAGTGAATTTTAAAAATCTTAAATTCTGGTTGTAATTTTAAGGAGTAAATACATGATTTGCACAATTGGTTGATCAGTACCTGAAAAAGAATGGTAAATGATGTTTTCCAGCATTTTTTATTTTCATTTCATGGTTTTGATGTTCATGATTTCCTTTTCAATGAGGTTTTAAGAGTACTTGGGATCAATTTTCATTTTCAGTGATGATGATCGCAACGTCTTCCCAATGAAGCTCATCAGTAGCGGAAAGAACTTACATAGACATGGCGCAATAGGAATATATTGGCAAGTTGCCAGCATTGAAGAGTTTTGACAGGCAGCCTTTGACTCAGAGAGCCAGGACATTCAATGGTTCTTCCTTAGAGCAAACCTGGAATGGGTCCTTAAGCAGACTGGGGTGGTCAATCCCAGGCGGGGACCAAACATGAACCAATTGGTCTGGGGAAGTTTAGTATAGGATCAGGTGGGGCATTCATTGGCAAAACTGCTTCAAAACATTTGTTTCCTGTGAGGTTTGCTATGGTACCTTTAATGACTTTTGCTTTGGCCATTCAGTGCTCAGTTCCACAATGCAGTGCAAATGTGGTTCACCCAATCGAAAAGTAAGACTACATCAATGTCCTAAATACAGTGTTGGTCACCAATTTTAATGGAATTTCTGTCTGTTTTGGGTGTGAACACTGGCCGTCTATTTCTATGCCCACTTTCAAGGGTGGAAGTTAATACGCCTCTGGTAGACTCTCTTTCTGCCATATAGCTGAATTGAGGCCAAGTGACTGAAATGCCCCTGAGCCAGGCAGAAATCTGATGGATTTATGTGAATTAGGCTTCTTAGAGAGGCCCCTGACATATTTCAATGGACTACACAGTGGAACAATTGCTGTGGACATTCCACAGGTGCCAGACACCCTGCAGAATCACCAAAAGATAAGTTCCAATTTTTTTCTCTTGTATCCAGGAAGGGTAGGAATTCTCTTCCAACCCCACAGAAGAGTTTGAGCCACTGGCTTCCCCACCTCCTAATTCTGGGTTCCTGAAACCCTCCCAAACCCCTGGCCTCCCTCTATCCTCTCCTGCACCATTGCCCAACTTTCCCCTTCCTGTCAAACAAATGCCTTGTTGCCAGCTGGTAAACCTATGGGAACCCAAACCTTGCAGGCTTTCAGATGACACTTTGCAGTGGGTAGCTCAGTGACTCCATTTAAATGAGGCCCAATCATTAAGGCTGAGGCCCTCCCCAGCTCCAAATGCTGGCACACCAGATGGTCAGTAAATGCTGTCTGCTGTTCTAATGCCTTGGAATTAATGTTCTTGTGTTAACCCCCATAAGTTCCATGGGGGGTCTTTAATTGATCTTCCCCTGGGGCTCATTGAATATGAGTTCCTTTGGTAACAGGCAATGGTCTGCCCATGTGGAACCCGTCACCTGAGCCTTTTATAAGGCAGACACAGGGAATGGTCTGCAGAACTATTGCCCTGGTGGGGACTTGTTTATGTACACCACAGAGTAATGGCTTTATTTTACGTTTAACAATGAATACCATTCCTTTCCAGTCAGGCTTCCTGAGTTATTACAGTTCCCTCCTTAATTATATAGATAAATAAGTGAGTGTTTTTCCCATTCTGGAGTCAGACTCTTGCAGCAGCCCATTCAATGAGACCATCTTAAAATATTTTATCAATCCTCTCAGATTATTATTTATTCACTTGCCTTCAGATTTCAATTTTGTGAACATTACTATCCCTATTTAGCTTTCACTGAGCTCAGTTTTCTTTTGTTAAAAATACCCTCAAAATTTGTTTCGTAAAGCACTATAAATAGGAATGATTCACAAGGCAGCGAGAATCATTGAGAAGTAATTAAACTTTGCTAGCAATAGCTATAATTGTAGATAAGCTGAAAGTTCACTTGCAGTTCATTTCTGTTTGTGTTCAATTGAGCATAGCTGCTCGGAAAGTACAGTGTAATTTTGAAAACGATGGCACTAGCATTTGGTTTTTTCAACCATTGACCTATACAAAGTAAGCACAAGCATGTGGAATCAAAGGATTCCCCTCCAAACCACCTTCATCTCCCCCAAAAAGCCAAAGGCTGTAAAGGTCTGAGTGCTGACAGAGTAAGATAGAGCTAAGAGAGTTTATCGCAGGAAGGATACCACAAGTGCAGAGTGAAAGCATAGAGTGACGAGCTGGTAAAAGTCCAGAGTTCTCCATCACAAGTTCCCATTTCACAGTAAGTGAAGGGTCAGGTGTTAGGTGGTAGTAAACGATTCGAAACTCAAAGGGAAACCAAGATTAACTTCCTTTAAACAGTGAATAATGTATAATTTTTCAAAACGGAGTCATCAATTTATCTATTTTGTATTTGTAAAACACATTATACTAAAGTTGAGACATCCTCCAACCCCAAACCGATTTAACACTGAATGTGGCTTGGATGACCACAGAAACTGGCCTTATTAAGAGGTCGCAAAATTATAGGTAACAATAAGGTTACCAAGGGTTAAGTTGTCCTGCGGATTCTTATTTGAATCCTGAGCAAGTCAGTAAAGGAATTTGAGCAAATGCAACTCTGGAAAATCTGAACCTGTGGGCTGGACTCTTAGTGGGGAAAACTCAATATTGAATGAATTCCAGGCCCTGACCATATTCCTGAGCATCATCGCTATTGCAGAATGGCTTTTACATTTAGATAGCTTAATTTACCAGCGGGCAAGGTCAATATGCAATTCAAAGTGCTGTGAGCCTCTGGGAGACAGGAGCTACCTGTCAGGGATTAGGGCCAAAGTGTGTGGCAGCCAATCTGGGGGCTGCCGGTACTTTGCTGATTAGAGTTAGCAGCTCCTCAGGAGACCATGGTCTAAAGCACCCATGGGTGACAAGATTTGAAGCAACATTTATACCAGCGGTAGTTGGCCCCTTAGATTCCAACCCAAAATAATTGCAGAGAAAGTTACTTGGGCTCTGCAGTAAATCCGACAGCTGTGCAGTACTGTGCACAAGCCTATTCAGGCTCGCTCTAAAAGATTTCAAAATTTCAAATCTGAATGGACAGGCCCCTTAACCAGCTCCTTATGGAGATTTACAGGCTGTTTGTTGGCAGCAACTGTGTTTCCCACTACCCCCTCCACCCTCAGCCATGCCTTTGAAAATACAAAACACTTTCTGGAGCCGTCTGGATCCAAGAGGACCTGACTGGGATTGTGATTTGTAATTCCCACCCACGCTGAATCCCATTCTGCAGCCCTTTAAAATCCAGCTCAGTTTGGTTTGTGTATTAAATTTTTAAGTATATGCATTGGCTATCTGTTCCTTCACCTCACCTCTTGATGGGAACATATCTCTTGTAAAATAGGTTGGGACATGCACAAGTCCCGCAGATGCCCTGCTAACCTTTGGGTTTTTCCAGCCTGGGGTTATTTGTATATGAGAGGCAGAGTCCTTATAGCCTATGCTGTGAGTACATGATTGATGCTTGACAGACCCAAGGCTGGAGCAATTCTAACTGTGTAAGCTTGCCAATGTCATCCTGACATGAGCAAGCACCATGTGTAGGTAAGATCAAAATGAAAATACATTTTTATTTAAACAGTAAGTTGTTATTAGATTATTAAGAGAACAATTCTTTAAGACAAGACATTAGGAAACAATTTAGTGCTTCCTGCTTTGAAGATAAGCCACAAATGAGGGGCAACAATGAAGGTTTTAGAGATCAAAGTTTTAGCTTGCTCTGTTTAGGTTTTACAATTCTTACTGCATAGGATATCAGACAATCAGCCAGCATGTTTGTGTTGATTCTTTGCTGAAACAATCCAAAATTAATCCCATCGAGTTACTTTTTAACCATAGCCTTGCAATTACCTCAGCTGTACCCTCTCCATTCTGAAATGCTTGGGACCAAGACATTCCTGGATTTCAGAAATTTTCTGGATTATGGGATGACGTTAAAATGCCTAACCACAAGTGTGTCAACTATATATATAATAGATATAGAAATGTGTGTGTACCTTTAACTTCAAACATGCAAAAACTAGTGTTAAGGCACAAAGGTGCAGCTTTTCAAATCCATCCATTTGAAAATGTGGGCTGATGCACTAATGCACTAATACACAGGGATTGAGCATAGGCAACAGATAAACAACACACACCTTTAAGGCTCTTTGACAGCATTGATCAGTGGGTCCAGGGCTGCTGCACGTGAGTCTATGAACCTATCGAAAAAATCTGAACAACTGATGTTTCCGGATTTTGGAGATCCAAACTAGAGCAACTTTTCTCTTAAAAGATGCATTGGCACAACTATTCTCTATGACAAGACAATCCAAGCTCCATAAAAGCTTACCTAGAAAGATCCAAGTTAGCCAGCATGGACCTGTAAAAGGATATCATGCCTGCCAAAATTAATTGAGTTTCTTGCAGAAGTTAATGGGCTATATTGATGAAGACTGCAGTGGATGTTGTATGCGAGCATCTGAAAAATATTTTTTAAGAGTTTGGTTGCTAAATTTAAAGCACATTATATTAAAGAACTGGGAAACATTTTGTGGAGGAGAGGGAGTCTCATCTGCAGCTGGACAGCCGGCGAGAGACCCACATGGCTTCCTTCGGGGATGGTTCCCTCCATCCACCCCTTCCTATGCTGAGTCCCTCAGTCAAGCCCTGAGTGCCTTTGAAGAAAGCCCCCCCCCCCACCCCCCTCCCCGCCAGAGACATCAAGCACCCTGCATAGATTTACTTGTAATGTGCATCGCATAGTGACAGGCCTGCCCATCTGGGTTAATACTAGGATGAGTCCTTTAAGTGGTCATTAATCATCCACTTAAGGGTCTCAATTGGTGCTGGGGTGGGAAGGTCAACCACTGGCCTTCCCACCGCAGACCTAATCAGGGTGGAGATGAGAAGGCGGTTCAGTTAAATGCCCACTTTGCATGCGTACAAACACACCCATAGTGAGGACAGACAATTTCATCCAGTGCGTCAGCATGGATAGGAAGTTGGTTAAAGGACAGAAAACTTAAAGAATTTGAGCATGGATATTGATTATGGATTCTTAATGGACTTGATAATGATTATTTCAATGCTCTGAATGTGGATAGAATGAACACAATATGAAAATCTGCTGATCAATGTCTGATAAATGTTGCAAAATGTGAAGTGCTATATTTTGAGAGGAAGAATATGTAGACAGCATATATTTAGCTTGTGTTTTACTTTGTTATAAGAATGATCAATGCTTATATATATATTTGGAAAAGAAAAATTCTAATTTTCTCATTCTAATCTGAGTTTTTAAAAAATGAACTCTGAAAGTAAACAAAGTTTCTTTGATAGGAAGGGATAGGATGAGAACAGGAGAGAGAATTAGGATGGAAATCATAGAAACCCTACAGTGCAGAAAGAGGCCATTTGGCCCATCGAGACTGCACCGATCACAATCCCACCCAGTCCCCACCCCCATATCCCTACATATTTACCCGCTAATCCCTCTAACCTACCTAGGACTCTAAGGGGCAATTTTAGCATGGCCAATCAACCTAATCCAGACATCTTTGGACTGTGGGAGGAAACTGGAGCACCCGGAGGAAACCCACGCAGACACAGGGAGAATGTGCAAACTCCACACAGACAGTGACCCAAGCCGGGAATCGAACCCAGGTCCCTGGAGCTGTGACGCAGCAGTGCTAACCACTGTGCTACCGTGTCGCCCACAATCAATTGAGGGTGAGGGGCCTCTTGGTACCTGACATTGTGAAGAGCAAATGTATGGCGAAGAGTGAAATGCGTAACAATAAAGCCTTCTCTGTGCCAATGAAAAATAGTCTCAGTGTCGCAAAATTCTCTTCATAACCATTTCTCATTCCTGATATAATGTTGTTGAGTCAATTTTATACATTTTCTCTGGTTTTAATTTGCTTTTTTTTTCAAAGCTGCACATTGTAGTCTAAAGGATGGTCAATCCGTGGCATTGTAGTCATAGTCCCAATATAAAACCCAAAGTGCCATAAATCGTTTTTATTTCTCGATCTGTCTGCGCTCACATTTTCAAGAAGTTATATTATTGAGCCTCAAGGTTCAGGTTTTACACCTTGTTAAACATCCACTCAGACTAGAATTATTGCATTAATTTGCCTGTAATTCTATTTTTAAAAAATACTACATTTCTGTTCTGATGAAGGGCGATCCAGACTTGATGTTGGCTGGAATCTTATCATTGTTCATACTGGTGGGATTTTCCCATCCTTCTGCAGTGAATGAAGATTTAGCTGGCTGCCAAATTCCCTGACCTCGTTGCAGCGGGAGCGTGGCGTGACTGGTTAGTAAGATCGTGCCCGTTGGTTCTATTTTCTCTCCACAAATGCTGTCAGATCTGCTGAGATTTTCCAGCATCTTCTGTTTTTGTTTCAGATTCCAGCATCCTCAGTATTTTGCTTTTAACTACATTTCTTCTGTCTTGTAACTTCCAATATTAATCAACTGAAGAACCAATAAAGGGGACCACAACTGAAATAATTTGATCTTTCACCTGGGGAAAAGAGTGCTGTCTTTCATGGCTTTATTTTTCAGTTTTTAGTCAGCAAAAGCTGAGTAACTCTGTCCAAGCTAAAGACTGGCTGCATAGGAAAGATTAATCAGAATGACTGAATGCCAATTCTCATGTATAATGAAGAAGGCTGAGACTGATTGTAAAATTCGTGACAATCTTGGTTAACTCTGGAATCATAGCACAGAAACTTTAGAAACTTGAGAACAAGTTCAGTAGTAAAAGGGTGCCAACCTCTCTGCACTCTTTCCAATACTTCTTTGAAAATTTTTGAGTGTGATGCTGCAGTTGCACTGATGTAGTAAAAGTGCAATAAATAAGTTTAAATTGCTCCTTTTTCAGCTGATTGCTAACAGATAGTTTAGCCACTGCAAAACAGATGTCCTTCCACTTCTCTTAACTTCAAAATGCAATTCAGATGGCCTGTTGCAGTATGCCCATATATGGTAGGCAGTTATAGAGATGTACGGTTAACTTTGCAGGAGACAACAGCCAATAGATAAACTGAGTGGAAGCACTTTGTGATGTACATATTTTCCTTAGTTACTGGCAGATGGTGCGACCTCTCTTGAGATTTGTTGTTCTAGCTTTCTGGGGAAAAGGTGTCTTCGGGCCAAACAAGGCAGCACTTTCCTTAACCTGCTTTGTACAGTCGCAATTCCTCTGCTGAATTGGGGAGGCAGGGTCCATTGATCCACAACTTGCTCAGACACTCAGGCTTGAACCAAAATAATATTTTCTAATAGGCAATGCAAACTTCACTTTGAATGACTACTTCCCTTTAAACAGCTCCTGCTGCTCTTTAACCAAAATAAATAAAGTGCCTTTCATAACCTTGGTATGTCCTGAAGCATTTTACCTCCAATGACGTATTTATGAAGTGTAGTCACAGTTGTGAGTAGCTACAGCAGCAGCACAAAGTATCTGGCCAACCATTGGGCTGAATATTACAGTGTGGTGCCAACAGTGGGTTCTGCACCCAGCAACAAAGGCATGTAACAGACCGTCGTCCTGCCCAATGTATACTGGAGGATGGGTTGTCCGGTCTCAGAGGCTGCAAACTGTGGCCCAAAACAAGGCCACGGCATGCTCTTTAAAGGGCCCGCTGGCATGGGACAGGATTAGTTCACCCATCATATGCTCAGTGAAGAGGAGAAACTGTGTTTGTGAAGATTTCTGAGTTTTGCAGTCTATCCAGGTAAGTTTATTTTAATTTGAGTTTATGTCTGTCAACCGTCATAATTTTGTCATAATTTTCATAAATCAGCAAGTCTCCCATCTTTACCCAATGAGGAGTTGTTCATTAGTGACATATTTCAATGCATAAATGTCTGCCCAATTGGAGCACGAGGAGAGGTGCTCCAAAAGAGACAAAAAGCTGCCCCCATGTTCAGTGTGGCTGCCCTTGGTCCCCTCCTTCGTGCAAAGGATGATAGGCGTGATCCATTAACTCCGAGTGCTGGGAAGAGGACGAAGCCCGGGCAGACTCATGCTGCGTGGGGGGAGGTCACTGACGAAGTCAATAATGTTGACATTGTGAGGAGGTGCCACAAGAGACTGAATGTCCTCATGAGGTTGACAAGGTTGAGTATGGCATCAATAGATCTTGCAAGCAAATGCAATAGGTATTCAGGATTAGCTGTGTACCGAAAGATGCATATTTCCACAATGGTGCAGCTGTCCTAGACCATGCCATTCTGCACTCCAAGTAATAATCTAGTTAAACAACGGGTGGTTGGCAAGATCACCTTATAACGCCAGAGTATAGACTTCTGTCGGCCATGCGCTATAATGCGAACCCACATAAGAGTGAGCCTGTATGTGTAAGAGTATATCCAACATGCAAGTCCTGACTCCTTTCAATGAGCAAGTGCTGGTCCTGTGGCCACCCAACAAGTACAGGAGCATCTAAAATGGTGAGGTTGGAGGGAGGCCTGGGTTAGTTGAGAGGGCAGAAGAGGAGATGGTAGAGAAGAGGAGATGGCTCATGTTGGTTTAAAGGAGGTTAGGAAATATGCAATGTGTTTCGCAAAGTGAGATCACACATTGGAACCTTAACAAGCTTCACAATCAGAAGCTTCACATCATTGTCCAATGTTCCATAGAGTCTGCAGAGTTCATTTGTGCATGTCAGGTTGTGTAAAGGTTCTTGTGAGTCATGTGACAGGACTGATGCATCAGGTAATCTGATACCCATTTACCTCCCATATGATCGTTCTCTGTTACAGGCTGCAGTAGAATTTGTGAAGCAACCTCCCACCTTGAGGAGGAGGATCCCTCACAGCATCACATCCTCTCTCTGCACCCAGCACCATCGCAGATACTTCGGCAGGGTTCAGCGTGTCTGACAACGGTCATGAGATCACCAGTGAGGGCATTTTGCATTCACACATGCAGCTGCTGGAACAGGCCTCTGGCTGTTGGAGGAGTGTCATCAGTGATTCAGAGGCTGATTTTGAATTGGATGATGAGCTTTTGGTTTCGTCCAACAGGTACTAGATCCTGGATGATCAGTGTGAGGATTTGCCAAGTATACCCAAAGGGTTGTGTGCTCTGGCCCAGACATGTCCACCCAGGCCATGAGCGCTGCAATCACTCATTCTTCAGAATGCCATGCTCACTTCATGGATGCACTGGCAATTGTCCTGGAGAGGCCAACCAAGTTAAAGTAAAGTTTATTTATTAGCCACAAGTAAGACTTACATTAACATTGCAATGAAGTTACTGTGAAATTCCCCTAGTCGCCACAGTCTGGCACCTGTTAGGGTCAATGCACTTAACCAGCACATCTTTCAGAATGTGGGAGGAAACTGGACCACCCGGAGGAAACCCACGCAAACACAGGGAGAACATGCAGACTCCACACAGACAGTGACCCAAGCTGGGAATCGAACCTGGGTCCCTGGCGCTGTGAAGTAGCAGTGCTAACCACTGTGCTACCATGCCGCCCAAAAGCATTGCGCACACAATTGCCAGGATGTGCTCCACCCTGTACAGCATCACCCCATCTCTGAGCTCCAGGACGTAGACCCAGGGCGCCAGGGGAACTGGGAGCTTGGTCATCCACTCATCTCCTGGAAACTCACAGTTGGCAGGAGAAGCAACCAATCTTATTGGCATGGAGTGAGTGGCTGCTGCTGCCACCTAGAAGTTCCTCTCGAGGCATTTCCGATGGGGACAGCATCTCTTCCATTCATTGGCTACTGGCACAGGCCTAGAGCATTGCCATGGTGACTGAGGACTTGCATGCAGCTTAGCAACAGTCTCCTGGAGAGGCCTGCCGTAAGCTGCCTGCAACAAGCCTGTCGTGAAAAGGTTCACGTCACTGACACTTTCAGGTTGACAGCATTGAGTGCCTCCCAATGGGTGAGATCTCCACAGCAAACCTTTCACAAAGTGATGTTACATAGGCTCTTAAACCCTGAGTTGTGTTTGCACTGAGTCTCACTCAGTTGCAGCTAGCTGAATAGTTGCCTGTATCCCCTGGGGAAACATAAAGTCGATGAGAGTTTCTAGGCTCCTTCAGACCATCAAGGTCTGGCACTGCTCTACCCCCTTCCTGGGGACCCACACATCCTGAGCCTCCCTGTGATTCCTTATCCCTCTCACCCTTCTTCCCCCCACTCCTCCTAATCCTTCACTCCTCCTCACAGAAGGTTGTGTCTCTAAAGACACCACAATCTCCAGCTGTTTCCAAGAGTTTTCGCTCCTCACCCCTGGATTATGGATAGGAAAATATTAAATAAACAATCCAAAGAGCTCCCTGAATGGGAAGAGAGTCCTTCTAATGAGGAAATAGCCAAAATGTAACTGCCCACTGAAATTAGCAGTCTCCACATTCAGCGGATTTTGTACTCCTTAAACACCTATCTCTTAGGTTAGGTGGATTGGTTAGGTTAGGTCGATTGGCCATGCTAAATTGCCCCTTAGTGTCCAAAGATGTGTAGGATAGGTGGATTAGCATGGGGTTACAGGGATAGGGCAGGGGGTGGGCATGGGTAAGGTGCTCTTCAGAGAATCGGTGCAGATGCAATGGGCTGGATGGCTTCCTTCTGCACTGTAGGCGACATGGTGGCACTATGGTTAGTACATGGTTAGCACATCCATGAAGTGACCACTATGGTTATATGGCCTCAAACCATATAAGGAGATAGTCTGACTGCAAGCCATATGAGGAAATATTAGGCCAGATGACCAAAAGTTTTATCAAATCATACAATCCCTACATAGAATCATAGAAACCCTACAATGCACAAGGAGGCCATTCGGCCCATTGAGTCTGCACCGACAATAACCCCACCGACAACAATCCCACCCCAGGCCCTATCCCCACAACCCCACACATTTACCCCACTAATCCCTCTAACATACACATCCCGGGACACTAAGGGCAATTTAGCATGGCCAATCAACCTAACCCACACATCTTTGGACTGTGGGAGGAAACTGGAGCAAGTGGAGGAAACGCACACAGACATGGGGAGAACATGCCAACTCCACACAGACAGTCACCTGAGACCGGAATTGAACCTGGGTCCCTGATGCTATGAGGCAGCAGTTGTTGTTGTTGTTGCTATAGTAATGTGATTTCATTAACAGGCAAAGAACACATAGACTGCATCTAATGTATTAAAACTGTCACCTGTTTATTTTGGCAACAATGAGGTAAGTTTTGTTTTAGCACAGCTTCACAATTTTTTCCCCCTTAGGGAACAGTGGGGAGGTGACCCAGGCTGATTATCAGCCCACTGAACCGTGTCATGAACACTTGTTCTGTTGCCAACAACTCCTGATGCGGAACTTGAACCCGGAGCTGGTGGCCCAGACAAAGAGATGCTACCACTGTGGCACATGACCTCCGGCATGAGGTAAGTCTTTAAGTTCAAAATCTGTAACTAGTTAGGCTCATAAACATCTTATAATGTTTTTAGGTTTTCATTTCCAGGCACTGTGTCAAATCATCGACTTTGCAAAGTTGCAAGCAAACACTATACTTACGCGTTTAAGATAAGTCAGACTGAGCACTGAAACAACATGACTGATCACTGGTTTCAGGGCTCATAACTAAGTTATTTTACGATGGAGAGATCATTATCAGTGTGGGAAGTAGAGGAAATTGGTAACACTTCAACCACTAAATCATCAGACCACTCATACTTATCAGAACCTCCAGATAAGCTCTATAAAATAAACTGGTTTACAGCAGGAAGTTAGGTAGATTGTGATAGGCCTATACTTTGATCCTTTCTGTAGTAAAGACATTGGGCTCTATTGAATTATATCCTGTGTGACAGTGTAATCTTGTCAATGGTTGCATCAAAATGGCACTAAAATCTGAAATCCTTGGGTAGAATATCAGACAAATGTCGGGTACAGTTGAATTTAAGTATTCATTCCATTCATTTGGATTGTTTTAAGAAAACACAAAGCCCACCTGTTTTGGAGCACTTCTCCAGCACAGCAGAACTCATGCCCAATTGGGTAATGAGTTGCAGATCCTGGTATTAGTTCTGGCTCTGAAGTTATGAGTTCTCCAGGTTCCTGCAGTGTGTTTATAGGGTTGGAGATTTTCTGCAGCTTGAGGAGGAAGAGTTGCATGCTTAAAGATCACAAAATTCAGGTATGACGCCTCTCCATGTCTGAACTCTGAGATCACTTGCATGGCACCTTCAATCTTGCCCATATGGCTGTCCATTGCAGATGGATCCTGCACAGTAAATGTGCATGACAGGAAGCATAGTGGGAGTATAGAGTTTGCAGGTGCCCACCCACACATATGGGCAGACACAGTTTCTCCCATCTGGACCAGTTGGGGAAGCAGAGTTCAGCAGACTGAATCTTTGAGAGTTGGTTCCCACCTGTGCCTATCTCAGATTCACTGGCAGGGTAAGTAAGGTCAAGACATTTTTGAAAATATTTGTTTAGCTGTCCGGTTAGGAACAACAGTTCTAACTCTGCTTTTTTGTTTCATTTTATTTTTGAAAATATCATACCTACACCATTAATTGGGACTCCTATATAGTGATACATAAAATCTCAAATCACAGGCCTGGAATTTGCAATGTTTTGGACAGTAGGCCATCCCTTCTCCTACCTCCACCTTAGCCAGGGTTGGTGTCTGTGACAGTTATGCTTCACCATGGAGGATGTCACAGAATAGCAGCTGGACCTACAGCTGCAGCATAGGGCAAGGAAGGTGCTGCCAGTGTCCGTCAATGTCACCATGGGCCTCAGTTTCTACCCCAGCAGATTCTTCCAGGCTGGAGCTGGCAACATCATCAACGTCGCCCGGTTCATTGCTCATTGGGCTTTTCCGAGGCCACTAAAGTCCTGTACACCCAGAGAGCGGATTGCATTGTATCCTCTTTAAGCAGAGAAAAGCAAGGTGAGTGGCCATGTGGCTTTGTTAAGATAGTTGCATTCCCAGCCATTCAGAGAACTATTGACTGTACACACAAGGGTGAGATAACTGTAAGGGGGTACCGCCTGTTGTGTGACCACACCCAACCAATCCTATTGATGAATTCCTGATATCCCGGCAGCAGTCATGGTCCTTTCATCCTGTAGCAGTCTGTCGTTCTAACCACTTTCAAGAATCAGAGGGTGGTTGCTCCGTGACAATGGCTACCAGTTGTGCACCTGGCTCATGACTCTCCTGGGTCAGCCAGCCGCATCTGGGCAGTACTCCTTCAGTAGTAATTGTACTGTACTAGGTTTTGTTGCCTGGACCGCACAGGTGGGATTGCCCACTATTCACTGGAGAATGTCTCATGATTTTACCTGCACAACCTGGCAATCATGAGGGTGAAAGCTTTGCCCCTACGTCTGGCCTCAGGGGGAGGAGGAGGAAGAGGAAGAGAAGTTGGAACAGGAAGAAGCATCTGGGCATCCTTACTCTGGACAGTCTGTCAATGAGCATCTCATCAGGTTCTTTTTCCCCTTAAAGTATTCCCGAGCTCACTGTTACTCCACATTTCCCCGCCGTTCCATCCACCTTAGACCATCACCACACCCTCGGTCAAAATCCTGAATAAATGTATGCAGTGCCATTAGTTTGATCTCTGCAAGTTGTCTCCATGGTACCAAGCTGAGCTCACATGAAAACATTCAGAGATCTCATTGCCACTGCCTGAGCTTTGGCTCCATCACTTCAAAATGTCCCTGTCCTTTTCAAAGGAAACCTTTTTCTTCTTGGTTTTTTGACTTTTATCAATGGTTGTGTGAAATAATGTAAGAAGTCTCACAACACCAGGTTAAAGTCCAACAGGTTTATTTGGTAGCAAATACCATAAGCTTTCGGAGCGCTGCCCCTTCGTCCATCTGACAACCATCTGACGGCCATCTGACGAAGGGGCAGCGCTCCGAAAGCTTATGGTATTTGCTACCAAATAAACCTGTTGGACTTTAACCTGGTGTTGTGAAACTTCTTACTGTGCTTACCCCAGTCCAACGCCGGCATCTCCACATCGTGTGAAATAATACCAGATTTATCCCAGCTGCCATTTGATCTGGTTAAATTCGGTGCAAATATCCTTTCTCCACAAAAGTCAAAGAGGTTTGTTGCATTTCATGTTCACATTTTCAAAACAAAATACTGGAGAGCAGCCACATTTGTAAAGATATGGTAATTAATAGAGATTGCCTTGTATTAAAGTCGGATATGGCTCAGTGGTAGCACTCCCACTATTGGCTAGCCACTGCTCCCAGTACTGCTGTACTTGAGCTAAACATTTCCAGGCTTTAGTGCACTATTGAGTCTTTCAGATTAGATTTTAAACTGAGAACTTTTCTGGCCTTTCAGGTGAATGAAAGATAACGAGTGCGACCTTACCTCCCGCTGCAGTGAGGTCGGCGAATTAGGCAGCCGGCCAAATCTCCGTTCACTGCAGCGGGATAGGAAAATCCTGTTGGCATGAACGGTGATAAGAATCTGGCCAGCATGTTGCTAAATGCTTCTGGTGCCCTGGCCAACATTTATCTCTCAATCAATAGATGAACTGGTCATTTATTTCATTGTGAAGCACCACTGTGCGCAAATGAGCTGCTGTATTTCCTACATCACAGCTGTGGCCCCAATTCAATGGTTGTAAAATGCTTCAGAAAGTCTGGAGGTCATGAGAGGTGCTGTATAACTGTAAGTTATTTCTGTTATGTATTTGTATTAATCCTTACTGAAGATTTGTTGTGTTATTGTATTCACGTATTCAGCAGAAGTGGCATCACATGTCATTATCGCAGGAGACAGGTGGAGAAGAAAGAGCCATGTAAGAGAGCATACACCTGCAAATGAAGCTCCATTATTTCAACTCTCTGGCCGGAATTCTCCGACCTCATCCGAGGCTGGGATTCTCCGGTCCCGCTGCAGTGAATGGAGATTTGGCTGAACCTGTATCCGTTTTGATTTGATTTGATTTAATATTGTCACATGTATTGGGATACAGTGAGAAGTATTGTTTCTTCCCCGACTTTCTGGGGTGGGAACTTCATTAGGTCACCGGTGAGGACATGGAAAATCAGGCGACGTGGTCATGCCAGCGAGAATCACTTTTCCTGATTCTTGTTATATTTTGCGCATGCGTTGCCATTCTCACTGACGGCTAACATGGGCTCAGAATTCTGCCCAGAGAGAGCAAAAAGGGAACATTGGGTGAGCATGACTTTTCCTAGTGACAATTTCAGCTGCATAAGCTTAATACTGGGCTAGAATAATAAAACTGTTCCAACCATTTGAGTATTTTCATTACATCAATAACAGTGTTTGTTTTATCATCATCATTTATAAATTGCAAATTTTAATATGCATCATACACGGTCCAGTTGGAGGATATGCGATGATCTAATACATGGCTTCAATTCGAGAGGAATAGAATTGAAAAGCAGATCAATTGAATCATATCCATATTGAACCTCAGTTAGATCACATTTGGAATGTGGCGCACAGTTCTGGTCTCCAGGTTACAAAAAAGGTACAGAGACACTGGCACAGGTGCAAAAACGATTGGTACAAATGGGCCAATCCGATTCAACTCAAAGGTGGGTGGCATGGTGGCACAGTGGTTAGCAGGTTTAATTCTGGCCTCAGGTGACTGTGTGGAGTTTGCACGTTCTCCTCGTGTCTGCGTGGGTTTCCTTTGGGTGTTCCGGTTTCCTCCTGCAATCCAAAGATGTGTGGGTTAGGTTGATTGGCCATGCAAAATTGTCTTTAGTGTCAGGGGCATTAGCAGGGTAAATATGTGGGGTTACGCCTGGGTGGCATTGTGGTCGGTACAGACTCGATGGGCTGAATGGCCTCCTTCTGCACTGTAGGGATTCTATGATTCTATGAACGATCCCTGAGTTCGAAGATGATAACAAACAGGACAGGCTGAATAGGCCGGGGATCTTTCCTGTAGAAAAGAGAAGGCTGAGGGGTAATTTAATAAAGGTCCTTATGGTGGGAGGGGGAGATGTGAGAGGCAAGTTTTTTACACAGAGAGTGGTAGGTGACTGGAACCTGCCAGGGCTGGTGGTGCAGGCAGATACGATAGGGGCGTTTAAGGGACTTTTAGATAAGCACATGAATATGCAAGGAATAGAGGGATATGGACCAAGGGCAGGCAGAAGGGATTAGTTTAATTTGGCATCATGTTCGGCACAACATCTTGGGCCGAAGGGCCTGTCCCTGTGCTGTACTGTTCTATGTTCTAAAATTACCAAAAGGGTTTGATAGGATAGATGTAAGGATGTTTCCACCTGATGAGGAATCTAAATCTAGGGAACATAAATATTCGATAAACACTATAATAAGTGCAACCGCGAATTCAGGAGGAATTTCTTTGCCCAGAGTGTGGTTAGAATGTGAAACTTGCAACCACATGAAGAATTTGAGATGAATGGTATAGAATGGCATTTAAGGGGAAGCTAGAGGGGGAAAGGAGTGGGAGGATATGCTCATAGGATTAGATAAAGTAAGGTTGGACGGAGTTTGAATGGAGAAAAGCACTGGCATAAACAAGTTGGACTGAATTGCTTGCTTGTGAGCCATCAATACTGTGTGAGCCCAGTTATGGATTAGATTGTCTTTCTCACTGACTGACATCAGAAAACATAAGGTGGAATTTAATAGTTTTTACATATTTTCCCTCAACGTAGTTGGAGGTTGACATTATTAATCGAACCAAATTCTGATAAACCCAAACAGCTGTGGAAAGTTCCATAAAGCCTTTGCATGCGGAGAGAAAATAGAAAGTAATAAAATTCTCAGCGTGTGGGCCTCAGTGTCAGTCCAGCTTAACTTAGTGAAACGCATCATAAGGAGAAATTCCAGGACACTAACTCATAAGGATAGCGGCAGGGGTCAGAAAACTTTGAAAACTATCCATGGTAACACATTACTGTTGTTGCATTTATTGCAAGAATGCAAATATAGAATTGTTCAGAATTAGGAAAACCACAGACTCTCATTTTAAGTAACAAAGCTGACATGACATTATTCTATAATGTTTTGTTATAGCACCCAGGGGTTGTTAATTAATTATGTAAAGCTGCCCCAAGGCATAACACTAATATGTCGTGTTCACAGTGATGTCATTATCTAATTACCGAAAGGCTGGTTAATAGATGACTCACCAATGAACTCTTTGTTCAACTCTCTATAGGGGTGTTATAAATTACATATAGAATTGTCATGTAAGACGCGGTGTGGGATTATCCTGAAAATGCTTGGCAATGAAGGAATTAGTCGTGTTGCTGTGTATGTGATAATTAGGTGGTCAAATTATGTTTCCTGTACTCACCATAAATGCTGTTTATAAAGACAGAAGTCAGATCCAAATACTGTGGTTTTATGCAGCCAATATGATTAACATGTCATTTTAAGGAAATAAAAAGTCAACTTTTCCTGTCTTTTTATGAAATGCATTTGAAAACAGTTCTGTTCAGGTACTTGTGTAGTGTCTCGTCACATCTTGTGATGTTAAAGGCTCCATATAAATATGAAGGGCGGGACTTTCCTATAATTTGTCAGAGTAGTCAGGCTGAGATTGAAAACCGGTGCACAGCTGAGTTTTCAGACCAGATTTTCAGCCACTCTGACAAAACAACTTGAGGGGCATGGTTTATGTTGTCACTCTGGTGGGGCGGAGCCTGATAGAGCTGGCAAGGTAGGCTCCACCAAGATCGGGGCACCAACTTTAAAGCATCCCCCGATCAACATTGAGGTCAAACTGCCCCTGCACCCATTGCAGAATTATTTGGGGGGTTCTTCCACCCACAACGACCATCGTGGCAGTTTTGCAAGCTCTACCCCCTCACTGTCAGGTCACTCCCCTCAATGCCAGGTTCACCACCCTGCCCCTCCCTCCCCATGCCAGGTTCCCCTCACTGTCAAGTGCCCACTTCAAAGGCCTCAGCACTCTATCCTCGCATCATTCTTAATGGAAACTCTCCACCCCCCCCTCCAATTGGGCTTCCCAGAGTGACCACCTCAGTACTGCCCCACTGCCCCTTGGCACAGGTTGGCACTGCCAGCTTGGCATAGGCTGGCACTGCCAGATTGGGCACTGTTCTCGGGGGCTATACATACCTTACCCAGTGGGACCTCCTCAACTGTTTCCCATCTTCATAAAGCTGTTATGAACCTTGATGATGTGACATCACATGAAGTTTGAATATTCAGTGAGGTTCCCGCCAGTCAGAATCTTGTTTCGTGACTCTTGCCAGATTTTGCGCCTGCATTACCGTTTATGCTCGTGGTGAACGCAGGTGCACAGTAGCCCCCAGATTGTTAATGTAGGATGTTGGATCTGCAGTATGCCATATTGAGCTTAGCTTTTTGAAGCCTTTATTGAAAAATGAAAGCTCCTGTCAACTGTTACAATTTGAATGGTTTAATTTTATTGCTCACAAAAGTTGTCCTAGCATTTGACCAATAAAATCATGTTAATTCAAAAATATGAACCTACTGTTGTGGCTGATCCGGCTAAGACCATAAGATATAGGAGCTGAATTAGGCCATCTGGCCCATCAGGTCTGCTCCACTGTTCAATTATGGCTGATATGGTTCTCATCCTCATTCTCCTGCCTTCTCCCCGTAACCCTTGATCCCCTTATTGATCAAGAACCTATCTATCTCTGCCTTAAAGACACTCAATGATCTGGCCTCCACAGCCCTCAGATTCACCACCCTCTGGCTGAAGAAATTCCTCCTCATCTCAGTTTTAAAGGAGTGTACCTTCACTCTGAGGTTGTGCCCTCAAGTTCTTGTCTCTCCCACGAGTGGAAACATCCTCTCCACGTCCATTCCATACAGGCCTCTCAGTATTCTGTAAGTTTCAATTAGATCCCCCCTCATCCTTCGAAACTCCATCGAGTATAGACGCAGACTCCTCAAATGCTCCTCATATGACAAATCCTTTATATTTGGGATCATTCTTGTGAACCTCCTCTGGATCCCCTCCAAGGCCAATACATCCTTCCTTAGGTATGGGCCCAAACTGCTCACAATATTCCAAATGGGGTCTGACCAGAGCCTTATACAGCCTCAGCAGTACATCCCTGCTCTTGTATTCTAGCCCTCTAGAAATGAATGCTAACATTGAATTTGCCTTCTGAACTACCAACTGAACCATGTCAACAGACTAAATTTATATGAAACATATAAAATTCTAACAGCGCTGGACAGACTAGATACAACATGGAGGATGCTTTCCCTGATTGGGGAATCTATAATCGGGGACACAGTCTCAAGATACGGGGTAGACCATTTAGGACTGAGATGGGGAAAAATGTATTCACTTAAAGGGTAGTGAACCTAGACATTATCTACCACAGTAGGCTGTGGAAGCCAAGTAACTGAATGTATTCAAGAAAGAGATAGATATTTTTTTAGATTTGAATGGTATCAAGGGGTATGGAGAGAAAGCGAGAATATAGCAATGAGATAGAGGATCAGCCATGATCATACTGAATGGCGGAGCAGACTCGAAGGGCTGAATGGCCTACTCTTGCTCCTGGTTTCTACATTTCTGACAGTTAAATTGAGTGAAGCAAAATAAGACCATAGATTTCTGTCCTTCTTTATTTATTTTATACATCTTTTGTTTACCAAGATGAGGGATATTAGGAACCAAAATAGACTTGTATTGATATAGCATCTTTCATGACATCCAATCATCTCAAAGTGCTTTGTGGCCAGTGAAATCTTTTGAAATGTAGTCATTATTGCAATGGAGGCAATGTGGCAACCAATTTGTGCTCAGCAAGATCCTACAAATAAATGAGCAGTTAATCTATTTTAGTGATGTAAGTTGAGAGATAAATATTGACCAGAACATCAGGAGCATTCCCTTGCTCTTCTTCAAATAGTACTGGGGGATATTTTATATCCACCTTAGAAAGTCACAGTTAACATCTCATCTGAAAGATGGCACCAGTCAAAGTGTAACATTGAAGTGTTACCTTAGGTTACGCACTGAAATCCTTGGAGTGGAACATGAACACACTTCCTTCTTACTCAGAGACAAAGGTGCTATGACTAAACTAAATTTGACACTCAAGGTTAGTATTAGGGAATGGATCACCTTTCATTGCAAACAGCAGTGTCACCATCAAAACGCACATAGCTAAGGTATAACACAGCTGAATGCCGAGTACTGATCTTTCAATCTCTGAAGATCTCCCACTCCAGTACCTAGGTTAATTTTGCTATTCCCCAGCCTTTATTTAGATGAGATAGGGAAACTTCAGGATCCTTATATCTGACTTAAATAAGATGCATTGAGAGGCCTTTCTCATCCCTAACTATATGGTGATTTGTGAGACATGTTTGACTTGTGTGTACAACAGTAAATGCATGGTTGTCACAAGGACTGAACTTGCCCTAGAACTGAATTGCACTATAAGAATGTTAGTTTTAGTATTGTAAATATCATTGTCTTTTAGTGGTGACATTTCCTTCCCTTCGAAGCCTTCAAGAGGTCCCTTTTAACCTCACCTTTGATTTTGTAGCACTATTAATAGAGTGAGTGGTGCCCATTTTTCCTTCCCACATGTATAACTTTATACTCGTCTGCCTTACATTTAAGCTGCTGTTGTTCTGATCATTTACATATTTTGTCTAACCCATTCTGCATCCTCCCTTTCCACTGCCTCTCCTGGTTTAATATCCCATTATAAACAAGTGGTCTTTTCATGATCCATCTTTTGGGTTGAGACCATTAAATCCCACTGTGTTATCCTAAACCTTAGAGCCAACTTTTTGTGGCTTATGATTCTGCTGCAAAGATAATAGTGTAAATGTGGGTAACTGGACCACATACATTGGCTCATGGCAAAACAACAACAGGACTGTAATCAGATTGCTGCACGAGACTTCAAAAGGTTTCTTAATAATAGGGTCCCTGGCCATATGACAATGAATAGAGTCAGATTGATAATGCATCTTAGCTTTTATGGTCACACATATCACCAGATACTGTCCTAGGAGCTATTGGAGAAGAGAATTGTCCTTCTAAAAAAAACTGGAACAATGCAATGCCCACAATTTGCAATATTTGAATATTTGGTGCAGTTTTAGTCTAAAAATTCCCTTGCCTGCAAATTTGATTCACCAAAAATATTAATCACAAATAGAAGAACCTTGGGTGGGATTTTCCAGTCCCTCCTGCGACATGTTTTCCAGTGGTGGAGGTGGCTCGCCATTGTCTGCTAGCTGGACCTTCTGGTCCCACCAATGTCCGTGGCATTTTGCATGGCTCACCAGTTGCGGTGCCAGGGACCCTGCCACAGGGGGTTGCATTCGGCAGGACTCGAAGATCCCAACTGTGGGAAGGGCCAGAAAAATCCCACTTCTTGAAACTCATTTTAAATTGAGGCATTATCCTTCGAATAAAGATGGGTTACGATCTTAAATTGACCCAAAATTGGTCATCTTTAAAGCAATGAAGTTGAACACATATTTCTACAAATGTTTTTCAACATTGCATATTCATACTGATCATTGGGATTTTGACTCCATTAGGTTCAGTTATAGAATCCAAGTTAACAGCAAACCATGAGCATATGGGCTACATTTCACTAAATGGCATATCATTTTTCAAAACTTTTCCCATTTTGTCATCATAACTTTCGCAGAAGTTCAGATATGGCGATCAGCCAGGAAATGCTTCCAGTAAATCACCGCAATCCTTGAGATATTCTAATAATAAAATCTAATTTTCAGGGTGACAGCAGCAACAGTCCCATGGTAGAAATAATGAACCAATGTATATTTAATTGTTCAATATGGACATTAGTTCTGGAATAAAAACAAACATAATGTTAATGTAAATTATTGAATACAACACTGAGTGAAGCTAATATTGAACATAGAGGTGCTGTTACAGATTAGAAAGTTGCTAGTAAGATATAAGAATCAGTAGGAGTAAGCAGATGTTACAGTATTTATGTGCAATACGGTGGCACAGCGGTTAGCACTGCTGCCTCACATCACCAGGGACCAAGGTTTGATTCCCGGCTTGGGTGACTGGCTGTGTGGAGTTTACACGTTCTCCCTGTATCTGCGTGGGTTTCCTCCGGATGCTCCAGTTTCCTCCCACAGTCTGAAAGACATGCTGGTTAGATGAATTGGCCATGCTAACTTCTCTCTCAGTGTACCCAAACAGGCACCAGAGTGTGGCGACTAGGGGATTTTCGCAGTAACTTCACTGTAGTGTTAATGTGACACTAATAAATTAACTTAAACAATGTCTTTGGTCACATTTGAAAAGTTACTGGTAATGAATAAAATGAATAGTAGGAACATTTCTTCCCTCACTTGTGTTCACCCAGGACAGATCATTGCAGTCACTGGAGTTTTTTCAGAGAACAGTAAAATGATAAAATAAAGAACCTTATTAAGTAGAGGTGATTATCAAAATTAGAATAAGGCTTCAATACAAAGATAGAATATAGCATTGCATCAAAATAAAAATATTCACCATTTTGGTCCATGTTATTTTGTGCTTCATGATGCAAAGGCTTTTATTCCCAAAGACTTTGGCTATAAAAATAAATCTGTTCCAGTACGTCTCTTAACTTTTCAGTCATATTGTGTAACCATGGCAATCCCTCCTGTCCTTGAGAAAGCTTCATTGTGCCACACCCCTCTACAATTGATATACATTTTGATCTCAATAAGAGTCTAAAACTAACACAGCTGACGGGCCCACTTTGGCATTCATTCTGCCAGGATAATTCAATACCACAATCTCGTTTAACTCAGCGAGAAAGGATTTTCAATTTTGTGGTGAAAGTTTCTCTTTACATAAAATCTACAGTATAGAATCTGTCTTTTAGTCTCAATTAACCGATATTCCTGTTAATATTCCACATCCATACTTTTTCCCACACCCCCAAATCTGGTGGCAGCTGACATGTCGGAAAGAAGCCCGTCCCGCAGCAGGTTTTGGATGGCGAGTGGTGAGGAAGGGAGGGTGTGGGAGCGGGTGACATCTTGATGGAAAGTGCCCCTGATGCAGAATGGCATCCCTCGAATGAAGTGCACCCCTTGCTTCCCTCTGTTTCTCATTTAGGCCACACAAATCCACTACCCACTCCAGCCCACTTGCCCACACCAACCATATTCTGGCATGCCAACATATTATCCTGGTCAATAGATTTGTCAACAAGCCTAATTGGCCTTTAATTATTCACTTAAGTATGGCGGACAAGCTGCCCACCTAGTGTATTATGGGAGTCAGCTTTGAGGTGAGTGGGAAGCTCAGCACCCGGCAATTATGACCAGTTCTCCAAATATTGTAGCCACTTTTACCCTTCATAATAGAGACAGTGACCAAAAATAGATCTTTTCGGGTAAGCCAGTTTCTTTCAGTTTGGTCAGACTGGGCCAAAATTAAACTTTTTACGAGAATTACTTTTGAATTTATTGGGCGGGATTTTCCGATCGTGCCCCAAGACGGGAAAATCCCACCCGAGGTCAACGGACCTTTGCGAGGTCCTGTCCAGCCTGCTATGATTCCCGTGGCGGGCGGGGTGGGAAAACTTTGCCTGTTATATTAGTTTTGTACTCACAAACATAAAATGCTCCACAGGCAAAAATAATGACTCCACTATCTATACCTTATGAATTAACCTTTGTGAAAATTTGTTTACGGAATGTGGGTGTCGCTGGCTGGACCAGCATTTTTAATCATCTCTAATTGCCCTTGAGGAGGTGGTGGTGAGCCACCTTCTTAAAATCCCAGTGACACTTCCAGACATCACTAAATCTGTGTACATTCGTGCAATGAGCAGTTTAGTGTCAACTGTTTCGTGCACTTCTTTACATGAGACAAGGGTCTGTAGAAGCATTTTCAATTATTTAAATCCTCTACAAATTTACCGCCATTGCTTGTTTGTACCAGTGTAGAAAATATGCAGGTCCGAAAAATGTCATTATGGTGTTGGAGTAATCCAAGAAGAGAATTCATAGAATCCCTACAGAGAAGAGGCCATTTGGCCCTTCGAGTCTGCACTGACTCTCTGACAGATATCTTACCCATGACCTCTCCCCGTAACCCCACTCATTTACCATCTAACCTACATATCCTGGGACCTTAGGGGACGATTTAGCATGGCCAAACCTGCATATCTTTGGACTGTGGGAGAAAACCAGAGCACTCGGAGGAAACCCACGCAGACACGGGGAGAACGTGCAAACTCCACACAGACAGTCACCCAAGGCCAGGATTGTACCCAGGTCCATGGTTCTGTGAGGCAGCAGTGCTAACTTCTCTGCCACCGTGCCGCCCACAGTTAACTGCTATAAAAAGTAATCAGGCCCCTGACAAGATTATTCAATGTATAGTTACATAAATTTTAATTGCCTCAAGGGATGATACAGGGCAAAAGTCAGCTGCTCCTTGTAATATTAACAGGATGGCTAGAAAACTGGAAAAAAATCAAATCCTCTGGCTCAGAGGATGACGACACCAATTTGCGCAGTCCTGTGTCAAAAAGAACGATAGGAAGGTCCCAAGTGTCATTTTTGACCTGTGCTGTATTGGTATTAGCCAGGGTGATGGTGGATGGGAGTTGACCTCGACATCCCCGGGTTAGAGAGAGGCCCTGGTCGTTAGCTAGTGTAACTCTTGTTGAACCTAGTTCAGTTCACTTTGCTTTCAATAAGATCCAACATCGAAAACACGCAGAGCCTGACAGCAGCAATAAGAAACAAACAATACCGTAATAACCTTTAGGTTCCCAATGGCGAAATCATGGGACTGGAACTCAGAAAATTTAATAACAACCCAAACTTGTGGGATTTCCGAAGGCTTGTCCTAGATAATGAGTTGGCAGCTCACAGCCCAACTTGAGTTTGAGGCCGAAAGCTTACAAAGGGGAAAATAATATGAGACTTTGTGGAGCTTTTATAGGAAGTAGTCATTTAATGGTAATTGGCTGCATGACAGGACTAACGTCATTTTAGTTTTTCAAAGGCAACAAATAATTTAAAATAAAAACAGAAAATGCGAGAAATATTCATTCGGTCAGGGAGCATCGGTGGAGGGAGAAACAGGACAAATAATGAGGATTTTTGCTACGAGCAGGAGAACTGGTGACAGATCTGTGTTGCCTCCTCTGGGAAGGCCCACCAGTATTAAGTGCCTCTCCGGCACTCATGTGTTCACAAGCAGGCCTTCCCCAGGATCAAGGACCCAAGGGCTGGAATGCTGCCCAATCAGAAGCAGGCAGTCGGTAGTATCACCGGGGAGGTGGTAATTGCTGACAAAAATGACAGCCACTGGAGACCCAGGATCTAGAAGTGACTCAGGCCTCAGGTGAGTAATGGCGGGAAGGGTTTTGCGGGGTTGTGTTGCAATGGAAGGTCTACAGGGGGTGTAGGCAGGCCGGCAGCAAGGGTTTGGCTTTCAGCTGGCATCCCCTTCCTGATGCCCGGTCCCTTGATCATACATTTTGAACGAGGCCACCACCCCCCCCCCCCCCGCCCCCCCACACCACCCCCCTTTCCCCCCCGGTCCCAGGAGACCACACGCAGCTTGCCCAGATTTGCTTGTCATGATGAAACATGGTGACAGGCTCGCCGGCAACTGGGTTAATACCAGCTGCAGCACAATGATGCCCTTAGGTGGTCATTAATTGTCCCTGAAGGGCTTCAGTTGGTGGCAGAGTGGGAAGTCTGGCCTTGGGCCTTCCCGCCCTGGATCCAATGTTGGAGGTGGGAAGTTGGTTGGGTTCTTGCATGCCATCCTCCGGTCTGAATAACTGCCCTGGCTCAAATTCTGCACACCCCCCCCAGTGTTTCAGGTCATCAGAAAGTAATTTTTCCAAAGTCAATATGGAGCAAATGTAACTGGTAGCAAGAACAAAACAACTGACCCATTGGCAGAAACAGAATGCATGATCAAATGACAAAACAGCACCTAGATCCACAATTTGATGGGTGGCTAGCTGGTGCTATACTTTAAAGAAATTCTCACACTATGGGAATACTGAAAGGTTTCGGAGCACTGCCCCTTCATCACGTGAGTGGGAGTTATGGTCACAAACAGAGCATATATAGACACAAACTCAATTTACAAGATAATGGTTGGAATGCGATTCTTTACAGGTAATCAAGTCTTAAAGGTACAGACAATGTGAGTGGAGAGAGGGTTAAGCACAGGTTAAAGAGATGTGTATTGTTTCCAGCCAGGATAGTTAGTGAGATTTTGCAAACCCAGGCAAGTCGTGGGGGTTACAGATAGTGTGACATGAACCCACGATCCCGGTTGAGGCCATCCTCGTGTATGCGGAACTTGGCTATCAGTTTCTGCTCAGCGATTCTGCGTTGTCGTGTGTCATGAAGGCCGCCTTGGAGAACGCTTACCCGAAGATCAGAGGCTGAATGCTCGTGACTGCTGAAGTGCTCTTCAACAGGAAGAGAACACTCCTGCTCAGATGAGGAGGATCGCAACAGACACTTACAGACACTGAATAGACACTGAAACAGACACTGCCCTCATAAGAACAGGATATGGCGCTCGACTCATCGATCAACAGTTCCGACGCGTCACAGAGGAAAACCGCACTGACCTCCTCAGAAGACACACACGGGAAAGCTTGTGGCTTGTGCTACCAAATAAACCTGTTGGACTTTAACCTGGTGTTGTGAGACTCCTCACTGTGCTTACTCCGGTCCAACACCGGCATCTCCACATCAATACTAAAAGGGCCACAGTTATTGCCCACCCTGGCTGCTGTGAGAAGACAATGTAGTGCCTTCTTCTTGAACCAATGAAGCCCCTATGGTGTTAACCTGGGGGACCCCAGTGACAGTGAGGATATGATCATACTGGCCCATTCAGGTTGGAATGTGACTGGGAGAGGAAACTGCAGGAGCTGGCATTCCTAAAATATTTCTGCTGTTGTCTTTTTCACGGTAAAGGTTGCAGTGGAAGGAAGTATGAAATTGATGTGAGAATTATTGCTCTGTTTATCTGAATTGTTCAAGGTCCATTCCAAAAACACAGTGCAGCAACATGCTCAGCAGCCAGAGGGAATGCTGTGCCTGGTGCCTGTATGATCTGCAAATGGATGTGGAAATAAATGAAGTATTCAGGAATCTACAAATATGATCCAATAGTACCTTTTACCTGGTAGCTGTTTAAAATATGGATGCCACAGTGCTGCCTGCTGCTCAGTTTCACAGTTACTACTCATCAAGAGTATCATCAAGATCCCTTTATTCGCTGATTGTACCACATTCCAGTAGGCCATACATTCAGTGTATAATTGAAATCCTTAGGGTACTCCCATTTTCAAAGTTCCTCTCCCAGAAAACAACCAAGCTGAATGACCCGCAGGATAAACTAATGCAAATCGGGCACATGTCAATTCATCTATGATTCTCAACTTACAATATCTGATCTGCTTAGTCAACAAGATGTTATATAATACAAAGGAACAGGTTCAAATCTGAGATCAGCCAAATAATTAGAAGTCCTTGATTCCCTTGGAGGGACCAGATCAACATCTTAATAAACGGATGGAGAGTAAGGGGAAATTAAACTTTAAGCTGCCTCTGAGATCAATACTTGTTCCATCCAGTTATTGTGTTTGGTTCCTCTGCAAGCTCACGCATAGAGAGGAACACACAACCACACAAGAATTGGTATTTATTTAGTATCTTGTAATGTGAAGTCTGTTTGAAGGTGTGTTTGGAGCCCACACTCTATCATTTGCTCCTGCTCTGTTATTGTGTGTCTGGAGGGCAGCTTGACAGCAACGTGCGTAGCCAAGAACAAAAATTCCTTTCCAAGTTCCCTTTTTTTCTCTAGGGTCCTCCCTTTTTTCAAAAGCCTTCTCAAAACCTATGCTCTCAACAAAACCGTTGGTCACCCTCAGCCTAATCCGTTCATAAAAGCTTTCCTTTCTTTCTCCATGAAATGAGAAGTTTTTCGATGTTAAAAGCACCACATTAAATACAAGTTATTGTTATTAGTCAGTTCACCAGTGAATTAGCAGAAACATTCCACTAGATTGTGTTCCACTCAGCAGCATTTACTGTTGCAGCAAAAACATTCTTTAAAACATCCAATGAAGTACATCATAAGAATGCCAATCTGTAAAACTGGAAACTTGAAACAACGTTTACGATGCTCTCAGGATTCCATCACACATGGCGTCTCCCTTAGATCACTACAAATGGACGAAAGGAGAATTAAATCCAATCCTTTTGAGCTGATGGAAAATTGCTCTCTGTGCAACTCAAGAGCAATTATAATATTTAAATGTAGCTCTCGCCATCTTGGATAAGAGCATGTTAAATCATTCACAACAGCTCCCAGAAGGATATCATACAGCGTAAACAGGCTGAAATGCAGTGGCATTATTTTCCAGTCTCAATCGACAGTTATACATCAATGTCACCGGTCATTTTTTATTTATTTATCAGTGTCACAAGAAGGCTTACATTAACACTGCAATGAAGTTACTCTGAAAATCCCCTGGTCGCCACACTCAGTTTCACAGTTACTACTCATCAAGAGTATCATCAAGATCCCTTTATTCGCTGATTGTACCACATTCCAGTAGGCCATACATTCAGTGTATAATTGAAATCCTTAGGGTACTCCCATTTTCAAAGTTCCTCTCCCAGAAAACAACCAAGCTGAATGACCCGCGGGGTCATTTGTATTATATAACATCTTGTTGACTAAGCAGATCAGATATTGTAAGTTGAGAATCATAGATGAATTGACATGTGCCCAATTTGTGCCTGTTCAGGTACACTGAGGGAGAATGTAGCATGACCAATGTGCCTAACCAACACGTATTTCGGACTGTGGGAGGAAACCGGAGCACCTGGAGGAAATACACGCAGACACGGGCGGAACGTGCAGAGTCCGCACAGACTGTGACCCACACCAGGAAAAGAACCAGTGCCCCTGGCGCTGTGAGGCAGCAGTGCTAACTACTGTGCCACTGTGCCACCCATTGATTATAAGATTGACCTTCCCATATTTGGAGGCTTTTAAAATTTACTATTTAGCATTTGCAGACTTGATATTTAATTCCAGCCATTTTATAGCAGTGTCATCACCCAGCAGGTAAAGGGCGTGAGCCAACAGATTGTTTAATTATTGGGCATGATTCAATCAAAATGGATACAATTTGTATTTGACACCAAGGCATTTAAACAGTTAAGACAATTTTATTTGACTTAGAATAAAGTGGAACACAAACTACATGGTGCAGATATGATGGGCCGAATTGCCTCCTTCTATACTCTAACAATTCTGTTACATAAAATTGGAAGTGTATACATCTGTGAACAACATAAAGACTAGCAAAACCTTTTTCTTAACCTAAAAAGAATCTGCAAAATCCAGAATTTCAGCTAACTATTTCCAATGTTTTTGGCACAACTTGAATTAATTAAAATGAACTGAAATTTGAATCAAGTTTTCAGCACAATGGTCATATTCTCACTTTTGCTCTTTAATTCTGTGATTTTTCAATATATTTATTATCACTGTGGCACGAAAGAGTAACACGATGTAATGAAGGATATTTGTCCCGTAAATGCCAGCAACTGAGATTTATTATGTAATAAAATTTGTCTGTCTATGAAGTCTTTGAAGTTGAGCTGCTTTCAGTTTTTTTCCTTTGGTTTCTGTTGTGTTTGTTCACAATTGTTACACAATTCTCCAGACTCTATTAACTTGACAATAAGGATTTAAGGTCTGGGAGTGAACACAACATAGAGCGTAAAAATTTTAACCCAGCAAGTTTACAACATGCACCACAAAAAGAATCACATCGATCCTTGGGAGTCACAACCCAGCCCTTTGGTTCAAACCTTCCCAAATCCGCATTATCGTCTCGGAAATCTACAAGGAGTTGATTACAGTGAGACACACCCAGGCCTGTGGGATGCCCCCATCTGAGTAAACAAAAGCTGAAAAGACCAAACAGCACCAAGGACCCAGGCAATTTACCCATCTGTGATCCTTAAACACTACCTCCTGATGGTAGTCAATGATTAGTCAAGGCCAACTTTGTTTAAGACTGCCCCAAAGTGATGTATAACATTTAACTGTAGAGATCTCAACTTCTTGAACATTATATAATTATTTAAGCTTTTTAAATGAATGATTAATGAATTTATAATGTTGAACAATTGAATTTTTCAAAGATTGGATCTGTGAAACCAGCAGTATTCTGTTTGTCACAGAATGTCTATCAATAATGATGCAAAATCAAAATCAGACCAATTCATTCATATGTAATATGAATTACAAAACGTTATCTACATTTAGAAGATGCTTAAACATTTAAAGGAGAACTTCAAACTGTCAGCCAAGACTTATATTTTATTATAAAGTATTTTAAAAATATATTTTCAAACAACAACAATCCCACCCAGGCTCTATTCCCGTAACCCCACATATTTACCCTGCCAATCTCACTAGCACTGAGGGGCAATTGAGCATGGCCAATTAACCTAGCCTGCACATCATCTGCAAACTTACTTATCATTTCCCCTACATTCTCATCTATATTACTTATGTATACAACAAACAATAAAGGACCCGGCACTGAACCTTGTGGTATGCCCTGAACACTGGCCTCCAGTCACTCAACCAGCCTTCTACCACCACCCTTTGTGTCCTAATACTAAGCCAGTTTCGGATCCATCTCACCAAGTTTCCCTGAATTCCATATGCTTCAACCTTCTCAATCAGTTTCCCATGTGGGACTTGTCAAAGGCTTTGCTAAAATCCATATAAACTACATCAACTGCACTTCCCTCATCTACACACTTGATCACTTTTTCAAAAAATTCTATCAAATTTGTTTGGCGTGACCTCCCTCTAACAAAGCCATGCATACTATCCCTAATTAACCCATGCCGTGTTAGGGGGCTGGTTAGCTCAGTTGACTGGAAGTTGGTTAGTGATTATAGCAATGCCAACAGCGGGGATTCAATTCCTGTACCAGCTGAGGTTACTCATGAAGGCCCTACCTTCTCAACCTTACCCCTCGTCTGAAGTGTGGCGATCCTTAGGTTAAATCACCACTAGTGAACTCTCCCCCTCAAAGGGGAGAGCAGCCTCTGGTCATCTGGGACTATGGCGACTTTTAATAGAGAACATATTCGACCTGTACCTCCCCCTTCCCTTTTTGAATGCCCCCGCATTTTCCACTGTAGATTTTCCCACAAGTGGCTGTTCCCAGTCAACTTTGGCAAGATCCTGCCTTATTTTAGTAAAATCTGCCTGCTCCCAATCCGAAGCCATCATTTGCAGGCTATCTTTCTCCTTGCCCATAACAAACTTGAACCGTGCCGTGTTGTGGTTGCTATCACTAAAACGTTTCCCCACTGCCACATTGAACACTTGTCCAGCTTTGTTCCCCAGAACTAGATCCAGCATTGTTCCACCCCTTGGTGGACCTTTTACATACTGATACAAAAAATTTGCCTGAATACATTAAACTATGACTATCCCAATTTGTGTTGGGGAAGTTGAAATCCCCTGGTATAATTACCTGATTACTATTCTTACTCAACTCAGTGAATTGTCTACATATCTGCCCCTCTTTTTCCTGCTGACTCTTTGGGGGCCGATAATATACTCCCAGTAATGTGGCCGCCCCCTTTACATTCCTAAATTCTATCCACAAAACGTAATTTGAAGGCCCTTCCAAGATACTTTCCTTATTGCAGTAATTGACTCCTTAATTAATAGTGTAATGTCACCTCCCTTTTTACACCCTCCTCTGTCTCGCCTAAAGATCCTATACCCTGAAATGTTGAGTTGCTCGTCCTGCCCTTCCTTTAACCATGTCTTTGTGATGGCAACAATATCACATTTCCATGTGTCAATCCACACCCTTAACTCATCAGTCTTACCTATTACACTTCTAGCATTAAAGTAACGACCATCCAGCCTTGCCTTATTCTCTTGATACTCAACATGCTTCCTCTACTATAACATGATGTGTCTCTATTTTATGAATGTTCTGTGTCCCCCTCCCCCTGCCAAATTAGTTTAAAGTCCTCCCAACAGGACTAGCAAACCTACCCACAAGAACGTTGGCCCCTGTGTGGTTCAGGTGCAGACTGTCCCGTTTGTACATGTCCCACCTTTCCCACAAACAGTCTGAGTGATCCAGGAGTCTCAATCCCTCCCTCCTGTACCAACTCTTGAGCCACGCATTCATCTGCCCTATTTTCCTATTTCTATACCGACTAGCTCGTAGCACCGGTAGTAATCCAAAGATTATAACCTTAGATGCTCTGCTTTTTAATCTACTGCCTAGCTCCCTGAATTCTTGATGCAAGACCTCATTCTTCAGCTTAGCTACATCATTGGTACCAACATGTACCAAGACCACTAACTCATCACCCTCCCCTTTCAGGATGCCCTATGGCCATTCAGTGACCCTGAAGTGTGTCCCTCACGGGTCTGGTGCTCTCCACAGCAGTCATGGTGTGGAGATGCCGGCGTTGGACTGGGGTAAACACAGTAAGAAGTTTAACAACACCAGGTTAAAGTCCAACAGGTTTATTTGGTAGCAAAAGCCACACAAGTTTTCGGAGCTCCAAGCCCCTTCTTCTTCCTCACCTGTTGGACTTTAGCCTGGTGTTGTTAAACTTCTTACTGTGCTCTCCACAGCCTGAAGATGTTTGAAGGCCTCGAGCCTTGGGCTCTCTTGTATCGCTGTCCCGGTGAAACGTATCCCTCGAAGGTCCGGTGCTCTTTGCTGCCCAAAGGTGTTCTAACGCCACAGAAAGCCTCAACTAATGTGTTCAGAATTACTTTTGCATATGTGAGCTCTGACATTGAATTCCATCAATGTATCCAACCATGAGAGCATTACAGTTAAACCCATTCAAACCCGTGACATTCTAACATGTGTTTATCCAAGGATAGCTGATTTTTTTCCCCTTTCCTAATGAAAGGTGTTAAGGGCAATGGAGGTTAATCTATTCTCTACGTCTTAACACACACCTATCACACCTGTGCTCGTTGACCTCTATTGGCTCCTGGTCAAGCAATGTCTTGATTTTAAAATGCTCATCCTTGTTTCCAAATCCCTCCAAGCTCTTGCTCTTCCTTATCTCTGTAATCTCCTCCAGCCTTCCAACCCTCCGGGATATTTGCATTTATCTGATTCTGGCCTCTTGAGAATCCCTGATTTTAATCACTTCACCTTTGGTGGCTATGTCTTCAGTTGCCTATACCCTTATCTCTGAAATCCCCTCCCCACGCCAATCTATCTCTTTACCTCACTTTTGTTCTTTAAGATACTCCTTAAAACATACCTTTTTGGCCAAGCATTTGATCATCAGACCAAATATCACCTTATGCTTCTAGGCATCAAATTTTGTTTTATAATGCTCCTGTGAAGTACTTGGTTGGTTTTTATTACATTATAACTTAAATATGAGGCGTTGTTGATCACAAATAGGAGGTTGAAACTGAGAATGTTTTCATTTGCGTGGTTCAGTGCCCTTCTTTACTGCTTTTCACAATCCTAGGGTACCCAAAAATGCTTCACATACAAATAATGACAGTATTTTCAAATGGAGTCAAAGTATTGTTCTGTAGACAAATGCAGCAGCCAATCTGCGCATTAGATCCCACAAACTGCAATGAAATGAATGACTAGTTAATCTACTTTTGTGGTGTTGGCCTAGGCATCAGGAAAATTCCGCTTCTCTTCATTGCATTGTGCTGTGGGTGGATGAAACTTATCTCATCCTATAAATGCCACAATAAAAGCAATCCTGGCAACCACACTTTTGGAAGGGCATATTTGTCTCGAGTGCAGTGCAACATAATTCCTGGATTTCACGGGTTAATCTAAGAGACGAGATCATCCAATATTCCCTAGAATTTTGAGAATGGGGTAATTTGATCAAGATCTTTAAAATATTAAGGAGAACTGATAGGGTCGACTACACTATCTCTGCTGGTTGTGGCATCCAGGATTCCGCAACTATGTTTAAAAGTTAGAACCAGGTCTTTCAGGGGTAAAGTCATAAAATATTTTTATATTGAGAGTGGTTCCCTAGCAAGCAAGCTCAGCTAGTATAAACAGAGGGGGCTTGGAAAATACACAAAATAAGTAGCACGAAGGTGGCTGCCAAGGCAGAATGCAAGTGCTTAACTGTGGGAATTTGGGCAGTGAGGAAATTCAATACAATGAGGGAGACGGTGCTGTCTGGTTTTGTTACAAAAAAAGGAGTGCGCCAAGAGGCGAGGCGAGATCTCAGAGCTGAACCCAGAGGCATTAATTAGGTGAACAATCTGGTGATTGGTGAGTTTTATGCTTTTTTTTGGTCTCTCAACTGGTACTGGGGAGAAGTAAGTAATATATTAAATAGTGTGACTAGTTAAACTACATTACACAACTATGGATATTCATTGAATAACATTCCTAAACGTTGTTGTGAAATAAAACAAAATAAAGATGGCAGGACAGGTAAGGTGTTATAGCTGCAGCATGTGGATACCAAGGGATTATGAGCAGCTAGAAGCTAAAATAAAAAGCAGAACCGTAGAGGAGAACCATCTCTGGATTACGACCTGAACCCAAAGCAAATTGACATTGGGTAAGTAAGACCATATTGTTAATGGCATTTTAACAGTTTATGAATTGTATTATTAAGGTTAAAGATACACAAGTGAAATGCAGTGATTGGTTACGTACCTTGAGAACATATAAAGAAAGACATATAGGAAAGATAGAACAGGAGGTAAGAGAGGAGGGGGAGTTGTACTTTCGATGAGGGAAAACATCACGGCCGTACTGAGAGGGGATATATCCAAGGGTTCGGCCACTGAATCTATATGGGTAGAACTGAGAAATAAGAAGGGGGAAATCACTTTGATAGGGTTGTACTATAGGCCCCCAAATAGTCGGTGGGAAATTGAGGAGCAAATATGTTAGGAGATTACAGATAGTTCCAAGAAAAATAGGGTGGTAATAGTCGGAGAATTTAACTTTCCCAACATTGACTGGGACAGCCATAGTATCAAAGGGTTGGATGGAGAGAAATTTGTTGAGTGTATTCAGGAGGAATTTCTCATTCAGTATGTGGATGGCCTGACTAGAGAGGGGGCAAAACTTGACCTCCTCTTGAGAAATAAAGAAGGGCAGGTGTCAGAAGTGTTAGTGAGGGGTCACTTTGAGACCAGTGACCATAATTCTATTAGTTTTAAGATAACTATGGAGAATGATAGGTCTGGCCCAAAAGTTAAAATTCTAACTTGGGGCAAGGCCAATTTTGATGGTATCAGACAGGAACTTTCAAAAGTTAATTGGGGGAGTCTGTGGGAAGGCAAAGGGATGTCTGGTAAGTGGCAGGCTTTCAAAAGTATGTTAACCAGGGTTCAGGGTAAACACATTCCTCTTAGAGTGAAGGGCAAGGCTGGCAGAAGTCGGGAACCCTGGATGACTTGGGATATTGAGGGCCTGGTCAAGAAGAAGAAAGAGACACATGACATGCATTGGCAGCTGGGGTCAAGTGAATCCCTTGAAGAGTATAGGGGATGTAGGGGTAGAGTTAAGAGGGAAATCAGGAGGGTGAAAAGGGGACACGAGATTGTATTAGCAGACAAGGCAAAGGAGAATCCAAAGAGCTTCTACAAATCATAGAAACATAGAAACCCTACAGTGCAGAAACAGGCCATTTGGCCCATCGAGTCTGCACTGACCACAATCCCACCCAGGCTCTACCCCTATATCCCTACATATTTACCCGTTAATCCCTCTAACCTATGCATCTCAGGACACTAAGGGGCAATTTTAACATATACATAAAGGGCAAAAGAGTAACAAGGGAGAGAGTAGGGCCTCTTAAGGATCAACAAGGTCATCTATGTGCGGATCCACAAGAGATGGGTGAGATCCTAAATGAATATGTCTCATCAGTATTTACTGTTGAGAAAAGCATGGATGTTAGGGAACTTGGGGAAATAAATAGTGATGTCTTGAGGAGTGTACATATTACAGAGCAGGAGGTACTGGAAGTCTTAAAGCGCATCAAGGTAGATAAATCTGCAGACCTGATAAAGTGTATCCTAGGACATTGTGGGAGGCTAGGGAGGAAATTGCGGATCCCCTAGCCGAGATATTTAAATCATTGATAGTCACGGGTGAGGTGCCTGAAGATTGGAGAGTGGCAAATGTTGTGCCTTTGTTTAAAAAGGGCTGCAGGGAAAAGCCTGGGAACTGCAGGCCAGTGAGCCTCACATCTGTGTTGGGTAAGTTGTTGGAAGGTATTTTGAGAGACAGGATCTGCAGGCATTTAGAGACGCAAGGACTGATTAGGGACAGTCAGCATGGCTTTGTGGGTGGAAAATAATGTCTCACAAATTTGATTGAATTTTTTGAAGGGGTAATCAAGAAGGTAGATGAGGGCAGTGCAGTTGATGTTGTCTACATGGACTTTAGCAAGGCCTTTGACAAAGTACCACATGGTAGGTTGTTGCATAAGGTTAAATCTCACAGGATCCAGGGTGAGTTATCTAAATGGATACAAAATTGGATTCTTGACAGAAGTCAGAGGGTGGTTGGAGAGGGTTGTTTTTCAAACTGGAGGCCTGTGACCAGCGGTGTGCCTCAGGGATCAGTGCTGGGTCCACTGTTATTTGTCATTTATATCAATGATTTAGATGAGAATATAGGATGCATGGTTAGTAAGTTTGCAATTGACACCAAGATTGGTGGCATAGTGGACAGTGAAGAAAGTTATCTTCGATTGCAACGGGATCTTGATCCATTGGGCCAGTGGGCTGACGAATGGCAGATGGAGTTTAATTTAGACAAATGCGAGGTGATACATTTTGGTAGATTGAACCAGGGCAGGACTTACTCAGTTAATGGTAGGGCATTGGGGAGAGTTACAGAACAAAGAGATCTAGGGGTACATATTCATAGCTCCTTGAAAGTGGAGTCACAGGTAGACAGAATGGTGAAGAAGGCATTCGGCATGCTTGGTTTCATCGGTCAGAACATTGAATACAGGAATTGGGACATCTTGTTGAAGTTGTACAAGACATTGGTAAGGCCACACTTGGAATACTGTGTGCAGTTGTGGTCACCCTATTATAGAAAGAATATTATTAAACTAGAAAGAGTGCAGAAGAGGTTTACAAGGATGCTACCGGGACTTGATGGTTTGGATTATAAGGAGAGGCTGGATAGACTGGGACTTTTTTCTCTGGAGCGTAGGAGGCTGAGGGGTGATTTTATCGAGGTCTATAAAATAATGAGGGGCACAGATCAGCTAGATAGTCAATATCTTTTCCCAAAAGTAGGGGAGTCTAAAACTGGAGGGCATAGATTTAAGGTGAGAGGGGAGAGATACAAAAGTGTCCAGAGGGGCAATATTTTCACACAGAGGGTGGTGAGTGTCAGAAACAAGCTGCCAGAGGTAGTAGTAGAGGCGGGTACAATGTTGTCTTTTAGAAAGCATTTTGATAGTTACATGGGTACGATGGGTATAGAGGAATATGGGCGAAATGCAGGCAATTGGGATTAGCTTAGGGGTTTAAAAAAAAGGGCGGCATGGACAAGTTGGGCCGAAGGACCTGTTTCCACGCTGTAAACCTCTATGACTCTATGACTGCTGGGTGGTTGATTGGGGAGGAGGTATGTTTTTCTGTATTCTTTAAATAAAGCTGGTATTGCACAGATTTGGTCTCCATATTAAAGGAGAGGTATATTTAGATTGGAAGCAGTTCAGAGAAGATTCAATGGGCTTATTCCTGGGATGAATGTGTTGTCTTATGAAGGAAGGTTGAGCAGATTGGGCCTATACTCATTTGAGTTTATAAAAACAAGAACTGATTTTATTGGAATAAGTAAGATTCTGAGGGGGCTTTACAGGGGAGATGTTTAGAAGATATTCCACCTCATGGAGGAAATTAGAATTAGGGGGGGGGGGCATTTAAAAATAAGAGAACTTCCTTTTTAGTCATAGGTGAGGAGGAATTTCTTCTTTGAGAGTCTTTAGTCTTTGGAATTTTCTTCCAAAGACTGGGTCATTGAATATTTTCAAGGCTGACTTGGACAGATTTTTGATCTACAAGCAGACAAGAGTTATGGGGGACAGACAGAAAAGTGTTGAGGCCACAATCAGGTCAGGTATGATCTTTTTGAGTGGCAGAGTCCGCTTGATGGGCCAAATGGCATGCTTCTCCTCCCATTTCTTATGATCTTATCAAAGGGTGATGGAAGTTTGGAACTCTCTGCCGCAAATGACAAATGATGCAAGACCAATTGTAAATTTTAAATCTGTGGTTGATGGGTTTTTATTATCCAAAACTATTAAAGGATTTGAGGCAAAAGCAGGCATGGGGAGTTAGGTTACATATCAGCCACAATTTCACTGAACAGTAGAACAGGCTTGAGGGATTAGGTGGATAACAAAAGCACAAAGACAACACAATATGTACTACAGGGAACTCAAGTGCACCACCATGCTTCCTCTTTCGACTTGTCCCATGTTACATTGTGTAGCTACAAAGCTGGTTGATCACCCGTCACGTCACCCACCATTTTTTGGATTTGACTAGTGGTTTCACAGCCAGCTGCACTTCCTGCTGCTAACCTTCGCCATTAATCTGGACTGGGAAGGAAAATCAAGTGCACAATGTTGTACCCTGAAAAGAAACAGTTGCACGTAGCACCTTTCAGAGTTTCAGCACATCCCAAAGTGATTTACAGCCAATGAAGGAGTTATGAAGGGTTGTAATGGAGGAAATGGGGCAACCAAACTCTCACAAACAGTAGAGATGATCTGGAGGTCCCGGCGTAAACAATAAATGCCGGCCACAAGCAGTAAAGACCAAATAAGCTGGTTTTATAATTGTGGAATAAATATTGGCCAGGCCAACATTGATAACTCCCTTGCTCTTCTTCAAAATCATGCCAAAGGGTTTTTGTGTGCAGATGGGTCTCTCTTTAATGTTGCGTTAAAAAGATGCATCTCCGGCAGTTCAGCCTTCCAAGAGTTCTCACTTTAATGTCACTTGTATTTTCTTGTCTCAAACTGGACTTTAACCCATGACCCATTCTCTTTTTCTTAGTCAGTCCTTCAAGACAGAGGATGACTTGCTTCCCCTCAGGATCAGTGGGTTCTAAAATGACTGGTGAGCCCAATGGGCAGCACGGTGGCACAATGGTTAGCACTGATGCCTCATAGCGCCAGGGACCTGGGTTCGATTCCCGGCTTGGGTCACTGTCTGTGTGGAGTTTGTACATTTTCCCTGTGTCTGCGTGGGTTTCCTCCGGGTGCTCCTGTTTCCTCCCACAGTCTGAAAGACGTGCTGGTTAGGTGTATTGACCCGAGCAGGCGCCGGAGTGTGGCAGCCAGGGGACTTTCACAGTAACTTCATGGCAATGTTGACTAATAAATAAACTTTACTTTACATGATCACATGCTGGGCAGGTGGTGCTTGAAGGATCAGGCAGATGATGTAAAAGCAAAATACTGCGGATGCTGGAAACCTGAAATAAAAACAGAAAACGCTGGAAAAACATCTGTGGCCAGAATTTTACTGTCCCGCCCGCCACGAACATTGTAGCGGGCGGGACATGGATCGTGCAAAGGTCTGTTGACCTCGGGTGGGATTTTCCGGCTTTGGGACGAGCTAGGCAAGTCTGATAGCATTTGTGGAGAGAGAAACGGAGTTAATGTTTTGAGACCATATGACTCTTTTTCAAGCAAATGATGTGTTGGGGGGGGGGGGGTTTGGGCACTCTTTTAGTGCCTCAGGTTTGCTTCTGTGTGTTCTCGACCAAGTCGCTCGATGTTTTTGATGCCTTCCAGAACAAACCTTCTCCATTTTGATCGGTCACAAGCCAGGCACATCCATGAGTTGGTGGGGATGATTGATCTCTCCCATCCTGCCCATGCTGAGGCCAATGCAGGCAGGACTGGAAAGTCCTGCCCTAAGTGTATTAATATAGAATGGAAGACTTATAACTGGCAGTGTTTTGGTAAGTTGCTTACATCCATATCCAACCCGCCTCAAAATCAGTTAGTGGTATTCTGATCAGAATTTTGGCTGCAGGTATAATGAATTTTATCAGTGAGCACCAATAAAAAGTGCAAACAATTTGACTGGTTTACAACAGACTATGATGGATGCAGTTTTAATATCACTTAGTACAAAGGAATTGCTGTGTGCTCAATAACTGGTTAAAGGAGTGCCATTCTTTTCTTTATACATCACTTGGAATGATTTTCTTAACCTGATCTGCTACCTATCATGCTGGATGAAATTCCAACTCGGAAAATGTGAAGTGATACATTTTGCTAGGAAAAATGAGGAGAGTAAATGCAAGCTAGATGGTACAATTTTAAAAGGGTGCAAGAAGAGAGAAACTTGGAAATGTTTGTGCATAAACCTATGAGAGTAGTGGGACAGGTTAACAAAGCAACTAATACAAAATGTGGGGCAAGATTCTCTGGCCTACTAGCCTCATGTTTCCCGCCAGTGGGAGGTGGTGCGTTGTTTGCTAGCAACGGGATTCTCTGGTCCCGTTGCTGTCAAGGGGAATTTACATTGATGTCACCTCCATGCCGCCGGGAGACCCATGCGGGGGGCAGGGGGGGGGGGGGTGGTGCACTGCTGACGGGATTGGAGAATCCCACTGGCATGAACGGCTAGAGAAATCTGGCCATGGTATCCTGGGCTTCATAAATAAGTGATAAGATACAAAGGCCAAGAAGTTATGCTGAACCTATATAGAATGCTAGTTAGTCCCCAGTTGGGGTATCATGTCCAATTCTGGCACCACATTATAGGAAGAGTGTGAAGCCTTTGGAGAGAGTACACAAGAGATCAGCTCCGACGAAGGGTCATCCTGACACGAAACATTGGATCTATTCTCTCTCCACAGATGCTGTCAGACCTGCTGAGATTTTCTAGCATTTTCTGTTTTTGTTGTGTATGTTGACACAAAAGATTTACTTGAATTGTGCCAAGGGATGAGGGATTAGACTTACTTAGATAAACTGAAGATGATAGTGTGCTACTTAGATCAGAGAAATCTAAGGTGAGGGGCAAAAGTTTACCAAAAATGGCACAGAGTCTTGGCTCCAGCATGAAAAATGGAGGGCATGATTTTCCAGCCTTGCTGCTCCAGTTGATGAGCGTGGCAAGCCGGGAAGATTGCATGTGAGGGTAAAAATCTGATTTGTGGTCATTTGCTATCTTCCCAGTCCTGTTTTGCCAGTGAGGGGCACTCCAAAATGAAGGGGAGGTAAGGCCTTCAAGTGACCCCTGCCCCTGATATGGTGATTGTGAGACCTCCACTCCCGTCCCCGAGTTGCACTTATCTGTGGCCCCCATATCCTCTCTGGAGCCCCCAGAACAGTGAACTCCCCCTCAGAGGTGAAGGCATCCAGTCCACGCTTGTTTGGAACTATTGTAAATGGTGCCGGCGTGACGTCGGCTGAATTTCCTGTGAGGGGGACGTCACGGAGAGAGTTCTTTCTCATGACATACAAGTGTATTGAAATGAGCTTCCTGCGGTACCACTGCGTGTTTCATGCCACTCCACCGGCAAGGGGCCAGGAAAAACGGAACTCGGAAATTTGGCGCGAATCATGCTTTGAGCGCTCAGATGGAGTGTGCAGGATCAAAATTGCCCCTGGGATTTGATAGAGGTGTTAATTCTCATGAAGAGCTTAGATATAGTAAATAACAACAGTAGCACCTTTAGTAGAATGAAATATCTCAAGGTGCTTCACAGGAGTATTACTAAAATAAATTAGATACGGAACAAAATAATATGATGTTAGGGCAGATGGCCAAAGACTTGGTCAGAGAGGTAGGTATTAAGGAACATCTTAAAGGGAAAAAAAGAGGAAGATTCGGGCAGGAATTTTGGAACAAGGACCCAGGTAGAAGAACTGCCACCAATGGAGGAGTGATTTGAGTAACAGAAAACGGTTGCAAGTGGCTGAAGGGACATCAATCAGAGAGGAAAGATTTAAGGTGGTTGGAAAAAGAACTTGAAGCAACATAAGGGTAGCCTTTTTAATGCAATGAGTAGTCAGGATTTGAACTGCGTTGCCTCACAGAGCTGTGGAAAGAGTTTCACTAGCGGCTTTCAAAAGGAAAATGTTAAATGCTCAAAGGTGAAAAATTGCAGCAATGCATGGGGAAAGAGCTGAGGCAAACTTTATGGACTGAGTGCCTCCTTGTGTGCAGTGCTATTCGATGATTCCATGATAATTAGTGACGAGTTGGATTCGATGACATTATTTAAATAGTCATTGGACAGATTGTTCCGCCATTGCTCCCGGCGCCAACTCCTGTGACTTAATAACAAGAAGTGACATAGGACTGGATACAGCCCCCAAGGTAGGCAGAGTGGGTGGGGAAGATAGAGTAGAAAGGGTTGAGAGCTTCAAGTTTTTCGGTGTCCAGATCACCAACAACCTGCCCTGGTCCCCCCATGCCGACACTATAGTTAAGAAAGCCCACCAATGCCTCTACTTTCTCAGAAGACAAAGGAAATTTGGCACGTCAGCTACGACTCTCACCAACTTTTACAGGTGCACCATAGAAAGCATTCTTTCTGGTTATATCATGGCTTGGTATGGCTCCTGCTCTGGCCAAGACCCCAAGGAACTACAAAAGGTCGTGAATGAAGCCCAATCCATCATGCAAACCAGCCTCCCATCCATTGACTCTGTCTACACTTCCCGCTGCCTCGGCAAAGCAACCAGCATAATTAAGGACCCCATGCACCCCAGACATTCTCTCTTCCACCTTCTTCCGTTTGGAAAAAGATACAAAATTCTGAGGTCACGTACCAACCGACTCAAGAACAGCTTCTTCCCTGATGCTGTCAGACTTTTGCATGGACTTACTTTGCATTAAGTTAATCTTTCTCAACACCCTAGCTATGACTGTAACACTACATTCTGCACTCCCTTGTTTCCTTCTCTATGAATGGTATGCTTTATCTGTATAGCGCGCAAGAAACAATACTTTTTACTGTATGTTAATACATGTCACAATAATAAATCAAATTTAAAAAAATTATTTCCTAAAAAAAATCACTTAAGTAGGAGATCTTCTATGACAGTGTTCAGACTATGTCAGAAGACATGCTGCTTTATAATAATAGTGATGTTAGCCTACATAATTTAAAATGTAACATCATCCTCTCATCTGTGAATGACATGGTGCTGCAACTGCCTTTTAGTAAGTGAGAGTGTTTCTCATTTTTTTTGCATACTTCATGCAATCTTGGACAGATGTGCAGAATATGGTTTACCTTCCCATACTTTGTAGGAACATGGACCTGAATTTTCATCGAGTCAGGATGACTTGAGAGTCCTTGACAAATGGTAGGTAGATCCCTATTCTGGGATTTCCGGACCCTATTACCAGGTTGTCCACATAACCTGCACATCTTTGGACTGTGGGAGAAAAACTGAAGCACCCAGAGGAAACCCAGGAAGACTGGGAGAATGTGCAAATTCCACACAAACAGTCACCCAAGGCCGGAATTGAACCCGGGTCCCTGGTGCTGTGAGGCAGCAGTGCGAACCACTGTGTCACCGTGCCACTTATTGTGATGGATCATCATCCCAAACAGAAAAAGCTTGACTGCCTGGCACTTTCAGGGTGTGAAAAGCCATAATGCAGAGTGTTTACTAGTCTAACAACACACTACCTGATTTGGAAAAGAATGTTGAGAATTGTCACAGGTCACAAGGGTGAGGCAGCTATGTTTGCTATCTGATTTCAAAAATATAACAGCAGAAGCTGCGCTGGAATAAATATCATCAGAAACACCAACTGAACCATCAAAAAGTTGCAAGATAACCACACAGCCCGAATAATCTACAGCTGTAGCTTGAAAGTAGAAGAAAGAATCCTCCCCCCACCCCCAACCTGTTCCAACTTCAATTCATCTGAGAGCCAACCTTCTGACAATTCAACTACAAGAAGCCTCACAGGTTACTGGTTATCTCCTACTTTTTTAAACCTCTACTCCAGCTAAAATATCAATTCATCAAAGAAATTACAGGCCCGTTATGAAAGAGACTGAAATAATTCCAGATCATAATCCAATTGATTTCTCTTCATCTGTATCTATTCTTTGCTTATGTAATAATGGGTGGAACTTTAGGCCCCATTGTGGTGGGGGTGGGGCTTGAAGATGCAGCATGCTGTTCAAAAATCCATAGACTTCAGTGGGACTGGAAAATACCACTGGAGGGAGAGGTTGTGGAATTTCGCCGAATGTGTGAGACATCATGTTTTGAACATCCGGGGCAAGTGTGTGATAATAAATCATCTTCTTAATTTCTAAATTCTCAAAAGCTTGCTGCTGGATTATGTAAATTTGGACAAATCATTCCGAGTGCCAGAAAACCACACTAACATCACCAGTTGAAAAACTTTATTTATGGCCAACAATAAAATACATAAACTCTGTCTATGACAAAAGAATCACGCAAGTTCCAAAAATGAAGAAACCTTTTAAACTTTGGATAGCTGATACACTGGAAATCATAATTTAATTCACAAACAAGGGAAAGAGAAGGGGATAGGCTTTTGTTCCAATGCACACTGGGTTTGTACTGATTTGAAATTTTCTTTTTATTTATTCATGGGAATGTGGGCATCACTGGCTAGGCACATCCTTAATTGCCCGTGAAAAGATGGCGGTGAGCTGCCTTCTTGAACTGCTACACTATGTGCATCACCTGTATTAATTGCTTTGCTTAGGAGGTTAGTAAGAACTCTCTAGGAAATGGCATTGAGTACCACACAGCTTAACTGGGGCTGAAATCCTCCAGAAAAAAATGACTCAGAGTCATTTCCGATGGGAAGCACAGTATGATTCCAGGAGGGGTTGGTCGGCGCTATCCCGATCGCAATTCCCACATGGTCATTTTTTTGGAGGTGGGAGGGGGGTGATTTCCACTGTATTGAGAAGAATGATGCTACACTGGTCTTTGAAACTCCTAGCCTGGTCATTGCGTCCATTTTTGGAGGCTAGTAGTGATTCCCAATGGCTTTATATCATGCCGGCGTGGAGGTGAACCAGATTACATTGCCAGCTGGGGGCAAGGCAAATCTCAAATCGCAAATCCCATTATGGACCCTCTCGCGAGAGTCTCTGGATATAACGGGATTTGGGCCTGTGTGATGGGGGCTGGAGAATCGCACCCTAGGTTTTAAATCTTTGGAACCTTGCTTGTGTTTGTTAGGCCACAATAGTAGAACAGACATGTAACGAAAGCTAGACACAGGTACATCGGACATGCAAATAAAATGGATTTTTATTCTGGGGATTTTTCAGAACTTGAAGCTTCACTGAGTGTTTGAGGCTACAAGTGATATAAAACGGATTAAATGCTCATGTCACCTTCTTAGTTTTCCCGAGGATTGGACTGAGATTAGGAACACTAGTAACCAAGGGTGAAGCAGTCATCCTGGCCTCATTATGCACAACACAAGGTTAAGCCTAAAAACAAAGTGACAGAATAATGGGCTGTGCCCTCCAATCATGTTAAATTCCAACTGAACCTACCATTACAATTCTAAAGACATCTATTAAAATGGTAATAAACCCAAATAATCTACTGGATGTGATAAAAGCTGAAACAAAGGAGGTTGTAGCTTTGGACTTTGACATAGTGCATTCCGGAAGACCCCAATGGGACAGAGACAAAAGATCAGTGAACAGTGGAATAAGGGATTGTGTCGAACATGTAGAACACCAGAGGAAAGCTGTGCTGGGCAAACTTCAGACAGTGATTACAAGTTGACTCGACAAATCAGATTTTAATTTGCCACTATCCAAATCACATGGCATCTAACACCAGAGAGAACAAGAAGAGTGAAAAATTTCATCTGGTTCACAGGAAACAAACAAAGTAATGATTTTTGGATTAAACTGAGCATTGAACTCCATAGGATATGAACATTGAAATATTACTTTGCTGTATGTTTCAGCCATTAAGCTTAAGAAAGTTTTATGTTTAGTTGTATGCCAACAGCATTACAATAAGATCTTTCTTACATCCTCTCTCGCAAGTCTCTTTCAAAGCTTCTAGTTATTTCAAAGGACATTTTCCAAAAGGTTAACGCACACTTAGCATATACAGTTCCAACTTTGAAGGTTTAAGGATCAGTATTCAAAATATAAAACATTTCTTTCAAATCTGTAGTTTAAACATTTTGCCCCCATTTTGAATAGAGGTTGCCTCAGGCAAAATAGATGACACTCCTTTACGTATTTGTGTGTGTGTGTTGAAGCCTAACACATTACCACCCCATAAGGTCCTTTTTTAAAAAGAATTTATTTTACTTTATTAAAAAAAAGCAATTTTCATGATTATTGGACCTCTCAAGGTGCTTTGCAACGAAATAAGTACTTATTGAAATGTAATCATGTTGTAATGTAGGAAATAATTGGCAATAATTCTGAGGGTTTTTTTCCCCCAGAGGTGCTTGGATGTTAACATGCCATTGCAGATTATTTCAATGTTTGGAAGCAGTGAATATCTTAAGATTTAACTGGGCAGTTAATCAGCTACTTGAATGCAGCCTTTGGTAAAACAATCTGTTATTGGCAATACTGGAAAAATTGGAATTCCAAAACAATGTCCTCCTTTGAAATCAGCTTACACGTGATGGGGTTTTCAGTTGCTCTCAACAATATCAGCAAGACAACATCTACTACTGACTTTTCATTCAAAATCACATAATTTATATTACCTGATAAATAATTTTGTGGCACAAAATTCACACTTCGTGCCATTTATGCTGATTAATTCAAATCTTTAGTATAAGATTGGCTTTCAATTAGCAGGGTAGACTAAATTATTGCCACTAACTGTATACCACATTTATAATTAAATTATGGCGACTTATTGGAAGAACGAATAAAAGATCTTGTGGGGTTTCGATGGAGTGAATCAATAACCAGAGGTCATAGAGACAAAACCACTAGAGAGATGCAGAGGTTAATGGTCAGGATCTGAAATACTCTGCCTGAAAATGTGTTGGAAGCTGATTCCATGAATCATTTTAAAAGTTGGCTGCACAGGTACTTGTGTATGAGGAATTTATAGGGTCAAGGCCAAAAAGTGGGAATGTGGCAAGACTATTTTTCCAAAGAACCAGTTTAGGCAGGATGGGCTAAAAGGCATCCTCTCAGTCTAATTGTACTTTTTCTTCAATAAAACTTAGTGGTGATGTAGGATTAGGAAATAGTCCAAAGTGTGAGTGCAAACCCAGATAATATTACAATATAATTTGACAGTCTAGCCATTATCTGGGAAATTTTAACAGACATGATTCTTCAATGTAATCATTCTGGTTCTTGCACTTTTCACCTTGAGAACATTTAATCTCTTTGAAACCAAATCCTGCAAATTAAAGGCCATTTAGGCATTCCATTCACACTAATTGAAAAGTTACTCCTTCAGTTCATTGAGGGTTCTCACCAATAAAGTCAGTAAACCACAACCACTCTTTATTTGCATCAACACAATGGAATAATGTGGCTTCTAATGTCTCAGCTTAATGCAGATGTTTTTGTGTTCCCTATGAAAGTAGTAAACCAATTCCAGACAAAAAGGACTCATCTCCATATCTATGTGCCTGCTCATTAACTAGGGTCATCAGCTATGAGGTATAAATTCCTTTAAGTCGGCCTCATTTCCAATTGTAATAGCTGCCTTTGTCTTTCTAAATGCTGCTAAACTGTACCGCAATTACAGCTAGTTAATACATATTTACAGCTCTGTAATGGTGAGCCTGGGTAAAGTGTGTTTCCTGCCGTTTTATTTGAAACATTTCATTTCAGTGCTAATAAAATCATTAACAAGTCATATATATAATTGTCCTGAGCACTTAACTATCTCCATGGCTTCTGAAAATCAAGGGAGGCAGATGGCGATTGCTACCACATACTGTGAGGGAAGCTAATCAAATAGGCTGAAATGGAGCGGTAGATAACTTGTGCATTTGTTTTTATGAAGTGTTACTTTTTATCGTCAACTGAAATGTATAGTGACTTCAAATTGATACAAAGTTCATTATTTTATAAAATTGTCTTTTCATTTGTAGTAACATTTACTATAGCTTAACAGAATTATATTTTCTGTTAAATTAAGTGTCAGTCAAAAGGCTCCATTTAAGACATGCTGAATGCAGACAGGGTAGGTAAACATAGAAACATTGAAACTAGAAGCAGGAGTAGGCCATTTGGCACCTTGTGCCTGCTCCGCTGTTCATTTTGATCATGGTTGATCATCAAAATCAAAATCCTGATCCTCCCTTCTCCCCATATCCCTTGATCCTTTTAGCCCCAAGAGCTATGCCTAATTTTTTCTTGAAATCACACAGTGTTTTGGTCTCAACCACTTCCTGTGATAGTGAATCCCACAGATTCACCACCATCTGGGTTAAGAAATTTCTCTTCACCTCAATCCTAAAAGATTTACCCCTTATTCACAAATTATGACCCCTAATTCTGGACTCCCCCACCATTGGGAACATTCTTTCTCTAGAAACATTAAAAATATATTGAATATCAGCGTATTACATATTCATAAGTGTTACAAAGCTTGGTGGATCACATGTAAATAGTGAACTGTAATCAGTTACTGTTACAGTCTCCCATCCATTGACTCTGTCTACATTTCCCAATGCCTCGGAAAAGCAGCCAGCATAATCAAGGATCCCATGCACCCCGGACATTCTCTCTTCCACCTTCTTCCGTCAGGAAGAAGATACAAATGTCTGAGGTTACGTACAACCGAATCAAGGACAGCTTCTTTCCTGCTGCCATCAGACTTTTGAATGGACCTACCATATATGAAGTTGATCTTTCACAACACCCTAGCTATGACTGTAACACTACATTCTGCACCCTCTCCTTTCCTTCTCCATATACGGCATACTTTGTCTGTATAGCGTGTAAGAAATGATACTTTTCACTGTATACTAATACATGTGACAATAATAAATCAAATCAAATCAATAGCATCAACTAAACAGCATATCATAATGAGGCTGGGGGATGTAACCTCTGGAGGTTGATTGGAAATAGCTAGTAAAAATGAACAGCTGTTATTGACTGCAAAGAGGCCCCAAGCTAATCCTAAAGGTTTGGCAACACTACTCGAACAATTTTCCTGCATGTGCATTACCAGCACGGATCACTGCAGCATGATCAGGAGTAAAAAATAATTGTCAACTTTCCCAGCCTTAATCTATGGACATTAAAGCCAATTTATGGTGTACCTCCCACCACGCAGCCTGAGGTTAGCTAACTCAGCGCTGAACAGGAATTGAACCCCAAGAGTTTTCTGGTCTTTGCAGCTCTGCTACTCATGGGTAAACCCAGCTGAGGGTTCTTTTTGAAAAAGCACTGTAGCTGATGAAGCTCATTTGCTGGAATTTTACTGGCACGCCCACCCTGATTCCGGGAGGTGAGCGAGGCTCGGAGAACGGCATTCTCTGTTGGCCTCGAGCAGGATCGTACGCAGACGTGGCGGTAAAATTCCGCCCATTGTTTTAATTTATGCAGCATCTAAAAGTTCATAGCTGGGATTCTCTCAGCCTGCTGCGCTGCAGGGGAGGGGCGGGGGGGGGGGGGGGGGGGGGGGGTGGCTGTAGCAAGCGGTCCCGAGTCTCCCAGGCACTTTTTTTGAGCGTAACCAGCTCTGTGCCGGAAATCGGCGTAAAGCTGATTATCAGATTGAAATGAGCATTTCAATATGATTAGTGGGCCCGGGGCGGTATTCTCCGGGTCCACTAGTATTTTCGCCACCCCCCCCCCGCTACCCCCCCCCACCCCCCCCCCCCCCTCCCCCCCGCCGCCCCCTTCCCCCCCCCCCCCCCCCCCACACCCCCCTCCGCCCTCTCCAGGAGCGGCTCCCTCCAGCGGCATTTACGGCTGTTCCCCACTAACGGGGAACGGGCAGCCTGACCCGGTTGAAGGCAACAGAGGCCATTGAAGCCCTCCCCCCGGGGTGTGCCCCTTGGGCAGTGCCAGCCTGACACCCTTGCACAGCCCAAGGGGCAAACTGGTATTGCCCACTGGGCACCGGGCAGTGCAAAAGAGGCGGGGCCAGGGGCAGGGCCTATTGGGCGATGATCGGTGGGGGAGGGCGGGGGGGAAACTCACTGCCACTCTGCACTGGGATCTGTGAGAGGGAGGGAGGAGGTGATCGGGGCTGGCCATCAGGGTGAGGCGGGGTTGAGGCTGCCGAGGGGGTGGGTGTCAGGGCTGGCCGGGGGGAGGGGGGGGGGAACATAGGGGCCAGCCTGGGGAGATCTGGGAGGTCAACAATTGGGGGTGGGGGGTTCAGAAGGCCTGCGATCAGGAGGCCAGCAATGGCGGGGGGGGTGGGGGGGCGCGGGGGGGCACTGCACATGCGGCGATCTCCATACTGACAGATCGATGCATGCTCAGTGGCCCGCTCAGCACTATGCTGCCAGCCTCTCCAGTGGGAATAGGCCCTGCCCACCACTTCCCAGAGTAAATCCCTGTGAGGCACTCTGCAGTGCCCAGAGTGTTGGACATTTGCTCTGGGCAAACAAGTGAGAAACACTCCCGTTTTCCCGCACGTTGGGCACTTCGATCTTTTTTGGGAGAATCCATATTATTCAACTCAATTACAAGTAGAAAGGCGCAAAACCATTTTACACTAATGTTTCAAAATGTGAACCGACTAAAATTGTGATCTGGTGGGTTGTGGATTCACAGTTGTGCTGTGATTCTCAAGTAGCTAACACCACAGTATAATGTTTCCATATTGTTGCTTTATAAAGCCGATTTTAGCTAGCTTTTACAAGTAGCACTTGTGAATGTATTTAATTTGAAAAGCAAGGAAGTCTGAACACTGTTCACATCGTGAGAGGAAAATGATGAAACAGCTGTTAACATTTTCTATGGCATCTCTTTTGAAAGCATGAATCAAAACAAATTTCAGTTCATTTGGAGTTTCTGTTTCTGACTTTCTCACTGCATACACTTGAGATCACAGAACACTACAGTACACGATAGCACTGTCATGAAGGTAATGTTTAATCAGCACACCAGTTGCTCTGCTCTGAAATTTTTGCTCAAGTTGCCACTTCCATAAGCAACTGGCAAGTGTTTAATGTTGCATGACCTGAAAGAACATAATGTGAAATAATGGATGATGGAGGAAGGTGGGGGCTGGGGCATTTGCAAGAATCATAAAGCGTGTCAGGAGTCTTGATGGAACCCTGTATAAACTGAAAGAATAAAGTTTGTTTGGTACACAGTAGTTAATGATTAAACTTGTGTTAATATTTCATTATATTTTTGTAATTATCTATATATTGCCCACTGTGTCTGTAATCACAGCAATACCAATAAAAGAAAGGAAGGCTTGCATTATGTAACACTTTTCACAATCACCAGATGTCTCACAGCACTTTACAGCCAGTGAAGTACTTGTGAAGCGTAATCAATATTGCAATGTAGGAAATGCACACAGCAAACAGGGGCGGCACATGGCACAGTGGTTAGTCCTGCTGCCTCACAATGCCAGGGCCCTGGGTTCGATTCCCGGCTTGAGTCAGCTTGTGTGGAGTCTTCACGTTCTCCCCATTTGCGTGGGTTTCCTCCGAGTGCTCCAGTTTCCTCCCACAGTCTGAAAGACATGCTGGGTAAGTGCATTGGCCATGCTAAATTCTCCCTCAGTGTACCCGAACAGGAGCCGGAGTGTGGCAACTAGGGGATTTTCACAGTAACTTTATTGCAGTGTTAATGTAATCCTACTTGTGACACAAATAAATAAACTTTGAACTTTTCCCCAAACAGTAAAGTGGTAATGGGCAGATCATCTGTTTTTGTGCTGTTGATTGAGGGTTAGATATTGGTCATGACAGTGGGGATAACTCCCCTGCTCTTCTTCAGAACAGAGCCACGGGATCTTTTACATTCACCCAAGCAGGGAGATGGAGCCTCTGTTTAATATCTCATCCTAAAAATGGCGGCTGGGATTCTCCTAAAAGAATTCTGAGTCCCCAATTTGCGGGAAAATGGGAGTAAATCCCACTTTTTAATGTGATTTCCAGAATGAATCTCCGACACTCTGTGCAATGCAGAGTGCCCTCGCATGATTCACTCTGGAAATGTGTGGGCGGGGCTTATTCCTGCCTGAGTGGCCGGCAGCACGGAGATCGCAGCATGTGCCGTGGCATTGCCAACTTCCCGGTCGGTGGCCAGCCCCGCAACCCCCCCATTGCTGGCCTTCTGACACTCCCCCAACCCCCCGATCGCTGGCGTCCTGCACCTCCCTGTCCACACCCTCGACCAGCCCCAATCTCCCTGACCCCCCCAACACTCCTTACCTCCCCCCACCCCCAGACAGGCTGGCAGTGACCAGGGGCACCTCTCCATACCCCTGACCTCCTGGGGGGGCGGGGGGGGGGGGGGGGGACCTCAATGGCCTCTGTTCCCTCCAGTGGGGTTGGATTGCCTGTTTCCCCTTCGTGGGGAGCAGTAGTAAACTCTGCTGGAGTGAAGCACTCCTGGCCGGGGGGAGGGGGGGGTGGGTTGGGGTTGGGGGTTGGGGTGGGGGGTGGGGGGAGAGACGCCAGCGGGCCGGAGACTTCAGTGCTGGACCCGCGTATGAAATGGAAATAATGATTTCCATACTGTAATCAGCTCCACCCCGATTTCCGAAATCTGGAAATCTTAGGTTGGGAGACTCACGGAGGCGGTGGCGACCAGCAGGAAGCCCACAAAATGGCCTCCGTTGATGTCTCCTGGCCCGCTGCGCTGGGAGAATCGCCCCCGGCGCCACCAATGGTGCAGCACTATCTCAGTGTTACAATAGAGTGGCAGCCTTGATTTTTGTACTCAAGTCCTGAAGTGGGTCCAGAATCTTGTGACTGAGAGACAAGATCACTACCAACTGAGCACACCCCTAACACTCTTAAAAACAAAAAATACAAATAAAAATAAAAAATGAAATTCACTGAAATAGCATCATTAATAAAGCAGCTTGGAGAGATATCGTAGAAAAGTAGAGTTCGGAGGGGAACTTAAATGTATAAGGATCTGGTTTTTCACCTATAGCAGAATTCTACCTTTATTACACGTTATTCAATATATTTGAATGTGGTATATTCAACACAGATTTTCAGATAAGAGGGAAGGATGAGGTGCAAACTGACCAGAACTCTGAAATCAATAAGGTGGAGATGGAGAACCAGTAAATGTAGGAATGTAGAGCAGTGGAAAAGATTATTGTCATTGCTGATATATCTTACATCCACATATCAGTATTCTTGCCAGTTATTTATCCAAGTTTCTCTTGAATTTTCTGTTACAATTATTCCCCACTTATTTCATTGGCTGTCCATTCCATGCATTCACCCTCTAAATAAAGTAGTTAATCTCAATTGTATTTTCACCCTCTGAATTCTAAGTTTTAAACTATGCCTTATTGTTGCAGAATCTGTGATAACATTAAATGCATCATTTTGCTTATTCCCTTTAGGAAATAAGAATGTTTCAATAAATATTTCACTTCTAAAATTCCTTTTCTCAAGTATAAACTAATTAATCTTCCCATGATTTGACTGCACTTGATGTCAGCCCAATAGACATAGATATATATGAACATACGAACAAGGAGCAGGAGTAGGCCATTCAGCCCCTCATGCTCCCTCCGCCATTTAATGAGATCACGGCTGAACTGATAGTAACCTCAAATCTGCATCCCGCTTAACCCCGATAACCTATCACGTACTTTCTTACCCAGAATCGATCCAACTCCGCCTTAAAAATATTCAAACATTCTGCTTCCATCATCTTTTCAGGAAGAGAGTTCCAAAGACTTACGACCCTCTGAGAAAAAACATTTTTATCTCTTTGTTTTAAATGGGTGCTCCATTATTTTTAAAAATCCTCTCCACATCCACCCTATAAAGACCCCTCAGGATCTTATATGTTTCAATTAAGTTACCTCTTACTCTTCTAAACTCCAGTGGACAAGCCTTACTTGTCCACCCATTCTAGGTACTAGTGTAGTAAACCTCCTCTGAACAGCTTCTAATGCATTTACATCCTTCCTTAAATAAAATGACCAATACAGTACACAATACTCCAAGTGTAGTCAATAGTGTCCTCACTACAATTGAAGCATAATGGCATGGTGCGGCATGGTGGCATGGTGGTTAGTATTGCTGCCTCACAGTGCCAGGGACCCGGGTTCAATTCTGGCAAATTCCAGGTCACTGTCTGTGTGGAGTCTGCACATTCTTCCCGTGTCTGCGTGGGTTTCCTCTGGGTGCTCTGGTTTTCTCCCACAGTCAAAAGACGTGCGTGTTAGGTGGATTGGCCATGGTAAATTGGCTCTTAGTGTCAGGGGGACGAGCAGGGTAAATGCGTGATAGGGGGATATGCTTATGGGGATAGGGCCTGGGTGGGATTGTTGTTGGTGCAGGCTCGATGGGCCGAATGGCCTCCTTCTGCACTGTAGGGATTCTATGATTCTAAGATAACCTCCTGACTTTTGTATTCAATTCCCTTTGCAATAAATTATAGCATTCAATAACCATAATAAAGTAACAGCGTTTCTATAGACAGATAATTAAACTCTGACCTCCCATGTCAGGGTGCAGAAATGCTGCCTTCCAAATTCAGTAAATCACTAGATTTACAGAACTCCTTCAAAACACATCACAACACATCTACAAGCTTTGCCAGTGCAACAGTAAGTCAAAAGCACCTGACTTGCAAATTGGATGACTGGCGCTTTGAGTGATTAGGACAGGGCACTGACTGGTCGAAGTTGGAAGAACATATGTCAAATCAGCTTGAGCGGCTGTTTGGCATCATGACCTCCCCAGTGCAAAAACTTCCTGTGCACACATTGCACATGCCATTTTGGGGGCCTCTGCCTCCTGCAGCACAAGCACTACAGCCCAATGGAGTCTAATTTTACAGCCAAGATCCAATGGGAGGATAAATCTTATCTTAAAATCTGTGTTGAATATAACATATACATCTACATTAAATACATGTGTTTTTCCAGCCTGAACATGAGTGATAATGGTTGTTCTAGCATTAACCATATATGCCTTTGCATATATACATATAACAGAACAAGACAAAACCTGGCTAACATTGCAAAGATCAAGTTGCAAACATCTGCACTGTGATGAATATTCTGCCAGATTTCAGCTACACTGTATTTCCCCACTCACACTCAAAGTTCTATAACATGTGTTGCACAGAACTTTTATTTAATTTAGATGCCATGCCTTCTGCTAATTATAGCAGAAGCCAATCTTGCCAGGTAATGATTGCAATGTACTCCAAGTAATCATGAGGATAATTTTCAAAATACCTTTCTCCACAGTGATGCAGCCATTACTAATTATTCTCTAAGATTTATGATTTATGCCCTAGTTGGGATGTTTTCAAAAAGTCCAAAATGCTCAATGCGGGTGGAAGTTGTGGTCTTTCGTACTTCTGACTTTTCAACTTGGCACATGGAACTTGTAATTTTCTGTGTTTAAATGTTGAGCTGATTTGTCTGGAACACTGGTGCATTCTGTCATCTTGTGTGGCTCCACATTATGGACAATGACAAATCGGCAGCCAGTTTTGCACTCTGTCTGATTTTATTTTCTATTGGTTTCGTGGATTTGAGAAGAGTAGGCCGTATATGACTTATCTAGCAGAACATTTTGAAGAGGTCAGCAGAATGATGGGTAGCGCAATGCTTTCAGTTGTTGTCTGTTTGGATTTCCAGAAGGCATTTGATCAAGTTCAGCACATCAGAAGAAATAAAAATGCATGAAGTTAGAGATAATCTTGTGACATGGGCAGGTAATTGTTGGGAGTTAGGTGACAGAGACTAGCAAGAAAAGAGATTGGTGATATATGTCTCGTTGTGTTTCCCATGGATCAGTATTGGAGTCCCAGCTTTTTACTGTACACATTAATAACTTAGATGAAGGAATACAGAGTTGTGTACCTGTTGTATATTGGAGAATGAGGCTAGGGAGCACTGAGGGTTTAAAACAATGCAGCTTTTATTGATGGGTGTTCCCTTACATGATTGCTTCTTCACTGTCTGTTTCCCATGCTGGGGGCTTATGACATCACTTCTTGTGAAGACATGAATATGTTAATACAGCAGCAATCAGTAAGCCAAAAACAATTAATGTAAATACATAACATTTCTTCCTTCCTTAAATTGACAGTAAGTTCAAACTAAGTTCAACATGAATCTTAATCAATAAGTCTGTCACGATCAATAAGTCAGACGGTCTGGATGTCCTCACTCTCGAAACAGTTGACGGCGAACCACAGGTGCCTTCTTCTTCACACTGATGGTAACCTCTGGCATTTTTTATCTTGTAAGAAGTTTAACAACACCAGGTTAAAGTCCAACAGGTTTATTTGGTAGCAAAAGCCACACAAGCTTTCGAAGCTCTAAGCCCCTTCTTCAGGTGAGTGGGAATTCTGTTCACAAACAGAGCTTATAAAGACGCAGACTCAATTTACATGAATAATGGTTGGAATGCGAATACTTACAACTAATCAAGTCTTTAAGAAACAAAACACTCCCATTGTTTTGTTTCTTAAAGACTTGATTAGTTGTAAGTATTCGCATTCCAACCATTATTCATGTAAATTGAGTTTGCGTCTTTATAAGCTCTGTTTGTGAACAGAATTCCCACTCACCTGAAGAAGGGGCTTAGAGCTTCGAAAGCTTGTGTGGCTTTTGCTACCAAATAAACCTGTTGGACTTTAACCTGGTGTTGTTAAACTTCTTACTGTGTTTACCCCAGTCCAACGCCGGCATCTCCACATCATTTTTTATCTTTGCATGAATACCATCAGTGGTGGGCTTAACCGGCTTTGATGTAGGAACTAGATGTTGTCTCTCTGTCGGATCAATAGCTAAGGTGTGGCTTTCCTCAATGTCTGTTAGCATCAGGGTTGTAGGAAGGTTCAGGTCAGGACTTTGTCTGATTAAATCTGGATTCACTGCAGGTTCTGATTCTGGTGGATCTGTTCTCCCAGCCAACAACTGGTCCACACGTCTCTTACAGATAACGTCATCGCTGGTCTGGACAGTATAAGAGACCGCTCCAGTCAGTGCAAGGATTCTGCTGGGAATCTATTTCTGTCTTGTGGAGTAATTCCTAGCCCAAATTCCTTGTCCTTGGTCGTGGAAATCGCTGTGCTCTGCTTTCCCGCTGTTCCATTTGTCCTTTTTGTTGCTGTTGTAAGATCTCTTTCGTTTTCGGAGGTTTCAACAGATTGAATGCTGATCATAGTTGCCTCTTCATTATTAGTAATGTAGGAAAGATCTTGGATGTGTGGTATTCCTATGCACTAGTAGGAATTTGTTAAGACGTTTGAACAACAAACCTTGTTTCCCGGTTGTTCTCAAGGTCTGTTTCATGGTTTGGATTAGATGTTCTGTAGTCCGTTAGTAACAGGATGATACAGCACAAACCTAATGTTGAAAACCATTCCCTTGTAAGAAACTTTTGAATTCTTGTGAGACAAATTGAGGTCCTTTGTCACTTACTAGTCGTTCAGGGAATACAAAATGACTAAATACTTTTAGCTTCTCAATCATCTTCTCCAGTGAGGTAAACTTCATCTCAGCAATCTCTGGCCACTTAGTGTGAGCATTGACTATCAGGAACATATGTCCTGAAAAATCCACATGAATTTGTTGCCAAGCCACTTCAGGCCATTCCCATGAATGCCACGGTGCTAAGGGTGGCAGATTTCTTATCTTCGCACAGGGAGAATATGTACTAGCTTTCTCTTCAATTTCTGCATCCAATCCAGGCGATGAGAAATAACCTTGTTATTTCCTTCATGTGAACAATTTTGCAATGGCCCTCATGTAGTTTCTCTAACACCCGCTTTCTCAATGGTAGTGGAATGATCACTCTGACCTCCCAAAGAAGAAATCCTGACTGTACTGACAGCACCAATCTCCTTGAGTAGAAGGATTTCAGGTGAGGTGTTAGTTCCAAAAGCTTTCCTTGTAACACCATATCTATCACTTCTGAGAGCACAGGTTTCTCACTTGCCTAGAAGTGACAGGTGTGTTGTCTACTTCTTCAAAGGAGAAGATATTCCTACATGAGTAGCATGGGTGGCGCGGTGGCACAATGGCTAGCGCTGCTGCCTCCCAGCGCCAGGGACCTGGGTTCGATTCCTGGCTTGGGTCACTGTCTGTGTGGAGTTGTACATTCTCCCTGTGTCTGCATGGGTTTCCTCCGGGGTGCTCCGGTTTCTTCCCATAGTCCAAAGATGTGCAGGTTCGGTGGATTGGCCATGTTAAATTGCCTCTTCATGTCAGGGGGACTAGTTAGGGCAAATGCATGGGGTTATGGAGATAGGGCTTGGGTGGGATTTTGGTCAGTGCAGACTTGATGGGCTGAATGGCCTCCTTCTGCACTGTAGGATTCTATTCTATTCTATGAGTAGTCTGATGAACTACCTGGCAGTGGTAATCTTGAAAATCTATCCATATTACCATGTGGACTTGATTGTCGATGCTTAAATGATATAAATATGTAAGACAAAAGCAATGCCCATTTTTGTATTCTACTTGCTGCTACTGACATAATTCCCATGTGTGGTCCAAAAATGGTAGTTAGAGGATGATGGTCCATCAACAATGTAAACTCTCTCCCTCACAGGAACTGATGGAATTTCTTTATTCCAAAGATGGTTCCTAATGCTTCCTTTTCAATCTGTGCATAGTTACTTTCAGCCTTGTTCAAGGTTCAAGAGGCAAAAGCAATGGATCTTTCTTCACCCAATGGCATGATGTGGGAGACCACCGTTCATCTACCATAAGGAGATGCATCACATGCTAACTGTAGGGGTAGAGTAGGATCAAAATGCATAAGAACTTCAGAATTAATTAACGTTTCTTTGGCTTGCACAAAATAGTTATTGCATTGATCTGACCACTTCCACTGCTTGGTCTAGCACAAGAGGTTATGGAATGGTTTCTTTGGGTCCATCACTGACCAGAAACCCAGCTGGACTTGCCACATAAACACAGTGGCTATAAGAGCAGGTCAGAGGCTAGGAATACTGCGGCGAGTAACTTACCTCCTGATTTCCCAAAGCCTGTCCACCATCTACAAGGCACAAGTCAGGAGTGTGATGGAATACAAGTCACTTGCTTGAATGGGTGCAGCTCCAATGCACTCAAGAGGCTTGACACCATCCAGGACAAAGCAGCCCGCTTGATTGGCGCCACATCCACACCCTCCACCACCAATGCTCAGTAGCAGCAGTGTGTGCTATCTACAAGATGCGCTGTAGAAATTCACCAAAGATCCTTAGGCATCACCTTCCAAACCCACGACCACTTCATCTAGAAGGACAAGGACAGCAGATACATGGGAACACCAACACCTGCTCGTTCCACTCCAAGCCACTCACCATCCTGACATGGAAATAGATCGCCATTCCTTCACAGTCACTGGGTCAAAATCCTGGAATTCCCTCCCTAACGGCATTGTGGCTCAAGCCCACAGCACGTGGGCTGCAGTGTTTCAAGAAGGCAGCTCACCCCAACCTTCTCGAGGGCAACCAGGGACGGGCAATAAATGCTGGCCAGCCAGTGATGCCCATGTCCCATGAATGAATAAAAAAAGAGAATGGTTGACAAGTTGGGACAAATCTTCCATAATAATTCAACAAGTTAAAGTTAATTTATTAGTCACAAGTGAGGCTTACATTAACGCTGCAATGAAATTACTGTGAAATTCACCTAGTCGCCACACTCCGGCGCTTGTTCGGGAAAATGTACCTAACCAGCACATCTTTCAGACTGTGGGAGGAAACCGGAGCACCTGAAGGAAACCCACGCAGACAGGAGGAGAACGTGCAAACTCCATACAGACAGTGACCCAAGCTGGGAATCAAACCCGGGTCCCTGGCGCTGTGAGGCAGCAGTGCTAACTACTGTGCCACCGTGCCGCCCACAATCCTAGAAAGGAACGTAACTGGTTAATACTCCGAAGTGCAGGCATATTGTAATGGTCTTATCCTTAGAAGGAGATTCATGAAGGTTAGTGGCATCAATCACATGTCCCAAATACTCAACTGAGGAGTGGAAGAACTTGCACATACCTATATCCAAGTTTGCAGGTGGCACAGTGTAAGGAAGCACTGTGAGTTGGGAACTGGAAGGTACAAAGCGGCATAGACTAATTAAGTGGGCAAAACTGTAGCAGCTGGTTTTAAATGTGGGAAGTGTAGACTATTGACTTTGAAGTCAAGAAGGCCAAATGAGAATATTTTCATAATCCTGAAGCTATAGTCCAGAGAAGTTAACTGTTCCCCCAATTCTTTAGGCTCTAGAGGAGAATTGTTAATAATCTGCACCATGGAAACAATGTGGGCGGTGGGGGGGGGGGGGGGGGTGAGGGTTCAGGCTGGGTTCTCTTTGAGTTCCTGCCTCCTATTATTTTCAGTAAGAGTTTTAACAACACCAGGTCAAAGTCCAACAGGTTTATTTGATAGCAAACACCATTAGCTTTCGGAGTGCTGCTCCATCGTCAGATGGAGTGGAAATGTGCTCTCAAACAGGGCACAGAGACACAGAAATCAAGTTACAGAATACTGATTAGAATGCGAATCCCTACAGCCAGCCAGATCTTAAAGATACTGACAATGTGGCTGGAGGGAGCATGAAGCACAGGTTAAAGAGATGTGTAGCCACATCCACATTGATCTCCACATCCTATTATTTTCACCAGCCTGGAATTAGGGATAAGAAGACATTTTTTTACATTCATACATGGGATGTGGGTGTTGTTGGCTAGACCAACATTTATTTCCCATCCTTAATTTCCCTTGAGAAGTCCATCATGTGTTGAACACCAACAAGAGCAAGGTTTGATTTAAATGACAGCATTGTTGCTTCCCTAGAAGTCATCAGGATGTGCACACCATTTAACTATAGTTCTGTCTAAGGCCCTTGATGTCAATGAAAGCTGAATCCTAGTTAACAGAGTTTTGGCTACAGGCAAGTGTTATTCGGTCTTGTAATATATTAAGTACTGCCCTGATCTCCTCAAGGATACCTCAGGCTTTCCCTGCCTCAGACTTCACTGTTCCTCCCAGTTACAGGCTTTCTAATCCTGCCAATGCCATTCTTGAAGGATACGCTTAATATTTCCAAATTCCCAAGTATATCTGGGAGCAAAACGCCTCTGGATTTATGTTTTTGAGCCATCAATGAGGATTGAAATGAGCTGACACCATAGATTACAACAGAGTGATACATGTTCTGATTAAGGGGTATAAATGTGGTGTAAATAATTCTGTGGAATTCAGTTTGAAATGGTTGTTGCTCTCTTTGGAAGAATTAACAGGCATTCTGACATTTATCTGGTGTATCAAACAAACCAAAGGTGAGTTAAGTAAATGTGGTATTATAGAATATATTTCTTCTGTAATATACATATTCTGTTCTGGATCTCTTCCAACCATGAGCAGTTGTAAGTTATGATTCTGAAGGTTAAATAAGCTGCTAATTTGCGGTTGAAAATGACAGTGCAATGTGACCTCAGGTCAGTCTTCTCTAATTTGCAGCCAATTTTAAAACTGGAAAGAAAGAGGTTGGAGCTTTTATTTGGCATCGCTGGCTGGCCAGCATTTATTGCTGGCTTGAGAAGGTGCTGGTTCTGGTGAGCTGCCTTCTTGAATTGCTGCAGTCCATGTTCTGTGGGTTAACCCACAATGCTGTTAGGGAGGGAATTCCAGGATTGTGACCCAGCGACTGCGAAGGAACGGTGATATATTTCCAAGTCAGGATGGTGAGTGGCTTGGAGCGGAACTTGCAGTGATGTGAGTGGGTCATTTTAATGGCCTTGGTCCTTTGGCAGCACCTCCCAAACCTGTGATCTTAACCACTCAGAAGGACAAAGGCAGCAGGCACATGGGAACACTATCACTTTCATGGCACATAGTATCCTCACTTGGGCGTAGGTTGCCATTCTTCCATTGTTATTAGGTCAACACGTTGGAATTCCCAAAAGAACAGCACTGTGGGAGCACCTTCAGCACTGACTTCATCCATATATTTGGGCAGCACAGTGGCACAGTGGTTAGCACTGCTGCCTCACAGCGCCAAGGACCCGGGTTCAATTCCGGCCTTGGGTCACTGTGTGGAGTTTGCACATTCTCCCCACGTCTGCGTGGGTTTCCTCCGGGTGCTCTGGTTTCCTCCCACACTCCAAGGATGTGCGAGTTAGGTTGATTGGCCATGCTAAATTGACCCTAGTGTCAGGGGGATTAGCAGGGTAAATATGTGGGGTTACAGGAATAGTGCCTAGTGATTGTGGTCGATGCAGACTTGATTTGATTTGATTTATTATTGTCACATGTATTAACATACAGTGAAAAGTATTGTTTCTTGCTCACTATACAGACAAAGCATACCGTTCATAGAGAAGGAAACGAGAGAGTGCAGAATGTAGTGTTACAGTCATAGCTAGGGTGCAGAGAAAGATCAACTTAATGCAAGGTAAGTCCATTTATAAGTCTGACAGCAGCAGGGAAGAAGCGGTTCTTGAGTTGGTTGGTACGTAACCTCAGACTTTTGTATCTTTTTCCTGACAGAAGAAGGTGGAAGAGAGAATGTCCGAGGTGTGTGGGGTCCTTAATTATGCTGGCTGCTTTGCCGAGGCAGCAGGAAATGTAGACAGAGTCATTGGATGGGAGGCTGGTTTGCGTGATGGATTGGGCTACATTCACGACCTTTTGTAGTTCCTTGTGGTCTTGGCCAGAACAGGAGCCATACCAAGCTGTGATACAACCAGAAACCATGCTTTCTATGGTGCACCTGTAAAGGTTGGTGAGAGCCGTAGCTGACATGCCAAATTTCCTTCATCTTCTGAGAAAGTAGAGGTGTTGGTGGGCTTTCTTAACTATAGCGTCGGCATGGGGGGACCAGGACAGGTTGTTGGTGGTCTGGACATCGAAAAACCTGAAGCTCTCGACCCTTTCTACTTCGTCCCCGTTGATGTAGACAGAGTTGATAGACCGAATGGCCTCCTTTTTCACTGTAGGATTCCATGGATTCCATAAAAAGGCCCACCACTACCTTCTCAAGGGCAGTTCGGAATACCAGCTTTGCCAGATATACCGACATCCCCAGAATGAATTGAAACAAATGTGCAAGCTTCTGGTGGAATTCTAGTTTTGCTTTCACAATTTTCATTCCATTATCACCAAAACGCCAGGCTGTAAGAGGAGGAAATTCAGTTCCAAACTTGTGTCAGCTGGAAGTAGAAACTTGAGAGAACATTGCCATGCAAGTTCCAAAAGAGAAGGCTGTCTGTGCTGATGGTAACAGAGGGGCTAAGGAATTTTAGCTTGACAAAATCCATTACATTTTGAGCTTTATTCCGAATTCTGCTTTTACCTTCCGGTCGTGGTAAGACTGCACCCAATTTCCATCCCTTTCCTTTTGTGTACATGTACACAAAACCAAACAATCACACCCATGTTTGCTGCAGCGATTAGTTCAGCAAAGTCAACACTCATATAATTTCCAAACAATTCTTATCGAAAAGGCAAAAAAAAAACAATCAGGAGATTGACAAGCAGACACCTTCTTTTGAGAAATCTTTGTGACCAGACTTTACTCTGCTGTCTGGAGAAATGATTTAAAACAGTAACGAAAGTTCATTAATCATCCATTGCTTAGAAGTGAAGCTAACTATTAATCCAATGTTAACTCTAATTTGGGACAATCTCACAATAAGTAGAGTGATGTCATGTTTCAGATTATTGTGATCAGCTTTCCGCAGAAGCAATTTTGAAAAAATAATTACTTCCAATGTTTTGTGTATTTCTGCAGGTCGACGCAAACAGGTCTGAGATGGTGGCTGGAATTCTCCAGTCTCGCATGCCCCGTTACCACTGCCAGGGAAAATGGAGAATTTGGTGCTCAGCCAAATCTCTATTTACAGCACCGGGACTGGAGAATCCCAGCCGCGGGTGAGGCCAGAGAATTCCAGCCAGTAAGTAGTTAGATCATAGAATCATAGAATCCCTATAGTGCAGAAGGAGGCCATTTGGCCCATCGAGTCTGCACCGATCACAATCCCACCCAGCTCCTATCCCCGTAACCACACATATTTACCCCGTTAATCCCCCCGACACTTAAGGGGCAATTTAATGTTAAGGAGCCATATTTATATTTCTTCCTCAACTACGAGTAATAATCAATTCATAACCTAGTCTTAGTAAACAATACTAAATCTTAGACTGCCACTTCGAGAAATCCAACTACCAATTTCTCAAGGGTGACAAAGGCCAGTTTTTCAAGCAATCCCCACATTGCAAGCATCACCATATTTTAAAAACCTGACATTTCTACTGCAGTGCGGTATCCATTGACAGAAGGATGAAATATATGAGCATGAGCCTGCATTAAGTACACAATTGACAGAAGTTGGGTGGGATTTTCCAGTTCTTCCCACTGGGGGATCTCCTGCTTGCAGCGATAGTGATCAAACCCAGGGCAGAGGGTGCAAACAATGGGAAACCCCATTGGCAAGACTAGAAGATCCCATTGCCGGCCAATGGCCAATGGCTGGCTGCCTCCACCACCACAGTATGTGCCCCTGGGGGATGGGAATCCTGTCCATAGGGTTACCAGTCATGGAAAGCTTCTATTAACATAATTATAATATACTTTTACCATCAAACTGAGCTGGTGACTGAATGAGCTGGAAACTGAGTGAGAACATGGGAATTTGCTTCTAACGATGATTTGGTAAGGTTGGGAATTAGGTGCAATGGGAAAAAAAGGAGATAACTAAATCAGCTTAAACTTAAACAATATAACCTTTATGTCGCGGTAAAAGGTCGGAAGAGGAAAGAGAGACAAGTAACAGCAGCCACACTGTGCATAGCTGAGCAACTGTTATACCCTAACAAATACATAAAAGGTCTTAATAGGTACAGTGACACAGTGGCACTACTGTCTCACAGTGCCAGGGACCCAGGTTCAATTCCAGCATTGGGTGACTGTCTGTGTGAAGTCCTCCTTGTGTCTATGTGGATTTCCTCTGAGTACTTCCATTTCCTCCCACACTCCAAAGATGTGCAGGTTAGGTGGATTAGCCATGGTAAATTCAAGGGTTTCCGGGGTTAGGGTGGAGGGGAGGGCCTGGGTGGGATGTTCTTTTGGAGAGTCAATGCAGATTCAATAGTCTGAATTGTCTCTTTCTGCACTGTAGCCATCATATAGGAGCAGGAAAAGGCCATTCGACCCGCTGAACTTCCGTCATTCAATAAGATCGTGATTGATCTGATTGTGGCCTTAACTCCACTTTGCTGCCTGTCCCTGTAACCCTTAACTCCCTTGTCGACCAAAAATCAGTCTAACTCAGCCTTGAATATATTCAATGACCTATTGCTCTCTGTGGAAGAGAATTCCAAAGACAACTTTCTGAGGGAAGAAATTCCTCCTCATCCCTGCCTTAAATGGGAAACCCCTTATTTGTAATACACAATTGCTGACAGTATTAGAAATAGTTAAAATGGTCTTACTGTCTACATAATTAGTAGAGGCAAAGAGTAGTGGGAAGTCAGAAGATTGGGAAGGCTATAAAAACAAACAGAGGATAACAAAGAGAGAAATAAGGAAGGAGAGGATCAAATATGAAGGTAGGCTAGCCAGTAACATTAGGAATGATAGTAAAAGTTTCTTTAAATACATTAAAAACAAACGGGAGGCAAAAGTAGACATTGGGCCGCTCCAAAATGACGCTGGTAATCTAGTGATGGGAGACAAGGAAATAGCTGAGGAACTTAATAAGTACTTTGCGTCAGTCTTCACAGTAGAAGACATGAGTAATATCCCAACAATTCAGGAAAGTCAGGGGGCAGAGTTGAATATGGTTGCCATCACAAAGGAGAAAGTGCTAAAGAAACTAAAAGGTCTGAAAATTGATAAATCTCCGGGCCCAGATGGGCTACATCCTAGAGTTCTAAAGGAGATAGCTGAAGAAATAGTGGAGGCGTTAGTTATGATCTTTCAAAAGTCACTGGAGTCAGGGAAAGTCCCAGAGGATTGGAAAATCGCTGTTGTAACCCCACTGTTCAAGAAGGGAACAAGAAAAAAGATGGAAAATTATAGGCCAATTAGCCTAACCTCAGTTGTTGGCAAAATTCTAGAATCCATCGTTAAGGATGAGATTTCTAAATTCTTGGAAGTGCAGGGTCGGATTAAGACAAGTCAGCATGGATTTAGTAAGGGGAGGTCGTGCCTGACAAACCTGTTAGAGTTCTTTGAAGAGATAACAAATAGGTTAGACCAAGGAGAGCCAATGGATGTTATCTATCTTGACTTCCAAAAGGCCTTTGACAAGGTGCCTCACGGGAGACTGCTGAGTAAAATAAGGGCCCATGGTATTCGAGGCAAGGTACTAACATGGATTGACGATTGGCTGTCAGACAGAAGGCAGAGAGTTGGGATAAAAGGTTCTTTCTCAGAATGGCAACCGGTGACAAGTGGTGTCCCGCAGGGTTCAGTGTTGGGGCCACAGCTGTTCTCTTTATATATTAACGATCTAGATGACGGGACTGGGAGCATTCTGGCCAAGTTTGCCGATGATACAAAGATAGGTGGAGGGGCAGGTAGTATTGAGGAGGTGGGGAGGCTGCAGAAAGATTTAGACAGTTTAGGAGAGTGGTCCAAGAAGTGGCTGATGAAATTCAACGTGGGCAAGTGCGAGGCTGTACACTTTGGAAAAAAGAATAGAGGCATGGACTATTTTCTAAACGGTGACAAAATTCATAATGCTAAAGTGCAAAGGGACTTGGGAGTCCTAGTCCAGGATTCTCTAAAGGTAAACTTGCAGGTTGAGTCCGTAATTAAGAAAGCAAATGTAATGTTGTCATTTATCTCAAGAGGCTTGGAATACAAAAGCAGGGATGTACTTCTGAGGCTTTATAAAGCACTGGTTAGGCCCCATTTGGAGTACTGTGAGCAATTTTGGGCCCCACACCTCAGGAAGGACATACTGGCACTGGAGCGGGTCCAGCGGAGATTCACACGGATGATCCCAGGAATGGTAGGCCTGACATACGATGAACGTCTGAGGATCGTGGGATTATATTCATTGGAGTTTAGGAGGTTGAGGGGAGATCTGATAGAAACTTACAAGATAATGAACGGCTTAGATAGGATGGACGTAGGGAAGTTGTTTCCATTAACAGGGGAGACTAGGACGCGGGGGCACAGCCTTAGAATAAAAGGGAGTCACTTTAGAACAGAGATGAGGAGAAATTTCTTCAGCCAGAGAGTGGTGGGTCTGTGGAATTCATTGCCACAGAGGGCTGTGGAGGCCGAGACGTTGAGCGTCTTCAAGACAGAAATTGATAAATTCTTGATTTCTCGAGGAATTAAGGGCTATGGGGAGAGAGCGGGTAAATGGAGTTGAAATCAACCATGATTGAATGGTGGAGTGGACTCGATGGGCCGAATGGCCTTACTTCCGCTCCTATGTCTTATGGTCTTATGGTCTTATAATTAACCATGCTACGTATGTAAAATATTTACTACAAGTTGCTGGCGCAACCATTTGCTTGTTTTTACTGTGTTGAATGTTCATGTGTGAGCAAAGAGGACCGGGGTTGAAAACTGGTTTGGCCAACGTCTATTTAAAAGACTGTGGTAATTTCACTGCTCAGTAGAATGGGTCCTAAGTGGGAGCATCAGTAATGTCTGGGCTTCCAGGAACTAAAACAGATTAGAGCAAAATAAATGAGAGCAAATATTATAGCTGGCATGCAGCCACAAACATATAAAGCAGACTGGCAAATAGTAATTCAGGAGATCTGCGTATCTCCTGGTGCAGCTTCTAATTAAAGAGAACAACGAGATTTACCTTGTTCACAGCTGTGTTAGTCAGGACAGAGGAAGGTAAAGCTCACAAACCAAAATAGACAGAAACTTCAACAGTTAACACGGATTAGCTTCAATACTGTCAACATAGTGTGACGCTATTTTAGAAAGGCTCACATTTACTGTCGTCAAACATTTCACAAGGTTTGGGAAGTAAGGTATTGAGTTTTTGTGTAAACTTAACTACCAATTATAACAGATTTCCATCTCGCACAGAAGATTGTTTATCTTCCCAATAAAATGGTTTTTTTAAAGAGTGAGTGGTTTTGCCTCAGTTCGGTACAATTATTCTGCATGAGAATCAATGTCAGAATTGCAATTTCAAGCCAGGAGATTGGTTGAGATGTATTCACCAGTGTTGGAATGGCATCCTGTGGACTGCTAATGTTATAAACTGCCAATAGGAGTTCAACTATCTATTTTGGGAGATGGGGGGTGAGGATGAAATTAATTGCTACAAATTAGCATGATTATGCTTTGCAATAACAGTCACCTCCAGGTTTAGATGAGGGAAATGAGTTAGGTCAGCCCTGATTGATTGTTACCTGGTGATCTCTGCTGGATCGTGCATGTTTGGCCATTGAGTAAGAACAAGTTTGGATTTGGCCTGTGATGCCCCTCACAGTTAAAAAAAATCTGTGAATACTGTCAAAGTTTAAATTGCTTGAAATTGTGAGGGGGTATTAAGGCATTAATATACATACTATTTTAGCAGCGACGTTAACACACTTATTCTCAGTGCCTGGAATTACAACGTAATAGTTAGACTACTTTCCCATTATTTTGCACCTCCTCTGCTGTTACTTCACAACATACCAATTTACAATTGATTTGGTGGTCCAGGCTGAACCAAACTAGTTCAAAGTTTGGTACCAAGCTAGCCAGCAGGGCAGTGGACTGAATGCCTACAATTCTGCACAATTTTTCATAGCTGTCTGTGCAACTTTAATTTTAAAACAACTCGCTCGCCCAGATGGGACAAACTGCAAATGTCACATAATGATAAAATGGTTATAACCAAAGACTCAAAGTACATTTGGTAAGAGTTACCAAGGTAGAGGAAAGAAACCTGTTGTGGGGGCATGAAGATTTCAGTCGTTATAATGACATTCCGGGGATGGCGGGACTGATGCATGAGGAGAGATTGACTAGTTTAGGATTGTTTTCGCTGGAGTTCAGATGAATGAGTGGGGAATCTCATAGAGACTTATAAAATTCTAACAGGACTAGACAGGATAGGTGCAGGAAGAATGTTCTTGATGTTGGGGGTGTCCAGAACCAGGGGTCACAGTCATAGGATACAGGGTAGACCATTTAGGACGGAGATGAGAAGACATTTCTTCACACCAGGAGTGATGAGCCTGTGGAATTCATTACCACAGGAAGCAGTTGATGCCAAAACATTGAATGTATTCAAGTGGTGGCTGGATATAGCACTTGGGGCAAATGGGATCAAAGGTTATGGGGAGAAAGCAGGATTAGGCTATTGAGTTGCACGATCAGCCATGATCGCGATGATTGGCAGAACAGGCTCGAAGGGCCAAATGGCCTCCTCCTGCTCCTATCTTCTATGTTTCTATGATAAAGCCCCTGATCCCATATTTCAGGACTGGCAAAGTGGAGGTAGTGTTGCATGAGGTAGATGTGATGAACGTTATCCATGTGACCATTCCCAGAGATTTGCAGTGCACCATGGGTGGCACTGTGTTCACTAATCGCAGAACCTGAGAACAGACAAGAAGGTCACTGCATTCTTTCCAGAATCTAGCAAAATAAGACTATCCGGCAGCACTGTATCATTGATAGATAGCCCAAGATTAAATGACACAGAATCTTGCACATCAACCTATTCTACATTTACTACTTACCCAAGCTAAACTGTCATACAAACATATTAGTCTATCCTAGCACATTATGCTGACCTAATTCTCTGCAGGTCATTCTGTTAAGATGGAACATGCAACTAAAAGCCTGGTCTCACTCACATCATCTAAGGGTACCACATCTCAAGTTGCTGTAATGAGCAGGATGGCTTGTATGTTTGGCACATAGCAATTTATAGCAATTCAAAATTGTTCTTCTACTTGTTAAACCAGATGTTCTTTTGTTCTTTCTCTTCCTGCACAAGGCAGACTTCCATCTGTTCTCATTGTGAGGTTTTTCCTGGAACAAGTCGCTTGCCTGACGTCAGAGGCATACAGCTTTGAGCAGTGCCGCTCCACATCAAATATGGCTGATCAGGAATCTCGCCCACCCTTATCTCCTGCTGTTGGCATGTATTGGGGGGATTTTGCAGATTGATATTCAACCTGTTTGTCTGCATTATGAACACACCTTCCTTGACCATTGGGTCCTGGGGTGGGATATGAACCTGGAGTCTCTGGCTTAGAGGCAGGGAGTGTCACAGGAGATCCATTTACAACAAGATGATATATAATTAAATCCCTATCTTAAACTAGGAAAGGCCTACCTGGTGAAAAGTAGATGGTGAAAGTATATTTCCTTTGACTTGCCCAATAAGTGCTTCAGCTGTCATAGACCCAGCTCCTAAGCGTTGGCTGATCACCTCTTGTATAGAGTAAAACCTTTATGCCCATTTCATTCTCATTCAGTAATGAATAAAAATAGTTCCATCACAACCATTTTTGTTTTTAATATATAGGGCTTTTATATTTGAGATTGTATCAAATACCTGAGTTTGAATGCAGTGTCAATCATTTTTCATTGCTGTAGAATATAACTATAATACATATACTATATAATATATAGTATGGTACAGTAGGAGGCCATTTGGCCCATTGTGTCTGTGCTGGGTCTTTTGAAGGCCAATCTTCTATCAGGATGCAAGGGGTAACAGGTTAGGGGTCATTCCATCAAAGACACATTTCCCATTGAAACCGATGAAGATATTAGTGAGAGTTGGGCCTCGAGAGGATCCCACCGAAACACCAGCATTTTGGGCATACATGGTGTAATCAAAAATGAACTCAACTGGGCAAGTTGCTGAGTTCATAAGTTCAATGAATACAGATTCAGACAATTATGGTACCTCTAGATCTCCACGATATAGTAAAGTGGTGCAAATGTCTATGGCATTCCTGTGGTGAGGGGCTTATCTTATGAAGAAAGGTTGACCAGGTGAGGCTTATACCTATTGGAGTTTAGAGGAATGAGAGATGATCTTATTGAAACATAAAAGACCCTGAGGGGATTTGACAGGGTAGATACTAAGAGGATGTTTCCACTTAGCTGTCGGGCTCACCGATACGTACATTCACACACAGCACCTTGTTCTTTCCAAACAGAATGGACAGGTCCATGCATTGTGCCTTTTTCAACTAAAAACAAAAGTTTGGGGACAGCCATTCTCTGGTTCATTGTGCATGGTAATGCCTTGACCAACATGAGCCAACCTGCCCAGTTTGAATTAAAAAGAAACAGCTTGGCAGTTAACTGTACCCCTGGTGCACTCTCCATGGTGATGTCTCCACCAATCAGAATCCACTTGCCAGCCAGACAGCATTCTCTTCTGATGCAGTATAAATTGTTGCTCCTTCTTAGGCTTGTTGCAAATTTGTCCTGATGAGTGCAAAACAAAATGTTTTTGTCTTTGCTTTCCGCAAAACTACACTATTTAGCTTGTATTTTTGCTCTTCAACCTTTCTACCGAAATGTATCACTTTAACTTTGTATTTTGTGTAGTGTAGCAAACTAGATTACAAAAAATATACCAAATGATGCACAAGGCAAAAAAGCAGCTTTCTCAACACTTTCATCTAAAGAGGGTCATTAAACACACAGCAGTTCATTTACATTAAGCAGCCTTAATACAGCATGGCATGTCTGCCCATTCCATCAGTCTGCCAATGTCCTCTATTACTTTCTTCCTCACTACTTATACTCTACTTCCACTTTACACATAATTTGCAAATTTCAAAATTGTGCTCTGCATTCCCAAGTCCAAGTCATTAATGTATATGAAAACAATGCACGTCTTGGTACTGGACCACATAGCTCTCTCCAGTTTGAAAAACAGACACTCATGTCTCTCTATTTTCTGATATTTAACAAATTTTGTATCTATATTGCTACAAAACGTTCTTTTATCCTATGGGCTTCAATTTTGCTCACAAATCTATAATAAATGTTACTTTATCAAAAGCCTTTTGAAAGGCCATAAACACAACATAAACTGCACTACAGTGTTTTCTCAGATCACAGCCTTAACTGATGTCATTATGGCACTGGCTTGACCAGAGATGCCTTTTTATTGCTGCTTAAAGGGTGGTTTGTTTATTTTTCCTGAGACGTTTATGACTCTGCATTGTTCGGAGAAAAAATGATTGGCAGGTCAGGTGATGGGAGTTTTTTTTTCACTTCCAGTTTGGAGCTGCAGATTTGAGTTTTAGTTTTAGAAGGGTCAGCAAGCTGAAATGAAGTCTCTCTCTCTCCCTGGTTTTGGAAGTTCTGCGGGTTAGCTGAAAGTCTTTCTCGAGTAGAAAATTTGCTGTTGGTGGCTTGACCAGAGTCTATCTGGGGTTCTGGGAAGCTGTTCTGACTTCAAACTGTTCTGGGTATATCCAGAGAACTGCAGACTTCAACCAAAGGTCTCAATTCTAGCATCACGTGAGCATTAGTCTTTGCTGTGTTGAACTTGTTTAAAGGGTTTTGTCAATGGCAAGAGTTCTGTTTGATTGGAACATTTTAGATATATTTGTTAAGGGTTATACATTATAGTGGTTGTTTTATTCCTTGCTTGTAATTGATAAGAATTCTTGCTAATCTTCTTACTATACATGTTAGCTATATTCTTAAATAAACTTTGTTCAATAAAAACTCCCTAGTGGGTCATTTGAATCATACCTGAAGTAAACTATATCATTCTTATCCTAGCCAAATTCAAGATGCAAAACTTATGATCCAGACAGGCTCCATAAAAAACTTTGGAGTTTCTGACCTGAACCATAACATTACCTTCATAATTTCTCTCTGTTACCTCATCAAAAACTCAATCAAATATGATTTGCTCTTAACAAACACATGCTGGCTCTCCTTTATTAGTATACTTGTCCAAGTCGCTGTTAATTTTCTCCCGGATTATAGTTTCTCAGTGAATATATCATTACTTCAATTTCTACATTTTTAAAATAAGTATTTATACCCACAGAAGTCTCACCTTAACCAAATATAGTCAGAAATAAATCAGATGCTAATCACTTAATAGTATGATTGGTGAATGTGGGTGGGTTAATGGTTCATTGATATTCTGAGAAGTCTGTTCTATCCCTACAGTCAAATTGCTCCATATTTTAATTTGGCAACCTCAGCTTTAATCTCAAATAGGCACACGTGCCAACAGTCACCCTTCATCACTGAGAGCAATTTGAGGGCATGTTCCATGTGGCAAAAATTAGCATTGCCTGGGTCTTTGCCTTCAGTGCCACCCTTACCTGGGTCCAGCTGCAGAATGACTCCCGCTGCGGGATTTTGGCCAAAGTACACAGTGATTGTGTCATGCCTCATGTAGGAGAATGGTTGGTGGGAAACAATGGCAATAAAGGGGAGAAAAAACAGATGGAAACTGGGAGCATACCTTGGACAAGGACTTTGGAGAGAACCAGCATCACATGAGGAAGAGAGGCAGAATGCAACTTTGAACTAAGGAAAGGGGAAAGCATAGCACTGATGTGAAATAGAGAGTACCACCTTGAACTATGTTAAGGGTGGTAGTTGGAAATTACAAGTTGAATCTGGAGCAGGGAAGGAAAATGTCAGCTTGATCAAGGGTGGTCGCAAAATGCAAATTGACTTGATGGGGAAGAGAAGAAAGCAAAAATATATTGAATTGGGAGAACATAGAAGAGCAGAAAGAAAATACAAGACATCCACTCTACTAACTCAAGTATGGTGGAGTTGAACCTCTGCACATCTTCGAGCAAGACTAGAGTTCTTGTCCCAAATAATGGGGAGAGGGTGACGAGTGTAGGTGACTGGCACCCATCACGACATATCGTGATGTAGCCCTTGCCTGGCTCAATTTGCTCTGGTAAATGAGGACTCTCCAAGGGTCAGTGGGGTCAAAAGAAAATATAAGATACAGGTGAAAAAGCTTGGTCAAAAAGGTCGGTCTTAAGGAGGAATTCAAAGGAGAAGGAAAAGCCAGAAAGCTTTAGGTAATAAATTCCAAAGCTTAGAGCCTTACTAACTGATGTCATGAGGGCCAGTATTGGAAATCAAAGATGCAGAAGAGGCCAGAATTAGAAGAATGCAAAGTTATCTGAGATTACAGAGATAAGGAGGGGTGAGACAATGGAGAATTTTAAATTCAAGGCATTGCTGGACTGGGAGCCAATGTGGAAAAGGAAGCACAGGACTGACCAGTAACAGAACTTGGTTTTGATTTGATTTGATTTGATTTATTATTGTCACATGTATTAACATACAGTGAAAAGTATTGTTTCTTGCGCACTATACAGACAAAGCATACCGTTCATAGAGAAAGAAAGGAGAGAGAACATAGAACATAGAACAGTACAGCACAGAACAGGCCCTTCGGCCCACGATGTTGTGCCGAGCTTTATCTGAAACCAAGATCAAGCTATCCCACTCCCTATCATCCTGGTGTGCTCCATGTGCCTATCCAATAACCGCTTAAATGTTCCTAAAGTGTCTGACTCCACTATCACTGCAGGCAGTCCATTCCACACCCCAACCACTCTCTGCGTAAAGAACCTACCTCTGATATCCTTCCTATATCTCCCACCACGAACCCAATAGTTATGCCCCCTTGTAATAGCTCCATCCACCCGAGGAAATAGTCTTTGAACGTTCACTCTATCTATCCCCTTCATCATTTTATAAACCTCTATTAAGTCTCCCCTCAGCCTCCTCCGCTCCAGAGAGAACAGCCCTAGCTCCCTGAACCTTTCCTCATAAGACCTACCCTCCAAACCAGGCAGCATCCTGGTAAATCTCCTCTGCACTCTTTCCAGCACTTCCACATCCTTCTTATAGTGAGGTGACCAGAACTGCACACAATATTCCAAATGTGGTCTCACCAAGGTCCTGTACAGTTGCAGCATAGCCCCACGGCTCTTAAACTCCAACCCCCTGTTAATAAAAGCCAACACACTATAGGCCTTCTTCACAGCTCTATCCACTTGAGTGGGCAGAATATAGTGTTACAATTATAGCTAGGGTGCAGGTAGGTCCATTCAAAAATCTGAGGGCAGCAGGGAAGAAGCTGTTCTTGAGTCGTGACCTCAGACTTTTGTATCTTTTTCCCGACGGAAGAAGGTGGAAGAGAGTATGTCCGGGATGCGTGGGGTCCTTAATTATGCTGGCTGCTTTTCCGATCACATTACAATCAGCTCAGCTTTGGAGAGGCTTAAATTTGCATAGGATGGCCAGCCAAGAGACCATTGGAATAATCAAGTGTGAACATTACAAAAGTATGATAGGCAAGGGGGTGAAATGTTATAGTTAATGGACGGAAATGTGGAAGTGAGGTTACAATCAGATCTGCCATGATCTTATTAAATGGCAGAGCAGGCTCGAGGGGTTGAGTGGCCTACTCTTCCTCCTAATTTCATGTGTTTGTACAACTTATTCAATGGCAAACTTTCAGAACTCAAAGGATTTCTTTGCAATTACCATTTCATGTCCAATTGATCTTTACCGCGGCCGTTGAGTCTCTCCAAACCTTAATTTTACTTTGTGGGCCATGGATAGAATCCCTCTGCTGACGACCAAACTACACTGGTAGTATACTATAATTTGCAATTTTCCTGAATCAAGCTGCAAGAGCCACTTCTTCCAGATTGATTCATGGAATCACTGCTGTTGTGAGTGAATTTGCTCACACTTTGCTGCCCCAACAAATAATAATTCTGTCTGGGCCCATATTCATTTCAAATGTCTTTTGGGGAACTCTGTTACGTGAAATTCTTACAACATTTTCTTCCAGACATCTGTTTGTCAGACTGCTGCTCTGACATGTAAGGAGCTTATTTCCAGGAAGCAGGAAATACCACAATGGAAAGTTAAATTAAAGGCTCATTATTCTTCAGAAATGCTGCACCAGAGATTATTTTTATAATATTGTTCCAAAGACATTGCCTGATTAAAAATGTTTGAAAATATTTCTTGTATCATGAATATTATCAAACGACTCTTATATATTAAGCAGGGTGGCATGTTGCTAAAGTTGGACACACACATTTGAATGTAAAATAGCTTTATGTAATCATCAAAATAAAAGTTTTGCATTGTGTCTTTGGGTTTCAATTTCATTCTAACTTTCTGTGCGCTTTACGCAATTGGCCGCATCATCCTCCTCCATTGCCCCTCCATCATTGCCACCATTTTGTGGCTGCTTAAGGGCCTAAATTGGCACAAGGGCAGACAGGCCGTCAAAGTCCTTACCCAGTGCCCATTAAATTATGATCAGGTCAGTGATGAGTGGGTGGACGGCAGGAAAGGCAACCATGGAATTTTACAGCCACTGTACCTGCAAACCCACCCAGTTGACAGGAAGATTCGGCTTCATGTTCAATGTAAGGCTGTGTTTGTTTGTGTCACAACTGTAGGTGACCATTTCCTGCACATGCGACTTTAATGCCAGTGAGATCACTAGCAGCAATGTTCCAGACGCCTGTCTGCATTAAAGATGGTGAAGATCAAATGAAGACAGAAAAGTAAACATGACAGTTCTGGTTCCCTGCCTCAATACCCTCTTGATGTGAGAGACTGGGGCATTGGGGGGGAAAACAGTAAAGGGAGCGGTGAGAGGAATGAGAGGGAGCAGAGGGAAGTGAGCCAGTGGTGTAAGAAGCAGCTCAGGGTCACAGTGGGGCAGTAAGGGAACGGCGAGGAGGCCACAGGAGGACTGGATGGGAGCCAGGATTTCAGGAAGTGGATGCAAGGTGCCAACTGAGGATGATTTTGCTGGTTCACTGGCATTTTGTTGCCACTGTAGTGGCACACACCTGCGTCTGGAGACAGCCAGCTCAATGGAGGCCCCCAACCCCCTGTAAATGGGGTGATCATCAAAGTAAGAGGCATGATCATGAAAGGCTGCAATCACCACTGAGCCGAGTCCATTGGAGAGGTTTTCCCTCCATTCCTAAGGACCTGCTGGTATAGATTTTGTTTTTTTCTGCACTGTTGTGCATCCCTGTGACGACTCCTGTAGTCTCCGACTTGTCTCAGTGATGCCCACCTCTCGAGCATACCCGGGCACCAGAGCATTCTGACTGGACCGACAGCATTGAGAACCCATGCACCATCCTTAATTGGAGGCTGAGCTCAGAGGCAGCCAATTTGGAGGCAGCCTCCTGGAAGATTGTTGCTGGCGGGTGCATGGTCAGGATGTTAATTTGATCCTGATGATGAGGTCCTGAAGTCTGTGGCAAAATTCAGTTCCCACATCTCGGAAAGAGACCATTCAGGCCATTGCACCCATGTCGGTTCTTTAAAGAGCTGTCCAACTCATTCCACTGTCCTTTCCTCACCCCAGAGCCTCACAAATGTTTTCCCTTGAAATAGTCACAAAATTCCCTTTTGAAATTAATCAGTGAATGTGTTTCCACCAGCTTTTCAGGTAGCACATTCCAGATAACAACTTGCTGTAAAAAATAACTCACCTCTGGTTATTATAATTCTCGTAAATCTTGGATTTGATTTGATTTATTATTGTCACATGTATTAGTATACAGTGAAAAGTATTGTTTTTTGTGCTATGCAGACAAAGCATACCGTTCATAGAGAAGGAAATGAGAGAGTGCAGAATGTAGTGTTACAATCATAGCTAGGACGTTGAGAAAGATCAACTTAATGCAAGGTAAGTCCATTCAAAAGTCTGATGGCAGCAGGGAAGAAGCTGTTCTTGAATTGGTTTTACATGATCTCAGACTTTTGTATCTTTTTCCTGACGGAAAAAGGTGGAAGAGAGTATGTCCGGGGTGTGTGGAGTCCTTGATTATGCTGGCTGCTTTTCCGAGGCAGTGGGAAGTGTAGATAAAGTCAATGGATGGGAGGCTGGTTTGAGTGAAGGATTGGGCTTCGTTCACGACCCTTTGTAGTTTCTTGCGGTCTTGGGTGAGCAGAAGCCATAACAAGCTGTGATACAACCAGAAAGAATGTTTTCTGTGGTGCATAGAAATCATAGAAATCCTACAGTGCAGAAGGAGGCCATTCGGCCCATCGAGTCTGCACCGACCACAATCCCACCCAGGCCCTACCCCCACATATTTTACCCGCTAATCCCTCTAACCTACGCATCCCAGGACTCTAAGGGGCAATTTTTTTAACCTGGCCAATCAACCTAACCCGCACATCTTTGGATTGTGGGAGGAAACCAGAGCACCCGGAGGAAACCCACGCAGACACGAGGAGAATGTGCAAACTCCACACAGACAGTGACCCAAGCCGGGAATCGAACCCGGGACCCTGGAGCTGTGAAGCAGCAGTGCTAACCACTGTGCTACCGTGCCGCCCTGTAGACATTGATGAGAGTCATAGTAGACATGCCAAATTTCCTTAGTCTCCTGAGAAAGTAGATGCATTTGTGGGCTTTCTTAACTATAGCATCGGCAAGGAGGGACCAGGACAGGTTGTTGGTGATCTGGACACCTAGGAACTTGAAGCTCTCGACCATTCCTACTATGTCCCCATTTGTGTAGACAGGGGCACGCCCTCCACTGTGCTTTTTGAAGTCCAGCCTCTCTGTCTCTCCACATAACTAATGGCTCACATTACTTGTCCCATATCAAATCTCCTCTGCACCTTCTGTCAGGATGACATTACTTAGAGTGATCACCTTGACATCCTTCCTGAAGTATGGTGTTCAGAGTTACATGCAATAGTGCAGCTGGGGTCTAATCAATGTGTTATAAAGGCATAGGATAACTTGCATATTTTTGTAGTCTGTGGACTACAAGCGGGTGACACAGTGGTTAGCACTACTGCCTCATAGCGCCAGGAACCTAGGTTCAATTGCAGCCTCGGACGACTGTCCGTGTAGAGTTTACACATTCTCCCTCTGTCTGCATGGGTTTCCTCCGGGTGCTCCGGTTTCCTCCCACACTCCAAAACTGTATGGATTAGGTTGATTGGCTAATGTAAATTGACTATTAATGTCAGGAGGATTAGTAGGGTAAATATGTGGAGTTACAGGGATAGGGCCTGGGTGGGATTGCTATCGGTGAAGGCTCGATGGGCCAAATGGCCTCCATCTGTACTGTAGGGATTCTATTCTATGATTCTCTGACTGGATTTTACACTCCTCTATCAGCAGATTTGAAGACAATTAATTTCCACTTCGTATTATTTTTGCACTGCTGCTGGGAATTAACCAATTGTGGTAGAGGCCCATATCGACTGGTCATCTCAGCAGCTTTCCCTGCACAGGATAGTGGTGAGCATGGGGCGGGGGGGGGGGGGGGGGGGGGGGGGCTGAGGTGGGGGGGGCACCCTGCCCTCCTCCATCGGCCTCTGGTTAGCTGACAGTTCTCTGAGGCGGGACTTCATAAAGTCATAGAGTCATAGAGGTTTACAGCATGGAAACAGGCCCTTCCGCCCAACTTGTCCATGTCGCCCTTTTTTTTAAACCCCTAAACTAATCTCAATTGCCCACATTTGGCCCATATCCCTCTATACCCATCGTACCCATGTAACTATCTAAATGCTTTTTAAAAGATAAAATTGTACCCGCCTCTACTACTACCTCTGGCAGCTTGTTCCAGACGCTCACCACCCTCTGTGTGAAAAAATTGCCCCTCTGACAACTTTTGTATCTCTTCCCTCTCACCTTAAACCTATGCCCTCTAGTTTTAGACTCCCCTACCTTTGGGAAAAGATATTGACCTTGTCTATGCCCCTCGTTATTTTATAGACCTCTATAAGGTCACCCCTCAGCCTCCTTCGCTCCAGAGAAATAAGTCCCAGTCTATTCAGCCTCTCCTTATAACTCAATCCATCAAGTCCCAGTAGCATCCTAGTAAATCTTTTCTGCACTCTTTCTAGTTTAATAATATCCTTTCTATAATAGGGTGACCAGAATTGCACACAGCATTCCAAGTGTGGCCTTACCAATGTCTTGTACAACTTCAACAAGATGTCCCAACTCCTGTATTCAATGTTCTGACCGATGAAACCAAGCATGCTGAATGCCTTCTTCACCACTCTGTCCACCTGTGACTCCACTTTCAAGGAGCTATGAACATGTTCCCCTAGATCTCTTTGTTCTGTAACTCTCCCCAACGCCCTACCATTAACTGAGTAAGTCCTGCCCTGGTTCAATCTACCAAAATGCATCACCTCGCATTTGTCTAAATTAAACTCCATCTGCCATTCGTCAGCCCACTGGCCCAATTGATCAAGATCCTGTTGCAATTGGAGATAACTTTCTTCACTGTCCACTATGCCACCAATCTTGGTGTCATCTGCAAACTTACTAACCATGCCTCCTATATTCTCATCCAAATCATTAATATAAATGACAAATAACAGTGGGCCCAGCACTGATCCCTGAGGCACACCGCTGGTCACAGACCTCCAGTTTGAAAAACAACTCTCTAAAACCACCCTCTGGCTGCTGTCAAGAAGCCAATTTTGTATCCAGTTAGATACCTCACCCTGGATCCCCTGAGATTTAACTTCTCGTTCCTAAGGGTCAAAAATCCCACCTCCAGCCATTAAGAGGTTGTGGGACAGCTGATGTTCCTCTCTGTGAGTTTCCGTCTGGATTTTTAGTCAAGGGAGCGGGGAATCGCAAAATTCAGGCCTGTGCCTCTCCCATATTATTTTTAACAGCCTTCAGAACTTTTCCTGCCATCTTCAAAGAGATGTGTATTTACTCTCCCAGGACTCTCCGTTCATGCACATCTTTAAAATTACACTACGGCACAGTGGTTAATACTGTTGCCTGACAGCACCAGGCACCTGGGTTCGATTCCCGGCTTGGGTTGTTGTCTGTGTGGAGTCTGCACATTCTCCCCGTGTCTGCGTGGGTTTCCTCCGGGTTCTCCAGTTTCCTCCCACAGTCCAAAGATGTGTGGGTTAGGTGGATTGGCCATGCTAAATTGTCTCTTCGTGTCAGGGGGACTAGCCAGGGTAAATGCATGGGGTTATGGGGATAGGGCCTGGGTGGGAATGTGGTAGGTGTAGACTCGATGGGCCGAATGGCCTCATTCTGCATTGCAGGATTATATGATTAGCTTGCATTTTCTCTCCTTATTTTCCTGACAAAATGTATTACCTAACACTTCTCTGTGTTAAACTGTGTCTGCACTGAGTCCTCTCATTTCACCAATCTGTCTATGTCTTTCTGAGATTTGTTACATTTCTAAGATGTGCATTTTAAAGTTATGCCCTGTAAACCCAAATCCAATTGATTAATATATATCAAAAGGAAAATACTCCGAACAGAGGGACACGACTGCATACTTTACTCCAGCCTGAAAATAATTCACTACCTCTGTTTTCTGTTTCTTTGTTAATTTTGTATCCACACCACTGTCCCTTTAACTGGTCTGCTTTGTTTTTCCCTTTGTCATTTGTTGAAGAGGGGTGTAACATTTACAATTCTGCAGTCTTCTGGCTGTACTCTTCACTCTGAGGAAGATTGGAAGATTAAAGTTTCCACTATTTCCACCTTTACTCAGCAACCGAGGATGCACCCCATCCGCACTGGGTGACTTCTCCAATTTGAGAATTGCTTTGAAGGAGCTCCTCTTTGTATAGTTACACTTCAAAGTTGTAACTAAATTCCCATTTACATCCTTTTTGCATATAACTAATAGCTTCGCACTTGAACCAGGCAGGTTCTCTGGCCACGCATCTCTGAACCCGACTGAAGATGGTGAAACATAGAAGATAGGAGCAGGAGGAGGCTATTTGACCTTTCGAGCCTGCTCTGCCATTCATCACGATTATGACTGATTGTCCAACTCAATAGCCTAATCATATAGAAAAATAGAAGATAGGAACAGAAGGAGGAGGCTGGAGTCTCTGCTTAAGTGAGCGTAGTAATCTCAGTTAAACCCATGAGGTTGTCCTCTTCGAGTATGAGCTCCCCGATTGATGTAATGATTGCCTGCCCAATCAGAGAGCATTTATTAAGGGGTCGCAGGTCTACTGGCACTCCAGAATATGACTTTGGACCTGAAGCATTCTTAGGAGTTGAATTGAGTTTGTAAATAAAGGGAATCTGGTGAAGGAACATCAGCCTCTGAGGAGTTATTTCAGTGAGTTAATACCCCATTTCTGTAGGAGGATGTAGTTAAAATTGGCCCTGGAATGTCTTGTAAAGAAGCTATAGGCCTACATCAGAATGCTGAAGTGAGGGATTATTATCTGGAGGTTTGGAAAAGTGCTGAACTGCAACTTACTTGTAATTATCTAATTAGTCATTTAACAATTTAATTAGACAGTTGGGTTTTCTTTCAAACTGTTGAACCAAATCATTAGATTCAAAGCTTTACTTGGGATTAGTCTATTCAGCTGCCTTGGTGGCTGTCTCGGTTGTGTCAAGACAAGTGTAACTGCTTGGTCCAAATTTCCATGTTGGAGTAATCTCCAATTAGTGTGATGTGGTAGACTTTTAATTGGAACATCTGTGAGCAAGCACCCCACCGTATAACAGCTGGGTTCTGATCTGTAGGCTAATAGGCTTTATACAAAATGTAAAGTGAACAAAAATATAATTGGAGAGATCAGCCATGCATCACTAGAAAAAATGCATCGATACACATGACGATGATAACTACCGACAGCATTCTATTTTTTTTTAGAAAGTGATTGTGTAAAGTTCTATTCGGACCATAGAAACAAATCGGTTGGGTTTCCCTGATAGATTAGAGGTAAAGTCACCATCCCTGAATCAGATAAAACAGGAATTATCAACTGTTTGATCCCTTGGGTGTGCTGAGTAAACTGATCTCAGCCCAGGCTAGAGATGCTACAATTGGTCCAAGCTCTTGTTAGGCACAGAAGGTGGAATCAGCTAAGGTTCCCAAACTTGATCAGCCGACAGTGACCCCTTCTAGAAATGTGCATTTGTGAACATTCAGGATTGGATGTGGCTGTAACCCTTTCGTAGATGTGCAACAGCCCAAGATTCAGTTGTGAATAATGACCACTTCAGCAGGGTAGACGGTGAGTGACTTCTGCCTTTGGAACTATGTCTCAACATCAATGTAGGAGAGGAAGGGAGAAAATTAGAGAGGAAAGGGTTTGCTCGGGTGTTCTGGTTTCCTCCCACAGTCCAAAGATGTGCAGGTTAGGTAGATTGACCATGCTAAGTTGCCCCTTCGTGTCCTAAGGTTAGATGGATTCGCCATGGTAAATGTGTGGGGCTATGGGGATAGGGCAGGGGAAAGGACCATTGGTAAGTCGGTGCAGTTCGATGGGCTGAATGGCCTTTTTTGCACTGTAGGAATTCTATGGTTCTGTGAAGGACGAACAGGACAATCAAATGATGGGATTAACTCTTTCTGCTGTTCCTCCCAGTATGTATTTCCAAACCATGAAATTCATGAGATAAAGTGACACGTGAAGACCTGACTGCTCTTGCAATCCTGACATAAATATGAATCATTCTCATCCAATATGTTCTTTAAATTATCGTTAATTACCATTTTACCGAGGAGTAGAGATCTGAAGGTGAACATGAAACTCCCTTTCCAAAACACACAAATTTAATTTGTGCAGGGTCCACGAAGAAATACATCGGCAGCACATACTCATGAACATTTCCTCGCTGTCTTATTGTTAAGTCAAAGGTTGCACAGTGCTAACTTTTACATTGAAAAGTAAAAATGAGGAACAATATTGACAAAGATTGCCTTGATGAAGGATATGATTCGAGTTTGAGTTTATTTATTCGTGTCACAAGTAGGCTTACATTAACACTGCAATGAAGTTACTGTGACAATTCCCTAGTCGCCAAAACTCCGGTGCCTTTCAGGTACACTGAGGGAGAATTTAGCACGGCCAGTGCACCTAACCAGCACATCTTTCAGTGTGTGGGAGGAAACCGGAGCACCTGGAGGAAGCCATGCAGACACGGGGAAAATGTGCAAACTCCACACAGACAGTGGCCCAAGGCAGGAATCGAACCTGGTCCCTGGTGCAGTGAGGCAGCAGTGCTAGCCACTGTGCCACAGTGCCACCCAGTAGTTTATTTATTATTTTCTCTATTTAACTTAATTAATTTTAGCTCTATCTTTAGTAATCCAAGTCCTAAAATCATCCAGCATCTCGGAGATGCATATGGGGTTTTATCTATCTGTGTTATTAAAACTCTTGTCAGAACAGATGACATCTTAACTTTGTACATCACATTGTAAAGACATCTCTTGTGTGAGAATTCATATCATGCTTTTTTGAATAAAAGTTGTTATGTCAACCATGTTGATTCATCTAAATATAGTTATGTACAAAAGGTCACCAGAAATCTGCATAAAATCAACCTATGAAATTGCTTATAGCTTTTCCAAAGCTTCTATCTGGAGCCAGCAATGACCATAAATTGAACCAATTACACGGTTAAAACCTGTAGTTACACTATTTTCTTACTCTTTACTGCTTGATTCTAGCAAACACCCTGAATGACACCAAGCTGCCTCACCTCTCTCATTTCTGGTCACTCCATCTCACATTCAAACTATAGGCATCAGGCCTCATCAAACATTCAATTTCCATCCCACCTGCCTGTTGTACCCATCGTCCCTATTTAAAAAATGGATTGGACAGTCAGAATTTGTGGGGATTACAAATTAGCTTTAAACAAAGGAAAGCCGTGGACCATTTGAATCTTTGAAGAGTTTTCCAGAGGTTTTTCTGATACCCTTTTTGTGTAAGGGCCTGTGATGTGCCTACTAACGTGGTTATTTGCTTCTCCTTCAGAGTGTTTCAGATTGTGTGGGGGGGGGAGGAGTGTAGTAACGTGACCCTTGAAGGGGGTTGTTTTCCGAGGGCCATGTGACCAGCGAGGACCCTATGGATCGATCTAATCTAAGAGGACCACGGTCGAGGAAGGACTGGCAGTTGGAATCGGGAGTCCAGAAGAGCAGTCGCACTTGTAGTCTAGCCTTAACTTGTTATACCTGTATATAAATATTCTGTTGGCAATAAAGTCTTTAAAGTTATAGTTAAAGCTGCATTGAGTCACTCTCAATTTATCACAATAACATGAAAGACAGAGGGACATTTTCACTCGCAATGGGTAATTGACAATTGGTTTTCAGCTGTCAATTATCCTGTTGGATTTTCCTTCCCATTACAGTCATTAAAAAGAAAATTAGGCGGGATGTATAATAAGCAGATGAGATGCAATTATCAAGCTTACCACCACACTGAAAATGCTAACTACCCGAGAGTGAGGGAGACTAAAACTTTGACAGAGAACAACAGAAGCAGAAAGGACAATTTTAAACCTGGCTATCTGATGGCATAAGCGTGGGTGGGCAGCTTATTGACCTGTCCAGGAGCTGCCATGAGTTCACCATTCCTGACTTCACCCGTTCAACTGAGCAGATGGTCAATGCTGGCTGGCAGAGATTTTCTTTACAGTTTTGGGGGTGGGGGATGAGTCCCCTGGGAAGTCAGGAGTTTTGGGGGGAGTCCCGTAAGGGGAATGGCCGAGACGTTAAAAATAGTTATCCAGAATTTAGAAGAGGTTTTAATTGGAGTAACTATTAGTGTACCCTGGCGGAATCATTCAAAGTTAATGATTTAAATTACAGTCTCAGGTGCTTCACAGTGTGGCACAGTTGTCCAGAAGAGGTTAACACTAAGGACAATTGCTGTTCAAATGTTTACCTATGAAGTTCTGAGAGAGATTCCCCAGTGCATCTTTGGGGCTCCCCCCAAATCCAATAGTTACGCCTAATAAAATATCTGTCAACATTTCCACTGAACTTGCCATAACTGACGAAAGAATAAAATATATTTTAATGATAAATGTACTAAAATAGATCTTGCAAGCAAATGACATGAACAATCGCTGGCATCAAAGAAAGACAAACATTTTAATTCTAACAAAAACTTTACAATTAAGTTCGATGGCTAAGCTTTTTCAATTTGTTTATTTATTCCTTTATTGATGGAATAAAGTGTTTTATTGTGAAAGAAATTACTTAATTATCCATTATCAAAGAAATGCTCTATCTTAAGCCTCATCTTACAGAGAATAAATTGCTGATTAAAAAACCAGATGTTAAAATCTAATGTCAGCACTCCATTATTAAAACGTGATGAGTTAAAACTCAACATGACATGATTGCATGTCGGTAAACCAACAATAAACCAAATCAACAGTTTGCAAAATTCGCAAGTTAAGTCCCTGTGAAAAGTCGTTTGATACAGAATGAGGGGAATTTTCTGTTTTTTTGACTCAGGCGGGAGAAGTGGTATGTACTCCACTGGCTCCACTGCTGGCTTTTCCCACCATATTTTTTGACACTTCATCAAGAGAAATTGTGAAGATGGGTCCCATAATGTCACCCTGGCGGGGCAAGCTCTGAAGGCCAGCGATGTCGGCCTTCAAGAGATTGGGGAATCCTTTAAAAACAGTGCCCGATCTAAACAAAATAAAAGTAAGAGAGGGTCCCCCATGCAAAGAATCCCCCCCACCCATAGACACAGGGAATCCTACCCCGACGCATACATCCCCCATGGACATGGGGAACCCTGCCATGCACATGTCCCCTATAGGAATCTCCCCGTGCTGCGCCACCTCAATCACAGACATGGACATCGGAAGTCTACCCTTCCTGGAAGTGCCCAGGCAATACCCTCGGTGCTGCACATTGGCACTGCCAACTGGCAAGGTGCAATGTCAGAGGCACTGCCTGGGCACTGCCAGGTTCTGCCCAGATATGACCCTCTCTTCTGAGTGCTGTACTTTCATGTGTGTCCCCGGTGGGTTCTCTTTGTCAGGTCCCTGTTTGTCAAAAGCTGGTGTAAACTCTGCTGACATCACATCACTGTGAGGGAGGAGTTGTGAGGAAGTCCAAACATGGGGGGATAATAAAGTGGGGTAGTCCTTTAATGATATTAAAATGTATGGTAATGGGGTTCTTGACCTTTCATGGTGGGAATCCCATTATGTCACTCAGGGGGTCACGGTGTGGGGGTGTGCATGCAGAAATATTTGGAACAGGAAATCCTGATGGAATAAAAGCTGCCTGGGAACTCCCGTTGGGTTCTCCAGACCCGTTGCCATTCCTGCCTGCTGGAAACGGGGGTAGAAAATACCCCCCCAATGACTTTTGCATTCAAAATGTAAGTGTAATATGTATTCATTGATTTTTCTTCTTGTTAGCTTTCTTTATGGAGGGGACAAAGGAGTTGTGTGAGGAAGAGACCACAGTTGGAGGAACGTAGTGTCCTTGGAGGGTTAAGGCTGGAGGAGAGACTGAGGAGGCTGAGGTTGAGAAAATTTTAACATAAAGACATGAGTAGACCAGTGGACGTAAAAGATCAAGCAGGCAACAGAGCTTTGGATGAGTTTAATTTCATGGAACATGGAGGATGATAGAGCAACCAGAGACTATTGTAATGATCGAGTCTGGGGGTAATAAAAACTTGGATGAGAGTCAAATAGAACCTCGATGTTGCAAACAGTCTGAATTAGTATGAGACAATGGTGTAGAATGGGTTGAATCGCTGGTAGCCCTAATGGAATTCATGGCAGGGGATTGATCACATCCTCTCATGTTTAATTGGAAAAAATTGTGCCCCATCCAGAACTGGATATTGGACAAGGAATCTGACAGCAGAGAATCACTGGAGAAATTCAGACAGCTAGTGTTGAGGTAGATCTTGTGTCATTGGTATCACAACATCGCTAAAAGAAACAGATTATCTGATCATATCACATTGCTGTTTGTGGGGGCTTGCTGTGTGCAAATTGTCTTCCTCATTTCCTACATTACAACATTGATTTGGAACATCTTGGTGATTGGTACTATATAAATGCACCTTTCTTTCTTTCATTCTTACACATGGATCTGAGAGCAGGCCTTCAGATGATGTCACCAAAGAGAAGCATGCAGAGAAACAGGAGAGGGCTAAAGAAAGGCCTTTGGGTAGCTTCAGCTGTAAAGGTGCAGGAGTGGGAAGAGGAACCATTGAAGGAGATTATTGGATATGTGAGAGTGAAACCAGGCAGTTTCAATCAACTGAACATTGGGAGGAGATGCATTGGAGGAAAATGGAATGGTCAACCGTGGAAAATGGAATAGTCAAACACGGAAAATGGAATGGTCAAAGATGGAAATGGAATGGCTAAACATGGAAATTGGAATGGTCAAACATGGAAAATTGAATGGTCAAACATGGAAAATGGAATGGTCAAAGATGGAAATGGAATGGCTAAACACGGAAATTGGAATAGTCAAACATGCCAAAGAGTGCACAGAGTTCATGAAGTATGAAGAAAAGAATGTATCACGGGTCACACTCACAAGTAGCCTGAACAGTTTCAAAGATATGATCTGAATCAATGTTAGGAAAAGCTCTGACTAATCCTTTCAGAACTTTCTTTGGTTTTATGTCAAGAAGAATGATAGCAGAAACATCACACTTCAGCCATTGCTATTAACTCCCTTCTTACTTACTTACTTTGAGCTTGATGGAACACAGCTGCAATATTCTGTTTGACCTTAGTTGAGAATCAAATGGCATTTGTTGACAAAGAAAGATGTTTAGTCCATCTTAATGTATCCATCAATAGAGCTCCCAATGTTCTCCCATTGCAGCTCTTGTTGTTTCTTAAACAATTCCAAGCTTCTTACCTCCACCAGTCTATCTGGAGGTTTATTGCTGTGTGAACAATAATTTCCTGATGCCAATTCTAAAGTTACACTTTACTAGTTTGACCCTATTTTCTCTTGTGTTACTTATGCAGTTTAATTTTAAGTAATATTCCAGCTTCACATTTTCTATAACCTTATATATCTTCAGAAGGTCACGCTTTTCCCTTTCTAGACTGGAAAGCCCAAAGGTCTGGTTTTCATTTGGGGTACATTCAGGATTTGCAGTGTTAACTCTTCCAGCGAAGTGAGTGTGAGGCCTGGGTCACTTCAAATCCTCAGCGTCACTTGGATTGTTCTGAACGGACTCGCACTGAAGGAATTACAGCAAATATGGCAGGTAGGGTGGGAATTGTTAGGAGGTCGACATTAATAGGACTCAAGCAAATGGTTCCTGGCCTAAGATTAATGCAGTGATGGGGGGTTGCTGGGGAGTCAAAAGATTGTTGGGTCGGAGAGGTGCAAGTAAACCTTTCAGCCCCTGGAGGAGCACTCCTGATTCAGCAAGGAACCCTTATAGAAATTAGTTAAAAATACTGCATGGTCTCTTCTGACCAATCTGCAGCTAGGTTTTTGCAGGACTCCTATTTTTCTAGTTCAAATTGCAATATGTGGCAATGAGATCATCAGGTTGTAAGTTTTGTTGTTAAATAGGCTCAAATTACCTGGTGCTGGCTGGCCTCCTGAACATTTTTTTTGTCAATTTAAAATATAAGGCATTGTGGGGAGCATTTCTGGAATGACATGGTCTCTTTTTTCAGTGCTATTTTAATTATCCACTCACACATTGAACCGTAGAATCCCTACAGTGCAGAAAGAGGCCTTTTGGTCCATCGAATCTGCACCGACTCTCTGGAGGAGCATCTCACCCAGGCCCTCCCCTCCACTCTATCCTCATAACCCTGTGCATTTACCATGCTAACCCACCTAACCTACACATCTTTGGACAACTTACCATGGCCAATCCACCTAACCTGCACATCTTTGGAGTGTGGGAGGAAACCAGAGTACCTGGAAGAAACCCACGCAGGCACAGGGAGAACGTGCAAACTCTGCAGTCACCCAACACCAGAATCAAACCCGGGTCCCTGGTGCTGCGATGCAGCAGCGCTTACCACTGTGCTACCCACGCCACCCATCTGCATCTGTCGGCTGGGTTAAAATCAGGGTTATAGTCGAGCCAGTTTTTCTTTCTAACTCAGAACCCTGATGCTATGGGGCAGGTTCAGGAATCCTCTGTGCTGCCCTAAATTCTGCAATGCCTTTCATTTCTTGATAGCCAGAATTAGACTCAGTATTCTAGGTGTAGTCAGAGATAAATACTACATCCTATTTTCACTCACTAACAGGTATTGTGAAATGAGATGCATGTACCTCTAAGGAGATGTATTTTAAATGACTGTCAATCACTCCTGCCCCTCCTAGCCCACAACGAGCTTAAAAGATGGAAAGCTTTGAAACACATTTGTGTCCCTTCTGGCCAGTCAGCTCCTCCTCCTGTGTTGTTGCTGTCGGGAAGCATAGACAGTGAGGGATTCACATTGTGGTGAAGTTAAAATAGGTCACAATGCTGATGATAGAATTGGGCCACAACTTTACACTTTAAGTAGTCCATAGCCTGCTTTTGGTTCAATGCCAATTTCCCAACACCCACTCTCTACCCTTTGGCCACACCAAAACTCTTCAGCCATTGGGGTGGGGTTAAAATCGAGACCACAGTCAACTGTTTTGGCCTTGTAATGACTTCAATCAGACCATTGAGGTTGGCCTATTAGAATATGAACTCCCTGATTAAGGAGTCAATTGATGGGCCAATCAGGGAGTCTTTTCCTTGTATTTAACCTGGAATGTCAGTTCCTCTGGCACTCCCGAAGGTAGACTGCTGACTGATAGCACTCTGTGTGCTGCTGTTGGAATTGTAAATAAAGGGATTTTGGTGAAGGGACTTCTGCCTCCCAAGACTTATTACAGGCCTTGTAGCTTTTGATTGGTGCTTTGAAAACATCCTTTCTTTTCCAATTAAGAACATTCCAGATATCAGATTTGATCTCATATTATATATTTGCCAGATGCTGAAGTTAATTAGTTTAAATACAGGATTGGGGTGGGGTGTTGTGGAGGATGGAATTGAATAGCTGTATTCTTTTGGAGAAGATTAAATGGAAAACAGCAGACTTGTTATAAGTCCCTTCAGCAATCTCACTTCCTGCTATTTCTGTCCCCGCACCAAAATCCTCAGAACCTCACTTCTTCCAAGATTCTATCCTTGGCCCCTCCCTCTTTCTCATTGGCGTGTTGCCAATTAGTAAGAAGAATGGATCAGCTTCTAAATATATGGTGGCATCAATAGTTGCAACATCTCTTTACAGTGTGATCACATGGCAAACTATCTGCTAAATGACTCCAATGCCCTTCCTCCTCCTCCATCACAATTGGAAGTTAGGGAGTAGATAATCCTATGATAGGTGGAGAGGCAAATGTAAGCTGGTATGGTCTGTTACGCCATACCGGCAAGACATTCGCGAAGGAGATGGAAATGCAGAGATGTGGGGAGTATCCCGACTAACACCTCTCCCCCCTCCTGCTGTCTCACCCTTCTGCTGATCGCTTGCCTCCTTCATTTACATCACTGGCATCCCCACACTGGCCAGGGAGACACATACCCTCTGAGTTCTGCCTCTGACAGTTGGGCTTTTGCGTGGGCACTAGTGTGAGAAGAGCATGCACCTCACATGCCAAGGGAGGCACATCGCGAGAACTTCGAAAAACCAAAACTCTTCTGAGAGGGGTGAGCATGAGGCTTGAATCGTCCTTCAGGGAGGGAGCAGGGTCAGTGCTATTAATAGAGCCAGTGGCATTATTGAACAATTGACAGAATGTGGGAGGCTGCAGGAGGGAGAGGGAGGATAATTGTGAAGAACTCATTATAGAATATCTCAATTTTATTAAAGGGGTTGGTAGTGGATTCAGAAGATCTTCCCCTTAGCATTTCACATGAAATGTTGCAGCAAAGCAAGAGCATGGGTTTCCTCCAGATGCTCCCACAGTCCAAAGATGTGAAGGTTGGGTAGATTGGCCATGCTAAATGACCCCTTAGTGTCCCAAGATGTGTAGGTTAGGTGGATCAGCCATGGGAAATGTGTGGGGGTTATGGGGATAGGGCAGGGAGTGGACCTGGGTAAGATGCTCTGTTGAAGAGTCGGTGCAGACCAGATGGGCTGAATGGCCTCCTTCTGCACTATAGGAGGAGGTCAATGCTCTATGAATTCTGTGAGGAGGAGTGAGGCTGGTTGGAGACATTTAACAGAGTCTGTGAGAGGGAGAAAATATTTCTAAATTAATTTATAGCTTTGAGGAATTGGAGGTGAAAGAAATATGTGAGCAGAGTTACAGCTGGAATTAAAACCTAAATAATTCAGAGAAATGCTTTAAAATGTCTGAGAGAAATAAACCAGAGCAGAGACTGAATTATATTATTTAATGAAATGGTTAAAGGAACATTTTGCTGAATCAATTTAAAGTAAAAATCATAGTTTGGAATATTTTTTACATTGAAGATTTCAAAAAAATGGTTATATGTTGTGATGCCATTGTGCCTTTAAGAAATATATTTATATCATGTTTATTGTAAGAGGCAGTGCTTTGTTGTAAGGAGTTGAGTTGACTGAAAAGAAGCTGTAGCTCCATGCTGAGGCTGTAGGATAATTTTAGTTAATGCTGTGTTCGTCTGAACAGAGTTAATGCATTTGTGTTTATTTGTTTTTTTTCAGAGTTTCAGAGTAGGGTTTTGATTAGGTTGATTGATAGAGATAGAGAGAGCCATGTGCTTAATGGGAGGAGCTAAGCTTGCAGGGAAAACACAGTTTCTCTTTCATTTTTTAAAACAAGCCGTTCCTGCTTGGTTCTGAAAGATAAAAATGTGTTTTTCTCTCTCTCCCTCTCGCTGGAGGTTGTCTGGGAGCTCCACATCTGCCAACGTACAAACACGTAACCCTGTGTTATGCCAACTGATTTTGAAGAGGGGTTTAAGTCCGTAGGAGGAATATTGCTTGAATTGAAGCACATAGGGGTAGGTTAGAAGTTAAGAATTGTATCTTTTCATGTTCAAGTATTATTCAATTGTTAAATGTTAAGCGAATTAATTTGTTATAGTAAAACTGTATTGTTAAATAATGTTTGTTTTGATAAAAGCTTTCCAGCATGTCAGCAGGATCATGCTGGGCGGCACGGTAGCACAGTGGTTAGCACTGCTGCTTCACAGCTCCAGGGTCCCGGGTTCGATTCCCGGCTTGGGTCACTGTCTGTGTGGAGATTGCACATTCTCCTCGTGTCTGCGTGGGTTTCCTCTGGGTGCTCCGATTTCCTCCCACAGTCTGAAAGATGTGCTGGATAGGTGCATTGGCCATGCTAGATTCTCCCTCAGTGTACCCAAACAGATGCTGGAGTGTGGCGACTAGGAGATTTTCAGAGTAACTTCATTGTAGCGTTAATGTGAGCCTACTTGTGACAATAATAAATGAACTTTAACTGAAGTGGTGAATTGGACGATTCTCAGTCAAAAAGAACAGCAACAAATGAAGAAGCTGAACCTGAAAATCTTCCTCAGGGAGAAAACGCTGACACTTTTACACCTCCATGTGAGCCGCCAGCGCAAAAGGAGAAGACAAATGAAATTGTTGGATCGCCGGGTCGGCAATCTGAGACTCACCCGGATTTCAAAAAGGAAAACGACTGGCTTTTAGATTCGGGCGGTAAGCCTGGGTGCACAGTACGTCATGAGATTCCCGATTTAAACCCACATTCTGCAAGGGAAGTTAATATCTCTATAAACTGGGCCTTCTGTGAAATATATTCAGACTGAAAATATAAAGAGACAGAGCTGTCCTTTCTTCGCAAAAAACAATGAATAAACATAAGAAATCTGCAGCACACATGGAGGCTGAAAAAATTCCAGCCATGGCTAAAGAAGAAACTTTTCTTACTCTGAATGCTAAAAGTGAAGAAGCGGCTTTGGAAACTACTGCTTGTATGTTCTGTACAGCTTACTGCATTGCCAAAGCAAATCGACTATTCAGTGAAAATGAGAACCACATTAATCTACAACAAATCAACAGAATTGAAATGGAGTGTTTGTTGCATAGTAGAACAGTCTTTCATGTGTCGGTGCAGACCCCTTGGGCCGAAGGGCCTCTTCTGCACTGTAGTATTCTGTGATTCTGAGTACACATAATCAATCATGTGGGTGGCAGAATGGTTAGCACTGCTGCCTTACAGGACCAGTAAGAAGTCTCACAACACCAGGTTAAAGTCCAACACAAACTCAAACTCAAGGGTGTCTTTATATGCCCTGTTTGTGAACAGAACTCCCAGTTACCTGACGAAGGAGCAGCGCTCCGAAAGTTAGTGGATTTGCTACCAAATAAACCTGTTGGACTTTAACCTGGTATTGTTAGACTTCTTACTGTGTTTACCCCAGTCCAACGCCGGCATCTCCACATCATTACAAGACCAGGGACTTGGATTCGATTCCAGCCATGGATAACTGTCTGTGTGGAGTTTGCATGTTCTCCCCATGTCTGCGTGGGTTTCCTCCGAGTGCTCCAGTTTCTTCCCAAAGTCCAAATATATGAAGGTTAGGTGGATTAGCCATGTTAATTGTCTTTAGTGTCCCAAGATGTGTAAGGTGCTCTGTTGGGGGGTCAGTGCAGACTCAAAGGGCCGAATGGCCTCCTTCTGCACTGTAGGGATTCTATGATTCTATATATCCATAAATGAAAAAGAAAATTATTAACAGAATCATCAACAATAGATCAAAAATCAGTGTATTTGTCACTGAATCAATTCCTCTTGCTGGACACTCGACTCTCATTATCTTTTTGATAGCCAGTATGGATGGAAGTATGAGGCCAGCTACACTTCCTCTGGACTTGATTGAGCTGCAAAGTGTAAGAGCAAAAACTATTAAAGGGGAAATTTTAAACTGCTTTCTGTATTGTGTGTTCACTAATGAACTATTATTCGAGGCGTTGATTTACTTTTACAGTGACGACGCAAATGTGATGTTGGGAGTCAAAGCTGGCATTGGAAAACTACAGCAAAAGAACTTCCCTAATGCGACATTATGGCATTGCCTCAACTCCAAAGACTTTTTTGGCCACTGTGGGCAGGTCTCCCTTCCCCGCCCCCCCCCCAACAATGTGCCTTGTAATGGCAGAGGCAGCCCGCCATTGGCTGGCAGCAGGATTTTCTGGCCATGCTGTCAATGGGTTTTCCCATCATTCACACCCTCTGCTGCTGGGAAACCCGTGGCAGGTGATCGCAATTGGTGGGACAGGACAGAAAATTTTGACCATCATATTCATTGTGTATTCTATCACCAAAACCTAAGTTTTTAAGTTTATTTATTAGTGTCACAAATAGGCTTACATTAAAACTGCAATGAAGCTACTGTGAAAATTCCCTAGTCGCCACACTCCGGCGCCTGTTTGGGTACACGGAGGGAGAATTTAGCATGGCCAATGTACATACCCAGCATGCCTTTCAGACTGTGGGAGGAAACCGGAGCACCCAGAGGGAACCCACGCTGACACGGGGAGAAAGCACAGACTCCGCACAGACAGTGACCCAAGCCGGGAATGGAACCCATGTCCCTGGCACTGTGAGGCAGCAATGTTAACCACTGTGCCACTATGCCTCTGATGAACTGAGTGCTTTGGAGTTTGTAGACTTTGCTGTTCTTCAGAAACTCGGCAAAGTGTTCAATTTAAGGTGGTGGCTTCAACACGGAGAGTAGTCTGGCAAACATTCTCTGCTTTGGCAAAACACTTCGACGAGGCCTCCCAAGATTGGCAAGAGGCAGTACTGAACATGTTAAATTTCAAGGACTACACTCAAAGCTGTGGTTCTGTAAAATATGTTTTTTTAAAATCAAAAACCCTTCTTCAATTCTGGATGTGCTGACAGAACTGAAGAACATGTCTGAGATGTTACAAGAATGTGAAACGACCGTTCTGAAAGCAGGCTATCTAATGAAAATATACATCAACAGAATTGAGAGTCTAAAAACAGATCCAGGAGTTCACTCTGAACAAGCCCAGAAGGCTGAACAATCCATGACGTTCAAAAACAACAGACTAAACAGCGCCGGAAAAAGACCCAAAATAAACTCGTCTCAATTCATTCAAGCAGTTGCTGACAACAGGAGGACAAAACTGTTCACAACTGCATCAAATAAAGCTGATCAAAGTAGATGTGAAGAAAGGGCTTCTGATTATGAGACGTTAATGAACAACTTGTCAGTTTTCTATCCTGAAAAGTGACAAGACAATCCAGCGAATTCCGCTTTTGGCGAAAAGGAAGTAACAGCATTGGCTGATCAACTGAGAATCAGTCGACAGTAATCACACTCAGGACTTGTCGAATTCAAGGCTTCTGGAGGAACACACATCCCTGGAAAACTTTTAAAAAAATACTCTTCCTTGTGGTCGCAAGCAACACTGACTGGGAAAGGGGATTCAGTGTGATAAGTATTATTGCAGTGAAATGGGCCACACCCACCACTCGCCATGTATTGGACTTGCTGTTCAATTCATGTGTGGAGCCTCCTGATATCCACTGGATGCCGTAAGTGAAACTGTGGCTTGGAAAGGGCCAACATGCAGCACATTCATTTCGAGGCAGAGCATGACGAGAACAGGGAGTGCAGCCAGATCAGCTGTCTGAATCAATGTTTGAGTTTCAGTATGGGTTGGTTCAGACTTTTATTCCAACATTAAAGAGGTATTGTTTCCCCTCCCATAAATCTACACTTCCCGTTGCCTTGGAAAAGTAGCCAGCATAATCAAGGACCCCACGCATCCCGGACATACTCGCTTGGGCGAGGCTCGTAAAATCCCGCCCGAGGCCGATGGAGAATTCCGTTCTGCGAGCCTCGCCCGCCCTGATTCCAGGGGCAGGCATGTTGGTAAAATTCCAGTCACTCTCTTCCACCTTCTTCCATCAGGAAAAAGATACAAAAGTCTGAGATCACGTACCAACTGTCTCAAGAACAGCTTCTTCCCTGCTGCCATCAGACTTTTGAAAGGACCTAGCTTATATTAAGTTGATCTTTCTTTACACCCTAGCTGTGACTGTAACACTATATTCTGCACCCTCTTCTTCTCCCTTATGTACTCTATGAATGGTATGTTTTGTCTGTTTAGTGTGCAAGATACAATACTTTTCACTGTATCCCAATACATGTGACAATAATAAATCAAATCAAATTATTTCAGAGATATCTATGAAGTTAAGTGTCTAGGAGTGTCGGTTGGGAAAGGTTACCATACGATTGTAGCTTAAGAAATTTAAGTTGCTTTCACCCCTGGTAGTGACTTGGAACCTGTTACTATGGGTGTGAACAAAAATTTCTCTGTGGTTTCAAAGGCCCTCTTCATGATGTGAGGAGGAAGTCCAGTTCAACCCTGGCACAAGGCAAAGAATACGTCTGTAACTGGAAATTCCAGTCCACCAACTCCAAAGCTGTTATTATGGGCTGATGTTGGCAACAATAATGCAGCTTGCTTCAACGTAGCCTTGTTACAAAGAAGCGGAAGTCAGGGTTTTTGGGGAATTGAGCACCGATCCTGCTTATTTTAAGATATGTTAATGAACCCCCAGCGATATTAATGCACGCAGGTCAGAACCCTGTCAGAAATTAGAATGGACACCTAGAAATTTGTGGTATTTTGATTTTATACCAGAAACTTGCCAAAATAAAAAGCAAGAAAGTCCAAAGCCGAGCAATTTAGTTCTGATGGATTCCAATTCTGTTCACATGCATACTTTAGGCGAGGCATTTCAATGGTGGAAAATAGTTCTGTCAACACATATAACTGAAAGATATATAAAGATTTACAGGACTTTGTGAGAAATCACTTCATCCTTTTCACTCATTCATTCTCATCATGCAATCTTTTACATCAATCCGCTAACATATCTTAATAGTGAGCATGTGTTGAACAAAATGGGGCCAGAATTTCTTTTATATTACATAGTCCAGATGGTGCACGGCTTGGAGATTCAATAGTAACCCTCAAAAGGGAATTGGATAAATACTTGTGGAGACAGAATTGCAGGGATGTGGTGAAAGAGCGGGGGAGGGAGACGAATTTGATTGCTCTTCAAAAGAAGGAGCTCAGACTTGCTGGGCCGAATGGTCTCTGTCTGCACTGTGCTGTTCTATCGTTCGCCCGTTCTGTGATCTGACAGTCTGGAATGTTAAATCATGATTGTTCAACTTTAATTTGCTTCATGCTTTAATAAGGTGCAGTGGAATGTAAGTCGGAGCAGACGCTAGATTTCCTGATTGAATTGCATCCAGCAAGGCTGGAAGTACTTGTTCTAACTAGGACATGAACGCACATTTGGCAGTTTAATACACGATTCACAGAAACGCAGGGTATAGTGATCACACATAACCCTGTATATCCCGATGGACCATTGGCTGTTACGTCCACAAATGATCAGATCTGTTGTGGAAATCGAAACATTTCAGTGCAGGAAACCTGGGATCGAATGAATCATAAATGATGGAATTCTTCTGAATCACAAGTTGTTTATAAAGGAATGACCTTTGCTGAAATATTGCGGGATTACATTAATTCTGATTACCCACATCACCAAAATTTCCAGCTTTTAATGAAAGAAAAGCCAAAAAATTGGGGGCGGGATTTTCCATTCTGGAGTGTAATTGCAGTGGCCGGCGGGGTTAACATAGAAACTAGAAGCAGGAGGAGGCCATTCGGCCTTTCAAGCCTGCTCCGCCATTCATCTTGATCATGGCTGACCAGTGAATTCAATATCCTCATCCCCCCTTTCCCCCATATTCCTTGATGCCTTTAGCCCCAAGAGCTATATCCAATTCCTTCTTGAAATCGGACAACGTTTTGGCCTTAACTACAATCTGTGATGGTGAATTCCACACATTCACCACCTTCTGGCTGAAAAAATTTCTCCTCACCTCAGTTCTAAAAGGTTTACCCCTTATCCTCAAACTATGATCCCTCGTTCTGGACTCCCCCACCATTGGGAACATTCTTACTGAATCAACCATGTTTAACCCTGCGAGAATTTTTAAAGTTTCTATGAGATCCCCTTTCACTCTTCTAAACTCCAGTGAATATAATCCTAACCGATTTAGTCTCTCCTCATATGACAGACCTGCCATCCTAGGAATCAGCCTGGTAAACCTTTGCTGTGCTTCCTCAGATAAGGACATCAAAACTGCACACGCTACTCCAGGTGTGGCCCCACCAATACCCTATTCAATTTCATACAGTGAGTTTCCCGCTAAGCGGTAGGTTGACTTCTCGCGCTTGGTTTTCCACCTGAAACATCATTAATTATGCATCGGTGAGTTGCTTGCTGAATCACATGGTGGAGTGGGCACTGATGCATCCGCTTGCTGTCACTTCATAGGGTCACAGTTCCTGATGCCATAATTAACACCACCCGAACACGCACATTACTATCTGCAGCCCAGCTGTGCGATTGGATATTCCAGAGATGGCCCCAAGGAATCAGAAGAGTGTGCCAAGGTTTGACCATGGCTCCCAGGAGGCTTCAATTGGAGGGCTGCCAGCACTGGAAGGTTCCCCAGGGATGGATCTAGGAGATACAGTAACCTCATCTGTCTGGCCTGGGAGGTGGTCGTGAAGGAGATCAGCACTGCAGGCAATCGTCAGAGTAAAGGCATCCAGTGTAGGAAGAGGATGAATGATCTCATCCACACTGCCAGGGTTAGTCATCATTCAGCTCACCCCAAACGCACACTCTCATAATGGCATCATGCACTCAGTGCGTCACTCAGTGCAGGGATGTTACACAATATTAGCAGGGGAGATAGCAACATTGAAAGCCTATTCACCAGCATCTCGTCTAGGATGCTGCACAAATTGCATCTTCAACCCTTACTGGGGAGGGCTCAGCACACGCAGTCAGCAAGCTTGCTTCCCAAGGAGAGAGTGCAGAGGGAGAGAGGGAGTGAGTGCGGGTGGAGAGAGGGACTGAGTGCAGGGGGAGAGAGGGAGTGAGTGCGGGGGGAGAGAGGGACTGAGTGCAGGGGGAGAGAGGGAGTGAGTGCAGGGTGAGAGGGAATGAATGTGGGGGGAGAGAGAGAGTGAATGCAGGGTGAGAGGGAGAGAGTGAGTGCAGTGCAAGAGGGAGAGTGAGTACGGGGGTGAGAGAGAATGAATACGAGAGAGTGATTACGAGGGAAGAGAGAGAGTGAATGTGGGGAGAGAGGGAGTGACTATGAAGGGAGAGAGATGGAGTGAATGCGGGGTGAGAGAGGGTGAATGTGGGGGGAGAGAGAGTGAATGTTGGGAGAAAGAGAGTAACCAAGAGGGGAGAGAGAGAGTGAATGCAGGGTGAGTGAGGGTGAATACAGAGCAAGAGAGAGACTGTGTGGGGGAGAGAGAGAGAGAGTGCGGGGCGAGAGAGAGAACAAGCACAGGGTGGGAGAGAGAGCGAGAGTGTGTGGGGAGAACACTGTTCACTCATCAGTCCCAGACTGTTCAGCCTTTCCTGATGTATAGCTGCAATCCTGCTATCCTTTTTATGAATCATTTTTGCACCGTCTCCAGTGCCTCAACTTTCATTTAATACGATTATAATGGAGAGCAGGTCATTGACGAAGCAGCTGGAAATGGTTGGACTGAGAACTCTGGGATCGAATCCATTGTCAAGCACAGAGATTATGATGAAGGATTACTCCACGTTTGATTTAAAGGATGCAGTTAGCACACAAATGTTGTGTGCCTGTTTGCCTATATGATGATGGCATGTAGCCCAGCACTAAACACACTACTGATTGGCTGCATGCTCATTAAGGGGCCCAGGGTCATATGAGAGGAGAGCTAACTCAAGCTATGCCTGCACTTCTTAAAGCCAGGTTGCAGCTCTTAAAGGGGAGACGCATTCTGGCTCAGGAGATTTTGGGGGTCTATGTGTAAGTATTTCTCAGGAGAAAGGTAAAGGTGCATGGACCAGCAGGCCAGAGATAGGCTACCAGGTTCTCTAATATAGCACTGCAGGCCTAGGTGCAGGAAGTGAAAAGGGATCACTTTTCTACAGGGCGCCAGGCTGCCCTCCTGGCAGATGCTGAGGAAGGAGTGGGAACAAATAGCCATGGAGTCTGTAAGGAGTCTGAACACAAGATCCTGACAGCAGAGCCAGCAAAAATTGAATGACCTTACTCAAATGGCCAAATCCAGTGTTTGCATCTTCAAATGCCATCTTCCTCTCGCAGGACAAGATGACAAATTGCAGGAGGGAGCGGCTAAGAACCAGAAGGATAAGGAAGGCCATAAGGAGGAGATGGCACTCTGAATTATTGGCATGGCACAAGGCTCACACAAAAACAGAAAATGCTGGAAAATCTCAGCAGGTCTGACAGCATCTGTGGAGAGAGAATAGAGCCAATGTTTTGTGTCTGGAAGACTCTTCGTCAGAGCTGATGGCTATGCACATCAAAATGCTTGCCACATTGGCAGGCCTGCCAGAAAGCTTGTTGTCACTCTAAAGGAGCATGGAGGAGTCTGGTTCGAAGGAGCTTTGCACATTCTTTTCAACCTGGAAGTCCTGGCCAGCTCTAGGGCAGCACCTTGGGACAGAGTGTGATATGGCATTTTGTGGGCAACGCCTCAGCTTCTTTGCAGCACAGGAAGACAACAAATGTTTGAATGCTGCAGGGGAGACTTAGGCTGAGGTCATGAAATCTACACTTGTTGCATAGAAGCCCAGTGTATATCCTAGGCTCAGACTGCTGTCATTGTGCCTGTGGGTACCAATGCCCAAAGGGACTTGCTGGGTTTCACTGCAGTCCAGCAACCTGCGCTCCAACAGATCACTAGGATTAGCCAGTTCAATATTTCAACAACTTCCTCTTTTACTGTGACTTTGGCACAATCTTCTTCCTTAGTAAAGGCAGATGCAAAGTTTCCATTTGTCTTTTATTTCTGGGATTTTGCTAGGAAACAACTGTGATCATCAGAAGCAGAGGGATGGAATGAAAGGAAATAGTGGAGCAATGGTATTGTGGGGATGTTTTTATCAATGGAACCAGAGTCTGATAAGTTACTCATGGATTAACTGTCCAGAGCAAGGATGCCCCAGACACCGTTCCCCTACCTCTTCCTCCTCTTCCTCCTCCCAAGGTGGTCGCCAAAAATCTGGTGATGAGCTGTTCCCTCAAGTTGACATCCATGACTTGTTTCGATAAACTCTTCCATATCTTTTACTATCCCTCGCTACCATACTTTGGTTCATAGGTTTTGTTTAGTACCAACCATTCCCAATTGACCTTCATGAGCCAGGGTCACCGGTCTAGGCTTAAGTTTTGTAACACTACAAGTCTGCTGCTTCTGAGAACACACTTCCCAGTTGTGCACAGTTCATCTCATATGGTGATGTACACCTTAAATAGGCAATTCCAGCTTGGATGTTCTGTCTGATGTCATCCAATTCTGGATCTTTGCTGTCCATTATCAGTCTCTCTAATTGTCAATGCTCTAAGTGTAGCATGGACTGCCATGAATCATAGAAACCTTGCCGAAGGAGGCCATTTGGCCTATCGAGTCTGCACCAACAACAATCCCACCTTGGCCTTATCCCCGTAACCACACATATTTACCCTGCTAATCCCTCTAACCTACGCATCCCCGGATACTAAGGGGCACTTTCGCATGACCAATGCACCTAACCCGCACATCTTTGGATTGTGGGAGGAAACCAGAGCACTCGGACGAAACCCACACAGACACAGGGAGAATGTGCAAACTCCACACAGACAGTGACCCAAGCCGGGAATTGAACCCAGGTCGCTGGAGCTGTGAGGCAGCAGTGCTAACCATTGCGCCACCATGCCATCCCTCTCAAATGATTCAGCTTCTTTCTCCAATGAGGATATGTGTGATTGATCCTCCCTCAGTAGCTGTGACAGTGGGTCGGTGATGTTCATCTTTCCTGCAATGTGAATTACCTTGTACTTGTACTGCTGGAGTCTCAAAACCTGTCTTTCAATTCCAGCACATGGTTTGAATCTAGCTGAATGAATCATCTCTAATGGCTTGTGATGAATCATCTCTAATGGCTTGTGATGTTTCTAATTCAAACTCAATGCTGAACAATTATGCATGGATCTATCATATGGCCACACCAATCTTTCTCCATCTGAGGATATCTCTCTTCACATGGGTCCGAGACCTGCTCAAATAGGCAATAATCCTCCAGTCTTCAGCAGTATTTGCACCAGTGCTGCTCCTATTCCTACTGGACCAGCATCTGCTGTGATTTTTGTTGGTGCATTTGGATCATAGTATTCCAGGGTTCAATAACTTGTCAAGCTGTGTTCCAAAGCTCTGATGGCAGCTCTCCATTCTTCATCAAATCTGAGCTGCTCATTCTTTCTGGTCAAATTCCTCAATGGATCAGCCAGGTGGGTGAAGTTTAGGATATACCTCACAAAATAATTCACGTCCTAGTTAACCTCTCACTTCTCTGACCTTTGTGGTTCAAGTGCCTCTGCTATTGTTCCTATCTTGTCTTTGGCTGGATAGATTTCCCTACACCATTGATGCTCCATGAGCATTGGTTCTGTCACCCCAGCAAGCACGGGTGGCATGGTGGCACAGTGGTTAGCATGGCCGCCTCACAGTGCCAGGGGCCAGGGTTCGATTCTCAGCTTGGGTCACTGTATGTGTGGAGTCTGCATGTTCTCCCTTGTATGTGTGGGTTTCCTCTGGGTGCTCTGGTTTCCTCCCATAGTCTGAAAGACATTCTGGTTAGATGCATTAGCCATGCTAAATTCTCACTCAGTGCACCTGAACAGGCGCCAGAGTGTGGCGACTAGGTGATTTTCACAGTAACTTCATTGCAGTGTTAATGTAAGCCTACTTCTGACACTAATAAATACATTTTAAACTTTGTCTGCATTTACCATAAGTCCTACTGACTGTAATCTCGCCAATACTAACCCCAACCTCACATTATATTCCTCTTCATTGGCGCTATGCATAATCATGTCATCTAAGATAATGACTGTTCCAGGGACTCCTTGTATCACCTTTTGGATTTCATGTTGGTGAATCTCTGGTGTTGCACTGATCCCAAATAACAATCTCTTGTATCAGTAAATTCCAGAATGAGTGGCAGAAGTTGTCACTTTGTTTGAATTGGGATGATACTCTCAAAGGGAGGTGATGGCCTCGTGGTATTATCGCTAGACTATTAATCCAGAAATTCACCTAATGTTCTGGGGACCTGGGTTCAAATCCCACCATGGCATTTGATGGAATTTGAATTCAATAAAAAATACCTGGAATTAAGAATATGAAACCATTGTCGATTGTCGGAAAAACCCATCAGGCTCACTAATGTCCTTTTGGGAAGGAAATCTGCCCTCCTTACTTGGTCTGGCCTACGTGTGACTCCAGAGCCACAGCAATGTGGTTGCTTCTCAACTGCCTTCTGAAGTGGCCTAGCAAGCCTCTCAGTTCAAAGGTGACTAGGGATGGGCAATAAATGCTGGCCAACCAGTGGCTCCCATGTCCCATGAACATCACATGTCTGGGATGCTGGACTCCCTGATTTTGGTAGAACTAACGTAGGGGGGAGCTATACGATAAATGGCAGAACCATAAAGAGTATAGATACGCAGAGGGACCTGGGTGTGCAAGTCCACAGGTCCTTGAAGGTGACGTCACAGGTGGAGAAGGTAGTGAATAAGGCATATGGCATGCTTGCCTTTATAGGACGGGGCATAGAGTATAAAAGTTGGGGTCTGATGTTGCAGTTGTATAGAAGGTTGGTTCGGCCGCATTTGGAATACTGCACCCAGTTCTGGTCGCCACACTACCAGAAGGACGTGGAAGCTTTAGAGAGAGTGCAGAGGAGGTTTACCAGGATGTTGCCTGGTATGGAAGGGCTTAGTTATGAGGAGAGATTGGGTAAACTGGGGTTGTTCTCACTGGAAAGACGGAGGATGAGGGGTGACCTAATAGAGGTGTATAAAATTATGAAAGGCATAGATAGGGTGAACGGTGGGAAGCTTTTCCCCAGGTCGGTGGTGACGTTCACGAGGGGTCATAGGTTCAAGGTGAGGGGGGGGAAGTTTAACACGGATATCAGAAGGACATATTTTACACAGAGGATGGTGGGGGCCTGGAATGCGTTGCTGGGCAAGGTGGTGGAGGCAGACACACTGGGAACGTTTAAGACTTATCTAGATAGCCACATGAACGGAGTGGGAATGGAGGGATACAAAAGAATGGTCTAGTTGGGACCAGGGAGTGGCGCGGGCTTGGAGGGCCAAAGGGCCTGTTCCTGTGCTGTATTGTTCTTTGTTCTTTGTATCCATTATCTAGTTATTTTGTGGCTGCAGACTCAATTAAAGGAGGTTGCACAATTCAGTGATTATCTCCTTGGAGAGTTGGAGCCCCCTCAAGAGAGTTGTAGCCGACACGGCTCCTGGCTAAGGTAGAAGCAGGAGAATTGCTCCTGAGAAATGCTATTTGGATATCTTCTTCCTCTGCACACAGCTTTCCCTCTCTATAATTCTGTAGCCCAAGAGGAACAATAAATATAACCGCTATAGAACATAGAGCATAGAAAAAATACAGCACAAACAGGCCCTTCAGCCCACAAGTTGCGCCGGTCATGTCCCTACCTACCTAGGCTTATATATAGGCTTACCTATAACCCTCAATCCTATTAAGTCCCATGTACTCATCCAGAAGTCTCTTAAAAGAGCCTATCGAGTTTGCCTCCACCACCACTGACGGCAGCTGATTCCACTCACCCACCACCCTCTGAGTGAAAAACTTACCCCTGACATCTCCTCTGTACCTACTCCCCAGCACCTTAAACCTGTGTCCTCTCATAGCAGCCATTTCAGCCCTGGGAAAAAGCCTCCGAGAATCCACCCGATCTATACCTCTCAACATCTTGTACACCTCTATCAGGTCACCTCTCATCCTTCGTCTCTCCAAGGAGAAAAGACCGAGCTCCCTCAACCTATCCTCATAAGGCATGCCAACCAATCCAGGCAACATCCTTGTAAATCTTCTCTGCACCCTTCCACATCCTTCCTGTAATGAGGCAACCAGAACTGAGCACAGTGAGGTCTGACGAGGGTCTTATAAAGCTGCATCATTATCTCCCGACTCCTAAACTCAATCCCTCGATTGATGAAGGCCAGCACACCATACGCCTTCTTAACCACCTCCTCTACCTGCGAGGACGATTTAAGAGTCCTATGCACCCGGACCCCAAGGTCCTTCTGATCCTCTACACTGCTAAGAGTCTTACCCTTGATATTATACTCCTTCATCCCATTTGACCTGCCAAAATGGACCACTACACATTTATCCGGGTTGAAGTCCATCTGCCACTTCTCCGCCCGGTCTTGCATCCTATCTATGCCATGAACATAGTTTCTCTCCAAATGCCTTTCAAACTCCTCTTCATTCCTTCCAAAGGTTCACTCCCAGTCCCTGTAGCAGCAAAAGGTATTCACAAAGATCTCATCCGCAAGTTGAATAGAGATCCCTTGAAATAAACCTCACGGGGATTTCCTGGTATTGCTGAACACATGTTCGAGGATGTTAACAGGAACCGCCAGATCCAAAATAGCAACTCTGGCAGCAAATCAAAGTTAGATACTGTTTTGTATGGAGTGGTAGCTACCACAAAGAGAAAAGTAATGATGTGTCACACTCGTGGGCTGTAGTAAAACACGGTGCAGGTTTATTAAAAAGGTGTTGCTAGTTCCAGGTGCAAGATGAAAGAGCCACAAAAACTCATGAATTTCTGCTTACATCACTACAGATCACGTGACATTATTCCAGAAGAGATGCAACCACTTCAAACACATAATGTCACGATCTGCCCACTTGGCTTGCTTCCAAAACACGCATGAGGTGCCTGTACTATTGCCCTTCCTAACAGCAGAACCAGTCAGGCCAGAAATCATTGCGAGTACACATCTCGCCATTTTTCTCACCTCCACATTCTCATAGTGGAAACATAGTACCACTTGTTGCAGAATCTAAAACTAGAAACCATAAATTAACCTCATTTGCCCTCATTTATGGGCAGCATGGTGGCACAATAGTTAGCACTGCTGCCTCACAGTGTCAGGGACCCGGGTTCGATTCCTGGCTTGGGTCACTGTGTGGAGTTTGCACGTTCTCCCCGTGTTGCGTGGGTTACCTCCAGGGGCTCCCGTTTCCTCCAACACTCCAAAGATGTGCGGGTTAGGTGGATTGGCCATGTTAGATTGCCCCTTACTGTCAGGGAGACTAGCTAGGGTAAATGCATGTGGTTATGGGGATAGGGCGGGGTAGGATTGTGGTCAGTGCAGACTCGATGGGTCAAATGGCCTCCTTCTGCACTGTAGAATATATGTTTCTATGAAATATAAGATAGCCACCAATAAATCACAACACCAGGTTAAAATCCAAAAGTTTATTTAGAATCCTGAGCTTTTGGAGCGCTGCTTATACACCTGGCACTTACCTGATGAAGAAGCATCACTCCGAAAGCTTGTGATTCCAAATAAACCTGTTGGACTTTAACCTGGTGTTCTGAGACTTCTTACTGTGCCCACCCCAGTCCAATGCTGGCATCCCCACATCATGACCAATAAATCAAATTGAGAAATCAGGAAACACATTTTTTTGCCCAAAGAGTGTTAAGAATATCTTGTTACCATAAGCAGCAATTGAGATTAAAATAAATATGGATGTAATTAAGGGGAAGCTATATAAATATAGGAACGTCACTTCTGAAGATGGCTTGACTGGTGCTGTATGCTGGCAAAATGTCCTCATGCAAGACTGCCAAACATGCACTGGAAGCCTTGGAAAGGGCCAGACCAAGACATCAAATAGCTATACTGCCTGGTTTGACACACAATTTACAATCTTGGACTACACGGGTCCACAGAAGGTATTTGTACTCGAAGGATCTAGTACCTAAATGGTTAATATGGAACTGAGTACAATGTTGCCCACACAATGATGTGAGAAGGCATATGATCTCAAGCTAAAAGCAGTCTAGAGATAGTTAGTAACATGTAAGAACCTTTACCCTCTACTGTAAATACGTACATAGTTCAGTAATGTTAATAAAGACTTCTTTGTAACTTCAACAAGACTATTCAGGCAGCATGCATCATGGGTATTGACAACAGAACAGATCAGTATTGACTTGTCCTCACCAAAGAATATTTGCAAAGCTGCCAAAGGGACCCACCACTCATTTTATTTAAACTGCAAAGCGCCCAATTTACAGGTCATTTGACTGACACTGAGTTTTGCTATTACAAAATCTCTGGACATATTCTGGAGTGTTTTATTCAGGTGGTGGAGAGTGCAGTTGGGGTGAGATGCTGGATTTGAGCGAGGAATGTTGTTGCATTCTCACATAGAAAATAGAGGATTTGGTGGACTGCCCTCACAAAGACTGCCACAGGAATTGCAATGGCAAAGCCTCTGGGTCAGCAACACCACTAGGTGATGAAGCAGAGACTGTGGAGAGGACAAGACCCACACAGTGCCTACCGTCAATTTGGAATCATTCTCCACCATGCGCCTTGACAATGACAGGAGGCTAACAGGTCAGCCAATGCAGCCAACGTCTTCTGTACATGCCTATCAGCATTCTCCTTCATGGGAGCGCATCAACATCCTCATCTGAGCCACCTTTAGCAAAACCCATCTGCAGCCTCATCCTCTGGTGAGTTGACATGTGAGCGAACATGTCTGCCCAGTAATGCAACACATGCAGATCTCAACTCTCTGCCAGCACCAGGCACAGTGCCAGTGTCTGAGCCAATGGCTGTCAATGTCAACTCGTGTGATGATGTCTCTTTGTCACTGTTGTATTGTGGCACTCTCTCTCTTCCTCCTGGTGCTGCTGTATCTGGGCAGGCAGATATCTGAAAGCAGAAAATAAGAAAGGGGAAGTTTGGAAGTGAGGGATTGGGGATGGGGTAGGAAGCAAGAGGTTCTTCTGCAGCTTGCCCATCATGCGTGAAAATAGGATGAGGTTGGAGTTGAGAAGGAGCATAAGACATTATCATCCCCAATGCTCTTAGAGATACTATATGCCTCAGGGTATGTAGCAGTCGAGCCTATAATGCAAAAAGCCATCTCCTTCTTAGAGCTCCAGAAATACAGACATCCTTGTTCTGCTCTGCTGTTGGCCACTTTGGGTGACCTCACCTTGCAAGAAAGAGGGAAGAGTGTCAGTGATTGTATAGGGTTGTAATTGGAGATGCTGAATAAGCTGCAAATATATAGACATAGCGGGATTTGGAGTGTGAGGCTAGGATCATTGGAATGTATGTGAGAGTATGGGCGGCACGGTAGCACAGTGGTTAGCACTGCTGCTTCACAGCTCCAGGGTCCCAGGTTCGATTCCCGGCTCGGGTCACTGTCTGTGTGGAGATTGCACATTCTCCTCGTGTCTGCGTGGGTTTCCTCTGGGTGGTCCGGTTTCCTCCCACAGTCCAAAGATGTGCGGGTTAGGTTGATTGGCTAGGTTAAAAATTGCCCCTTAGAATCCTGAGATGTGTAGGTTAGAGGGATTAGCGGGTAAATATGTGGGGGTAGGGCCTGGGTGGGATTGTGGTCGGTGCAGACTCGATGGGCCGAATGGCCTCCTTCTGCACTCTAGTGTTTCTATGTTTCTATGTGAGGTGGAATAACTAGCTGTTAGGCATGAGTTCTGAGTGCTCAAGACTGTTGTTGGGTGAATGATGGGAGTGTGGTTGATTGAGCAGTAGGCAATGTTGGTGTTGTGATAGGTAGGAGATGTCCTGTGTAGATGCAGTCACTGATCTTGACGCCCTACGTGAGGTCATTAGTCTTTTTCTGTAACGGCTGCCAAATCCGAAGGGCCAGACTCCAGGAACTGACTTCCTTGGCCACCTCTTTCCAGTTCCTTCAGTGCTATTTTGATTATAAAGTAAAGACCTGTGAGGGTGGACTGTACTTTAGTTCCAGGGTCCCGATTCTGATGTCAGACTGAATCTGGGTTGCAACCCTGGGCGTGGCTATAGTGGGACCGTGGAGGAGATTTTCGAGGAGGTAGTCAATTAAGAGGCAGCCAAGTGGGCCAATGGGAGAACCTGAGGCTCTAGATGGCAGGCAGCACCACAGGGAGAGGTGGGCTGTACCGTGGGAGACTGCAAGGGCAGCTCAGGTAAGAAGTGCTCTCTGAAGGTTTGTGAAGTGTACAAATTATGCAGTGGCAACAGCTGCCAAATCATCACTGGAGAGGGGAAAGCCCCTCCACAGGATGGTCTGTGGCCTCAGCTATTTCCATCAACCCTCAGCAGATCCACCCTGGGCTGCTTTGCAGGATGTGCCTATGACCAGGAGGCCGCTTCTAGTAAATCTATGGACTGCAACCATCACCTCCTTGAAGATAGGCCTGAAATTAGAATGCACTGGCAGACTAGTACGCCAGCCAGCAGCCAGACATGTTCCATTTCCAAACCCGCCTATGCCACAAGATGATAATTCAGCCCAATTACTGTTCCTCTCTCCACAGATGCTGCCAGGCCTGAGTATTTCCAGCTTTATCCATTTTAATTTCAGGTTTCCAGCATTCACAGTAATTTGCTTTCATATTGACCTAAAGGCAGAACTCACCAAAGGGCATTCTCTCTGGTTTCCTGGCTAATATTTATCCATCAGTCGAAACTAAAACAGATCATCTGGCCAATAGCTGATGAGTATTGCTGTTCCTAGGAGCTCCCTGAATGCCAAGTGATTGCTGTGTTTAATATATTAAAGCAGTGACTACAATTCAGAAGGACTTCACTGGTTTTAAAGCATTTGGGACATCCTGAGATCTTGACATTTGGGATGTAAACGCAAGACTTATCGTTATAATATTTTTAGCAGGGAAAAATATTCCAACTTGCTTCACAAAGAAATAATTAGAAAAAATGGATGCCAAGGCAAAGAAAGATTTAATAATAGGAGTGACCATAAATTATTAAAAAGGGAAAGGAAGAAAGAGTGGCTGAGAAAGGGAATCAGAGTCAATGGGGTGAATATAGGATGAGAGCGAGTAATGGGTGGCTTACAATATTATCCAAGACAAATTTCTACACTGCTCAGTCCAACTCCCCAAAGCAGCAGATCATGGACAACCAACCCACTGGGGTATTGTGGTAGAGAAAAGTACACCTAGTGGTTTGGAGAATACAATTGGACAGGAGCAGATGGTGACAAAGGATCAAGAAGCAACATCAGCTCACATCAGTCCACAGCTGTAAACTGAGGAATTACTTTTAAAATAAGGATGCATTCTGAGCATCGACGATTGCGACAGTTATTGCAAAATGTGTCAAGCAGTCTGATTTAAAAGAAAAGGCAAAGTACTCTGGAAGAGTCCACAGGCGAGTGGCATAATGGTATTGTTGCTGGACTAGTAATCTAAAGACCCAGGGTAATACTATGAGGACCAAGGTTCAAATCCCACCACAGCAGATGGTGAAATGTGAATTCAATAAATATCTGGAATTAAAAGTCTAATGATGACCGTGAAACGATTGTTGTAAAACCCACCTGTCACTAATGTCCTTTAGGGAAGGAAATCTGCCGTTCTTACCTGGTCTTGCCTACATGTGACTCTAGGTCCACAGCAATGTGGTTGACTCTTAATTACCCACAGGGATGGGCAATAAATGCTGGCATAAATGCCCAGATCCCATGAACAAAAAGGAAAAAATACTCATTTGCAATAATTCATTGCACTATGTGGCAACTCCAGAGACAGCTATGTCCTTTGACAGAAACTCTAACACCAGCCATTGCATCTTTTCTGGTCAGACTGCTAACAGAGGGTCAAGGAAACTCTAAACTTACATTTAATAAACTTTGGTGGGATTGAAGTTGCCCGAGACTATTTTTTTTAATGGTGTTTGTTAATGTATCAGCTGATGACAGGAATGGGCATCAGTTCCAGATATTCCTGAAGGGATTGCAACATTTATTCGCAGATGACACTGCGTTGTTGGCAGGCTCACCAATCCATGGGAAATGGGGTACACATGCGTTGTGGTCAACACTTCGCTGTGCTGCCTACCATGTAGATGGTGGGGAGTTCCTAGCTGAGGAATCGCAGAGGCTTGGGTGGCAACCATGAGAGTGTCAGCTAACATGTGGGAACACATGCACATATGTGTTGAGGAAAATGATAAACTTTCATCAGATCTGGGAAAATTTAGAAATGTAACAGGTTTTTAAGCAGGTGAAAGAGAGTAGGGCAGAAAAAGAACAAAGTTAAAGATGGGAAAAGACAGAAGACAGGAGAAATTAAATGACAAAAGCGTTGCTGTAGCGGGACTAAAGGGATGGCTAATGGGACAAGAAAAAAAACAAAGAAACAAAAAGATGTGTCCAGAGGAGGGTAAAAAGCAAAATGATGAACAGCCGCCATCCATAAACAAGAGAAAAATGTGAGTAAAGCCAAAATCTATAGCCTGAAAAAGTTGAACTCAATGTTGAATACAGAAGGCTGTAAAGTGCCTAACTGAATGATGCGGTGTTCCTGAAATGGGCGTTAAGCTGCATTGGATAAATGCAGATGGCCAAGAACAGAGAGGTCAACATGAGGCAAAGGTGGAGAATTGAAATAACAGGTAAACCCTGAAGAAGCGCTGCCTTAGGTGGTAACATAGTCCAATAAGATAAGCAGCCCAAAGCTTACTAAACCAATCCTAGGTTTAGCTGCTGCTCCCTGCTCACATGTGATGGTCTCTAAACCCTGACTTTCCTCTCCTGCAGCTAAGCTTTTTCCATTTAATTAAATCTCCATTTCCAGCTGCCCATATTGCATTTGATTGCTTTTAGAATCGTAGAATCATAGAAACCCTACAGTGCAGAAGGAGCCCATTCGGCCCATCGAGTCTGCACCGACCACAATCCCACCCAGGCACTATCCCCATAACCCCACATACTTACCCTACTAATCCCTCTAACCGAAACATCCAGGGATGCTAAGGGGCAATTTAGCATGGCCAATTCACTCAAAGTGACCTTACATTGGAATCCCCCTATCTTTAATCTGATCACGTTACATCAGGTTATGTTTACACTACCCTTTGCAGCTGAACTACTGTTGGAATTCTGAGATCAGTATTAATGTATAATACATTACAGATAGATGGTGCATTAATAAATAAGGGCCGGGATTCTCTGACTTCGTCTGCGGCTGGGATTCTCCAGTCCCGCTGCTGTGAATGGAGATTTGGCTGAGTACCAGATTCTTTGCTCTCACTGGCAGTGAATCATAGAATCGCGACAGTGCAGAAGAGACCACTCAGCCCATCGAGTCTGCACCGACTCTCTGACAGAGTATCTTACCCAGGCCCTCTCCCCCGCCCTATCCCTGGAACCCCACACATTTACAATCTAACCTACAGATCTTGGGATACTAAGGGGCAATTTAGCACAGCCAATCCACCTAACCTGCACATCTTTGGAGTATGGGAGGAAGCCGGAGCACCTGGCGAAAACCCATGAGGAGAACGTGCAAACTCCACACAGTCACCCAAGCCAAAATTGAACCGGAGTTGGAGGCAGCAGTGCTAAGCATTGTGCCACCCTTAAACATCAAAGTGGAGAATGTGGGCATCGATCCCACTACTTCTCACATGCTAAGCGAGCGCTCTACCATTTGAGTTAGTTGCCCCAACTTGAGTGTTGGCGGATAACATTGAAGAATTCCAGCCAGAGAGTTGAATGTTTGTACCAATCATTTCAAAATAATGCCAAATTATTAAGTCTGCACCTGTTTTTGAACTTCATTCCAGTCTGCACAGTGTTAAGCTGTATGTTTTTTTTGGCCAGTGTTTATCGCTTGAGATAGAAAGTTCATGGATAAACATTTCACACCCTGAATGCAAGATGTTGAGGAGAATATAGCCGGCATAGAATATAGTCACTTAAGATATTATAAGCTCGCACTTGAACCAGATTTTAATCAACAGCTGCTCAGTAATCAAAATAGATCAGTACTTTGGTAATCTTTTATCTTTCTCAAATGTTTTGTCCCCTGCTGGTAGTTTCCTCTTATTATATTGTTACAGAGGTTAGGAGAGGTAAACTAAAACTCCCAGTTCCCTTCCCTTATGTACATTTTCAATGGGGTTTACTTTTGAAGTATGTGTGTGTACTTCTCCTTGTTTGTGTGCGGACAATTTAAACATCACCAGCAGCAGTCTTTTGTGAATTTAAACCAAGATGATCGAAGAATCTAAAACGTTTCGGCCACTCACTCAAGAAAGATACAGTGAAAGGTGGTTGTATACTTTACAAGTATTAAACCACCAAAAATAACAGTTCATGTGTCATTGAGAGTCCAGTGAGGAAGGAAGCATTATCCAACTGCAGAATTGTAGTTCAGGTGAGTTCTGATGGCTGGGGTCAGATCTGGATTAATTGCAGTGTTCCTTCAAAGTGAAGACCGCTCAGCAGGTCATGTAGACAGCCATTTGACTATTGTAACCAAATGTCCAATTTCTTTTCAGGTGAATTCAGAGTTTTTGGAATCATGCTGGAGGCTTTTGAAAAATACCTTTAAGCCTTACAGACCTTGAAAGGCAAAGGTGGCCCAGCCTTTCTCTGCAGTTGTTGCTGTTGGTTTTGCAGAGTGCCTAGGTCTCTTCTGAGATTGAGGATAAAAGGATTTTGGTATCTGAGAACCAGTTTCAGATTAACCCCATTGATAGACGATATAAGGCAAAGATGGTCTTTCAGTATCAGAGAATCAATTTCAGTCATATTGTCAGAGGCCATTGATATTCAATAGAAGGTAAATGATAGTTTTTCACACTTAACTTGTGGCTAACTGGTCTCATCACCTTTCCTTTGTTACTTTGCAAACTTGGAGACATAGGGTAGGATTCTCCGACCTCCCTGCCATGTGTTTCTTGGTGGTAAGAGGCAGCGTTCCATTCGTTGGCAGTGGGATTTTCTGATCCCACCGCTGCCAATAGGATTTCTCATTGAAGTCACCCTAAGCCGTCAGGAAACCCATGGGCAGGGGTGTGCTGCCGGCAGGACCGGGGAATACCGCTTGAGTGATCGGCCGGAGAATTCCACCCATAGGGCCCGATTTTACCATCGCATTGCACCCATTTTTGGGCGCGGATACTTGGTAAAGTAGGGCGTGAGGCGAGTAGCGCGATCCACGCCCACCTCCACGCCGGTTCCCCCTTTACCAAGGCTCGAAAATGACCGCGATCGGGACTGCGCCTGAAACGGGCACGACGGTATTTGCATGCATTTAAATTGACTTAATGGGCTGCACCCCCAACTTTACCAGCACTTCCCCCCTTACCACTGCCTTCGCCCATCCGGATTCAGCGCAAAACAGACATGCTCCTTAGAAGTTCGATTCGGGCGCTCCAGTTAGTGAGGAGGTAAGGGCCGAGTGTCCGACAACTCTCTGCTTGAGATCAGTGCCGGCGGGGGGCGGTGGGGGGTGGGGGGGGGGGGGGGGGGGGGGGGGGGATGGGGGGGGGGGGGATGGGGGGGGGATGGGGGGGGTGCTTCCGCTGCCACTCTGCCTGTGATCAGTAGGAGGGAAGGGGGGGGGGGTCTGCTGCCAATCTGCCTATGATCAGTGGGGGGGAAGGAGGGTCCGCTGCCACTCTGCCTGAGATCAGTGGGGTGGAAGGAGGGTCCGCTGCCACTGTGCCTGTGCTCAATGGGGGAAGGGGAGGGGGGTCCGTTGCCACCCTGCATGTGATCAGTGGGGGAGGGGAAGGGGGGTCCGCTGCCACTCTGCCTGAGATCAGTGGAAGGAAAAGGGGGTCCGCTGCCACTCTGCCTGTGATCTGTGGAAAGAAAGGGGGGTCCACTGCCACTCTGCCTGAGATCAGTTGGGGGGAAGAGGGAGGTGGATCACTCTGCCTGAGATCGGTGGGGAGGAAGGGGGGAAGGGGCCTGCAATCGGTGGTGGGGGAGGTGGGGGGATAAGGGGGTCAGTAATATTGTGGAGGTGGGGCAATGTCTGTGGGGCCAGGGGGAGGCATCATCCAGCCCGGGAGGGATGTGGCAGGGAAGCAGCATTTTATCATTTTGTTTTCTGCGCATGCGCAGTTGGGAGGTGCTGATTGGAGCTGCAGGGTTTCGGGCACATTAAGCCCCGCCCACAGGCTTCTGCAGCGCGATTCGGAATCGCTGATATTTTTTCAGGCAGAGTGCGTATGGGGGCGCCTGAGAACGAGTCTAAAAGTCAGATCTGAAACACTCCCAGTTTCAAGTCCGCCCAGCACTTAGAATCAAAATGGTAAAATAGGGCCCATGAGAGTCTTGGTGTCCATTATCTTTGTGTTTTGGACTACACTTCAACTAAATCAAGTGTGAGGTTCCACAGAGGCGTGCTGTTTAGGCATGTCCATTCAAGAATGAGATCATCACTCAATATAATTTAATTTTGAACTTTCTGGAAACTTGATAGTCTATGTTGAAGTTGCATAGGTCACCTGACTCCTTGGCAGCCATCTGATCAGTTCATCAGTGTCTCTGTTAGAAATAATACAGTTTTAAAATCTGTGCTATCTTCATGCCTGTACTGGCATGGCAGTATGCTTCCAGTTAAACTGAATAATCTGTGCAATACGCTACTTCACAATTATTAATGCTGCTCTGGAACTGGCTAGCAGTCAAGCGACACAGTCAGCTTTTCCTCTCTTCGGGACTGCTTAAGATTGCTTCTGTTTAGTGTTCGATGTATAAACCTGACCGGGATCTGATAAAGCCAACTTGAGCTAAAGACTCATTGAAAAACTATTTGCATGAGGTTGCCATACAAATAATCCTAAACAATTCCTTATGTAGCATAGCAATTTGTTAATGTGCAGTGATAATGTCACCATAATACAAAGGCCCAGGTTATCCTCTGGGGTCATGGGTTCAAATACTACCACGGCAGCTGGTGGAATTTAAATTCAAATAATAAATCTGGAATTGAAGCCCTGTCACAATAATAGTAACCATGAGACCATCGTCAACTGTTGTACAAAAACCCATCCGGTTCACTCATATCCTTTAAGGAAGGAAATCTGCCATCTTTACCTGGTCTAGCCTACACGTGATTCCCCGACCCACCACAATGTAACTTGATTGTCAACTGCCCTCTTCAATGGCCTAACAAGCCTCAGGTCAAAGGCGATTAGGGTTGGGTATAAATACTGGCCTTGCCAGTGATACCCACGTCCTATACAAGAATAAAGCAAAAAAAGGGCTTTCCCACCCATTGTGTGCTACAGGAGGTAAAACTATTTAAAGGGAGTCACCCCACACCATGATCCCTGGCAAGCATTTTAAAAAGAACTTTTGTAGGGGGCTGGGAATAGGTGGCTAACCCTCTAGATAGAGATTGTATGTGTAAAGGATGTTGAAAAAAAGGATGAAGGAAGGGAAATCTTTTATCTTAAAATAGCAAAAATTGCCCCTCAGCAATGTCATTTGTAATTTCTTGATTTAAGGATCTTAATTAATTACACCTTCCTTTCAGTAATGAAATATGCATATATTTCATAGTGCATGTATAGTGAGAAGTCACAATTCTCTCTCTAGCTCTGGCCTAATCAGAGGCTGCTGACTGATTGCAGTGAGCAGCATGAGACTCACACGATGTGAACTCTCAGCGTGAGGGAGAGGAGAGGTTTTGAGGAGGTTACAGGTACTTTTCATACAGCCAGGCGGGAACGCTCCAACTTCCTGCTGCTAGAAATTTGTCTGCGCTGCAGCCATCAAATTTCTCTCAAAGGCCAGACACTGAAGCCTGTGACTGAGTGAGATTTGTTGATATGATAACTTGATTAGTCCTGGACAGATGACACAGTGGCAGAGAACCAACTCAAAGGAATCTCTGCTCTTAGCCCTTAACCTCTCCTCAGGAGATGAATTATATCTGGTGAATCTATTGGTACCTTGAAATCAAGAAGACTTCTGTGTTAAATTGTATTTAGCAAAGCGATGTAAAAAGACACTTTTATCCAATTTCATTTGATTATCTCAATTAGTGTGGCATCTTTATTTCCAGCTGTAGACTGCATGCATTTATTGGGTTAGTTTTCTGGTAAGTAAATTATTTTGGGGTGTTTTAGAAATTTTGGGAAGGGTGCACTTTTCCTCCCATGTGCAAATTCCATTATTTTAGCGGATTATTTCTGACAGAGAAAAATGACCCAGAAGATCTAAATTAAACTGGGTAATATGCTGAACTTCCATGGAGTGGCAATCAGAGTTGGATTGCCAATCTGCTCCTAGATTCTTACCTGGATTCCAGCCACTCCTTTCTCACCTAACCTTTTTACAAAGGTGAGAACTATCTAATGCAACATATTCCTGAGGTCTTGTGTTGAGGATTGGAGGGTCAGAGGTAAGGAAGTTACGCCCCCACTTCTCCCATGCCACCTCAATACTTTTTTATGACACCACGTTTAAAAGTTCAGCCACTTTCAGAAGTCAGGGAGAAGCCAAGTTGTTCCAGTATAGCTACAACACTGGTATCTATCTACCTGACAATGTGGAAAATTGCCCTGGTATGTCCTGTACCAAAGAAATAGGCCAACTCCAATCCAGACCATTACCGGTCCATCAGTCTCCCCTCGATCATCGGCAAAGTGATGGAAGGGGTCATTAATAGCACTATCAAGTGGCACTTACTCAACAATAACCTACACATGGAAACAGTTTGGGTTCCGTCATGGTCACTCAGCTCCTGACCTCATTACAGTTCATTTGTCTAGCCTTGGTTCAAACGTGGACAAAAGAGCTGAACGCCTGAGGTGGGCTGAGAGTGACATCAAGGCAGCATTTGACCAAGTGTGGCATCAAGAAGCCCTGGCAAAATTGGAGTCAATGGGAATCGGGGGAAAAACTCTTCGCTGGTTGGAGTCATACCTGGCACAAAGGAAGATGTTTGTAGTGCTTGAAGTTCAATCATCTCAGTCCCAGGACACCACTGCAGGAATTCCTCAGGATAGTGTCCTAGGCCCAACCATCTTCAGCTGCCTCATCAATGACCTTCCTTCCATCATTAGGTCAGAAGTGGGCATGTTCACAGATGATCGCACAATGTTCAGCACCATTCGTGACTTGATACTCAAATACTGAAACAGTCCATGTCCATGTGCAGCAACTTTGTAGCGATTGGTATAACTGAGTGGCTTTTTAGGCCATTTCAGAGGGCAGATGAGAGTCAACCACATTGCCGTAGCTCTGGAGTCACATGTAGGCCAGACTGGGTAAGGATGGCAGATTTCTTTCCCTAAAAGACATTAGTGAACCAGATGGGTTTTTTCTGACAATCGACAATGGTTTCATGGTCATCAGTAGATTCTTAGTTCCAGATATTTTTTATTGAATTTAAATTCCACCATCTGCCGTGTCCTGGGTCCCCAGAACATTAGCTGAGTTTCTGGACTCATAGTCTAGCAATAATGCCACTAGGTCATCACCTCCCCATCTATTACTATATCAGTGGAGGAGGTTACATTAGGTGGGGCACTTGTAATTGGCTCTTGAAATCTTTCACAGATTGTCCAATTCGCTGACAGTCTGTATTCCATGTATCTCATCCTTCACTGTTTGGGAGGAGGGATGAGGTGGGGGGTGTGAGTGGTGCTGCTTTTAATTTTTGGTTTAATTTTCCACAAGCCTGTTTATTTTTCATCAGCGGAGTGCAATTTAAGCATTTGAGAGAACCTCCTGCTAAATCGGCTGCTGTGTCTGGCAAAGTCTGTTATATGCAGTTAGCAGGAGCATATGATTAATGAGCAGCATTCCTCCATCTGCTTGGCTGTGCTTCAAGCTCTAGTTCATGTCCAGGTAAACATTAGATTCCAACATGCAGGGCCCAATTTTACCATCGCGTTGCACCAGTTTTCGGGCGTGAATACTTAGTAAAGTCGGGCGTGAGACGAGTAGCACGATCCACGCCCGCCTCCACACCAGTTCCCCCTTTACAAAGACCCGAAAATGGCCGCGAGCGGGACCACACCCAAAATGGGCACGACAGCCATTTAAATGTATTAGCATGCATTTAAATTGACTTAATGGGCTGCACGCCCAACTTTACTGGCACTTCCCCCTTTACCACCGCGTTTGTCCATCAAGAATTGGCACGAAACAGACATGCTCCATGAAAGTCCGATTTGGCCACTCCAGTTAGTGAGGAGGTAAGTGCCTAGCGTCCGACGGCTCTCTGCTTGAGATTGTGGGGTGGGGGGGGGGGGGGGGGGGGGGAGAGTCAGCTGCCATTTTGCCTGAGATCAGTGGAGGAGAAGGGGGAGTCTGCTGCCACTCTGCCTGAGATCAGTGGAGGGGAAGGAGGGTCCGCTGCCACTCTGCCTGAGATCAGTGGGGGGGAAAAGGGAGTCCGCTGCCACTCTGCCTGAGATCAGTGGGGGGGAAGGGGGGTCCGGTGCCACTGCCTGAGATTGATGGAAGAGAAGGGGGGGTTTGCTGCCACTCTGCCTGAGATCGGTGGAGGGGAAGGGGGGGGTCCGGTGCCACTGCCTGAGATTGATGGAAGGGAAGGGGAGGGTCCGCTGCCACACTGCCTGAGGTCAGTGGGGGGGAAGGAGGGGTCCACTGCCACTCTGCCTGAGATCGGTGGAGGGGAAGGGTGGAGGGACCCACGATTGGTCTGGGTGGCGGAGGGGGGGGGATAAGGAGGTCAGTAATGTTGTGGGGGTGGGGTAATGTCTGTGGGGGCCAGGGGGAGGCATTATCCAGGTGACCAGGGGAGCCGCATTCTATCATTTTCTTTCTGCACATGCGCAGTTAGAAGTGCCGATCGGAGCTGCAGGGTTTTGGACACGTTAAGCCCCGCCCACAAGCTTCTGCAGCGCAATTCAGAATTGCTGCTATCTTTTCAGGTAGAGTGCCTGAGAACGGGTCTAAAAGTTGGATCTGAAACACTCCCAGTTTCAAGGCTGCCCAGTACTTAGAATCAAAATGGTAAAATAAGGCCTGCAGTATTTGACAACTCAGTGATGCTTTCCTGGAACTGTGTGGGTTTTTTTTGTTTTGATCTTACTTTACTTTACTATTTTTTAATTTGATTTAAAAAAAATAATTTTCAATCATTTTTGTTACCTTCATTTGTTTTGTTTAAGAGTTAGTTGGGTGGGCCATTTCTTCCTCAATGTTTATTGATGTCCTCCTTTAAGCTGGTGAAGACATTTGGTGTAACACAGTCGGGTCAGGTTCAGTCCAATTCCACTGGACTCACTTAAAAAAAGGATCTCTTCGGGAGATTAATACGTCAGCTTTGGCTCAGTATCTCACTCATACCTGAGTCATAAGGTTGTGGATTCAAGTTCCACACTAGAGAGTGCAATCCTGAGGGAATGTTTCGAATGAGGCATTAGATTGAGGCTCCCACTCCCTCTCAGGTGGAGAGAGGATCCTATGGAACTAACTTGAGGAAGATAGAGCTACGTGTCATCAACATATTTTGAAAGATTAGAATAGAACCTGCCTCTATATAATTTGCAAATCACTTATATAGCAGGCAACATAGAACAGGCTCTTGCAAAACTCCAGTAACACCTGATCAGACAGGGTTCCTTTCCATTTGTTGCAACATTTGCTTTTCACTGCCAAGTCAATTTTGAATCCTAACGCCCCATTAATTCCATACACCTTATTCTAAGTGAAAGATATTGATACCTATGGGTCCATTTCTGTACCATTTGGAAATCCAGGTCAATTTTATCCGCTGCAAATTACTCATTAAATTGCATTATCTCTTCAAGAGTACAGTAGTAGACTTTCAAAGTATAAACATTTGTACTTTTATTTCCTCCTTATAGATACAGTACAAATTTCCTTTTCAGGAAAGGTAATCCAGTTAAGTAATGAAAACTTCTGATCACTCCTAATTTTATGTTTGATAACACAAGTTTGGCTACAGGGATTTCCATGTTCATTACACTTGCAGTTACTCCATCCGAATATCACAAACTATTTCCAGAACTTGTTGAATGGTAATGGCTATGGCTATGTAAGTAAATACAGCAGCAATTATGCTTCTTTAATATATCATAAAAACTGTACATTGAATAATTAGAATTTTTTTGGTATTATTTATAGAGGAAGAAATATTACCCAGAATATGATGACACATCTCTGCTATTTAAGTAATACTTTGGATCCTTAATCTCCAGTAGAACCAGTTTAATATTTCACTCAAATGGCAGCACTGAACCAATGCGGCACTGCACTGCAGGGTCAACTTACCTTATGAGCTCAAACCTCGATATGGATCTTGAACGCATAATAATTTGACCCAGAGTTGGTTCCAAATAACCAATCTGAGGTAAGTGTTATAGAAAAATGCCAATCTTATCAGAAGCTGCTTGAGCTACTAACAATCTGTATTTTTAATACAAAGGAATGAAGAAAGATTTGTGTTTATATTGTGTCTTACAGGACCTCAGGATATCTCAACGCACTTTACAGCCAATTAAGTACTTTTGAAGTGTAGTGACGTTTGGAAAGTAAGAATTGCGTAACTAAAGCTCCCACTTATTTCTGTAGCAAATCCTCCATCATCTCCACCCAAAGCAAACTATTGCAATAGTTAATTTCCCTAAGTGGACAATTAAATATCTTACGTATGGAAGTAATGGTCAGTAATGAAAATTGCTGAAAACATACAACAACAGATTTCTCATCGGAGAAATCACAAGTTTCCATTAAGAATGAAACATAGGCAAATAGCATCATGATCAACCTATAACTCTTCTGAGGGAGAAGGACCCGAGGGCACAGGTGGTCAAACTAACTGAATGAACCAGAGAAGGAAACAGCTGAGAAACATTTACACTAATTGAATGGAGAGAACAGCGAACAATGTAATGACAGTAATTACTTCTCTACTGCTTTAATTCCACTTTAAAGTAACAATGCTGAATGGAACCAATGCACAAATATAATGTTAAACAAGCAAAGCACTTCCCTCCATTAAGAAAAATCAAATTGTAGCATTCAGGGTTTCTTTCAGGGCATTAAAGCCAACATCTAATTGGAGATTGTAAACAGTTACTTGCATTTATTATCTCAAAACATTAGTGGCAGAATCTTCAGCGACAAAGTGCATCATTAAAAGGGAACTTAATACCTTAATTCCGTAGGGCATCAATTATACCCATGGTTTCTAAAAACAATATGCCCATGGTATTCAAAATAGGAATTATACTCAGGGCATAGGACTTTAAAGTCTGAATGGCTTTGATTCCTGAAAATTGTGGACATCCACTTAAAAGACCAGTTTGGTCCTTCATCAGGTTTTGTTTAACTACCTAATTGTCATTATATTCCAAAAAATCATTCATTCTGTGGTATCTGAGAGTTTTCTGTAAAATGGTACTATAAAAATGTACACTTTTTTTTGTTTGAGTTTCCATCTCACCAGTTTTCTCTCTAACAGATATAACATGCATAAAATCTAAAAATGATTTATAATTCACCCACTTCATATTTTTTTAAAAATTAAGTCAGTGGAGTCCATTACAATGGTTGATCATTATCCAAATCACTTACTAATAAAAAAACTATTGAAATTTATGTTGGGTGATTAATTGGTTACAATAATATTTATTTGATCACAAGTGACCCTGCAATCCTAATGAAAATGTTGAAAGGAATAATGAAATGATGTGGCAACTAATTTGCTTTTGGATTCTGCATGGAACTTGCAAGATTAGTCTTAAAATTCATGAATAGGCAAAATCTTTCTCTTTTCGGTGTAACAGTGATTGATTGTTGTGAAAATTTGTCATGTGGGGTGCAGAACGCATGCTAATCAGTAAAGGCTTAGAGTGTAAAAAGATGGAATCATTCTTTCTTACTTGACAGCAAGACACAAGGTGTAGATATAGCTGCAATATGTTGCACTATGAAATATTAAAAATAAAAATTAATATACGTGAGGGCAACACGGTGGCGCAGTGGTTAGCACTGCTGCCTCACGGCGCCAGGGACCCGGGTTCAATTCTCGGCTTGGGTCACTGTATGTGCGGAGTCTGCACGTTCTCACCGTATCTGCGTGGGTTTCCTCTGGATGCTCCGGTTTCCTCCCACAGTTTGAAAGATGTGCTGCTGGTTAGGTGCATTGGCCATGCTAAATTCTCCCTCAGTGTACCCGAACAGGCGCCAGAGTGTGGCAACGAGGAGATTTTCACAGTAACTTCATTGCAGTGTTAATGGAAGCCTACTTGTGACACTAATAAATAAACTTGCAACTTGTAAGTATGAAATGGGTGTTAAACAGGAATTAACCTTTGGAAATGAGGGCTGGAAGACCAAAAACATATCAGGGAGAAACAGATCCCAGTAGGTGATGCTACATCTAGATGCCTTATTAATTCTATATTTCTTGCAGTCAATTGGAGATAAAAAGAATGAGAAGGGGATTGTTATTGTCGACAAGAATAAATAAGATTCCCTTAAGGCATTAAACATGACAGTAGAAGAAAAATTGTAAAATATATGTGTGAGAGTTTTGTTGTCCACTATATGGATAGAATCATCTGCATAAGTTGCCAAATAAGTAGTGATATAAATTGCGACTCTTGTAACTTTCAAACACAACAAAGGGAAGTCCTTCATTTTCTGTGGTTTTGACTTCTTACTGCGAGATCTCAAAGAAAATCATACAGAACAAAGATGAGAAAGCACAAAAAGAATATGGAGAACATACCAGAAGCCAATGACGTGACGAATAAGGAATTTAGCTGTAATTTGCAGAAGAACCACAACAGCGTTTCATATGAAGCCAAGCTTCAGACAATAAAGCATCACGGATGGCCATTGCAGGGAAATGTGTCAGTCAGATTCTTTTATAACATGAACCATATTGCAGGTGGAGGCAAGTGATTGGAAAAATCTGAATCAAATGAGAAGCATTTAATGTCGCTCAAGCTGCAACCTAACGATGGGAAGTAGGCCAATGGCGAGGGATTGTGGCTGTGTGAGTTTATGTAATAAGCAGTAAAACCCATAAATATCAATGCCAGCAATCACAGACCACAATATCACAGGACATCAAAACGTCTTCCCTCTCTTCTCTCCTATAAGAGTTGGCTCCGTGCAATTGTTTGGTTCCATAATCACCAGTCACCTTCTGGCACTTTAGAGAAGTGACCATTATTTACGTGCAATTCTTGACAGTAAGTGCTGGAAACTTGTTTTAATTATTGGATGATTGACAGCCAAATCCAATCCTGTCCTCACTCGGTATCCACATTTCCAGTGGGTTTACTAGATAATGAACAAAACCAAGAACCATGACTGATCTTTCACCTCCCTAACCCATGGCCACTGATGCCGATTTTGATGCTTCAGTTGCCGCTGCAACTAAAATCAGGGATCAACCCATTCCTGCTTTGTGCCATTCCCTTTGAGCCACTGGGAAGCAATTCAACAGGTTTAAGAACAAAAGCTCCTTTTATTTTTAAAAGCATATGGTGTTCGTGGGGTTTTTAGTTTATAAGTGGCCTGGCCAATCTGCTCAAAAGCACTAAACTGTCAAGTCCAAAGTCAGAGGAATGGTAACTGTAACTGATGTGAAATTGTTCCAAATTAATGAATACCAAGAAAAACAATACAATCTCTTTGAGAATGTGCTGTATCAGGTATTCACATGCATCCACCTTAATTGGTAGAGACGGATTCATTCTTCTGAAGTGCAATTCAAGAATGGTCTTCTAGTTATGAGGACAACTTGGAGCAGGAAAGCTTTAAACAGGACAGGAACAATCTGGGAAATTAATGCAAAGATACACACCAGGTCAGATCATACAACACAAATCATGGACCAGTAATAGACACTATAATTTTTATATGCAAAAAGTCACTCCTTCAGCTTGGCCATTTTACCCTGTGCAATTTACCTTTCCACCCTGATCTTCTGTCTGATTGGAAATGAGCAAGTAGACTGGCGGCTCCTCTGGGTTAATTTTCATATAAGAGGCCTCGAGCCTCTGACACAGTCTTTTGTACAGAAACTAGACCAAAGCAGTTACAAAATGAACCTTCTTTCACATCCAGTTTGCCACGTTATATGATTGACATAAATGAATAATTTCACTAAAGCTCTGATAAGGTCAACGGTTGAAGTACAGGAACAGATAAATACTGTTTATTAAACAGACAAATATTGCCCTGTATGTACAAAATGTTGATCTATACAAATGTGAGGTGTTCATATTTGGAATGTACGCATTGTTACCTTCGGCCTACTCACAGAAGTCCATCACTGAGACCCACATTAATTCATTCAAACTGATTAGCTTCTGTCTGGTAACTTGCAGAATGCACTTATTCAAAAAGGAGGTGTGGTGACTGATTTGTTAATATACAACTGACTTTTGTTTCATAAAGCCTCAGGCAAACCGTGGGCTGATTAAACTTGCAAAGTGCATTTAGTAATGTGAGCAGAGATCCACAAAACAGTTGTGGTCAAATTAGTATCTTTATTGTACCAGTAATTTTTTAAATACAGGAAAAACTTTAACAGAATAAAAACTTCTCATTCTGGGAAAAAAAATACCTAAAGCTACCCATGCGTAAAAGCAGGCCTAGGAATACGAATACAGATTCTGTCAAGCGTCTGGCCTTGTGACTTGTTTGTGGTCATTGAATACCTAAGCCTAACCGTGAGTTGTTTTCTCCTGAATTTCAGGAACTAAACTGTTGGCATTGGCCTGCTCAGCCACTTCTCTCCACTTCTGCTGACTAATTTACCTGTGTATCTGTCACTCACTTGGAGGAAAGATCTTTTTCTTATTGTTGAGTAACCCGTGTAAGTTATTTTCCACCCTATTCTGCCAAAGGGAATGGCAAGCAAGAAAACAATGGCAGGTTTGTGGGTAACATGCAGAATATGAAGAGTAAAACTCTCTTGTGTGCCCGTAATAAGGCGCGTTCATTGCAACTGTGATAAAGAACCATTTACTGCATTACTGTGATCTTTCCATTTCCCAGACCAACGAAACATCCAGCCTTTCCAAGTGATGCGCGTTATCACACACGAGGCTTGATGCTCAGGAAATAAAGGCTTTTATTTGCTGTAACAAGGCAGCTACTAATTATATACACGATCCCAGACTGAGGGGTCCCAGACAGAGCAGAGACCTTTATACCTCTCCCAGGAGGCGGAGCCCGACTGGGATGTACCACAATAACTATAATACAAGGTGTAACAGCCCAACCCTACCCCCAACAGCAACAAGTAGAACAACCCATCCCTAACCCCAACAGCAACATATATTAATACTTGTAGTACTGGCCAGACCCTGGCTCAGTACTGTCTAGTGGGAACCAACGATGGTTCACCACACCGAGTGACATTGTAAATTTATGCTATAGGCCCGTGCCACAAGGACTGCATTAACCCCATAAGCTTTTATGTAGGAACTTTGAGGATGAAGTTTGTCTTGGGTGCTGATGTGAATTGTATGGTAGCAAATCGACAGGTCATGTTACACTACGCTCAGGTTTCTTATCTATTGAAAAGTGACCAATATGATATTGCCTGTCTCGCGTTATCAACATCTCAATAATCGGCAAAGAGGTGGCCTATTTCTTTAATCAGCCTAAACTTGATTAAACTTCAGAGCTGGGAGGCCAGTGTGCTGCTGTGTTACTGAAGTCCCCATATAAATCTTTCTCTCAAGTCTATCACTAAGGTAGGCATCATTTTTTTTCAGACAAAGTCCATTTGCTGTGTAAATTGATGAATTCACAATCTTCTCACGTTTGTTTGGACCGGGCTATTTTTGGACAGCTGTATGTAGGTCTGAAAGTTCAAATAAGTGAACAAAAAATTCATTAAAAAAATTGAACTCCACAGCTGTTAATCAAGAAATGCTGTCTCGTTTGTATTCAATTCTCAGGTTCTCATATTAGTTTGAGCCATTGAATTCATGGGTAATGAACAAATATCCCACTGTGCACACTGCAGCTCTGTCTCCATTATGTTATTGCATTCTACTGATGGAGCCAAGGAAAAACAGCAATATTTAGAGAGGAAATCAAATGGCCACATTCCGTGGATCCTAGCAACTAACGGTTTTGGGAATATGGAAACAAAGTCAAAGAAACACTTTTTTCTTAGTTTCATTAACTGCACTTGCTTCACATTATAAACGTTTGGAACTTTCAGTGTCTTAGCCCACTTGGTCTAGTGCTGGCCAATAAATAAGCAAAGCGTACTTTTTTCATTCTAATTAGGGAAGTCGCAAAGAAGGAGAAAGGAGAAACAAAACAATTTCATATTTCATTTTAACTTCCTTATTTGATGCTCAACGTAGATTGTGGTTTATAAGTCAATCCAGCGTATTAGATAATTCAATATCTCGACCCCAAAAATCATGCTTTTGCATATACTCGGCGTATAAGTTGACACCACTCCTTTTAGCTACAAAATATTATAGTCACATTTGTAGATGGCCTCAATTTTTCGTCCCGGAAATGTTTCTTTTACTTATCCAATGCTGTAAGTCAGCACAAAGAATCAAGCAGTTGATATGGGTCGTGTTGTGAATAAGAGGTAGCTTTTATGGCAGAGCAGACCAGTCAAGGCAAGCGCTGAACAGAAATGGGTCTTCTAACAAAAAGCACAAAGCTGCTTTCAAGCTAAAAGTTGTAACATTTGTTAACTTGCCAAATAACTGCTGCAGCGAGGGAATTTGGTGTTTGTGAAAAACTGGTGGGAGAATGGAGGAAGAAAGAATCCATCCTGAAGAAGATGCCTAGGACCAAATACATCGTCAGAACAGGGAGCAGCCACAGGCCTGATAGTGAGAAACCTGTATCGGAATGAATCTTTGAAAAATGGTATGAATGGTTACATTGTCAATGGAAATGCAATGCGTATATACAGATTTAAGTACGCCAAATCAAACCCTGAGTTCAGCAAAGATTTCAGAGCAACAGTGAGCTGGTGTAGCCACTTCATGGAATGAAACAGTCTAATGGCGCAACAGAAGGCCTAAATCGCTCAGAAAGTACCAAGAGACCCGATGACAAAATGACCAATTTCTTGCTTTTCGTCATTAGACACCGGCAAAAACACGACTACTCTTCAGAAACATGGGCGAAGTGTCCATGAATCTCGATATTCCCAGCCACCAAATTGTGGAATGGAAAAATTCAAAAGCGGTTTTAGTGAAATTGACAAGACATGAGAAGATCCACTGTTGTACTATTCTGCATGGTTAATTTTTAAAAATTCATCCATGGGACATGGGCATCACTGGTTGGCCAGCATTTATTGTCCATCCCTAGTTGCCTATGGATATTTTCAAATGTAAAACATTAAGTTCCCTGCAGGAGCTTTTACGCATATCCATGGCAATGGTTGGATAGCTAAGGATGGAGTGAAATTATGGATCAATAATATATGACTAACATGAAAAATACAGCTAATGTAGACATGTTCGGAGCCCATATAAGCAATAAAAACAAAAGGCAAAGAAATAATACCCATAACAAAGTTATATCAGGAGGTCTAACATCAGTAGTTCAACCTTTGGTTTGTGCTTCTCCAAGCAATTTAAGGATTATATTTATGCCGAATGAAATAGATGATTGGTTGATGGAGAAAAACCTTCACAAAGAGTGGAGATATGTACACTGTCTCTTTATGTTTTTTGTGGTTTCATTATCAAATCATGGGATGCTATTAGTGCCCCCCAAGTGTCATCAGAAAAAAATGGAATATCGATTTCAATGGATGGAAAGGAAGATACTTTGTTGTGGACAGATGATTCTGAAAGCGAAATTGTCAAATTTGAATTAGGGTGGGATAATTATGATGATGCCACAGCTAAAGTGACTCAAAAATAATATGATGAACTCCTTGCATTGGATGTGGCTGACAATGAATTTGACAATTTTAAGATGTTTGATTGAAAGGTGTTTTTATACATTTAATTCATTCAATAAATGGTGTGACATTAATTTAATATGAATTACCGATATTCTGTATTTTTTTGCATTTCCACCCCACACCCGTGTTTCACATCTTGTACTCGGCATATAGGTCAAGCAGCAAAGATCAACTTAAATGCCACAATCTATAGTAAACCGTTGCATCAACATAGTGGCAATTATTTTCTCCATTTTGATATGGTAATCAAATAAAATTCTACTCAGCCACTTCCATCCATCCGTTCTGAAAGAAACAATGCGGTGGCACAGTGGTCAGCACTGCTGTCTCACAGCGCCAGGGACCCAGGTTCGATGCCCGGTTTGGGTCACTGTCTATGTAGAGTTTGCACGTTGCCTGCGTGGGTTTCCTCTGGGTGCTCTGGTTTCCTCCCACAGTCCAAAGATGTGCGGGTAAGGTGGATTAGCCATGCTAAATTGCCCCTTAGTAATCGGGCCTGGGTGGGATTGTTGTCGGTGCAGGCTCGATGAACCGAATGGTCCACTTCTGCACTGCAGCGATTCTATGAACCTATTCTATTCTATGAAATCATTTGATACAATAATAGTAATGATTTACCCAAGGGTCCCTCTAATCATTCTCCATGCAGTCCTGTGTTTTCCTTTTCAGTTGCTCATAGGATTAGCAATATAACAAGGGACAGAAGTGTTTGCGCAAGGGTAAAGCAAGATAAACGGGATGTTGTTCATGATTCAATCTCTTGCCAGTCAGGGAAATGTAGAGTTCCTTCTTGGTGCTGACACTGTGGAGGTGGAATATACTTGAGACTGTTTTGTTGCTGCTGGGTGGAAGACTCCATGCATTGCAGCAGTTCGCCAGCTTTGCAACATCATTGTTTAGTGTTGCCTCTAGTTTAGAAAATATCCAAGCCTGAGAGGCACAGCAAATATTGTCAGCATAGATAAACTTCTGATTGAAAAGAGTCGGAGCTAGAACAGAATTCTTAAAAATGACAAGGCTGAAATGAAAATCAAGAACATCAAATGTCAATGGCACGGTGGCACAGTGGTTAGCACTGCTGCCTCACAGGGCCAGGGACCCAGGTTCAATTCCCGCCTTGGATCACTCTCTGTGTGGAGTTTGCACATTCTCCCCGTTTCTGCGTGGGTTTCCTCCGGGTGCTCCAGTTTCCTCCCACAGTCCAAAGATGTGCAGGGTAGGTGGATTGGCCATGCTGAATTGCCCCTTAATGTCAGGGGGACTAGTTAGGGTTAATGCATGGGGTTATGAGAATAGGGCCTGGATGGGATCGTGGTCGGTGCAGACTCGATGGGCCGAATGGCCTCCTTCTGCACTGTAGGGATTCTATGATTCTGTGAAGAAAAAGTCGAAAAGTTGCAAGAGAAAGTAGTCGGTCTCACAAAAGAGTGTGGAACGTCACAGAAACAACTAGCAGAAGTAAAATTAAAGCACGTACAATCCCTACAGTACAGAAAGAGGCCATTTGGCCCATCGAGTCTGTACCGACCACATCCCACCAAGGTCCTATTCTTGTAACCCCACACATTTACCCTGCTAATCCCCCTGAAACTAGGGTCATTTGGCATGGCCAATCAACCTAGCCTGCACATCTTTGAACTATGGGAGGAAACCAGAGCACCTGGAGGAAACCCACGCAGAAACGGGGAGAAAGTGCAAGCTCCACACAGACAGTGACCTGAGGTCGGAATTGAACCTGGGTCCTGATGCACTATCAATAAGGCGAAAGACTACCGATATGCCAATATAAGTGTAGGCTTTTATTCACAACAGAATCAGGAGCAGATCCCAACAATTAACCGACCTGGACTGAACAAGGGGGAGGAGACAGCCACCTTTATACTAGGTGCTGAGGGGAGGAACCAAACTGGAAGGGGATGTGTCCAGGTATGACAAACACACACAACGGTGGTCCAGAAAGGACAAAGGCACAACTGAGGTCCACCACATTCACCCCTTCCTTTTAAAAAAACAATACGGGGGTGAAGCGGAAACAATATCACAAGTCCAGACGAACCGGTGGCTTGATCCGTCGTCGCGATCGTCGTAGTGCAGGTCGCAGAGTCGTCCGAGCAGGGAGCGATGTCGGCCCAGGCTCCGTACAGTGAGCGTCGAGAGAAGGCGCTGGGTGGTGTGAAGCGGACCGATCCGTCGTCCCGTCCAGTCGTCGGGTACTGCGTGGCGACGGCTCCGGCGACTCAAGCGAGCTGTACATAGGGGCGAGAGGAATGGGCTGTGGCCCTGGTGGCGTATGGGGAACAGTGGGAACTGGAGCTGGGGGGTGGGGGGCTGCAACAGGATCTGGGCACACTACATTGGGGACAGGGACTGAGGGAGGAAGAGGCGTAGCAGTCTCCGAATGGACGACACCAGGGACCGTGGGGCGGAAGGACGTGGTGACCTCCGGGGCACCCGCGGGTGCCAAGTCACGGACAGAAACCGTGTCCTCCCGCCCATCAGGGTACGCTACATAAGCATATTGGGGATTAGCATGGAGCAGTTGGACCTCCTCGACCAAGGGATCTGCCTTATGGGTCCGGACATGCTTCCGAAGCAGGACGGGTCCCGGGGACATCAGCCAATCCGGGAGCGAAGTACCCGAGGACTTCCTGGGAAATGAAAACATCCGCTCGTGAGGGGTCGTATTGGTCGCTGTGCACAAGAGTGACCTAATGGAATGTAATGCGTCCGGAAGGACGTCTTGCCAACGGCTGACTGGAAGGCCCCTAGACCGTAACGCTAATAGAACGGCCTTCCAGACGGTTGCGTTCTCCCGCTCTACTTGACCATTGCCCCTGGGGTTATAGCTAGTGGTGCGGCTGGAGGCAACGCCTTTGGCGAGCAGGTACTGCCTCAGCTCATCACTCATGAAAGAGGACCCACGGTCGCTATGAATATAGGCTGGGATGCCGAACAGGGTGAAGAGCTTGTGGTAAGCCGATTTCAAATCGATCGTTGAAAAAACCCTATAGTGCGCGATGCGGTTGACTATGTCTGCGATACGGGGAAGAGGATATGCATCTAGTTGGGTATACCTGTTTATGGTCTGGCTGTAGTCAATCACCATGCGGTGTTTCTCCCCCGATTTAACTACGACCACTTGCGCCCTCCAGGGGCTGGTGCTGGCCTGGATAATCCCTTCCTGGAGCAAACGTTGTACCTCGGACCGAATGAAGGCCCGGTCATCCGCACTATAGCGCCTACTCTTGGTGGCTATAGGCCTACAATCCGGGGTGAGGTTATCAAATAACGGGGGGGGGGGTGATCTTGAGGGTCGAGAGACTGCAGGTGGTGCGCGAGGGGCGCTGCAGTGACGGTGCCTGGCAGATGGAGAGCGGGGGATAAGGGCCATCATACTGCAGGGTGACGCTCCTATGATGGCTGAGGAAATCTAACCCCAGCAGTACAGCTGCGCAGAGTCGCGGCAGCACGAGGAGCCGAAAACGCTCGTAGACTGTGCCCTGTACCGTCAGCGTCACCAAGCAGCACCCGAGGACCTCCACTGAGTGAGAATTCGAGGCCATGGAGATGGTCTGGCTCCAGGGTCGCACGGGAAGGGCATATTGACGCACTGTGCGAGGGTGTATAAAACTTTCCGTGCTCCCACAGTCAAACAGGCAGTTTTCTGCATAACCATTTACCTTGATCTCCATTATGGACTTGGAGAGTTGATGTGGCTGCGACTGGTCCAGGCAAATCGATGCCACTGTTGAATTAAAGAAGAATCCATCTTCGTCGCCGTCTGATGACGTCACGGATGAAGCTTCCTGCTCAGCTTGCCTTGATGCCAGTCTCAAAGATGGCGACTCCCGCACTTCCGGTGACCGCATCAAAGATGGCGATTCCCGCACTTCCGGTGACCGCATCCAAGATGGCGATTCGCGCGCAGCCGCCGCCTGCATCAAAGATGGCCGCGCCCTCGGAGCACACATGGCTCCACGAGTCTTCAGAAGCGGCTTTGCTCTGCAGACTTTAACAAAGTGGCCTAGCTTACCGCATCCGGAGCAAATCGCGTCCTTTGCCGGGCAGTGACGCCGAGGGTGCTTAGGGAGGCCACAAAAGTAACATTTGGGCCCTGCTGGAGCAGCCGTCGCAGTGGAGCCGTCGGTGGAACGGGATCCAAGGTAAGACCCGAGATTATGGGAGGCTGCTTCTAACGTTTCAGCCATCGTGGCCGTTTTCCGGAGGTCTAGGTCATCTTGTTCCAGCAGACGCTGCTGGATGTATGTAGACTCAATGCCCGCAACGTAGGCGTCGCGGATCAGATCCTCCGTGTTCTGAGCTGCTGAAAGAGCCTTACAGTCGCATGCTCGGGCGAGGACTCGCAGGGCGCGCAGAAATTGGGCGCACGATTCTCCTGGCTGCTGTTTGCGGGTAGTTAGGAGGTGTCTGGCGTAAACCACGTTAGGGCTCTTTCGGAACTGCCCTTTTAGGAGTTCGATAGCGTCCGCGTAAGTAGCAGCGTCCCGGAAGATTCCATAGACAGTTTCGCTTACCCGGGCGCGGAGCACGTGGAGTTTAGCAGCGTCGGTGTCGATGGCCGTAGCGGTGTCGACGAATGCTTCGAAGCAGTCCAACCAATGATCAAATTTATCAGAGGCTCCAACCTCTTGAGGGTCTAAAGCTAACTTGTCGGGTTTTAGAAACTGCTCCATACTAGTAACTGTTGTGAATAAAATTGATGCACTATCAATAAGGCGAAAGACTACCGATATGCCAATATAAGTGTAGGCTTTTATTCACAACAGAATCAGGAGCAGATCCCAACAATTAACCGACCTGGACTGAACAAGGGGGAGGAGACAGCCACCTTTATACTAGGTGCTGAGGGGAGGAACCAAACTGGAAGGGGATGTGTCCAGGTATGACAAACACACACAACGGTGGTCCAGAAAGGACAAAGGCACAACTGAGGTCCACCACAGGTCCCTGGCGCTGTGAGGCAGCAGTGTTAACAGTGTGCCACCGTGCCGCCCATGTGAGCTTGAAGCAGACATGAATTAGACTCTGCTCGGGAAAAACTGATCAGTGTAAAGAACCAACTTTCACACACAGAAGCTGAGTTTGCTAATGAAAAATTAGAACTTCATGAACTTCAAGCATCAGAAATCTCCACTGAGTATCATGAAAAATACCTGCAAGAAGAGAAGGGATTGCTGCTGAATCAGAACAGTTAAGTTAATGCAGAATTAACAGCCAAAATTGATGAAATTCTTGAACCTTGATTCAATCTGAAGAACATGAAAGAAGCGATGTGCAGTGTGGAGGAATATTTTCATAATCCGAGAGCAAATAAGGAAAATTTTACAAGAAAGATTGACGACCTAATGAATGAATTGAAAGAGTCGAAGGAGCAGTCGGTGACTGTGGAAGAAAGAATCCAAAGGAACTGAGTGCCCAGGCAAAGTTATTAAACTTATCCGAGAGTTACACAGATAACTCTGAAACAAGGGCAACTGATCTTACAAGAGCAGTTGATGAACTGAATGAAAAGATTCATACGCTTGAGTAACAACTTGAAAATAAGAGCGTAATCAAATATTTAGGTTAAATTGAGAAACATGTGGGAGTTTCCATTTTTGAAATGGAAACTCCACAAGGATCATCGTGGACCACGCTCAAAGAGAAACATTGACTTCACCCCAAGAATTAACAGAGTGAGAATTCTCTCTGGATTGAATGGGATAAGCCGATGGCCCTCGAGCAGACTGGATGGGGAATTGACGAGGTATTTCCTCCTCTATATATGTAATTAGTTACGTTTTACCAAGAAGCACTTCATTTTCAACCACACAGACCTCTAGATCTCTTAGTGAAACACTGAATAAACCTTCACAACACTTATCTGTGCTGGGGTGATTCACAAATGGGCAGGGTGACCATCCCCTGAGGCATCAAAAGATCATGCTACCCTGGTATAATTCCCTAGGCCTGAATGTTAACACTCCCCCTGGTGGGTTTTAAAGACAAGGGGAGAGGTGGGGTGGTGTGGAGGTGGGGGGAGCGTGAAATTGTCCTGACCTGGAAGCAATATTATGCTGGCGCAAGCAGGGCTTGAACAGAAAGCCCACCTTTGCTCCAATGAAGGCCATTAGGTGACCACTTTAAGCCTCCTTCTGACTGAGGAGGCACTCTTCTTCAAGGACTGGACACCTCTGGGTCTTTGTTTTCCCCCCCACCCCACCCCACCAGCCGATCCACTGACACTCCAATCACCCTCCTCCTGACCCCACCAGGAGTCCTGTATCTTCCGCACCCTGGCACTCCTGCCCCTTACCTGGTCTCCAGCTCTCTGTACCTATTCCCAGGCAGGTTGCTGCAGTGCCTCTTCTGGTCACTACAGTGCTGTGCCTGGAAGGGCTGGAGAAGTGTCATCCAATTTGATTGGCCGGCAGCTTTACAAGGTGGGACTTCCATGCAAGCAAAGACAGAAGTTCCACCGGCTGCCAATTAACATTCATTGGAGTGTAAAATGGCAGTGGGCCTGTCGAGTTCAGCAGGGATGTGTTCACCAGGATTTTCTTATGAGGAGAGGGAGAGTAGGTTGGGCCTGTATTCATTGGAGTTTAGAAGAATGAGAGGCGACCTTGTTGAGACATATAGGATTATCAAGGGGCTTGGCAGGGTAGATACTGAGGGGTTGTTTCCCCTTGTGTCTCATGGTAAGGGATCGCCCATTTAAGACCGAGATGAGAAGGGATTTCTTCTCTCAAAGGGTAGTGTATTTGTGGAATTCTTTACTACAGAGGGAAGTAGAGGCTGGGTCATTAAATATGTTCAGGGCTGAGATGGACACACTTTTAATCAATAAGGGAATCAAGCATTATGGGGATAAGGCAGGAAAGTGGAGTTGAGGATTATCCCATCAGATCAGTCAGGATCTCATTGAATAGCAGAGCAGACTCGATGGGCTGAATGGCCTACTTCTGCTCTTTTGTCTTCTGGTCTCTCGGGGTGGTGGGGGTTGAGACCAGCATCCTAAAAGTTCCACCCCCATTGTATTTCAAATGACATTTAAATGTGTCAAATGAATACTGAGGGCAGAATCCTCCACTTCAACAAGAGTGTAATGCAATTGGTAGTAGATTGACTGCCCAGGGTTATACACTCCATCTGATTTTTCCTTCTATTGACTCCAACAACTGCTTTGCTCCTGTTTAGTTTATGCACCAGCCCCAGCTGAAATGTAAATGGTAGAATATTGGGAACCAGCACAACACAATTTTCCACATTTGGCCTGTAGTCTCATGAAGTTAGTAGTCTTTTTATAAAATGTTCTGACCTTTTTATAAAATCCAATGAATCCGTTATGATTTTTAATTCCACCAACCTAACTGATAAACAGTGAAGATGCAAATGATTCTCACTACTTAGAAAATATATAATGTATGGACGGTACCATTGGAGAGTGTCGGTGATATATATATAATATTTTTGTGCACCTTTCCACAAGTTTCATTTTCTGTAGTTACAGCTCTTTAACACACTCTTACATCAAGATTAAGCTTTGAATTTAAAATTTCTTATGTTCTCAATTATAATAGATTCTTCCTGTCTACCAGATGCCAATTACTGTTGGCTTATGAGTCAATCAAATCCGCCAAAACATGTTGCCTTGTGTCATCATTTTTTTCCCAGATCGCATATGTTGCTAAATAAGTTAAACATTTTTTTAAAATTAGGGATTTCAGAAGTTAGTGGCTCATTTATCTTTTAACGCTTTCATTCGGTTTTTTTTTGCTTCAAGCCTTCAGCCTGTCTCAAAGACCTTGGATATTTTGGAGAGACCTTTCAGCCAGATTTGTATATTCTGAGTCCGTACAGTGTGAGAGGATTCCTGAATGTAAACTGACCCATTACAAGCATGGATGGTTTGTTGAACCCGCTCGCATTGAATTGGTGCAATTGACAGCTTATTTGCTTTTACTAAAAGATTTGTAACAAACTGATGATTGAACAGTCATAGCCTTATTTCAGACTCACCTTGCATTTATTCACAACAGAAAACATTTGAGAAGGGTAGCATGTGAATGGTAATATCCATGATTGTAGTTTCCTTGGTACCTTTTATTTCTTTATTGTCTTCTTTATTTTTCTTCCCCCCCCCTACTTCATCCCCCTTTCCTTACCTTTTCTCCCCCTTTGCTTCCCCTTTTCCCCCTTTTTCTAAATTTTATCTCTCTCCCACCCATTCCCCCCCCCCCCCCCCCCCCCGCTCCCCCCACACCTTCATCTGTCACAGTTTACCCTCTGATTTCAGCTTCTCTGCCTTTTGGCCATTCACACCCCTTATTCTCTCTATGAACTGCCATTAGCAGCCTTTCCACTTGTTTCTGTGGCTGTGACTCATCTTTCATTCCCTCACCCTGCAGTATAAATATCTCCCACTTTCTATGCCTTTGACAAAGGGTCATCTGGACTCGAAACATCAGCTCTTTTTTCTCCTTATAGGTGCTGCCAGACCTGCTGAGATTTTCCAGCATTTTCTCTTGTAGTTTCCTTGCTGATGCTTGGGAAAATAAACTACAAATGTGCCAATGAAAAATAGATTTCTGTTTATTGTTGTCGAACAATCAGTTAAAATCTGCGACTGAAGCATTTTTGAGGCTGAAGAAGATTTTCTTCATCCATCTAAAAACTTGGAAACGACATAAAGGGCGGGATTTTCTGGGCATGTTTGCCCCAAAACCAGAAACTCCCACCCGAGGTCAAAGGACCTTTGCATGGACCACCCCCCACCCGCTATGATTGCTGTGGCGGACATGACAAGAAAATTCCCCCCCAAAGATTGAGGTTTTGAGCTTCTTATGGGGTAATTTCCATTTATGAAAATTGATGCTTACTGAAGACCATACATGTTGACTCACTTATAATGTACTAAGTGTTGATTGTACAAAATTGAAATGTTTATCAGGAAATTATGCCCTCCCAACCCTTGATGTTTCATCAATTAATTTTATGAAGCACAACAATTTAGAAGAATGAAAGGTGATCTCATTGGAACATTCTAAAGGAGCTTGACAGGTAGGAGCAGGTTTACACTGGCTGGGGAATCGAAAACATAGGGGCACAGTCTCAGGATAAGGAGACAATCATTGAAGACTGAGATGAAGAGAAATTCCTACGAATGCTTTAAGGCAAGGATAAGAAGCGCAGGACAATGAAGAAAATGGTGGTGCATGATACCTGAGGGTAGGAAAGGAATTACAGATGTGTTGCATATGAACGTAATGAAGGTAAAGGTGCGATGGTTTGAAAGGGGTCAAAGATTGGTTGGAGTTCACTTTCCTGGGCTCTTCTATCCCAAAATCTGTGCAGCACTGGCCGCCAGTACCTTTGTACTGCAGCAACTTCCAAAACCACCAGACCCGATGCCCACTCGCAAGAACACAAAGTGCAGGAGATCATACGACCTGTCGAGTCTGCTCTGCCATTCAGTATGATCTTGGACTTCAACTCCATTTTTTCTGCCCACTCTCCATATCCCTTGATTTCCTGAGAGACCAAAAATCTATCTCCGCCTTAAATATAATAAATGATGGAGCACCAACAATCCTCTAGAGTCAAGAATTTTAAAGATCTACAATCCTTTAAGTGTAGAAATTTCTCTTCATCTCAGTCTTCAATGATTGTCTCCTTATCCTGAGACTGTGCCCCTATGTTTTTGATTCCCCAGCCAGTGTAAACCTGCTCCTACCTGTCAAGCTCCTTTAGAATGTTCCAATGAGATCACCTTTCATTCTTCTAAATTCCAGTGAGCATAGGCCCAATTTACTCTGCTTCTTATCATAGGACAACCCTCTCATCCCAGGGGCCAGTCTAATGAACCCTCTCTGCACTGCCTCCAATACAAGTATACCCTACCTCACATATGGAGACCAAAATTGCATACAGTATTCCAGAAACTCGGTACAATCGTAGCAAGACTTCTTTATTCCTGTACTCCAATCCCCTAGCAATGTAAGTCACAATACCATTTTATTTACAAGTTTCGCATTAAAAGAAATCTGTTTTTCTATCATGAAAAAGTAAAAAACCTCACACTTCCTCACATTTTACTTCATCTTTCATTGTGTTGTCTTAAAGGATTGTGGATCTCTTTGCAGTCTCTCTTTGTCCTCCTCAAAGCTTACATTTATAGCTAGTTTTGTATCATCAGCAAATTTAAGTTCATTGCTCTATCTCTTCATCTAAGTTATTAATATGGATTGCAAATAGCTGAGGCCCAGCAGTGATCCTTGCGGCACTCCACTAGTTATAGCCTACCAACTCCAAAATGCCCAATTTATGCCTGTATTTCCTGACTATTAAGCAATCTTTTATCCATGATAATATATTTTTCATTACTCCATTATCTTACCTATTAATGTTTTTTGGTGACACCCTATTGAATGTCTTTTGGAGATCCAGGTATGGTTACATCCTCAAACAAATCTAACACATTTGTCAATGATGATATCCCTTTTGTGAAACCATGTTGATTTTGTCTAGTCATAGTATGATTTTCTAAGTGTATTGTTAAACCTCCTCAGTAATAGGCTTCAGTGCTTTCCCAATGAGTGATATCAGGCTACTTGACCTGTAGTTCAGCTTTTTATCTCTCTCCTTTCTTGAATAATGAGTTACATTTGCTAATTTCCAATCGGCTGGGCCTGTTCCACAATCTCAGAAATTTTGGAAAAGCATGACTAGCACACCCAGTATCCCTGCAGTTATCTCTTTTGGAACATTGGGATGTAAGCCATCAAGTCCTGGGGATTTGTTGGATTTTAATCCTTTAAATCCCTGATGAAGGCATGCTTGCCTTCATCGGCAGGGGCATTAAGTTTAAAAATTGGCAAGTCATGTTGCAGCTTTATAGGACCTTAGTTAGGCCGTACTTGGAATATAGTGTTCAATTCTGGTCACCACACTACCAGAAGGATGTGGAGGCTTTGGAGAGGGTACAGAAAAGATTTACCAGGATGTTGCCTGGTATGGAGGGCGTTTGCTATGAGGGAAGGTTGGAGAAACTTGGTTTGTTCTTACTGGAATGACGGAGTTTGAAGGGTGACCTGATAGCAGTCTACAAGATTATGAGGGGCATGGACAGAGTGGATAGTCAGAAGCTTTTTCCGAGGGTGGAAGAGTCAATTACTAGGGGGCATAGGTTTAAGGTGCGAGGGGCAAAGTTTAAAGGAGATGTACGAGGCAACGTTTTTACATAAAGGGTGGCGGGTACCTGGAACCCGTTGTCTGGGGGAGGTAGTGGAAGCAGGTACGATAGCGACTTTTAAGGGGCGTCTTGACAAATACATGAATAGGATGGGAATGGAGGGATATGGGCCCAGTAGGGTAGGGTGTTTTAGTTCAGTCGGGCAGTATGTTCGGTACAAGCTTGGAAGGCCAAGGGCCTGTTCCTGTGCTGTAATTTTATTTGTCCTTTGTAAATTTCTGCAGTATTTTTTCTTTGTTGAGATTAATTACCTTAATTTTCTCATTCTTGTTAGTGCTTTTATATATTTATGTATTAATTCTGGTATGTAACTTGTGTCTTCCACTGTGAAGACAGACACAAAATATTGTTCAATACCTCTGCCATTTCCTCATCCCCGTAATAATTTCTCTTGTATTTGCTATTAAGGGACCAATGTTTATTTTAGCTACTCTCTTTCTTTTTATATACTTGTAAAAACTCTTACATTCTGTTTTTATATTCCTGGGTCTAACTCTCATATTTCTCCCGCTTTTTATCAACATTTTGGTGGTCCTTTGCTGGTTTCTAAAAACTACCAATCTTCAGACTTCTCACCATTCTTTGAAAAATTACAAGACTTTCCTTTTAATCTAACTTCCCATATTACCATTTGAGGAAAGTGTTTAATTCTCTAATATGCTTGACCCTATGCCAAGTGACAGATGGCTCAGATAACAATCCAGAGATAATTACTTTTGAAGTTCCACATTTTAGTTCAAGCCATAACTCCTCCAATGCCCTCAGCAGAACATCTTCCCTAGTTCTGCCGATTTCATTAGCTCCTATGTGGACCACAACAACGAGATCCTTCCCCTCCCACTCCAAGTTCATCTCCTTAATACATGGCACCAGCAGACAGCTAAATCTTCGGAGCTCCCAGTCACGGCTAAAGTGATCAATATCTATCTCCCTGCCTATACTGCCCCCTATCACTAGCACATTCCTTTTCACTCGCTCCACTTGAATGGCATCCTGCACCATGATGCTCATCCACCCTTCAGTCCTTTTCATCCACAAAGGTAGCAAGCGTCTCGTACCCATTGGTCAAAATCAAGGGTTGAAACTCCTCCATCACTACTGGCTGCATCCCCATGACTGCCTACTTCACAGTCGCAAACTCCTGTCTCTGACCATTGACCAACTCTAAAGTTCTACCTAGCCTGGAACAAAATGTCCAGCCCTCCCTGATGACCCACAATGTCTGCAACCCAAGCTCCAGCTCAATAAGTTTGAGCTAAAGTTGCTCAATCCGCAGGCACTTATCACAGATATGGATGTCTGGGACAGCAATGCATTCCTCAGCTTCCCATTTGCTGAAGTCACAGCACCCCCCACCCTACCATGTTTGTCTAACCTTATCTATTTAATGAGTCAATTAGTTATTAATTTACACAGTTAAAGTTATAGCAAGTCTCTGAGCTTGGAGACAAAAGAAGAACACTCACCAGCTACTGGAGACTGAACAAAGGTATGAAAAGGAACCTCTTTCCCCCTCTGCAAGAAATTCCCACATGTATCAAATTCCCAATTTTGCACTCAATGCTTGTCACACTCAGGCTTCATCCCACTCTACTTCTCTTACTCAATGCTCCAAACCTCCCAACTCGAGTTAAGTACCCCGGCCTCAGAGATGTGCCAGCAAGTGTCATTTATACTCACCACATTATCATCCATCAAAAACCTATAATATTTAGAATTTTTTTCTGCAGACACTTAAAAATGAGGAATAAAAACGTATTTTAGACTTAGTCATTTGGAATCAGTGCTAGAAATGTCATAAATATACAATAATTTTAATGAGATCTTTAAAGAGATTTAATAATAAAACATATGTACATGATAAAGAGAAAAAGATCTCTTTAATGAGAATTGTACCACTTATGTATTTTAAGGAACTTTATGGCTCCTGCAATGAGAGTCGGGTATCAAACAACAACAACAGGGTTTTCATCCAGAAACTTTCTGGACATATAACAGGGAGCACAGCTCAAAATGAGGAACGTAACATTTTAAGTGAATGATAAGGTACAATAGAAACTGAAAGAAGTGGTTTGTCTGCTGCCTGAATGATGTTTTCCACATCACTTCAGCATTTGTTTAGAATGTAGACTCAAGGAGTCAATTAATAAAACTCCGAGAGTGCAAAAGAGGAACTAATAAAATTCTGTTTAAAGAAATTTGTGTGACCTTTCACCTCTTCAGAAAAGGCATTGAACGATGAGAAAACTTCAAATAACGGCAGTAGCAGGGACAAAATTCATGCCCTCAAACGATAAGTGACGATTTGGGGACCATAACGTCATTTTATTGATCTTGATTAAAACACTGTAATATCTTATTTATATTTGTTAAAAATGATTTATTGCACAAAGCCGGGTGATGTCAGCGTGCCTGCCTCCACCACCCTACTTGGCAGCGCATTCCAGGCCCCCACCACCCTCTGTGTAAAAAACATCCCTCTAATATCTGAGTTATACTTCGCCCCTCTCAGCTTGAGCCCGTGACCCCTCGTGATCGTCACCTCCGACCTGGGAAAAAGCTTCCCACTGTTCACCCTATCTATACCCTTCATAATCTTGTATACCTCTATTAGATCTCCCCTCATTCTCCGTCTTTCCAAGGAGAACAACCCTAGTCTACCCAATCTCTCCTCATAGCTAAGACCCTCCATACCAGGCAACATCCTGGTAAACCTTCTCTGCACTCTCTCCAATGCCTCCACGTCCTTCTGGTAGTGCGGCGACCAGAACTGGACGCAGTACTCCAAATGTGGCCTAACCAGCGTTCTATACAGCTGCATCATCAGACTCCAGCTTTTATACTCTATACCCCGTCCTATAAAGGCAAGCATACCATATGCCTTCTTCACCACCTTCTCCACCTGTGTTGCCACCTTCAAGGATTTGTGGACTTGCACACCTAGGTCCCTCTGTGTTTCTATACTCCTGATGACTCTGCCATTTATTGTATAACTCCTCCCTACATTATTTCTTCCAAAATGCATCACTTCGCAATTATCTGGATTAAACTCCATCTGCCACCTCTCCGCCCAATTTTCCAGCCTATCTATATCCTGCTGTATTGCCCGACAATGCTCTTCGCTATCCGCAATTCCAGCCATCTTCGTGTCATCCGCAAACTTGCTGATTACACCAGTTACACCTTCTTCCAAATCATTTATATATATCACAAATAGCAGAGGTCCCAGTACAGAGCCCTGCGGAACACCACTGGTCACAGACCTCCAGCCGGAAAAAGACCCTTCGACCACTACCCTCTGTCTCCTATGGCCAAGCCATACTTATGATCAATAAACTTACGTTTAGTGGAGTCAGACACTTTAGGAACATTTAAGCGGTTATTGGATCGGCACATGGAGCACACCAGGATGATAGGGAGTGGGATAGCTTGATCTTGGTTTCAGATAAAGCTCGGCACAACATCGTGGGCCGAAGGGCCTGTTCTGTGCTGTACTGTTCTATGTTCTATGTTCATTTGGGAGGACACAAAATTTGAGTTCGTTACTCCAAAAGATGTGCAGGTTAAGTGGATTGGCCATGCTAAATTGCCCCTTAGTGTCAGGGGGACTAGCTAGGGTAAATGGATGGGGTTATGGGGATAGGGCCTGGGTGGGATTGTGGTTAGTGCAGACTCGATGGGCCAAATGGCCTCCTTCTGCACTGTAGGATTCTATGATTCTATGATTCTATGAATGATTAAAGATTTGGTTGTGTTGTTTCAAATTTTCCCATTGTAATCTCTGAAACAATGAATGAAACATTCTGAGGCTGAACCTGTTAATCTGTACTCATCATGAACAATTCTCTCTTTGTAACCCAATCAGCCCATTGTCGCACCGGTTTGGTCCATTTTTTAAAAAAAAATCTGAATGACAAAAATTGGGCACTGCAATGATTTCGAAACATTCATCTTCCTACCTGACACTAATTGGCAATGCGGCAATGCCACTCAAAGAGGATGATTAGTGTAGGAGAATAGTGCTTCTCCGGTATCTGAAATTGGAATTGAGGCAGCTTGTACAGGCCAATTGGGGGGAGTTTATTCTGCACCTGGCTGAACCGGGAGTACTGGATGTCAACATTCACAACTTGAAATGGGAAGCTTCCTTCCTCACTACCAGCATTCCTCATCCTAATGAGTGCAAAATTGTAAAATAAAACATATTCACTCACACAGCATGGTTAGTATTTAATGGAGGTCTCATCTGTTGGCTGTGTCTCTTTTCCATAGAAATCATAGAATCCCTACAGTGCAGAAGGAGGTTATTTGGCCCATGGAGTCTGCACTGACTCTCCAAAAGAGGACTCCACATAGGCCCACCTCACCCACCCCCATCCCTGTTAACCACACATTGATCATGGCCAATCTACCCAAACTGCACATCTTTTGGATACTAAGGGACAATTTAGCATGGCCAATCCTAACCTGCACATCTTTGAACTGTAGGAGGAAACCAGAGTACTTGGAGGAAACCCATGCAGACATGGAGAGAACTTGCAAACTTCGCACAGTCACCCAAGGCTTGAATTGAACCTGGATCCCTGGTGCTGTGAGGCAGCACTGCTAACCACTGCGCTGCCGTGCCACCAGGAAGGCACTTAACTGGATAGTGGCGGGCCTTCCTTGGGATAAAGGGCTCCAGGGGTGGAAGTCCCGTCTGCTGAGAGCTGCTGGTCGATCAGAGGCCAGCAGTCCTTCTTTGTTGGTAACTGCCAGTATTATTACTCATGCAAGGTCTAGGATTATTGTGGACCCAGGGATGGGTGTGTGATGGTGGGAATGAAGTTGCGGGGAGAAGAGGGGGAAGAGTCCATCAACAAGAGCAGGGGGTTAGATCTCGGTGGGCCAACCCCCTTTTCGATGCCAGGTCCCCCCCACAATTACCTCCAAGCAATCCAGGTTTGCTTTCCTCACTCACTGCATGGCAAGTCCACTACTGGATCAGTATCAGCGGTGCTGAATGAGGCCCCCCTTAAGAACCTAAATTGGCAACAGGATGGGAAGGCCATTCACAGACTGTCCTATGGACCAAAGGCTCAATCAGGGGCAGAGAGGAGAAGGCAATGGGTTTCCCACCCGCCACCTTCCAACCTGATTAAATGCCACCAACTACACCACAGGGGAGTTGTATTAAATTCCACTCCCTGATGCTAAATTGAACTAATATTGTCATAATAAAATTGTATAAAAGTCAGGAAAATTTCATCGCTGTTCCAGTGAAATCCAGAACAGTAATTTTGGAAAATCTGCGTAATACCAGCTTGTGTACACCTATTTCTTTAATAGTCATGGTTTTCACAATCCTTTTGGTTGTGGCACAATATTACACTTTTAAAGCCAGTTGTCGAACACCAAAAAGGAACAAAAAAGTCTGTATAGTCACATTGTAACTATGATGATGTCAGTCTTAAATGCCACAAAGCAGGAAAGTTTGTTACTGGCCAAGTATATTCACCAGTGACCCAATTCCACACAGTCAAGTTAATTAATCTTTGGAAGTATAAGGATTAAAAGTTCTTAAATGACTAAGTAACGGTAACTTCATACTGACAGTGCTGTCAGTAATAGTACTGCTTTCAGTGTGGGCAGAGACAATAAAGTTGCAGATCCCATTCACTCTAATTTTGGGGATGATGCGTTGGATTTTGTCAGTTCTTTGCAGTCATCACTTATACCCACATAATACTATATTATCCTCAATCATGGCAGTGTGCAATGTTGGATACAAATCTGCTTCTAAGGAGAATCTAATGCAATTTCTGCAGCATGACTATGCTCCTTTGAAGAGCTTATCAGTGACAACTTTAAAGACACAGTAAGAAGTCTCACAACACCAGGTTAAAGTCTGCCAGGTTTAATTTAGAGATAATCACACCAAAAGAAATTAAACTCTCAATAACTGTTACTAGAATTATTCTTGATTGTAAACAATGGAGTTTAGTGATGCAGTCAGTTCAGTCGGAGGGATTTCAGGGGCTGTCCTGGGATTTGCGGTGATGGGAAGAACCGGAAGCATAGCAATTACAACACAGAAACAGGCCATTTGGCTCAACTAAGCCCCGACTGATGTTCATCCTGCACGCAAACAGCAATCCTATTCACATGTGACTGCTCTGTTCCCATAACCTTTCATTTCCTGCTTTTCTCATCCACCTGCCGTAACTTTTTCTTAAACGTTTTTATGTTTATTTTCTTAAACGCTCAGTTATTTACTCTGATAGTGCGCAAGAAACAATACTTTTCATTGTAACCCAGTACATGTGACAATAATAAATCAAATCAAATCAAATCACTAGCTGATGGCAGGCTCTTCTGGTTCCACTGCTGTCAATGGGATTTCCCTTTGATTCCACCCCCTTCTGCCAGGAAACCTGTGGTGGGGGAGTGGGGGGTGGGGGGGTGGGTGGGGGGTCACTATCAGGAGATCCCGCCAGCTGGAAGAACTGGAAAATCACCCCCATTTACTTTATCCAATTCCTTCATCATTTTAAACTCCCCTATCAAATCACCCCTTGATCTGTCTGTTCACAAAACAGGAATAATTTTCGAGCTATAACATTTAGGGGGACAATTTTAGCCACTCGATGAGATCTGCTGCAAGATTGGTTTTATATCTGGCCCATTTTGCTCCATTGAAGTTAATGATGAACTATATTGGATGAGGTTATATTCCACCCGAACCCATGGGCCTTCTTTCCAGCAAGTCAGGTTAAATTATGCCCGGGGTGATAACCTGTAGTAGTGTTCCCAGCTACAAATCTAGAAGGACATTTGTTCAAATCACCACCTTCTGAGACTTGAGGAGAGAGCCTCAGCTGATATACCAGCGCAGCAGGGGGGGAGTGAGATGCTTACAGATACCTTACAGCTGAAACATTAAACCGAACTCCAGTCTGTCTTTCCACGTGGATGTAAAGGATCAAGTCTTGCCTCATTTGAAGAAGTGTAAGGTTGCTCGTCTGGTATCCTGGCTAAATATATCCCTCACATTATTAAAAGAGTTTAATTTTTTTTAGGGGGAGATCCTGTATAAATTGGTTGCCATTTTCCTTATATTAGAGCAGTGAGGCACGGTGGCACAGTGGTTAGCACTGCTGCCTCACAGCTCCAGGGACCCGGGTTCGATTCCAGCCGTGGGTGACTGTGTGTGTGGGGTTTGCATGTTCTCTCTGTGGGTTTCCTCTGGGCACACTGGTTTCCTCCCACACTCCAAAGATGAGCAGATTAGGTGGATTGGCCATGTGAAATTGACTCTTAGGGATGAATTTTCTCATCCCGCGGGTGGGGAGTGGACCGTGTAAAGGTCCTTTGACCTTGGGTGGGATTTTCCGGTTTTGGGTTGAGTGCGGCTTTGTGTCCCAAGATGGATGATAAAATGTGTGGGGTCACAGGGATAGGGTGGCAGGGAGGACCTGGGTGAGGTAATCTGCCAGAGAGTTGGTGCAGACACAATGGCCAAATGGCATCTTTTGCACTGTAGGGATTCTATGACCATGCTTCAGATATACTTCAAATATTCTATACTATCTGTGAACCCCTTTGAGACATTTTGACATTGTAAAAAGCATTATGTAAATGTGGGGACGGTATGGTGGGATAATGGTTAGCACTGTTGCCTCACAGCGCCTGGGACCCGGGTTTCGTTCATTGCCTGTGAGGAGTTTGCACGTTCTCCCCGTGTCTGTGTGGGTTTCCTCCGGGTGTTTTGATTTCCTCCCATAGCCTGAAAGCCGTGCCAGTTAGGTGCATCAGCCATGCTAAATTCTCCCTCAGTGTACCCGAACAGGCACCGGAGTGTGGCAACTCAGGGATTTTCACAGTAACTTCTTTGCAGTGTTAATGTAAACCTACTTGTGACACTAATAAATAAACTTTAATGTTTTTCTCATTATAATAGATATCATTTCACAGATAACATTTAACTCATCTACCTGATCTTTTCTGTACTCCTAACTATATCTAACAATGTCTCTCGCCTATAGATTAATGAATGGGCTACTTGAAAAAGGAGATTTGTCATTTTAGGAATTCCATTCCCCTTTCTCAGTTTACTCCTTTCCTGTGCTGCTTAATGAGTGACTAATTAAAAACTCCCAGTACGATAATTTGGTTATTCCTACTAATCTCCGTATTCAACTTGCCGACTTCCTTTTCATTTTCACTTGTACAATTAGGTGGCCTGCAGTACAAACGCCATTAGTGTTTTAAAAAAACACAATTTTTATCTGTGAAGTTCCAAGCATGATCTTTATTCTAAAAGGTCATAACTCTGTGGGTTTGGTTTCTGCTCCCTAAACTTGTTTGTGTAACATTCTGGCGAAATTAGACTCAGTTATATTCTAGAGTACATCATGGGAACATGCAGTTAACAATTCACTGATTTTCAGTTTAGTGATTGACTTGCAACTAGATGCTAGTCAAACCGGACAGTTACCCTGGCTTGTTTCAGCAGTGGCCACTTCACAAGTGATCTGAGGTGGTTAAAATGCACTTTCAGAAGTGGATTTGGTCTTAATAAAAGCAAATTACTGCAGATGCTGGAATCTGAAACCAAAGGAGAAAATGCTGGAAAATCTCAGCAGGTCTGGCAGCATCTGTAAGGAGGGAAAAGAGTTTTTTTTTAATATACTTTTCCAATTCAATCAAATCAAATCCAATTCAGAGTCTCAACAAGTTGAGACATTTCAGATCCAGGCTGACAAGACAGAGCGAACGACCAAACCACCCTGTCCTGGGCCCGATCTACATGAGCCAAGCTGATTGGAGAAGGGGGAGGTTCCTCCTCCAAGACTTGAGCTCATTTGCATCTTAGCCAAAAGGCCGAGATGCCGCTTTTAAAAATTGCTTCATATGAAACATATGAAGCCTCAGCGTAACCCAATGACCTCGACCAAGTGCGGCCGACAATGGGGTGCCGACCATACACTTGATCTTAGCCAAAAGGCCGAGAAGCGGAAAAGAGTTGACGTTTCGAGTCCAGATTACCCTTTGTCAAAGTTAAAAGGCATAGAAAGTGGAAGATATTTATACAGCAGGGTGAGGGAATGAAAGATGAGTCATATCACCACAAAAACAAGGGGAAAGGCTAAGAGGTGCTAATGGCAGTCCATAGAGAGAATGGAAGTTGTGAATAGCCAAACGGCAGAGAAGCTGATTTGGCCTTATTTGAAATACCCTCAATCCATAGTAACTCAGAAGTTTGACCTGCATTTGGCGCTCCCATAACCTTTCCCGATTCATGTTTTTTTTAAAAATGCACAGAAGTCACTACTGAATCCATTTGTCTTGAGATCCCAGTGACTCGGGCACATTAATGCACTATTTAGTGTAGCACTGAGTTACACATAGAAGGGAAGGTTCCTGGTTCAAGCCCAGGTCCCTTGGCATATCTGAGGAGTGGCCAAAGGATCGGGTGGAGGAGGCGAGTAAACAAGGGAAGTAGTCTTTAGCCTTCACTGAGTTTTAATACGTAATATATTCTATCCTCACGGCCAATAACTAGCTACTTTGTGAGGAAATGAATTTCAAACTTCTCACATCCGAACAGCAATCACTGCAGGTTGAAGTGAGTCTGGTACTGAAAATATAGATGATTTATTGCACTTTAACCATACTTTTACAGGGAGCAACAAGCAGAATTGTGTTGAAACACTGATCTGTTGAAAGCAAATTCTGCGGGTGGAGATTGGGATGATAGTGCAATTGCTGACAGTCGCAAATGATTCATGTGGCTCCAGTGGTGGTCAGAATAATTATTATTGAGGAACTGTGAAATGTTTGTGCAAAAAAAACAATCTATAAATGGATAACTTGCTTGGAAACTCTTACCTCAGCTGATATTTCCAAAGAATTATCCTATATTCTGCTTTAACATTTCAGGACAAAATAAATCTGCTAAGCAATTAGAATTTACAATACTTCATTAATATTTAAAATATATATATCAATTACTCTTTCATGTGGCATTTTACAATCTCTGCACCACCCCTCCCAGGGTGCTGGCTGGGAACTCTTAGAGACAGATTAGTTCATTTCTCTGTAGGTTACATTGTAATTTTGTCTCGGTTGATAAATAAACCTAGACATGTAAATGTCATTTCTAAAAGCCAATATTGACAGAAACCCCCTTGTCTATATCCTGTAACTTGGGTCTGTCTGAGAAAAGGGAAGATATTATCTTTGAACTGCAGGAGCCAACTCAGGGGGAGAGGGAACAATAGGAAGCAGAGGTAGGTTATACTCCCACTGCTAACCGCAGACACAGCTCTCTTATTTCCCAGCTCACTGAGTTAAACCAGCTTTGAAGTCATCAAGCTTTGGAATTTGACAACCAAATCACTTTAGCTCCACTAAATGATCACAACAGACTGCAGCCATCAGCACTTTGTTTGATGTTACGGTTTGCCCCAAATATCCAACTGCTTTAACCCCTATGGATTCTGAACCCTGAAGGTATGAAATTATTGAGAAAGGTACAACGAAACCAAAGGTCCTTCCCTCATTAGCATGGCTTTTAAAATTCCCATCTCTTCCACTTAAGCAACCCAAGCTGTGTTAAATGTAAATGTGATTATATTATTGTGTCACGGTGGAGTATTGAAAAGCAACGGTGTTTAATGGACATTTAGAGTTACCATTTGTTGTTTGGCTAACTGCAGAACCATTCAAAAATGATTAAATATTAAATAATGAGGAGTAAGTCAGCATTTAAATTGATTTGTCCTGTTGTTTAAAAAGATGGGTTGGTGCATCACAGCAATGACTACTTTCAAAGTACTTCATTTGCTGCAAAGCACTTTGGGATATCCTAAGGTTGAAAAAAGGCACTGCATAAATGCAAATTTTTCTTTTCAATTCTCTCAAGAAGGTAAACATTCAATTGACAGTCTCCCTGTCTGAATCCAATTGCTAAGCAGAATCTCCTGCTTTTAAAATGTTCCTATACAATTACTCAGGGATGCAATTCCTGCCATTAATGTTGGAAGCGACACTGACAGGACAGTGTCTGGTGAAAAAACAGCCAGTTTGGGTAGAAATGGGCTAAAGGGAGAGGGGACCAATCTATACTGATCTTTTATCAACAAAGTTCTGTAAAGTGATGCAGCAGTTATTGTCAAGTTTGATGCGGAGCAGGGGGGAGTCAATGATAGACAGGCTGATCTCCCAGGCTTGGGTAGAGTCAATGATCAGGGTAGCCGATGAGGCTAAACCGAGGCGTCACCTGATGCAATTTTTCAAAGACATCTCAGCCTTTTGGTTAAGATAAAGCATCTGATCAAACTCGGGATGGGGTGCAATGCGTTATCCTATCAATTTGGATTTTGTTTGTCCCTCTTGTGGGGACGATGAATTGAATTCAATTTGAATTTGTTTTTTGCATGAATAAAAATTGGAAAAAAAGAGAGTTTGATGTGGAGCAGCTCCATAACGCAGGACTCATTGCTCTCAGGGATGCACAGAGAGGCAAATATCAGCTGCTGCTGGAGAATCATCAATTCGACAAAAGATTATCTTTTGTCTGTCCGAAACTTGTGGATCTTCCAATATAAAGAGCTGTCCATAACTGTGTGTCGCAGCCTGGCACATTCCAGTATTATGTGCTAAAGGATGCAATAAAACGCAGAGCCTCAAGGGTTCAATGAGGAAAGGTCACAGACCAAAACCTTCCCGCCATGCACGAGGAGGGCTAGAACCCATGTAAATCCCCTTGGGCTATATACACTAGAAACTGTTGAACATAAAATATCTATTGTAAATATATCTTGTAATTGTAAATGTACAGAGGCTCCTCAAAGTGCCAAAATTTGTAGTTAAGGTGATTGAACTGTATTGCACTTTGTGTAATGTCAAACTTGAACTGTTATGTAAAAATTTTATTCATAAAGTATATTTTTGAAAAAATATGCTGAGATATTGACCAGGCCCCAAGACAATGGGAAGCTCTGTAACAGCAAACATTGGCCCTGATTGTTGCACTTTTAAAAACTTTACCATAATCTATATTTTTAACCATGACAGTTTTCTACCCTTCCTCAGTGCTGCAATCTGTTTTATCAAACACTTGGGGATTTTTTATTACATTAAAGGTAGCATATAAATGCACGTTGATGTTATTACTGACGTTCCCTGTGTAGCTGGTAATCTACGTAGTTTGTTTAGAAACAGACAGAAAAGGACAAATCAACAACTGTAGCGAGCTCAGTAAGTAACCCAAGCTCCAGAACTCTAGCCTCTGTGTAGTTTCTTGAATGATATGTAAAGAACACCCAGGCATGTTTGACAATGCTCTTATGAAGTACCTTGAAGTGGTTTACAATATTAAAACATTACATAAGTAAAAGTTGTTGATTTATATGTAGCAGAGATTCATTTGCTATGGGGTTTTCATTATGCTACAACATCCAGTTAATATACTGTACGACACAAAATAGAGCTAGTCCAGCCAGGTATGAAATCAAGGAATATTTTTTTCCACAAAGGGTAATGGAAATGTGGAATTTTTTCCCCTGCACTCCTCCCCGCAGAGTGTGAAAGACATGAGAACTTCAGAAAAAGTAACAGGAGTAGTCCTCACCATCCTCTAGCCTGCTCTACCTTTCAATAAGATCATGGCTGAATTTTTACATCAATTTTACTTACCCACATATCGTCATATCCCTTTTCATGGAATCATAGAATCCCTACAGTGCAGAAGAGTCTGCACCGACTTTCTGACAGGGTATCTTACCCAGACCCTTTGCCCGCCCTACCCCTGTAACCTCACATATTTACCATGACCAATCCATCTAACCTGCACATCTTGGGACACTAACGAGCAATTTAACATGGCCAATCCATCTAACCTGCACATCTTTAGACTGTGGGAGAAAACTGGAGCACTCAGAGGAAACCCATAAGACACTGGGAGAACATTCAAACTCCACACAGTCACCCAGAATTGAAGTCAGGTCCCTGGAGTTGTGATGCAGCAGTGCTAACCACTGTGCCACTGTGCTGACTTTTATATCCTTCATGCCAAAACATAATCAATCTCAGTCTTGCACATCCTCATCGACTGAGCTTCCATATCCCTCTGGCATAGAGAATTCCAAATGTCCACAACCCCCTGAGTGAAGGAATTTCTCCTCACCTCAGTCCCAAATGTTGAGGAAGAACAGGATTAGACTTGGATGTGCTTTACTGTGTAGTATCCAACAGCCACTACAACAAACAGATTTGAGTTATGTAAAATCCTGCCCGAGGCCAACGGAGAATTCCTGATTCTGGGGCGGGTGAGGTGGTAGGTTTTTGCCCATGGAGTTGAGGAAAAATAGGCAAAATAAATTTCAATAAACCAACTAACCTATCCAGTAATACTGTCTGAGAACAATGTGTGTGTATGGATAGAATGGATTGAGCCACATAGCTGGCAGTGATCCTTGTGAGCTTGCATTCTCAGCAGGAATTATCACCGTTTACATTAATAGACAAAAACATCCTGGGAATGGTACCAGCATTTTCTTGACATATACAAATATAAAGCATGTTCGCAAGAGAGGAGAGGAAATGAGGAAAGGAATAAGGCGATGGTGGGCCCAGGGGTTGGCGGGGTGGTGGGGGGGGTGGGGGGGGGGGAACGTAGAGAATGAAATGCATAAAATCGAAGTGAATAAGAATGTGTCTGTGGGATTCTGTGAGCTGAGTGCCTGGGTTCCACATGGCACTTAAACAGCTTGGATGAGAACTAATGAAAACCTTGAAATCCCTCTTAAGGCAGGACAATCCAAATAGCAGACCCCCAGAAACCAGATTCAGGTGGGAGCCAAATGCTGCGTGGTCAGTCGCAATGGCCAGTTAAAATTAAAAAGAAGAACTCAGCTTTAATACAATTATGCTGCATTCACTGTTATTTTATACGTTAGGCAATTTCACGCCACTGATAGATCTTTAGGAATTCTTGGGAGATCATTTTTCTTTTATTAGTAGATTTGTATTCTGTGCACCATATGCAATGCAAACTGACATGCATTCCGACATCTGTTACTTCTAAATAGGAAACACTTTAGCTGAGAATTTCATGGTAAATTTCTTCCTATAATGTGGTGTGAATATATACTAGGAAGAAGATGAAAGCAATTTTATTTGATCGGAATCCTATTTATGTCCACCGAGGAAAATAGGATTAACCCAAAGAAGCCAGGGGGAGTGGGGGCGGTGGTGTGTGTGTGTGTGTGTGCGGGGGGGTGGGGTCAGGTGGACATGGTTCAGGCAGGAAGAGAGATAAAAAGCTGAACTCAATTTACCAGTCAGAATCCTTAATGCTAACTTAATAGATAGACAGATTAAACAGAGGAAAAGTCTAATCAGGTCACAAGTTAATCACAGCAATAGAAACTAGCTCGGGAAACAAGGGGTAGAGAATCACAGACATTATTGAAGGTATGCTGTCATTGCTTTATTTTTGTCACAATTACATTTGAGGAATTCTAATAAATGATTGACCAATCATATAGCTATGGCATAATTTCTCTCATGAAATTTGAAATAGATAGATTTCCCTGTCAACTTTCTGTCACCCATCTTATCACTGTAGCAGCATAGTTTGACAAATGAACCAAATAATCCTAAAAGATCATGATGAACCACATTCATTGCTGATTTAGTGAATTTCTGTATTTATTCAAAACATCTTCGTTCAGGATCTCCTGCATGACTGGGCAAAGGAAATATTTTATTTGATGATTTTCTGTTGGATTATTTGGACCGTTGGTGCAGTTTCAGTCTTCTCTTTTTCACAGTCAGAAATGATTAACTGATAAAGTTTACATTACAACAGTGGCTTTGGGAACATTTTTAATCCTAAGAACAGGTGGGTTGGGTCAGATGAGGGGTAGACATTTGAGAAATATCAAATGCAGCGCTACCTACCTCCAGCGTCAGTGGCGTAGTGGTATTGTCATTGGACTAGAAATCCAGAGATCTAGAGTAATACTCTGCGGACCTGGATTCAAATCCGACCAGGGCAGGTGGTGAAATTTGAATTCAATTAAAATCTGGAATGGGTCTAATGGTGACCATGAAGCCGCTGTCGGTTGTCGTAAAAACCCTCTGGTTCAATAATGTCCTTTAGGGAAGGAAATCTGCCGTCCTTACCTGGGCTGGCCGATATGTGAATCCAGACCCACAGCAATGTGGTTGACTCTGAACTGTCCTCTGAACTAGCCTAGCAAACCAATCAGTTCAAGGGCAATTAGAGATGGGTAGTACATGCTGGCCCAGCCAGTGACGCCCAAATCAGTTGAATTAATTTAAAAAAATGCCCAGTCCTGTCTTTAATGGAGGCACATTTGGCAGCATACAAGTAACTTGCTTGCTGAAGGCAGATAGATCATTAGGACTAGTGGGTCAATAATTAATTAATGATTAATAATTAATGCAGTCATTTACATCATTAGCACGTGGCAATGATGGGATTTTGAAATGATTCAAGGGGAGATTAGAATTTAATGTCTCAAGTGTGGGCTTCCTGGGGAAGGGGAAACTCACCAGTGAAAAGGAGACAAGATTGAATGGCATTTCATGAGAAGGTTTAACGTTCGTATTATTGAATATCAAGGCCTACAGTTGCTCTGTCAGTTCCCTTTTGCAAATCTTTTGCCGAGTTCTTGAGAGGGTAGAGCTTTTTTCTGAGGTGGAGACTGTCAAACATCAGGAGGCAGTTGCCATGAGTCTTTCTGAGTGGATGTCAGATGAGGACAGCAATCATCATTCAGGCCAGTAAAGCCCATGCTGTTGTGGGATCTGTCAATATACAACACAGATATAGAGAACAGGTGAGAGGGGAGCAACAGACAGGCTGGGGACATGAGAGGTACTATCCATATAGAAGGGTCCACAGACAGATGCTCAACTCGCACAACTTACCTGAAGCACCATTTCTAAGCTTTGAAGCCTCAGACTGGCAGGGCAGGCAGCTGGTGACATTTGCAACCTTTTTCAAGAAGAACTGTTCCCTGCTGGACCTGCTGCCCTGCTGGACCTGCTTGCTATAGGAAAGATGTTATTGAATTGGAGAGAGTGCAGAGGAGATTTACAAGGGTGTTTCTAGGACTCAAGGGACTAAGTTACAAGGAGAGATGGGACAAGCTAGGGCTTTTTTTTGGAGCATAGGAGTCAGATGGGCAATCTTATACAGGGGTATAAGATCATGAGATGAATGGATAGGATGAATGCACTCAAGTCTTTTGCCCAGGATTGGAGCACCGAGAACTGGAGGGCATAGGTTTAAGTTAAGAGGAGAAAGAATTAATGGGAACTTGAGGAGCAACCTTTTTACACAGAGGGTGGTACGTATGTGGAATGAGCTGCTGGAGGAAGTGGTTGAAGCTGGGACATTGACAACATTTAAAAGGCATTTGGACTGATACATGAATAGGAAAGGTTTAGAGGGATATGGGCCAAATACAGGCAAATGGGGTTAGCTTAGATGGGCATTTTCGTCGGCATGGACCAGTTTGGGCTGAAGGGCCTGTCTCCATGCTGTAGATTCTGTGATTCTATGATTCTACTAGTATTGGGTATACTTTCAATCCTACCCTTCCTCTGTCTCTAGCATTTTTAAATAGTGATACAGCTGTAAATTTGCGATAGAAGTCATGCCGATTTCACTTGACTTACCCACATGATGGCTTCGAGGTAGGTAGCTTATCCAATATAAACATACAAACTGAACTTGCAAACATACGATGACCATGAAACCATTGTCAATTATCGGAAAAACGCATCTGGTTCACTAATGTCCTCGAGGGAAGGAAATTATTATTTCCTCGTGGGGTTATCGCTAGGAAAGCTAGTGGGCCCGGAGAATACTGTCCCGGTACTGCCGATTTCAGGCGCAGAGCTGATTGCGCTAACAAAAGCACCTCGGAGACTCGCGATCAGCCAGACACCGGTCGCGAATCTCGGGAAAGAGGCCCCTGCTGTTGCCTCCTGGCAGCACAGCAGGCTGGGAGAATCCCAGCCACGTACTTTGTCAAGTTTAGGTAACATTAAACTTAAGCTACACACCCATTGTTAATTAATTAAACAATTGGTGCACGTTATGCCAAATATAGGAATTGGTGGGTAGATACTAAGTTGAAAAGACAGCCAAAGAAAATTAGAAAAAGCTTCATTTGATCCGTAAAGATCTGCTTTACACTTAAAACAATGAAAAACATTTATGAGAATAATTCTATAGTATTTTTTAGACTCAATTCATTCGTAGCTACTCATCGAGACAATGGCATGGAGGCAGACAGCAGATACATCACAGACTAACTGTGAAGATGGTAGTACCAATTGACATTGTTAAATATTGCAAAAGAACACATTTGCAGCTAAACACGAATCATAGAATCCCTACAGTGCAGAAGGAGGCCATTCGGCCCATCGAGTCTGCACTGACCATAATCCCACCCAAGCCCTACTCCCACATATTTACCCGCTAATCCCTCTAACCTACGCATCCCAGGACTCTAAGGGGCAATTTCTAACGTGGCCAATCAACCTAACCCGCACATTTTTGGACTGTGGGAGGAAACCGGAGCACCCGGAGGAAACCCACACAGACACGAGGAGAATGTGCAAACTCCACACAGACAGTGACCCGAGCCAGGAATCGAACCTGGGACCCTGGAGCTGTGAAGCAGCAGTGCTAACCACTGCGCCACCGTGCCATAGCAGTAAGTCCAGATCAGGGATGATCTACTTGATCCATCCTTAGAAACTTAAAGTCACCATCTCTCATCACAACGCCCAATTTGAATAATCCCAGTTTTTGCCTCCATCACCCCACCTAGCAGGTCATTAATTACCCTGTATATAAAAATCCTATTGTGTTGAATCATGAATTTGCCTATCAGCCAGTTTGTATCTGCAGTCAGGGTTTGACAGAAAAAGTACTCAGAAGTTAATTTTGCATTTAGTACATTATGGAGCACTGTATGCGAGGGAAAATAGTAATCAGAAGATCGTAATTGAAGGAATTTACTCTGAGGGAAATGCTTCAAACACTTCTGTAGCACTGTACCAGAGACTAACTGTAAGTTTCTGCTGTTTACTGAAGCCATGATGTGGAGATGCCGGCGTTGGACTGGGGTGAACACAGTAAGAGTTTTAACAACACCAGGTTAAAGTCCAACAGGTTTATTTGGTAGCAAATACCATTAGCTTTCGGAGCGCTGCTCCTTCGTCAGATGGAGTGGAAATCCAGTGTACTAATCAACACTCAGCATTTGCATACAATTCCAGAAACTATAATGTTCTCTTGGACCCTGTGCCATTCTCAGCATCCCATACCTTTGATGTATTTGTACAACTTAAAAGTTTTTAAAGTTTAATTATTTTTGTCACAAGTAGGCTAACATTAACACTGCAATGAAACTACTGTGAATACCCCCTAGTCGCCACACTCTGGCGCCTGTTCGGGTACACTGAGGGAGAATTTAGCACGGCCAATGCACCTAACCAGCACGTATCTCTGACTGTGGGAGGAAACCGGAGCACCTGGGGGAAACCCACGCAGACACGGGGAGAATGTGCAAACTCCACACAGACAGTGACCCAAGTCAAGAATCAAACCTGGGTCCGTGGCACTGTGAGGCAGCAGTGCTAACCACTGTGCCGCCCATGTTATTGGAGGAGTTTACACTGTAGAATAACTCATCAAATTTTGGATTTCTTTTGTTTTGCTTTGGGAGGAAAAATGTTCTTGGCTGTTCCCTGAGCTCATGATTTTGCATTTAATTTTATTGTCTTGTAGATAAATTATACTGGCTTGAATCTCCCGAGCCGCGGCATTGCTGTGCATTTCTTCCAGGATCTTCTGATCTCAGCTTTCAAAGCTTTGCGCAGTGCAGCGTCTCCCTGGGAACTCCATCAGTAAAGGAATGGAGTCAGGGGAAGAGGGAGTATGACCTCATTTTACTGCAGTAGCTGCCATTTTCTGTCTCTGAATGTGTTCAAGTGAATGGGTGAGTGGATAAGTGGGTGAGTGGGTATCTGAGTGAATGGGTAGGTGACTCAATGGGTGAGTAGGTAGTTGGGTGAGTGGGTAGTTGGGTGAGTGAGTGTGTGGGTGAGTGGACGTGTGGGTAAGTGGGTAGGTGGGTGAGTGGGTGAGTGGGTCGATGGGTGTGGGCGTGTGGGTAAGTGGGTAGGTGGGTGAGTGGGTGAGTGGGTAGGTGGGTGAGTGAGTGAGTGGGTAGTTGGGTGAGTGAGTGTGTGGGTGAGTGGGTAGGTGGGTGAGTGGGTGAGTGGGTGTGTGGGTGAGTGGATAGGTGTGAGTGGGTAAGTGGGTAGGTGGGTGGGAGACTGGATATGTGGTCTGCGGGTAGATGGGTGAGGTGAGTTAGTGGGTGAGATGGGTAGTTTGGGGAGTGAATGTGAGTAGTCAGATGGTCAGGGGTAAATGAGGCAAATGAGGGCAGCACGGTGGCACAGTGGTTAGCACTGCTGCCTCACAGCGCCAGGGATCAGGGTTCGATTCCCGGCTTGGGTCATTGTCTGTGTGGAGTTTGCACGTTCTCCCCGTGTCTGCGTGGGTTTCCTCCAGGTGCTCTGGCTTCCTCCCACAGTCCGAAAGGCGTGCTGGTTAGGTGCATTGGCCATGCTAAATTCTCCCTCAGTGTACCCAAACAGGCGTCGGAGTGTGGCGACTAGGGGATTTTCACAGTAACTTCATTGCAGTGTGACTGTAAGCCTACTTGTGACTAATAAATTTGCTTTACTGTATGATTTTTTGATGCAATAGATTGACATGATGTAATTAGCATAATCCTGCCACAGTATTTATAAAAAGACAGTGCTCATTCAGACTGTACTGGATCTTAGGAACCACAGAAAGCCTTAATAGAGCCATTTTGTATTTTTAAGCACATCTTTCTGTGTTCCCAGGTGGAGCTGGCTCTTGGCTGGGAAATGATTTTAAAGATACCAATTGTTTTCTACTCTGTTGCCCAAACAGCTCATGTGTGAATAAGAACAGGTTATTCAACCATAGGGGCATCAAAGTTTGAGCTGAATCCTGTCCTTACCCAATAACAGTAAGAAGTCTCACAACACCAGGTAAAGTCCAACAGGTTTATTTGGTAGCAAAAGCCACTCGCTTTCGGAGCGCTTCTCCTTCGTCAGGTAAGTGGGAGTTCTGTTCACAAATAGGGCATATAAAGACACAAACTCAATTTACAAAATAATGGTTGGAATGTGAGTCTTTATAGGTAATCAAGACTTAAATGTACAGACAATGTGGGTGGAGAGAGGGTTAAGCACAGGTTAAAGAGATGTGTATTGTCTCCAGCCAGGACAATCAGTGAGATTTTGCAAGCCCAGGCAAGTCATGGGGGTTACAGATAGTGTAACATGAACCCAAGATCCCGGTTGAGGCCGTCCTCATGTGTGCGGAACCTGGCTATCAGTCTCTGCTCAGCGACTCTGCGCTGTCGTGTGTCGTCTGTCTCTGAATGTGTTCAAGTGAATGGGTGAGTGGATAAGTGGGTGAGTGGGTATCTGAGTGAATGGGTAGGTGACTCAATGGGTGAGTGGGTCGTTGGTGAGTGAGTGTGTGGGTGAGTGAGTGTGTGGGTGAGTGGGTAGTTGGTGAGTGAGTGTGTGGGTGAGTGGGCGTGTGGGTGAGTGGGTAGTTGGTGAGTGAGTGTGTGGGTGAGTGGGCGTGTGGGTGAGTGGGTAGGTGGGTGAGTGGGTAGGTGGGTGAGTGGGTAGTTGGGTGAGTGAGTGTGTGGGTGAGTGGGGTGTGGGTGAGTGGGTAGTTGGTGAGTGAGTGTGTGGGTGAGTGGGCGTGTGGGTGAGTGGGTAGGTGGGTGAGTGGGTAGTTGGGTGAGTGAGTGTGTGGGTGAGTGGGCGAGTGGGTAGTTGGATGAGTGAGTGTGTGGGTGAGTGGGCGTGTGGGTGAGTTGGTAGGTGGGTGAGTGGGTGGGTATTACCCAATGACCACAGGAATGTTTTTGTGGCAGACATGTAAGCTCTACTGTTGTTCCTTTCTTAATTCAGGTTCACTGAGGCCAATTTTAATGTCTGGGCTCATCTCTTTCAACTCAGTGTGGACCAGAAATCCTTCTTGTCCTTGTGGGTCAGATATGATTGTGTAAACCCATTGCACTATTGGGGGAGTCTTTTGAGCAACGTTTTTTAAAAATAGTCAGAAGTGGACTCCTTGGAACAGATAAATGAATGACTTTGAAGCCAGTGAGGTGATTTTGAGCCTGCACTCTCCATCTGCGCGAATGACGGAGCGCGCTCAAACTCCAGACAGCGTGAATTTGCGCCGGCGAGTTTCCGAGTTCTGATCTTATCGGCCCCTCGCCAGTGGAGTGGCCTGAAACATGCCACGGGATCGCCGAAAGCTCATTTTAATACATTAGCACGTCATTAGCGAGCACTCTCTCTGGGACTTCCTCCATAGAAACATAGAAACATAGAAACCCTACAGTGCAGAAGGAGGCCATTCGGCCCATCGAGTCTGCACCGACCACAATCCCACCCAGGCCCTACCCCCACATATTTACCCGCTAATCCCTCTAACCTACGCATCCCAGGACACTAAGGGGCAATTTAACATGGCCAATCAACCTAACCCGCACATCTTTGGACTGTGGGAGGAAACCGGAGCACCCGGAGGAAACCCACGCAGGATATTCAGCGAGCAATGGCGTGATGTCACACCGACACCATTTTTGCCACGTCTACAGAAATGTGAACCAGGAGCCTTCAGCTCCGAGGGAGGTTTTGGAGGTGATTGCTCAGGCAGCCAGCAACCTCCGTGGCGCACACTGCTCAGGGGGCACCAGAGAGGATTCGGGGGTCACAGGTAAGTTTAACTCAGGGCCAGAAGTGGGGGTCCCACAGTCACCATTTCAGAGAGAGGGTTCAGGAGGGGTCACTTGTAGTGCCTGTATTCATCCATGCCTGCTATGGTTTCTTCATCTTCTTGACCCTCCTACTACATCTAGGCGTATCCCCTGGATTCACAGCTGAGGTTGAGGCAACCTGCTGACTTCCACATCCTTTTGCCTGAGATGATCTAGGCGGGCGTCCCCTGGAAGGTCGGGACCTGGAGGGTGCAGGCTTGTTCTCAGGCAGCACGGATGTTTGACTTCTTCCCTCTTCTGGTGTCAGAGGCTGGAGGTGTGTCGTTCACAGGGAGGGGAGTGTCAGATGGACTGGAGACACCCCGGGTCCCCTTGCTGGAGGGCCCCAGGCTGTACTCCTGCTGATCCTCTTCCCTTTGGGCTCCTCACGACCCCTGTGCTCCTTCATGGGATGGAGGGGCAGCTGGAGTGAGATCCAGAAGCCCCGCCATCCTCTGGCGTAGACTCTCGTGGATTCCCATCAGTGCCGGCACCATGCAGTCGAAGCTCTACAACATAGATTGGTTTCACAGGTCGGCGCAACATTGAGGGCCAAAGGGCCTGTACTGCGCTGTAAGGTTCTATGTTCTATGGTACGGACACCTCCTGCCATGGAGAGCAAGCCCTATACTTGGATCTCCACAGCGGATGCCAACCTTGCAGTGTTGGCCTCGGTGCATTGCAGGGATCTCCTCAGATAGAAGGCGATTGGACTCCTTCAGTTGACCTTGCAGTCTGAAGAGGGCTGCTGCCATCCTAGGTATTATGTTTAACCCCAAAATGATCTTCCAACCGCCTACCTGTGCCATCACAAGGTCTGCCTATTTCTACCTCCATAACATCACTCGATTCTACCCTTGCTTTAGCTCATCTGCTGCTGAAAGATGCTACTTAAAACCTACTTCTTTTGTGCTTTAGTTACCTCCAAACCTGACTAATCTAATACTCTCCGCATGGCCTCCCATCTTCAACTCTATAAATTTGACGCATCCAAAACTATGTTGCCCATATTCAAAGACCCTTTTTATAATCCTTCAATGGGATGTGGGCACCTGTCATTTCTGTGTTTGATGACCGACACTGGCCCCTGGTCCAGCTACAACTCCATTTTCAAATTCTCATCCCTTGTTTCATGTCTCTCCATGACTTTTCCCCCTATCTCTGAAACTTCCTCCAGCTTTACAAGCCTCCGCGCACCTCCAAGTCTGACCCCTTGTGCAACCTCCCTTTTAATAATTCCACCATTTACAGACATGCTTTCAGTTGCTTAGGGTGTAAATCCTGAAATTTCCTCCTAAAGCTCTCTACAACTCTGGTCCCCTTTCAGTCGCTCCTAAAAATATGTTTTATTGACCAAGCTTTTGACCTAATATCTCATTAAAGTTTAAAGTTTATTTTATTAGTGGCCACAAGGAGGCTTATACTAACACTGCAATGAAGTTACAGTGAAAATCCCCCAGTTGCCACACTCTGGCACCTTTTCGGGTACACTGAGGGAGAATTTAGCATGGCCAATGCACCTGGCCAGCACATCTTTCAGACTGTGGGAGGAAACTGGAGCACCCGGAGGAAACCCACGCAGACACGGGGAGGATGTACAGACTCCACACGGACAGTAACCCAAGCTGAGAATTGAACCTGGATCCCTGGCGCTGTGAGGCAGCAGTGCTAACCACTGTGCCACCGTGTCACCCCATTATGTAGCTTGGTGTCAAATTTTGTTTGCTAAAGCCCCGGCGACGTGCCTCGAGACGTTTTACTTCGTTAAAGGTCATGTATACGTGCAAGTTTTTGTTTGATTATATGATACGTTCTTACCAACATTTTAGGGGGTTTTGGAACACAGAGAAAAGAGGAGAGAACAAAACCAGAAATACTTTTACAGAATGGAGTGATATTAATACTTAATTCTTGTAAGACTGTGTCCACTGTACTGAGCTGCCATCATTTCATTCCCATAGATCAACATCTTTCAAAAGGGGCCTGTACTACAATGGCCATTCTTTGCCGCCTCTTAAGAATGATCACTACAGTTTAAAATTAACCTGCCTTACTGCCCATCAGCATTATTTCTCAGAGTCTCGGTCTCTCTTTTTTTTCAAATTATTTGAACGGAGGAACCAGCAGCAAAGTGTGAAGTAGTTCTGGAGCTCTGTGGGTCACCCCTGCTGCATGAAAGATTGCCGCACTTCCCCTGAAGGCAATCAGTAAACACCATTCTTGCAGCAGGCAGCAGCTGTTAACAGTTCACACTGAGATCCATCAGTGGCACAGCTGGGCCGGAGGGATCTGGCTCCATGCCTGAGGGGGCTGAATTGGACCCCTGTCTACTTCAATCCTTTCCTGTAGGAATTGCAGCTTTACAGACCTCTTGTCAGCCATCCGTCGATGTCTCATTCACAGATTCAGACCACGGCAAACAGGGGTTACTTGGTGACTCAGACAATTCCAGCCCCCTGTCTACAGCTTTTGAGGTCAGTGCTGGCTTTCTTAATTTGCCATCACTCATGTGATACAAGACACAGGCTTTTAAGGAATTTCTACAACCACGGTGGAATGTTTTGAGCAAAAGTCTAGAAATAAGCAGTCTCTCAAACAGTTAGAATCCTTCGAATCCAACAATCACCTTGAATATATTCTCTGCAGTGATCTCAATGCATTTCTTGAAATGTGTATCAATAGTTTCATTTTTTTAAAATCCCCTGGTTTGCAATCTTTATATTTCATCAAACTTGTGAAATTCATGCCATACATTCTTTGATGCAGGATTTGCCGTGCTTAGCAAGATGATAAATAATGTACAATTAGGATGGTTGCCTGTTGGGTACCTACAGATCCTTGATTGAGTGGCCCCTGTGGTGCTTCCATCACAATTAACGTACTGTAAAACAGACAGGAATCTGACTGGAAAATGATTTAATAATTGACTGGGTGTAGATCATTTCTGTTTTCCTGCAATCATTGTCTTGTTTGCTTTGATTTATTTCTCCTTAATCAGGTTGAGTGCTTATTTTTTCTTTACCTTTTCCCGTTTCAATAGCCTCTCATTTATACATCACTCATCATTTTTTTAAATGAAACTTTCGTAGCTTTAATTCCACGGACTCCAGCTTAATTTGTTTGTGGAAGTTGAACACACAAGTCCCGAGTTAATTAGAACTGATTCGCTAGCTGGAGAGAAACCAGGTCCTATTCAATTAGCAGACTGTTGAATTTACTTGAAATGCTTAACAGGAAAAGTTCACATTTCCTGTACAATCACATAAGAGTTGAACATTTTCAGCCTCCTTTCCTTGTACTAAAGTAATTGAATGGAATTTGCTGTATTAGACAACAACTTCAGTCTAAATTAAGATAGTACAGCCTCTTAGCTTCAAATGCTCACACATGAATTTTTAATACTGTATCCATACCGATATGAGTATAAATTCAGTACAGAATTCATAGTGTAGCAAAGGTATAGGGCAGGGATTCTCCGGCCGCGCTCGCCTCAAAACCGGAGAATCCTGTCTGAGGTCAATGGACCTTTGTATGGTCCTCCCCCCCTGCCCGATACAATTCCCGTGGTGGGTGGAATGGGAGAAGTCCAGCCGTGATGCTATAATACAGATAAAACCTAATTTCAACTTGCCAAAATTTTAGGCTGAAAGATTTGGCTTTGCTGAACTGTGGGAGTCAGAGCGATGGAAGTCAGAGTTGCTGAAAATGGTGGGCCAACAGCCTCTGGGACGCCACACTGGTCAGGATGTTATGCATGTTCTGAAACCTTTCACAATGAGCAGACTGTGGTGTCAAACAACCTCTCAGGCTTTGGACTATGCGGATTCAGTGACGTTAAGTGTGTGTTCAGCTGCAAGAGGGCCACCCACTGCCCACTAATGTGAGACATCCAACTTGCAATCAAGGTGCTTTTAACTTACTCTTGTTCTTGCGAGGTTTATGGGAGTATTGTGCAGTGTTTGAGGAGTTTAGCTGATGTGTTGGCTATTGAAGAGAGTGTTGCTGCACCCTTATAGGGTGAGGGGGTTATAGTTGCAGTCTCAATTGGCCTGCAATATACCAGGAACATGAAACAGAAGCCGCAGGAAGGGGAAGCTTACAGAGCGAGGAGGACGAAGGGTCTCAGTAGAATACTCTATTGTACTAGTAAGGTCTGGTACATACATGGTTAATGTGGGACTAAGTTCAGTACCGCCCACACGGTGATGTAAGAAGGCACATGCCCAGAATCAGGGTCAGTTAAAAATGGTCAGAGATGTATAGTGACTCACTATGGAGTCAGCTCCATACATGTATCCTCTGCTGTATATCTGTATATAGTATGAGTTGTTAATAAAGACCTGGTGTTAATATATTCAAGAATATGAAGCCTACTTAATGGTGTTTGAAACAGGATTCTTCATTGTGACAATGATGAGTTCAAGCAGTTCATATCCAAATGCAGCAAGACCTGGACAATTTCCAGGTTCCTAGAGAGAACCTAACCATCGACCTTTGACACTTGACATTCAATGACATTACTGTTGCTGAATCTCCCACTATCAAAATCCTGGGGGTTGCCATTGACAAGAAACTGAACTGGACCAGCCTTCTAAATACTGTGACTACAGGAACAGGTCAAAGGCTAGGAATCCTGTGGCAAGTAACTCCCTCCTGACTCCCCAAAGCCTGTCCACCATCTACATGGCACACGTCAGGAGTGTGATGGAATACTTGTTTGAGCACTGCTCCAAAAATGCTCAAGATGCTCGAAATCACCCCAGGACAAAGCAGACCACTTGATTGGCACCTCATCCACAAACATTCACTCCCTCCACCATCAATGTACAATGACAGTCATGCGTACCACCCACAAGGTGCACTGCAGGAACTCACCAAGGTTCCATAGACAGCACCTTCCAAACACATGAACATGCCAATCCTGAAGGACAAGGGCAGCAGATACCTGGAAACAGCACCACCTGGAACTTCCCTTCCAAGCCTTTCATCATCCTGACCTGGAAATATATTACCATTCCTTCACTGTTGCTGGGTTAGAATCTTGGAACTTTCTCTCTAATAGCACTGTGGTTGTACCTACACTACATGCACTGCAGTGGTTTAGGAAGACAGCTCACTATCACCTTCTCAAGGGCAATTCGGTTTGGTTTGATTTGATTTGATTTGATTTATTATTGTCACATGTATTTACATACAGTAAAAGTATTGTTTCTTGCGCACTATTCAAACAAGACATGCTGTTCATAGAGAAGGAAACTAGAGAGTGCAGAACGTAGTGTTAAAGTCATAGCGAGGGTGTAGATTAGGGATGGGGAATAAAAGCTGGCTTAGCCACGTCCCATGAATGAATAAAACAAACCCTACTCCTCACAAGAATGCAGAGAAACCAAGAAAAAGGACACCAGCAACGGATTCTGAACTGAAACAGACTCCCAACTGAAGCTACAGCCATTGAAAAAAATCATCAGAAAGGGAAAGCTCCAGAGAGAAAATAGCCTGGAAGTAAAAAGTTCAAAGTTTTACTCTGGTGTAAGAAGCCATTCGAAGGCCTCTCTTAGAAGACCAGCTTCAGCAAGCAGAGTTCACAGCCGGCAAAGGAAAAGCCTCGGAAATTCCAGGCCAGTCGTTCCTGAGAATTCACTTTTCATTCTTTCAGTCAGAATGCCCATTTGAAAGAAACCCATTGTTAATTGTTAATTAACCCATTGTTAATTAGGCTGGAGGCTGTGGAGGGAATATCTCCAGAGGAGATGAGGTCATTAACAGTCCTGGCAAAAACTGGGTGAATCAATGGGTTAACTAGTAAAGGACTTGTACAGACTCACAGAGAATTGCAACCATTGGATCCTTGGAGCTATAGTAGGTTGGATCCCAGGTGAACCTCTATCAAATCAAATGAGGGAAGATTTAACTCTCACAAAGGCAGTACAAATAACGTGACAGGCTGAGCTTAGGAAGCAAAGCAGAATTGTTGTTCATGGAGAAAATGATGTCCCTTGAAGAAAAATGAGTGAAACCTTTCAATATGCCGAACAATAAAGAGAGAGCGCAGTGAAGCAAAATCCCATGAAAAAGCATACCAACCAGCATCCTGAGATGCTCTCAACATGATAGGAAATCCCTATACACTGCAGGAAGAATGCCCAGCAGGGGGAGCTGAGTCACATAGCTGTTGAAAGTGAGGATTTTAAAAAGTAGTCTACAGATCCAAAGTTCCTAAAGCTCATAGGAAGAAAGAGGAAACAACAAAAGCAAGTAAAATCCAATAAGTAGAAGCACCTCAGAAAAGACAAGTATCCTTCTCAGGAGAAATGAACAAAACAGAAAGTAATTATTGTAGTATCAAATTAGAAGTTGATGATGACCCCGCAGAATTCAAGTTGGATACTGGGGCAGGTGTTTCAGTATTATCTGATGAAGTTAAATGGTGTAAAAATATCACATTATAGCCATCCTCTCTCCAGTTGTAAGGTCCAGGAGGGACAACACCAAAAATAATAGGTCAACATGTGGCAAGATCACGATACGAGGATAAAGAAATTGTGGAACCCAAGTCCGAGAAAAAGAACCGGCTTCTATTTTTTTTACTTAGACCTGTAGCAATGCTGTGTCTAAAACATATTTTCCTCCAAAGACTTTGGGGACTGACTGTATTTCTAGCAGTGGTCATTGCTTGAACCTGGCACTGCTGGAACTACAGAGCAGTCAGCCATCCAATTGATGGCATTTCCTCCCTAGATGTGGGGCAGCTGGTATCATTCGCTGCTGAACCTACAGGGGAAAAAGTCATCCAAAATATATTGTGTCCTTGGTCTGTCACTTTATGTCTGAATAGAGAAGAAGTTTTGGCTTCCCTGCCATAGATGGAGATCAAAGCCAGACAGGTTCAGCAAGATCAGCTTTACATTTTTTAATAAGTTTCTTTAGGGGGACAACAGAAATAGGAATGCTCCTCTGGACCCCACAGGGCAACCTTGAACTTCCCAGGCCCCAGGTGTAGTGTGTTGAAAATTGCATTGTGCATTTTATCTACCATACACCTATACCAGCAGAGGGAGTCTAGAAGGAGAATAAGAGGATCCATGTATAACAGCAGTTCCATTTCTCACTGAATTTTGCTTTTCCTCTCCAAGAACTTCACACCAGGCTTTCTCCCATGACTGGAATACTACCACACCCACCGCCCCCCCCTCCCCCCCTCACACCTTGTGTATTAACCTTGTGCTATGGGCCGTACTCCTGCTTCCCTATTGGATGCCTGATGTTGCCAATTTTAGAAGCTGGGCAGCTGCTTCCCAGTAAGTTTGGTCAGGAGATAGACAAATACTATGGTAATGAAGGTAAGGTGTTAAAATCAGATAAGCCAAATTGCTGCTTTTACACAGGCAAACCACCCAATCTGCATTTTCGCACCTGGGAATAAAAACTAAACCCATTGCTTGACCTGTTGTTGTTTGGGCAATTGTGAAAACCAAATACTGGGCCAAGTTAATCCCACACCAATATCCTTAATGTAAAATACATACAACAACAGGGATGTCTCGGATAAGTGACGGAGTCTTCCATTAGGAGTCCAAAGTGAATCTGATACACTGTAGGTAAATGTTGGCAGGAGCTTAGTCTGTGTATGACTGGGACAAAGAATTGTGATGGGTCTTATCCCTGGATGGTTGCATGTTAGTAAGGGAGGGGATTGACAACACCTCTCATGTGCTAATAAAGAAAGAAGGACAAATTTGTTAGAACTGGAATCATAATAAAGTGATGGATTAACAATTATTTGTGTATAAACAATATCAAATTGAATCTCCTGTAATTTGATTCTTTGTTGAAGTGGCACCCTGCAGTTGAACAAGAAATGAGTGGTTAGTATGAGTACAGTTTTGCAGTGGCTTGTCATCATTCAGCACTCACCAGCAAAATTCACATTTCTGCCAAAGTACTCCGTTTCTGCAAATCCAATGTGAATAAGCCATACTCACAAAGAACACCTGTGGGAAAACTCTTGAGCTTTGTGCTAGCTTTTGCTTGAACAAAAATCTACAAATCTTTCAAAGCCCTAAGGCACATCCACCACCAATTGGAGAATGTAAAGTAGTTTCTGACTATTTGAATAAACAAATAATATGCAAACTGAACTCTGGGGTAGCTTGAACAAATGACATTGTTTCCACTCTTGGAAGATCTTTTAATATGAGGCTTGCAGTGTTGTGTTTCTATTATTACATTTTTGAATGCAAATCGCCACCAAAAGATATTCAATTATTCATAAAGACAGTCCTCAGATTTGCAACTCAGTTGGCTCCTGAAAATCGTGTTGTAAGTTGGAACATCTAAGTCAAAACTGATTTTCTCACAAGAGCAAGGTTATAAATGGGGGGTTGGTTCCTGAACCAATGCTGGAAATCGCTTCCTAACTCACAGACCACAATTAGTAAGGAAAGGCAACAGCGCCTCCTCCACGATCATCCTCAACACCAGTGCCCAACAAGGCTGTGTTCTCAGCCCCCTACTATACTCCTTATACACCTATGTCTGTGTGGCCAAATTCCCCTCCAATTTGACTTTCAAGTTTGCTGACGACACCACCGTAGTGGGTCAGATCTCAAACAATGACAAGACAGAGTACAGGAATGAGATAGAGAATCTGGTGAACTGGTGCGACGATAATCATCTCTCCCTCAATGTCAACAAAACAAAAGAGATTGTCATCGATTTCAGGAAGCGTAGCGGAGAATATACCTCTGTCACCATCAATGGGGATGAAGTAGAAATGATCGAGAGCTTCAAGTTTTCAGGTGTCCAGATCACCAACAACCTGTCCTGGTCCCCCCATGCCGACACTATAGTTAAGAAAGCCGACCAATGCCTCTGCTTTCTCAGAAGACTAAGGAAATTTGATATGACAGCTATGACTCTCACCAACCTTTACTGATGTACCATAGAAAGCATTCTTTCTAGCTGTATCACAGCTTGGTATGGCTCCTGCTCTGCCCAAGATGAAAGAAACTACAGAAGGTTGTGAATGTAGCCCAATCTATCATGCAAACCAGCTTCCCATCCATTGACTCTGTCTACACTTCCTACTGCCTCATAAAAGCAGCCAGCATAATTAAGAACCCCATGCACCCTGAATATGCTCTCTTCCACCTTCTCCTGTCGGGAAAAAGATACAAAAGTCTGCAGTCACAAACCGACCAAGTTAAGAACAGTTTCTTCCCTGCTGCCATCAGACTTTTGACTGGACCTACCTCACACTAAGTTGATCTTTCTCTACATCCTAGCTATGACTGTAACACCACATTCTGCACTCTCTCCTTTCCTTCCCAAGAACAGTATGCTTTGTCTGTATAGCGTGCAAGAAACAATGCTTTTCACTGTATACCAGTACATGTGACAATAATAAATCAAATCACTCATGGGGCCCCTAGTGGTGTTAAATACTCTCAACTCTTGCCCTGTCATGTTGCTGAGGTGACTATTGATGTCTGCACACCTGAGCATAAGTTCCTCAGTTAGTGCAGGGGATATAATGGAGGCACTGATCACTGTCAGTTACCTGTTTTAACCATCGAAATTCTATGAGGCTGAGCACTTATTAAATATAGTATAAGCATGTAAATGCATTAAAACCACGATGATTTTGATATTTAACAGAATAAAGCACTCATTTCCAATCGAATAAAGACAGTTTGACCTATTCAGTCACACAGATAAGCGCCGAAGAACGTCAATGCGCAAGTACGAACATGCTGGTGTGGTGTGAAGCCGAAACCAATGTTGTAACATCGGGAAGGGTGTCAATTTTAAGTGTCGTTCGTCATAACTTGAATGTCATAAGGTCGAGGACTGCCTGTACTTACTATACTCCTAACTGATTAGATGATCTGGAATTATGTAGATTACTTGTATAGATTAACAAATGGGTATAAGTTATTAAATTGCTAGGTTTTTATTGAAATTGTGGAAAAAATTATTATCAACCCTATCCTGCTACTTTAAAAATCAGAAAGGAAGACTTGAATTACATGTCGCCTTTCATAATTTCAGGCCATCCCAATGCACTTTACAGCCTGAAGCTAACCGCATTTGTAATGTAAAAAATGTGGCAGCCTATTTGTGCCCATCAAACTCATACAAATAGCAATGTGATCTGTTTTTTGCGATGTTGATTGAGGGACATATATTGGCCAGGACACCAGGGATAACTCCCCTGCGCTTCTTGAAAATAGTGCCTTGGGAACTTTTATGTCCATCATTGAGAACTGATGGGGGCCTCAGGTTTAAGGTCTCATCTGAAATGTGACACCTCTAACATTGCAGTAATCCTTTAATACTGCACTGTTAGATCAGCCTAGATTTTATACTCAAGTCTCTGAAAGGAGATTTGAACCCACAACCGCCTGATTCAGAGGAGAGAGTGCTACCAAATGAGCTCAAGATGTAAGAAAGGAGACCTGAGTCCGAAGAGTGACTGAGTTAAGTTCTGATGAAAAACCACTTACCTGAAACATTGGGTCAATTTTAACTTGCAGGAACATATTGGTTTAGGAATGGGTGGGAAGTTAAAATCGTGGAAGTTGACACTTGGTAGAGAAGCCGCTCCAACCCACCAACTTCCATATTTAATTGTAGTCATTAGGTTGCATGTGAACAAACCTCCTGGGAGAGGTGGGTTATGCTAATTGCTAACTTTCTGTGCCATCATCATGGCTTTTCCGATTACTGTGGATGCATGGCTTTGTCTGCCTTCCCAGAACCCACCAGTGGAAGAAAGATGAGAACACATCAGCCATTGAAGGAGCTGGAAACATAACATAAAAATACGGTCATTAGTGTTGGAATACTTTTGTTCACGGTATTGTGTTGAAAGATAATTTTCACAGTTTTAGTTCAAAGATGTGCGGGTTAGGTTGATTGGCCATGCTAAATTGACTGTAGTGTCAGGGGGATTAGCAGGGTAAATGTGTGGGGTTATTGTGGTAGGTGCAGACTCGATGGGCTGAATAGCATCCTTCTGCACTTGTGGGGATTCTATGATTCTATCTTACTTTCATTATTTTGGAGACATGTGCATCTGATTTCCACTTTGGAGACAGTGGGGATTTGGAGACACTTTGGAACTCTGACCTATCAGGTCAGTGTGGCCGTCAATTGTGCCATTTTACTTTGGATCTGAGATGGGACCAAGATGATCAGCAGCAGCAGCAGCTGTGCTCCTCACAGATATGTTGCTTTGTTTAAGAGAGAGCATGAGCAGAGAAACACAGTGGAGCTTAAATGAGTGAGAGCCAGCATGAGAGACTTTGAAAACATAGCCTGGCTTTGGAGGCTCAGGGGGACTTTGGAGATACGGTGGAGCTTTGGAGATACAGTGGGGCTTTGGAGACACAGTGATGCTATGGAGGTACAGTGTGGCTTTGGAGATACAGTGGGGCTTTGGAGACACAGTGATGCTATGGAGGTACAGTGTGGCTTTGGAGATACAGTGGGGTTTTGGGGACACAGTGGGGCTTTGGAGATACAGTGTGGCTTTGGAGTTACAGTGGGGCTTTGGAGACACAGTGATTCTTTGGAGGTACAGTGGGGCTTTGGGGACACAGTGGGGTTTTGGGGAGACAGTGGGGCTTTGGAGACACAGTGGGGCTTTGGAGACACAATGAGGCTTTGGAAACACAGTGGGACTTTGGAGATGCAGTGAGGCTTTGGAGACACAGTGGGGCTTTGGAGGTCTGATTTGTGGAAACGTTTCAATCTCATCACATCTTTGCCTACACATAGATTTGATGCAACAGTCTTCTTAAAAGTAATTCCTGCTGGTTGAATTTTATCTATTCAATCCGAGGGGAATGGCACAGTGTAAGATCAATACAGCTGACATTTTCAGGCAGCTTTACTACCAGCTTGCAAAAGTTTCTAAATTTAAGTTAAAGGCTGAAAAATTGTAATTTACCATACAGACGAATAAATGAGTAATCTTTAATACAAAAAAAAAGTGTGCGAGATGATTTGGTGACTTTGGAGGAGAGAGCAGCAGTAACGAAGATCTCGAAAAATTATTTTTTAAAACAGCAGCAGCCTAGGTTTCTTTGGCAGGGCTGAGGAGGCCTGATAGCCAGGCAGGCAGTCTGAGCCAACAGCCAAGCTCGTTAGCTTATCCTGAGGGATGCGAGCTTGTGAGGGCCAAGGAAGGAGGGCAGGCACTGGCCGGCAGCAAATGCTGCCATTCTGAAAATATTTTAACAATACCAAAAATTATCTGCACATTACATTGAGTTAGCAACATTTAACTAGTTCAACAATACTGACAATTAAAAATGCATCCCTACAAGATTTTACCTGTGATGATGTTATTGATGATTTTGTGCAGAAAAAGTGCAGAAGAAAAGCTTTCTGAATTGCCATGGATTGCAAACAACCGATGAAGCAAGAAAATTTAAAAATATGTCCCTCTTGTATATTCTCTTATTTAAATTGGGTTTTTCAAACGGGACCACTATTTGTTGGTTTGATATCATGGTTGACACAGGCAGACAGTTATAACCAGTGAGTAACTGCCATCCCCCATCGCTCTCAATACTGACCTTCAGAAAGTCTCTTTTGGAAAAGAATGGAATTCTGCCAGACTGTTTCCGGCAAAGTCACCAATATTGGACTTGGACTCATTGGACTCCACTTGATTGGAGTATTTGCTGCAGCACTGGACTTTTTCTGGCTCATTCTGCCCTGCACTGGCCTGCGCTGTGCAGGGCAGTGCAGGGCAGAATCATCAGCTGATTTCTCCACCTTGTTGCTCATCAGCCAGTTCCACATTTGGTCGCCTCAAGACACATTGATCGCAATATTGACCATCTCTACTGTGGCCTTATGGGTAACTGTGGGTCCATGGCTAACAGTAGAAGCTGGACAAGCATGATGGAAGATTATGCTAACTTCATGGAAAAACACTCGGACAGGCCACTAAGAGGAAGAAATACAAATAGACTGAGCACTCTGCTGCTAAGGGTCACTTGACCTTGGTAACCTTGGTAGCTGCAATGGTCATGAACTAAGACTGATAAGAATCATAGAATCCCTACAGTGCAGAAGGACTCCATTTTGTTCATCGAGTCTGCTCTGACTCTCCAACAGAGCATCCTAGTCAGGCCCTATTCCTGTAACCTCACATATTTACCCCACTAATCTCCCTAACCTAAGGGGCAATTTAACAATTTAGCATGGCCAATCCACCTAACCTGCATAGAGACAATGCACAAGAACAATGGACATAGATGCCTCCTATTTAGACGACCCTTGGACAAATGAGCTCAGAATCATTAAACAAGGGATGCGTCATTGAACATCCTGAAAGGTTGGAGAAAACAAATCAAAAAGGGAACATTTGGAAACATCAGCAGCGAAGACTCGAGACCCACCATCGTGAAAAGAGGACCCTGAGTTCGGAACTCAGAGAAGATCCCCACTCGTCAAAGTGAACCTGGCCAGTTCATCACGCACAAGTGGTATCTAGATTCTAGTTATGAGGTTACAATGCAATTGAAACCATATTAGATTAATGAGTTAATTGTGTGCTTATCAAAGAATTAAGGATTACTAATGAAGAATAAATTGCATTAGTCCTTAGTTTGAGTATCTGTCCTTTGTCCATCATGTAAGTTGACGCCCCAGCATAAGAGGGTCAACACTACCATCATGTTGACAACAGGTAGGCTTGAATTTCAATTGGTGAATTAGAGGCTTGTTTCCATAAATTAGAAAGCACTAAAGCAGTTAAGCAATGATTTGTCATTTGTGTATTTTTTTTGTATTTTTGCAGCTTGCATTGCGGCTTTGAACTTGAATTAACCAAATACAGGCTTGCTTTCATCAGTTACAAAGCAGTGAACAGCGATTTGGATAAGGTTCCCCATGGTAAGCTATTGCAGAAAATACAGACGCATGGGATTGAGGGTGATTTAGCGGTTTGGATCAGAAATTGGCCAGCTGTAAGAAGACAGGGTGGTGGTTGATGGGAAATGTTCATCCTGGAGTTCAGTTACTAGTGGTGTACCACAAGGATCTGTTTTGGGGCCACTGCTGTTTGTCATTTTTATAAGTGACCTGGATGAGGGCGTAGAAGGATGGGTTAGTAAATTTGCGGGTGACACTAAAGTCAGTGGAGTTGTGGACAGTGCGGAAGGATGTTGCAGGTGACAGAGGGACATAGATAAGCTGCAGAGTTGGGCTGAGAGGTGGCAAATGGAGTTTAATGCGGAAAAGTGTGAGGTGATTCACTTTGGAAGGAGTAACAGGAATACAGAGTACTGGGCTGATGGTAAGATACTTGGTAGTGTGGATGAGCAGAGAGATCTCGGTGTCCAAGTGCATAGATCCCTGAAAGTTGGCAGCCAGGTTGATAGGGTTGTTAAGAAGGCATACGGTGTGTTAGCTTTTATTGGTAGAGGGATTGAGTTTCGGAGCCATGAGGTCATGTTACAGCTGTACAAAGCTCTGGTGCGGCCGCACTTGGAGTATTGCGTCCAGTTCTGGTTGCCGCATTATAGGAAGGATGTGGAAGCATTGGAAAGGGTGCAGAGGAGATTTACCAGGATGTGTCTGGTATGGTGGGAAGGTCTTATGAGGAAAGGCTGAGGGACTTGAGGCTGTTTTCGTTAGAGAGAAGAAGGTTAAGAGGTGACTTAATAGAGGCATACAAGATGATCAGAGGATTAGATAGGGTGGACAGTGAGAGCCTTTTTCCTCGGATGGCGATGGCTAGCACGAGGGGACATAGCTTTAAATTGAGGGGTGATAGATATAGGACAGATGTCAGTTAGGTTCTTTACTCAGAGAGTAGTAAGGGCGTGGAATGCCCTGCCTGCAACAGTAGTGGACTCGCCAACATTAAGGGCATTTAAATGGTCATTGGATAAACATATGGATGATATTGGAATATTGTAGGTTAGATGGGCTTTAGATTCGTTTCAGAGGTCGGCGCAACATCGAGGGCCGAAGGGCCTGAACTGCGCTGTAATGTTCTATTTGTGTACTTATACTTTTTGGGTTCCTGTCGCTTGCATTATGGATTTGAATTAATCAATTACAGGTTTGTTTTCATAAGTTGAAAAGCATTGAAGCAGTGATCTATGGACTTTTGGTATTTTGTGGCTTGCATTGTGTGAACTGAGGCAGGAAGGCAATGATGTTATTTGGGGGTGGAGATTGATGTCATTTGGGGTGGGGCTTGACATCACTGGTGGGAGGGTCTTGACATTACCGGGGGTGGAGCGAGGGGGGGGGCAAGGCAGGGTGTGACATCATGGGGGCCCCCAACACAGAGGCAGTGTGTGGGGGCCCCCCAAGTGTAAGTCTGCCTCTGACTTGCAGACACAAGCTCAAATACTGGTACTGCATTTTCCCTTAAAGACTAGTTTACAGTTGTGATGTTAGTGTCCCTTTAAGAGATTTTTAAAAAAAATCATGATCTCTGGAATTCTCACAGTGTTTCTCAGCTCACAGACTCAGGTTATGTAATTGGTGGGAGGAGAAAAAAAATTCTGGCCAGGTCAGGTGACAAGAGGTTGTTTTTAGTTTCGTTTTAGCTGCAGTGTTGGAAGTATAGCTGAAAGAAGTCTCTCTCTCTGTTTTTATTCTGAAAGTGTTAGCTGAAAGCATATCTTGTTTCCCATCCTGCAGTAAAAAATGTGTTTTGGTGTCTTGGGGAGCTGAAGACTACAAGCTGCTCTGAGTTTTCAAGATCATTTGAAATCAGCATTCAACCCAGGGTACAGGATTCCAGTATTATGTGAGCTTTAGCCTGTGCAGTGATAAATCTGTTTAAAGGGTTTCATTTATTGGATGTTGATTTTGATTGGAACATCTGATATATATATATATATATATATATAATGGTTAAATGTTATGCATTATTGTGGTTGTTTTGTTTTCACTTGTAATTGGTAAAAGCTTTTGCTAATTTTCTTACCCTACATGTTGACTATATTCTTAAATAAACTTTGTTTGATAAAAGCTCCCTAGTACATCACTTGAATCATACCTGAAGTGAAACTCTCATGCTTATCCTGGTCAAATTCAAGGTGCAAAACTTGTGATTCAGGCAGGCTTCATAAAACACTTTGGAGTTTCTAACCTGAACCACAACACAGTTAGGAACTGCACATGGTAGGTTGTCAGGCATTATTGGCTACTGCTAGGACAGGGGTTTAAGTGAGCTTGTGTACAAAATCCTCGGGGTGTGAGGTCACACTTCCATAATGCAGCAGGAGACTCCGATGATGGCCTCATGGTGATAGACTATAGGAGAACACTGATAAACATACACACTGAGATGCATTGGGTGCATCGACTGTCGCGTCAGACAGCCTCCTGTCACTGTCAAAGAGCATGGAGGAACCCAGCTCCACCATAGTACAGGTACATGAGCTGAGTTTGAAGCTCATCCTTCCCGTAAGGCACCTTCATGGGAAGGCACCTCCAGTATCAGCTGCTCACTGGCTGCTGTCTCCATTTCCGTTGCAGCAGAGTCTAAGGCCTCCTACTGTATCAATCCTGCAGTAGAGGCTCAGAGAGATCATGGGGTCCCTGCTGCTGACAGGCAAGATCAAACTGCTGTCATCCAGGCACAAACAGCCGTGACCATTAATGTGGATCTCAGTGCTCAACAAATCACCCAGATTCGCATAGTAATCTGGATTACAAGGAGTTTGGAGACACTGCTGTATGGTGATGGCTCCATGGTGCACAAAACTCTGTCCCCTCTCTGGATTACAGCATTTGTCCTCCTATCGCTGCCACTCTATCAATGTCCTTGCTGTTGCTTCTCAGCCAACCAATCCTGACTGCTGCCACCCATGCTGAGGTGGTACAGTCTGCAGCCAGGCCTTTAAGGCCCAGAGCTGTGTATGCTTATTTTCCAAAGACATCTGCATATCCATCAATAAAGTCAGCAGCCCAAGGTCCACCAGCCATGCTGCAGAGACTGAGAAAGCACTGTATAGGAGCACTACTGGGAAAAAGCACCAGTAAGGCAGGCAATAAGTAGTTATGTTGGGTTTTTTTGCATTATGGCTGTATTACTGGATAATGTTCTTGAGTGAAGACTTTTACTGTTGGTTCTTATTGAGTGACATATGCCAAGAAAACTTTGTAATCGGGAGTCTAATATGGAGGGACTAGTGGGTGCATGTTGGGTTGGAGAAGTTCTTTCCAGCCTCACTATATGGTTCCCTCTCACTCCAACCAGTTGCACATGATGCATGCAGTCTTCTTCCTCCCTCCTCCTGCTCTTCTTCTTCCTCCTCCTCCTCCCTGGGTGAGTTGAATAACCAGTTAATCAGTTTCTGTTTCTGTCTGGATTGAGGGAAGGAATTTCGGAGTGGGCACCAAGAGAATTCCTTGCTCTTCTTCAAACAGAGCCAGGAATTTTTATTATCCTCCTGAACAGGCGGCTGGGGGCCTCAACTTAACAATTCATCCAAAAAAGAATGAGGATGAAACTGCCCTTGGAGGGGAGGGAAGGCGAGGGAGTGCAAACCAGTTGATAACAAATCGACAACTCCTTTTACATTCCATAATCCAAAGTTTATGTTAGGAAGCTAAGCTGTAATGCTGAAGATGTAATTTTTAATTATATATCGCATGCAATTTTAACATCGATACAATCAATATGTTATATTTTGCAGTAATTAATTACCAGCTAAATTCTATCAGGTAAAAAGTCAACAGTGCTTATTTTATAATTGACCTCTGACTTTGAAATCAGTAAAAGATCATTTTCAAAATTGCCTTAAAATAGCACAAATAACTTGTTAAAAAGTAACATGTTAAAAATGAAAGCCATGTCACAAGTAGGAGAATACTGTCTTTGTAAAACAGTGGCAGATTTTATTTGAGTATAAATTTGTGAGGAAATATTAATACTATTATAATAGGAAAACATTCAAAGTATTCTCACTTTCCACTTCTGGAGATGTTGTGGCAAGTCAGTGAGAAAAAGATGACTTTTTATCATTTTGTTTCAATTTTCTAATCTTTTCTCCCGTCCACTCCTTGCTCTGTCATAATGGCCGTATTGACAAGTATCAAGATCTTTGTACCTAACCAAGTGGCCATTCTTCATGAGTCACTCTAGACAATGAGAAGCAGCACAGTCGCGCTTATTCTTTCTTCACTTGATCTTCACACATTCACACAGATTAATACGGGTCATGTGACAGCAATTTTGAAAGGCCAGTTTGTTTTCTTCCTAAGTACGATGTTCCAGAGACCCTCTACCATGCCGGCCGATGTCCTGAGTTTATACCTCAGCACCACACAATGCAGTGCAGTCATGCATTGAGCCAATATTCCTACTTGCCATCTGGATTGCTTGAAGGTAAAAAAATAAACCAATGCTATTTACTCTATGAAAAGACAACTATTGACACTAAGAGGTGAAATTTCCACCAGGCTTCCCCAATCTCCCACCATAACCTCGGCGGAAAGTCGGCAAACGCCTCAGAGAAACGGCATAAATGACCATTTGCCCTTTCTCTCTGAGGTTTCCATTGATCTTTCCCTGAAGTTACTGTGGGAGGCTGTGAGAATTTCTGTGGAAATTACTGGCATATGGCCCCTCAGAGAAATTATACTTGCAGAATTTATCATAAAAAATATTGGTAGCTGATTAATCAGGACATGGAAGACCTTTGTCCTTAGATCATTCTGTTGGGCACCCTTCCAAATTATTAGCTTTCAATTCAAATCAAAGCAAGGGTTTTTTCATAAAAGAAATTATTGTTCAATAAAAAAGGCATATTCAGTTCCTTATGGAATAATGAGACAAGGGCTTCAATGAGCTCCCTGGTTGTTCAGAGACAAACTGAAATATCATGCCCTAGTGAAACTAAAAGCATCAACAATATAGTTCCTGCTGCAATCATTACATGTTCCCGAATCAGAGACATCTAGACGCTTCATATCAGAATTGACCAAAGATCAGTAATAAACATCAACCAAGAGCTGTAGCTCAGCAGAAATGATGAGTAAGATCGAAAGAACATCAGTCAATTGCAAGCTGAAGCAAAGGTTACTTTTTAAATAAATTCTAATAAAATTTATAGCTTTACCTTGCTTCAATATAATTACATGATCAGAATTGTGTAAATGTAAACACATTTATTGAAGAAATGCTCAACAGTTGGATTCATTTTCATGAATTGATTCTAAATTCCAAAAGAAAGGTAGTCTTAAATTTGTTCAATTTGATTCAGCTTGGTTATAAGTGTAATAATGAAGATATATCACAAATGGCTATTCATATTTATTTGATTCTATTTTTGTTTTTCATGGTCCTCTGAATGAGCAATTGTGCATATCTGGCAGACTCAGGTTCACATTCTTCTCCATCTACAGAGCTCTCTGCGCTGCCTCCAGAGTCAATCTGAGTCAACAACTTTAACTTCATCATATTTTATTTTGAAGAAGATATTCCAGCTTCTTTGGTTAGCCAGTGGATCACTGTGCCTCTCATAGAATCCATACAGTGCAGAAGGAGTCCATTCAGCCCATCAAGCCTGCACCGGCAACAATCCCACCCAGGCCCTAATCTCGCAACCACATACATTTACTCTGCTAGTCCCCCTGACATTGAGGAGCAATTTAGTATGGCTAATCCACCTAGCCCCGCAGATCTTTGGACTGTGGGAAGAAACCAGAGCATCCAGAGGAAACCCACGCAGACACAGGGAGAACATGCAAATTCCACACAGACAGTGACCTGAGGCTGGAATTGAACCTGGGTCCCTAACACTGTGAGGCAGCAGTGCTAACCACTATGCCACCATGCCATTGTGCCACCAGATTGCCAGTCAGTGGTTTCATTTAATGTCTGCATTAATAAATATATTTGCATGAACATAGGAAAGGCAAATTTTCAATTTATCGTCAATGTTGGTAAATCTCAATTCTTTCGAAAGGAACACAGTTACACATCTCTGAAATCATGTAGCACAATATAGGGATGTACAAGTTGTTGTGATATTACAATAGCAGCAATGTATATATAGTTAAGATGGTTAGCTGACCGCAGGAGTCAATCGGGCCAATTTGAACTCCCAAAAGGTGTTGTGTGGGCAGGCATAGACCAAGACAGTTTGTAAAAATATTGCTTAAGGGGGAGTGAGTCACACTGGAGTACAGTACTGGGCAGTGGTAATTCACTCAAGTGGCCATTCTTTTTATCCGATTCATTAAATTATTTCTGGTTCAAATACGATTATTTCAAGATCATACGCGCAAAGACTTAACTCTTGGTCTGAGCACTAGTTGCCTCATAACTTCACTGTACGGTCTGTTCACTTAGCCACCTTGGATAATAGCTTTTGGACGGCATGGTAGCACTGCTGCCTCACAGTGCAGGGACCCAGGTTCGATTCCCGGCTTGGGTCACTGTCTCTGCGGAGTTTGTACATTCTCCCCGTGTCTGCGTGGGTTTCTTCCAGATTCTCCGGTTTCTTCCCACAGTCCAAAGTTGTACGGGTTCGGTTGATTGGCCATGCTAAATTGAACCTAGTGAAAGGGGGATCAGCAGGATAAATGTGTGGTGTTATGGGAATAGGGCCTGGATAGGATTGTGGTCGGTACAGACTTGATGGGCCGAAAAGCCTCCACTTCACGTTCATCTATACATAGAGGGAAACTCTAACAGGGCTTATTGGATAGCATTCAGGAATGGGACTCCTGGGCAGTTTCCTCTTTCCTATGCAGAAAGCCAGTCTCCACTATAGCTGAGATCAGCTAACTGTACAGACTAATGTTGAAACTGGGAGCATTCTGATCTGGATGGGGACCACACAGGCCAGAGCATTTAGCCGATGTACATTGCCCCAAAGCAGTTGCTTTTGGGTTTTATTAACATCAAATATTTACTTATCTTCATCAATGAGGAGGGTATTTTTACTTCTAATACAGGATATGTGGAAAGAGATCAAAGAACAAAGAACAATTCAGCACAGGAACAGGCTCTTCGGCCCTCCAAGCCTGCGCTGCTCATGTGCCCAACTAGACCATTTGTTTGTATCCCCCTATGCCCAGTCTGTTCATGTGGCTATCTAGATAAGTCTTAAACGATCCCGGGGTGTCCACCTCAATCACCTTGCTTGGCAGTGCATTCCAGGCCCCCACCACCCTCTGTGTAAAATACGTCCCCCTGACATCTGTGTTGAACCTTGACCCCCTCACCTTGAACCCGTGACCCCTTGTGTTCGTCACTTCCAACCTGGGAAAAAGCTTCCCACTGTTCACCCTATCTATGCCATTCATAATTTTATACACCTCTATTAGGTCGCCCCTCATCCTCCGTCTTTCCAGGGAGAACAACCCCAGTTTACCCAATCTCTCCTCATAGCTAAGACCCTCCATACCAGGCAACATCATTGTAAACCTTTTCAGTACTCTCTCCAAAGCCTCCACGTCCTTCTGGTAGTGTGGCGACCAGAACTGGATGCAGTATTCCAAATGTGGCCTAACCAACATTCTATACAGCCGCAACATCATATGCCAACTTTTATGTTCTATGCCCCGTCCAATAAAGGCAAGCATGCCTTTATTGGACATTGATTGGACATACATTGATCGATGTTAGATGGTACAATTTAGAAAAGATTTGGATTGCCATCAAGTCTTCAGTACAGATGCAATACTGAGCTCATACTCAAATGGCTGAAATGTTGTTGGGAATATGTAGCTGTTGCTCCTTCTCTACAAGCAAAAAGAAAATAATGGGCAGAATTTTGCCAATGGGGCCTGGGAGCCACCAGAAAAGTGGGGCTGTCAGCAAACTTGGGAAACTGTTAAGTGGCTACCACCAGAGTTTGCCATGTGATTGTAGCCCATCCACCGCCGCCACCTTTCCCTGGGGTTGGTGGAGACTTTGCAATCTCAGCAGCGCCACCAGGAATGGTGGACACTGCTGAAACAGGCTGGAGACCTGCCGTATTCTACAAAGAGGCCAAAGGTAAATGTAAATTTGCTAATGACAGGGGAAACCCCTCTGAGGAAATCATTGGGGTTGCGGGGTTGCCTTTCCTGCATGCAGCCCCAAAAATCCACCCCAGACGGCCGCTGAGTAGCCACCAACATATAGTCTTCCGGGAGGATTGGTCCTCCGCCGGCAGAATGCCGATGACCTGGTAAAATAACCATTAAGAGTGACTTTGCATATTCAGATTGGTTACTTGCCATCGTGGGGTGGGGTTTTACAGCCCCTCCCACTGGTGGGATCTTTCATTCCAAAGTCAATGGAGGTTTGATTGGCTAGCTGCATTTTATGGCCTCACACCTGCTGCAACAGGGCTGTAAAATTTCACCCTTGGTGCGGATAACACTACCAATCCCAATCCTACTGCTGATAAAATTCCTCAACAGCAGGACATGGACAGGGAGCCTGTCCAACAAGGCTCTGCGTGATCTTACCAGCCCCTCAACTCAATTCCTGCCATCTACTGATTGGTAAAGCTCTGTCCAATGGCTCGACAGGATAGGACGAAGGCAAGATGGCATTGGACTAAAAAATGGAATGACCCATTTCCATTTTGCAGATTCTGATTGGTTGAATCACGGTACTTGGTAAATAATCGTTTGATTCAGAACAATGAAAATTGGTTTTATTAACAGCAAGCATTATGACTGATAAATTGAAAGTAAATAATGGTGCAACACTGCTCGAAGTGCACTCCCCAATCAACAGCCCATTGCTTTAGTATTTGCGAATGTTCTTTATTACTGGCACAAAGTGCAGGGCAGGGAAGTTTGGCATAACTACAAGAATGATATAAATGTAATTAAACTGATAGTGTTCTATCAACACAATAAAAAAAAGTCAATATTTTACATGCTGCAGTACCACAAACCTTTTAGGATTCATAAAACATGATATTGTGCCAGTCTGTATTCTTCCCCTATTGGCAAGTTTCTGAAGAGATTGTTTTTAATGTTCATCAATATAAAATTATTGCCATAAAGTCATATGCCGGAATTTTACACCTCAAGACATCACTATTTATTTCCCAAGTTCCCTAACATACATGCCCTTTCTCAAAATAAATACTGATGAGAAATATTCATTTAGGATCTCACCCATCTCTTGTGGATCTGCACATAGATGACCTTGTTGATGATCTTAAGAGACCTTATTCTCTCACTTGTTACTCTTTTGCCCTTTATGTATTTGTAGAAACTCTTTGGATTCTCCTTTGCCTTATCTGACAAAGCAATCTCATATCCTCTTTTTGCCCTCCAGATTTCTCTCTTAACTCTACTCCGACACCCTTTATACTCTTCAAGGGATCGACTTGATCCCAGCTGCCTATGCATGTCATATGCCTCCTTTTTCTTCCTGGACCAGGGCCTCAAAATCCCGGGCCATCCAGGGTTCCCTACTTCTACCAGCCTTGCCCTTCACTTTAAAAGGAATGTGCTTACCCTGAACCCTGGTTAACACACTTTTGAAAGCCTCCCACTTACCAGATGTCCCTTTGCCTGCCAACAGACTCCCCCTATCAACTTTTGAAAGTTCCAGTCTGATACCATCAAAATTGGCCTTGCTCCAATTTAGAATTTTAACTTTTGGGCCAAACCTATTATTCTCCATAGCTATCTTAAATTAATGTAATTATGGTCACTGGTCCCAAAGTGATCACTCACGAATGCTTCTGTCACTTGCCTTTCTTTATTTCCCAAGAAGAGGTGAAGTTTTGCTCCATCTCTAGTCGGGCCATCCACATACTGAACAAGAAATTCCCCCTGAATACACCAAAAAATGTTTCTCCATCCAAGCCCCGAATACTATGGCTGTCCCAGTCAATGTTGGGAAAGTTAAAGTCCCTACTATTATTACCCTATTTTTCTTGAACTATCTGTAATCTCCTTACATATTTGCTCCTCAATTTCCCGCCGACTATTTGGGGGCCAGTACAATCCCATCAAAGTGATCTCATAGAAATCATAGAAACCCTACAGTGCAAAAGGAGGCCATTCGGCCCGTCGAGTCTGCACCGACCACAATCCCACCCAGGCCTACCCCCACATATTTTATCCACTAATCCCTCTAACCTACGCATCTCAGGACTCTAAGGGGCAATTTTTAACCTGGCCAATCAACCTAACCCGCACATCTTTGGACTCTCCCTCTTCTTATTTCTCAGTTCTACCCATATAGACTCAGTGGGTGAAATATCCCCTCTCAGTACTGCTGTGATGTTCTCTCTAATCAAAAATGCAACTCCCCCTCTTCTCTTACTTCCTGTTTTATCTTTCCTATAGCATCTGTACCCTGGAATATTGAGCTGCCAGTTCTGTCCCTCCCTTAGCCATGTTTCAGTAATAGCTATAATATCCCAGGCCCATGTACCCATCCATGCGCTGAGTTCACCTGCCTTGCCCTTCAGGCCTCTTGCATTGAAATAAATGCAGTTTAATCTAGACGTCCCTTGCTCTCTGCCTTGCTCTTGTCTGATCTGTCTAGTACTTGGATTACTGACACTGCTTTTAGTATTTAAGGTGCTCTCTTTAACCTCCGTGCTGTCCTGAACCTTCCCTTCTGTCTCCCTATTGCTTTGGGTCCCACCCCCCTGCCAAACTAGTTTAAACCCTCCCGAGTGGCTCTAGCAAATCTCCCTGCCAGGATATTAGTCCCCCTCCAGTTCAGGTGTAACCCATCCCTCTTGAACAGGTCACCCTTGCCCCAGAAGAGATCCCAATGATCCACAAATATAAATCCCTGCCCCCTGCATCAGCTGTCAAGCCGCGCATTCATCTGCCTACTCTTCTTATTCCTGCTCTCGCTCGCATGTGGCACTGGCAGTAATCCAGAAATTACTATCCTCGAGGTCCTGCACTTTAGCCTTCTGCCTAACTCTCTATGTTCACACTTCAGGACCTCATCCCTTTTCCTACCTATGTTGTTACATCTGCAATTTTATTTGTTTGTACAAAGTACTGAAAAGACTCTGCATAGGAACTGCTGATACATTTTCTTCACTGAAAGGACGCCTGGCGCCTAATTGACACAACATTTCCCTTGCAGGTATCAGCGACTCAAGGATGCTCAGTATTATTTTTCACTGTCTTCCCAATACTCCCTTTTTTACCCTGGAGTCTGTTGACTTGATGTTGTTTTTTTGTAAAGGCCTCCACCACACAGCAGAACATCCCCTCTCTTCAAAAATGCCAGATATTGCCTGGAATCTCACCTTTGTCTGATCAGAAAAACCCACTCTTTTAAAACCACACAGAGAGCTAGCACCCTTTTTCAGCTGTGTAGTGGGTTTCCCGCTTTGCTTTCACACAGTGTAACACGTGCATGGATCCTGCAGTTTAGAAGAGTCTAATCGATTATTTTTTCCGGTATTGCTTTTTTCTTACTTGTTCTTCCTTCCCTGGCATTTCAATCTTTACTCCTGTTGTTGATTTTCTCCAGCCTTCCAATTCGAGGACCCACAATGTTTCTTTTTCTACTTAGGATCTTTTCTGGATGTTCTCGACAAAGCAAATTCCCACACTCATCGCCAACTTTCTTTTTGGAAGTTTCTTATTACCTCCAGGAACCCCAGAGGCTGGGTTGGCCAGGGATATTGCTGAGCAACATGACATTAGGAAAAGCTTTGAAGGACATTAATGGATCCTGGAATAACAGCTACCAATGCTTGAACAGGAATCTTGTGGGTCAGTCTGTACACCATTTATGCACAGCATTTCTAAGATCTCAGTTGTTCTGTTCAGCCAGTGATAACACTGCTCAATAGCACCTCAGAGCCTGTGCAATATTAGTTGGTTTTAAGGAGTGGGTCCATTATCTCTCCAGACTGTGGCAATGGATCCAGTTCCTTCATATTCACTCCAATACCTTTATATATGGAGATTCAGAAACGGACTCAGTGTGAGGCCATGGAAGATTATCATTCCAGGCCAGCAGGTATCCTGAAACAAGAATAACTTTGGGTTTCTGTGGTTCCAAGAGCCATATAGACAATACTGCTCAACCAGCTCCCCCCCATGGTCCCCTGTCTTGTGGGGATAGAATTAGCAAGTTACACCTGTCATTATGCCTAATCACACACTATTTCTTCCAGTGTCAATTTGTGCCTCATTTTCTGACAATCTCAGTAGCATAGCCCAGAATATATAATAAGCAGAAATCAACATAAACATTCAAGGCTGAAGGAAAGTGCATAACTCACACCATGGCCTGAGTTTCATGGTAGGTGTTGGGACAGATGTGGTTGAGATCTGCACGCCTGCACAATCTATCCAGAGGTGGCCAACTAACAAGCCATTTCCAGGAGCCCTGACCAAGGAGAGCACCTGAGGCTGTGAGCAGCTAACGGCCCCATTGGGGAAGGTGGATACTATCAGTGTAGGTCAGAGATGATGGGGGCACTTCAAGATGGAGGCACTCTGTGAAGACTTCTGAAATTGCTAAAGTAAATGTGTTTACAGTTGCCAGGACATCATTGTGGAGGAGGAACCCTTTCACAGGATAGCCCATGATTATATAAGACAGAAGCAGGGAGGTTGTTTCCACTGGCAGATGTAACTAGAACTAGGGGCATGGCCTCAAAATAAGGGGGAGCAGATTTAGGACTGAGTTGAGGAGGAACTTCTTCACCCAAAGAGTTGTGAATCTGTGGAATTCCCTGCCCAGTGAACAAAGAACAAAGAACAATACAGCACAGGAACAGGCCCTTCGGCCCTCCAAGCCCGCGCCGCTCCCCGGTCCAGGATTGAATCCTGAATCCAGGATCCCCGCCCAATTTTCCAGCCTATCTACATACCAATATCCTATCCACCGAGCTGTCCCTCACAGCTACGATGCTTTGTTCATTACAACCTATTAACTCACCCCCACTCCCCCATTCCAGACCATGTGATCTCCAGGGAGAGGCGAAAACCCAGAGTGAAAAACCCCAGGGCCAATATGGGGAAAAAAAATCTGGGAAATTCCTCTCCGACCCCCTGAGGCGATCGAAACGAGTCCAGGAGATCACAATGGCCCTGATCGGAAAATGCTTCCCAACCCTAGTCATTTCCACTTCCACGAACACCATATGAATTCCCTGCCCCCGAGACAGGTTCCCAACTATCCGCAGTCTCGCTCTGTACTGGCACCAGCAAGATGATCATAGAATGAAGCCTTGAAACGAGAAACAAGGAACAATTAGCCCGCGCCTCTCCCTGGTCCAAGCTAGACCACTCTTTTGTATCCCTCCATTCCCACTCCGTTCATATAGCTGTCTAGATAAGTCTTAAACGTTCCCAGTGTGTCCGCCTCCACCACCTTACCCGGCAACACATTCCAGGCCCCCACGACCCTCTGTGTGAAATATGTCCTTCTGATATCTGTGTTAAACCTCCCCCCCTTCACCTTGAACCTATGACCCCTCGTGAACGTCACCACCGACCCGGGGAAAAGCTTCCCACCGTTCACCCTATCTATGCCTTTCATAATTTTATATATGAAGCAGTTGAGGCTACCTCATTGAATGTTTTTAAGGCAAGGATAGATAAATTTTTGAACAGTAAAGGAATTAAGGGTGAGCGGGCGGGGAAGTGGAGCTGAATCCACAAAAAGATCAGCCATGATCTTGTTAAATGGCAGAGCAGGCGCGAGGGGCCAGATGGCCTATTCCTGCTCCTAGCTCTTACGTTCTTATGTTCTATCGCTGAGGCCCTCTGATCCTTGCTGCTCCAGGTGAGGGAGTGGGTTAGGGGAGTGGGCTTTTTGACCTGCCACCAGGAGGCCACCTCCAGAAGGCTGGTGGGCTCTGCACATGTACATAGCAGATGGCTGCTTCAGTGGCAGGAAGATCCTGTTCTTAAGGAGTGTAATTGTTTACCCACTTCATTGGAGCAGGCTGTCAACTTTCTTCACCATCCTGGAAAATTCCAGTGGTGACAGGGATGCATCAGAGAGGCTCCCCCATTCCTTCTATTTTCCCAACACCCCCATGCTGCGAATTTCATCATCATGGGGGTAAGTAAGTTCAGCTCCATGTGTTTTATATGCATGAAAATTAAGAAGCATTTTGATTTTTAATGTAAGTTATACTCATTTCTGAGAAGATATTCAAAAAAGCAAATAAAACAAAATAAAAGTGCGGTGGTCGATTTTTAATGGTCTCAGCGGTTGACAAAAAAATTGGGTTGATAGCCCAACTGTGATGTGGCTGGCTCCATTTTAAAAAGCTTGGGTATTCAAAGTCCCCGCTTGATTCAGGCCACAGTCCCCTGATCAGAGCCTGTGCAATACACATTGCAGCATTTGCTTTATATTTATAGTCATGTAGCTTTCCAGTCATCCATCTACTTCTGATGTGACCGACATCATGCAAAAGAGTATAGCAAACTGAGGCTTTCACATTGTGCCGGCAGCCAATATGTGGGCGTCAAATAGCCAGCTGTAAATTTGCTGCGATTCACAAAGGCTTACAGATGGGAAAACTCATCACATTGTCGCCAGTTATATGCAAATTGTGTGGACGCTAGATTCACTTGCATTGGTCTCAGCACCGTTTAAAAGCAACTTGAATGTTAATCCTTCCTTGCATTAGAACATCAGTTGAAACCCCAAGACAAGAGCAGGAGAAAGCACGGCACGCACAGATACCCGACAGCAAGTGTTTTTGTCATGCAATTTAAAATGAACGGCTTTACACCTGTCTCCTACCCACATAACCGTCAAAGTGCTGTTGATGGTGAAGCAAGTTGAAAGAAGTTCCAGAAATGTATCTGTCCCGCTGATGAATATTCTTGAAGGGTTAATCTAATTAGCTGTAGTGAACAAGGTTGGCTCTGTGTCAGATCAGGGTGATGGTCAGAGCTCATCTGTCACGCTGGAATGATGGACAGCACATACTGTTGAGGGCAGTCATAGCAGAGTGAGTGGGCAAGAAGGAAACTTCCACAGATGGGCACTCTTGCTGATTGTGAGGAGGTGGAAAGCAGGTAGCAGTCTCAGACATGTGAATGCAAGGCAATTTGATGGACATTGCTGGGGAGGTGAGTGACAGCATCAATGACCTCCTGGAGAGAGAGAAGAAAATCGCTAATTTAGTTAGAACCGTCACTATAGTTCCCGTGTTAATTGTTATTTTTGCTTGAATTCATTAGCAAATACTTGCACCCACATGGTCTGCATAATTCATGGTGATCTAATCCCTGAATGTTTCAGGATATTTTGGATACTTTTAAAAAGCAAAATCTAGATTTCAATTCCTTTTCAAAGTACTGCTGATGACAATAGAATCATTGATTGTCTTTTTATTGTTTAGAATTGCTATAAAAAGTATTAAAATAGCTAGGAGCTAAATTTTTAGCATTTTCTCATTTTTATGGATCAAAAAAAATCTTTTTTGTTGTTATCTGATCAAAAATTAGATTGTTCAACACTTTAAAGTAGTAAAACTTAAGACACTTCACAGCAGCGTTATTAAACAACTTTTGCCACTAAGCCACATTAGGAGATAATAAGGCAGATAGCGATGTAGATTTTAAGGCGCGTCTTAAAGGAGTAAAGAGAGGCAGTGAGTTAGAGAGGTATAGGGCAAAATTTTCCCATCCCGCTGCCACGGGAATTGTAGCAGGCAGCATACAGACCATGCAATAGTCCGTTGACCTTGGGTGAGATTTTCTGGTCTTGAGGCGGAAAATCCCGCCCATAGTGAGGGAATTCCAAACTCAGGGACTTGGCATCTGAATGCATATCCACCAAAGGGGGAGCAATTAAAATTGGGGTTGCTGAAGAGACCAGAATGAGATGAGTACAGATATCTTGCAGGATTGTAGGGCTGGAGGAATAGACAGAGATAGGAAAGGGTGAGGCTCTTGAGGGAACTGAAAACAAGAATGGGAATTTTAGGATCAAGGCATTGCTTCATGATAGCCAATTATGTCAGTGAGCAGAGTCAAGGGGGGCAGGGGCGAATTAATGACACTTAGTGCAAGTAAGAACACAGGCAGCAGAGTTTTGAATGATGTGGTCTTGGCCCAAATGTTGCTGGAAAATTGACTAACTAAAAGAGAAACACTAAAGGCTGATGGGAAATGTGGCTAAATTACAGACACAACGTAAGGAATTACATGGGTAATTCTGCTACAGGATACAAGATAGCAGGTGGTCCCTGGACCCCTAAAGGCGATTGTTATCAGTTTGAGATCCAGGGATTTGAAATGAACAAACGGTTGTAAACAATCATTCCATCACACAGGAAGTTGGGGATAAGGATGGGAGGCCATTAACGTGGACCTCTGTGGTAATCTGTCAAGAAACAGATGAATGCAAGCAGACACACATTCCCAAGGAAAATATAAATATTGTTACAGACTTAGCCAAATTAGCAATAACCTATGGGAAGAACCATCGTAAAACGAAGCCTCAAGCTTTTGGCTTGAAGACAGAGTTTGATCCTCGTTCGTACCTGGCCAGTATGATTAGGTGATGACGTTGCCACAACTTCATTAGAAGTCATCAGATTAATATTGTTTGTTTAAACCTATGCTGAGGAGGTAGCAGCATCAAATGAAGGTAGAATCACTTGTGCATTTTAAATAGGGTATAATAGACTATTTTTCTTTTCTTTATTAGTAGTGATAAACATTGGGATTTTAGTTTTAGATTAATAGAGAAATTATTTGATTCAAGAATAACGGTGTTGTGTCTGTCAATCGACTGGAGCAAGGATCTTAGTCAACAATGACCTTAAGTTTCCGGGAGAGGGGGTGTTGAAAGATGGGAGGCCAGCCAGGTGCACATTGGAATAGTCAAATCCAAAGGTAACAATGGCATGGATGAGGATTCAGCAGCAAATGTGGGGAGTTTGATAATGTGACTGAAGTAGATGGTTTCAGTAATGGTGTGGATATTTGGTTGTAAACTTATCTTCAGGTTGAATAGAAAACAAAGGGTGTCAATAGTCTGGTTTGGCCTCAGCACAGTAACAACACCAGGTTAAAGTCCAACAGGTTTATTTGGTAGCAAACGCCACTAGCTTTCGGAGCGCTGTTCCTTCGTCAGGTGGAGTGGGAGATCGGCTCACAAACAGGGCATACAGAGACACAAACTCAATTTACAGAATAATGATTGGAATAGGAGTCTTTACAGCTAATCAAGTCTTAAAGGTACAGACAATGTGAGTGGAGAGAGCATTAAGCACAGGTTAAAGAGATGTGTATTGTCTCCAGACAGGACAGTTAGTGAGATTTTGCAAGCCTAGGCACGTTGTGGGGGGTCACAGATAGTATGACATGAACCCAAGATCCCGGTTGAGGCCGTCCTCATGTGTGCGAACTTGGCTTTCAGTTTCTGCTCAGCGACTCTGCGTTGTCGTGTGTCGTGAAGGTCGCCTTGGAGAACGCTTACCCGAAGATCAGAGGCCGAATGCCCATGACCGCTGAAGTGCTCCCCAACAGGAAGAGAACAGCCTTGCCTGGTGATTGTCGAGCGGTGTTCATTCATCCGTTGTCGTAGCGTCTGCATGGTTTCCCCAATGTACCATGCCTCGGGACATCCTTTCCTGCAACGTATCAGGTAGACAACATTGGCCGAGTTGCAAGAGTATGTACCGTGTACCTGGTGGATGGTGTTCTCACGTGAGATGATGGCATCCATGTCGATGATGGATCGTGGGGAATGCTCCTCGTGGGGGAGCACTCCTCGTCACAATGGATGTCTCGGCACTCTACACCAGCATCCCCCACGATGATGGCATTGCTGCAACGGCCTCAGTACTCAACGCTGACAGCTGCCAGTTTCCAGATGCAATTTTACAACTCATCCGCTTCATCCTGGACCACAATGTCTTCACCTTCAACAACCAGTTCTTCATCCAGACACACGAAACAGCTATGGGGACCAAATTCGCACCTCAATATGCCAACATTTTCATGCACAGGTTCGAACAAGACTTCTTCACCGCACAGGACCTTCAACCGATGCTATACACTGGATACATCAATGATATTTTCTTCCTTTGGACTTATGGTGAACAATCACTGAAACAACTATATGATGACATCAACAAGTTCCATCCCACCATCAGACTCACCATGGAATTGGTGTCGGTTGCACCGCCGGAATCGGTTGCATTCTTGGACACGCGCATCTCCATTAAGGACGGTCACCTCAGCACCTCACTGTACTGCAAGCCCCACGGATAACCTCACGATGCTCCACTTCTCCAGTTTCCACCCTAAACACGTTAAAGAAACCATCCCCTACGGCCAAGCCTTCCGTATACTCAGGATCTGCTTGGATGAGGAGGATCGCAACAGACACCTCCAGATGCTGAAAGATGCCCCCAAAAGAACAGGATATGGCGTTCGACTCATCGATCGACAGTTCCTACGCGCCACAGCAAAAAACTGCACCGACCTCTTCAGAAGACAAACACGGGACACAGTGGACAGAGTACCCTTCGTCGTCCAGTACTTCCCCGGAGCGGAGAAGCTACGACATCTCCTCCGGAGCCTTCAACATGTCATTGATGAAGACGAACATCTCACCAAGGCCATCCCCACACCCCCACTTCTTGCCTTCAAACAACTGCACAACCTCAAACAGACCATTGCCCGCAGCAAACTACCCAGCCTTCAGGAGAACAGTGACCACGACACCACACACCCTGGCCACAGCAACCTCTGCAAGACGTGCCGGATCATCGACACGGATGCCATCATCTCACGTGAGAACACCATCCACCAGGTACACGATACATACTCTTGCAACTCGGCCAACGTTGTCTACCTGATACGCTGCAGGAAAGGATGTTCCGAGGCATGGTACATTGGGGAAACTATGCAGACGCTATGACAACGGATGAATGAACACCGCTCGACAATCACCAGGCAAGAATGGTCTCTTCCTGTTGGGGAGCACTTCAGCGGTCACGGGCATTCGGCCTCTGATCTTCGGGTAAGCGTTCTCCAAGGCAGCCTTCATGACACACGACAACGCAGAGTCGCCTAGCAGAAACTGATAGCCAAGTTCCGCACACATGAGGACGGCCTCAACCGGGATCTTGGGTTCATGTCACACTATCTGTAACCCCCACAACTTGCCTGGACTTGCAAAATCTCACTAACTGTCCTGTCTGGAGACAATATACAACTCTTTAACCTGTGCTTAATGCTCTCTCCACTCACATTGTCTGTACCTTTAAGACTTGATTAGCTGTAAAGACTCGCATTCCAATCATTATTCTGTAAATTGAGTTTGTGTCTCTGTATGCCCTGTTTGTGAGCAGATCTCCCACTCCACCTGACGAAGGAGCAGCACGCTCCGAAAGCTAGTGGTGTTTGCTACCAAATAAATCTGTTGGAATTTAACCTGGTGTTGTTAGACTTCTTCTTGTGTTTTCCCCAGTCCAACACCGGCATCTCCACATCTTGGCTTTAGCAGCCAGGGAGAGGAATGAATGATAGCCAAGGAACAGGGCATGTGGTATGGGCCAAAGACATGTCTTCAGTCTTCCCAATACTGAACAAAGAACAAAGAACAATGAAAATTACAGCACAGGAACTGGCCCTTTTGCCCTCTAAACCCGCATTGACCATGCTGCAATAGAACCTTTGTTAGGCCGCACTTGGAATACAGTGTTCAACTACAACCCCCACCCTTCTGGGGACCATATACCTCCATTCCCATCCTATTAATGTATTTGTCAAGATGCCCCTTAAAAGTCACTATTGTATCCGCTTCCACTACCTCCCCCGGCAGCGAGTTCCAGGCACCCACCACCCTTTGTGTAAAAAAACCTGCCTCATACATCTCTTTTAAACCTTGCCCCTTGCATCATAAATCAAGCCCCTGAGTAATTGACTCTTCTACCCTGGGAAAAAGCTTCTGGCTATGCATTCTGACCATGCCTCTCATAATCTTGTAGACTTCTATCAGGTCGCCCCTTAATATCAGTCATTGCAGTGAGAACAAACCAAGTTTCTCCAACCTCTCCTCATAGCTAATGCCCTCCATACCAGGCAACATCCTAGTAAATTTTTTCTGTACTCTCTCCAAAGCCTCCACATCCTTTTGGTAGTGTGGTGACCAGAATTGAACACTATATTCCAAGTGCGGCCTAACTAAGGTTCTATAAAGCTGCAACATGACTTGACAATTTTGAAACTCAATACCCCGGCCGATGAAGACAAGCATGCCGTATGCCTTCTTGACTCCCTTCTCCACCTGCGTTGCCATTTTCAGTGACCTGTGTACCTGTACACCCAGATCCCTCTGCCTATCAATACTCTCAAGGATTCTGCCATTTACTGCATATTTCCTATTTGTATTAGACCTTCCAAAATGCATTACCTCACATTTGTCCGGATTAAACTCCATCTGCCATCTCTCCGCCCAAGTCTCCAACTGATCTATATCCTGCTGTATCCTCTGATGGTCCACATCACTACCTGCAACTCCACCAAACTTACTAATCAAACCAATTACATTTTCCTCCAAATCATTTATATACATTACAAATAGCAAAGGTTCCAGCACTGATCCCTGAGGAACGCCACTTGTCACAACCCTCCATTCAGAAACGCACCCTTCCACTGCTACCTTCTGTCTTCTATGACCAAGCCAGTTTTGTATCCACCTTGCCAGCTCACATCTGATCCCATGAGACTTCACCTTCTGCACCAGTCTGCCATGAGGGACCTTGTCAAAGGGCTTACTGAAGTCCATGTAGACAACATCCACTGCCCTACCCTCATTAATCATCTTCGTCAATTCCTCAAAAAACTCGATCAAGTTAGTGAGACGCAACCTCCCCTTCACAAAACCATGTTGCCTCTCGCTAACACATCCACTTATTTCCAAGTGGGAATAAATCCTGAGTTGGAGGAAATTGCCACTCAACTAATTCTGAATGTCGACAAGCAAATAGACAAATTGGAGACACTGGAGACGTCACGGGGGGCAGTAAGGTAAAACTTACACTATTGCAGCAAGTGTGTTATATGACTGGTAAATACTTTTGAAGGTGGTGCAAGAAAAGAGATAGGAAGAATAATTTTTTTAAAAAGAGTACTTCTCTCACAAAAGAAGAAAAATATATTCTTAATGGAACATTTAAAGCTCTAGTTTTCCTCTGATCTACCTATTTTGGCAAGCACAAGCTATGCTATGCAATGGAGATTAGAATCAGATACATTCAATATCAATTGGAACTTGACACTTGGGTAAATGTATTCATTTACAAACCACAGCAACTTTAGATAACCTTTCTGTTGCCAACCATATCTAATTGAACAATCTGAATGAAAACGCCTCTATCCAGCTGCGTACTGGAAATTTGCTCCAATACAAACAATGTCAAGATTAGGTTTAAAAGATCAGGCTGCTTCATGTCATAAATGATGGCTGGAAGTATTGACTCACATTCGTCAAACTGGAAATATTCAGTTGATTTCATTTGCTTATTTGGATAAGACATTTCACTGTGCTAAGTTTCAGTGAATGGTTTAATTGTATCGGTTCATTCCCTTGCTGTGGGAAGGCTAACATTTCTTGCCCATCCCTAATTACCATTGAGAAGATGGTGGTGAGCTGCTTCCCTGCCCAGCTGTAGCCTGTGTGGTGAAGTTATTCAAAGAGTGCTGTTAGATAGAGTGTTCGAAGATTTTGATCCAGTGATGAATGGCAGAACAGCTCCAGGGATGTGAGCACTATTCCGACTCTTTATATTTTGCCCCTTTGAGGCACCTTGATAGATTATCTAGCCCGTCTCTGCTGCAGTACCACCAGAGATCTCCTCTTTGCACTGGATAGTAATGTGAATCTTATAAGGAGCTCATTGTGCCTACTTAATAAGCCTTAACCCAACAATGTGGGCTGGATTTGGTATGAAAATAATGGGGCAGGCCGCAATCTGTCCCAACAAAGAATCCCCTGTCATGTCTAAGCCCACATGCACTGGGAGGTCCCAGTTTGATTGCTGAATTCACTGATCAAAGTGGAAGGAACACTGGTCATAATGCACCCAAATTAGAGAAGGGAAAAATTGGTCACAGCTCCCACTCACAATTACTATTTGCAAAGTTGTGTTAGAAACAATACAGTGCAGACACGATCTGACTCACCGGTGATGTCCCTCATGGAATATTGAGGCCTACACACATGACTAATGATTAGGCAAGGAATTAGAGGATTGACAACACAAATGGAACTGTACTCCAAAAAGGGAGTCCATGCCATGAGCAGGGGAGGGAATGGTAGAAAACGGGAAAGAAAATATGACCTCATTTTCTGTAACCTGGTGGGTGGGTGGTTAGACCATAATTTATAAATTACAATTTCTTCCACCTTCTGCTCCCCTTCCCTTCCCTTCCCTTCTCTTCCCTTCATTCATTCCCATTGCCATTCAACCTTTTCACTTGTGTATAAAATGCAGACTTGAGCTGAGATATCATTCATGGGCGTAAGCAGCTCATTGCCACTTTTCACATGCAAACCCAGTCAACAACTGCCATCAGACTTTTCAGCCTGGAACCATTACAGCTGAACTTGACCCATGCTTCCCACCAAGCATCGCTGGCAGTATAGTGATCAATATTAGGGCATTTTACCCATTCTTATAACCTCAGAATGCTGTAACCACTTGTATTTCTCCAAATACTACCAGTCTATATTTGCATAACATACTACAGACAAGGGATTGATTATAAGGGCCTTTTTTGTCTACCTGACTTCACACAAAAGAGTATTTTCAGGCGATACATTCTCCCATACTTAGAGAATCACCAAACATGAAAGGGTGAACAAATATGCTACACTAGTATAACATGGAAGTAAGACGGTCTCAATAAGTTCATACTACTTTGGCTGTGTAACTTTCAGTGGTATCATCAAAGATCCTCTGGCACTATTTCAAAATCGAGCAAGGAAGTTATCTCTGGTACCAATTTGGCCATTATTTATCCCCAATCTACATCACAAGAAACAGCTTCACTGATCATTACCACATTGTTGTTTGTGAAAGCTTGCTGAGTGCAAATTGGCTGCCACATTTCCTACATTGCAACAGTGACCACACTTCAAAAGTACATAATTGGCTCAAGTTCTTCAAGATGTCCGGTGATCATGAAAAGCACTATGTTATAAAATGCAAGTCTTTCTTTTTTCAAAAAGATGTATTTTTGAAACACCAACATTGGTGCCATGCGAGAGGCACTTGCTTCATGTAAGTGCCATTGATTATTTGAGAGGTTTGGCTTATGAGGAGAGACTGAGTAGACTGGGACTGTACTCATTGGATTTAGAAGAATGAGGGGGATCTTATAGAAACATATAAAATTATAAAGGGAATAGATAAGATAGAAGTAGGAAGGTTGTTTTCACTGGCGGGTGAAACCAGAACTAGGGGGCATGGCCTCAAGATAAGGGGAAGCAGATTTAGGACTGAGTTGAGGAGGACCTTTTTCACCTAAAGGGTTGTGAATCTGTGGAATTTCCAGCCCAGTGAAGCAGTTGAGGCTACCTCATTGAATATTTTTAAGGCAAAGATAGATAGATTTTTGAACAGCAAAGGAATAAAGGGCTATGGTGAGCGGGCGGGTAAGTGGAGCTGAGTCCACGAAAAGATCAGCCATGATCTTATTGAATGGCGGAGCATGCTCTAGGGGCCAGATGGCCTACTCCTGCTCCTGGTTCTTATGTTCTTATTACTGATGCGTGGGTTACAAGCCGATTTCAATTTAACGACAGAGATAGCATTCTGACAACATGGTCATGGAATTTTCGTGAAGTTGTTAACTGCCACAACTGATCCTATGGTTCCCGTAAAAATGCACTGAGTGTGTTTGCTCAGTGACAGAGATTTGGCATGAGCATGCATGATGCACTGAGTCAGCTCTGCATCTTCCCCCGGGCCAATTTCTTTCAACTTCTATGGTATATTTCGCTTCCACTCTTTTATTGGTTACATACACACAGGCGACCAGAGAATATCCCCCCGGCCCAACAGAAGTTATTCTGAAAATCTCCCTCTATTGTTTCAGGAGCGTCCTGCAGAATGATCACTGGTTAGGCTGCTCTTTGACAAGTATCAATGGGAAGAACATGCATGGCGTCGAGCAACTGACAACAAATATACAATGACAAATGACAAGTGAAATATAAGTTAGTTCAATTCCTGTTCGTGACTGTAAGCAGCACAAACAAGATTATCCCTGTCAACAAGGTACTTATCCTTGGGCGATAATTAAGTCACCGTGTCAAAATTCCAGCTCTGCAGGTGTACATCTAGCATGCAAAAGTAATCCATCATTTTCTGTTAGGACTTTATGCAAATCTATTACCCCCTTGGGTCTGAATCCTTTTTTATGCAACAGGCCCAGTTCCATGAGAATACAGTACAACCCGACCTGCTTGAGAAGCCACGAACTGAACAAGCAAATGACTGAATGGCGAAAATAAAAACTCGACTGGACAATGCGAAGCCTACGCCTGAGACTGATATGTAATAAAATTCAAAGTTAAACTACAAAGCTAAACGGCTATTCCACACAAGATTTCCACCAACTGCGATAAATATCTAAATGATCTAAAAAGGGAGCAAAACTGGAAAAGAGCTCGATGAGTTGGCAACCCCACATGTTCCCGCCTCAGTGATCTAGTCAGAGTGGAGCAGAGGCAGGTGGTCAATTCGTCTCATTATTAGGTCCATTATTCATACAATCATAGAAACCCTGCAGTGCAGGAAGAGGCCATTCAGCCCATCAAGCCTGCACCGACAGCAATCCCACCCAGGCCCTAACCCCATAACCCCACATAGTTACCCCACTAATCCCCCTGACGCTAAGGGTCAATTTAGCATGGCCAATCCACCTAACCCGCACATCTCTGGATTATTGTGTTAATTGGAGGAGAGATGCTGCCACCCCTGGAGAGTGGCCTCCAACTGGAGGCGGTTTGTTAGCGGCAGGGTTGTGGGGGAGGTGACGGGCGGGGGAAGGGGGTGGTGGTTGAGCTGAGGGGAATGCCCCTCAACATCTCTTCTCAAACACCCTAGCACATGCCACAGCTGTAACCACAGACTATCCTACAGAATGGAGCACCCCTCCACACCCATGACCTGACGGTATGACCATGAATGTATTTTAATTTATCTTAAAGAGTCAACGTGTGCCTCCATTATGTGGTTTCCCATGTCAGCAGTGTTGACTCTCCCAGTGGATTGCTGGGTTGCTGGCACACCCTCCATTTGGGTCTCCCATTTCCCTGGTTAATTGGGCAGGGTTCCAGGAATCAGCTTCTTAATTAGCATCTTCTGGAAAAACCACGAGTGACATCCCCCCATGACCACCTCTTAGTTCCTGACTGGAAATGAACCTGATGTCAGGGTCCCGACAGTCTCACCAAAACCCTATTTTAAATCTTATTGGTTCAGTTAAGAATATACGTTCTATATTTCTTGAAGTATGAGGGTAAATTTAAAAAAACTTAGTAAAGAAATACAAACCAGTAAGAAGCTGGACTCATTATTTTTCATATACTGTACCAGTTAGGTTCACACAATAAAGGATGTAACTTTATAAAGAGAGTTGGATCACAGAGCTTGCGATTTTCAATCACAAGTCACACAAAAGAATACAGGGGCGGAATTAAGCACCATCATAATCATTAGAGAAGTAGAATGAGATAAACTAACAGGGCTCAAGGTAAATAAATCCCCCTGACCTTGATGGCTCACACCCTAGGGGTCCTGAAAGAAGTAGCTACAGAGATAGTGGATGCATTGGTTGTAATATTCCAAACATTCGTGGATTCTGGAGAACGACTGGAGGATTGGAAAACTGCCAATGTGACACCCCTATTCAAAAAGGGAGGGAGGCATAAAGTGGGTAACTATAGGCCGATTGGCCTAACATCTATTGTTGGAAAAATGTTGGAATCAGTTAGTAAGGAAGTAATAGCAGCACATTTGGAAAATCATAATCTAATCAAGCAGAGGCTTCATAAAAGGGAATTCATGTCTGACTAACTTCTTAGAGTTTTTCAATGAAGTCTCAAACTGAGTGGAAAGAGGGGAACCAGTAGATGCATTGTATTTGGACTTGCAGAAAGCATCCCACAAGGTACCTCACAAAAGATTAAGGCATAAGGTAAGAGCCCATGGTGTTGGATGGAGCATATTGGCCTGGAAGAGAATTGGCTAATGGGCAGAAAACAGTAATTGAGGATCAGGGAACCTTTTTCAAGTTAGCAGCCTGTAACCATGGAAAGGTCCACTCATCTTGGGTGGGATTTTCCGGTTTTAGGGCGAGCGCGGCTGAAAAATCCCACCCATAAGATTCTTAAGGGACTTGACAAGGTAAATGCTGAGAGAATGTTTCCCCTCATGGGAGAGTCTAGAACCAGAGGGCATAGTCTCAGAATAAAAGGAGCACCAATTTAAGGCTGAAATGAGGAGGAATTTCTTCTCTCAGAAGGTTGTGAGTCTTTGGAACTCCTTGCCACAGAGGGTTATGGGGGCAGAGTCATTTTATCACCCCGGCGAGGGGCGGACCATGGGAAGGTCTGTTGACCTCGGATGGGATTTTACGGTTTCGGGACGCCGTAAAATCCCGTCCCTTGTGTATAATTAAGGCTGAGACTGATAGATTTTTGATCAGTAAGGGAATCAAGAGGTACAGGGAAAGAATGGGAAAATGCACATGAGGAATATCAGATCAGCCATGATCCTATTGAATGGCGGGGCAGGCTCGAGGGACGAAACAGCCTACTCTTGTTCCTATTTCTTATGGTCTAAGTCACAAATTACAATTTCCCTAATAAATCTGATTCTGCAAGTTGGTGTGAAAAGCTTTGTCACCAATTTCTGGCCTAACACAGCTGCAAAAAGTGTGAACACCAACAGCTCACATGGTTATCGTTTTGTAGAAGAACACCAGTCCAGCTCTCAAATGTTGCGGAGGATAAAGTGGCACAGAGATACTTTCATCAGAATCATTGAACTGTATTGTTGGGATGGTATAAACATCAATTTTAAATCAGGGTGGGAGGCGGTCGAGTTGGATCAAGGCAAGCTTCCATGATATTGCCAGCCTGAGGTTAAGACAGATTTACCTCCAATCCTCATTTTAATATGGTTGATGAGCAGCCAATGGCTCACTTCCTTGGTGAGCCACCGGCAGCCTATTTAGAGAGGGGCTGCTTCCCTTGGAGCAAGGTTGCATTCACTGTTTTTTGCAGTTGTTGGAACAATGTGAACGGAATTCTCATCAGAGTGACAAATCAAAGGGTCATCCCCAGATTTCCAGCCTTTTAAGGATATAGTTCAGTTGGTAGCTGCAGTGCCTCTGAATCATAAGGTCCCAGGTTCAAGTGCCACTCCAGAGTTCGAGTATCAACCTCGACACTGACACTCCAGTGAAGGTGTGCTCAGTTTTGGAAGAGATATTAAAAGAAATGTTAATTGAGGCCCAATCTGCTTGCTCAGCTGGATGAAAAAGATCTCAAAGGACTATTTTGCAGAAGAACAGGGATTATGAGCAGCATGGTGGCACAGTGGTTAGCACTGCTGCTTCACAGCACCTGGGATCTGGGTTTAATTCCAACCTTAGGTGTCTGTCTGTGTGGAGTTTGCATGTTCTCCTGTGTCTGTGAGGGTTTCCTCTGGGTGTTCCAGTTTCTTCCCACAGTCCAAAGATGTGCAAGTTAGGTGGATTGGCCATGCTAAATAGCCCCTTAGTGTCAGGGGGATTAGCAGGGTAACTATGTGGGGTTACGGGGATAGGTACTGGATGGGATTGTTGTCGGTGCAGGCTCAATGGGCCGAATGGCCTCCTTCTGCACCTGTAGGATTCCATGATTCTATGATCCCATTACACTGGCCAATATTTACCCCTCACTCAATATTCCAAGAAAACGTTGCTTATGGAAGTTTGCTGCGCGCAAATTGACAGTGGCATTCCTGCATTATCACAATGACTGCACTTCAAAAGTGCTTCAACTTTTGTGAAGAATTTTAGGATCTCCACTCCCTACACCAGCCCATTAAATTAATATATATATACATATATTTATACAACTGGCATGTTCAGACTCCTGTGGCCTTTGCTAAAGTTTGGTGGACAATGTTCACTTTTGGCACTGACACTTGGAGGTCTCCCGTCCATTATACACTCGCCGGACTTTTTCATTTGGGCAGCTGATTTGCAGGCATTGGTTTCCTGCTTGCGCCTAATGTGAGAATTACCCTTGGAATTGGAGTTCCTTTAGGATGTTCCTCACAGTTGAGTTCTGGAATTCAGTGTCCAGAGATACACACACAGAGAAAGGCATCCAAACAATCGTATCAGAAGGTTTCTGATGTCCAGGGAACCACATTCCAGCAAAAATCAGGAGCTTTGGGAAAGAAGAGAGGTATTGAAAAATAAAGAGCTAACATTTTGTACATCCCTTTAAATCAGTTTTTCTTATTTAAGTATTATGCTGCTGCTCTTTAGTAGTTTGATAAACACATTGATTTGAAGGGGAAATCACTATTTTTCTAAGGGGTTGCAACCTTTCTGGGAAAATATTATGTTATTGTCTTGATATTGTACATCTTTGATTGTGAAATAAGAGTTTATTTGTTTTAGCCGATTGGACGAGTTATCCCACAATAAGGGTGGCACCCATAATGTGCAGGAAGATGAACACAAAATTATTCATGAAGGATTTTATGCTGATAATAACAACTAGATAGCTGAATAGAAACAGCAACAGATAGCAAACCTCCCACTGCTTTTGTATCAGCATGGAAATATCTACTCAGCTATTGAACTAATGATGGAAGGAAGCTACATTTATGGTCATATTGTTGAGAGTTATGTTCAAATAAAGATTTTAAAAAATATGCTTGGGCATTGTCATATTATCAAATAGCATTTATCTGGTTATTGATTATTGCACTTTGGTTCAGTTGAACATATTCCAAAACATCTACTTTCTATATTTCTCACCCACTCATATTTTGGCTTCTCCATTCTTCTGCTTTTGAAATATATATGAATCACCTTGGGTGACCTGTTGGCTACAATGCTAAAACATTTCTTAATTAGGAAACCTGAGTTTTCCCCCAATCTAGAGCAGCATTTATTATTGCCTGAAAAAGACTTGCCACCTGGCCAGGCTGAGGTAATGATGGAGTGAGATAGGTGATGGGGAAATCCCTTTCTCTCTCAGTCAAGCATACCCCCTTGTGAATTCGCCAAGGATTGTTATGAACAGTTGCTCTCCTCACTGAGCAATTTAGCATCAATGTGGAAAGTGTAAACTAACTTGAAGGTGCAGGGGAGAAATGGGCACTGCATAAGTCTCTTTCTTCCTGAAGTTAGCCACTATGAAGTACACCTTCAACCGCCTAAGCATTAAAATGGAAATGAATATTGGGTGGATTCTATAAAGATTGGCCAATCTGCAACATCTATTTTATGCTTTGCAGAGTCTGTCCAAGTTGAAAATCTGCCTCTGTTTCTGTGAGGTTTCCTGTTTGACAGCTTGACTGAAAGCAAACAAAAAACATTGCGTTTGTGGCTGGTCGGTTCCCGTGTAGGGCGCAATGTGATCTGAATCAGGGAGCACAACACAGGGAGCACAACACAACACAAGGCTACATCAGATAGAATGTTCATTTAACATCGCAGTAACATTGCGGATCTGTGCCCTTGGTGTGACTTTGATCTAATACTAACTAATTATCAAAATACTAATGACATTTTTAATTGCGTTAGTTTTGAAATCACCTTGCAAGGTTTAAAACTTTGCAGGAAAACTTTGTGGTAAGTCTGCAGCAATTCAGAACACAAGAATCCTTAAAGATGCAGTTTGCAAAGATACAGCCAACATATAGTGAACTACAACTCTCAGTCAATAAATACTATTCCCTGATGATATTTGAAAAATCTGCATTTACCTGAGAGAGAAAATTGTAAATTCAGTACAGACAGGAAAGAGAATTATGCTATTTGTTCCTACCCTGAGTTCTGTGGGCCAAAATTCTTCTCTCAATCAATAGCGCCAACCAAAGGCTTACCTATTAATTCATCAGATTGATGATTGTGGGTAGGTATTAGTAGAGAAGGCATAACCTTACTTGAGTTCTTTGGACAGATAGGGTACCCTTTGGGGAAGGTGATATACCCTTTTAGATGTGATCACTGAACACCTCCCGGAGAGGTCAGGTGGTCTTTAGGACGGGTGAGGTGCCCTTTCAGATTGTTAGTGGATATGAACATGAATAAAAAGTGGATAAATGGAATGGTCATGCTCAAAGGGAGCTGTCAAACTGTCAAAGTATTAAACCACCTGCCCTTTAAATGTTTGGGGAAGAAACTGCAGTGTTGAAAAAAAATCAGTGCTTGTTATTTCATTCAATCTGTTGATATAAACCTGAAGGTTATCGTTACAGGATTAGTGCTACATGATTGATTTCATAGCCTATCATTATCACAGTGAGGTGCCTGCCAGTTCACAGTTTGATTGACAGCTCCAGGTGAGACTATGAATCCACATGCTTGTTCTTGTAAGAACAAGAACAAAGAACAGTACAGCACAGGTACAAGCCCTTCGGCCCTCCAAGCCTGCGCCGATCACGTTTACCTATCTAACCAACCGCTTATATCCCTCTATTCCCCGTTTGTTCATATGCCTATCAAGATAAGTCTTAAATGTGGCTAACGTAACTGCCTCAACCACCTCGCTTGGCAGTTCATTCCAGGCACCACCCTCTGTGTAACATACCTCCCCCGCACATCTCCACTAAACATTTCCCTCCTTATCTTGAACTTGTGCCCCCTTGCAATTGTCACTTCTGCCCTGGGATAAAGCTTCCAACTGTTCACCCTATCTATACCCCTCATAATTTTATAAACTTCTATCAGGTCGCCCCTCAGCCTCCGTCTCTCCAGGGAGAACAATCCCAGCTTATTCAATCTATCAAGGGAAAAAAGGAAGTTAAATGTGACTTTTAAAAAATCTGTGAGCATGTATTTTAGTGGTAAATTCACTATTAGGCAACTAAGAGTTTTATTTAATCTCAGCTTGGATCCTGAGGTCTGCCCAAGGTGGTTACTAAGGAAATTTGGCATGTCAGCTACGACTCTCACCAACTTTTACAGATGCACTATAGAAATCATTCTTTCTGGTTATATCACTGCTTGGTATGGCTCCTGCTCTGCCCAAGACTGCAAGGAATGACAAAAGGTCGTGAATGCAGCCCAATCCATCACGCAAACCAGCCTCCCATCCATTGACTCTGTCTACACTTCCCGCTGCCTCAGCAAAGCAGCCAGCATAATTAAGGACCCCACGCACCCCGGACATTCTCTCTTCCAGCTCCTCCTGTCGGGAAAAAGATACAAAAGTCTGAGGTCACGTACCAACTGACTCATGAACAGCTTCTTCCCTGCTGCTGTCAGACTTTTGAATGGACTTACCTTGCATTAAGTTGACCTTTCTCTACACCCTAGCTATGACTGTAACACTACATTCTGCACTCTCTCGTTACCTTCTCTATGAAGGGTATGTTTTGTCTGTATAGCGCGCAAGAAACAATACTTTTCACTGCATGTTAATACATGTGACAATAACAAATCAAATCAAATCAAATACTGTGTGAATTGTCATGGCGGGTCTGAGTGAAAAGAATGGTGAGTCAGAATCATTATTTGGTATGAGTTGGCACTAAGTTGCCATGGGGACTAAAAAGGGCCTTGGAGGTGGGTGGAGTAGCATAAATTGGCATGGAAGGTGTGAGGGGCCATGGAAATGGATAGAGGGGCAAATGTTGTCTTGGAGGGTATGAGGGCTATGGGGGAGTGTGATGGGGCGCATGGGTGGCATGGATTAACATGATGAGGCATAGACGGTGTGTTGGGGGTGGGGGGGAGGTGGAGTGGGTGGTGAGTGGGTGTGAGGGGTGGAAGTCTGTTTTTTGGTTTCATTCTACTTTTTTTCTCACAGTGCCAGAGTGAGAAAAGGTTGACCCTTTTGCCCGGCCCTCCTCTGCACCCGGCAACCATGTGTTGCCTCTGAACCGGGGTTAACAGGCACAACTCCCATTCCATCCTAGTTCCCTGGAACAAAAATCCAAACTTCTGGGGCATCACTTTGTGGAGTTGGGAATTGTCCCAATTCTGAACTCCTCATCCAGGAGCAAAATTTTACATTAGACCAATAATAGCACTCACTGCGCTTCAAAATATTTATTGTATGTGAGTGCTTTGAAACATTTCAGCAAATGTTAATATTTTACATAAGCTAAAAATATTGTTTTTCAGTCATCTAAAATCTAGCAATCTTTTCCTAATCACACTCTTATCACTTCAGTTCAAACTATTTTTTTGCCAGAGCAAATCGACTTGGAGAATTATAGCCGTGTTAAAACATGCGTCTGCAGTCTGTGCAAGAACTTGAATTCAAGCCCTGCACATTTCACCACTCTGTGCTGCTCTTATGATAGTCTTTTGTAGTTACAAATGAGAGCATTAGATGTGGGGTTGCACCTGATGTTAAGCACACTGTCACAAATTATGTCAATAATGTCAGACACACAGCCAGATTCCTCCAGGGTGTTTTCCGTAAGTGGTGCATAACTTAACAGTCACAGTAGCAGTACAAACTGGAGACAATGCAACAAATAATCAAGGGCACTTTGTGGAAGGGTGTGAAATCTTTACACTATATAACAATTAATTGCACCCAGTCTAACAAAGACATCAAATGATAATATTTTTATTAATGGTAATTTTTACTGTCAATCTGTCAACAAGCAGAAAATGGAAGGTCTAATTGGATGATATTAATGTTAATTTGCAAGTTTACAAGATAGGGTACCAGAGTAAAAATGATCTTACTTCAGTGGACTAAAATCGCCAATTGAGAGCATTTACTTTAAGCTTGAGCTATATATTCCATTCTCTTTGCAGTGTGTGGCCCTGGGGTTATGGGACATGTCTGTCAGCATCTGGGGGGAGAAAAGGCAAATTGACATTTCGAGAACACGGTCTGGCGGTGGTTAGGGTTCCATCCCCGGGGACAGAACATTGATTTGTCTGTTTTAAGGGTTGGTAGTCCAGTCGTTTGTTTCCAGCATTTTTCATTTCATTTCAGACTTGCTGCATTTCCGAATTTGTTTTCAATTTTGCTGTTTTCCCTTGTACGGGTCATTCTGAAGTTTTTGACCATCTTAGCTATTTGCACACTCTTTGATTATTTTAAAATCTTTTCATTGCCTCAAATCTTTTCTATCAGTTAAAGAACTTCCGTTTTTACAATAACTTTCACATGTAAATGTTCCAAAGCACCCAGAATCGGGGAGGGGGGCGAGGCTCGCAGAACGGAATTCTCCGTTGGCCTCGGGTGGGATTTTACAAGCCACGCCTGAGCGAGGTCATAAAATCCCTAGTGTCAGGGCAGCCAATTCACCCACAAAGTTCCTCAAACAGTGCTGAAATAAATAACCTGATTATGTGTTTTGGTGGTATTGGTTGAAGGATAAATATTAGCATGGTCATCTCCTCTGTCCTTATTTCGAACAATGCCACAGGATTATTACATCCATGTGAGCGAGTTGACAGTTGCTGTGGTTTAAGAACCCATCCACCTGTACAAATCTCCCTCAGTCCTGCACTAAAATGTCAGCAGGCTGACATTCTGGTGCAGAAAAGGATGACATTTCTTGCCCATCATTGCGTCCATGAAAAGGTGATGATGAGTCTTAAACAGCTGAATCCATGTGGTGAACATGCTCCTAGGAATTTGACCCAGTGACAGGATTGAATAGCGATACAGATCCAAATTGGGATGATGTGTGACTTAAAGGTGATGGTGTTCCTGTAGAATTTACGTGGACGAAATAACCTCTGTAATGAAAGCTTCTTCATAGTCTGCCATTTTGGAACCCTTGTGCTGAACCATACAGGTTAGAAAGTCTAGTTTTAATTACCAGTCTGTGCTGAGTTTGAGGATTTCAACTTGGCTGCAAATAGTCTCAATGGTTTTTGGTAAGAGTTGAAACAAAACAACCAACCAAAGTTCCCATTGCCTTATCATCATCCACACCTCAAGCTAGAAGATCCATATCTACAAAAATTGGGTAAGGGCACTGTCTGGCTCAGTTGTGATGTCTGGGAGCAAAGACCAATGAATAATGTAGAATAAGTGGAGAAATTTGTAGAGAAATGGTTTTGGGGAAATTAATGGGATTGAAAGTGGATAAATCTCCAGGTCCTGATAATCGTCATCCCAGAGTACTTAAGGAAGTGGCCCTGGAAATAGGAGATCCATTGGTGGTTATTTTCCAAAATTCTTTGGATTCTGGAGATTGGAGAGTAGCTAATGTAAGCCCGCTATTCAAACAGGGAGGTAGAGAGAAAACGGGGAACTATAGATCAGTGAGCTAATGTCGTCGGTACTGGGGAAGTTGCTAAAGTGTATTATTAAGGATTTCATAACTTGGCATTTGGAAGGCAGTGGTGTAATCAGACAAAGTCAGTATGGATTTACAAAAGGGAAATCATGCTTGACAAATCTATTGGAATTTTTTGAGGATGCAATTAGTATAGTTGACTGAGGAGAACCAGTGGATATGGTTTCTTTAGACTTTCAGTAAGTTTTCAACAAAGTCTCACACAGCAGACTACTATGTAAAGTTAAAGCACATGGGGTTGCATGTAATGTCTTGATAGAAAGCTGGTTAGCAGATAGGAAGCAAAGAGTTGGCATAAATGGGTCTTTTTCTGATTGGCAGTCAGAGACTATTGAGGTTCCGCAGGGATCTGTGCTAGAACCCTAACGGTTCACATTATATATTAATGATTTAGAAGAGGGAACTGAATGTATTATCTCCAAATTTGCAGATGATATAAAGCTAGGTGGGAGGGTGAGCTGTGAGGAGGATGTTGAGATGCTTCAGCATGATTTGGACAGGCTGAGTGTTTGGGCCTCTGCATGGTGGATGCAGTATAATATGAATACATGTGAGGTTATCGACTTTGGTAGCAATAATAGGAAGACAGGTTATTACTTGAATGGGTGTAAATTGAGAAAGGTGGATACTCAATGAGACCTTGGAGTCCTCGTGCATCAGTTATTGAAAGAAAGCGCACAGGTACAGCAGGCAGTAAAGAAGGCAAATGGTATGTTGGCTTTCATAGCGAGAGGATTTGAGTATAGGTGTAGGGATGTTTTGCTGCAATTGTATAGGGCATTGGTGAGGCCACACCTGGAATATTGTGTGCAGTTTTGGTGTCTTTATCTGAGGAAGGATGTCCTTGCTGTGGAGGAAGTACAGCGAGGTTTACCAGACTGATTCCTGGGATGGCAGGTCTGTCATCTGAGGAGAGACTAAATCAGTTAGGATTATATTCACTGGAGTTTAGAAGAGTGAGAGGGGATCTCATGGAAACTTATGAAATTCTAACATGGTTAGACATGGTAGATTCAGAAAGAATATTCCCAATGGTGGGGGAATCCAGAACTAGGGGTCATAGTTTGAGGATAAGGGATAACTCTTTTAGAACTGAGGTGAGGCGAAATTTCTTCACATTCATGGTGAATGTGTGGAATTCACTCCCACCGAATGTAGTTGAGGCCAAAACGTTGTCTGATTCAAGAAGAAATTAGATATAGCTCTTGGTGCTAAAGGGACCAAGGGATATGGGAGGAGGGGGAACCAGGATATTGAATTCGATGATCAAGATGAATGGCAGAGCAGGCTCAAAGTGCCGAATGGCCTACTACTGCTTCTAGTTTCTATGTTTCTATGTAATAACTTATTGGTCAAGGAATCAGAGATGTTTGCCAGTGTCCACAAAATCACTGCCCAGTAAGGGTCGATAATAATCTTTGGAAGAGAAGTAAATGGGGGAAAAGAACACAAAAATGACAAAGATCTGGCAAAATGATGAACTAAGCCAAAGATGCGAAGAGTACAGAGTTTCTCAACCGCTGCTTATGATCTTTTAAGTGTTAAGAGTGACCTCTATTGGCTTGATTAGGTATTTGTTCTCTTGTTACCTTCGGAATTACTGGTGACACCGCTATTTGTTTCAAAAATGTAAGCCACTGTTGTAATAACCTCAGGTAAACTTCAAGTGGAATTTCCAGTCATTTATAGTGCAACAACTGCTGAGTTCAGCCTCCAAATGGTAAAATAAATTAATAACCTGATTTACATTGCAAACATCATGAGATATACTTCAAGAAGAGATGTATTCAACTTATATAGATAACTTATCAGACTTTAAAATAGTTCTCTACCTCATCTCATAGCCTTGACTATATGATTTCAGGAAATCTGATTTTTTACTTGCGCCTGTGATTTGATTCTGAGTACCTCTTTTACCAACACACTGATAGTCCAGATTGTACTTTTTCACATCTTCCCACATGCACCCTGGTTGATTGACCATGCTAAATTGACCCAAGTGTCAGGGGGGCTAGCAGGGTAAATGCATGGGGTTACTGGAGTTTGTCCTGGGTGGGATTGTGGTCAGTACAGACTCAATGGGCCGAATGGCCTCCTTCTGTACTTTAGGGATTCTATGACCTCCCTTGTTTGCAAAAGCACCCCAAAACTGCATTTTTCAAAGTGTTCTTCCATTCTCCCTCATGTTTACGATGATTATTTTTTGTCTTCTGCCCTGTAAATCAAGCTGAGATATATTTCTGTGTGTGTGGGGCATTGCAGAAATGTTAGGTTTTTGCTATAATATTGTAAAATAAGAAGTTGGATTTGTTTCCCCTTTACCGAGGAAAACAAATTAAACTTCCTGAACCTTTCGCGATGACTTAAATTCTGTATACCCACCCAAATCTTTCAACTTCAAAGAAGTTTGGAAAGAGAAAATGATGAAGAAGAACACTGACAAAGTAACATTTTAAAACTGAATCAGAGGTTTGACCGCACACTGAATGAATTCATCATCAAGTGCATCCAGTGATACAGGTACACGCTTATAATCCCTCAAACAGTGAATTCCCAGTCTCATGCAGACCTCATGTCGTAGAATCATAGAATCCCTACAGGGCAGAAGGAGGCCATTTGGCCCATCGAGTCTGCACCGACCACAATCACACCCAGCCCCTATTCCCGTAACCCCACATATTCACCCTGTTAATCTTGATCAATTGGGCTGACAAACGGCAGATGGAGTTTAATTTAGATAAATGTGAGGTGTTGCATTTTGGTAGATTGAACCAGGGCAGGACTTACTCAGTTAATGGTAGGGCGTTGGGGAGAGTTACAGAACAAAGAGATCTAGGGATACAGGTTCATAGCTCCTTGAAAGTGGAGTCACAGGTGGACAGATTGGTGAAGAAGGCATTCGGCATGCTTGGTTTCATTGGTCAGAACATTGAATACAGCAGTTGGGACGTCTTGTTGAAGTTGTACAAGACATTGGTAAGGCCACACTTGGAATACTGTGTACAGTTCTGGTCACCCTATTATAGGAAGGATATTATAAAACTAGAAAGAGTGCAGAAAAGATTTACTAGGATGCTACCGGGACTTGATGCTTTGAGTTATAAGGAGAGGCTGGATAGACTGGGACTTTTTTCTCTGGAGCGTAGAAGGCTGAGGGGGTGATCTTATAGAGGTCTATAAAATAATGAGGGGCATATATCAGCTAAGTAGTCACTATCTTTTCCCAAAGGTAGGGGAGTCTAAAACTAGAGGGCATAGTTTTAAGGTGAGAGGGGAGAGATACAAAAGGGTCCAGAGGGGCAATTTTTTCACATAGAGGGTGGTGAGTGTCTGGAACAAGCTGCCAGAGGTAATAGTAGAGGCGGGTACAATTTTGTCTTTTAAAAATCATTTAGACAGTTACATGGGTAAAATAGGTATAGAGGGATATGGGCCAAATGCGGGCAATTGGGACTAGCTTAGGGGTTTAAAAAGAAAGGGCAGCATGGACAAGTTGGGCCGAAGGACCTGTTTCCATGCTGTAAACCCCTATGACTCCAATCCCCCTGACACTTCAGGCAGACACTTTGGCAATTCAGCATGGCCAATCAACCTAACCCGCACATCTTTGGAGTGTGGGAGGAAACCCATGCAGACACGGGGAGAATGTACAAGCTCCGCACAGACAGTGACCCGAGACCCGGGACCCTGGTACTGTGAGGCAGCAGTGCTAACCTCTGTGCCACTGTGCCGCTGTCAAATGCATTTTGCTGAACTTCAGAGGAGTACAGTGTGAACTTTGTGCAATAATAACAGACTTTTTATGAACTGGTCACACGAACTCTGCAGGAGGGGCAAGGCGACTAATGTGCAATTCAAAATAAGCTGAGAAGGGGCTATTAGAAACAAGTATCACTTAGAGTCATAGAGTCATAGAGGTTTACAGCATGGAAACAGGCCTAACTTGTCCATACTGCCCTTATTTTTTAAAACCCCTAAACTAATCCCAATTGCCTGCATTTGGCCCATATCCCTCTATACCCATCGCACCCATGTAACTGTCTAAATGCTTTTTAAAAGATAAAATTGTACCCGCCTCTACTACTACCTCTGGCAGCTTGTTCCAGACACTCACCACCCTCTGTGTGAAAAAATTGCCCCTCTGGACACTTTTGTATCTCTCCCCTCTCACCTTAAACCCATGCCCTCTAGTATTAGACTCCCCTACATTTGGGAAAATATATTGACTATCTACCTTTTCTATGCCCCTCATTATTTTATAGACCTCTATAAGGTCACCCCTCAGCCTCCTATGCTCCAGAGAAAAAAGTTCCAGTCTATTCAGCCTCTCCTTATAACTCAATCCATCAAGTCCCAGTAGCATCCTAGTAAATCTTTTCTGCACTCTTTCTAGTTTAATAATATCCTTTCTATAATCGGGTGACCAGAACTGCACACAGTATTCCAAGTGTGGCCTTACCAATGTCTTGTACAACTTCAACAAGACGTCCTAACTCATGTATTCAATGTTCTGACCAATGAAACCAAGCATGCCGAATACCTTCCTCACCATTCTGTCCACCTGTGACTCCACTTTCAAGGAGCTATGAACATGCACCCCCAGATCTCTTTGTTCTGTGACTCTCATTAACTGAGTAAGTCCTGCCCTGGTTTAATCTACCAAAATGCATTACCTCGCATTTATCTAAATTAAACTCCATCTGCCATTCGTCAACCCACTGGCCCAATTGATCAAGATCCCGCCGCAATTGAAGATAACCTTTCTCACTGACCACCATGCCACCAATCTTGGTGTCATCTGCAAACTTACTAACATGCCCCCTATATCCTCATCCAAATCATTAATATAAATGACAAATAACAGTGGGCCCAGCACTGATCCCTGAGGCACACCGCTGGTCACAGGCCTCCAGTTTGAAAAACAAGTCTCTGCAACCACCCTCTGGCTTCTGTCAAGAAGTCAATTTTGTATCCATTTAGATACCTCACCCTGGATCCCGTGAGATTTAACTTTATGCAACAACCTACCATGCGGTACCTTGTCAAAGGCCTTGCTAAAGTCCATGTAGACAACATCAACTGCACTGCCCTCATCTACCTTCTTGGTTACCCCTTCAAAAAACTCAATCAAATTTGTGAGACATGATTTTCCACTCACAAAGCCATGCTGACTGTCCCTAATCAGTCCTTGCATCTCTAAATGCCTGTAGATCCTGTCTCTCAAAATACCTTCCAACAATTTACCCACCACAGATGTGAGGCTAACTGGCCTGTCGTTCCCAGGCTTTTCCCTGCAGCCCTTTTTAAACAAAGGCACAACATTTGCAACTCTCCAATCTTCAGGCACCTCACCCGTGACCATCGATGATTCAAATATCTCGGCCAGGGGATCCGCAATTTCCTCCCTAGCCTCCCACAACGTCCTGGGATATACCTCATCAGGTCCTACAGATTTATCTACGTTGATGCACTTTAAGACTTCCAGCACCTCCTTCTCTGTAATATGTACACTCCTCAAGACATCAATATTTAATTCCCCAAGTTCCCTAACATCCATGCTTTTCTCAACAGTAAATACTGATGAGAAATATTCATTTAGGATCTCACCCATCTCTTGTGGATCCGCACATAGATTACCTTGTTGATCCTTAAGAGGCCCTATTCTCTTCCTTGTTACTCTTTTGCCCTTTATGTGTTTGTAGAAGCTCTTTGGATTCTCCTTTGCCTTATCTGCCAAAACAATTTTGTGTCCCCTTTTTGCCCTCCTGATTTCTCTCTTAACTCTACTCCTACACCCCCTATACTCTTCAAGAGATTCACTTGATCCCAGCTGCCTATGCATGTCATGTGCCTCTTTCTTCTTCTTGACCAGGGCCTCAATATCTCGAGTCATCCAGGGTTCCCGACTTCTGCCAGCCTTGCCCTTCACTCTAAGAGGAATGTGTTTACCCTGAATGCTGGTTAACACACTTTTGAAAGCCTGCCACTTACCAGACATCCCTTTTCCTTCCAACAGACTCCCCCAATTAACTTGTCTTAACAAGTCATTGATTTTCGTAAATTACAAATCAAGGCTGAAGACTCACAAGTCTGTTTCCATAATGTGTATCTCATTTATATTTAGACCATGTGGTTTTTCATAACAGAATGTTGTTATAGAACATAGAACATAGAACAGTACAGCACAGAACAGGCCCTTCGGCCCACGATGTTGTGCCGAGCTTTATCTGAAACCAAGATCAAGCTATCCCACTCCCTATCATCCTGGTGTGCTCCATGTGCCTATCCAATAACCGCTTAAATGTTCCTAAAGTGTCTGACTCCACTATCACTGCAGGCAGTCCATTCCACACCCCAACCACTCTCTGCGTAAAGAACCTACCTCTGATATCCTTCCTATATCTCCCACCATGAACCCTATAGTCATGCCCCCTTGTAATAGCTCCATCCACCCGAGGAAATAGTCTTTGAACGTTCACTCTATCCCCTTCATCATTTTATAAACCTCTATTAAGTCTCCCCTCAGCCTCCTCCGCTCCAGAGAGAACAGCCCGAGCTCCCTCAACCTTTCCTCATAAGACCTACCCTCCAAACCAGGCAGCATCCTGGTAAATCTCCTCTGCACTCTTTCCAGCGCTTCCACATCCTTCTTATAGTGAGGTGACCAGAACTGCACACAATATTCCAAATGTGGTCTCACCAAGGTCCTGTACAGTTGCCGCATAACCTCACGGCTCTTAAACTCTAACCCCCTGTTAATAAAAGCTAACACACTATAGGCCTTCTTCACAGCTCTATCCACTTGAGTGGCAACCTTTAGAGATCTGTGGATATGGACCCCAAGATCTCTCTGTTCCTCCACAGTCTTCAGAACCCTACCTTTGACCCTGTAATCCACATTTAAATTAGTCCTACCAAAATGAATCACCTCACATTTATCAGGGTTAAACTCCATTTGCCATTTTTCAGCCCAGCTTTGCATCCTATCTATGTCTCTTTGCAGCCTACAACAGCCCTCCACTTCATCCACTACTCCACCAATCTTGGTGTCATCAGCAAATTTACTGATCCACCCTTCAGCCCCCTCCTCTAAGTCATTAATAAAAATCACAAAGAGCAGAGGACCAAGCACTGATCCCTGTGGCACTCCGCTAGCAACCTGCCTCCAGTCTGAAAATTTTCCATCCACCACCACTCTCTGTCTTCAATCAGATAGCCAGTTACCTATCCAATCGGCCAACTTTCCCTCTATCCCACACCTCCTTACTTTCATCATAAGCCGACCATGGGGGACCTTATCAAACGCCTTACTAAAATCCATGTATATGACATCAACTGCCCTACCTTCATCAACACACTTAGTTACCTCCTCAAAAAATTCAATCAAATTTGTGAGGCACGACTTGCCCTTCACAAATCCGTGCTGACTATCCCGGATTAATCCGCATCTTTCTAAATGGTCGTAAATCCCATCCTAAGGACCTTTTCCATCAATTTACCAACCACCGAAGTAAGACTAACCGGTCTATAATTACCAGGGTCATTTCTATTCCCTTTCTTAAACAGAGGAACAACATTCGCCACTCTCCAGTCCAATGGCACCATCCCCGTGGACAGTGAGGACCCAAAGATCAAAGCCAAAGGCTCTGCAATCTCATCCCTTGCCTCCCAAAGAATCCTAGGATATATTTTATCAGGCCCAGGGGATTTATCGACCTTCAGTTTATTCAAAATTGCCAGTACATCTTCCCTCCGAACAACTATTTCCTCCAGCCTATTAGCCTGTAACACCTTCTCTTCCTCAAAAACATGGCCCCTCTCCTTGGTGAACACTGAAGAAAAGTATTCATTCATCACCTCGCCTATCTCTACTGACTCCATACACAAGTTCCCACCACTGTCCTTGACCGGCCCTAACCTCACCCTGGTCATTCTTTTATTCCTCACATAAGAGTAAAAAGCCTTGGGGTTTTCCTTGATCCGACCCGCCAAGGACTTCTCATGTCCCCTCCTAGCTCTCCTAAGCCCCTTTTTCAGCTCATTCCTTGCTAACTTGTAACCCTCAATCGAGCCATCTGAACCTTGTTTCCTCATCCCTACATAAGCTTCCCTCTTCCTTTTCACAAGACATTCCACCTCTTTCGTGAACCATGGTTCCCTCACTTGGCCATTTCCTCCCTGCCTGACAGGGACATACCTATCAAGGACACCCAGTATTTGTTCCTTGAAAAAGTTCCACTTTTCATTAGTGCCTTTCCCTGACAGTTTCTGTTCCCATCTTATGCCCCCTAATTCTTGCCTAATCGCATCATAATTACCTCTCCCCCAATTGTAAACCTTGCCCTGCCGTACAACCCTATCCCTCTCCATTGCAATAACAAAAGACACCGAATTGTGGTCACTATCTCCAAAGTGCTCTCCCACAACCAAATCTAACACTTGGCCCAGTTCATTTCCCAGTACCAAATCCAATGTGGCCTCACCTCTTGTCGGCCTATCCACATATTGTGTCAGGAAACCCTCCTGCACACACTGCACAAAAACGGCCCCATCCGAACTATTGGACCTACAAAGGTTCCAATCAATAATTGGAAAGTTAAAGTCCCCCATGACAACTACCCTGTGATCCCCACACATATCCATAATCTGCTTAGCAATTTCTTCCTCCACATCTCTATGTGCTCAATACGCCTTAGACATTGTTTATCATAAATAAATTTTCTTAATTTTGACACCAAAATTTTGACACCTAACTTTCAGCTTTAATTTGGCATTCCAAGGATGTGAAGGTTAGGTGGATTGGCCATGCTAAATTGTCCATTGGTGTCAGGGGGACTAGGGCAAATAAGTGGGGTTGCACGGATAGGGCCTGGGCGGGATTGTTGTCGGTGCAGGCTTGATGGGCTGAATGGCCTCTTTCTGCACTGAAGGGATTCTATGATTTGTTAAACTTTGATCAATTTATTTATATCACAACCACTTTACGCGACCACTTTGAAAGTTTGTTTGCAACAATAAGACAATTAGAATACTTTCAAAGAACAAAGAAAAGCACAGCACAATACAGCACACTTTGGCTCTCCAAGCCCGTGCCGATCATGATGCCCTAACTAAACTACAAAAAAAACTTCTGCCCTTACTCTGTCCATATCCCTCAATTCCCTCCCTATTCACGTACTCATCCAGATGCTTCTTAAATGTTGCTAATGTGTCTGCTTCCATCACTTCCTCTGGCAGCACATTCCAGGCATTCACCACTCTCTGCATGAAAAAGCTCTCCCGCACAATCCCTCAAACTTTCCCCTTCTCACCTTGAACCTGTGTCACTTTCCTTCATGAAGAACATAATTCTCACAGAAAACATTGCTCACGGGCGGCACGGTGGCACAATGGACGAGCAGGATAAATATGTGGGGTTACGGGGATAGGCCTGGGTGGGATTGTTGTTGGTGCAGGCTCGATGGGTCGAATGGCTTCCATCTGCACTATATAGATTCTGTGATTTTCTATGATTTGTATATTAACTTAACTGGAAGAAGTCTCACAACATCAGGACTTTAACTTGGTGTTGTGAGACTTCTTACTGTGCCCACCCCAGTCCAACGCCAGTATCTCCACATCATAACTTAACAGAAACAATGAACTGACACGTAACCATTATCCATAAACCTACAGTCCTATAATGCAAGTTTGGAAAGTATGTAAAGATGTTTTTTCAATATGATGTTTACTGATAACAATGAACTGAAAACATCAAGCAATGAACTATATTATCATGTCTTAATAACTGCCTGTGATTTATTCTAAAATAATTATTGGTCAGGTAAGCCCCCAAGCCAATGTACACATTTTCTTGTTTCATTATTACTGAACTAAACCACCAGGTTCCAGCTGTCTTAGCTGGCTCAGAGTCATGAGCCTCACAACTGCAAACAAGATGGTGGCAGCTGAAAGATACTGCACTTCTCACTTACAGTTAAACCATGTGGTTTTCTTAACACCCGTATTTTTAAAGGGTGAAAGTGAAGTGGCATGGAAAAATAATCATCCCATTTCAAAAGTATTTCTAACTGAGATGTTGGCTGTTACATGTGGTAACAGTCTGGAGGTAGGTGGTTGTAATGTGGTTCAGGTGTAGTGGATGAGAGCAGGTGTGGTGCTAAAATAAAGAAATACAACACTCATCATTGTTAGGTCTGAGAAAGGGCTGGAGAAAGATTTAATTTCAAAAAAGAACTGGCATTTATGAAGCAATTTTCATGACAGTTTAAAGTTCCTTGCAACCAATGAAGTAATTTTGAAGTGTAGACATTAACATGATGTCGATGAATGCTGCAGTCAATTTGTGCACAGCAAGGTCTCACAAACAGCAAAGAGAGAAATAGCATGATGGATTATTTATTCTGGTAATATTTGTTGAGGGCTAAATATTGGCTAGGACACATCCCCTGTGTTTTGTCAACAGTAAGAAGTCTCCCAACACCAGGTTAAAGTCCCATAGGTTTATTTGGTAGCACAAGCTTTCGGAGCGCTGCTCCTTCATCAGGTGAGTGAGGAGCTGTGTTCACAAACAGGACATATATAGGCACAAACTCAATTTACAAGATAATGGTTGGAATGCGAGTCTTTACAGGTAATCAAATCTTAAAGGTACAGACAATGTGAGTGGAGAGAGGGTTAAGCACAGGTTAAAGAGATGTGTACTGTCTCCAGACAGGACAGTTAGTGAGATTTTGCAAGTCCAGGCAAGTCGTGGGGGTTACAGATAGTGTGACATGAACCCAAGATCCCGGTTGAGGCCGTCCTCATGTGTGCGGAACTTGGCTATCAGTTTCTGCTCAGCGATTCTGCGTTGAAGTGTGTCGTGAAGGCTGCCTTGGAGAACGCTTACCCGAAGATCAGAGGCTGAATGCCCGTGACTGCTGAAGTGTTCCCCGACTGGAAGAGAACACTCCTGCCTGGTGATTGTCGAGCAATTTGTCAAAGTGCCATGGGATCTGTAGCGTGTACCTGAGAGAGGAGGCAGTTTAATATCTCACTGCCATCTCAAAGAATGCAGCACCAAAGTGTCAGTTTAGATCATGTGCTCACCACTGAAGTAATCTTCTGATCCAAAGGGGAAAATGATACAATTGAACAAGGCTGACAACTGGGAGATTCATGAACGATCACATTTAACGATTTTAATTATTTTATTCTGTCACTGAATCTGGGAGTCACCAGCAAGGCCAGCATTTATTGCCCATTCCTTGTAAGGTGTTGGTGAGTCATCTTCTAGTAGCGTAGGTACTCCCATATGTGCTGTAAGGGACTGCACCGCAGTTTACTGCTGACAAAATAAAAGGGGGCAACTACAGCCTTCTAATGGCGAAGCAAACACATTCAATGAGTAGCAGAGCTACAAACATCAGAGCTATCTCAAGTTCAACCTCCAATGGGTGGCACGGTGGCACGCTGCCTCACCAGGGACCCAGGTTCAATTCTTGGCTTGGGTCACTGTCTGTGCAGAGTCTGCACGTTCTCCCCATGTCTGCATGCGTTCCCGCCGGGTGCTCCCGTTTCCTCCCACAGTCCGAAAGATGTGTTGGTTAGGTGCATTGTTCATGCTAAACTCTCCCTCAGTGTACCCGAACAGGCGCCGGAGTGTGGCGACTAGGGGATTTCCACAGTAACTTCATTGCAGTGTTAATGTAAACCTACTTGTCACAGTAATAAATAAACTTTAGAAAAAAACCCAATCTGTGCTGATTAATTCTTCTCTGCTGGAGCGGTGGGGTGTGAGTGGGTGGTAGGTTTGATAAGAGCAATGCTGAAGGAATATGGCCAAAGAGGTGAGCATTGAGGAGGCTTTTAATGAGGATAGAGGGACATCAAAATGGAAAGGTTCAGAGTGAACATTCAGGAGTTAGTAACTGCGGTCACATGCCCCTTTAATGGGTAATCCTTCATGGGCCACATGATCAGGCCAGAGCCAATAGCATGAGTGCATGAACCCGAGCCAATTAGGAGTGAGGGTGTGCAGTCCCAGGGCTGGAGGGCTTTCGTTGGAGCTAGGGTGTCGGTAGGAGTGGACTTGTATGAATCATGCGATTGAATCCTTTGTGTATATCATTCTTATTATTAATAAACCCTTTTAGTTAATTGTTTTCCACATCAAGGTGCCTCGAGTTATTACACTGATGATCAGCAAAAAAAAAATGGATCAGTCATTAAGAACCCGCAATGCGAAGCTGGAGGGGGAAGAGAGTGGTCACTTGAAGTCGAAGAGCAGAAGAAGGTAAAGACTCTGTCTTAAGATGCCATTGTTTGGAAAGATAGAACTATTTGAGGCTGAGATCGAGAGTTAGGGACAGTGTATTGAAAGGTTGCGGTATTTCCTCATTGCGAATTAAATGGCAACCAAGGAGGAACAAATCACAATCTGCAGCCCGCAGACTTACAACTCGGTGAGGAACTTAACATCAGCACAAGCTCAAGACACAAAAACTTTCAATCAGCTGGTTAATTTGGTGAAGGAGCACTACATCCCCTGGCCTTCTATAATAATGCAAAGATACAAATTTCATTCAGCAGTTAGAGCCATGAGGCTTCATGGCCAGACTTCGATGCTGGCAGAGCATTGCGAGTTCAGGCTGTCATTGGGAGACATGTTGAGAGACAGTTTAGTGTGCAGGATCAACAATGCCAACACCCAAGTGAAGCTGTTGGCTGAGCCAAGAATCTCACTGGAGAAAGCAGTTGAGGCAGCCCAAGTGACCGGGTGCGCTGAACGAGGCATGTGTGAGCTGCAGGGTATGCAGAATGAGGTGATCCAGTTATGGCAGGAAAAGTCTGTTGCTGGAACGGCCCAAGTGAGGGAGCAGCAGAGTCTGAAATGGGTCATTCAGCATCTGGGTTTCAGATATGTTTTAGATGTGCAGGATAACGCCTTCAGGAGACAGACTGATGCAGAAATTACATCTGCTTTAATTGTAAAAGGAAGGGTCACCTGCAAGTTAGGTATGATGTGAGGCAGGCTGCATGAAATACTCCAAAAGAAAGGAAACAATTAGTACATCCCCTGTAAAGAAGCTGGTGGAGAAGCCAAAGGAGTGAACTGAGGCTTAAACATTCAATCGGCCAACTCAGCATTTACCATCTATAGAGATTGTCTTCATGGTAAGTAAATAGCCACCCCCTGAAAATGGAGATTGATACGGGTGTCATGGCCACTCTCATTGGGGTAAAAACATTCAGGCATCTCCAGATGGGACTACAGCTCTTAGGCCTCAGTCATTCTGAGACTATCTTGGTGACATACACCGGAGAAGCATTCAGAATATTGGGGTTAACCCTTAGACCGGTATCGTACAGGAGCCAGTCGGCTCAGCTGTCCATTACGGTGATTGAAGGACGAGGCCCCGTCTCATGGGACATGACTGGTTAAAAAAAACTGGACTGGCTAGAAATATTTAATGTCCAGGATGAAGGATTTTAGGAACTCCTGTGTAAATACCAAGAAGTGTTGAAAAGGGAACTTGGTCAAATAAAAGCGGTTAAAGCTTGAACCCCGAGGCTGTGCTTAAGTTTTTCTGAGCTGGTCCCATACCATACGTCAAAAAGTGGAGGTTGAACTGGAAAGACTGGAAGACTTGTGTATCATCAAGCCTGTACAGTTTATAGAATGGGCCACGCCCATCATTCACAACCTGAAACCAGATCGTGCCATGAGGATCTGCGGGGATTATAAACTGCCAGTGAACAAAGGCTCCCAGCCGGATCATTACCCCATTCCCAGGATAGAGGACCTCAATGCTAAGTTAGCAAAGGACCTCAAACACAACAAGCTGGACCTAAGTCACATTCATCAGCAACTGGAACTGGAGGAGGACTCCAGAAAGCTAGTTACAATAAATATCCACAAAGGGTTATATCAATACACCAGATTCCATTCGATGTCTCATCAGCCTGTGCTGTTTTTCAACGCACTATGGAGAGCTTGGTACAGGGAATCCCCAAGGTGGATGAAGTCCTTATTACTCGTGTTCCTGCATTGCAAATACAACTTCATTTGTTCTGCCTTGTCAAAGTGCCACCTTGTCAGCGCCATTTTCCTGACCTGTCTCCTGAGGAACATAAAGCGAACATAGAAGAGGTTCTTAAGGGATTTAAAGGCGCCAGCATAGAATTGAAATGGGAGAAATGTGTTTTCCAAGCTGAAGTGGTTGCATGTTTTGGGTTCAAATTAGATGCAAAGAGGTTGCATCCCCTGGAAGCTAGGTTGAAAGCTATCAAAGGAGAACCAGAGCTAAGGAATCTGACAGAACTGAAGTCTTTCCTTGGAATGGTCAATTATTATGGAAGAATTCTGCATTTTGTGTCAACAATTCTGGCCCCCCTACACCAGCTTTTAATAAAGCATCAGCATTGGAAGTGAGCAGACATGCCATCCATTGACTCTGTCTACACTTCCCGCTGCCTCGGCAAAGCAGCCAGCATAATTAAGGACCCTACGCACCCCGGACATTCTCTCTTCCACTTCTTCCATCGGGAAAAAGTCTGAGGTCACGCACCAGCTGACTCAAGAACAGCTTCTTCCCTGCTGCCATCAGACTTTTGAATGGACCTACCTCACAATCAGTTGATCTTTCTCTACACCCTAGCTATGACTGTGATACTGCATTCTGCACTCTCTCTTTTCCTTCTCTATGAACGGTATGTTTTGTCTGTACAGCACACAAGAAACAATACTTTTCACTATATGTTAATACATGTGACAATAATAAATCGAATCAAATCAAAATCAAAGCATGCAGAAAGAAGCTTTTGTGAAGGTTAAACAAGGTCTACAGTCATCGTCATTGCTTGTGCACTTTGACCCGAGCAAACCATTCATAGTTACTTGTGATGCTTCGTCATGTGGCATTGGAGCAGGCCTATCACACAGAATGCCTGATGGGGCAGAGAGGCCGCTAGCATTTGCTTCAAGGACTTTATTAGACACTGAGAAAAAGTACTCACAAATCGACAAAGAAAGCTCAGCAGTTATCTACACAGTGAAAAGTTTTCACCAATACATCTATGGTCGGCATTTTACTACTGTTTCAGACCATAAACCATTGTTAGGGTAACGGAGAGGATAAGCCAGTGCCACGTAATGCCTCAGCTAGGCTGCAGAGTTGGGTTTTGTTGCTGGCAGCATATAGCCATACTTTCCAGCAGAGGCTGGGAACAGATTTCAAATGCGGATGCATTGAGCCTCCTTCTCCTATCACTGTCCATACCGTCACTGCTGGTTCCACAGGAAGTAGTATTGGCTCTGTGTGTTAGGACACTTTACCTGTTTCAGCCACCTACATTAAGTTACGGATATATAGGGACCCGTTGCTATCAAAGGTCAAGAAAATGGTGCTGACAGGGTGGCACTTCGACATGGCAGAGCAAATAAAGTCATATTTGCAATGCAGGGGTGAGATAACCTGTGAAGATAGAGTACCATTGTGGAGGGCCCGTGTCATTGTACCACCCCGGGGTGACGGCCCCTGCTCCAAGAGTTGCATAATGCCAATGCTAGGTAGAGTAGAATGAAAGCATTGGCTAGAAGTTATGTCTGGTGGCTTGGCATTGATAAAGACATTGAACAAATGGTTGGGTAGTGTGAGAGTTGTCAGGCTCAACTAATTTTACCCTCACCAGTGAACATGCACCCTTGGGAATGGCCAGGCAGTCCATGGTCATGTCTTTATGTAAATTTTGCTGGACCTTTCTTGGGCCACATGTTCCTGATTATAGTAGATGCCCATTCCAAGTGGCTGGATGTTCAGCTCATGAGATCCACCAAAGCCAAATCTGCTACTGAAAAACGGAGGCAAATCTCTGCAATTCATGGACTTCCTGAGGTGTTGGTATCAGACAACAGAATGGCTTACACAGCAGATGAATTCCATACTTCTCTTAAGTCCATTGGCATTCGCAAGGCTAGAGCAGCCCCTTACCATCCTACCTCAATTGGTTGGCAGAGTGAGATGTGTAGACATTCAATGCTTCAATGAAAAGGAAAGCTCACAGGCCACTGACATTGCGATTGGCAAGATTTTTGTTGTTCTACAAAAAACACCGCACGCTGGCACTGGGGTGATGCCTGGAGAGTCGCTAATGGGTCGGCACCTGCATACCTGTTTAGACTTAGTGTTCCTAAATTTGTAAGGGAGGGTGGAGGCTAGACAAGCCTCCCAGAAAGAGGATCCATCATGACTCACAAAAGGGTGACAGACTGTTCAAAGTGGATGACCTTGTGTTGTTACAGAACTTTGGTGGCAGCCCTGCCTGGGTGCAAGAGGGCCAATCTCATATGTGTTGTCGAGTTAAGAAGCATGATGATGACACTTACGCAAGAGAATGGAGCCAACTCCAGGGAACAAGCTTCAAGTTCGTATGTACCAGCCTCCAAACAAGACTGTTCCTTGTCCCTGGTGGGACCAAGGCAGCCTCTGGCTTCAGTGGCCGAGGCAGAAGAAGGAGCCAGCCAGGGCTTAGCTCCAGAGGTGACTCGAGCGTCCACCCCATCAGCGGTCCCCATGTGGTTTGCTGCTGAAGAACACCTGACCGAGTTATGACATTCCCAAGGGTCAGGCAATCTCCAGACCGGATGATGTTATCAACTGTTCTCACCTGGTGTCCCTTTTGTAAAATCGTTGTTTTTCTACCGATGTATTAATTGTTTTTCTTTTTGTATTATCATAGGTAGCCCAAAGAGTTAGGGGGGGTATCAGTTTGGTAGCGTGGCCCCTTTAAGAGACGATCCTTTGCATGCCATGTGATCGGGCCGGTGTCAATGGAGCACCAGCACACAAACCTGAGCCAATCGGGAGTGAGGGAATGTAGCCTCAGGACTGAAGGGCTTCAGTTGGAGTTAAGGCATTCTTAGGAGTGGACCTGTATTCATTGTGCCCTTATTCATTGAACCCTTAGTGTATGTAGTTCTTATTGCTAATAAACCCTTTTATTAACCTGCATTCCCAAGGAGGAAAACAAACAAAATGTGACACCCATCTAACTTTGTATCCTTAATCATCCCCTTTGGATCAGTTATTTCTATTGGTTTTCCAACACCACAGAATACCGGAATCATCACACTCGGCAGTGTTGAATTTGATGGATTTTCACGAGGTATTTCTCCACAAGTATGTCTGCAAATTCATGATGGTGAGCACAGGAAGTGGTAACAGCTGCCTGACCATTGAGAGACTGCACAGTTGAGCCTGAGCCTTCCTTCACACAATATTCATGAGCATGTACTGGGGAGGTAGTGGTACTGTCACTGGACCAGTGATCTAAAGACTCACGGTAAGGCTCTGGGGACCTGGGTTCGAATGCCACCATGAAATTTGGAATTAAAAGTCTAATGATGACCATGAAACCATAAGATATAGGAGCAGAATTAGGCCATTCGGCCCATCGAGTCTGCTCCGCCATTCAATCATGGCTGATATGATTCTCATTCCCATTCTCCTGCCTTTTCCCCACAACCCTTGATTCCCTTATTGATCAAGAACCTATCTATCTCTGCCTTCAAGACACTCAATGATTTGGCCTCCACAGCCCTCTGTGGCAAAGAGTTACACAGATTCACCACCCTCTGGCTGAAGAAATTCCTCCTCACTCCATTTTAAAGGAGCACCCCTTCACTCTGAGGTTGTGTCCATTGTCAATTGTCACTAAAAACCCATCCGGTTTACTAACGTCCTTTAGGGAAGTAAATCTGCCGTCCCTACTTGGTCTGGCCCACATGTGACCTCCAGACCCACAGCAATGCGGTTGACTCTTAAATGCCCTCAGGGATGGGCAATAAATACTGGCCCAGCCAGCAACACCCACATTCCATGAACACATTTTTAAAAAACATTTTAGTAATCGCCTTTAAATACCAGTCAACAGTGAAATCTTGGCTGTTTATTCCCACTGCCTTTAGTGCAAAGGACACTGAAGTCAATTGTAGTCCCTCATCATTCACCTGACTGAGATCAGTTAGCACAGTGCAAACTAAGGATTAACTACAAAATCAACCTGTTTTGAATGGCTCAATATCACACCAGCTGTTACCTTTAGCCACTAAGTCAATAAGGAAAACATTTTACTTTACATTTTGGGCTTTGATTGCATTAATTCGACAGTCCACAAAGCTGATTTTTGTTAACACTCATTTTATGCCCAGAAAACAGTTGTAATAATGTCCAATTCTACCCCTTGAGAAACTTGGCAGGGAAAACATTTATTCATTAGTGTCACAAGTAGGCTTATATTAACACTGCAATGAAAATCCCCTAGTTGCCACACTCTGGCGCCTATTCGGGTGCACCGTGGAAGAATTTAGCATGGCCAATCCGCCTAACCAGCAAGTCTTTCAGACTGTGGGAAGAAACTGGAGCACCCGGAGGAAACCCACACAGACACGGGGAGAACGTGCAGACTCCGCACAGACAGTGACCCAAGCCGGGAATCACTGTGAGGCAGCAGTACTAACCACTGTACCACTGTGCTGCCACGTTTTAGTCTTCAGCATGGTAATTTTTCTTTTATTTACTAAATATATATACAACTGAAATACAATAAGGAACAATGAAATACTGGCTCTATTGTGTGACTGAGGAGAGTTGATTTTTCACTGAGCACAGGCAAAAAACTGGTTATTATTGTTTGTCTGTTATAAATCCTGCCTGGGTGCCCATTCATATTTGATATCAAGAGAAGTTAAGGTCAGATAGGTATATCAACAACTGGCAGTTTTTCCCAAAGCAATAAGCTGAAATGGGAAAGTGCAGGATATGGATATGGTGAAACAATTAAATAAAGCTCAACCGAAACAGTAACCAAAAGAGAAAACGCTGGAAGCAGTGCTGTTTAACATACATTCTACCTCAGGTGGAGAGCAAAATATACAAAAGAATGATATATAACCTGTGCTAAATAAAGGGAGGATGTCCAAAGTATAATGGGGCCATCACAAGTGTTAGCTATTGATTTAAAAGCATATCCATGAACTAGTTAAATGGACAATAATATTCCCTTAATACTACCATATAAAGACTGAAAACCCAATGTGCAATGGGTCCTTTGCACTGTGTGGTCCACAATGCCTTTGTGATAAGATCTCCCGTGACCTTGTCTTTTCTTCGTTTCTTACACTTTATGCATCTAAAGATAATAATCCATTTGAAACTTGTTATTGGCCTGATTTAGTCATGAATATCATCGTAATCCTCTGACCTATATTCCATAAACTCTTTTTTTCAAAAGCTGCTCCTTTGAGGACACAAGATCCCATTCACTCAACTTTCCCCTCTTCTGATCTCATCTCCATATGAAGAAAAGTCTCTCACACAAGTGTGACCATCTATCTAAACTCTGGATTGTCAGCGATCACAGAGTGGTCGTCTTACTTTGTTCGGCTCCATGTTGGTACATATTCCTTTACTGCAGTTGAATTGCCTAAATGAATAATTAGTGTTCTAACCAGGAAATGTTATGCTTGGGGCAGAACCTTCATGGACTGCAGCAATGTGAAAGACACTGGCAATCCTCATCTCATTTATTCATTCACTTGGTAATTTACCAAAGACAGAATGAAAGCATTGTCTTGAAATTAGTCTCCAGATATTAATATACATGTTCATAGGACATTTCTCCATCTACTCTTTTAAAAGAATTTCACTGATTTAGTTTAAGAGATCCTATGCTAATGTACACAACATTTTATTTCCCAGCACGCGTTTTGTGCAATACAACTTCAGCGGAAGGGCTTCGTAAGTCACCAGAAAACAACATAGAATTCTGGCATTTCCACAGATCTTCTGCACTCCCCGTAACACCACTGAAATTTATCCCTCACAGTCCAGAAAACCAGAGTACGACTGAAAGGATTTCGTGAAATGCAAGCCATAGGCTGTATTGGCCCAGGTTTTCCTTAGAAGTCACAATTATTGCTTAATTGTTTTATTTTAAATATATTTGATCATATGGGGTACTTTGCTGAAAAATAATTTTTCATAATGGGGGAAATCCAAGTGAAAATTGTGCTCACAATTGTGTTAGTTTTCCTGAACTGCTTTTGTGTTTCAAGTTGCCAGTCAAACATAATTGCATTATCACAAAAGTAAAATTGCCTGGAAACCAATGTGATCAGACAACGTTAAGAACAGAATATTGTTCTTTGGAATATATCATTTTTTTAAAGGCAGTGGTGCAATTTGGTTAACACAATGGTCTTATCACAAAAATAAACATTTATAGCATGGGTGTCTAGTCCATCACCTGTAAGTAACCCGATTTTAAATAACTGAAAATCGCTTTTAAAATCATGTGGAATTATTTACTAGTTTCATTGGTGTGCTGTCTTTTCTTATAAATTAAATATATATCAACCTTTCAAAGGTTCCCAAGTGCCCCCAAGGATGCCTTAACAGACGCAGTTATCGGAAACTTGCCATGGTAATTAATTTGGCCTGGGGTGTGGGCAGTTTTGTTGGTGGGACCATATTACACTGAAATGTTTTGAAATGAGTATGAAAGATCAGAGAAATCTGATGTACATTAGAAACTTAGAAACATAGAAACTAGAAGCAGGAGTAGGCCATTCAGCCCTTTGAGCCTGCTCCACCATTCATTTTGATCATGGCTGATCATCAAATTCAATATCCTGATTCCTCCTTCCCCCCGATATCCCTTAACCCCTGTAGCCCCAAGAGCTATATCTAATTTCTTCCTGAAATCAGACAACATTTTGGTCTCAACCACATTGTGTGGTAGTGAATTCCACAATTCACCACCCTCTGGGTGAGGAAATTTCTCCTCACTTCAGTTCTAAAAGGTTTACCCCTTATCTTCAAACTATGACCCCTAGTTCTGGACTCACTCACCATCGGGAACATTCTTTCTGAATCTATCCTGTCTAACCCTGATAGAATTTTATAAGTTTCTATGAGATCCCCTCTCACTCGTCTAAACTCCAGTGAATATAATCCTAACCAACTTAGTCTCTCCTCATATGACAGACCTGCCATCCCAGGAATCAGTCTGGTAAACCTTCACTGTACTCCCTCTAGAGCAAGGACATCCTTCCTCAGATAAGGACGCCAAAACTGTACACATTGGATTTAATTTGCTCTTGAAATTTCTCGATTTGGTTTTTGTGCTGGTTTAGTTGATTTTGGGCAAGTGATGCTGCCTGAACAACAGAGTGGAAATTTCAGGCCAAGATATTTAAATATCTAGCAGAAGTGTAAACCAGTCAATCAATTTCAGTCAATTAGGACCAGAAGGCTAGTAAACTAAGTTTATAGTTCATAATTCATACTATCCGAATGAAACAGTTTTAGTCCTTGTTAAATCCTCTTCCATTCTCTTCATCCAATCTTATATTTTGATTTGATTTGAGTTATTATTGTCACATGTATTCAATACAGTGAAAAGGATCTTTTGTTGCATGCTATACATAAAGTACATAGAGTACATAGGGGAGAGGGAACGAAGAGGATGCAAAATGTAGTGTTACCGTCACAGCTAGGGTGTAGAGAAAGATCATCTTACTATATGGTAGATCCATTCACACGTCTGATGGCAGCAGGGAAGAAGCTGTTCTTGAACTGCTATGTCAGTGGCATACTGACAATACTGATTCAGAAATAGCTATAAAACAAACAAAGGTACCAAATGTTATAAAGATGATGAACGTAATAATTGTCTTCCATTTATTTCTCACCCAAGTGTCAGACCACGGTGCCTTTCTGATGAGAAGGCTTCCTAACTACTTGTCCAAACACAACTACTCCTATAAGCTGCTCTTCTAGTGACCTCAGAAAGGTTAGTGAAAGTTTGCTGTCCCTCATGTTGAAGAGTTTTGTAACCAATGTTCAGTGACTTCTTGGTGTTTGAGCCTGTCAGGGCCTGGCTGACAATTTACACCCAGGCAGCTATTAGTTCAGGAGGTGGGGAAGGAGTAAACATGCTGACATCCTTGATCCAGTAGCCAACACTGCCACTCCTAAGAGGCAGGACCTCAACCCTTCTCCTCAACTCCAGTACAATATGCTGCAGCGGATGAATAACTCCTGGAAAGCACTTATCCAATGATTCCACCAATATCTCGAAGGTGGATGTCTGCTTCTCCAAAGGAGACAGCAGATTTCAGCTCACACCAAAGCTGCTGGTGACACACCTTTAGAGGACCCAGCTGCAGCATCCCGCCACATTCTCCAGGGTGGACTGCCGAATGCTGAATGCCATTCAATATGACAGCTGGACATGAACTGCTCTGCAATTTCAGGCAGAGAGTTGAAACTCTTTGGCAGGCCCTTCAATATTTCATGCAAATTATAGAATCCCTACAGTGCAGAAGGAGGCCATTTGGCCCATCAAGCCTGCACCGACAACAATCCCACCCTAGCCCTATCCCCATAACCCAATATATTTACCCTGCTAGTCCCTTTGACACTAAGGAGCAATTTAGCATGGCCAATCCAGCTAACCAGCACATCTTTGGGCTGTGGGAGGAAAGCGGAGCACCCAGAGGAAACAAACGAGGGCACAGGGAGAACATGCAAACTCCACACAGACAGTGACCCGAAGGCAGAATTGAACCCAGGGTCCCTGGCGCTGTGGGGCAGCAGTGCTAACCACTGTGCCACCGTGCCGCCCTGATCATACAAACTCTTCCATAAAGCAAGCAATTTTCAATTCATGGCCAAGCCCTTGAAGACTTCATCTCTCCATGTTCAGTCTAGATGGACGAAGACTCTGCTTTCCAGACCACTCTCTTCTGGGTTGTCCCTGCTACTAGCTGCACCATGTGCAGACTCTGTCTCACTATCTAACACACACACAATGCCAATGTCTGTGCTGCTGCTTGGGAGGGATGGAGCACATGACAGAAAATCCCAAGGAAGTTTATCCTCCTCTGTGGTGGCTTTTTCATGAAGCTCTTGCTGCTGCTCAGAAGGATTGGGAAGAAACAGGAAAGTGACATGAGATGCTGGAAAGTGGCACTGAGATGCTGGATATTAGCACAATAGACTTGAAGTTGTAAAGCTGAGATCACCAGATTTTCAAACTCTGCTTGGGTGAGGGCTAAAATGTTCCTAGTCTTCCCCACTCTCAGTCCAATCCGCCAGTATTATTATCCTGCAGAAAAAGAGTCAGTGAGCAGTGGTTGAAAAGGTAGGTAGATATGTTAAGAGATGGAGATGAATCAGAATGGGTGGGAGATGAACTGAAAGTCAAGTGTGTGCAATATGGTGAGAAAGCAATGCTGGGAGGAGTTGACGGTTGCGCAAGATGTTGTAAGAATGCTATTAGTAGCTTGTGTGAAGAGAGCAAGAGATAGTTTGTTTGGAATGACAAAGAGAGGTTGTAGTATGACCTTGTGATTGCATACTGTTGGAATATATTGGCTGGCTCTCCAATGGGCCCATCAGGAAAGGGACCGGCAGTAGGAATTGAGGGAAGTGAGCCGTACCTGTTTGGTACGAACCAGCACAGAATCAGATAGCCCAGTCAGCATCTGGAGCAGGAGGACCATGCAGGGATGAAATGTCTGAAATGTGTGGGGAGGAGTCTGAATGACAGCAGCCCAGACTAGTTTGTGAACTATTCCAGTTTCCTTCAGCTCTACGAATATGAGGAGGGATTTATCAATGGGATTCTCTTCAGCCACACCACTAGCTGATGTTGGTCAGAGCATGCATAGCTCCCCTCACTTCCGTCCAAAAATGCTGATAGAATCATAGAGTCATAGAGGTTTACAGCATGGAAAAAGGCCCTTCGGCCCAACTTGTCCATGCCGCCCTTTTTTTTAAAACTCCTAAGCTAATCCCAATTGCCCGCATTTGGCCCAAATCCCTTTATACCCATTGTACCCATATAACTATCTAAATGCTTTTGAAAAGACCAGTATATGTTATAGGAGTAGCCTATAACACTGAAAAGCATGTCCTAATGCTTGAATAAGAAGGTTGCTCCAGAAACCCAGTAGTAGACCTGGGTGGTTGTAGGGGATGGAAATAGGAAGGCAGGATTTGGGATTGGGGAGGTGGGGAGGTGGGGAGTTGGGGGGTGTGGGGGTGGTGGTGGGGGGATGGGGGGGGGGAGGTTAGGGGGAGGTTGGGTGGTGGGGAAGCATTGCCAAAGCCATAGTGAAGTTGGCAACATGGGATTTGAGATACCATTTGTGCAGAACCACGATCAACTTCCTGCCAGGCACGAAGCCTGAAATTTCACCCCTCGAGATCCAGTTGTGATCACCTAACAGTACGCCCCTGGCTTATGCTATTGTATTAGTAACCCCGTGTTCAGTGCAGCACACACCTGAGTGTAAGAAAATTCTCTCTCCTATGGGAATGACCAGCACACTGTACCCGAGTGAATATCAGAAGCAAGACCCCAAACTGGTGTTTAACACAGAAATACGTCAGACAGGAGAAGGACAAAGAAGGATTGAGAGAAGTCAAGCACATCAGAAAGGAAGCTCTTGGTCAGTAAGTGTCAAGCCTTCCTGAGTCAAATAATAGGAAGTTTGAGACAGCAACATAAGTTTCATTCCCTTCTCCCCTGCAAGAGAAGTATTTGGCCTCTGATGTGCATTCTATGCTTCTTTTCTCATTAAGTTGTAGCAAGAAATAAACAATGCAATTTTTATACCAAATGTAAAATAACTATAGCCACAGTAAAGCTGAAATATACAAGTCTTTCACTTCTAAAAATCAATGGTACATTTGCCAAAGAGGCAACATGTGGGCAAATGGTGATTCTTGGATTAGAATGCATTTTAATTATCAATAGATATACAAACACCTCAGAGGATTACTATCTAGGGGGAAACAACCAGCAGTGCGATTACATAATATCTGTAATTGTGCCACATGCACTATCAACCCATGCTTTTGAAGCTCTAATCTTCTGCTTTCAGTATGTGCTACACACTTACATAGGCATCACAAAATAAGAATTATTCCCTTGACAAATGGACCCTTGGTACTAAAGCTAAATACTTGCAGGCAGTAAAAGGCAAACTGGTGCATCAGTTTTCCCAGCACAGAAGCAGAGCCGAGAGCCAGATGTGTGAGAGAGTGCTTGAATTTTCAATGGCACTTCTCTGTTATCTGCACTTCCTTTGAGAGTTTCCATGAGAGTGTCTTCTCATAGCAACCTCTGAGGTGGCCAGCGAGGCTTTTGTCTGCTGCGGCAAAATTTCCACTTCACTGAACTTAGACAAGGTCTCCATTAACTCTAGGCTTGTGAGGGAAGCGCTTGGAACAAAAAACCCAACAGTGTGTCCCATCCCTCAGACAAGCAGGGAAACAAATGGTACAGGAATTTGTCAGAATAGAATCATCCGCTCTGTGTCACTGAATATATTTACCTACCTCAGAGTCTATTCATTTCTATTAAGGGTCAGGGTGCTGTGAAAATCAAAGACAGATGCAGCAATAGTAATAGCCGTCCTCTAGGCAACCTGTATCCGTGTTATGTGGAAGGCTCGGAGGAAAATTCAAAAGCACTTCTGCTCTGTAGAGATAAGGATACTTAAAACAACTGCACAAGTTTTTTAAAAATGTAACCTAACATGCAATATGAAGAGCAATGCAAACTTTAAGCAATTAATTAAAAAAAGCTTACCACTGACAAGACTCCATTCCACCTGATTTATGGGTGTAAACTAAGCCCACCTGTTTAGCAAAGTTCTACTTTCTAAATCCTGACTGTCTAGCCTTTGACCCTCCATTTACCATAATACCTCTGCAGCCGTCAATCTGCGTAATTACTCCCTCATGTGCACTTTTGCTGGTCTTATCTACAGCAAAATCTTTACTCTGTTCCACCCTGGCATGGTTCCCATTTTCACTCTCTCAAGGTGAAGAGCTGCAGACCTCAGCATGTCTGGTACACAAGTGTGTTTAGTTAGCCATCACCCTATCTGGCTGCACCAAAGGTTATCAAGTCACAGTGTCCTCAATATTAAAATTATACTAGATTGAAAAGGTAATCTCCAGGAACACCAACAGCCATCTCCACAAACCCTTCTTCCTTGCCCCCTCCATCCTCACCTTCACAAAGCGCAAGGATCTTAAGGACTACTCCAAGATTGAGATCATCTGTTCCCCTGCATCTACTGACTCTACCCATTCACTTGTCCACAGAGCCAAAGATCTCTCCCATCTCTCCCTTGCCCTGGGCACACATATTTCTTTTTAATTTTCTTTCTTATCTGCCCTTTCTCACCTTGCCTTTGAGACTCACCTCCTGCACATTTATCCCCATTCCCTCTAATGTGTCGTCCACCAAATCTAACTTCCTGGCCCTCATATTAGCTGATATTTTTTGGGTTCCACTGACATGGAACAGTAACCCAACATTGTATATACTTAAAAACTTTATCCTTATTGCTATTTCTTATTTTTAAACTGGACTTTTCTACTGAACAAAGATAATTAAGGTAGTTAACCCTCTATCTGGGAGTCTCTAGAGCAAAATAATTCCCCTTTCATTTTCGGAAATGTCAGACCTCATTATGCCCAAGGGGATACTAATAGACAACCTGGGACTGGTCATACCAATTTCAAAGGGAGCTACAGGATGACCATTTGCATTTGATAAGCCAATTTTGCCAGTAGAGTTGGTGGGTCCACCAAGACAATGGTCTTCCAAACACCAGGTACACCCACACTACTGCCAGGAAGGGAATTCCAAGATTTTGACCCAGCAGCAGTGAAGGAACGGCGATGTATGTTCAATTTGGGATGGTGAGTGACTTGGAGAGAACATTCAGGTGAGGGTAGTACCATGTGTCTGCTGCTCTTGTCTTTCTAGATGGTAGTGGTCACAGGTTTTGAATGTGTTGTCGCAGGAAGCATGGTGAGTTCTTGCAGCGTATCCTGTAGATGGTACACACAGCTGTCACTGTATATTGCTAGTGGAGGGAATGAATGTTTGTAGGTGGGGTGTCAACCAAGAAGGTTGCTTTTTCCTGAATGGTATCGATCTTCTTGAGCGTTGTTGGAGCTGCACTCATTTAAGTCTCATAGAATCCCTGCAGTACAGAAGGAGGCCATTCAGCCCATCAAGTCTGTACCAACCACAATCCCATCCAGGCCCTATTCCTGTAACCCCATACATTTACCCTGCTAGTCCCCTTGACACTAGGGAATATTTAGCATGGCCAATCAACCTAACATGCACATCTTTGGACTGTGGGAGGAAACCGGAGCACCCGGAGGAAACCCACGCAGACACAGGGAGAATGTGCAAACTCCACACAGATAGTGATCCAAGGCCGGAATTGAACCTGGGTTCCTGGTGCTGTGAGGCAGCAGTGCTAATAACCACTGTGCCACCATGCCATCCCGAGGGGGGAGTATCCTATCACATTCCTGACTTGTGCCTTGTAAATGGTGGACAGGTTTTGGGGAGTCAGGAGGTGAATTATCTAGTCTCTAACCTGCTCTTGTCGCCACAGTATTTATAAGATTAGTCCAGTTCATTTTCTGGTCTACGGTAACCCCCTTGATGTTCATAACAGGGGATTCACGATGATAATGCCATTGAATTTCAAGAGATAATGGTTAGATTCCCACTTGTTGGAGATGGTCATTCCCTGGCACTGATGTGGCACTGAAGTTACTTGCCATTTGTCAGACTAAGTCTGGATATTGTCCAGGTCTTGCTGCATTTGGACATGGGCTGCTTCAGTAGCTGAGGAGTCACGGCTGGTGCTGAACATTATGCAATCATGAGGGAACATCCCCACTTTTGATCTTATGATGGAAGAAAAGTCAACTGTAGAAACTGCAGTATTGTGAACATTTCTAGGCACCACACTTTAGGAAGGAAGTGAAATCATTAGGGAGGTTGCAGAAAAAAATCATGTTATTTGTTCCAGAGGGTGAGGAACTTCAGTTTTGTGGATAGGCTGGAGATGTTGGGGCTGACTTTCTTGCAGTAGGTAAGGTTGAAAGGAGATTTGGTGGAGATATACAAAACCACGAGGGGTCTGGACAGAATAGATAGGAAGAAATTGTTCCGATTGCGGGAAGGAGCAAGAACAGGAAGACACTGAATTAAGATGATTAGCAAAAGAAACAGCGGCAACATGAGGAAAAGTGTTGCTTACACAGAGAGTCATTAGCACCTGGAATGGACTGCCAGACAGTGTGGTGGAGGCAGATACAATCATGGCTTTCCAAAGAAACTTGGATCAAGATCTGAAAAGAAAAACATTGCAAGGCTATTGGGGAACAACAGGGGAATGTCGTTGGGCTCATTGCTCTTGCAGAGAGCCAGCATAAACACAACAGGCCGAATGGCTCCTACACTGTTGTAAGGATTTCATGATTAAATGACACACCATTGCTCTCCAAAGCCCAGTCTAGTGAATCACTCTCACCTGGATCCACTGTTAACAATCTAATCTTAAATAAAGCATGCCCAGCAATGGCCCTCTTTCCACCCACAGCTATCAGTATCATCTGCAGACATGGGGGTCAGTCTCCACGTGTGTGCTAACCTAACTCTACCTCTCCACCTCCTTTCTCAATGTTGTCAGATATTATTCAATTTCCTCCAATTAAACATTGGAAAGTGAAGCCACCATTTTCAACTCCCAGTTTCTTTTTCACAAATTCCATCTCCCTGGATATTGTTTAAGGTTGAATCAGGATGTACACATTGTCAGTATCTCATTCAACCCCAAGCTGTTGTTCTGAACCATTATCATTTCTCTCACCTCTACAGCATTGGCTTCCTCCACTCCTACCTTAGCTCATAGAATCATAGAATCTTACGGTACAGAAGGAGGCTATTCGGCCCATCGAGTCTGCACCGATTCTCTGACAAAGCATCCCACCCAGGCCCGATCCCCATACACTATATATTTTCCCCTCCAATCCTCTAACCTATACATCTTGGAAGACTAAGGAGCAACTTAGCACAGCCAATTCACCGAACCTGCACATCTTTGGACTGTAGGAGGAAACCGGAACACCTGAATGAAACCAAGCAGATATGGGAAGAATGTGCAAACTCTATGCAGACAGTCACCCAAAGTTGGAATTGAACCCGGATCCCTGGCAGTGCGAGGCAGCAGTGCTAACCACTGGCATGGAGGATTTCATCTGCTACAGAAACCCTCCTCCATGTCATTATCATCTCCACAAAACCTATGAACACGTTGTCCTTCCAGCTTCGAACTTTTGCGTATCTCTCCCTGTTCTTTGGCCAATCTTCAGCAGCCAGATGTGCAGGCTCCATGTTGTAGACATCCCGCTCTACTTCTCTGTCCCTCTCAATCCTTCTCTCCTCCTTTAGCATCAACCATTTTTGATGAAGCTTTGTCACCCCTCCCAAGATCTCATCCTCTGGATTGCCATCTGTTTATGTATGATTACGTCTCTGTGAAGCACCTTGCGATGAAGTGCCGTGAGTTATGCTGACTAACAAAACAGTCCAGCTCAATCAAAATTGAGGAGGGGGATGAAATACCCGCCCCCAGCAAGGGAACGAGGACACGAGTGCTGAGTGGGGCTCATGACCCATTGGCAAAAGTTGCCAGAAGTGGGAATGGAGGTGGGAATCCCGGAATCAGATCCCGCTCACCAATTTTGAAGGCCCAATTCCACAGAAATTCAGACTAAATAATACTATAATAATGCACATTCACATAAAAAAGAGTCCTATGACCTACATCTGGGAGTTAAAAACCATTTTAAAAGTGGACTCACAAGGTGTAGTAAGCATCAGAAGTAACCATTGCTTGCTGCAAAAATTAATATGCTGTATCATTTGTTTTATGGTCCAAATTTGATATTCCACTTGTCCAGCGGCTGTGACTTGTGTATTATTCATATCATTTTTCCCAACATAAAGCTATGTAAAGAGAAAATGCTTTAACATGTCTGAATTCCTGTAATTGTTCATTCATATTCTCACATTGTTTCAAAGTTAGTAGAAATTACAACTATTGCTATTATTGTCAATTGTGAATGATACCTACAATTGATAAAGGATTATTTACACTCCCAGCACAATCTTATTCCATCTCATTTAATCCTTTCCTACTTATAATTACTCAATATGTAAGCATATAAATTGGTGAAAGGAACACAGTAGGAAGCATTATTCTATGTTATTTCATTCCTAAAAGCTAAGTCTGTTTTTACTTTAATTACTTGTAATATCCTAGCATGTCACCACAAGTTGGGGCAGTGCCTAATAGCACTAAAAGGCCCTATCCAACTTGTAGTGTGGAATTGGGCCTTCAAAATTGGTGAGCGGGATCTGATTCCGGGATTCCCACCTCCATTCCCACTTCTGGCAACTTTTGCCAATGGGTCATGAGCCCCACTCAGCACTCGTGTCCTCGTTCCCTTGCTGGGGGCGGGTATTTCATCCCCCTCCTCAATTTTGATTGAGCTGGACTGTTTTGTTAGTCAGCATAACTCACGGCACTTCATCGCAAGGTGCTTCACAGAGACGTAATCATACATAAACAGATGGATGAGATCTTGGAAGGGTTGACAAAGCTTCATCAAAAATGGTTGATGCTAAAGGAGGAGAGAAGGATTGAGAGGGACAGAGAAGTAGAGCGGGATGTCTACAACATGGAGCCTGCACATCTGGCTGCTGAAGATTGGCCAAAGAACAGGGAGAGATACGCAAAAGTTCGAAACTGGAAGGACAATGTGTTCATAGGTTTTGTGGAGATGATAATGATATGGAGGAGGGTTTCCGTAGCAGATGAAATCCTCCATGCCAGTGGTTAGCACTGCTGCCTCGCACTGCCAGGGATCCGGGTTCAATTCCAACTTTGGGTGACTGTCTGCATAGAGTTTGCACATTCTTCCCGTATCTGCTTGGTTTCATCAGATTTTACAGGAAACGCACTTCCTTGTCACTTTCCATTTTGAATAATGGAGAGAGTTGGTGTTCTCATGAATAAATAGCCCACTGACCCATTGTCTAGGTTCACAGATCAAGAATATCAGTTGAATAAAATGCCAGAAAGCGGCAATGCCCATAAAATCAAGGGATCAGGGGATATAAGGGGGCAGGGGGGCATCAGGATATTGAATTTGATGATCAGCCATGAACAAAATGAATGGGAACTCAGGCTCAAAGGGCCGAATGGTCCACTCCTGCTTCTGTTTTCTATTTTCAATGTTTCCAAAACCATGTTCAACCTAGAGTCAATCTGCTACTGCTTTCAGAAGAGAAAAGGCGAAACGATTCAAAAACTGAGAAAGATAATATTAATGCCTATGACTGGTGGGTGATATTGTACAGCCATGATTAACATTACAGAAATAGCTGAGGGCTGTTCGTACACAACTTGGTTTGATTGAAAGTAACAGCACGGAATTTGTGATCCAAAAAAAAAGAAATAGATTTTAGCTCATGGTTTAAATCCCATCAATCTACTCTCAATCATCAGCAAAGTGATGGAAGCTGTTGTCAACTGCGCTATTAAGCAGCATTTACTCAGCAATAGCCTGCTCATTGATACTCAGTTTGGTTTCACCAAGACCACTCAGTTCCAGATCTCATTACAACCTTGGTCAAACAGGGACAAAAGAGGTGAGGTTAGAACAATTACCCTCAATATCATAGCAGCATTTAACTAGCCTAGCAAAATTAACGTCAATAAGAATTAGGGGAAAACTCTTCCCTAATTAAAGTCAACTTTTGAAAACATCTTGAATTACTTGTGAGTATGTTGTGTTGTTAGATTCCCTGCATTGTCAGGTCCTCAAACCAAAATGTGGGTAAACTAATCCTGCCGTGTGCACTGCAAAGAAATGAACAACTTCTCTAATTAGAGTCATACATAGCATAAAGTTAGATGGTTGTGGCTGTTGACGGCCAATCACCTCAGCCCTAGGACATCACTATAGAACTTCCTCATGTCAGTGTCCTTCACCCAGCCACCTGCAACTGCTTCAACCTTCCTTCCATCATTAGGGCAGAAGTGGGATGGATGTTCATTAATCATTGCACAATGTTCTGTTCCATTCACAATTCCTCAGGTAATAACATGCAAGCATTCAGCAAGACCTGGACAACAGTCAGGCTTGGGATCACAAGTGACAGCATAAAGCTTTTCAACCATCTACAAGGCACAAGTCAGTGCTATGATGCATGCCCGGAAGACTGCAGCTCCAACAACACTCAAGAAACTGAACACTATCCAGGACAAAGCAACCTGCTTGTATGGCACCCTCATAGCCACCTTAGACATACAGTCCCTCTGCCATTGGTGTAGTGCAATGGCAGCAATGTATGTTATCTACAAGATACACTGCAGCAACTTGCAAAAGCTCCTTCAACAGCATCTTTCAAACTGTAACCTCTACAACATAGAAGGACAAGGACAGGAGATGCATAGGAACACCACAACCTTCAAGTTCCTTTCGAGATTGCACACCAGCCTGGCTTGGAAATAAATTGCTGTTGCTTCATAGCTGCTTGGTCAAAATCATGAAATCACTACCTAACAGCATTGTGGATTCAATATACACTACACCAACCTCAGCAGGTCAAAGTGGCACCTAACAACCAACTCCTCAAGGGCAATCATGGATGGCCGTAAACACTGTTCTTGCCAGAGATAGCTACATCCCAGAAACAAATTAACAAAAAAGGAAGCTTAGTGTTCGGACTTCAATACATAAATAAATAAGGTAGGATTTGTTCCCTTTCTCCAGTGTCTCCATGGCAACAGCAGTAGGTGTCCTGATTTGACATTTTTCAACAGAACTGGTGGTGTACAATTTTGAAATTCTGTGGTTTATTGATTGATGTGTAGACTTTATAAAATGTGGGTACACATGAGCTGTTAAGAGAAGGTAAGAAAAAATACAACAGGAGACAAAAATCATTAGTCACTTGGTAATACAGAACCTGAATATTGCTGAAAAGAGTGACTTTTTGCCAAATCTGTTTGTCTTCCACTCTTCAGGACAAACACAAGAATTCCAAATTTCAGAAGATCACAACTATTTACATAACAGAAAAAAATGATGCTGACTGGTTGGCAAGTCGACTCTGGACGATGTATTGGCATGGACAAAGCAATTCAGAATTCTTGGTTTCCCCAAGTTCAATGATTGACTGATCAAACCAAACAGTATGTTCCTTCAGTTGTTTTTGTTATTCGTGAGACATGGGTGTCGCTGGCTGGCCAGCATTTATTGATGTGGAGATGCCGGCGTTGGACTGGGGTGAACACAGTAAGAGTTTTAACAACACCAGGTTAAAATCCAACCTTTAACCTGGACTTTAACCTGTGTTGTTAAAACTCTTACAGCATTTATTGCCCATCCCTAGTTGCCATTCTTCAGAGACCACATTGCTGTGGCTCTGGAATCACATGTGGGCCAGACCAGGTAAGGACGGCAGATTTCCTTCCCTAAAGGACATTAATGAACCAGATGGGTGTTTCCAACAATCAACAATGGTTTCATGCTCATCAGTAGAATCTTAATTCCAGATATTTTTACTTAATTCAAATTCCACCATCTGATCTGATTTGATTTGATTTATTATTGTCACATTTATTAACATACAGTGAAAAGTATTGTTTCTTGCGCGCTATACAGACAAAACATACCATTCATAGGGAAGGAAACAAGAGGGCAGAATGTAGTGTTACAGTCATAGCTAGGCTGTAGAGAAATCATAGAAATCATAGAAACCCTACAGTACAGAAAGAGGCCATTCGGCCCATCGAGTCTGCACCGACCACAATCCCACCCAGGCCCTACCCCAATATCCCTACATATTTTACCCACTAATCCCTCTAATCTACGCATCCCAGGACACTAAGGGGCAATTTTAGCATGGCCAATCAACCTAACCCGCACATCTTTGGACTGTGGGAGGAAACCGGAGCACCCGGAGGAAACCCACGCGGACACGAGGAGAATGTGCAAACTCCACACAGACAGTGACCCGAGCCGGGAATCGAACCCGGGACCCTGGAGCTGTGAAGCAGCAGTGCTAACCACTGTGCTACCGTGCCACCCCAAAGATCAACTTAATGCAAGGTAAGTCCATTCAAAAGTCTGACAGCAGCAGGGAAGAAGCTGTTCTTGAGTCAGTTGGTACGTGACCTCAGACTTTTGTATCTTTTTCCCAAAGGAAGAAGGTAGAAGAGAGGATGTCCAGGGTGCGTGGAGTCCTTAATTATGCTGGCTGCTTTGTCAAGGCAGCAGGAACTGTAGACAGAGTCAATGGATGGGAGGCGGGATTTGAACCCAGCTCCCCAGAACATTAGCTCAGTTTCTGGATTAATAGTCTAGTGATAATACCACTAGGCCATCGCCTCCCCATAAGGGATGCAATGGCCTAGTGTTTGTAAGAGGCAGAATATAGACCATACTCAACCAGCTTTGGCTCTTTTCAGCATTGTTCAAAAATCAATAAGGGGATTATTGCCAAACAACAGTCATGTCCGATTAGAGCAAACTTTTCTTTTAGGTTCCGCTGTGAGGGGCCACTTCCTACTGCCTGGGAGACTCTACATATTCTGCCCCATAAGTGACAACTAGAAGAGGTGTGAAAGCTATCCAGGCTGCCAGGTTTCCAATTTTCCTTGTTCAGGGGAAGTGTCTAGCAAGTACTCCTCAATTCTGGGAATTAGAGCATAATCTGTTGAGAATAAACACATCTGTCCAAGATTAATGACAGAGTAGCCAAAGCAGGGAATCACGCCATCGTGTAAAGGATTAGAAAACCTCTGTCTGAATTAGATTATTCTGCACAAATAATGGAAGTATGGCTATCTGTTCATACACTAGGCTGGCATAAAGACATGGATGCAACTGCAAGCCCTCAAAGGACATCAGACAAGAGGAGAGGAGACAGTAGCGAGCTGGTGAGTGTTTAAGTGAACGCTGATATGTGGTGAAATAGAACGTACTTCATTTCTGGTATTTTGCCAAGTTGCTGTTTATTTCTGTATATTTCAAATAGGGTATCTTTGGAGAATATTGTATTCTTGTGCGAGATGGTTTTCAGATTCATGTGTTTTATTGGTAAGTGGCGTGGAGCTTTTGGTAAATGTTATAGGCTTTTTTTGTCTTGAGATTTTTAACACACAAGATTCCTCCTTTTTGGGAGATGGGTTTTACTTTGTAGTTCATAAGGAATAATGGATGGGGATTTTTTTTTTCCAAAACCATGTGTGTTTTCCCTTGCAGAATTGTTCAGAAGGCTTTTCAGAAGGCTTAGGGCTTCTGTTTCAGTTTACAGGAGGGGGAAGGGTAGCTCAGGACTAAGTTGTTAAGGGATTTCTTTTGTACTGCAGAGCACTGTGTCACTGTGAGGAATAGGGATATGGTAACATGATTTATACAACTTTAGATTAATATGTACAACTAATCATTATGGCGGTCAGATGGTGGAGAGTAGTTTCTTGTCTAATGTTGCTGATGTATAAACGCAGCCCTCTTGGGATCTCAATCTGTGGAATATTTGTGGAAATAAGACATAACTTACCGCTGTGTCAATTATAATCAATTATTGTAACAAGTAGGATTACAATGTAAATTCAATTAATCAATTTTACAAACAAGGTGAATACTTCGGTAAAATAGTATGTACCTGTGCAGCTTATAAAGAAGGAAATGAATAAAACTTGCACAAATGTTGCTGTGGTTTTGATTGAAAAAATTCAGATTTTGACATTGTTCTCTTGGCGGTGTCACCATTTTCAGGCATCAAGTATAAACAGAATGCTGTAGTTTTTGGGATTGCCATTCGATTTGCGGAACAAGACCCACAGGAATGGTAAGGCCATTAATGAAACATCATCATTTCAGAGCGCTAAGTTTATTTTATCCACCAGTCAAGCTCACAGCCTCCACAGGTGCTGTCGCTACCTTGGTCTCGATGCAGATTGATGCTCGATGTTGTTAACCTTCAGAAAGAATGTTGGTAATGGCCCAGTAATTGTCCCAAGGTCAGCCCCTGCGTGACCTTTCTTTACCTGCAAATCCTAAGTGCTGCTCTGGAATTCCTTTATGTACAGCGTAAAACAAAAATGCCAAGTTTCAATTGTAACATAAGAATGAACTTGGAAGTTTCTTTCTTTTTGGTGAAAAGAATAAAATACACTCTCTAAAAGAGCAGGCATGTACTTCAAGTGATGGAGCACCCGGACACCCATTCAGAGGGCTGTGGTCAAACCGCGGTTCACACTGTCATTCAACTTGGCTTTTCAAGGTGGATAATCTTCACTGGTTCTCAGCCAGACAACTAGCAAAGTGGCCTCCTATCATCCAAGACAGGGTGTGAGTGACAACACTTTGCACCCCCAGAATCCTCGGTGTATTTGTTGGAATGCATCCAGTTGTGACTTCCTGGAATACCCTGCCTAAATTTGCAGGAACAGAGGAAGAGAAGGTCACTAAGTTTAAATACCCCACAGGGTTAGCCATCTTCCCAGTGGTGTATCATCACAGATATTCGCTGTCCCAAGATACTGCCAAAGTTGAGGGGTTCTGAGCTTTACACTATAGCATCATAGAATTCCTACAGTGCAGAAGAGGCCCTCCTGCCCATCGAGTCTGACAGAGTATCTTACCCAGGCCCTCTCCCCCGCCCTATTCCCATAACCCCACACCCCACACATTTACGATGGCCAATCCATAAACCTGCACATCTTTGGACTGTGGAAGGAAACTGGAGCACCCGGAGGAAACCCACGCAGACATGGGGAGAACGTGCAAACTCCACACAGACTGTGACCCAAGGCAGGAATTGAACACAGGTCCCTGGAGCTGTGAGACAGCAGTGCCAACCAGTGTACCATTGTGCCGCCCATTAAGATATCTGAAGTAAAGAAACCATTTTTAGAAAATGATCTGCAAGTTTTAAGCCTGGGAGCTACAAGGCTAGTGTGTCCAACATAGGCCGGTGGCAGGTATGGCCATATTCCCATTGAGAGTGAACTCTGGAGTCAGATCAGAATGAGACAAAAATGACACTGGATTTCGACTAACTTCCCTCCTCCTGTGATACTGCTGTACTGCAAAGGAAGAGACCAAGTGAAATTATATGAGCAGCCAGTGCACATCAAGGCAAATCTAGAGCTGCTTCTGATTTTCATGAAGGAAAGTTATGTCTGCATCGTTGCTGATTCCTGTCATTAATTAATTCAAATGAAGGGGTCCAAGTTTGACATGATGAGAAATCCTTTGAGTAAATGTTTTTCTTATGTCTGTCATACAGAATTAAATTACTGAGTGCAGGAATCTCTTTTGGTCTCTGATTGAAGTGGTTTTTTTCTGGTGTGGAAGGGTATCAGTGGGCCATTAGACAAGACAAGCAGAACATTCCCAATGTCTTCAATAGTTCACATGCTAACAGCAGAAACACCCCGACAGTAAATAATACACACTTTGACTCCATGTTATCCAACTGGCATTTTAAGGGCACTGGATTTTTTTTTTGCATATTTGGCATACAACTCAGCAAAATCCACCGTGGCCAGAATTCTCCAGTCTTGCACGCCGCTGTCAGCAAGAACGGAGAATTTGGTGCTCAGCCAAATCTCCTTTCACAGCAGCAGGACTGGAGAATCCCAGCTGAGGGCAAGGTTGGAAAATTCTGTCTCAGTATGTCATTAAAACAATGAAATAGTAAGTTTCACATTGTGATTGAGTGCTATTCAAATAGCCATGGTGACAGCTCTAGAAACTGCAACCAGATTATTTGACATTCATAACCATAGCTATCATCAGTAAACTTCTGAATCGCAGCTACATACAATATCTTGATGTTATGTTGTGTACATCATTCTTATTTGGAGAATCCATTAGAGTCAGTACCGGGCTTCACTAAATCATGTTGACCCTTATCAAAATGACAATTTGCAACAGCAAGCCTCTGAACTAGAAGAAAAGGAAGTTAATTTAACCATTGCATCTGATTTTTTCCCCGAAGTAAAGATTTCCAAAGATGTGGGCCGGAATTCTCCCATCCCGCCCGCCAGTTGTCTAGTGAAGTTGGGTGGGAATCTCCGGTTTCCAGGCGAGCGCGGCCAGAGAATCTCGCCCATGCAGATTAGGTGGATTGGCCAGACTAAATCACCTCTTAGTGTCCCAAGATGTGTAGGTCAACTGGATTAACCATGGTAAATGTGTGAGGTTACAGGCTTAGGGCAGGGAAGAAGGCTTGGGTAAGATATTCAGTCAGAGAGTCAGTGCAGACTCGACGGGCCGAATGGCCTCTTCTGTACTGCAGGGATTAGACCATAAGACATAGGAGTAGAATTATGCCACTCGGCCCATCGAATTTGCCCTGCCATTCAATCATGGCTGATATTTTTCTCATCCCCATTCTCCTGCCTTTTTCCCATAACCCCTGATCCCCTGATTAATCAAGAACCTATTTATCTCTGTCTTAAAGACACTCAATGACCTGGTCTCCATGGCCTTCTGTGGCAAAGAGTTCCACAGATTCACCACCCTCTGGCTGAAAAAATTCCTCCTCATCTCTGTTTTAAAGGATCGTCCCTTTAGCCTGAGGTTGTGCCCTTTGGTTCCATGCTTCAATGAAATCCCATCTTGAACATCCTACTTTAAGAACAAACTTGAAATTGTTATGAATAGGCAGAAGTTAACTAAGGAGAACAGGTGGGCGTCCCGTCATCCAAAAGAACTTGGAGATTGTGTTTCTGTGGTTAAGTAATTATTGAAGTTAATTTTAAAGAATACTTAATCATTTCAATTGGAGTACAAGTCTCAAAAAACAAGTCATGATTTACATAAACTAGGCTTGAGATTGTCCAACAACTCAGGGATTGCAGTGGTTCAAGAAGGCAGCTCACCACCACCTACTGAAGGGCAACTAGGATGGGTAATAAATGCTGGCCTACCCAGTGATGCCCACATCCCGTACATGAATTTTAAAAATATTCTACAGAACCAAAGAGCTAATTTTTAGATACAGTAAACCGTTCATGTCGAACGTTCTAAACATGACGGACTATACACAGAGACATTTATTTGTTTTTCCACATTTGTTCTCAGTCATGTAGACAACACTGACAAGGGCTGATTAATTGCCCATTTCAAGTAATCCTGATGGCATTTAGAGCCAGGTTGGGGTCACAAAGGTTAGGCAGAGATGGCAAGTTCTCTTCTAATTCTGGGCCCAGACTCATTGTGCTGACAGCAATCCCCAACTCAACGGGCATGAGGAATGCCAAAAATTATTTCTAGGGTCTCAGCTGCATGAACTGCTCCTGTTTCATCCCTTCAGAGCTAGCTCACGGCACGAGGGAAATCTATTTGAGGCCGACTGCCTCCCTAGTCATGGCCCTGTTAAGTCCTGAGAGGCGGTTTTGGAGAGGGTGAGTGGCGGGGGATGATAGATTGCCTGGGAACATTGAAGAATTCTGAGTGGGAGTTCCAGGATCTGCTGAATTCATGTGGCAACAAATTTTACTTATGAATCCTTCAACTAAGTGCATTTAGGCCCCAGATTAACATATTCAAGGTGCCAAGCAAATGCTTAAGGCGGTTGCCCAAAACACTTAAAAATTGACCCCCACAAATGTATTATTGGGATCCATGCCTGTGTGGATTGGGTGCAAACCACTCCATTACTAATTTGATATGTTTTATGGCTTGCAACCAATCCAAGCAGACATTACTAAATTTACTTTGCACTCATTTTACACTTGACAATTCCCCGACTGGGCAAGTGGTGTACTTCCAGCGTTTTGTAATTTATACTAAAAGCCCAGGACATTGTTGCAAAAGTACCGCAGGATAGTGTCCTAAGCCCAATCATCTTCAGCTGCTGCATCAATGTCCTTCCCGACGTGATAAAGTCAGAAGCACGGATGTTCGCTAATTATTGCAGTTTTTGGAATCATTCGCAACTCTTCAGGTAATGAAATAAAAATAGAAAATGCTGGAAATAATCAGCAGGCCTGACAGCATCTGTGGGGAGAGAAACTGTTAATGTTTCATGTCAAGGAACTTTCTTCAGAACTGAAGGGGATTGGAAATAATGTAATGGGCTGTGAACAGGTTGTGGGAGAGGCTTCAGTTGGGCAAGAACAAAATGGAACATTTGTGATAGCGTAAAGGTTAAATGTAAAACAAAAGTCAGACTACAAATGACAAAGTGAATGGCACTGTTTGTTACGAAAAAGGAAGGACTGTTCAACATGGGTGTGAATGGTAGATTAATGAACAGTCACCAAGGGGATGCAATGGCCTCGCGGTATTATCGCTAGACTATTAATCCAGAAGCTCAGCTAATGTTCTGGGGATCCGGGTTCGAATTCCACCACAGCACCTGGTGGAAGACTTACCTGGATAGTCACATGAGCAGCCTGGGAATGGAGGGATACAAACGATTGGTCTAGTTGGACCATGGAGCGGCACAGGCTTGGAGGGCTGAAGGGCCTGTTTCCTGTGCTGTACTGTTCTTTGTTCTTTGAATTTGAATTCAATAAAAAATATCTGGATGTAAGAATCTACTGATGACCATGAAACCATTGTCGATTGTCGGAAAAAACCATCTGGTTCACTAATGCCCTTTAGGGAAGGAAATCTGCCATCCTTACCTGATCAGGCCCACATGTGACAGCAATGTGGTTGACTCTCAAGTGCCCTCTGAACAAGGGCAACCAGGGATGGGCAATAAATGCCAGCCAGTCAATGATGCCATTGCCCCACGAATGATTAGAAAAAGAAGTTGTGTCCAAAAGATAAAAACTTGAAAAAACAAGATTAAGGCTGGCACCTGCAAAATAAAAACAAAATGGGGGGACAGAGTTTATAGTCTGATGTTGTTGAACTCAATTTTGAGTCCAGACGGCTATAAAGTGCCCAACTGAAAGAGGAGGTTCTGTTCCTCATGTCTGCATTGAGTTTCGTTAGAACACCGCAATAGGCAGAGGACAGACGTGGCAACATGTGAGCAAGGTGACAAGCAATTGGAAGCTCAGGGTCATGCTTACAGACTAAGTGGGGATGATCCACAAAGCGGTCACCCAAGCTGCATTTGGTGTCCTCAATGTAAAGGAGACGGCATTGTGAGCAGCGAACACCATGTACTCAATTCAAAGTACACATAAATCGCTGCTTTTACCTGCGATGATTGTTGGGACCTTGGGCAGTGAGAAAACGGGAGGTAGAAGAGTAGGTTTTATACCTTCTGCGTGGGATAATACCATGGGAAGGGGGTGACCCCCAACACCCCAACTCGAGGGTGATTGAGGAGCGGACCATAGTGGGTCACGGAGTGCACAGGGTTCCTACAAAATGCTGACAGGGGAGGGGAGGAAATAGATGTTTGGTGCTGGCCTCATGCTGGAGGTAGAGGAAGTTCCATTGAAAATGGAGGCTGAATGGTTGGGTGGGAAGTGAGGACATGGGGAACACTATCACAGTTCTCAGAATGAGAGCAGAAGTGCAAAAGATGGGTTGCATGTGGTCGAAAGCCCTATTAACCATGGCAGGGGAGAAAATCCTTGGCTTATGGCAGTCATGCACAGGCCCTCTCACTCAACTTTTTTTCCTGCGCACTTTATCATTGCCATTTCCTGCTCTCACCCGAAACTTGAAAACTTCACTAACTTTGCTTTCAGATCTCCTCTCTCTCATTTTCAGGTGGTTCATCTCCAACTCTTGACTCCTCTGTCTCCATTTCTGGAGGGATCTGTAAACACAGACAATGACTTTGAATTCATGAATTGGGACAATGGACTAACTATGACATGGAGATGCCGGCGTTGGACTGGAGTAAACACAGTAAGAAGTCTCACAACATCAGGTTAAAGTCTAACAGGTTTATTTGGTAGCAAAAGCCACTAGCTTTTGGAGCGCTGCTCCTTCAGGAGCAGCGCTCCGAAAGCAAGTGGCTTTTGCTACCAAATAAACCTGTTGGACTTTAACCTGGTGTTGTGAGACTTCTGGCAATGGGGTAACAACAGGGGCAGCAAGGACAGACATATTGGATGCATTATGCACAAACAGTAATATTCTTTTATTGCACATCTTCACCATACAACTCAAAAGTACTAAATTATTCTGCTTGTAAATCAAAATACAATGTCTGCAGAGTTCATTTTGCCTTCAAACATTCGAAAACTTTTGTTTAATCATATATCAATTGACTATTCTTTTCAAGTTGAAAGAAGACGTGTTTTCAATCATAAAACATATGCAGAAGTGATTTTTCTGCAAATTTCCCAGTACGAATGGAAAGGGTAATTGTGCTTGCAAACTCCGTAAATGGCTGTTATAGTAAACCATTTGGTTACCAAAGCACTTTACATGGAAATAGGAGAGGATCCAAAACTATCGTTGCACGAAAGTGGATAAGGTGACTGTTTGAATGCACGCGTGGTGATTTAGAGAGCACAACTTCTAAATAACAGGATCTTATGCAAGCATGTGTTATCCTATTTTAAATTAGACATTATGGGAGATAATTTTCTGTATACTTTCTGTAAACTTAACAAAATGTAAACAGTAGGTTGACTATTTTTCACTGGAGTTCAGACGAATGAAGTGGGATCTCATAAAGACTTAGAAAATTCTAACAGGACTAGACAGGGTGGATGCAGGGAGGATATTCCCGATATTGGAAGAGTCCAGAACCGGGGGAGGATTCAGGATAGACCATTTAGGACGGAGGTGAGGAGACATTTCTTCACCCAAAGAATGGTGAGCCTGTGGAATTCATTACCACAGGAAGTAGTTGATGCCAAAACATTGAATGTATTCAAGAGGCGGCAGGATATAACACTTGGGGCGAATGGGATCAAAGGTTATGGGGAGAATGCAGGATTAGGCTATTGAGTTGGACATTCAGCCATGATTGTAATGAATGGCGGAGCAGGCTCAAAGGGCCAAATGGCCTCCTCCTGCTCCTATCTTCTATGTTTCTATGTTTCCATTGTCAGGGTAAAGCTCGATAGATCCTTGATTAACAAAGGGGTGAAAGGTTATCAGTGGTCACCAGGAATGTGAGGTTGAATCATATCAGCCCTGATCTAACTGAATGGTGGAACAGGCTGGAGGGGCCGAGTGGCCTACTCCAGCTCCTGATTCATATGTTGTTAAAAAGAGCAAACCTGGTCGAAGGTTGTACTGAGTGTTTAATTGATTTGTGCTACTGTTCTGTTAAAACTTTATTCAGATAATTTCTAACTGATAAGAAACGGAGGCAGAGTTAAACATGAAAAGATAAAAGGTGGAATTTTACAACCTTGTCTTGCCCGTTTTGCAGCAGGAAAAGTCGTAAAATTGGGAGAGATGCGGCTAGCGGGAATGGCGCCCATTTTTGCACCCATTCGCATTTTACCAAAAAAAATTGACGCGATTGGGACCCCGCCCAAAACGGACAAAACGTCACTTCGCATATTTTTTGCATTCATCACAGTGTAATTAGTGAGTCGCACTCCCAATCGTCCCAGCTCACCGGCCTTATCCACCTCGTTCGCTGCAGCTGGAACCAGTGAGGAAAATACCTCCTTTATAAACGCCGGATTCAGGCACTGGAGCAGTGAGGGTGAGCGAGGAGGTAAGGCTCTGCTTTCAAACTGCTCTGTGCTGCTGAGGGAGGGTTGTTTCGTGGCAGCCATGCTGTGTTTTGAGCCAGGGGTGCCTCTGAGTGTGTGGGGGGTGGTGGGTTGTTGTTCATGGGGTCCGACTTCGGCCTCTCAGCACGGACCCGGGTCTGAGCACTGACTCCGGGTCCTAGTGCTAGCAGCAGCAAGCAATGTTGCTGGTGGGGGATGGGCTGGAAACACTCAGAACTGGCAGTGGCCAGCTTCAGGACTTGTCAAGCAGCACTGCCTGTGGCCAATACTGCATGGGCTCTGGGTGTGTGTGTGTGTGTGCGTGTGTGCGGGGGAGTGGGGGGGGGGGGGATATGGGGAGTGTGTGTTGCTGGGGGGCTGTGGGGGGATATGGGGAGTGTGTGTTGCTGAGGGGCTGTGGGGGGATATGGGGAGTGTGTGTTGCTGGGGGTCTGTGGGGGGATATGGGGAGTGTGTGTTGCTGAGGGGCTGTGGGGGGATATGGGGAGTGTGTGTTGCTGAGGGGCTGTGGGGGGATATGGGGAGTGTGTATTGCTGGGGGGCTGTGGCGGGGATATGGGGAGTGTGTGTTGCTGAGGGGCTGTGGGGGGATATGGGGAGTGTGTATTACTGGGGGGCTGTGGGGGGATATGGGGAGTGTGTGTTGCTGAGGGGCTGTGGGGGGATATGGGGAGTGTGTATTGCTGGGGGGCTGTGGGGGGGACATGGGGAATGTGTGTTGCTGGGCTGGGGCAGAGTGGATTTCTCTAACTTTTCCTACTGTCTCTCCCCCTCCCCACTACCCACTCCTCTCCAGATTGACGAGATGGTTTTTGCAGTGCCACCCATTGATCTTTCTATTTTTTTGGTTATTGCTGGAGCTGAGGAGGAGGAGCTGGAGGGTGAATTGTGGGCACAGGAGGCCCAGGTCACACCACTCACAGGCGTGGCTGTGAAAGTGACGACCGCCTTAAACCTTTACGCCTCTAGGTCCTTCCAGACCGCCAGCAGAGACCTTTGTAGCATTTCCCAATCATCCGTCCACAAGTGTGAAGGAGGTCATGGGTTAATTCTAGTGATAGCTACTGAGTATGTGCATGAGGAGATATGTCACAGCGATGTCACTCACTGAGAGTGTGAAGCATCTCAGAGAGTATCTCTGCCTATGTTTTCATCTTATTTAACCTTTGTAAATAGTTAGCATGTAAATCAGACATGTCCAATCTTTTCGCAGGGGACCACATTTTAGAACCTTTCTCAAGGGGCCGATGAGCAAATTTCAGAAAGGTAACATAGGAACTAGGAGTAGGCCCTGCTCTTTGAGCCTGCTCTGCCATTCAATATGTTCATGGCTGATTGCTGATAAGACCATAAGACATAGGAGCAGAATTAGGCCACTCGACCCATCGAGTCTGCTCCGCCATTCAATCATGGCTGATATTTTTCTCATCCCCATTCTCCTGCCGTTTCCCCATAACCCCTGACTCCCTTATTAATCAAGAACCTAAATATCTCTGTCTTAAAAACACTCAGTGACCTGACCTCCACAGCCTTCTGCTGCAAAGAGTTGCACAGATTCACCACTCTCTGGCTGAAGAAATTCCTCCTCACCTCTGTTCTAAAGGATCGTCCCTTTAGCCTGAGGTTGTGCCCTCTGGTGCTAGTTTTTCCCACCAGTGGAAACATCCTCTCCACGTCTACTCTATCCAGGCCTTGTAGTATCCTGTAAGTTTCAATAAGATTTCCCCTCATCCTTCTAAACTCCAACGAGTAGAGACCCAGAGTCCTCAACTGTTCCTCATATGACAAACTCTTCATTCCAGGGATCATCCTTATGAACCTCCTCTGGACCCTTTCCAAGGCCAGCGCATCCTTCCTTAGATATGGGGCCCAAAAGTGCTCACAGTACTCCAAATGGGGTCTGATCAGAGCCTTATTCAGCCTCAGAAGTACATCCCTGCTCTTGTATTCTAGCCCTCTCAACATGACTCAATGCCTTATTCCTTGTTTCTCCCCAAAACCCTCAATGCCATTATAATACAAGTGAAATCTACCTCTTTCTTGAATACATTCAGTGACAAGGCCTGCACAGCCTTCTGTGGTGGAGAATTCCACAGGTTCACTACCCTTCGAGTAAAGACATTTTCTGAAATGGTCTAACCTGTATCTTGAGACTGTGTCCTGTGGTTCTACCGCCCTCAGCTCCCTGAGCCCCACTCCTCGACTCCCTGGGCCCTGCTCCTCAGCACTCTGACCCTCAACTCCCCAACACCCATCTCCCTGAGCCCCGCCTCTCAGCTGCCTGAGCCCCGCTACTCGACTCCCTGGCCCTCAGTTCGCCAGCGTCAAACTCACCGCCACTCTCGGCTGCTCCTCCAATCACAGATTGTTTCTCTCTCACAAACATGGGAAAGAAATGACCTCTGATTGGAGGAGCCGCTCCACGCTGATTCTTCCATTCGAACGTACCTGCCTGAGCAGCATTTTGAAAACTGGCTCCGGGGGCCACATACAGGGGCTTCGAGGGCTGCCTCAGGTCATTGAGTGTCTTTACGACAGAGATAGATAGGTTCTTGATTGATAAGGGGATCAGGGGTTATAGGGAAAAGGCAGGAGAATGGGGATGAGAAAAATATCCGCCATGATTGAATGGCGGAGCAGACTCGATGGGCCAAGTGGCCTAATTCTGCTCCTGTGTCTTATGGTCTTTGGCCCTCAAGCTGCCTACTGGACAAGCCTGATGTGAATAAATGGTTTTTGAACAAAAGAGCATTACCTCCAGCAAGATCTTTTCTAGAATAAGAAGCCAATGAGTCCCAAGATAAACCCACAATAACTGGTTCAAGATCATAACCTCTATCCCATTTCATTTCCTCTTCCCTTGTTGTTCTCTGTTTTGTTTTCTCGGACAGAAACTGTTCACCATTTTGCCTTTCACTTCTCATCTGGACACATCTTTTGTTTCTTTGCTGATCTCACTGTCAGTTCCCTTGGTGTTGCACCATGAGTCCTTTTATCAATTACTCTCTACTGCCCTCCATTCTATCTCAGACTTTCCCCCCCTTTCACTTGTTTAAACCAATGGCATTTTTAACTTTTCTCAGCTGCGATGGAAGATCATCGATTTGAACTCTGAACCATGGGCCCTATTTTACCATTGCGTCACGCCCATTTTCGGGCAAGAAAACGTGGTAAAGTTGGGTGTGAGGCCATTAACGCGATCCGCGCCTGCGTCCGAGCCAATGGCCATTTAACTGAGATCCGGGAATGGCCGCGATCCAATTCACGCCCGAAACGGGCACAACGGTGATTTAAATGTATTTGCATGCATTTAAGTTGAATTAATGAACTGTCCGCCCAACTTTATCAGCATTTCCCCCTTTACCACCGCGTTCGCCGACCCGGAATCGCGCCGAAGTGAACCTGCTGAATAAAAGTCTGAATCGGGCGCTCCAGCTTTTCGCTCCCAGACCACTTTCTCCGCTTTTTGCAGCCCAGGAGCGATGTGACAGGCGCGCTTTTTCAAATTATTTTTCTCACTGTGCATGCGCAGTTCAGAGCTCCGATCGTTTCGGGTGCACTAAGCCCCGCCCACAGCGCGAATGGGACCTGCGATTTTCTTTTCAGGCAAAGTACATATGGGAGCGCCTGAAAGCTGATTTCCAAGTCGGATCTGAATTGCGCCCAGATTCAGCACTTAGAATGAAAATGGTAAAATCAGGCCCCATGTTTCTCTTTCCGCAGAAGCTGCCTGACCTGCTGGATATTTTCCAGGTATTCAGTTGTTATCGCTAAAGATAAACTAAAAGTCTGTTCTGATCCCAGGTCAGAGCTGGATTAGTCCTGCTAAGGACGACATGGTAGCACACTGGTTAGTGCTGCTGCTTCAGAGCGCCAGGGACCTGGGTTCGATTCCCGGCTTGGGTCACTGTCTGTGCCGAGTTTGAACGTTCTCTCTGTGTCTGCACGGGTTTCTTCTGGGTGCTCCGATTTCCTCCCACAGTCCAAAAGACGTGCTGGTTAGGTGCATTGGCCATGCTAAATTCTCCCTCAGTGAACCCGAACAGGCGCCGGAGTGTGGCGACTGGAGGATTTTCATAGTAACTTCATTGCAGTGTTAATGTAAGCCTACTTGTGACAATATATAAAATAGAGAAAAAATAAAGGGCAAGATTTCAAATATATAGAAGAAAGTACCAACAACTATTTGTGTTCATAGGGAGCCTTTAATGTAATAAAATGTCCTATGATAGATTTTCATTTTCTGTAAATGCACATTAACCTGACACAGAGGTTTATTCACACATCCGATAAGCATTCGAGATTTTCATACAGTCTGTGCCAGGTTGAGATCTGGAGGGTGAAACTGAAAATCTATCCCGATTTTATTAAGAACTCATGTTTAACGTGCAGATTTCCCATTTCTTTTTTTCACTTCCCCATCAGAGCTATTTCTCTTCTTAATTTTCCCTTAACATGAAAAGTACATGAACAATCTACAGATTCATTGTGAAGCTTTGATCAATGCTTACTTAATTAATGAAAGATTCTATGGGAATTTTTGTGGCAATTGTAAAAAGCAAAAGTGACGAAGTCGCAACTACTTGCACACAATTCAAACGGTACACTGCGCACACTGTTACGTTCCCTGGAGCAGTAAGATGCACTGAATGTCTCGTATCTAGCCTCTTTCAGCCTTTTTCATTTGTAGCTATTGCTGTTTGAATGAATAAAGTTGCCAGAGTGCTGAAAGAAAACAAAAGCACCACATGTATGGTGTCAAGGTGCTGTACTTCATTGTCTTGTTCCACAGCTCTCCAAGTACTAACCTGCTCTATTTCTGTGCTGCTTTTATTGTAAAAATTTTCCCATGCAATGCATTGGCTGACACAGCAGTTCAGCGAGTCAGTTTATTACTGTCTCCTGCTAATTATCCAGGAGCAGCTTTGGTGATACCTCGTCACTACAGAAGATGCATACCATTGTAATCCTCTCATTATGTTTCCCGCTACAATCACTTAGACCAGTCCTTGCTCCCTGTGACAGGCTATTTATGAGTCTGGACTTCTCACCAGGGACTTTCATTAGTGGAGACTAGCAAAGTTAATGAACAGCTTTGAATAAAGCTGGAAATGGTTATTAATGGAAGAAGGATCATTTCCAAAAGACTTTGTTTTCATTGCTCAAAGGTGCAGATGTCTTTTTAAACTTTCGTTTTCCCACTTTTTGCCCTTCTTTTCTCGAAGATTATAACTTGCGCTGAAGTGTGATTTCATGGGTCGAGTCTATCTCATTCAAGCAGTTAAGCATAATGGGTGAGCTTGGATGAGAGCCTTGGCAGATCTGTGAACCTTAGTAAGCCTGTTTGAAAATTCAAGGTTCATCTGTTCCAAGCCCAGAAATAATGAAGAACAATTGCAAGCAGATTTCCGGATATCCTGAGACTTGCTCAGAACAAAAATGACACAAAGACATTTGACTCTTTGATTATTGTGCCCAACCGAAAGCTTCCAACGGGATTGCTAATGGGAAGGCTGTACAGGTTCACTTAACACTTGGGTTCATCTTGGATCATATTAACTCTTAAAATAACCCCCAAGTCAAGAGTGATTTTGTCCTCGATAAAGATAGAATTACTGTTTGATTTTAGCTATTTCTGACCATGCAATGCAATGGTTAGCACTGCTGCCTCTAGCGCCAGGGACCCGGGTTCGATTCCCGGCTGGGGTCACTGTCTGTGCGGAGCCCGTACGTTCTCCCCGTGTCTGCGTGGGTTTCCTCCGGGAGCTCTGGTTTCCTCCCACAGTCTGAAAGTTGTGCTGGTTAAGTGCATTGGCCAAGATAAATTCTCCTTCGGTTTACACGAACAGGCGCTGGAATGTGCCAACAGGGGGATTTTCACAGTAACTTCATTGCACTGTTAATGTAAGCCCGCTTGTGACACTAATAAATGAACTTAAACTCAGCAAACCCAACTTTATAATGATATACAACTGAATAGGCAAAAAATCCTAGACACATCTGTAACTTACTTTTAATCCTTTGATTTTTTTACAAATAACTCATGCAAATTCTCTGCTTTTCTGGAATTGTGTTGTTACGAGGATGCGGGGTAGGATTTTACGGCCTTGCTCGGGTGAGATCGGAAATTCTCGCCTAAGGTCAATGGAGATTTCCGTTGCCGGACCCTCGCCCGCACCGATTCCGTGGCGGGCAAGGCGGTAGATTTCCGACCGTGTAATTTTTTTCAAAAAAGATACAGGACAAAATTTTCCATTTTTTTCCAAGTGCTGGACCAGGTGAGAAACGTGCAGCTCGCCAGCTGCACAGCTGGATTTTTTCTCCATATTTTCCAGCACTCAGTAACAAAAATCTGGTGGTGTGTCTCACGCTATCGCGCTGGCGGAGTGTGGTCTGATAGAGCTGGCAACATCAGCTCTCCAGGGATTGGGGTGCCCTTTTTAAAGATGGCCTCAATCTTAAACAGAACAAAAATGAAAAAGATGCCCCCCCCCATGAATGTGGAGACTACTCCCATCATGCACTCCCCCCCCCCCTCCCCCCGCCCTCTCCTCCCACAGGGTCACGAGGTCCACAGCCCCACATTGAGGGCCCCCTCCATATGGACCTCCCCAAATGAAGCCGCCCCCTCCCCGGCAGTGCCCCCTTACATCCTGGCACTGTCCCCTGAGGGGAAAGGGGGCAGTGCCAGGGTGCCAATGGGCAGTGCCAAGGTGCATTACCAGGGTGCAGGGAAGTGGGTCGGTCCTTGTCAGACTGGGACCCACTGGGCCTGCAGTCAACTTGCTATGACTAACTAGAGGGTGATAGTATGTTTTAAATCACTCTTTATTGTTTTCAAGTTTTAAGTTTTTGGCAATAAAGATTTTTGATTTGTGGTGAAATTTAATTGAAATTCTCAATTTCTCAGACTTCACCGCCAAGGTCACAACCCACCCCCTTCCCTGCGGTGGTGAGAATAGGCAGCATCGGGATGGACGCAGCGCTTCTAGATTTAGTCCTGGCTGCCATATTTTTTCTGCCCTGCCTCAGTTGTTATCCTGCTGAAAAGCTGGCCTAAGGAGACGGACTTCAATTAGTTAAAACAGGGGATTGAGCTTGGCACGGGAGCCTACCTCGTGCTCCGCTGAGTCGTCCAACAGATTAGCAAAATAAAAAGATTGCTTCAACCTGTTTGCGCCGATTAACCACATGGTTCCTGTGCGTGCAGCAGTGCCACCTGACCTCTATATATCTCCTTAATGAAGTTAACAGAGCAGCAATTTCAACGAACCTTGTAAGAGTGAAAAGTAAAGTGAAGCCATTCGCAAGCTGGGCTCCCTGATGGAACCTGTCACTTATGTTTTTCAGGTCACATACTGAGAAGAGCAATTAAAAAAAGAGGGGCTCGCCAACCTCGACAGCTTAATCATTAAAGCTCTGGTTGTGTTCAATGATGAATTGCTGGTAAGAGTGAAACATGCTGCTGGCCATTAATCTGCAGCAATTCAGGATGAAAGGCACATTGTTTCAGAAGCTTCTATTTGGTAATTAACTGGTTATCCCCAAAAATGATACATGGTCCAGTGTGAACCTATAGAACTGCCTGGCTGTAGATAATAATGTTGAACAGCTGGAACCTCCTGAGAGCTATTCATTCCTTTTCTATTATAAGCCTCAGCTGAAAAATGACACTTGGTCTGCACTAACTGGGTGAAAACACATGAAGCAGTAAGTTTAAATCTACTGCTACTCTCTGCTTAGAAGAACATCATAGAGAAAAGCGAAGACATTTGTAAGGACGGTAAATGGGGAATCTTAGTTTTTTCAGAGTCTGGCACCAGTATTTTGCTCGTTTATCTTCAAAACTGATCTAAATTGTTAGCGATGGTAAGGTTTTATTAATTGTAGCAATGTTTACTGGTAGTAGTGAAGGATATTGGGATAGCGGTGGTTCTTGATTGTAAGTTGATTAAGAATAAAGTAATTCACACCAAATAAAGATGGCAAGGCGATGATGTGTTGCAACTGCAGAACGTGGAAGTTCCTGGACACCGGGGTGATCCAGGGCAATCACGTCTCCGGTAAGCGCTTGGAGCTTGAGCAGCTTTGGCTCAGAGTCACGGAGGCTGAGCTGGAGACACTGCAATGCATCAGGGAGGAGCAATGTTTCCTGAATGGTGCGTGGTGGCAGAGTGGTTAGCACTGCTGCCTCACTGCGCCAGGGAGCTATGCTGGATTCCGGCCTTGGACTGTGCTGGGTCTGCATGTTCTCCCACCGGTGCTCCAGTTTCCTCCCACAGTCCAACGATGTGCAGGTTAGATGGATTGGCCATGACTAAATTTCCCCTTAATGTCCCAAGATGTGTAGGTTAAGGGGACTAGTGGGGTAAATATGTGGGGTTGTGGGGATAGGATGGGATGTTCTTGGAGTGTCAGTGCAGACTTGATGGGGTGAATGATCTCCTTCTGCACTGCAGGGATTCTATGGATTCTAGGACACTTTGGACTAGGAGGCAGTCGGACGCCTTAGAATTGGGTCTTTTGATTTGGTCAGTGGTCAGTGACAGGGTTTGGGGCATCTGCTCTGAAAAGGAGGTGAACTTTCAGTGAGAGGAGGAGGATCCAGTATTCATGTCTACATAGGTAGATTTAGGACAGAGGTTGTGCTGAGGGAATATGAGCAGCAAGAGGCTAAATTAAAAAGCAGAACCTCAAAGGTAATAATCACTGGATTATTACCTCGGTCAATAAGCAAACTGGTATAGGGTAAATCAGATTAGAGAGTTAAATGCATGGCTCAAAGACTGGTGTGGGAGAAATGTGTGGGCGGCACAGTGGTTAGCACTGCTGCTGCATCACAGCGCCAGGGTCCCGGGTTCGATTCCTGGCTTGGGTCACTGTCTGTGTGGAGTTTGCACATTCTTCCTGTGTTTGCGTGGGTTTCCTCCGGTGCTCCAGTTTCCTCTCACATTCCAAAGCTATGTGGGTTAGGATGATTGGCCCTGGTGTCGGGGGTTAGCAGGGTAAATAAGTAGGGTTATGGGGATAGGGCCTGGGTGGGATTGTGGTCGGTGCAGACTTGATAGGCTGAATGGCCTCCTTCTGCACTATATAAATGGGTTTTGATTCATGGATACTGGACCCAGTATTAAGAAAAGTGAGAGCTGTACCATTGGGACAGGCATCACCTGAACCGTTCTGGGAGGGACCATTGTTCTGGTGTAACTAGGGCAGTAGAGGGGACTTTAAACTAAATCATTGGGGTAATTAGAGATCAGGTTTAGGAAAATGTGATAAATTAAAAAGAAAAGACGTGGCAAATAAGCAAGGTAGGAATTAGGGAGCTTGGCAGGGAGGGTCAGAGTGTACAATACTAAGGCTGGGATTTTCAACTCCCGTTCATGTGGTTCGGGTTCTGTCATAGTGCGGAAAGTATCACAAGAAGGTCAAAGTCGCGTTTCATAACAACGTCAAACCAGAAAGTGATTGCCCACCATCCTCCCGCATCCCCTCCCGACACCCCTCCCGCCCCCCCCCCACCATCCCCCCCGCATCCCCTCCCAACTGCCCCCCCCCCCCCCCCCCCCACCCCCCCACCCCCCCCCCCACCCCATCAATGACAGACCACGTTTCTCAATGTTTAATGTCAGGAACATCATTATAATAAATGAACATATAATTATCAGGCCCTACGGCAGAATTATCCGCACGTCAAATAATTCTTCCACTGCAGCATGATATCAAAACGGCATGAAGGCACAACTGGTCTAAGAAGTTGTGCACCTGACCAGCAGTACTCCCAGGGGAGCTTGAAGGTGAGACAGGGTCATACCTGGTTAGTGCTCAGTTAGTGCCAGGGTAGCGCCTGGGTGGTGCCTGGGTAGTGCCAACTTGATGTCAGGGTAGTGCAGGGCCTGCAATGGGTGCCATGGGGGTGCCTGAGTAAAGATTGTTTCCTATTTTGCTAGCTGAGCCTTTCAAAATGGCACCTGGATCATTGAGTGTCTGATTTGATAGTATGGCGGATGAATCATAGGCTGTCCCCCAGCAGTGCGTGTCGTGGAACCCGTGACTTCAAGTTTTTTTTCTAAGTCCTTAACGATATGGTGGATAAAGTCGTCACTGCCAACGGCAGCTTCTACACCAGTTTTCCCACCTGACATCGGCCTTTGCCGATATTAGAGAAAATCCCAGCCGAAGAGTACTCCAGCAGTTAAGTCCAGAAATTACAAAGAAATTAAAAAGGCAAAAGTAAAGGCTCTATATCTGAGTGCACATATAATTCATAACAGAACAGTGGAATTGATAGCACAAATAAATATAGATGATCTGATAATCCCTGCAGAGACATGGCTACAAGATGGCAAACACTGAGACCTGAATATTTTCAGAAGTACAGACAGGAAGCTCGGTAAAGGTGGAGAGGTAAATAAGGATGCCATTGGTATAATAAAGAAAAATGGCCCTAGTTCTTGGAGATCAAGATGTAGGATCAATTTGGATGGAGGTGAGAAATAGTCAAGATAGGAAATCACCTTGGGGATTTATAGGCTCCTGAACAGTAAACACAGTGTAGGATTGGAGCTGTTGAGGAAGAAACGGTGATAATCATAGGTGATATTAATCTACATATAGGTTGGATGAATCAGATTGACAAAGATAGCCTGGATGAGAGTGTTTTTGGGACAGTTTCTTAGAACAGCACATTTTAGCACCAACCAAAGACCAGGCTGTACTGAAGCCACTCTTGTAAACCTTTCTGCACTCTCTCTAATGCAATCACATCCATCTTAATGTGTGGCACCCAAAACTGTATGCAATATCCCAGCTGAGGCCTCATTACTGTCTTGTATAAGTTTAGCATAACCCCCTTGCTCTTGTCCTCTATGCCCCTATTAATAAAGCCTCGAATACTATTTGCTTTATTAACTGCTCTCTCCACCTGTCCTGCCACCTTCAATGACTTTTGCACATATACACACTGCTCCTGTACCCCTTAAAAAATTTACCCTTTACTTCATATTGTCTCTCCATGTTCTTCCTACCAAAATGCATCACCTTACGCTTCTTTGCATTGAACTTCATCTGCCACCTATCTGCCCACTCTGCCAACTTATCTATATTCTTCTGAAGTCCCAGGCTGTTCTCTTCACAGTTTACAATGCTTCCAAGTTTTGTGTCATTCGCAAACTTTGAAATTGTCCCCTCCACACCAAGGTCTAAATCATTCATATATATCAGGAAGAGCCCACCCAGGTAAAAGTATAAAGATCTTTAAAAATCTAAACCCATGCCCCGATCTTTGCAGCACACCCTCACATACATAAGCATGCAAAATTACAAGTTCTACAGTGGAAGTTACTCTTTGACCAAAGTAAAATTCACAGCTAAAAGGCAAGAAAATTGAGTTCACTGTTTGAGTCCTTCGCTGATATCCTTGGCTAAGGCAGAATTTTTCCATGGTAGCCTTGAGATTCCAGTGGAGTTGAGGCTGATGTAAACTGCAATTTCTGGAGACAGTCTGTTTTAAATGTAACCCGTCTTTTCCAAAAGTCAATGCGATTGTACCTCAGGTTCTTTTTGATAAAATTTCTCTTTCTCTGTTGTGGCTTCCAAAATGAATCAGAGATAGGGCCTTGGACTTGAGAGAGAGCGAGAGAGATGGTGTTACTGCTTCTTTGGCAGATTTCTTCCAGACTCTCAATTTTAGCACTTTGGGAGTTGCAATAAAATATAATTCAAAATAGTTATTCTGGTCACATTACATTTCTCCCTGTAGTGATTTCAGAAAGTAATTGATTAGATCATGTCTTGACAGACCTTGGCTATTGTTATGGCCAAGATGATTAGTTTCTTTAATGTCCTAGCCATTAATTCCTGAATGATCCCTCTTCCTTCTTGATGAGAAAAGAAGAATACCTTCCATGCAGCTATTATCCCCATAGACTTTCTGTTTCTGTTTGAAATGCAGTTCTATAGCTACATAAACAGCTAGCATGATAGCACAGTGGTTAGCACTGCTGCCTCACAGCACCAGGAACCCGAGTTCAATTCCAGGCTTGGGTTACTGTCTGTGTGGAGTTTGCAAATTCTCTCCGTGTCTGCGTGGGTTTCCTCTGGGTGCTCCAGTTTCCTCCCACAGTCCAAAAGACATGCTGGTTAGGTGCATTGGCCATGCTAAATTCTCCCTCTGTGTACCCAAATAGGGATGGCGACTAGGGGATTTTCACAGTAACTTCATTGCAGTGTAAGCCTACTTGTGACACTAATAAATAAACTTTAACTTTAATTATAGAAAAGCAAATATTGAGGGACTGTGCAGTTTCAGCAAATCTTTGAAGTAATTCTTGACGTCAGCAGATGTCTAATGTCATAGGAGGCAGCTTGGCATGTCTTAACAGTAATCCACATTGGAACCTTCCTGAAACTGGCCACTTGTAGTACCAGACATCAGGTGACCTGTGGCAGCTATCAGTGTTTTTCCTTGCTTTTTTAAAAACTAATTTTAAAGCAATTAAATATATATTTGATCAGCAAATGAAATTAAAGATTCACATCATACAAGCACAATGTCACATCATTGTGGCACAGTGGATTTCAGGTCCTAACCACCCACTGCTTGAAAAAGATTTTCCTCATGTCACCATTGCTTCTTCTGCCCATTACTTTAAATCAGTACCCTTTGTTTCTTGATCCTTCTACAAGTGGGAACTGTTTCTCCCTATCTACTGTGTCTAAAACCGTTCATGATTTTGAATACCTCAATTAGATTTCTGCTCAACCTCTCTTCTCCAAGGTGAACAGTCCCAACATCTCCAATCTTTCTACAAAATTGAATTTCCCCATCTCTGGAACTATTCCTGTGAAACTTTCCCGCACCCTCTAACATGCCTTCACTTCTTTCCTAAAGTGTGGTGTCAAGAACAAAGAACAAAGAAAATTACAGCACAGGAACAAGCCCTTCGGCCCTCCAAGTCTGCACCGAACATGCTGCCCAACTGAACTAAAAGTCCCTACCCTTCCTGGGACCTTATCCCTCCATTCCCATCCTATTCATGTATTTGTCAAGATGCCCCTTAAAAGTCACTATCATATCTGCTTCCACTACCTCCCCCCGGCAGCGAGTTCCAGGCACCTACCACCCTCTTGCCTCGTACATCTCCGTTAAACTTTGCCCCTCGCACCTTAAACCTATGCCACCTAGTAATTGACTCTTCCACTCTGGGAAAAAGCTTCTGACTATCCACTCTGTCCATGCCCCTCATAATCTTGTAGACTCCTATCAGGACACCCCTCAACCTCCATCGTTCCAGTGAGAACAAACCAAGTTTCTCCAACCTCTCCTCATAGCTAATGCCCTCCATACCAGGCAACATCCTGGTAAATCTTTTCTGTACCCTCTCCAAAGCCTCCACAGTCTGTTGGTATTGTGCCAACCAGAATTGAACACTATATTCCAAATGCGGCCTAACTAAGGTTCTATAAAGCTGCAGCGTGACTTGCCAATTTTCAAACTCAATGTCCCGGCCAATAAAGGCAAGCAGGCCATATGCCTTCTTGACTACCTTCTTCATCTGCATTGCCACTTTCAGTAACCTGTGTACCTGTACACCTAGATCCCTCTGCCTATCAATGCTCTTAAGGGTTCTGCCATTTACTATATATTTTCCATCTGTATCAGACCTTCCAAAATGCATTATCTCATATTTGTCAAGATGAAACTCCATCTGCCATCTCTCTGCCCAGGTCTCCAACTGATCTATATCCTGCTGTATCCTCTGACAGTCCTCATTGTTATCCGCAAATCCACCAACCTTTGTGTCGTCCGCAAACTTACTAGTCAATCCAGTTACATTTTCCTCCAAATCATTTATATATATATTACAAACAGCAAAGGTCCCAGCATTGATCCCTGAGGAACGCCACTTGCAACAGCCCTCCATTCAGAAACACACCCTTCCACTGCTACCCTCTGTCTTCTATGACTGAGCCAGTTTTGTATCCATCTTGCCAGCTCACCTCTGATCCCGTGCAACTTCACCTTCTGTACCAGACTGCCATGAGAGACCTTGTCAAAGGTCTTACTGAAGTCCATGTAGACAACATCCACTGCACTACTCTCATCAATCATCTTCATCACTTCCTCAAAAAACTCGATCGTATTAATGAGACATGATCACCCCCCCCCACCCACCCCCCCCCCCCCCCCCCGCCACCCCCACCACCCCTTCACAAAACCATGTTGCCTCTCACTAATACGTCCACTTATTTCGAAGTGGGAGTAAATTCTGTGTCGAAGAATCTTCTCCAATAATTTCCCTACCACTAACGTAGCGCTCACCGGCCTGTAATTACCTGGATTATCCTTGCAACCCTTCTTAAATGAAGGAACAACATTGGCTATTGTTCAATTCTCTGGGACCTCCCCTGTAACCAGTGAGGATGCAAAGATTTTTCTCAAGGCCTCAGCGATTTCCTCCCTTGCCCCTCTCAGTATTTTGGGGTATATCCCATCAGGCTTTGAGGACTTGTCTACTTTAATGTTTCTCAAGACTGCCAATGCCTCCTCCTTTTTGATCTCAATGTGGTTCAAACTATCTGCACACCATTCCCCAGGCTCATCATCCACCAAGAACTGGACACAATATCCAATTTGAGGCCAAGGCAACACTCTATCCAGCTCTCCAATCTTTCAAAGATCGATGCAAAACTCCCCTTCTAGTCTCTTGCCAATATCCAATATAGATTGCTCTGCAGTTGGTGATCATGCCCTCAGTTTTCTAGGCCCCATGCTCCAGTATTTCCTCTCTCCTCCCATAAGATACCACTGAAAACCTATCTCTTTGACAAGACTTTTGGTCTTTTGGTCACCTATCCTATTATCTCCTCATGACAAATTTGTTTGGTGGCTGCCCTTTAATGTCTCTTGAAACATTTTAGTCAGTGAGCATTGTCACATAAATGTAAATTCAGCTCAAAAAAGAATGTTGCCAACAGAAACGCCACTCTGGCTCATTGCAAAATATTCAGGATTGAGGTGCCAGAACACATGCAGTTTGTCGCTCTCATTTTCCTACATTTGTCTTATTTACAGGCTCAGGCAGCACAAAGCCAGTGGATTGTGGAGGAACAAGCTATGCTTAAGAACAACAAGAAGAGATAGCCATCTTGGCAAAAAATGTTGTGAGGGCAATTGAAAAGGGTATCCCTGGTACTGTGGTGCCACCACTCAGTAAGTATCCTCCATTTGCTTTTATCCATCCTTTGTCTGACTTACTTTCAAAATGCCAAATGAACTAGCAGCAGCTTCCCACCACAGCTTCATCCTCCCTTCAAGGTACTTTCAATATATTGTCTTAGATGGGGCACAATAAGCAATTTAGCAGAGCAGGAATTGCAGCACCTCACGTGGAAGAAAGCATAACCAGAATTCAGATATACAGTGCTTATGATAGATGGATGCAGCAAACAATTATATTTGACTGGAAGCTTTTTATGAGGTGAATGGACACAAGGATCTAAGTGAAGGGATCCTTCCAAGTTGATTTGGGGGTTGAATCCATTTTATACAGTGGCACAGTGGTTAGCACTGTTGTTTCACAGCACCAGGGACCAGGTTCAATTTGTACCCCCACCATCACCTTCCTCTGTGCCCTCCACCCCACTCCCCTTCCCCTCACTGGGGTCCGCCAGGCAAACCCAACCAAACATCCCTGACTTCTCTGAAGTTAAGTACCCATTGTCCTTCTTCTTTTTCCTGGTCTGTTTATTGATGTGGAGATGCCGGCGTTGGACTGGGGTAAACACAGTAAGAAGTTTAACAACACCAGGTTAAAGTCCAACAGGTTTATTTGGTAGCAAAAGGTGGCTTTTGCTACCAAATAAACCTGTTGGACTTTAACCTGGTGTTGTTAAACTTCTTACTGTTTATTGATCCAGCAATAGCTGCAATTCATTTCTGATGTTTCTGGGACTACTAGGCTCAGATTAGACAGCTGTTCTCTAGGGAGGGACTTACTCTGAAATGGGGGCAGACGTTCCACTCTGAACCAATTAATGCTGCCCCTTATCTATTATTGCTGCAGGGCAGCTGAGTTTCTGGTCAGCACAGTGCTGAGGGACCTTTTGGTCAGGGATGCAATCTGCCCCCTTGTATCCACCCCCTGGTTCTATATGGTTCTATAACCAATGATTCATAAGAACTATATTATTCAGAATTTAGAATATTGATTGGAATATAATCTGTATGTTGTCAACTAATGTTCAAAATTGGTCTTCAACTATCTGGAAAAAATTAAAAGTAAAAAAAAAACTAACCCTGGGAGCTGTGTTCATTGTAAGTAGAAGATTGTTCCTTTCAGCACCATTCGGTATGTGCCATGTTGCTTTTTATCAGGATGGCGCATTACTCAAAGCTTCAGCTATTTGGAGTGGGAAAACTCTGGCTTGTAGAAACCACAGCTCCAAGTATTCAGGATGTGGGATATATTGTGGTAAAAGATGTGGTTTCTTTGGGAATGTATATTTCCTTGTTTAAGGACAAGAAATTAATTTTCTAAATATAGCAAATAAACGCTCATGGTGCGGATCTGTTTTAAGTTTACAACGTGTCAGGTCAATATGGCTTTTCCATTTCATCATCTGCCAGACAAAAGGAATTTATTTCCTCTCGATTACACTTTTTATTTGCATACCTCCTCACCAGAGAGACAACTCTAGCCTTTGAACCCAGATACATTATTGGTGATGAGTAAGTGCGGATGTTGGAATTCAAATGACAAAGAATAAGTCTTTGGTGTGCTTGGATGTGACTGCATGGTTTCTATAATGATGTTGCTGACAATTTGTTTGAAATCCATTTGTTTCCGAAGTACATGCACTTGGCTCTGTTGTGATTTTTAACATTAAACATTCTCCAGCCTCAGGTCATCAGTGCCTGTACACCATATCCAATTCTGCTCAACATGCAGTGATATTTATACAGTGCTTTGACATAGCTTGGTTACTTTACAATAGTAAGATGTCAAATTGATTACTTCCTCTGTCACTCCCCTGAAGTGTCCACCCCTGCTTTGGTCAGTCTGCTGACTCAATCATGTTATTCTACTTAGTAGCTGTAATATGTCATGTTGATACTGCCTCAAATGATACATTTCATCAGTAAATCATTGAATTGGCATGGAGTTTTAGCTTCATTAAAAATCTTGTGCATAGTGCACACTTCCTGTGCCATATTTCTTTAATATACCTTTGTATTCTAAGGCAGTGACAAATAATTCTCACAAACCTATCTCCAAGGCAGGTGTTTGTGTGGTGCTATTATCTATAGTTTCGTTTGCATCAGCCCGAATATCGTCTGACCTGTCACCCAAGGAGTCCCTCCCCCGCTGCCTCTCCCTGTTTCTTCAGCTGTCCCAAGACACAGGCTGCCATTCTCCTCCTCAAAAATGGCTTCCACCCTCTTACCAATGCATACTGATGCCCCTGTTCTCACCTAACTTGACCCAACTTCACTGGCAATCCCTTTCTCTCATCGAGCTTCAGTACTTCCATAAACCAAAAGCCACATTCCCACCATAATCTGGAACAGAGTTTGACGTTTTTTAAGCGCTTTCCATGCTTTACTATCTTGTTAAGAGAAACAAAAGTATAACATTAAAATATCTTAAAGTCCATCATAAATCAGGCTGTGAATGCCTAGGTGGGTGGCACAGTGGCACAGTGGGTAGCACTGCTGCCTCACAGCACCATGGACTCGGATTTGATTGGGTCACTGTCTGTGCAGAGTCTGCACGTTCTCCCCGTGTCTGCATGGATTTCCTCCGGGTGCCCCAGTTTCCTCCCACAGTCCGAAAGATGTGCTGGCTTGGTGCATTGGCCATGCTAAATTCTTCCTCAGTGTACCCGAACAGGTGCCAGAGTATGGCAACTAGGGGCTTTTCACAGTAACTTCATTGCAGTGTTAATGTAAGCCTACTTTTGACACTAATAAATTAACTAAACTGAACTAAATGTAAGATGGAATAGCTTGAAGGATTCTTCGTAACTGTGCTGGGGGAATCTCTGTTTTAGAAATACCAAAAACATTTCTGTTTGTATTTTGGTTTCTCAGTGTTGAATAAACCTTTTCCTTTTTTAACCCTATGGGAAGAATGTGATATAAAGGAAGTTTTATATCAAATATCTACACACAATTCCCAGCGACACTTTGCACTTGCTTCATTACTATTTTATGTCACTTTTAATGATAATTAAATATAATCTAAGCAAATTTCTTGATGATTGCTTCACAGGCATGTTTACTGACAATGTTTTCTAAAAATAACCGACAAAATTGTGGGGAGAAATTCCCCCAACAATAGCAACACCTCACTCAGGAGTCATTGTCTGTGTGGAGTCTGTACGTTCTCCCCATGTCTGTGTGGGTTTCCTCCGGGTGCTCAGTTTCCTCCCACAGTCCAAAAGACGTGCTGGTTAGGTGCAATGGCCATGCTAAATTCTCCCTCAGTGTATCCGAACAGGTGCCGGAATGTGGTGACAAGAGGATTTTCATTGTAACGTCATTGCAGTGTTAATGTAAACCTACTTGTGGCACTAATACATTAATTTAAACTTAAAAACGTAAGACTGTCTTTAGCCTAGAACTTAATTTTAATTGGCTGGTAGGTTACATTTATCAGAAAGAAGCAGTAAATCATAGAATCATAGAATCCCTACAGTGCAGAAGGAGGCCATTCGACCCATCGAGACTGCACTGACTACAATCTCACCCAGGCCCTATCCCCATATATTTACCCTGCTAGTCCCCCTGACACGATGTGGCAATTTAGTATGGCCAATCCACCTGACCCACACATCTTTGGTGTGTGGGAGGAAATCGGAGCACCCGGAGGAAACCCACGCAGACACAGGGAGAACATGCAAACTCCACACAGTGACCCAAGCCAGGAATCGAACCCGGGTCCCTGGTGCTGTGAGGCAGCAGTGCTAACCACTGTGCCACCGTGCCACCCATAATGTTGTGATAAAACTGCACTTTTACCACTGGACAGAGAATTAGTGGTAGTGAATTGGCCGACCACATGTATTCTGCCTGATTTTCATTGTGATTAACTATTCATTTCTATTTATGTTCTTTTTTCAGTGAAAATGATAATCAGGTGGGGCATAAAACAGTGGTTGAGATTAGATTGAAACCTTGATAGTCACCTTGATAGTCATTGATTCTTCTCCACTTCTGGTTAGGTGAAAAATAAGGGCTACTTTTAAATGTATCTGCAAAGATGTTTGTTCAACAGTTTAGGGAAAACACAACTTGTTTATTTACAGCTTCAAACTATACAGAGGCTTGCAGCCTCGGTGACTGCATTTAGCTCCCGAGATGACTCTGAATACAGAAGCCCCCACTTACCAGGGTGATCCCCCACCCTGCTCCCCGATAGGTTCCCCAGGTCATTTGACCCTTACTCTGCAGGTCAATCCTTAAGGGGACAATCACCACGGTATCTTTAATATATTCATTCATCACCAAGGAAATTGATGCTTTTGGAAGAATTTTAATATATCTTTTAAATCAGGCTTACCCAATTGTTTTCACTTCTGGGGAGAGGGCAGTTTTGTGTGTGTGGGGGGGAGGGGCGGGGTGGACATTTCAAATTTTCTCTCTCTCTCGGCAGGCTGATGTGCAATCTTTGAGAAGAAATGGAAACAGGTTTGGAGGAATGGAAATTTATCGTGCTCTTATGCCAAACAGCACAATCGTTGCGGATAGGAAGGTATAATTTGTCACCTTACCATCTCCACAATTGAGCACTGATTCAATGAGACATCAGCCCTTGTTTTTGTCTGCTGGAAGAAGTCAACGCCTCCCCATGTACTTGATGTAGCCCACCTGATGCCCAACTGTCAAGGAGTGATCCTGATTCCATATTCTTGTCCATCCTCTTTGCGTGAGGGTCCACATTTCCATTCTTCCCTCACTTGCAGGGGGGGTCAACATGCACAAGTTCTGGGAAGAAAGGGAAACAACCAGATGATTTGAAATTTATCGTGAGCAGCAGAAACCTGCATCTTTATGAGTAAGGTCTACATGGGAAGAATAATTTATCACCTTACCTTCTCCACAGCATAATGAGTACGGGCTCAGAGACATCTGGCATTGCTTTTACTTGCATAACAAGTTAATGTCTGTCCACACACCTGAGGTACCGATGTGGATTATTCCGGAAAGATGTACATTTGTCAGCAGTGAGCTTTGTTTTGACTTGATGCTCTTCATTCATGAATATAGCTGCTCACAGTAATAGGTGCTGCCAAATAATGCAATGGACCAATGGGCTTGTCTTGACAGGCTTGGGTATGATTCAGAGGGAGCGTAATGCCTGTAAAATATCAGAAGGTAATGCTCTTCAGGGCACTGACAATCTGCATCTCAATTAGCTCCATCTGGAATGCATCAGGGATATCAATTCCAAATGGATTTTCAAACAGCTTTATTTCATTACAATGCCCTCTGAAATCTGTGCTCAAATTCATTTCTTAGGCCAGCGATCATTGCAGCATACTTCTCATGGTCCACTTCATGCCTTGAAGAGAGTGTTGCAAAATGGATAACTTCCTTCCAGGCCTACAGTTTCTGAAGCAACTCCAACTTCTGAACGAACACGTGGATATGGCCGTATAGTCTGTTCAAGGACTGATCCTTTTCTTGCAGTTTAACATTCATGTCTGCACGAAGCTAACTGATGTCAACTAGGAATGCAAAGTCATTCAGCCACTCATTATTGTCCATGAACCTCGCGTCTTTTCCTTTGCCAGCCATGAAGTTTTTTGATCTCTTCACTTGCTGCCCAGAATTTGGTTAATGTGGCCTCCTTACTCAGCCAGCACACCGAGCTGAACTAAATGATGTCCTCATGCTGTTGGCCTACCTCTGCGAGAAAGGCTCAGAACTGTCTGTGATTCAGCCTCATGGACCTTATGAAATTGACTGCTGAGAGAACCTTGTCAATCGTGCATCTCATCTCCAGAGCCACAGCCCTCCTGGTGGATGCAGCGTTGTGTGATGATTTCCTGAGGCACTGGTTTGAGCAGCAAATGGATGAAGCCATTGCGCATTCCTATCATCGGAGGAGCTTCATGGGCGCGATCTTACCACCCGTTCATGCCATGCTCCCGCTGCAGCGAAGATGGAGAATTTGGCGACAAGCCATATCTCTGTTCACTGCAGCGGGATGGAAAAATCCCACTGACGTGAGCAGTCGGAAAATTCCGGCCTATCTTTTGTCAGGCCACAAAGGTTGTCCTCGGGAAGATTGAATTTCACCAAGACACATGCCCTTCATTAAAAATGTCTTACCCCATTGTTGTGCCTTTCATTCAGCAGAGATCAAGTTTTTGTGATTCCTCTTGCAAAGATTGCGAGTTGAGCTGTATTACTCACATCCATGTAATCATCAGGTCCTAGACTAGTAGACTCTCACAAGAGTTTTTTGATTAGGAAAGTCTGAATATTGGCTGGTAGGCAATCCACTCTTCCAGCAATGGTCTGGTGTAAAAGTTTGATTCTCTCTACCATCGACTGTTTATCAGGGCATACCACTGATACAAATCAGCCCAAGCAGTCCTTCTCAAAATGGCTAAAGCCCAGTTCCCCTCCCCGCTGCTCGAAGTTGCTCCACCAGCCAATGCCTGACAACCCTCTTCTCGCTCAAAGTTGCTCCGTGACCCAAGGCCCAACTCACCTCCCTTCTGCTTGTAATGACTTCAACCAGCCCTTTGAGGTTGGCCTATAGGAAAATGAACTCCCTGATGGATCAATCAGGGAGTCTTTTCTTTGTATTTAACTGGGAGTGTCAGCTCCTCTGGCACTCCCGAAGGTAGACTGCTGACTGATAGCACTCTGTGTGCTGCTGTTGGAATTGTAGATAAAGGGATTTTGGTGAAGGGACTTCTGCCTCTAAAGACTTATTACACCGCTGCAGATGCTCCATCCCCTGCATTCACCGCACATTGATCTAAGATGGAGATTTCACACTTACTAGGCTGCTGCGCTGCGTGCCACTTGGCTAATCACAGGCTGGTTCTCCCTGCATAGCCTGCGGATTGAGCATATCAGCGGCCCAAGCAGAGAGGGAGCAGCCTGCCATTGGATGAGCACGCTCGCAGCATTTTTCAAATCAATACCAATCGAATATTCAGTGAGAAGCCTAACAGTATGGCAGGCTGGAGCAATCCAACTTCCAGCAGGCCACATCCAGCCTGCAGGCTGGAGCAATCCAACTTCCAGCAGGCCACATCCAGCCTGCAGGCTGGAGCAATCCAACTTCCAGCAGGCCACATCCAGCCTGCAGGCTGGAGCAATCCAACTTCCAGCAGGCCACATCCAGCCTGCAGGCTGGCCCATGGACATACATGTTCTACACATTGCCAGTTATTTAATTCTGTCCTTAAAATAAATTAGCATTCCAACTGTCAATTGGAAAATATGTATGTTACTTTACACAAAGAAGAATATGAAATAAAATGCAGATTTTATTGTACAAAATACATAATTTCACATCATTACACAGCAGAGGCAAAACTACCATATTTTCTTGTTTCTAATAAATTACTGAAACCCATTAACTCAGAGCAGTGACAGGATACTTTGCTGGAAAACAAACTGCATTTTAAAATCTGTAGATTTACAATATCTTAAGCCACAAAGAAAATATTTGCCAGCACCATTGCACTTGTCATTCATCAGTGATGCAAACATGAAGTGCTTATTTGTTTGCAGATGCAGAATCAAGTGAAGCAGAACCCTACCTGATCCTGTTTAATCCCATTGAAGCTTCGGCACTTCCCTAAAAGGATTGTTTATTCCAGCCAAAGTCAAGCCGTCAGTTTGCTCAGCAAGGTTAGACAAGCATACGCAAGAATGATGACTTGTTTCTAAACAGCCTTAACCCAATCCCTGAGGACTTAAATATAAAGGAGCTGAAATGAATACCTTTATCAGGGGACCTGCACTGTACTGCTAGATTAGACTAGAGTCGCACAGATTCCTTAGATCTCTTTTGTTTCTCTATGAAGAATGGTGAAGACCATGAACTAATAAAGGCAAGGTCACGGACCACCCAGACCTAAAGGTTGATGTAAAGTCACAGTCATTGTTTGCACAAGCTAAAAAATAAAGTTTCATTCACCTAATCAGAACTTAAAGGATGGAGACAGCTTTGATTTCCACTACCTGCTTTTACAATCTATCTTCGTCTGCTTGAAATGGAAGACTGAAGCAACAGCTACAGTAGCATTCCAGAAACAAGAGATTTATCTCGAAAAAATCCTCCTGAAAACTGTCCTCTGAGTATTGCTCCAGCAGTTCTCTACCAGACCACAGCTCCTTCCTCCAAAACAAGTACCCCAGTTACATTACATTGCAGAGGTTCCATAATTCTGTGCTTTATTCTACCTCCAGTTTACTTGGCATGATAAATTTTTGGATAAACAGAATTATCAATTCCTAATGTTAAAAGCCCGGTTGGGGCCAGATGTTGCGGAATGCCTATTCATCTCAGATCAACTACAATGACAGGAAAACTATCTGCACTTTATCATACATCCCACCCTCTGTTATAATTAAGAGTTGGATAACTAAACAACATGCCAAGGGCAAGTTACAAATCATGTGGGAAAGATCCTTCTCAATTAACGGCTGCTAGATATGAACATACACTAACTCCCAGAGGGAGCAGTCTTTCAATTAAAAGAACCACCATACCAAGTAGACACATTGTTAAAAATCTCCTCAGTAGTTACATTAGGGTTATAATTAGCAGCTAACCGTTATTATTGGAATATTCAATCCAAATTTCAAAATTCGAATGGCCATAAATCATAGTTTTTTTAAAATGTCCTATAATTTCTTCACAGATCAGAGTTATTGGAGGATATCAGATGATGCACCATTTCATTTGATGAATTCATAAGAGGATAGGCTTTACTTTTGCCTATCAAATCTAACGCACAATTTTAACTCTCAGAGACAAAGGAACCCAGTCATTCAGCTTCCATCTCTGAGCAATGCAGATCAAGAAGGTCATGTACTGAGTTAGCTGCTGTCAACCATGCAGCTGTATATTGATGATGGATAAATTGGTCAGGGCTTATGCTCATAATTTCTATAGCCTGAATGCTGTTTAATGTACATTTGTGGACACTGATTGAAAACAGGATCACGGTTGGCTGTGAAGTCCTTCAAAAGGTCATATGTTCTGAATTTCTGCTGCATTCACTACCTAAGTCTGGAACTCTGCGATGCCTGTCCACTGGTCCTCAGACCCTTCCTCACCATGCCTGCTCCCTAGGCTTGAGACTACAGAGATAATATAGCAAACAAAATCATTTTGCCAAATGCTGTCATTCTAAGTCAAACATTGATCACAGAAAACAGACTGCATCTCAAATTCTCAACATAGAACAGTGAATGTGGGCCACTGTCTTGGCTTCCATACACCGCCACTCCAAAAACAGATTATTATTTCATGCTTTTTCTTTCACACATTTGTCCCTTATATAGGAGGCTAAGAAGTATTAGAGCCAAGGCGAGAAAAACCTGGATGATACCCTAACAAGGAGGTGGGGTGGCAGAATTTCCAACAGCCATGGACAGGCAAGCACAAGAGTTGTGCTTGAAGTGGCCCATGTAACCCTTTCACCAATCCTACAAACTTAGTTGGAGGATGCTAGTGAACATGATTGCAACATAATGGTCATTGAATCTAAACTATAGACATCTTCCAAACATAGCTGTGTGGAAAGATTTTCACAAACCACCTACAGTAGACAACTTGAAATCATGATTAAGTGCAGTTACGTTTTTCTTCAAATGCTGTCTCAATTCCACTCCCGAATTAGGCTAGGTAAATTTCTACCAAACCACTGGAGTCTTCAACCTTACAATTGACTGAATTTTGGTATCTGATCTGCAAGAGAGGTTTTCCAAAATGCCATTCAAGAATCATGTCACTTTGCCAAGTCTCCTTATCTAATCTTTTATGTTTGGAAGTACCTAACACTTCCACGCTTGAATCCCTTGAGACAGTTGTTAAACTTTTAAGTAGTTAATTCCACAAAAACAAAACGGATATAATAAAAATGTTGTAACATAATTAAGTCAAATAAAATCAATCATGTATACTCAAAAAAAGGCTGACAATGATGTTCGAAAGCAAGCTTTATAAAAAACTTTATTGTCTTGGGCCACGTGGACTGGCATAATTTAAGTGGAATCGATTCTTTCAAATCCATATCCAGAGTTCTCCTTTTCCCGTATACCCGTATGTATTTCCTCATTGTAGCATATATTTCTTTCTTCCTTCTCTGCAGGTTTGTTTGGCAAGTTGAGCTGTGTTACTCAGCGGGGGCCTTTCACTCTCTGCTCCTGTATAGGGGCTGCGCTTTCAGCTGGATGCACTTGACTGCTGTCACTCAGCACTTGGCCTGTGCCAGGTGTCAGGGGAGAGGAGACATGAAACAGGTAGAACCTCTCCAATTGTTCTCCCAGAGCCTATCTCAAGCAGGCAGGATTTTCCCATGAATGTAAAGTGAATTTCTTCTTTAAAGCAGGTCCATTCAGAAATTAACTCCTAAAGAGTGGGCTGGCACCAAATATCAGCAAGAGTTTGAATTCTTAGAATCAATTTACCTCGATAAAGGCAGCAAATTTGGCTGTTCTTATTGTCCAGAAAAACAACACAAAGTTTGTTTTGTTTAAAAATAAGATGTATCCTAAGTTGGCTGCATAATAGTTACCTTTTTATTTTGTTACTTCGATACATGTACATTTTATGTAACAACACTGAAAAGACAACACACTGGAGGCAAAGACAAGCTCCTCCTGAATGCTACCTTTGGGACCGCAGTTTTATTTCAGCACAGACTGAAGCAGGAACATTTCCCATTGATGCAATTATTTATAACCCTCTTAATCGAGTGGGCTTTGAGTGGCACTGTGGCACAGTGGTTAGCACTGCTGCCTCACAGTGCTAGGGTCCCAGGTTCAATTCCGGCCTTGGGTCACTGTCTGTGTGCAGTTTGCACATTCTCCCCGTGTCTGCGTGGGTTTCCTCCGGGTGCTCCAGTTTTCCCCACAGTCTAAAGATGTGCGGGTTAGATTGATTGGCCATGCTAAATTGACCCTAGTGTCAGGGGGATTAGCAGGGTAAATGTGAAGGGTTGCGGGAATAGGGCCTGGGTTGAATTGTGGTTGGTACAGACTCGATGGGCAGAATGGCCTCCTTCTATGCTATAAGGATTCTATGATTAAGTTCTTATAGTAAGAAGTGGTCCTCAGCCATGACATACATAATGCTAATTTACCATCATTGCTAATGCAGAATTTAGCTTACAGTATTGTGGTACACTCCAGCTTTAACTTCAATTTTAAAAGTTTATTTATTAGCGTCACATTAACACTGCAATGAAGTAACTGTGAAAATCCCGTAGTCGCCACACTCCGGCGTCGGTTCGAGTACACTGAGGGAGAATTTAGCATGGCCAATGCACGTAACCAACATGTCTTTCGGACTGTAGGAGGAAACCAGAGCACCAAGAGGAAACCCATGCAGACATGGGGAGAATGTGCAGACTCCAAACAGACAGTGACCCAAGCCGGGAATCGAACCCAGGTCCCTGGCGCTGTGAGGTAGCAGTTTGAACCACCGTGCCACCCAGCAGCATCAGTGAACAAAGCAGCTGCAGGAAATGGTTATCACCAGAAGTTCTGAAAGTAGGGGTGTTCATCACACCACCCCTGAATATAAACATTAGCACCAAAGCCTCAAGCTAACGTCACTTTGGCTGCTGATTTGCCAAAGAGCTTAGCGTGCCTGTTCAGGCATTGAATGCAATTTTGTGCTTAGAGATATCTCCCCCAAACAGAAACAAAATCACAAACTGTGCTTTTCCATTTATTTTCTGTTCCTCCAGCATGGTAGAATTGATACACAATTTCCACATTGCCAGGACTCTTGAAGGAATTTGCAGCAATGTTTCTTGAAGTGATAAAAAATATAAATATGGCAACAGAGTGGGGAAATAAAGAAATTTGGGAAATCAACCAAGGTCATGCCATAATGTGACGGGACAATGTTCTTTTAAGGCAGCAGAAATCATTTTTACTTTAACTGCTTGGAAGGCACATTGACAAAGCAAATTGGTCACTTACTTCAATAGGAAAAGAAGACTGGACAATTTCTATTCGAATCAGGTGATTTTCTCTGCCAATTGCAACGTGATCGGTGGAAATGACCCCCAGGCTGATTCAGGCAGATTGATAAAGTAATTATTTTATATATTTTTACTCTGTGTAGAATGGAAATTGTTCTATCTCCCAGCACTGTCATCCCTCGATTTAATTTATTCATTATATAAATGCACATGGGAGAAAGGATTTTTCGACAGAACACAAAAACGATAAATAAGAGAACATGAAAATAAATTTATGGAACCTGAGATTTTTCAAATAAAGACGATGATATTAATCACAGTACTGTGCTATATTTTATAGGCAGAGTGATGCTTATATGGAGCCCACTGAATCAATGTTCTTGTTGAGTCCAGTTATTTTTGAATGCGAGTTAAGCATGCAATCCACCAGCATGTCACTACAAGTACTATCTCATTAAAAAATAACCTGCAAATTTCAAAATTGAACTGGACGAGCAAAGAACAGCACAATATCACTGCAGCCAAAGTCACAATAGATAACACAACCAGCTACATTGGAAACGTGGTATGCTTAATTTAAAGTTTTTATTTTATTTATTAGTGTCACAAGTAGGATTACATTAACACTGCAATGAAGTTACTGTGAAAATTCCCTAGTCGCCAAACTCTGGCACCTGTTTGGGTAAACTGAGGGAGAATTTAGCATGGCCAATGCACCTAACCAGCTTGTCTTTCGGACTGGGGGAGGAAACCGGAGCATCCGGAGAAAACACACGCATGTACAGAGAGGACATGCAGACTCCGCACAGACAGCGACCCAAGTCGTGAATTGAACCTGGGTCCCTGGCACTGTGAGGCAGCAGTGCTAACCACTGTGCCACTGTGGAATGAATTGCTTACTTCCAAATAATTGAAATGGAATTTGATGCAATTTCATCCTGCTTCCCTGATTTAGCAAAAATTGCACGTGTCTGGTCACTGTATTAGAGTCAGAGAGGTCTACATCACCGAAAAAGGCCCTTCAGCCAATCAAGTCTGCACCAGTTAAAGACAAACCACCCAACTATTCTAATCCTATTTTTCAGCACTTGCTCCTGCCTTGACATCACAAGTGCACATCTAAATACTTCTTAAGGACTCCCACCACCTACTGGATGAAAAGGTTTTTCCTCACATCCCCTCTAAACGTCCTGCCCCTTAAAGCTATGCCTCCTGGTCATTGATCCCTCCACAAAGGGGAAAGTTTTATTCCTGTCTACTCTATCTATGCCCCTCATAATCTGATACATCTCAATCATGTCCCCACTCAGTCTCTGCAGGAATCTTAACCATGACCAACACAAAGGCCAGGACTTTCTGGCCGTCCACACCCCATTGCCACTGCAAACGAGAATGGAGAATTTGGCGCTCAGCCACACCTCCGTTCACTGCAGTGGGACCGGAGAATCCTGCCAGTATGAACAGCCAGAAAATTCCACCCAAGAGATTTCACCGCTGACTGTCACACACACACTTTGACATCTTCATCTCTTTTCACATCCTTTTCAGCGTGCAGTCCCAGCCCTTGCACAGGTCTACTCAGCACATTCAGAGGCCCGGCCAGTATCCTTATCAGCTGCCTTGGCATCCATCCTGCTCACAGTGGGGGCAATTTTGATCCTGCACTCGCCATCTGCGGGAATGGTGATGGTGCATGCCCAAAATCCGGAGAGCGCAATTTGCACTAGTGAGTTCCCAAGTTCGGATCTTATTGGCCCCTTGCCCGTGGAATGGCCTGAAACATGCTGCGAGACCACAGAAAGCTTATTTAAATACAATAGCATATCATTAGCGAGCACCTACCTAGACCTGAACCTGTCGTGGAGCACTCCCCTGGGTCATAACGGTAAGTATAGCCCCTGAGGGAGAGGGACACGGCCAGGCATGGGGCCAGGCAATATCCCCTGGCATTGCCCCTTGGCACTGCTCTTTAGTATAGGTTGGCACTGGCAGGTTGGTCCGGGGGGATCGGGAGAAGGGGCCAATGATCGAGGGGGAGGTGCGGCTAGTGATTGGGAGCGTGTGGGGTCAGGAGAAGAGGCCGAAGATCAGGAGGGTAGAGAAATGCCAGCTCCAATCGGGGGTGGGGAGGGAAGCTCCTGAGACCTCCGTGATGGGGGGGGGGGGGGGGGTACATTTCCTCATGTTCTGGTTGGGGTGCTCTTTAAAGGCGACGCCCCAATCTCTGAGGAGTGGGGTTTTGCCAAAATGTTGTGGCTTGCCCTCCAATCACACTCTTTCCTCCCCTTCTAACTTCCATCCTCCTACTCTAACACGCCATCCCATTGTGATGGTTGGAATCCCTGTCCTCCCCCCTTTTGATGTTGATGCCCTGATGTCCATGTATCCTTAACTCCTCCCCTTCTTAGGACCCATTACACTGTGACTTACAGAGACCCCCACCCTGCCCCGAACCCACCCCATCACCCCCTTTGAAACCATCTATTGTCTCCCACTGGATTCTGTCCCTGCAGGCAGCAAGTGCCTCCCCTGACTGTGACTCTGCCAGCTGTGACCTAGTATTAAATCACCAAGGGGACTGATGTGTGTAGGGAACTGATCATGCCCTAAGCACCATGCTGGGTATAACTGACACAGGATTGACAGACTGACAGACACCCCTTCCAGCCCCCTGCCTGGACCAGAGCCATGAGAGGTGTGCTAGACACAGCCCTCAAAATCATGGTGCGGATCCACTGGAATGACGATGCTTTATGGACCTGACTAATTTCACCCCCACTGCACTATATACCCCCCCTCTACTAGCACCCCTCCAGCCATGTGTCTGTGTGCTCTCTTCCCCGCTCATCTGGTTAGTAAGTTTGCAGATGGCACCAAGATTGGTGGCATAGTAGACAGTGAAGAAGGTTATCTCAGATTGCAACGGGATCTTGATCAATTGGGCCAGTGGGCTGACGAATGGCAGATGGAGTTTAATTTAGATAAATGCAAGGTGATGCATTGTGGTAGATTGAACCAGGGCAGGACTTACTCAGTGGTAGGGTGTTGGGGAGATTTACAGAACAAAGAGATCTAGGGGTACAGGTTCATAGCTCCTTGAAAGTGGAGTCATAGGTGCACAGATTGGTGAAGAAGGCATTCAGCATGCTTGGTTTCATTGGTCAGAACATTGAATGCAGGAGTTGGGATGTCTTGTTGAAATTGTACAAAACATTGGTAAGGCCACACTTGGAATACTGTGTACTATTCTGGTCACCCTGTTATAGGAAGGATATTATTGAACAAGAAAGAGTGCAGAAGAGATTTGCTAGGATGCTACCTGGATGGTTTGAGTTACAAGGAGAGGCTGGATAGACTGGGACTTTTTTCTCTGGAGCGTAGGAGACTGAGGGGTGATATTCTAGAGGTCTATAAAATAATGAGGGGCATAGGTCAGCTAGATAGTCAATATCTCTTCCCAAAGGTAGGCGAGTTTAAAACTAGAGGGCATAGGTTTAAGGTGAGAGGGGAGAGTTACAAAAGGGTCCACAGGGGCAATCTTTTCACACAGAGGGTGGTGAGTGTCTGGAACAAGCTGCCAGAGGTAGTAGTAGAAGCGGGTACAATTTTGTCTTTTAAAAAACGTTTAGACAGTTACTTGGGTAAGATGGGTAGAGAGGGATATGGGCCAAATGCGGGCAATTGGGACTAGCTTAGGGGTTCAAAAAGAAAGGGCGACATGGACAAGTTGGGCCGAAGGGCCTGTTTCCATGCTGTAAACCCCTATGACTCTGTATCTACCGCACCTCCCCCCCACCCCCCGTGCCTCCCCGCCGCAGTCAAGCCTTTGTTTTCCAGGCCCTTCAACCACACCCCCTGCCTTGCCTCCCACACGCCCTCACCTTCCTACTGGTCTAGAATAGCAAGCCTTTGCTCTGAATGCCCCCCCCCCTCCCCCGCCGCCCCCCCCCCCCCCCTCATCTTGAGTTCCTGCTAGTCTTGCCCACATAGCGTGGTAAAGAGTTGGAGCAGCTGTGAGTGAAGTCTGGTGAAAGATATGAGGAACATACACCGGGATCACGAGTGTAGTGTTTGCCAGGTGAACATCACTTTCGTTTGGAAAACAAAGGTACTTTAAGGGATTTGTTTTGGTATTTGTAAACATTAGAAATTAGGTATAGTTTTAAGTGTGTTAAATTTAATGTTTTTTTGTCCGGGAGAATAAAACCTATAGTTAGATTCATGCTGGACAAAGGTGTTTCTATGTATGTGGGTTTCAATTCCACTATGATTCTATTATGCTTAGAGATGGTTACAGCATGAAAAATAAATAATAGTAGCAGTTGTTGCTTAACAACTGGAGGCCCTTGTGAGGCAGAAAAATAGTTTTGGTTGGATATATTGCTGTTGGTGACAGGACACTGGTTAGAGGGGGGTGACATCTCTCAACTCTGCCAGAAGAGAGATTGGACAGGATGGGAGCCGCAAAAAGGCAGGCTTTCTAAAGAACCAGTTACTGTCCAGATAACCAGTGAATTGGATAGAAGGAATGTCTTAAGACAATTGAAGCTAAGAGAACAGAGATCAAGATATTGCTCAGAAGAATTCAAAGAAATGTATACAAAGTGTTCTGCGTTAAAGGGAGAAGTACAGTAACCAGATTTAGAGCAGAAAAGCAGACATTAGAGGTAAATCAAAAGTTTGGTGCCATTTTTAATGCAGTCTGAGAATTAAATGTTAAAACAATTGTGAACAGTTTGCACAGAGGTCAAGCCAAAGAAATCCTAAAGGGAGTGGTATAAAACCAGGACTGGATTCACTGCTAAGAGTGGAGCAGTAGCTTTGTTTAAAAGTGTCATTTTGGAAAACTTTGGACTAGATTTTGGAATGCAAACCGCTAAGGGAAATCATTATTATGAGACAAGATGTTAAAGCGTGTTTTTGGGAGTGGAGTTTGAAAACTTTCATGTGACAATCATCTGGGGGGATTCTGAGGAGATATCCACTAATACTAATTTGAGTTCAGAGCAGAATGTGTGTATTTGACTACAGTCATCTTTTGTGTTTAAAAGAGACTTTGGGCCTGATTTTACCATTTTCATTCTAAGTGCTGAATCTGGGCGCAATTCCGATCCGACTTGGAAATCTGCTTTCAGGAGCCTCCATACGCACTCAACCTGAAAAAAAAATTCGTGGGTCTGAATCACGCTGTGGGCGGGGCTTAGCGTACCCAAAATGATCGGAGCTCTGAACTGCGCATGCGCAGTTAGAAAAAAATTTGAAAAAGCACACCCATGTCACATTGCTCCCGGGCCACAGAAAGTGGATAAAGTGGCCCGGGAGCGAAAAACGGGAGCGATGGCCCCCGCAGACATCACTGTCCCCCTTACCCACCCAAGCCCCCCACTACCCAGACCGATCGCAACCCCCTGCTCCCTTCCCCCCACCAGAGATCCATCGGGCCTCCCCCCCTCACCAGAGATACATCTTACCCATCTCCCTCCTCCCCCACTCCAAACCAGAGAATGATCTGGCCTCACTCCCCCCCTCCCCCAGAGAACGATCTGCCCTCACTACCCCTCCCTCCCACCCCAGAGAATGATCTGGCCTCACTTCCCCCCCTCCCCCAGAGAATGATCTGCCCTCACTACCCCCCCCCCCCCACCCCAGAGAATGATCTGGCCTCACTCCCCCCTCCCCCCCAGAGAACTATCTGCCCTCACTCCATCCCCCCCGCTCCCCTCAGAGAATGATCTGGCTTCACTCCCCTGCCCCACCCTCCCAGGGAATGATCTGGCCTCACTCCCCCCCACCCCGAGAGAATGATCTGGCCTCATTCCCTACCTCCTCCTCCTCCTTCCCCACTCCCTCACCAGAGAATGATCTGGCCCGCCTCCCTCCCTCCCCAACCAGACAATGATTAGGCCTCCCTCCAGCACCCCCCACCCCCCCCAAGAGAATGGTCTGACCCGCCTCCCCCCTTCCCCCCACCACTGATCTGAGTCAGAGAGCTGTTGGAAGCTCCGAACTCACCTCTTCAGCAGCTGGAATGCTTGAAACAGACTTTTATTCAGCAAGTCCATTTCAGCGCGATTCCAGATCGGCGAACATGGTGATAAAGGGGGAAATGCTGATAAAGTTGGGCGGGCAGTTCAGTAATTCAATTTAAACGTTTTCGCGCCCGTTTCGCGCAATGGTAAAATCAGGCCCTTTGTGTGTTGATGAGACAACTGTAGTTTAAGATGTACTTAGTAATCTGTATTAATCTTATAATGTGTAATTCTTAAATGAAGGGGGAGTAAAGGAGTATTGTATCATAATCCAATTTTTTCATGCTTAATAACTGTTTTTTCCTTCTGGTTAAAACTAATTAGCAGTCCAAAGATGTGCAGTTAAATGGATTGGCCATGCTAAATTGTCCATTCGTGTCCAGATGTGCATCGGTTAAAGGGTTCAGCAGGGTAACTACGTGGGGTTACTGGGATAGGGCAGGTGGCTGAGCCTGAGTAAGATGCTCTGTCGGACAGTTGGTACACACTTGATGGCCGAGTGACCTTCTTCTGCACTATCGGAATTCTATGATTCTATGATTTCTGCAACTCTATGTCTTCATGTTTTATAAAAAAAACCTAAACATTACTTGGGCGGCACAGTGGTTAGCACTGCTGCCTCACAGCACCAGGGACACGGGTTCAATTCCGACTTCGGGTCACTGCCTGTGTGGAGTTTGCACATTCCCCCCCGTGTCTGTGTGGGTTTCCTCGGGGTCCAAAGATGAGCTGGTTAGGTGGGCTGGCCATGATCAATTGCCCCTTTGTTTCCCAAGATGGGTAGGTTGGATGGATTAGCCATGGTAAATGCATGGGGTTACGGGTATAGAGTGGGGTGGTGGGCCTGGGGAAGATACTCTGTCAGAGAGTCAGTGCAGACTTGATGGATTGAAAGACTTCCTTCTGCACTGTAAGGATTCTATGCATATAGTCTTTTGAGCCCAGGTTCCATTCTGGGATCTTCCTGTCCAGTTATAACACCAACTGGGATCGTAACAATTATATCCAGTTGTGAATTATGCTGGTCTAATTTGCCACCAATGTGGCCATATGATCTGGAGTGAGAGCGTGATTCTGGCAAGATGGTTTTTTAATGAGTATTCACGATATTGAAATAGATACAAACACACTTCCCAACATGGAGTGACAGGCTATCTGACCTGCCATTAAAGTTGCAAGTTGGAAATTGCTAACACCTTTTACGAAGGCAGGAAACTGACTTTTGGCCTTTCTCCAGTTTCCTGTTCCGCTGCCCAGCATGGCGCCCACCGCTGACAGGACTGGTATTGGTCTCTTAATGACAGTACTGGTTCTTCCTGCACTTTATAGCTCGCTACCAACTTATATTGCCTTGTTGTTCCAACCTCTTCATTTTCCCTTTCTCTAACTACTGCCTGTTGCTTTCTGCCATTTTTTCCCTGTTTTTTCTCTGGCCTCTTTATTTTCCCTGGCTCTGCTTGTCATTTTCCCCAACCAAGTAATAATGTGTTCGTGTCTCAGAACATCACTTACATTAAATAAATAAAATGGGAAAAAATCCCTGAATGAAGTAAGAAAGAAAGTCAGGGATTTATGACATAGATTTGTCGCGTTCTTTCTTGGGAAGTGTGGTGGACCTCAGTTGTGCCTTTGTCCTATATGGACCACCGTTGTGTGTGTTTGTCATACCTGGACACATCCCCTTCCAGTTTGGTTCCTCCCCTCAGCACCTAGTATAAAGGTGGCTGTCTCCTCCCCCTTGTTCAGTCCAGGTCGGTTAATTGTTGGGATCTGCTCCTGATTCTGTTGTGAATAAAAGCCTACACTTATATTGGCATATCGGTAGTCTTTCGCCTTATTGATAGCGCATCAATTTTATTCACAACAGTTACTAGTATGGAGCAGTTTCTAAAACCCGACAAGTTAGCATTAGACCCTCAAGAGGTTGGAGCCTCTGATAAATTTGATCATTGGTTGGACTGCTTCGAAGCATTCGTCGACACCGCTACGGCCATCGACACCGACGCTGCTAAACTCCACGTGCTCCGCGCCCGGGTAAGCGAAACTGTCTATGGAATCTTCCGGGACGCTGCTACTTACGCGGACGCTATCGAACTCCTAAAAGGGCAGTTCCGAAAGAGCCCTAACGTGGTTTACGCCAGACACCTCCTAACTACCCGCAAACAGCAGCCAGGAGAATCGTGCGCCCAATTTCTGCGCGCCCTGCGAGTCCTCGCCCGAGCTTGCGACTGTAAGGCTGTTTCAGCAGCTCAGAACACGGAGGATCTGATCCGCGACGCCTACGTTGCGGGCATTGAGTCTACATACATCCAGCAGCGTCTGCTGGAACAAGATGACCTAGACCTCCGGAAAACGGCCACGATGGCTGAAACGTTAGAAGCAGCCTCCCATAATCTCGGGTCTTACCTTGGATCCCGTTCCACCGACGGCTCCACTGCGACAGCTGCTCCAGCAGGGCCCAAATGTTACTTTTGTGGCCTCCCTAAGCACCCTCGGCGTCACTGCCCGGCAAAGGACGCGATTTGCTCCGGATGCGGTAAGCTAGGCCACTTTGTTAAAGTCTGCAGAGCAAAGCCGCTTCTGAAGACTCGTGGAGACATGTGTGCTCCGAGGGCACGGCCATCTTTGATGCAGGCGGCGGCTGCGCGCGAATCGCCATCTTGGATGCGGTCACCGGAAGTGCGGGAATCGCCATCTTTGATGCGGTCATCGGAAGTGCGGGAGTCGCCATCTTTGAGACTGGCATCAAGGCAAGCTGAGCAGGAAGCTTCATCCGTGACGTCATCAGACGGCGACGAAGATGGATTCTTCTTTAATTCAACAGTGGCATCGATTTGCCTGGACCAGTCGCAGCCACATCAACTCTCCAAGTCCATAATGGAGATCAAGGTAAATGGTTATGCAGAAAACTGCCTGTTTGACTGTGGGAGCACGGAAAGTTTTATACACCCTCGCACAGTGCGTCAATATGCCCTTCCCGTGCGACCCTGGAGCCAGACCATCTCCATGGCCTCGAATTCTCACTCGGTGGAGGTCCTCGGGTGCTGCTTGGTGACGCTGACGGTACAGGGCACAGTCTACGAGCGTTTTCGGCTCCTCGTGCTGCCGTGACTCCGCGCAGCTGTACTGCTGGGGTTAGATTTCCTCACCCATCATAGAAGCGTCATCCTGCAGTACGATGGCCCTTATCCCCCGCTCTCCATCTGCAAGGCGCCGTCACGGCAGCGCCCCTCGCGCACCACCTGCAGTCTCTCGACCCTCAAGATCACCCCCCCCCCCCGTTATTTGATAACCTCACCCCGGATTGTAGGCCTATAGCCACCAAGAGTAGGCGCTATAGTGCGGATGACCGGGCCTTCATTCGGTCCGAGGTACAACGTTTGCTCCAGGAAGGGATTATCCAGGCCAGCACCAGCCCCTGGAGGGCGCAAGTGGTCGTAGTTAAATCGGGGGAGAAACACCGCATGGTGATTGACTACAGCCAGACCATAAACAGGTATACCCAACTAGATGCATATCCTCTTCCCCGTATCGTGGACATAGTCAACCACATCGCGCACTATAGGGTTTTTTCAACGATCGATTTGAAATCGGCTTACCACCAGCTCCCTATCCGCTCGGAGGATTGCCCATACACTGCCTTTGAGGCGGATGGCCGCCTCTACCAGTTCCTCCGAGTCCCCTTTGGTGTCACCAATGGGGTCTCAGTCTTCCAACGGGCCATGGATCAAATGGTGGACCAGCACGGACTACGGGCCACTTTCCCGTATCTGGATAACGTCACCATCTGCGGCCATGACCTGCAGGACCATGATGCCAACCTACAAAAATTCCTTCGTACGGCCACTCTCCTGAACCTCACATACAATGAGGCGAAGTGTGTTTTCCGGACACGCCGCCTCGCCATCCTTGGATACGTGATAGAAAATGGTGTCCTTGGCCCCGACCCAGCCCGTATGCGTCCCCTTATGCAGCTTCCCCTCCCTACTACCCTCAAAGCACTGAGGAGATGCCTGGGCTTCTTCTCCTATTATGCCCAGTGGGTTCCCCGTTACGCAGATAAAGCCCGTCCGCTCCTAAAATCGACCTCTTTTCCCCTGGCGGAGGAGGTCTGTCGGGCCTTCGATGACATCAAAGCGGACATCGCGAAGGCCGCGATGCACGCTGTGGACGAATCCATCCCATTCCAAGTGGAAAGTGATGCGTCTGACTTTGCCCTAGCTGCCACCCTTAACCAGAGGGGCCGTCCGGTGGCCTTCTTTTCCCGGACCTTACAAGGCCCTGAGATTCGAACTCCTCGGTCGAGAAGGAGGCCCAGGCCATCGTGGAAGCCGTCCGGCACTGGCGCCATTATCTCGCGGGCCAACGATTCACCTTAATTACGGACCAGCGGTCAGTTGCCTTCCTGTTTAACACCAGGCAAAAGGGCAAGATTAAGAATGACAAGATCTTGCGGTGGAGGATTGAGCTCTCCACCTACAGATATGACATCATGTACCGGCCCGGGAAGCTCAATGATCCCCCAGACGCCCTGTCCCGTGGATCATGTGCCAGTGCCCAACTAGACCAGCTACAGTCCCTCCATAACGACCTCTGTCACCCGGGTGTCACCAGATTTTTCCATTTTGTCAAGACCCGTAACCTGCCCTTCTCCCTTGAGGAAGTCCGGACGATTACCAGGCAATGCAGGGTCTGCGCTGAGTGCAAACCGCAGTTCTACCGGCCAGGTAGGGCGCACCTTGTAAAGGCCACTCGCGCGTTCGAGCGCCTTAGCGTTGATTTTAAAGGCCCCCTCCCCTCCTCTAACCGCAATGTTTATTTCCTGAATATCATTGACGAATACTCACGTTTCCCTTTTGCCTTCCCCTGCTCGGACATGACCACGGCTACAGTGATTCGGACCCTGAACAAGCTGTTCACCTTGTTCGGCTTCCCAGCCTATATTCATAGCGACCGTGGGTCCTCTTTCATGAGTGACGAGCTGAGGCAGTACCTGCTCGCCAAAGGCGTTGCCTCCAGCCGCACCACTAGCTATAACCCCAGGGGCAATGGTCAAGTAGAGCGGGAGAACGCAACCGTCTGGAAGGCCGTTCTATTAGCGTTACGGTCTAGGGGCCTTCCAGTCAGCCGTTGGCAAGACGTCCTTCCGGACGCATTACATTCCATTAGGTCACTCTTGTGCACAGCGACCAATACGACCCCTCACGAGCGGATGTTTTCATTTCCCAGGAAGTCCTCCTCGGGTACTTCGCTCCCGGATTGGCTGATGTCCCTGGGACCCGTCCTGCTTCGGAAGATGTCCGGACCCATAAGGCAGATCCCTTGGTCGAGGAGGTCCAATTGCTCCATGCTAATCCCCAATATGCTTATGTAGCGTACCCTGATGGGCGGGAGGACACGGTTTCTGTCCGTGACTTGGCACCCGCGGGTGCCCCGGAGGTCACCACGTCCTTCCGCCCCACGGTCCCTGGTGTTGTCCACTCGGAGATTGCTGCGCCTCTTCCTCCCTCAGTCCCTGTCCCCAATGTAGTGTGCCCAGAGCCTGTTGCAGCCCCCCACCCCCCAGCTCCGGTTCCCACTGTTCCCCATACGCCACCAGGGCCACTGCTCATTCCTCTCGCCCCTATGTACAGCTCGCTTGAGTCGCCGGAGCCGTCGCCACGCAGTACCCGACGACTGGACGGGACGACGGATCGGTCCGCTTCACACCACCCAACGCCTTCTCTCGACGCTCACTGTACGGAGCCTGGGCCGACATCGCTCCCTGCTCGGACGACTCTGCGACCTGCAGTACGACGATCGCGACGACGGATCAAGCCACCGGTTCGTCTGGACTTGTAATATTGTTTCCGCTTCAGCCCCGTGTTGTTTTTTTAAAAGGAAGGGGTGAATGTGGTGGACCTCAGTTGTGCCTTTGTCCTATATGGACCACCGTTGTGTGTGTTTGTCATACCTGGACACATCCCCTTCCAGTTTGGTTCCTCCCCTCAGCACCTAGTATAAAGGTGGCTGTCTCCTCCCCCTTGTTCAGTCCAGGTCGGTTAATTGTTGGGATCTGCTCCTGATTCTGTTGTGAATAAAAGCCTACACTTATATTGGCATATCGGTAGTCTTTCGCCTTATTGATAGCGCATCAGGAAGTATAAGGTTGATTAAAGCATGTGTGAGTTATAGTGTCAGTGGGGAGAAAGTGTCGGCAGGGTCATGGGTCAAAGCCCCCACTCTGGTGGGGGTGGTTAGATGTCAAGTCCCCTATGGCATGTGCTTTTGTCCAAGTTTAGAAAGATCAGGTTAATATAGAATCATAGAATCCTTCAATGCAGAAGGAGACCATTCAGCCCATCGAGTCTGCACTGACTACAATCACTCCCAGGCCCTATCCCCATAACCCCATGCATATGCTCCAGCTAGTTCCCCTGACACTAAGGGGCAATTTAGCATGGCCAATACACCTAACCCACATATCTTTGGACTGTGGGAGGAAACCGGAGCACCCAGTGGAAACCCACTCAGACACGGGGAGAATGTGCAAACTCCACACAGACAGTGACCCAAGCCGGGAATCCAACCCAAGTCCCTGGCGCTGTGAGGCAGCAGTGCTAACCACTGTGGCACCGTGCCACCCACTTTGGTTTGGTTGAGATTGGACCAAGGATGTTGGAAGAGTCTGCCAACAAACAAAACAGATATTTTGCTTATACAAAGACTTAATACTGTACACATATAAAATATTTACAACTTTATTTTAATTCCTATTAACCTTTTCAATGGTTTTTACATTGAAAAGAATACAAGCTAACATCACGGATAGCACCTGCAAAGACTGCAACAGCTCATATCGTGCAGCAGGGTATTGCTGACAGCAACTTCTGAATTTCCATCTTTAACTCTGTACTTGTGGATGCCAGACATTGTTGACATACTAATAATGGTGAGCGGTGACAGTTCTGCTGTCACTGCAATTGCAAATTCCAGGCAAAACATCATTCGCATTTTCGCCCACATTTGTTTCTCCAAATAAAAGCACGTCATTTTCCAATAGTTGCCATTACACCACATCAGGACCAAACTATCTTGTTGAAAACTGAGACTGAAATTTATCTTTAAGCACAGACAAAATGCGAAAACCTGTCAGCTTGACTGATTCATGAGCAAAGAAACTTCACCCAGCAGACACAATGGAACAGGTTCAAGTAAGAAACACAATAGGTTCTTTCCATTGAATTTTCAGTTCTGGTTTCATGGTAACTTGTTCAAATGCAAGCACAAAGGATTTCCTGCTCAACTGTGCTCTGGAATCTATTGCTGGCATTGACTCCATTATCTTCTTTTTAACCTTTTCAAATTAAAAACAAACCATCGCACCACAACATTAATCTGGAATTCAGCATATGTATTTAAGTAATAAAATCTCAGAACTGAATATATCACAATGCAGTACATTTAAGAGGTGATTTTCCGTGAGAGTTCGGTGAGATGATACTTTGCTTTTACAAAATGTATTTTAATCATGTTTCTCTGCAGGATGTTTCTCGCAGGCCCTGGAAATGTGTCGGCACCATGTTGTCTGTGATCGTTGTCCTTTATTGCTGCTGAGGCAGTATAATTGATATCATGCTGACTTTAATCTGGACTATTGCAGTGTTCTGTGGTTTAATGGTCCTTTGGGAACTGCTGAGTGGAGCTTGATTTGAGTTTCATTGACAGTTTCTGTCATGTAGTTAGGGACAGCTATGCTTCAGAGAAAAGTCCAGTTTTAGTTTCATTTCTCAGTTGCTGTTAGAAGCTGGTGGAAGAAGGCAATGTCAGTGTCTCTCTCTCTCTCTTTCTCTCAAGCATTTGACAAGGTCCCTCATGGCGGGCTGGTGCAAAAGATTAAATCACACGGGATCAGGGGTGAACTAGCTAGATGGATTCAGAACTGGCTTGACCCTAGAAGAGACAGAGTAGCGGTGGAAAGGTGTTTTTCTGAATGGAGGTCTGTAACTAGTGGTGTTCCGCAGGGACCAGTGCTGGCATCTCTGCTGTTTGTAATATATGTAAATGACTTAGAAGAAAATGTAGCTGATCTGATTAGCAAGTTTGCGGATGATGCTAAGATTGCTGGAGCTGCAGATAATAATGAAGATTGTCAGAGAATACAGCAGGATTTAGATAGGCTGGAAAATTGGGCGGAGAAATGGCAGATGGAATTTTATCTGGACACATGACGGATGAGGTGATGCATTTTGGTAGATTCAATTGAGGTGGGCGCTATAAAATAAATGGCAGAACCATCAGGAGCATAGACACGCACACAGATCTGAGAGTACAGGTGCACAGATCCTTAAAAGTGGCAGCACAGGTGGAAACGGTGGTGAAGAAAGCATATGACATGCTTGCCTTCATCAGACGGGCCATCGAGTATAAAAGTTGGAAAATTATGTCATAGTTATATAAAACGTTGCTTAGGTCACATTTGGAATATTGTGTCCAATTCTGGTCACCACACTACCAGAAGAATGTGGAGGCTTTGGAAAGAGTAGAGAAAAGGTTTACCAGGATGTTGTCTGGTATGGAGGGTATTAGCTATGAGGAGAAATTGAATAAACTGGGATTGTTCTCCTTGGAAAAACGAAGGCTGAGGGGCAACCTGATGGAAGTTTATAAAATTATGAGGGGTATAGATAGGGTGAACAGTTGGAAGCTTTTTCCCAAGGCAGAAATGACAATTACAAGGGGGCACAAGTTCAAGATAAGAGGGGAAAGGTTCAGTGGAGATGTGCGGGGCAAGTCTTTTACACAGAGAGTGGTGGGGACCTGGAATGCCCAGCCAAGTGAGATGGCTGAGGCAGATAGGTTAGCGACATTCAAGGCTTATCTAGATAGACACATGAACAGGCAGGGTATAGAAGGATACAGACGGTTGGTCTAGATAGGACAACATGATCAGTGCAGGCTTGGAGGGCCGAAGGGCCTGTTTCTGTGCTGTATTGTATTTTGTTCCCTGTTCTCTCCAGAGGTTTTTTGGAAAGTCCCTGGACGGGGAAGCCTCAGAGATTTAATCCAATGTTCAAAAGACCAAAAATCTGAAAATGCAGCATCACGTGAGCATACTTGTTTTTATGCGAAGTCTAGAGAAGGGTATATGTCTGTGGGATGGTGTTTGACTTGGAACAACATAGATAGCTAGCTGTAAAGGTAAAAACTTAATGTTTGAATCTTGTAATTGGTAAAAGTTGTGCTAATTCTTTTTACTATATTTTAACTGTGTTCTTAAATAAACTTTGTTTGATAAAAGCTCCCTAGTTGAATCACACCTGGAGTGAAACATCATATGCTCACCCGTTCAAAAATCAAATGTAAAACTTAGGGTCTAGGATAACTTCATAAAACACCTTGGAGTTTCTGGCCTGGGTCTTAACATCAGAGGTAGTAAATCATTGCAGTGATGGAACTGTGTGTAGTTTTGCATGTCAATGGCGGCACGGTAGCACAGTGGTTAGCACTGCTGCTTCACAGCTCCAGGGTCCCGGGTTCGATTCCCGGCTCGGGTCACTGTCTGTGTGGAGTTTGCACATTCTCCTCGTGTCTGCGTGGGTTTCCTCCGGGTGCTCCGGTTTCCTCCCACAGTCCAAAGATGTGCGGGTTAGGTTGATTGGCCAGGTTAAAAATTGTCCCTGAGATGTGTAGTTAGAGGGATTAGCGGGTAAATATGTGGGGGTAGGGCCTGGGTGGGATTGTGGTCGGTGCAGACTCGATGGGCCGAATGGCCTCCTTCTGCACTGTAGGGTTTCTATGATTCTATGATATAAACAATCCTAATGACTCTTTCTGGGTCAGGTTCCAGTGCATGTTCTCAGTGTATAATCTGCCAGTGAGTAGAAGCTCGCTGCTCAAGAACAGAACCAACTGGTGCTCCAACAGGCATGTTACAAATGTGAGAATGGGGCACTGGCATGTGCTTAAGTTTCCTCATGTAGCAGAGGTGATGCTACAAGAAGGAATAGGGCACAGTGCATGTGAAAATTTACGTCTCTGTTCCACTTTCTTAGTGCTATGTCAAACGCAAAGGCAAACAAAGAACACTACCTCCACATCGTTCTTAGGTGGGAAATGTAATTTACAAATTCTTCCTCCAGGGAGGAGTAATTCTGAATGATGCTGAGACGGGAAAAATCTTCAGCTTGAGGTGAGTGGGATGAAAATCAGGAGAATTCTGCAGTGGACAGTTAATTAAGTCTTAATTAAATAATTATAATTAATTTCACCACCTTATATTGTCTGTGGTACAACAAACAAAGTTCCCATGATTAAGGTTGGAAGGATGATCAATTTATCCCCCTCTCCTCCATTACCTCTTGTTTTATCCCATAACCATCAACCTCTTTTTTAAGGGGAGGCAGTGGCGTAGTGGTATTGTCACTAATAGTAGCATAGTGGTATTCTACTAATAAACTCAAGTGGCATAACTGATTGTTAGTTGCATTTACCCAATATTCTCAATTTATTACCTTTACAGAAAATGCTGGATAAGCTCAGCAGGTCTGGCAGCATCTGTGGAGAGAGAAACAGCGTCAATGTTTCAAGTCCATTTTGTTTTTTGATTCTCTTGGTTTGGCCCAATACAACCCTACCCCTCCCCCACAGGGCCATCTGTCACTTTTTCTTAAGTTTTGCTTCCACTGAGCACATTGATCTTTGTTCTCCTGTTAACACATCCTGCTATCTTACATTTATGCCAGTCCTACTGCCATCATTAACACTCCCTTTGTCTTATCCCTGACCTTCTATTCTAATCCAACCCCTCTCCAACTGCATATTTCATTACATTTCTTTCCCTCTTCAGTTCCGTGGATGAATCATATGGACCTGAAACCTTAGCTCTGTTTCTCTCTCCACGGATGTTGCCAGACTAGCTGAGCTTTGCCAACACTTTCTGTTTTTATTTCAGAATAAGTTCTATAAATTATCTCAGAATAAGTTTTTTCACTCATTATTCCCTCAGCCTCTGAATCGCTCTCACAACACTTCACCTTGACTCTTTCTTCTGTTCCATTGAAAGCCACCAACAGACTAACTAATGATGTTTCATGAACTTCTGACACCTTTTTTACTCCTTTCTCTTCCTTGTTCCCTTATAAAGTACAAGAGATTTCTTTTTATATTTGATAGAAATTTATGTTGTTGCTGTGTGGTGAATGTCTGGATGAGCTAGAGTGTGTGTCGGATAGAGTGTGGGGGGAAAAAAATAAAATACTTCTGCAAAGGCGTTTGATAAGGTGCCTCACAAAAGGTTGCTGAAGAAGATTGGGTCACACGGAGTTGGGGGTAGGGTGTTAGCGTGGATTGGGGATTGGCTATCCGACAGGAAACAGAGAGTCGGAATAAATGTGTGCTTTTCTGGTTGGCAGATGGTAACTAGTGGCGTGCCGCAGGGATCGGTACTGGGGCCTCAACTATTTACCATTTATATAGACGATCTGGAGGAGGGGACTGAGGGTAGGGTAACAAAGTTTGCAGACGACACAAAGATAAGTGGGAAAGTGAATCATGTGGAGGGTGAAGAAGGTCTGCAGAGAGATTTGGACAGGCTGAGTGAGTGGGCGAGGATCTGGCAGATGGAGTATAACGTTAACAAATGCGAGGTTATTCACTTTGGAGGAAATAATAGCAAATTGGATTATTATCTAAATGGAAAAAAATTACAACATGCTACTGTGCAGAGGGACCTGGGGGTCCTTGTGCATGAGACGCAAAAATCCAGTCTGCAGGTGCAACAGGTGATCAAGAAGGCAAATGGGATGTTGGCCTATATCGCAAGGGGGATAGAATATAAAAGCAGAGATGTCTTGATGCACCTGTACAGGGCATTGGTGAGGCCACAGCTGGAATACTGTGTGCAGTATTGGTCCCCTTATTTGAGGAAGGATATATTGGCCTTGGAGGGAGTGCAGAGAAGGTTCACCAGGTTGATACCAGAGATGAGGGTTGTTGGTTATGAGGAGAGACTGAGCAGATTGGGTTTGTACTCGTTGGAATTTAGAAGGCAGAGGGGGGATCTTATAGAGACCTATAAGATAATGAAGGGGCTGGACAGGGTAGAGGTGGAGAGATTCTTTCCACTTTGAAAGGAAGCTAGAACTAGAGGGCACAGCCTCAAAATAAAGGGGGGTCAGTTTAGGACAGAGTTGAGGAGGAACTTCTTCTCTCAGAGGGTGGTGAATCTCTGGAATTCTCTGCCCACTGAAGTGGTGGAGGCTACTTCGTTGAATATGTTTAAATCACGGATAGATGGATTCCTGATTGGTAAGGGAATTAGGGGTTATGGGGATCAGGTGGGTAAGTGGAACTGATCCACTTCAGATCAGCCATGATCCTATTGAATGGCGGGGCAGGCTCGAGGGGCTAGATGGCCTACTCCTGCTCCTATTTCTTACGTTCTTATGTTCTTATGATACAAAATTTTAAAAAATACATTTTAAACTGCAAAGATCGTGCATTAATGAGAATTAAAAGCAGGGTTATGCTTAACAAAGTATTGTCATAGCTTATAATACTAAATAATAGGCATGAGCTGCAGGAAGAGAGATTTGCATTTAAATACCACTTTTCACAACCATCGGATGTCTTAATGCCCTTTATAGCCAAATGGTCAATATAGCGGCATGGTGACACAGTGGTTAGCACTGCTGCCTCACAGTGCCAGGGACCCAGGTTCAATTCCAGCCTTGGGGGACTGTGCGAAGTTTGCACATTTTCCCTGTGTCTGCATGGGTTTCCTCTGGGTGCTCCAGTAGCCTCCCATAGTCCAAGAAAGATATGCAGGTTAGGTTGATTGGCCATGCTCAATTGTGCCTTAGTGTCAGGGGATTTCCTCCGGGTGCTCCAGTTCCCTCCCCCAGTCCAAGAAAGATGTGCAGGTTAGGTTGATTGGCCATGCTCAATTGTATCTTAGTGTCAGGGGAATTAGCAGGGTAAATATATGGGGTTATGGGGATAGGGCCTGGGTGGGATTGTTGTCAGTGCAGGCTTGATGGGCCAAATGGCCTCTTTCTGCACTGTAGTGATTCTATGAAATCCCTTTGAAGGGTAGTCACTGTTTTAATGCAGGAAAAGTGATTGCTAATTTGCACACGACATTCTGCCACAAACAATAATTTGATCATAAGCAAATAATGTGTTTGCATGATATGAATTGAGAGACAAATATCGGCAGGACACCAGGAATAATCCCCTGCTCAACTTCAATAGTACCATAGGATTCTTTGCATCCAGGAGTCAGTTGGGCGCTCAATTTAATGTTTCACCTGAAAGATTGCACCTCGGACAGTGCAGCACTCCCTCAGTACTGCACAGGAGTATCCGTCGTGATTTTTGGGCTCAAACCCTGGGGTGGAACTTGTACCCAGAAAGTTGTTCTTCCAAGGTAAGAGTGTCACTAATCAAACCTGGCTAACACATGCACCAAAATCTTGTTCCCGTTCACACTGGCGGGATTTTATGATCCTGCCAACGATGTACCCCTGCCGTGGGTTTCTTGGGGTGCATTCACTGGGAAACCCCGTCGGCAATGGCAGGACCATAAGATCCTTCCGCCAGTGAGCCGCGCCACCACCTCCCGTTGGGGCAAAACACGCCACGGAGTGGGAGAAAAATCCCATCCACAATCTTCAATAGATTTTACAAATACTCTTTCCAAAATATCTGTCATACTCAATAAATGTGAATTTGTTTGGACGCTGATTCCTCAAGCTTCTAACCTTGGCTTCCTCATTGACAGCTGCATTTATAATGCTGCCAACCATTTTTAGCCATAATGGTGTGCCACCAGTGTTCTTTGCTGACCTCTTGTGGTTGTTAATTGGTGAACATTTGAGAATTTTAAGCATTGAGCTAATTTTAATTGTGGCTGTGTGTATAGTTTTAAGGCATATTAAGATTGACTGTTAAGATTGATAAGATGATACTAAAATAATTCTGGAAAAGAAATGGCAAATTAAGAACAGCCAACTGTGCACAAAAATCAGTATTTTACGGAGTCAAGGAGACACACTGCGGGTAAAACCGTGCCAGACAGAACGTGGAGCACCTATTAGGAAAGAGTCAGCATTGACTCATGGAGAAAAAGCACTGTCTGACATCTTGAGTACCACTCGGTGAAGTAGTTAACGCTGTTTGGGGACCTATTGTACCAATGAGTGGTGTAGCCATAATTCTCAATTAAGTGGAACCTGTGCTGCTGATTTGAGCAGAGCAGCCTTTTGTGTAACAGAGTGGTTCCTGCTGTCAGCCTATGAGATGTGTCCTAAAGTCTGGAAGAATATAATATTGTTCGTCTGTGACAGGGAAACCACCCAGTGAATCTTATGATCGATAGACCCTCCCGATTACACAACTTTGGTGACATTGACATACACATCATCACTGACTAACTCAGACATATGGAATTCGAAGGGATGCCACTTAAATTTGTTTGAAATGCTGGATTCTAGCATCTCCTAATTGGCCAGTATTATCAGCTTTGGTTATTGTATATTTTATATCTCGCAGAACAATGCAGGAATGACACTAGTTTCTATCAGGTTTTATTAAGAGTGATTTTAAATGTCCACTAGTTCAGGTTTCCAGCTCCTTCTCCAGCTTTGTTAACTTTTTTCTGAATCTGTCCCCAGGCTTAACTAATCAAGCACAATGAGCATGAATAGGAAACAGACTCACATAATCGAACACAGAACAATTGAATAACTGGACACTACAATGATGGATGCCTTATGCTCTGGAGCTTGAGAAACAGAAGGTGTGAATTGATCTGCCCTTATTTTTGGCCACATTGACTGGGATTCACGGTGTGCCCACACCAATTCAGGTCAAGGTAGATAAGACACAATGATATCAGCACAACTTCCTGTTCCTCTAACACTCTCCTTTTCAATGCTGCTGGTGAGCACATACCACCAGCAAGAGGACCAGACCACATTGTTGTTGACCATAGCGTAAAATATTTCTGGAAGAGTAGGGGGTTTTAGTTCAGTCGGGCAGCATGGTCGGTCCAGGCTTGGAGGGCCGAAGGGCCTGTTCCTGTGCTGTAACTTTCTTGTTCTTTGTTCTTTTGTTCTTTGTTCATAGATGCATAGAGTGCAGAAGAGGCCCTTCAGCCCATCAAGTCTGCACTGACATGCGAGAAACACCTGACCTCCCACCTAATCCCATTTACCAACACTTGGCCCATAGCCTTGAATATTATGACATGCCAAGTGCTCATCCAGGTACTTTTTAAAGGTTGTGAGGCAACCTGCCTCTATCACCCTCCCAGGCTGCACATTCCAGACCGTCACCACCCTCTGGATAAAACTTTTTTTCTCACATCCCCCCTAAATCTCCTGCCCCCTCACCTTGAACCTATGACCCCTCGTGACTGGCTCATTAACTAAGGGAACAGCTGATCCTTATCCACTCTGTCCATGCCCCTCATAATCTTTGTCCCTCATAATCTTTTACACAAGGTAAAGGTGGACTGTTTCATGAAGAAGAGCCGGCTCGGGTCACTGTCTGTGTGGAGTTTGTACATTCTCCCCGTGTCTGCGTGTGTTTCCTCTGGGTGCTCCGGTTTCCTCCCACGGTCTAAAGATGTGCAGGTTAGGTGGATTAGCCATGCTAAATTGACCCTTAGTGTCAGGAGGACTAGCTAGGGTAAATGCACGAGGTTATGGGGTTAAGGCCTACGGATTGTGGTCAGTGCAGATTCAATGGGCCGAATGGCCTTCTTCTGCACTGTAGGATTCTCTGATTCTATGTGGCATGGAATCATTATTGGTGCAGGTGGGCAGGAAGAGAGGCACCACGTTTCTGCAGGGCATCAGCAAACCATCAAGGACAACCCTCAGGAGGGCATGGAAGCAGGTGGCCAGGAACGGCAACGTGCAATGTTTGCACCTGTGGATCTGACAGCTGTGCCACATGAGGTCAAGTGGTTCATATGGGTGGTCAATGCCAATGAACACATCTTTACACGACATCTCCTACCTACCATACCACCAATCCCTTGTGCTTCTCATTGCACCACACCCCCATCACACCCCATCAGCACTCCCTGGTACATGTTTCATATTATACTTCACATATTCCACCTCATCCCCACAGCCCTTAATGCTGCATTACCCATTTCTCAGTGCCTCTATGCACTTCTCGCTATTCGGTTATGGTGGGCATATCACCCAAGCAAGTGCTACATAGTCACTGGCGCTCTGTCCTCTCCAAGGCAGGGCAAGATAGCACACAGAGAAAGGAATGGAGCAGAACTGATAGGGATGGGGAGATGGGTCTTAGCATCATGGGGCCAGTTGTTTTGTCAAGCGTTGCTGAGAACATGGAGAATGGTCCTTACTTACTTCCCTTCTTAACCCCTAGTTCCCCCTTATCCAGATTGCAGGCATCATGGACAAGCTGCAGATGGTATGATTATGTTTCACCACAACATCCTTCCCTCATCGTAACCCTTCTCATTTTGAAGTCCTGCTTTTAGACACCCAGGAACTGCCACCTGCCCAGCCACAGGAGCTGTCTCCACACCTGTTATAGCCATTGTGTGGACAGGTCACCTACACACTGCCATCATGGAGAGAAGGCAACAACACTGTCTGTTACAACACCCCAAAAATCCTCCATAGTGCTTTCAGACACTTTCCAAAGGAACAAATTCCAAATATTTAACTTGCCTACAAACCAGCCCTTTAAATGACGTTACTGCATAACTCTTCCTACTGCCTCGCACTATTTTTTTAAGAATGGACAATGCGGTGTTGCCAAGACCGGTGTTGCTCCAATTTGAAGTCCTGGCGTCATGTTAGCCAATTCAACAAATTCGAGTACATGCAGAGGACACAGCTACATCCATCCATTTCACTGAAGAATGTCACACAGACTTTGGAGGCAGAAGCTTGTCTCTGGGAAAGTAAGCATAACCTTCACAGGTCCCCCAGAAGTGGCGATAGGCAAATCAGTTTTGTATATGTATAACAACATGAAAAAATAATTTGTGCTCATCTGCTGAATTTCTAAATCAGATGAAATAATGTTCACAGTCTCTAATATTACATACATGATATAAAGTGACTTTTAACCTTATTGAAGTCAAAATAGTGATGTTAAAGAATTAATTGTGCAAAAAGACTTATAAATAACAGGTAACATTGGAAATGAGATGAATTCTAAACATGTTTAAAAGGACTTTATTGTATTTAATTAATGCCATGCCATGTGACAGTCATCACTGATTAAAGGTGTGTCGAGATTGTCCTGAATGTGTGTGCTTCATGACAAGTAGTGATTTTTAATCCACCGGCTAAAAACCTGAATTGAACTTTTAAAAACACAGAAACGAAGGTGACTTGAGATTGCAGCAAAGGTGGCTACCCCAATTTGCATTACTATTCCAGATTGCAGTTCATTGAGTGGAGGCAGTCTGTGCACAAAACCCTTGAAAGACAATGATTTCAGGGGAGTGTGAAGGCCTCCCATCTCCTGTCCCAGTAACAAGGCATTAAAGCAATCACCTGAGGTAGTCAACTATTGGAGAGGGCCCATTAACACCTATCTCCTGGATAGTGGGACTCTGGTTAAGGTAGATTCCCAGACATTCCCAGCTGATCACGTTAGAATACATGGACAGGGACCTTATTTGAATCTCCCTGGTAACTGGAGAGAGGAGGTAGCAAACATATGTTTTCTCAGCAGAATTGTGCTCATGCAGCTTAGAGAGAAGACCCAAGTGAGAGTCTCTTCTGCCTCTCTCTCACTCTCTCTCTCTCTCCAACCACCTGGTAAGCTTCAAGCCCATAAAGTCATGGAGTCATATGGGTTTACAGCATGGAAACAGGCCTTTTGGCCTCACTTGTCCATACCACCTTTTTTAAAACACTAAGCTAGTCCCAATTGCCTGCATTTGGCCCATATCCGTCTATAGTTATGTTATCCACGTAACTGTCTAAATGCTTTTCAAAAGACAAAATTGTACCCGCCTCTACTACTACCTCTGGCAGCTTGTTCCAGACACTCACCACACTCTGTGTGAAAAAAGTACCCCTCTGGACCCTTTTGTATATCTCCCCTCTCACCTTAACCTATGCCCTCTAGTTTTAGACTCCCCTACCTTTGGGAAAAGATGTTGACTATCAAGCTGATCTGTGCCCCTCATTATTTTATAGACCGCTTTAAGATCACCCCTAAGTCTTCTATGCTCCAGGGAAAAAAGTCCCAGTCTATCCAGCCTCTCCTTATAACTCAAACCATCAAGTCCCGGTAGCATCCTAGTTTGAAAACCATGATCATCTAGGGACGCCTCTGCTGCAGACAGAGATTCCTTAAAAGAATTCAACCCAGCACTACTATCTCCAGAACTACAACCAACTCAGTCATATCTACCTCTTTAAATCAGAAATATCGAGACCACCAAATTCAGGCTGAAGCTAATGAGTCACCAAACTACAGACTGTCTTTAGAAGTGGCGCAAAACAGGCGATAGCAAATGGGCAACCCATTTTATACCTCAACCAATTTTCTATTCTACCCTAGTCATCTAAACCAATTTCACTCCTCTGAGGCCAGTGGTAAAACCCCAAACTGCAGCCCCAGCTAATTAACACAGACAAGAAATGATGAGACATTCTGGCTTCATGTGTTCATCCACTTAGTCACTTTAATAAAGCAACTGTTTGTGTCTTAACTTAAACAGATTAAGGGAAACTCCTTGAAAATTCATAGTGCAATGATTGGTGTTGTAACATAGAAACGTAGAAACTAGGAGCAGGAGGAGGCCATTTGGCCCTTCGATCCTGCTCCGCCATTCATCATGATCATGGCTGATCATCAAATTCAATATCCTGATCCCCCTTCCCCCCATATCCCTTGATCCCTTTAGCTCCAAGAGCTATATCTAATTTTTTCTTGAAATCAGAGAATGTTTTGGCCTCAACTACTTTCTGTCGTAGTGAATTCCACATATTCACCCCTCTTTGGGTGAAGAAATTTCTTCTCACATCAGTTCTAAAAGTTTTACCCCTTATTCTTAAACTATGGACTCCCCACCATCACTGTAAAAGTCACTCACAAGTAATTGATTAATAATCTGGTTAATGACCTTGAGGCAGAGCAGTCTTCTATCATTTTAATATTAGTGTCATCATCCTCTTCTTTCAAAAGACACATCCCCTTCATTAATCATTCGCCTGATGGAAAAAGTACATCAATGTCCACAACTATGTCAAAAAAAATCACTGTCAATATGTAGAGATAGAAGATAATCGTGATCAGTGATAACTGACTGAATTAAAAATTCATCAATAATTTAATCAATATTGCATTTCAGGAATACTGAAATAAAATGACACTCGCATAAGAGTTGTTAGGAGAGGGAAGAACAGCTTCGCACTGACTAAGCAAACATTCAAAGTTCTGCTTCCTACACGGATAACAACAAAACCTATGTTTACTGACACCGAATTTGCTTTCCTTACCACAAGCCAGACCATGATGCACTCCACCAGGACAAAGAAGACAATGCCAGTTTCTGCTTGCTGTCAACAACCCTGACACTGTTGTGCAGCTGGAGATGTTAGTTCAATATTTGCCAATCTCGAGTGAAACTCAGACATTAACCCAACAGTATCAACACCTGCTGGATGTTCCTTGGGTGTCTCTTGGAAACAAACCCGAGGACTAAACTTTAACATTACCTATCGGAAGAAGCAATAATGCTTGTTTCTCAGGCTGACATTTTATTCATTTTATAAAAGTGTAAACAATTAACAATGAAGAAAAGAACTTTCCATTTTGGATTTCCAAAGTATGCAAATTTCTAAAATATATAATCCGTTTACATCTTTAAAACAAGAGGAGCAACGGAATTTTCCTTACTTCTCATATCTGAACAAGTAAGAAACTATTTCAGCCTATTATCCTCTGGGTAAAAATCAACAAGTTTTGTGACAATACACTGTGTTTTTTTTTAGATCTTGTATCAGATTTAAAACATGTTTCAAATGAAGATTTTAAATTCAAGCCAATTATTTTAAGAAATATAAAATCCTAGAAGATTGATTTCTGGGTGGTCTCAAGCTCTCCTGGGTTGTAAAAGTTGATTGTGGTTGGACAATTCTAAAATCTATAAATAAAATGCCATCCTGCCTTTTTTATTTTGGTGCCAAAATAATGTGATGATCTTTGCAGCGTTAGTGCCTATGTAAAATTTACACAGACTATTACTGTTCCATAATAGAAACTGAATTAACTGTATCATTATATTTGCATTTTTGATACTGAAACTCAGCAGCTGGTCCGATGCTGCAAAGTTTCCTTATCGATTCCTTATCCAAAGATTCCTGGCGGCACGGTGGCACAGTGATTAGCACTGCTGCCTCACAGCGCCAGGGAGCCGGGTTCGATTCCAGGCTTGGATCACTGTCTGTGCGGAGTCTGCACCTTCTCCCCGTGTCTCTCCATTCCCTCCACGTGCTCCGGTTTCCTCCCACAGTCTAAAAGACGTGCTGGTTAGGTGCACTGGCCGTGCTAAATTCTCCCTCAGTGTACCCGAACAGGCGCCGGAGTGTGGCGACTGGGGGATTTTCACAATAACTTCATTACAGTGTTAATGTAAGACTACTTGTAACACTAATTAAAAAAGCGTAAACCTTGTCTTTAAAACCAAAAGCAGTTGTGTGAAACGTTCTGACCCATTATTGCTTAAATGATGCTGCCTTCTCTCACAAAATACCTTTTCAGTGATGAAGGTAGACTGCCCTGTAAAACTGTTTCACTAATTAACACAATGCGATATTTTTGTGAAATCAATCAAAACTTAAACAATTCCAACAAATTATTTAATGTTCCACATTGCCAAAAATGTTTTAATGATGCTTGAAAATAAGTTGAGCACTAAGTTTCACTCACTTCACCAAATAGATATTCGGAGCAGTGATAATTTTTAAAAATAAAGTGCAATCCACATTATTTCATGAAGTTATTCTAGTTGAAGTTTTTTACCTAAGTAAGGATATTTGCCACTGGGTCTGAACCAGCAAAGAAGCAAGCCTCTCCTTTAAGTAATATCACATGACTTCTTGTGATTTGGTTACGTACAACACTTCAAACATGAAAGCTTTAGTCTGTGCTTCAGCTTAGAATGAGTAGGAATCTGTCATGTGTCCTGTTTAAGTAGATCAGGAACTCTGTTGCTACACTTTCATCCTGGTAACCAAACGCTTTGTGTACTGTTTACCCAAAGGATGATCTGTTGAGGCCAAACTCACCTGCTAACCCAAAAGGGTCATGAATATTCTTATAATCCTCTTGTTTGTATCCCATAAACTCTTTCATCAGGAATCTGCTTCATTGAGGAGTTGTGAGTCCCATTCATCCTTAGTGCTCCTCATCTCCACATGAAGAGAAGCTTCTACCACAAGCATCCCCTTAATGCTTCTTCCTCACCTCTAATCTATTGACATTTTTTTCTTTAACTGTGGATTACGTGTCCAGTAAAACTCTCATTATGTCTTTCTGGACTCTTGTGTAAATTAAGGCTGCAGGCTTGTATGTAAAGAATAACACAAAAAAGGGCCTGGTGCTGAGAAGAAAGCAGCTTAAGTCAGAATGATGATTTCTTTACTTTGTTTCATCTTGGTTGCATATTAAAAAATAGATTGCTGAATTGCAAGATGCGAGCTCCCAGCACAAGCGGGAAGTTTACAACATTGTTCTTCAATCTTGCTGACACTAAAAATAATTGCGTCGTATCTGAGCATTATCTGTATACTAAAATAAAACACACATGATGTAGATAGTTTTTATTTTGTTGATCGGGAATATTTATCGTTTGTACCTTTTCTGCAATGAGCATGCAGGTTAATCTATTTGGGGGCAAGCCAGTTGTAAGTAGTCTTAACTGATAGTCTATAAAGCAGCAAACTCTTTATTTGTGCAAGTTCTAACATCTGGAACAGATAATAGTGAGCAGTAAAAGTGAAGCCAATTAGCCCATTTGAATCCAGTTGATCAATTGTTTATTCTATCTTCGTACGAACAATAGTTTCGCTGAACAAAACATAAAATAATACTAGTTACAGAACTTCCAACAAGAAACCAAAAGAAACAAAGAATATATCTGATCAGTAACTTAGTGACAAATTTACATTACTTGTCGACTCCATGCAAACAGAGGCAATTTTTTCCCTCAATTTTTAACTAATTCCAATGATTAATTTACAAATTAATTGTCAAAACTTGTCAACCAGTCCCAAACTTGATGACAAAGCAACAAATACACTACTCTCTGCCATCATATTACACTTTCCAGGAAATAAATCATTACAAAAAAACTTCAGGAATCAGGTATTTCAGGGTGTAGGCAATTGGCATCTTATGAATCCCATGTTACTTCTCAACTCTTGTGATGTTGAGTTGAACTTTTGGGACGGGCTTGGCGGCTGGTGGGTAGGAATTTGTGTCTCCAGATGGTTTGCCATGCCCATTTAGCTAATCAATGGCCTGTTTTGGGCTGAAATTGGAGATGGTAGCATTGTGATAATATCACTTGTCCAGTAATCCAGAGGCCAAGGCTAATGCCCTGGGGACCTGTGTTCAAATCCCACCATGGCAGCTGGTAGAATATAAATTTATTTAATAAATCTGGAATATAACGCTAATCTCAGTAATGGTGACTGTAAAGATGCACTTTCACAGACTTCATTAATGAACATAAAAATAATTTATTAACAAGAATTGTACAGCAGCCACATGGCTTGCTCCCAAAATGTCTGCACAGGAGCTTCTCTTTTGTCCTTTTTTTGGGGTCTTCCATTGCCTCCTTTCTGAGATCTTCTTTTGCACTCTGTCTGGGGACTTCTTTTGCCTCTTTCTGAGGACCTTGTTGCTTCTCCTTTGATGTTTCATTGCCTCTTGCGAGGTCTTCTGTTGTCACTTTCTTGACATCTTTATTGCCTATGGACCAATTTTACAGGTTTTCTATGTCTGTCTTTCAACTTCTTTAATGCACTGAGTCTCCCGGACTGCACCTGGTTGGCAATGTATGTGCAGATATTCTTCTGTACTTGTTCACCCATCTTATGGATTCTGAACCTTAGGTTGGCTGTGTTCTCTCCATTGGTCACCCATCTTGTAACTGTCCATCTTTTCTGCATCTACATTACTCAGTGTCAGGCAATACCGCAATATTTCAAAAGCATCAATTGCCTAAAGAGAGGCATTCTGGCGAATATTTGTTTTCAGACTTCCATTAAAACTGGATACTCACAGGTGTTGGGCCAGAGGCAGTGTCATGATAATTCATCCTTGTCACCAGATGTAAAGATGCACATTCACAAACTTCATTAGTGAACACAAAAAGAATTTAGTAACAAGAATTATACAGCAAGCGCATGACCGTAGCTAGCTCCCAAATAGTCTCTGTCAAGGAGGCTCTCTTACCATAGGGTGGTTCCACACTCCAAGTTCCGATTGGCCACCCAGGCCATGTGACCCTTCCTCTGCTGTGTTGCCTTAAAAGGGACAATCACCAGAGTGACCATGAAACTGTCATCAGTTGTTCAAAAAACCCATATGGTTCACTAATGTCCTTCAACGGTGGAAAATCCGCCATCCTTACCTGGTCTGGCCTACATGTGACCCCTGCCCGCCTCCCCTTCGGCCCTGCCCCATCATGCTCCCCTCTTAGGCCCCCATCCAGGCCTTACCCTATGGCACTGACTGGTGCAGTGCCAAGCTGGTAGTGCCAGGGTGCAAGGCTGGCACTGCCAGGATGCCAAGCTGGGAGTGCCAGGCTGGGAGTGCTAGGCTGGCGCACTGCCCCTGACCACCCAGGGGGCCTCAATGGCATCCAATCCTACTGGCGAGACCATCATGTCAAGTCGCTGTTGTTGGGAACCATACAGGATGCTTGCAGTGAGGATCTTCACCGGCGAGGCCTACCGGTCAGTGCCATAGGGTAGGGCCTGGATGGGGGCCTAAGAGGGGGGCATGATGGGGCAGGGCCTAAGGGGAGGCAGGCAGGGGGTCACATGTAGGCCAGACCAGGTAAGGATGGCAGATTTTCCACCGTTGAAGGACATTAGTGAACCATATGGGTTTTTTGAACAACTGATGACAGTTTCGTGGTCACTCTGGTGATTGTCCCTTTTAAGGCAACACAGCGGAGGAAGGGTCACATGGCCTGGGTGACCAATCAGAACTTGGAGTGTGGAACCACCCTATGGTAAGAGAGCCTCCTTGGCAGAGACAGTTTGGGAGCTAGCTACGGTCATGCGACTGCTGTATAATTCTTGTTACTAAATTCTTTTTGTGTTCACTGATGAAGTTTGTGAATGTGCATCTTTACATCTGGTGACAAGGATGAATTATCGTTTAGGCAAATGAGCCCAGATGATAGCATCCTGGGCTCACTAATAATATTTAAATCTATATTAGCATGGATTTAAACATTCTAATCAGCCTTGCGCCATTCCCGGGTGCAAGGCTGATCTCGCCGGTAAGATTGTGAGAGGAATTGGGCGCGAACTTGATTTTTCACCTCTTGCACGATCTTATTGGCTTCTCCTGCCCATCGGCTGGTGGACGAGCAGGTAAGATCGACCCCAAAGCCTGTACTGTATCCAAGATGCTTCGTTCTCAGCTGAGTCTTATATATATTTTTAAATTTTGTCCATTTTCCAAGAATTTGTGGGTCTTTCAGATCTTCAGCCTTCGCTTGGAGTTTCTCTGGGTCTGGGTACACTCTGTACACTGCACCATGTTTTGCTCAGGTCTAGAAGGGGTTTCTTCACGGTTTACCTGTTCCCCTTGGAAAGCTAATTTAGTCTGTAATTTGTAAAAAAAATTTTTGTTTATTTGCAGATCTATATATGTGTCAGTACTTTACGCGAGGTTGGACTTCTGCTTCATCCCAGATCTCAGCTACTTAATCACGTGACATTGCATCCTGATTACAGGAGACGTTACCTCAGTATTAGATGCTCCTGAAGTTAACCCTTTATACTATACTCTCCCCCTATTGACCAACACAATGGGGGCCCATTTTTTAAGAGCATTTTTAACTTTAATTTTAAAATTTTAATTTTACAACTTGAACTTTTAAGGCAACAACATGCAGGAATGAGATTGAACCATTTAAACTGTACTCTTTCACAGCCATCAAGGTTGATTGGTACTGTGTAGTAGTTGACTACCTCAGGTTGCCAGTCTGCAACTCACAGCCAGGAGGCTAGGTTCCATTTCACAGCCAAGGGGTCCTGTAACATCTTTTACTTCTCAGAGATGCTACAGTGTTGCATCTAAGTCTTAGAGTCAAAGCATTGCAGGAAACCTTCATAAAGGGAGTTTAAATACCCTCAGTGGACCAGGAAAAGACATTTTCCAGACTTGATCATCAGCCCTATATCTTGTGGTAACTATAAGCTGGATTTGACTTATAGCGTTATTTAATTTGGATGTTGTTTGGGAAAGGGAAGTCTTAGTGAGTTCAGGGATCATAGATATATTTTGGAACAAGAGGTAATTTCTATATAAACTATGTGTGAGTTTAGTTATTCATGTACTTAAGTACCGTAGGATATGGTAGTCCTTGTTGTTGTGTATTTTCCTTTTCTGTTAAGTTAATAAATATTCTTTACGAATTGTTTGTACAACAAATGGACTGGTTCCCCATTGAGATTTTATGTGACTCCTCACAATATTCAAAAAAATCTATATATCACCACGAACCGGTGTTTCAAGTTAGGACACCCCCACAGGTAACATCAGCATGGCTTGTGACACCCTGCACCATGATCTTTTATTTTCGCAATCAACCTTTCATGTGGCACCTTATTAAATGTCTTCTGGAAATCTAAGTAAAGTACATCCATCGGTTCCCCTTTATGCACAGCACATGTGACTCCTTATGAGAACTTTAAAAATTGCTTGAAATTGATTTCACTTTCACAATCTATTGTGACTGTCTGATTTCCTTGAACTTTTCCAACTGCCCTGCTATAACATCTTTATGGTTTCTAACATTTTTTCTCTCTGACAGATATTCGGCTAACTGGCCTGTATGTTCCTGATTTCTGTCACCCTCCCTTTTTGAATAAGGGAGTTGTATTTGCTATATTCCAATTTAATGAAACCTCCCCCGAATCTAGGGAATTTCGGAAAATTAAAACCAATGCATTAACCATTTCGTTAACCACTTCTTTCAGGACATCTGGGTGAAGTCCATCCGGACTCAAGAGATTGTTAACCCACAGATCCAATAATTTGCTCAAATCACCTTCCCTGCAGATTGTAATTTTCCTGAGTTCCTCCCTCCCTTCCATTTCCTGATTTACCGCTATTTCTGGTATGTAGCTGGTGTCCTCTATAGTGAAGACAGATGCAAAATACCTGTTTAATTAGTCCATCATTGTCCTGCTTTCCATAATCAATTCTCTGGACGCAGTTTCTATAGGACCAATGCTCACTTTGTTAACTCTATTATTTAATTATTAAAAGAAACTCTTATTGTCCACTTTTATATTACTAGTTTTTCCCCCCTTTATCAATCTTTTTTGTCATTCTTTGATGTTCTTTATATTCTTTCTAATCCTCTGACCTGCCTTTGTGCAAATATATGCTACTTCAAGTTTAGGAACATAAAAAATAGAAGAAAGAGTAGGCCATTCGGTCCTTCAAGCCTGCTCTGCCATTCATTTTGATTATGACTGATCATCAAATTCAATAGCCTGATCTTGCCTTCCCCCTCACATCCCTTGATCCCAAAAGAAACATTTAGTTTAATACTGAAGTATTTACTCTTTATAGTTTAATACTGTTTTTAGTTACCCATAGATAAAATGTTTTTAGTTACCCATAGATGATAAGCCCTCATAATTGCCCTTATTTAAGTTCAAAATACTAGTCTTGAACGCACTACTCTCTCCCCTCAAACTGAATATAAAATTCAATCACATTATGATCACTGCCACCTAGGAGAACCGTGAATTCCTAACATTAAGGTTTATTGTATAAGAGCTTAGATGAACTATTGTTTTAGCAAAAGTGAATACTGAATTTTCACTCACATTCATCACAATTGCATTATTACTCTGATAATTAGATGTAGCCTCTGGGCATTTCGTTAGGCAATAGACATATTTTTTCATTGTTGAATTGATCTGTTAATAAACATGTTTGAAATCTTTAGTGGTCGTATTATTAGAAAATCTAACATTATGATCAGGGAGGTTTTATGGTGCAGTGGTAGTATCTCTAACTCTAGGCCAGAAATTCTGGGTTCAAGTCCCACTTCGGGACTTGATGGCCATGGAAGGTATGTGCATAATGTGTATAAGCAGGTGGATTATTAGCCTGTAAATCCTTTCAATATGGCAGGTGGTAAAAACAGGAGAGTTTCCTAATCAGCCAATGGCAAAATGCAACAGCAAACTGCAGTACATTGCCAAACATAATCACAGACTGACCCAATGGAAGTCCATGGTTGTCAATGCCCTCAGTGGGAATGGTACCTGGAGATTGAGTGTTATTACCATTTGCAACTTTGCCTTCTTTGGGAAAGTTCCAGCACATTGGTCCACAACATTCCGTAACTTCCCAAACCTTTGGGGACCACATATATCATTAAATGTCTCTTTTTGCTCTTAAAGTTGTCAGCACTACTCTAAATAACATGTACTTTATTTTGAGGTTGTTCATTTTTCTTCCAACTTGGATCAGTGGAGTTCATGCTGAAGTATTTTTGCCTCTGGGTTGATTTTGCAGCTACCAGAGGTGGGCACTGTTGTGGGCAGGCCCAAAAGATTTGGGGAACGGCCGAAGGACGGTTAATGTCAGACAGGAATTTCTGGTTCTGCTGCAAACCTCACCCGTAAAGTTGGCTTCTGCTCAATTGTTTAAGATTGGCTGCTTTCAGATAGTCTTATGAAAACAGTTTTGGATTTTCATTCTTCAACAGTAAGATTTTTCATAATCCATGAAATTAGACAAACATCTGAGAGGTTGTTTACGAGCAGTGGTCTCAGTCAGCGATCAAGGTGGTGGATCCAGGTGTATAACTGATAAAACTGCTCGTGTTAGCCTTTGGCTTCCATTGATCTGGTCAAAGTTGGATTTACTGTAAGAAGTTTCACAACACCAGGTTAAAGTCCAACAGGTTTATTTGGAATCACGAGCTTTCGGAGCGTTGCTCCTTCATCAGGGGAGTGGAGAGGTAGATTTCACAAACACGGCAAATATAGACAAAGACACAATTGCAACATAATGGTTGGAATTGTGTCTTTGTTTATATATGCCGTGTTTGTGAAACCAATTCCAACCGCTATCTTGCAATTGTGTCTTTGTCTATATATGCCGTATTTGTGAAATCTACCTCTCCACTCCCCTGATGAAGGAGCAGCGCTCCGAAAGCTCGTGATTCCAAATAAACTTGTTGGCTTTAACCTTGAGTTGTGAGACTTCTTACTGTGCCCATCCCAGTCCAACGCTAGCATCTCCACATCAGGATTTACTGTAGAGATAGGATGACCTGTAGTCGACATGGCTCAAGTATAACCTTCAACTCAAGGAAATATCAATGTTGATGCTGCGGATCCTCTTTACACCAAATTAAGTACCAGTTACTTAAAATAATACAAATAAATGGAACAATTATTTGTTGGGTAGATGTTGCTAAACCAAACAATATTTACATCCGACCATCCAATGGCTTAACTGTAAATATCTCCAGTGTTGGGGAGATTATAGATTTTCATCATTTCTCCACTGCCCCCACCCTCAACCCCCAACAACTTGTTTAAACATCCGAGGTGGTCGGGCATGTCACAACTTGTACTACAGGAATTTCTGCTCTGCTGAGTTCAGACAAGGGCACCATTAACTCCAAACCTGTGAGGAAATCATTAGAAACAAAACCCTGAAAACTGCCACATCCCCACAACAAGCAGGGAAACAAATGGTACAGGCATGAAGTCAGAATAGAATCATCCGCTCTGTATCACTGAATAAATTTACCTACCTCAGAGATCATTCACTGCCTTTGAGGGATGGGGAGGGATAAGGACAGGCCTCCCAAAAAAGCAATGAAGCTTCAGGCCTGTCTACTAGCCTGCAAGATGTGACAGGTCTTTACCAGCCCTCAGCTTCTTTGTGTCTTCAACATAATAGGAGTACACAAGTGAGCAACAGTTCTGTATACTATTAGTCACTGCAGCTCTTTGGAAATGCTAATATTCTGTTACATCCTCCCCAGCTTCTGAATGCTGTCAGCTGACAAGATACAAAGAATGGGCACTTCACTTCCCGGAGAGTCACATGGGCAAAAGTTTAGCTTAAAAAGACCAATCTTTACCAAATCATCTCTAATTTGCCTCACATCTGCTGAGCCTGTCTCCATAAATGTATCTGCCAACTAATACTGGCGGAATGAGTAAGGACAATAACAGTTATTATTTTTAATTACACTGTTATTGTGCTGTATGTAGTTGCTCTCTTTCATTATGGTTTATTGTTTTTCTGCATAATATTGATAAAAAATAAATATTTTATAAATCTAAACAATTCAGCACTACATATTCCCGTAGATAAAGTATATGCTTCTTAAAAATTGCAACCGATTGTGTTTCTAAATAGATCTGGTGTACTGCTGAATAACTGGAAGTCACATACTAAATCTCCTGATGTTAAAAACTTTAAGTTTACAAAGATATTATGGAAGCTAGTGACACAAATGAAGGAATAAAAAAAAGGTCACATTGAGAGAATAAAATTATTGTTTCCTTCCTGGATTTCACTAACAATACAAATGCACCTGAAGCTGAACCCAACCTCTACAATAATTTGATTAAGAGATTGCATTTAAACCTAACGGTCAATGTTAATGCATACTCAGGTTAACACCCTGCCATGTAACAAAATGTTAAAAACTTTGATCAATTCTTAATTTACTTTCCCTTGGATTATGAAGGTTACTTACAAATTGTCTTTCTTAATTTAGCAAAAGTGTCGTTTAACATCAAAAGTTGTCCTTATTGTTGAAGCTGTTATTATTTACTCTCATGCCTGCCCCAAAGGTTTGGATTTGCAATAAAGGACATCCTCCACCTGCATGGAATATTTCACTATAATGCATCGAAGAATGTGGCAAAGCCTGAAACTCATTAAACATAACCAGAAATCAAATTTGGTTATGAATTCAACAGACAAAATACAGAATCTGAGACACACAAGCTTGCTGGACATCATTCAAAATGTAAAACTAAATGCCTGTGCTAATATATGCAGGGATTTGTTATTAAATCCTAGTTTTGCTGCTATTGTCACTCTTGATTTTCTACATTGTTTATCATTACAGTCCAGTATAGCAACAAATTTTCATAGAATCATAGAATCCTTACTTTTTCAAAGTTTAAAGTTTTAAACTTTATTAGTGTCACAACTAGGCTCACATTAACATTGCAATTAAGTTACTGCGAAAATCCCCCCGTGAAAACTCTACTGTGCAGAAGAGACCATTTGGCCCATCGAGTCTGCACTGGCTCTCTGACAGAGTATCTTACCCAGGCCCTATCCCCTGCCCTATCCCTGGAACCCCAGACATTTAACATGGCTAATCCATCTAACCTACACATCTTGGGACACTACGGGACAATTTAGCATGGCCGATCCACCTAACCCGCACATCTTTGGAGTGTGGAAGGAAACCAAAGCACCCAGAGGAAATCCACGCAGACATGGGAGAACATGCAGACTCTGCACAGACAGTCCCCCAAGGCTGGAATTGAACCCAGGTCCCTGGAGCTGTGAAGCAGCAGTGCTAACCACTGTGGGAGTAAAACATCCTCAGCACAATTACAGTTCAACCATGAAACACTACAAAATGATTATTTGGTGGTCAGGACCATCATTTGTAAGGCAATATTTAAGAGTTTAAAGACCAATGTGCAAACTATTTTTTTGGAAATCCCACTGTACAAGAAGATGGCATAACTGCTTTTTGAAAAACTTTTAAAAGCTTGCAAGGAAACACAAACAAATACCAAAAGAAATAAACAATAGTCAAAAAAACTTCATGTAAATTAAATTTTCAAATACCCAGTTAAAGGAATGTGAATGTACAGCAGGTAAACCCCATTCGTCGTTAGAAGATTGTATGATTTATTTCCTTCCCATCATTTAAGTTGTGACTGTGATGGGGTACTCAGCACTCGCCTGTGTGGGTGCAGCCACAGCACTTACAAATCTCAACACCATCCAAGACAGAACAGTTTGATTAATTGCTACTGCTGCTACTGGACTCAATATCCACTGATGCACTGTGGCTCTTAATGTAAGCTCTGCAGAATGCAGTGCAGAAATTCAATAAGATTACTTCATCTCCCTCCGCTGTGAGCTTAATTGCTGAAATTGAGAGCAACAATCCTACAGAAGCATCAATTCCCTCAAGTCACTCACCAATCCTGACTTGGATACATATCTCCATACCAAGGATAAGGATATTCAAGAAGGCCCATCACCATCCTTTCATGCCTATTAGGAATGGGCAATAAATGCAGCCTTGTTAGATTTTCCCACATCCAAAATAAAAAGAATTTGTAAAGTGAACAAAATGCTCTCTGAGCTATTTTGCAATTGCAAACTATTACATTGACGCTGTTTCTCTCTCCACAGATGCTGCCAGACCTGCTGAGTATTTCCAGCATTTTCTGTTTTTATTTCAGATTTCCAGCATCCACAGCATTTTGTTCTAGATAATTTTGCAAATTGCCTGGATCAAAGCAGATCGTGAAACCTTTGGGAGAGTACCATTGATGAGAGTTGTTTCATGTGAATGTCATTAATTTAGTGATCAAACCAGATGGTTCATTGTGAGAGATTTCTTTCTGAATCTGTTTTGTTAATACATTCAAGGGATATATTCAAGCTTGCAACTTCCTCGTTAGCGTAGAGGTTAATACTGCCGCCTGTCATGTGGGGACTGGGGTTCAATTCCCTGACAAGGAGCTGCCAAGTTCCATGACAGTGAGGCGGCAGCATCTGTTAAGATGTATGAGGCACGTTTTTTACATGGAGGGTGATGGGTGCCTGGAACTCGCTGTCAAGGGAGATAGTGGAAGCAGATACGATAGTGACTTTTAAGGCGTCTTAACAAATACATGAATAGGATGGGAATAGAGGGATATGGTCCCCGGAAGCGTAGAGGGTTTTAGATCAGTCGGGCAGCATGGTCAGTGCAGGCTTGGAGGGCCAAAGGGCCTGTTCCTGTGCTGTAATTTTCTTTGTTCTTTGGATGTGGGCATTGTTGGTGAGGCCAGCATTTATTACCCTTTTTTTCATTCATTCATGGGACATGGGCGTTGCTGGCTGGCCAGCATTTATTGCCCATCTACTTGCCTGAGGGCAATTGAGAGTCAACCACATTGCTGCGGCTCTGGAGTCATATGTAGGCCAAAGCAGGTAAGGATGACAGATTTCCTTCCCAAGAGGACATTAGTGAACCAGATGGGTTTTTCCGACAATGGTTTCATGGCCATCAGTAGATCCTTAATTCCAGATGTTTTTTGTTGAATTCAAATTCCACCATCTGCCATGGTGGGATTCAAACCCGGGTCCCCAGAACATTGGCTGAGTTTCTGAATTAATAATCTAGCGATAATACCACTAGGCCATCGCCTCCCCTTGAATAGCTAATTGTCCTTCACACTCTTGAACCACTGCTTTCCTATGCTGCAGGGAGAAGTTCCAGGATTTTGATCCAATAACAGTGAAGAAATGGCAACGTATTTCCAAGTCAGGATACTGGCACATTAAGGGACTGAGCACAGTGCCGCCCATACTATAATATGAGAAGTCAAATGACCCAGACACATGGTCAGCATAGTGTTGATGGAGATGTGTATAGACCTAAGCACGAAGGCAGCTCCTAGCTTGTACACTTTACTGTATATGTTAGTTAATGAAGACTTACAGTTAATCTACAGAAGACTGTGGAGAATTATTTGAGACATACATCTGTAAACAACATCTTCCCAACAACTTAGAAGAGAAATTGACAGCAGTGGTGTTCCCATGTGCTTGCTGCTCTTGTGCGAGGGGGTAGATATTGCTGGTTTGGAAGGTGTTGTTGAAGTAACTGGGGAATTTGCTGCAGTACATCTTGGAGATGAGTACACACTGCAACTACTTTGTGCTGGTGGTGGAGGGCTGATGGTACGATAAAATAAGCTGCTTTGGCCTGGATGGCACTGAGCTTTTTGAGTGTTGTCAGAGCTCCATTCATCCAGGCAAGGGAAATTATTCCATTGTACTCCAGACTTGTGTATTTTAATTAGTGGAAAGGCTTTGGGAATCAGGGGATGAGTTATTTGCTGCAGAATTCCCAACTTCTGACGTGCCCTTGTAACCACAGCATTTATATGGCTAGTCCAGTTAATAGTGACTCTAGGGTGTTGATGGTTGGGGAATCAGCTATGGTAATATTGTTGAATGTCAAAGGGAGTTACTTAGGCATTCTCTTGTGGGAAATGATATTGCCTGGCACTTGTGTGGCACAAATGTTACTTGTCACTTTTCAGTCTAAGCTGGAATGTTGTCTAGGTGTCGCTGCATGGAGACAAGGACTATTTCAATAGCAGAGGAATTCTGAGTGGAACAGAACACAGTACAATCACCAGTAAAATAAAACCTGTTTTGACCCTATGATAGAGGAACAGTGATGATTAGGCTCAGAGGACTGCCTCGTGGAACTCCTTCAGCGATATAGAACCATAGAATCCCTACCGTGCAGAAAGAGGCCATTTGGCCCATCGAGTCTGCACCTGTTTTCCAAAAGAGCATCCAACCCAGGCCCTCCCCTCCACTCTGCCTTATCCCAGTAACTTGGCACATTTGCCATGGCTAATCCACCTAACCTACACATCTTTGGATACTAAGAGGCAATTTAGCATGGCTAATCCACCTAATCTGCAGATCTTTGGACTGTGGGAGGAAAACCATGCAGACACTGGGAGAACATGCAAACTCTACACAGTCACCGGAGGCTGGAATCAAACCTGGATCCCTGGCACTGTGAGGCAGCAGTGTTAACCACTGTGCTGCCCATATATTTGGGGAATATATATTGGGCCCAGATATCCTGGGACCAATGTTCCAGGCTACCTGGCCACATAGCAGAAAGTGTCTCGAAGCTTCAATCAAGTAGGTGAGCAAACTAAATTTGCAGTAATAGTGTCTAGAATAAGTTCATGAAATGAATTCAAGATAGCTTTCTAGATCAATATGTTGAGGAACCATCAGGGCCAGGCTATTCTAGATTTAGTATTGGAACAGAGTTAATTAATAAGCTTGAAGTAAAGAAGCCTCTAGGAAAGTGGTCATAATATGATAGAATTTTATATTGAGTTTGAACTTGGTTCCATTAAATCCAAAAATAATCTGAACAAAGCAAATTATATAGGTATGAGGAGCGAGTTGACTAAGGTAAATTGGGATTTGAGATGAGAAGATATGATGGTAGATAAGCAATAGCAAACATTTGAAGAATTAATTCATAACATGCAATGAATATACGATCCTTAAGGAATAAAAACTCCCTGGGAAAATGGTCCAACCATAGAAAATAAGACATGTTGACGATAAAGTTTTGTATTCCCATGCATTAAAAGGTAGCAAACATACCACTACCACCTTTGAAGAGAGGAAGAGATAAAACAGGGATTTACAGGCCAATTAGCCTGATATCAGTAGGAGGGAAAATGTTGGAATCAATAATCTGGGATGTTATATCAGGGCAATTAGAAAATCATAATATGCTTGAGCAGAGTTAAGACAGGTTTATGAAAATGGAATAATGTTTGAAAAATATTAGTTCCTTGAGATTGTAACTGGTGTGGTGCATAAATGGAAGAAACATTAGTGTATTGAGATTTTCAAATGGCATTCGATAAGGTGCCACACTAAAGGGCATTATAATTTTAACAGATGCACCATAGAAAGTATCTTTTCCAGATGTATCACAGCTTGGTACTGCTCCCAAAGGGTTGTGAACGCAGCTCAGTCCATCACTCAAATCAGCCTCCCATCCATTGACTCCATCTACACTTCCTGCTGCTTTGGAAACACAGCCAGTATAATCAAGGACCCCACGCACTCCGGACATACTCTCTTCCACCTTCTTCCATCGGGAAAAAGATACATACATACGTACATCTAAGATCACATACTAACCGAATCAAGAACAGCTTCTGCCCTGCTGCCATCAGACTTTTGAATGGACCGACCATACATTAATTAAGTTGATCTTTCTCTACACTCTAGCTATGACTGTAACACTATATTCTGTACCCTCTCCTTTCCTTCTCCCCTAGGTACTCTATGCTTTGTCTGTACAGCGTGCAAGAAACAATACTTTTCATTGTATCCCAACACGTAACAATAATAAATCAAATCAAAATCAAATTACAGAAAATTAGGGCTGAGTTAGAGGGAAGTGAGGTAATACATTACCATGGATTGAGGGTTAATTAAAGAAGCCAGTATAGAATTGTGAAAAGCAAATCATGCTCAGTGTTCTGATGTAGTAACTGAGAAGGTCAATGAGGGCAATGCAGTTGATGTGGTCTAAATGGGCTTTCAAAAGGTGTTTGATAAAGTGCCACATGTTTTGTTATCCAGCAAAGTTGAAGTCCATGGAATATTAGGGACAGGTGCAGCATTGACACGATGTTGACTGAATGTTAGGAAACCAAGAGTTGGGGTGAATCATTGTCTTTCAGACTGGAAGAAATGGAAAATCCCCAGGGATCAGGTCTAGGATGTGCTTTTAATTGATTACACACACTTGTATACACACACACACAACCCGAGTGTACAGGCAACAACTTCAAAATATGCAGATGGCACAAAACTTGGAACTACTGGCAATTGAGAGTTATAGACAAAGACATAGGCAGGCTAGTGAAATGAGCAGATATGAGGCATGATGAAATTTAATGCACAGAAATGTGCTGATATAATTTGGTAGGAGGAGGAGTGGCAATATAAACTAACGGGCGCAATTCTAAATCTCATTGAAACATACATTTTTAAGGGGCTTGATGGGTAGATGCTGGATGAATGAGGATGGTGAATTCAGGAAACAGGGCCACCATCTCCAAATAAGGCATCAGTCATTTAGAAGTGACGATGATGAGAAATTTCTTCACTCAAAAGGTTGTGAATCTTCAAATTCTTCAGAGCTGTGGATGATCAGTCATTTGAGTGCATTCAAGACTGCTTTTGATATGAATACAAAGGGAACGAAGAGAAATGGAAATATTGGGGGACAGTGAAGCTGAGGTAGATGATACAACACATGCAAGGTGTCCTCTGTGTAAAGATGGGACGCCATCTCCACAAGGACTATGTAGCGGTCACTCCAATACCTTCATGGACAGATATATCTGAGAGTTAGATTGGTGAGGATGAGGTCAACTATCTTTTTTCCTATCATATTCTGGCAGAACTTAAGCAGGTTCAGGCAGTAGCAGTGCTACTAAGCTACTCTTGGTGACTGGCACCGCATTCAGTCACCAATTGTACACTCTGTCGCCTTGCTACCCTCAGTGCTTCTTCCAAATGGTATTCAAAATGGAAGTGTGCTAATTCATAAACTGAGGAATGACATCGTCATAATCAGAAGAACATTTTTGTTTGACTTGTTGTCAGATTTCATGGGATCGGTAAGGGCTCCAAGGATCACTCCCTCCTGATTATATGCAACTGTGCTGCCTCCATTCCTGGGTCTGTCCTCCTGGTGGAACAGGACCTTCCCAGAGATGGCAATGGAAGGTGTCTGGGACATTTTGTTGAAAAGGTATGACTATGTCACGCTGCTATTTGACTAGCCTATGGAACAGCTCTCTGAATTTTGAAATTGAATATTGATGTTGAGGCTGGTCGTGCCTTTACTGTGCCCAGTACCTATGTCAATGCTACTGGTCATCCATTTTTATTCCCATTATAGATTTCCATAATGGTTTGGATACAACTGAGTGCCATCACCACACCTCATAACTTGTAAAAGCCCAAAACTGAAAAACTAACATTTTGGAACCAGTTTTAGTTGCATCATACACCAAATATTTCAGAATTAAGGACTCTTGTTTCCAAAATTGTACTCCGTTTTATTTAAATATAACGGCATTCAATAAATACATGACTCCTCACTAATTACATCAAGCACGGCCTGTCACTTGCAAAGAAAGAATCACAAACTATGATAATATTTTTTCCATTTATATAAGCATATGCACAAACTCCACAAATTCTGTTGCAGAAGTACAGACCCAATATCAAAGATCCAAATGGAAAACATACTGGATATGACTGTTGCTTTACTCCAAACAAACATTTGTCTTCCAAGAACTTTTCATTTTTGCATTATATGTTTCTCCCAGGGATCAAAGAGATGCAGTCTTTTCTTGTGAATTAATAAGTGGAACCCGACTGCACTTGTGAAGTGGGTGAGAGAAGTAGACTATATAATTCCCGATGAAAGTAGTTTCAGACAGCTGTTCTTTATTTCTTATTGAGCTGGATATGAGCTAAAACATTTAAAATATTTGCATTGAAAAGTGTTACACGGTTTGACAAACAGATGATCAGCTCTCACTTACACAGCAGTGCTTAGTCTTGCGTTGGACACTTGAAAATAAATCAACATTTTAATGTGTCTCAGGAGGTTGCACATTACAATAGAAAACGTGATTAGCTGAAGCGTTTGAGATGAAATTTTATAAAAATGCAAGGAAAAGATTGCTCATGAATTGTCAGCTCAAAGAGTAGAATGTAAGGAGAATTTAAATGCTCTTCCAATCAATGCACACAATTTGTGATGGGATGTCTTCTGAGGGGTTTGTCATCGGTACTTTTGAGTCTCTCTGCAGCACTTCAGACAATGGTTCCTGATTCAAGCAACATCTCCTGACACAAAGCTCCATGTCTAGGGCTGTGTGGTGAACTAATTCGTACTAAGGAAAAAAACATTAGCTTTAATTACCTCAATTCAAATTTTACTTGAAAAAATTAATTGTTAAAATGGTTCCAACAGTTCTGGAAAAAGTTAAATATTTCTTGAAATATTAAAAAATATATATTAGCAAGCACAGACTGGCTGTAAAAGAAACTTTCCTGAAAATATTTGACATTTATTCATTTAGTATGGCAAAGCAAGAGGAAATAACTGATCAAAATATTCATAATCATGTTTATAATACAATCATTAACTGCAGAGTGACAAAATGTATATTTTCCAGATCAATAAAAACAATGCACTAAGAAGATTCAATCTGGAAGGTTTCCTTCTTACTGTATGACATTCTTACCTTACAACATACAAATTACAACACCCTGATAATGTGCAGTGTGCTCTGGAATACTATGTACTATTCCATGACTATGCTAATTGGTAATATTAGTGTAGGTGAAATGGGCTGATAATAATCAGAAATTTGTCAGCAGTAGTTTATCACCCAGAAATTGCATTTCACGAACAAATGGTGGCATGCTGGCACAGTGGTTAGCACTGCTGCCTCACAGCGCCAGAGACTTGGGTTCGATTCCTGGCTTGGGTCACAGTCTGTGTGGAGTTTGCACGTTCTCCCTGTGTCTGCATGGGTTTCCTCCGGGTGCTCCAGTTTCCTCCCACAGTCCAAAAGACGTGCTGGTCAGGTGCATTGGCCATGCTAAATTCTCCCTCAGTGTACGCGAACAGGTGCCAGAGTGTGGCAACTAGGGGATTTTCACAGTAACTTGATTGCAGTGTTAATGTAAGCCTACTTGTGACAATGATAATAAAAAATAATTAAATAAAAAATAAATAAAATAAATATAAAAACATCTTCAGCAGTGGTTAGCACTGCTGCCTCAGTGCCAGGGACCCGAGTTCGATTCCGGCCTTAGGTGGCTGTCTGTGTGGAGTTTGCATGTTCTCCCTGTGTTGGTGTGGGTTTCCTCTGTGTGCTCCAGTTTCCTCCCACAGTCCAAACATGTGTAGGTTAGGTGGATTAGCCATGATAAATAAGCAGGGTTACAGGGATAGGCCGGGGGAGGGGGCTGTGTGGGACGCTCTTTTGGAGATTTGGTGCAGAATCAACGGGTCAAGTAGCATCCTTCTGCACTGCAGGGATTCTAAGGTTCAGCTGTTTAAAGCAGTGAGCGGGGCCCAGGTTTGATCCCAGTCCATTCTGAATGAGCTTGTTAACCAGGAGTGGTGATAAGGATACCACTATTGATCTCAGAAATCTGGTTTATGGGAGCAGAAAAATCAGCTGGATTTATACCCTGTATTACTATTCAGTGAACCAGTCTGAAAGTGTGGATGCTGAGAAAGTATAACAACAAACTCTGTTGTTTCCCTTGCAATTTAAGTCTGCCAGCATTCTCCATTTAGCCTCTCACAAGATGAATGATCGCTTGTTCAAAGTGCCAGAGGGTGTATGGCACCCACGCAACCGTACATCAACAAGTCAATAATGTATTTTATAAAAAGAGGAAACAGTTGATTAAAACTGATGGGGGAGTGGAGGATGGAGGGAGGAACCTCAAATCGTAAGTAGCTATATAATTAAATTGTACTGAACTCTTAGTTCACTCTTGTTAACACTGCAAATTACAAAGTGTTGATTTGGAATACGCATTTATATACAGTCATATTCAGAAAAGACTTTTTACACTGCATTCTAAACAAGTAAGGAAATCATTTAAATATGGCTGGATGAGGTAGAATGCAGTGATGTTTAGTATAAATAGGGCACATTTAACCCAAAGTTTCCACACCCTTTTTTTTCTTGCTAATTTTATGTCAGTTTTTCTCACAATTGTCCTTTCCTGGGAGTATTGATACTTTGCTGGGTGGAGTTACGCAAGTGCCTTTCCACACCTTACAAAAACGACAATGACTTCAGAGAATTTTGATAGCAAATGGAAGATGTCCCCAGGGTTGGTGGAGAAGAGGCATCCCAAACCAAACCTGATGTTCACCCAGTGACTGTGTCTGTTTACTTCTAGCAATGATCGGCAGGCGGATAGTGATTTGGAGTGGAAACTCTGGTTAACATTTAGTCTTGACAGAAGGACACTGAGGCTAATTTTAGTGCATCATCTCTCCTGCAGGGATTCAGCCTAGGGCCGCCTTGGTCAGTATGGTTCAGCTACTCGAGGTAAATATTTTAGCCACCAGGGGAGCTCCTAAAATATTTCTATAAATTTGTGTAAACAATGTTTGATAAATTTATGCTAAATCCATTTTAGGTGATGAGAACGCATACATACACCAGAGACAGTGTTATTTTTCTTGATGAAGAGCTTCAATGAATACTTCTAACTTCTCTTGAATCTCACGAACCCTTTCTGAAATATAAAAAAAAGTTTGACAATTCCTGCACTCTTTACACATTAATTCATAATAAATATCCAAATAAAATGAAAGTACCATAAGAAATCAACCATAGAAGACTTTTGCCTTATCACAGACCTGCAGCTAACTTTTGATGTATATATATTTTTACTTAGATCACTTAATATTCTCCAAAGTATATTTTAAAGGTAATATTTGCTACAGTTGACTTCAGGTCAAAGCCTACTTGATTCAAATAAAATTTTCTAACTTTCAATTTAGTCCACATATACGAATGACCTGATCTAAATAGGCGCCAAATGTTTTCCCAGTTATCTTTCTTTTAAATGCATATTGCACTCAATAAAACCGCTATCATTGATATCACACTGACTCAGGATTTTGCCATTGAAGCTGGTTGAGGCATCTCATAAACCACAAAAGACAGTTCTCTTCAAACCCTAAATTTTATAAGATTGAGCATCCCTGAACCAAGCACAAGATCTTCTTGCAGATTCTGAAGTTTTGTAGAAGGGAAGTGTTTTTAGACAGTGCTCAGAAACATGAAAGCAGCATTACATATAACAAACTCTGAAATACCAAGACAACCCTGAGGGCATCTTCACAATTTGTGCGGGAAGTTTTAAACAAAGATATAGATTATTCAATCTTGATAATTATTATATGTGAAATTTACATCAACAATCCCACCTTCTAACCATAGCACCTTGATGATTTGAGAAACTAAGCGTGAAGTTATCAACTTCAATACAAAAATTCTATTGTGACAAAACTGCATCTTGTGAGTGCACTTTATTGACAGCACCATCTTGTAGCTTGAGTCAAATACATTTAAGTTTCTTAAAAATAATATAGACAGGCAACTTAAACGCTGCTTTTCTTAAATTTGGAATTAGCCATTTATCAAGTTGAATGTTGGTTTCTGCTCTTTTTAAAATAATTATCTAAGATACATCAAGTGGAAAAAGTCAAATCATGATTAAGTTTAACTGATTATAGACATTTAACTGCTGCTTAGTATCATTTTACGGAATAGCTCAGACCAATAATAGGAATTCTTTTGTGTACATTATATAGTTAGAACATGTAAAGATCTTAGCCTGTGTGGGCTGAAAAGGTTATTTACATTCCACCTGAACTTCTTTGACAAGCTACATGGTTCTTTGGTCAGATCCTGAAATGTATCTTCTACACTCCAAGCATTACTTCATTCATTGCGCATGCCATTGTTGCCACTTGCTATAGCCGACATCCATTCTGCACAGCTGTAATAACAATGCCATCTGGCACCTTCACAGAATCACAAGTTAAACTAGAGATTATGTCAATTGCTGTCTGTAGTAGCATACAAAATAACATTTGAACAATCACTGATGAAGTTGTTTCTAATCATTTTTAAATTAAAAAAAATTTAACAATATTTTTATTCTAATTATTCCAGTGACTTAAATTTGACAGATTTCCAAATTTGAACATAAATACAATAAAACAAATTTCACAATCGATGCATTTTGCTTTAGTCTGCATATGACAAAAATGCCATTTCAAAATTCAGTTTTTAGACATATCTGCTGGAGAATAACACAATGTCAAATTTATGTGGATGACAAATTTCACAACACGTACTGTTTTAAAACACCACATTCTCGAAACTTGAATATATGTATGTTAATATACGTTAATAACAACTATATATTGTCAATTTGATATCAGAATGATCTGTGACTTACATATGGAACCACGATTATGAGCTTAAAATTAGAGATCTCTAAAACTAAAACACAAACGTTGCCGCTAAAAGTTAGTCGTCTTTTTGGTCTGTTATTAGCAGAAATCACTTATGGTGAATTTAGATCCAACAGCCTTATCAGAAATGCAACCTTTGGGAATGAGGCAAGACAAACTGCTAAAAATGTACAAATATAATGTTTGAGACAGCTCTGAATCCCTTGGAATAAAGGCAACAACAAAGTTCATAACAACCTTCACATGTCCAAACATTAAACTATGATCCATACAAGCCTCTAACTAACCTTTGACCCTTCTTTCCTTAATGCTATTCTGGCAGTCTTTTGAAGTGTGTTTGCTTAAGAGATGAACTATCCCATGCCTTAATTCATTATTTTTCTGATCTGGCCATGAATATTCTCATAATCCCCTAACCCATACAGCAGAATCTCCTTCATGCACATTATGTGGACATGACTGCTTTCAAATATTGAGAGAAACTGATTCACTGCTATTCTCCTCATATCTTTGCCACTTAATTTTCGCATCTCTAATCTTCTGGTGTATGGCTCGGGGTGGTTGCAAGGTATCTAATTGGTCTGTAGTCAGAGTTTGGAAATACTTTTGGCAGTGATAAAACTCAACAAATGAATGAGCCCCTGACTACTCTCAAAAGGAACTGAGTGAGAAAAGGGAAACCGTCCTCTCATTCTGGCACAATGAGCAGAAATTTTCATATTTTAAAAGATATATGTAGTCCAGTTTACAGCCACATAAATATAATATTAAACACTGAAGGCTAATATCAAAATGAAGAAAAATTGACTATTATTGAAGATATTTAATAGATATTATATACTAATATAATAGATATTATATACTATCTTGTATATAGATATACAACTATTGTAAATATATTTACCAAGCTATTTCCTTTCCCTATTCCATTGATTCTGACCCCTCTACAGTTACCTACTTCAAATTCATCTCCCATTCTCACGTCACTGCTTTTGTTGCTAGCATTCTACACTACTCCAAATGAGTCCAATGCAAATTTCATGGCCAGCAGGAGCAATCCAACTCCATGCTTCCATTGCTTGCCAGGGGAGTGAACCAGAGATATATAAATACCGTACGTACACCAGGATCATACCTGGTACAAGTAAGAAGTTTCCAGTGATCAAGGCATGAGGTTAAAGATTACTCCTGATATTTTACCTTCATCCTGGGTACACTTCAGCCCTCTAATCTCAACATTCACTTTAGCCGACTCTCTCCAACTGCTGAAAAGTTTCTCTCATTCACATGCTTGTGCGTTCTTTTCCATTTTGTTGCCATTGTATTCATCTTCAGCCCTTCCAAAGCGTTCCTAAAGCTAGACTGAATATCTTTGTACCTTATCCAGCATTTTGATCTTGTTAAAACTTTCTTTTAATTGCTTTCAAATCCAATAGGTGCATCTTCAATAATAGTTAACATACTTGTACTTGGAGAATCTACTTGTTCTCAGTCTTACATTTGATTCAGTCTATAATCGTTAAACTCTGAAGTTATCTGAAATCAAGTTAAAGTATGTAAGTGTTTGCAGGAGATATTGTTGGTAGAACTTGCTATTTTACAAAACCTTTATAAAATGCATCAGCACATGTAACCAAAAAAGTAGCTACATTTATTAAGTAGGATAATGAACATTCAGTATTTTCACTCCTGTTCATGATAGTGAGTTCACTCACAAGAATCAACCTGGCTCTTGTTCACTTTGCAATTTGCCTATCAGGAAGAAAGTGCCACAGATACGATACTATACCAGCAAAGTGAGATTCTGTCCTGAAAGTTATGTATACAATGGGTCCCTACTGATGAACCAGAGGTAAATTGCAAGCTACCTTTTAACTGCTTGAAGTAGTTTTCCATTGCCCTTTAACCATTAGCATTACAAATTTTATTTTTTTATACTACATTTTCACAAAAAACAGTTGAAGAACAAAATTAATTTTAGTTAAAGAGTGCCCCCAAATAGATTTTGCTTTGAATGTAATTTGTACAGAAGGAAGATGGGGAGAAATCAAATACTTAGCTTATGGAATCCCTACAGAGCAGAGGGAGGCCATTCAGCCCATTGAGTCTGAACTGACAACAATCCCATCTAGGATTTATCCCCGTAACCCCAATGATCCCCCTGACACCAAGGGGCAATTTAGCATGGCCAGTCCACCTAACACACACATCTTTGGAGTGTGGGAAGAAACCGGAGCACTTGGAGGAAACAGGGAGAATGTGCAAACTCCACACAGACAGTCACCTGAGGCTGGAATTGAACCTGGGTCCCTGGTGCTATGAGGCAGCAGTGCTAACCACTGTGCCATCGTGCCACCCATTTATCTAATTAAGACACCAATGGTGGTTTTGACTGTTATCCTCCACCAGTATTCCAAATTCAGCATTTTCTCAACTATTGCATATTTTCATAAAAAGTAACAACAAATTTCTAAACCAGAGGGGTGTAGTGGGGGATGGTCATCTGGGATTTGATGTTCCAAAATGCATCATCTCGCATGTGCCTAGATTAAACTTCATCTGCTATTTCTCTGCCCAAGTCTGCAATCTATCTATATCCGGTTGTATTCTTTGACAATCATCGTCACTTTCCTCTTCACTATCTGAAATTCCATCAATTTAGTCAATGTTAAGGTTCTGCTGCATAGATGGAATGTCACAGATAATTTTAAAAGGCCTCAAAACTTCACAAGCTTTGGGTGTAGCCTAATTTTCAAGTGTTGATCTCTACTATTGTTCGCTCCCCTATGTAACGGAAATTGCACATTTTGTAGATATTCCAGTATTTCCAAATGCAGTTTAGCAAATTCAAGATGGACTCAGACAGGGCAATGATCCGTAGTGCTCGTGCTGCTGGAACAGGGTGTGACTAAGAGGTTGGATATATGAGTCAGTCAATTTTACTTGCAACTGTCCATACAAACATATGAATTAGGAACAGGAGTAGGCCACTCGATACCTCGAGCCTGCCATTGAATAAGATCATGGCTGATCTGATTGTAACTTCAAACCCATATTCCTGCCTATCCCTGAAAACGTTTCACCCCCATGTTAATCAAAACATTATCTAGCTCTGCCTTAAATATTCAAGGACTCTGCTTCCACTGCCTTTTTATGAAGTGAGTTGCAGAGACTCTCAAACCTCAGAGAAAAAAATTGTCTTTAATGAGCGACTTCTTAGTTTTAAACAGTGACCCCTAGTTCTAGATCATCCGACAAGAGGAAACATCCTCTGCACATCCACCTGTTGACACCCCTCAGGATCTTAAAGGTCACCTTACTCTTCTAAATTCTAGTGGATACAAACCTAACCTTTCCAACCTTTCCTCATAAAACCCACCCATTCCTGATATTAGTCGAGTAAACTTTCTCTGAACTGCTTCGAATGCATTTATATCTTTCCTTAAATAAGGAGACCAGTACTGTACACAGTACTCCAGATGTGGCCTCAGCAATGTCCTGTATAATTGAAGCATAATCTCACTACTTTACAATCAATTCCCCTCAATAAATTATAACATTCCTATGCTCCTTAGAAAAGAATCCTGTGACACATCTCTACCTATACTTAAGAACAGCTCTCTCAAATTGAAATCCTATCAAAAATTTGAGACAAATCTGATATTTGGCAAGCAGCCTGTGCATAGTAAAACTGCTTCCACTGGTAGAAGGATGGAAAACCAGAGGGCACTTTGTTAAGGTTATCGACAAAAGAAGCAATGGCAACATGAGGAAGCAAGTAGTTAGAATCTGGAATGCACTGCCTGAGACTGTGATGGAGGTAGGTTCAATCATGGCTTTCAAAAGGAAATTGGATCATTTTCAGAAAAGGACAAAAAATTGCAGGGTTACAGGAACAAGGCAGAGGAGTGGCACTAAGTCAATTGCTCCTACACAGGTCCAGCATAGACACAATGGACCAAAAAGACCTGTGTGTTGTAGCAATTCTATGATTCTAAAAAGACATCCACTTACTTTCCTGAAGCATTTTAGGAATTAATTTTGTCTGGGAGTGGCCATGATAGTTATGGCTTGAGCCGATGAGCTCGGAAGTACCACCTCATTTTAGGTAGTTCCTTCCTTCTCTAAGGTTTAGGTGACACAAAGTGTGAAATGCTCATGTGGCACCTTGTTCGTTGTCAGGATTGATCAGAGATTAATCTTCAAGGCTAATATTTTATTTTGAATGTCTCAAACCCACTGCACAGCAAAAGGCATTCCATATTTAAAAATGTTTAAAATGGAAAATTAACAAATTGACCTTGAAGAATAAAATACCTCGTTATAAGCTTGATATTTGTGCTTACAATGATCAGATCTGGTAACTACAGTTCAGTTTGTCATCAAATGCATGTGCAATTGCCATACTTAGTTGATTTGATCTGTCAAAAACATTCAATTACAGATTTCATATTTCCAAATTTAAGCTCTGAAGAGAACTATATAAATTAATGTGTAATAATAACAGCAAGAGCAATTTGAAATTATGGAATAGGAGTGACACACAACATTGACGCTTATGTATGTTATTTCCGTTAGTGTGTTGATGTCTGTACACTGAATAAACCTGACAACACTGCAGCTTTTTGACTCAACTGTTGAACATTTTACCTTCTGTTTCCTCTTGTCTCTTACAATCTTCAACTTTAAAAATTCAAGTTTGACAACACCCATCTTTACTTTCTCATTCATCATACTTTCTCTTTCACTTCTTCAACCTCCCACACAATGACCTTGTCTCTTCACCTGGTGTCTCAATAAACCAGTTAAGATGGGCGGCATGAGTTAATAAATTACAATTGAGATCATTCAAGAGCTAAGAGCATACGCAACCTATTACCCTCTGGATGTAATTTCTTACAGGCATTCATTAACCATGGCAGTGCCACAATAATTTAAACCTGAAGGGCAGATATATCATCCAAAGAGAGGGCAAGAATTGTATTTAATTTCTCTAATATCGCCAGGGACAGAGGTTTAACGCAAATACTGATATGATAATCAACACAGCCCCTCGACCTGTGTGTTCTTTTACCTGTCCCTTCCAATGACCTCTAGGATTTCAACAAGGATGCCTATCTAACCAATACTGCAGTATTTCTGCTAGTCTTCCTTGGAATTAAATATGATGTGGAGATGCTGATGTTGGACTGGGGTGGGCACAACCCAGTCCAATGCCGAAATCTCCACATCATGGCTACCATCGACACCGCAAATCGCCGGCTCAAGTAGAGATGATCCAAGAAGATCGTGCATATCGACACAGACATCACTCACCTGAAGAAGGAGTAGCACTCCGAAAGCTCGTGATTGCAAATAAACCTGTTGGACATTAACCTGGTGTTGTGAGACTTCTTGCATGGAATTAAATAACCAAGGCGCATGAGACACTCAAACTTTGCCTACACCCTGAAATGGACTTCTAAGTCTTATCTAAATTCTGGACAAATCTAGTATCTTTCATGAGGAACTTTTACCTTCTAGGAAATTATTAGCACTAGTGCTAGTTATTTTGAAGCTAAACCAGAAATAGATTTTTTCTAATCTGTGAGCTTGTAAAAATATTACACCTGCATCTCTGAAAGGCATTTGAAAATTTTAATCTTGCCCCTTTCAGCAGAAATGGGTGGCACGGTGGCCCAGTGGTCAGCACTGCTGCCTCACAGTGCCAGGGTTCTGGGGTCAATTTCGGCATCGGGTGACTGTGTGGAGTTTGCACATTCTCCCCGTGTCTGTGTGGGTTTCCTCTGGGTGCTCTGGTTTCCTCCCACAGTCCAAAGATGTGCAGGTTAGGTGGATTGACCGTGGTAAATTCTCCCTCAGTGTACCAAAATGTGTAGGTTAGGGGGATTAGCGGGGTAAAATACATGGGGTAGTGGGATAGGGTGATGGGTGGGCCTGGGTAAGATGTGCTGTTGGAAAGTCGGTGCAGATTCGATGGGTTGAATGGCCTCCTTTTACACTGTAGGGATTCTATGAAAAACAATTTCTAATGTCCAAAAGGCTTGGACAAAATAGAAACAAGTTATTTCACAATAAACATTCCACTTATTTATTTAAACATTCCAACTTGTTTTCACTAAATAATTACTTGTCGATATTAGTTTCCCTCAAAAGCCTGGTCTTCATGTTTTTCCCTCGACTTTGAGCTGAATGTGACTCGAGAGGCCTGAGCTGATGCAATATACTAACTTCTCAAGATGTCCTTGAGTGGGGAAGAGACCATTGCCCACCTCCTACTGGAAAATATCTTTGCAGGGAGGTCTGGAAAGTGATACAGTTGTTTTTGCTGAGATTCATCCTAAGCAGCTCTGTGACGCAGGACTCTGCTCTACGGCCTGTTCACAAGGATGATCAACAACTCGCTGAAGACACTCTTTGCTGTGCTAAGATTTGTTGGTCTTCCTGTGCAACGAGTTGTCCATGATCGAGTGTTGCAAACTGGCACATCCCAAAGTCCAGGACCATTTGGTATGGGCTGCACTAAGAGCAGCTGCCGCAAAGGCACAATGGGAAAAGGTACCAAAGGAGCTGGAAGTTGCATAGAACCCCTCAGCTGTATACTTAACAGGTAATGCATACTGAAATTGTATTGAGGCACATGCTCTGTGGTTGAATTTTATTGCACTGTAATGTCAAATTTGAAATATTTTGGAATATGTGTTTACAAATTTTATGAATAAAGTATATGTTTTTTCTTTAGCTTCTAAGTTGTTGCTGCTGAAATGCTTCTCAAAACCATTTGAAAAAAGGAAGATAATCTGGATAAAGATTTTGGAATTTAAGTTGAGTGTGGATGGAGCATTAAGGAGGAGGTGAATGATAGGACAAAGGAGAGGGGAAGATGCATGTGTTTAGTGGGCATTTGAAAGGATAAATGATAGGACGGGAAGGAAACAGAGAGGAAGAGATAGGAAAATAGAAGTGACAGAGTGGGGAGAAACACATGATTGGGAGAGAGGATGAGAAGGGAGCCACTGAAGGCTATATTTTCACCATGACCTCTGTCCTTAATACAGTCAAAAGTCTCACAACACTTAAAGGTTAAAGTCCAACAAGTTTATTTGGTAGCACAAGCCACAAGCTTTCGGAGCACTGCTCCTTCATCAGGTGAGTGGGAGTTGTATTCACAAACAGGACATATAAAAGACAAACTCAATTTCCAAAATAATGGTTGGAATGAGAGTCTTTACAGGTAATCAAGTCTTAAAGGTACAGACAGTGTGAGTGGAGAGAGGGTTAAGCACAGGTTAAAGAGATGTGTATTAATACACATCTCTTTAACCTGTGCTTAACCCTCTCTCCACTCACATTGTCTGTACCTTTAAGACTTGATTACCTGTAAAGACTCGCATTCCAACCATTATCTTGTAAATTGAGTTTGTGTCTTTATATGCCCTGTTTGTGAACAGAACTCCCACATACCTGATGAAGAAGCAGTGCTCTGAAAACTTGTGGCTTGTGCTACCAAATAAACCTGTTAGACTTTAACCTGGTGTTGTGAGATTTCTTACTGTACTAACCCCAGTCTAACGCCGGCATCTCCACATCTAAATATAGCCTACAGTGATTGATAGTTTCTTTGCACACCTATCACCTTTTAGCTGAAAGTTCAAACAAAAAAGGGAGGGAGAGAGAGAGGGAAACCCCACCAATGGTGACATTGCAGTGCTATAGTTTTATGTCTCCCTGCTCCACTCAAATCTACTTGTCTGCTCCTTAAACTGCCACATATTGTGCTATTTAACTACTAATATAAAATCGAAGTATGTTATAAAAATGAAGGGTGGGATCTTCCTGATTGTGGGTGGTGCAAACAATGGCAAACCCCGTTGATAGCGGCAGCAGCGGAGATCCCGCTGCCGGCCACTGGCAGGCCACCTCTGCACAACATGGTGTGTGTGTATGGACAATCCCACCCAAAGATAGAAGATAAATTAAAAATAACACCTGAATTACATCTGTGGGGGCCTGGTCATGTTATAGAACATAGAACATAGAACATAGAAACCCTACAGTGCAGAAGGAGGCCATTCGGCCCATCGAGTCTGCACCGACCACAATCCCACCCAGGCCCTACCCCCACATATTTACCCGCTAATCCCTCTAACCTACGCATCCCAGGACTCTAAGGGGCAATTTTTAACCTGGCCAATCAACCTAACCCGCACATCTTTGGACTGTGGGAGGAAACCGGAGCACCCGGAGGAAACCCACGCAGACACGAGGAGAATGTGCAAACTCCACACAGACAGTGACCCGAGCCGGGAATCGAACCCAGGACCCTGGAGCTGTGAAGCAGCAGTGCTAACCACTGTGCTACCGTGCCGGCCTCTAACTCCATTTAACATGAAAACTACATTTGAGCTCCACACCTCCACAGGAGATCAAACAATAATAATTAAAGAGACAGCCTAGGAAAGTACCTTAACCATTTACTCCAAATTTGTATGAACTAATTTCTATGTGAAAGGAACAAAACATGGTGGCACAGTGGTTGGCACTGCTGCCTCACAGCACCAGGGTCCTGGGTTCAATTCGGGCCTTGGGTCACTGTCTGTGTGGAGTTTGCACATTCTCCCTGTGTCTGTGTGGGTTTCCTCCGGGTGCTCCGGTTTCCTTCCACACTCCAAAGATGTGCGGGTTAGGTGGATTGGCTATGCTGAATTGACCCTTCGTGTCAGGGAGATTACCAGGGTAAATCCGTGGGGTTACGGGGATAAGGCCTGGGTGGGATTATTATCAGTGCAGGCTCAATGGGCCAAATGACCTCCTCCTGCACTGTAGGAATTCTGTGATTCTATTACTAAAACACAGCATTTTTAAAAAACGTAAACGATTAGAGCAATTTATCTGCTGAGTTAATGTGAACCTACAGCACACCATGCCACTTTTGTATTGGGCATTTTGAATTCTGACAAAATCAATTTTTCTCTTTAATTTGGAGCCTATTTCGCCAAGGTGATTTTACTTCAGTGTAAGATTATTTATTTTTAGCTATAAAGATAATATGCATTTGTTTCACAAATGTTAATAAAGAGATCAATCAATACAACGGCAACTTGGATCACTGTTCAATGTTATATATTGTTTTTATTTTGAATCCATTAAAATCAGAAACACTTTTTCAAAATTTTAAACGAACTAATACACTAGCCCTAAGAGGTGTTGACTGATAACACATCTTTCAATGCTGAAAATATGTTCATATGTTTCTTCCTCTTCAATTTATCTACTAGTTACATTACAAAGTGAACAAGGTTATGATTTATTGATGTTGACAAAGGGTCTTTTACAGAATTAAAGGTTATGCACAAACTCAGAGATACCCACTGTTCTCTCTCTGCTTCTAACATCTAGTTCATAAGACGGAGTTTTCAAGTAGATGTGGCCCAGAGGAAAACGAGCGAGCTTTTAAAAAGAGAAACCACCCAATGTGCTGCCCTTTCAGATCCAGAACATCATTTATCTCCTGAGAGGAAAGATTTATATCAACCCATTCCTTGTGGGCTGAAAAACAGATGGGAAGTGAATGGACAGTCAGCAGGTCAAGAAAACACAAGGGAGGTGCTATTTATCTCCTGGCTGTACATTCCCAGCATATGAAAGGGGTCAAGACTACAAACACATTGCTGGAAGCTGGAAAAGCCCTTTTTTTCCCTTGGCTGTTACAAAAGGGAACGTGGTTCCCATCCTGCTGTCAAATAGCATAAATCTCCATTTGTCAAATCTTTGACTGGAAGTGCAACTCAAAGAAACGCATTGGTGAAACTGTAATAAATCAAAAGGTAACAATCACTGTTTGGAGGGGACCAAACACAAACTGTGGCATTGTTTATCGGATTGAACTTTAATATCCTGGATCGTTTCACTGTTTTAATGTTTACACTGAATGGTCTTACCAAACAGCTCATTTGCAGGAAGGGAGATGGAAGATTAAATGAACATAGGACATCTGATTGTAAAAAGGTGTTATAGAGAAAAAAAGATTTTAAACAAAAGAAAAGTTGAGTGGTTAAAATTAAAACAAAATAAAATCTCAGTTGTATCAAAATATAATGATCTCCAATCTGAGGGCAGCAATTACTCGGGAGAAACTAAATTAAAGATAGTATTTAAGAAAATCCAGATGTGTGTATGTGTGTCAAAGGGAGATGATATATAGCTTAGAAGTGGAGTTTCGAATGACAGCCTAGATTGGCTAACAAAATAAAATAGGAGCATAACAGGGCAATGAGGTTCACCGTTCCACAATTCAGCATTTAAAATGAGCATCAAGAGGAATAAGTAAGAAGTTTAGCCTTTTCAGTGCTCAAAGATGCCTTGCAAAATTTAAACAAATAAAGTGAAATTAAGCTTTTAACTTCCCTTTTTTAAAAAAAATGGAGTAAATCACTAACCTGTTCAAGAATGCTGCAAATTTTATACAATTACTGACATCAAATATAAGCTGAAACAAAGCATTTACTGATCAATCCTGGGATTGTGAACCATCTCTTAGTTTTGATAGCACTTAAACTGACACAATCAAATCAATAAACTACTCATTCATTCTACTGTTTTTTTCAGAAAACTGTTGGTGCCAAATAGTTGCCTACAAGTAACAGTTTCTGCCATCTAAAAAATGAATTAATTTACTGACACCCTTGGGAATGAACGCTTGGATGTGATGTACGAACAAAAACAAAATAGGAGCATAACAGGGCAATGAGGTTCACTGTTCCACAATCCAGCATTTAAAACGATTAGGAGTAAGAAGTTTAGCCTTTCCAATGCTCAAAGATGCCTTGCAAAACTTAGACAAATAAAGTGAAGAAATTAAGCCTTTAACTTCCCTTTTTTTAAAATGAAGCATTCATGCAAATGGTAACTTAGTGGGCAATTTGTTTAATTTGCTGTTCAGATCTCATTTTCCATTGGTTGTTTCCAATTCTGTTGCTAAGCTAAACTCATTCATCAGTATCAGTTTAATCTTCAGTTAGAAGATCCCGCACTATGACAAATCGCAATTTTTTTAGTTTACGTCAAGTCAGGTCACTTGATCACTGCACTGGTATCCTCTGCATCTTTTAAAAAGTTACAAGTACTGCATGGGGCCAAAGGCATCAAAGCTTTGGAAGCCAGCAGTCCAGGTTCAGATTAATGGCTAGTAAATAGGCTTTTAGTCATGTAACAATTCATCATTTCTCTCCATCCATGACTTTAAATGATGCGACTGGGTTCTAAAGAGTGAGCCTGGCTCTGTGATGTTCTGTTTCTGGCCTGCAATTCCTCATCAATTACTTCAGGGTTTTGACATAAAATCCTTCATCTTTAGCAACCTAAGCTGAGTAAACCACTATCCGCCAAGGAAGCCGAGTGTTTCGAAGACATCAGCTGCCAGAAAGATTTTAGGAAATTATTCTTCCTTTAGCTACTAAAAACGTCTTCTCAGGCCACAACACGAATGAAACATAATTTGCCCTAAATTACAACATGCACTACTACAACTCCAAGTGCTTCATTTCTGTTTCTCTGCTGGGCTAACTAGTGGCTAAAAACTGATTTTCACGCTCTTCTTAAAATTTTTATGTGGGGATGCATTGGTGGGGAATTTTTAAGTTCCGTCTGAGAGGGTAAAAGAGAGGTGGAATTTATATTGGAGTGCAGAAAATACTTTACAGTGGGAAGAACAAATTATATTTAAATGATATGGAATTTGTACCAAATTTGTTGAAAGGTTTTGAAATTATTGGCTTCTTTTGCTGATATCAATCATATACCAGGCCTCAATTCCAGTCATGGCAACTGTTCTCATTTCACAGTTGCTCTAACATAATCAGAAGGTTGCTGCCATATCCAGTTGCTTTTGAGAATGAGATATATCTCCACCCAAGTTTTGTTACTTTGTTCAGAACTACTGTGGACTTCCATACTTTCAAACAATATGTAACTTGTAGTAGTTATGTTTAGATCCCAGGAATTGACTGCATTCCTCAATAAAATGAAAAATAATGCATTTGTCTCAAATCAAGATACTGTTTTGTGCTAATTATCATCATGCTGATTCCAAATGAAATTATTTTCATAGTGTTAATCTTTATTAGTAGTAGTTGTAAAACAGACTACAAATTCCCGTGGCTCTTGCTCTCGTGGGAAAAACTAAGATACTACAGAATTTCATGACAAAATCTTTGTTTTGAACACTATATATTCTTTTGCCATTTTCAGCACAACTTAGGTCTATAATGGCAGTTACACTGTGGGGGACCAAGAGGAAAAAGTAGCTCTGAAGTGGTACAACTGGGCCAGCCAAAGATCTCATCTTCAAAAATTATTTTCAAAATGAGATTTTTAAAAAAACTTAGTGCTTTTCCAATTGCAACCAATTGCCTGCCAATAGAGGGCTGCTTTCCTGCCAGGACCAGGTCCAAGCACATTGACAGCATTAGGGCACCAGGTAGAACAGGTGTGATTTCCAATAGATGATATCACCTGTCATTTTCTGTGAAAGGAATGATCAAATGCTGTCCTGACTCCCACATCTTGTGTAATTTTCTACAATCAAGGAATGGGATGAAATCAGGCTTTACTGGGTCCAGCTCCTCTTGTTCAGATAACTCAGCTTTGCGCCACTTGGATCAACGAACTGCCACATGGAGAAGGAGTCACCCATTGTTGCTTTAAAGAGTCCATGCTTATTGAGAATTAAAAATCGGAATTCAATCCTAGGATTCTGCCCGTATTCCTATATCACTTGAGATCCACTTTTGCAACATATCAGAACAACAGATCCACTTGATTAAATTGGTTTTGTAACTTGCTCCACAGTATCCATGATTCGATTTAAAATTCAGCATTCTAAATTTGTAATTCAGGCATCACTTAATATTTAATAGCTGTGCCAGAGCCCTGGGTTCAATTCTGGCCTCGGGTGACTGTGTGGAGTTTGCACGTTCGCCCCATGTCGTGGGTTTCCTCTGGGTGCTCCAATTTCCTCTCACACTTCAAAGATGTGCAGGTTAAATGGACATAAGATAAAGGTGCACAGTGTTACGGGTAATGTATTAGCATGGATAGAGGATTGGTTAACTAACAGAAAGCAAAGAGTGGGGGTAAATGGGTGTTTTTCTGGTTGGCGATCAGTGACTAGTGGTGTGCCTCAGGGATCAGTGTTGGGACCACAATTGTTTACGATTTACATAGATGATTTGGAGTTAGGGACCAAGTGTAGTGTGTCAAAATTCGCAGATGACACGAAGATGGGTGGCAGAGCAAAGTGTGCAGAGGACACTGAAAGTCTGCAAAGGGATATAGACAGTCTAAGTGAGTGGGCGAGGGTCTGGCAGATGGAGTACAATGTTGGTAAATGGGAGGTCATCCATTTTGGTAGGAATAACAGCAAAATGTACTATTATTTAAATGGCAAAAAATTGCAGCATGCTGCTGTGCAGAGGGACCTGGGTGTCCTTGTGCAGGAATCACAAGGAGTTGGTTTGCAGGTGCAGCAGGTAATTAAGAAGGGAAATGGAATTTTGTCCTTCATTGCTAGAGGGATGGAGTTTAAAAACAGCGAGGTTATGTTGCAGCTGTATAAGGTGCTGGTGAGGCCACACCTGGAGTACTGTGTACAGTTTTGATCTCCTTACTTGAGAAAGGATATACTGGCACTGGAGGGGATGCAGAGGAGATTCACTAGGTTGATTCCAGAATTGAGAGGGTTGGCTTATGAGGAGAGACTGAGTAGACTGGGGCTATACTTATTGGAATTCAGAAGAATGAGGGGAGATCTTATAGAAACATATAAGATTATGAAGGGAAGTTGCTTCCACTGCCGGGTGAAACTAGAACTGGGGGGCATAGCCTCAAAATAAAGGGAAGCAGATTTAGGACTGAGTTGAGGAGGAACTTCTTCACACAAAGGCTTGTGAATCTGTGGAATTCCCTGCCCAGTGAAGCAGTTGAGGCTACCTCATTGAATGTTTTTAAGGCAAGGATAGATACATTTTTGAACAGTAAAGGAATTAAGGATTACGGTGAGCGGGCGGGTAAGTGGAGCTGAGTCCACAAAAAGATCAGCCATGATCTTATTGAATGCAGAGCAGGCTTGAGGGGCCAGATGGCCTACTCCTGCTCCTAGTTCTTATTGGCTATGGTAAATTGCCCCTTAGTGGCAGTGGGATTAGCAGAGTAAATACATGCGGTTACGGGTTAAGGGCCTGGGTGGGATTGTTGTTGGTGCAGGCTCGCTAGGCCGACTGGTCTCCTCCTGCACTGTCGGGATTCTATGAAGTTGTTCCACTTGCATGTCAGAAAAACATCTTTAGGCTTCAACTATTGAAATGGAAATGTTCATTGCTTAACTTCTGGTAACCTTGGGAAATGCAAAGGGTGGAATTTACTGATATCTTGTCCAAGTGTCAACCTGGGTGGGAAAAGTGGAGGGTGCCCCGCCAGCTCTTTCCGCCACATCTTTAGACACAGTCAAAAAAAAATTCAAGGGGTGGGTCTCTCTGAATGAGCTCGACCCACCAGCAACTTCAGCTTTTAAAAGAAAAAGGGAGCCCCGATGTAAAAGAAATGAAAATTGAGTCCCACCCATGGAACTGCCCAGCACCTCCCCCATGGACATTCTCCATCATTAAATGTTAAGTATTGTACGCTTTTTTAAGTGGTGCTCAAGTTAATTCAGACACACACATTCCACGGATGCAGGAACCAATGGAATACATTTGATGCTCAGTATTAGCACTTTTAAGTAAGGATCAGATATGGGGAATAGTTCAATTTTTTCTATCCAAATGTCTTTCGACTTCAATCTCAGAATAGTGCAAACATAAGTGTGGATTTTACAATTCTTGTGAAGAAAGCAAGACTGCCAACTTCACGTTAATTTCTTCTAAATTATCAGCAGTTTTACCATAACTTGTGGCTGTTTGAAAATAAGCTGGGAGGGAACATGTAGGGTGGGATTCTCTGGCCTCCCAGCCGCATGTTTCTTGGCTGTGGGTAGCAGTGCGCCGCTTGCTGGTGGTGGGACCTTCTGGTTGCGCCGCTGTCGATGGGATTTCCCATTGATTCCGTTCCATGCTACCAGGAAATCCGTGGTGGTGCACCATCAGTGGGACTGGAAGATCCTGCCAGCGTGAATGGCAAACTACCCAGCCTTCAGGAGAACAGTGACCAAGACACCACACAACCCTGCCACAGCAACCTCTGCAAGACGTGCCGGATCATCGACACAGATGCCATCATCTCACGTGAGAACACCATCCACCAGGTACACGGTACATACTCTTGCAACTCGGCCAACGTTGTCTACCTGATACGCTGCAAGAAAGGATGTCCCGAGGCATGGTACATTGGGGAAACTATGCAGACGCTGCGACAACGGATGCATGAACACCGCTCGACAATCACCAGGCAAGACTGTTCTCTTCCTGTTGGGGAGCACTTCAGCGGTCAACGGGCATTCGGCCTCTGATATTCGGGTAAGCGTTCTCCAAGGCGGCCTTCGCGACACACGACAGCGCAGAGTCGCTGAGCAGAAACTGATAGCCAAGTTCCGCACACACAAGGACGGCCTCAACCGGGATATTGGGTTTATGTCACACTATTTGTAACTCCCACAGTTGCGTGGACCTGCAGAGTTTCACTGGCTGTCTTGTCTGGAGACAATACACATCTTTTTAGCCTGTCTTGATGCTCTCTCCACTCCCATTGTTTTGTTTCTTAAAGACTGGATTAGTTGTAAGTATTCGCATTCCAACCATTATTCATGTAAATTGAGTCTGTGTCTTTATAAGTTCTGTTTGTGAACAGAATTCCCACTCACCTGAAGAAGGGGCTTAGAGCCTCGAAAGCTTGTGTGGCTTTTGCTACCAAATAAACCTGTTGGACTTTAACCTGGTGTTGTTAAACTTCTTACTGGAGATTTCCGGCCATTGTGTTAATTGATCTCAGCTGAACAACAACTGTAGCTGGAAAGAGTAGCACAGAAACAAAATATCATGGCCTTAATATCCAACCCTGTTGGTAAGTGCATGCACGTGGACACTGTGCGATTTGAGGATAGGATTATATTTGACAGTGATGTTCTTCACTGTTGAATGGCCTGCCAGCAGTCATTCTAGAGTCAAGCATAACGAGTGAACATTTGCAAGCAGCATCCTGTTGCACCTGGGAACTGCAACTCCAGGAAAGGATAGAAAATTGACAAATTTTGAGCTATTTTTAAGCTAAATTCTTTCAGGAAATATTGCATAGGTTCCTTGTCCTAAAAGAAATGACAACCTTTTACAAAATTAGAATGAAGGTCTTTGAAATAAGATTCTGAGCAAATAATCTTTTCATGAGGGGAGTTTTTTTTACAGTCAGACTCTATGGAGGAAACTGGCATTTCCATTTAATTTCTGGAATCAAACAGAATCCTACATCATCTCAATGAAATATTACCCAGTTTACTCCAATACACTCATTCTTATTTCCCAGGGTTTTCCAAATTTGCACTCATCAATCTGCAAGTTTCTGTTTGTTAAAGTGGATGGGTGAGAAGTCAAACATGCGAGTGTAGAAGTAGAAAATGAATGCCGTTAACACTAATAATAAACTAAGGGCAATTTCTGTAAACTAAGCAAGCTTTGGAGCATTTCTTTTTGGCCAATATTACCGACTTCTAAATATTTTACTTGCTGTCTTGGTTCCTTGTTAATATTTCAGGCTTTAAAGAATGCACGCTGGAATTCGGCCCTTTATGAACAAAGAATTATTTTAACCGCATACTTCATTTTCTTTGTGTTAATAGTCAGTACAACAGCCCTTTGCAACCTGCTTTCCGTGGGAGGTTTGCGTGCTAAAGGATACAAAGAAAATTCAGTCCTCTGGAAGATAACTGCCGCTACATCTCATACTGAGTTTCCGACATGAGCAGTCTTTTATTAATAACCATTCCCTTAAATCATCAACAATAGCTGTTGCCAAGAGTCTTTAAAATCTAAACACTTCTAAATCGTTTTAATGGAAATGCAGCCTAAACAGAAAGAGAATGAACAAGCCTGGGCATGTTGCTTAAACTACCAAGTTAGGGAGAACACAGTAAGGGACATAATAGCGACAGGAAAACAAATGCTGCCTGTGTGATGCAATGCAACAAACAGTAAACAGAGGCAGGCGGCCTGACGTGCTGCTCTCCACCTCCCTGTTCCGGTATCAAAGGAAAACTCGGTTGCCACCTTGTGCAAGAAATCCACACTGGTAGATCGTTTGAAGTCAAGTTGTAATAAAAGCTTATTTAATCATACTGCTATTGACCATAATTTATTTAAGTAAAGTATACTATAGCTTTCATTTAGTGCAAACCAAGGAATCTAGAATTAAATAATGTTAAGTCAGGAGTTCAACAACATAAGCACAGGTTATATGTTTCACAGTACAGTTTTGAAATAACTATAATAATAACGATGAACTGTTTTAAGTCTATATTTCAAATCTCATTTTGCTGAATCTCAGGCAGGAATGCTCCTGTCTCCTTAAAATCGAGCAGTGCTAATTGGCTGGGCTAGATTAGTTATCATGAGAATGCAAACAAAAATCATCCTTTGTTCAAGCTAACTGTTCCTTTTATGATGTGCACTTGAATGTCTTGTGTATTTTATGTGGGTAGCAACCATTGCCTTGCTATGCGACTCCAACTATCACCAAGTCCAGACATGTCAACATTATCAACAAACTAAAAAGACAGTCATTGTAAGCCCAGCACCACATACAGCAGTGCAGAAACAATTATTCCCTATTGATAAGATTAGAAAGCCAACAACACAGCTGACATTAAAGTAAGAGCGGTTTGATTTCTCCTTTCAGAATCATTCCTCGACCTTCAGTTAGTACGAAGGAGGTCTGAGCTTCTTTTCTTTGTGGTTTCTTTACAGCTTGAATGAGACCCGCTGCAGCAAAGTTGCCAAAATGCAGTAACGTTATCAGTGCAAGAACTACAGATGCAAAAGGGAACAAGCCTGGACATGAGCGCAAACTGGCCAAACTTCCTTAAAATAGAAAAACTCCGACAAGCTGTGCCCTTTACAACGTGCTCAGGTTCTGAAACAAGAGGCCCAATTTTCTGTTTTTCCCCTCAAGCATTTCTTTACCCATCCTTTGCACTTCAGTGCCACATAACATTCTTCGATAGAGCAGGCCATTTTTGGACCTCACCTGTTCTAAAACCCCTGAATAGAGTAAATTAGTGCACTGATATGATCTCTTCCTAAAACACCCACTCTGGAATAGATACAATGACGAAGTGCATCTCTCAGAAACATTCCCAAGTGTTTCACCTATAATGAGTTACATTGAAAGAGAGTGACAATTGTTAGGTAACCAAATTCAACAGCCAATTTGCACACAAAAGGTTCCACAAACCTCCATGAAATAAACCATCAGTTAATGCGAGGTGATGTCACCCAAGGGAAAATAAACTTTGACTACAATATCAGGAGGACTCCACATTCTTAGAAACAACAGAACAGAATTTTAACATCCATCTGGAAAAGCAGACAGTGCCTTGGTTTAAATATCTCATCCTAGGAATGGCATTTTAAACAACACATCATTGCCTCAGTACTGCACTGTGCCTACCAAGGTGCTCAAGTCTTGTGGTCCTCATTATTTTGACTCAGTACTTCCTTTGTTTCTGGAAAAGTATGGAAATTTACCATTTAACAGGTAATAAATATTGCCCATGACTGCTTAAAAGTAGAAATGTAACTTTTTACAATTAGATAAATGAATGCAATGCAATGGATGGAGACAAAAATGGAACTACATTACTTTGCTAATTCTGGATGGACTTCAGAGGGAGCTTGAGTATTGGAGGGGGTGGGCTGACGGATTAGAGCACTTCATATGTTATGAGATTATGTCCCTTTATTTTTGAAAAGACATCCTTCAACTGACTGGAAATTTTGCAGTTTGACCTGAGACAGAGCAATCTGCTTAAAAATGCATGGCCACATTCCAATGTGAAGCTAAGAAATTAACAAATTACCCTCGGAGTGTGGAGAGGGACAACAGACTCCCATCGAAACTTGTAACGGTCTAAGGATGAGATATTAAAAGTGCAAAGTAATGGATATTGAAACAATGACTGCCACAGACAGGCCCACCCAAAACCTCTTGGAACTCCAGAAAATGGATGAAATATTTCAAGGCAAGGCTGGCATTCATGTGAGAAAGATTGCATGTGACACAGATTGCATGTGACCCAGGCGATGTCAAGAAAGCCTTCAGCAGTTGAAACAAACCAAGGGCAATTCGCTCCTACCCTCTCTCTCTTTTGGAATAAGCCTGTCGCCCGATCCGAGAAGCCAATTCTACCAGAAATCTGCTCCCAACCAAAGATCTTGGAATAATTGCAACATCTTCCACATCTGACCACATCCAAGAAACCAGCTAACCTAAATTTGGCGCAATGTTTTAAAATTTACACCACAAGGACAATCAAAGGACACTTAATCGTATCTTATTTCACTCTTTTTAAACTGGATTCCAACTCCCCTTATTTCTGATACGTGTCTGTGTGCCCTAATGACTGTAAGAGGGCCAAATGCTTGATGTGTTGATTATTTTTTTTCTTGGGTTTAATGGTTAATAAATTTGCTATTTCTTTGACTCAAGAAAAGCTTGTTTGATTAGTTCTGTATTACTTGCAGCTTAAATTGTTAAATATGTTCTGATTTGGAAAAAGGCCCTTCTATGACTCAATTTTATCTTTTAAAAAGTGTTTAGACAGTCACATGGGTAAGATGGGTATAGAGGGATGTGGGTCAAACGCAGGCAATTGGGACTAGCTTAGGGGTTAAAAAAAGGGGCGGCATGGACAAGTTGGGCTGAAGGGTCTGTTTCCATGCTGTAAACCTCTATGACTCTAAGGCATTTCCTCGGTAAAAAAATGTAAAATTTTGTGACCAACCAAGGGGTTTGAATAGAGGGCCAGTTCACCCTTTCTCACCTGATCACAGCACGTTTTATACTGTTTAAACACAAAGCTCTGATTATATTTTAATGAAAGTTACATCGGAACCTTGCTGCAAAATGTGATGAACATACCAAATTGACAACATTCCCCAGATTGCTAACATTTGGTCTGATTAAAGACAAATGAAATCTTAAACAGCCATGTTCCTTGATGAATGCATAGCTATGATTTATTTTACACTTTTATCAAATATGTAAAATACCATAATCATGTAAAGATGAAGTATCAGCTCTGACTTAGTAGCAGCAGTCTCACTTCTGAGTCAGAAGATTGTGATTTCAAGGACCATTCTGGAGACCTGAGCACATAATACTGTATAGATAATAACTATATACATAATACTGTATAGATAATAACTATATACATAATACTGTATAGTACTGAGGGAGTGCTGGAGGGGGCCTATTTGCACGAGATCACTATCGAAGGCTATGTCTTCCCCCCCCCTCGAGTGTATGCAAAAGGTCTCATGGCACTATGAAGGAAGGGACTATTGGACTTCTGTCCAATAGTTATATCTCAACCAACATCACTACAGATTATTTGGTGCTGTATCTCAGTTGTTTGTGGGATCTTCCAGTGTGTAAATTGGCAGCTGCATTTCCCTACATTTATAACAGCGACTACTCTACAAAGTGCTTCAGTGACTTAAAGAGCTTTGGAATATCTTGAGATTGTCAAAAACTCTATATCGATACAAGTCTTTTACTTTGCCTTTATTAAATGCTATGAAAACAACTGGCAGAAGCAACAAATTATATCCTAGGAAAAGTAACAATGGGGGCAATTGTCAGCCCACATTCGCCATCAGAGAGGGGAGGGTGTAGTGGGGGCAGAGCCGGCATTTAACAGGGAGAGAGCAATGCTAACACTGATTTGGGGATGGGGAGCCCATGAGACCTTTGTGGTGTGGTGGTGGGGTGGGAGGGGGTGGGGGGAGGTTATTTTTAAAGGGTGCCCCGATCTCCTTGCAGCCAGTTTTAATTGTGTGTTTAGGCCCCGCTCCTCAAAATGACAGCGTGAAACACGCACCCCTATTGTTTTTTGACAAAATACCATGAGATCTGGACAGAAAACCTGCTTGTTTCTCTGCCGGTTTCCAATCAAATCCTGACACTTTGCCATTCTTTGGTAAGATTCTGCCAACGTGTTAGTGAATAAACTACTAATGGTTTGACATTTACTTTCTGACTCATTTAAGCCTTCAAGAAAGGAGTTTCACATTAATCACAACTTTTAAAGGTTGAGGTTTGTAGCATGGACCATGTAATACATTATTCCATAAATGTTCCAAATTATATATTTCCAGAAATATTTTCATGAATTAATTTCCAAACATATAAAAGATTTACCTCTCAGGTTTCAGGGCTCAATTCATGAGAACTATTATTGATGCTTTTTTTTTGAAAATGACAGCTTTTCTACAGGCAATAACACACTGAATAGTTAAAAAAACAGCTGTACTCCCTTACACAGTATGTAGAAATATCTAAACAAACCCACCCAAAATAACCCCATCATCAACAGGAAAAATACAGCTAACTAATTAACAGTACCTGAAATCAGTAAAGCTAAAGAAACATGCCATATTCTACTACATAGGACATTATGTTGTGCCTCAACATAATCAACAGTAAGTGCATCATGCTTTTAATCCACTGTGTTCCCCAAGTGATAAAATAGTTTTCTCTTTAAATCTACAGCATAGTGAAACAGTACACAAGAGATTTATCACACTGTCTCTATTTAATGATCTACGTCAACAGTAAAATCCCAGTCAATGGTAAGATTTATTAGTTACTAAGGTGATCTTAGTGAAGCATTGGACTAACTAGCATGGCAAAGCTTAGCAGTTTACCATCATGGCCAAAACAGATGCCCTGAGTAAATATCACTGATGCTCCAAGTAGCAAAATCTGGCCACGGTTATAGAGGGAACGACATTAACAATTTGCATTTACACAGTGCCTTTAATAACTTAGCAAAACATTCCAAGGCACTTCACATGAGCATCATCAAACAAAATTTGACACCAAGCTATAAAGGTGACATTAAAATCAACCAAAAGCTTGGTTAGAGAGGTAGGTTTAAGGGTGACCAGAACTCTATTATAGAAAGAATATTATTAAACTAGAAAGAGTGCAGAAAAGATTTACTGGGATGCTACCAAGACTTGATGGTTTGAATTATAAAGGAGAAGTTGGATAGACTGGGACTTTTTCCCTGGAGCGTAGGAGGCTTAGGGGTGATCTTATAGAGGTCTATAAAATAATGACGGGCATAGATAAGGTCAACATCGTTTCCCAAAGGTAGGGGAGTCTAAAACTAGAGGACATAGGTTTAAGGTGAGAGGGGAGAGATAAAAAAGGGTCCAAAGAGGCAATCTTTTCACTCAGAGGATGGCAAGTGTCTGGAATAAGCTGCCAGAAGTAGTAGTAGAGATGGATATAATTTTGTCTTTTAAAAAGCATTTAGACAGTTACATGGGTAAGATGGGTATAGAGCGATATGAGCCAAATGCAGGCAATTGGGACGAGCTTAGTGGTAAAAACTGGGCGGTGTGGACAAGTTGGGCTGAAGGGCCTGTTTCCATGCTGTAAACCTCTATGACCTAAGCATCTGAAAAGGGGAGAGAGAAGAAAGGAGGAGGTGTAAAGAGAAATGTCAGAGCTTTGTGCCTTGGCACCAAAGACACTGCCACCAACGATGGAGCAATTAAAATTGGGGATGCCTACAATACCAGAATAAGACAGCCAATGTCTCTGAAAGCTGAAAAAAATTGAGAGATAAGGAAGGGCGAGGCAATGAAAACAAGGATGGGAATTTTAAAAATGAAGCATTGCTTAACTGAGAGCCAATATAGATCAGCAAGCACAGGAGGATGATTGAAAATGACAATTAACAGATGCCTAAACAACGGTTCTATTAACTGCCCAGTTCAATAATTTCAGTGGTGGTAACCAAACATGCTAAAGTATAAAGAAATGCTATAATTGGATTTTTACATATACCAATTAGATTTACTCAGGATTAGAATATCCCTTGGCAACAGAGCCAAACATTATTAATTTCATGCCAGGAAAATGCATGGTCAGTAAAATTATATGATGACTGACTGAATCATTCTAATTGTAATAAATGCTGCCACTTATTGACCAGAGACAGAACTGCAGATTGCTTTCTTCAACTATGACATTGTAAAGCAGTGGTTCCCAATCTTTAGTATGTCATGGCACCCCTCTATGCTATTAAAAACATTTGAGGCACACCTCCTATTTTCCCCGTCTTCTTCCCTTACTAGGAACTTCATTTTTAACCTCTCCCTGTCCTCTTGCCCGTTTTCTTTTTCATCTCTCCCTGATCTCTACCTTCTCCCAGGGTTTTTGTGCCCTTTTTGTATTGTCGTTTTTCTGTAGGTGCACAGGATCTACAGTTGGTTATCTGACCAAGGTAAAAAAAAATCTGGACCACGCATGTGCGGCTCTTTGTCAGCCAATGCATGCGCAGGAGGCCCAAGATTTGTCGGGTCTTGGAGGCGCCAACCACAGAACTTAAGACGATGGCTAGTTTTACTTTACTTACATCAATTTTCAATCATTTTGAATCTTTCTTCACGGCACATCTTTTGGGTGGGGGGTGTTCACAGCACACCAGTGTGCCACAACATACTGGTTGGGAACCACTGTTGTTAGAGGCTGGTTGTGAAGATACTAAATATCACACACTCTGCAGTTACCTTGTTATGCAACTAATACTGCTCACGATAAACCAAAACAATATACAATATTATTTAATTGGAAAAACAAACCAAGACTTCCAGTGGAAACCCATACTTAAGCATTGGCCCATGATTTTCTGTCACTATTATGACACGTCTAATGGCATTGCTGTTATTTACGCTCAAATGTTAAAGTAACCTCAGGCAAGAACGGGTGAGCAGTTAAATGCTGAAATGCAAACATTGCTGTCTAACATGCTTCACGAAAACAGCATCTCACTGTCTGGGCACAGTCATTGTCACTTTACAGAAGATTATATGCCATCGAATTATGGGAAAGCAGACAGTGATGAGTGGATATAGTTGAAGATACAACATTTTATAAACATACATTTTTCATGAAAATAATTAAGTTAAGATATTTATAGATGAACAAATTATTTCAACTAAATGTTAAAAGCAACAAGACTGTTTAACGATTTACTCAAAGCGTTTTAGTAAGAATTTATAACCAAATAATGCTTAACAGCAGTAATTTATTTATAACAAAAACAAATCAAACTTCAAGTTCATATTATTACTTCTTTGAAACTCCTTTCTGGCAAACATGTCTGACTTGATTACTGCTTACACTCAAGATGCAAATACAGTATCTTCAATGAATCTACAGCTAACCTCACTAAAATAGCTAACGTAACTTGTGAACTCCACTTCAATCCAAAACTCCCATGGTTGCAAGTCTGGCAATTCTCATCTTTATAATGAGCTTACAGGCAAATCAGAAGCTCCATTTACCACATTAGACTCAAGTCAGGTTCGTGAAAACATTTCAGCAATGCAACACTGTTGTCAGACAGCACACAAGTATAAAGTATTACTCACTGAGGTCCTCTGCTAGTTGAACTCGCCTTCCTGTCAACAGGTGAATTTTTTTAGCATTGTCTTCAGCAAAATCCTCCAACACTTCTTTCACATTCTTTTCGAGGCGTCTCACTGGTATCAATGGAAAACATAACCATTTCGTTTTTAAGCTCTTGATGAATGGTAATTTTTGCCATTTACTTGAAGAATTACATGTGTAACTTCTGTATCCATTAATCAGTTACTGTTATGGTGCTAGCAATGAACTACTTTAAATGGCTTTAGATTTGCTGCTCACTGCTGCCAGATAAGCAAGGTGTTTAGTTGTCATACATTGAAAAATGAAACTATCTAACTTATTGCATTACATGTGGTAGCTTTTCACACTTCACAACAGACTTCTTAGAAAAAAAATCTTTCATACTCTACACCATGCTTGAAATTTCTTTAAAAACAGTTAAATTCCAAATGCACAAGAAAAATTCCATGATTAAAATTCTGAGTAAATGTTAAAAACTATTGCGGGTCAGGACCACTGCTAAGTACTCAGAACAGATTGAGTGTCAGACTAAAGCTTTTATCGAGCAGTTCATTTTTAAAATAACCAAATTCACCGAGTAGCAACACAGAGTCTGCGTCAAGCAACGAACCTTGATATAAAACAAATGTATCAACATTTATCGAAGTGTCTCATCACTTGTTTGATCATATTTCTAAGGTTTCATACAACACAACTCCAATTAATTTCCTTTACCACTTTTCAGAGGTTAGAACACAAATAAGATCTTTCATCCAAGCTTGTGTCATTAAAGTGGAGTCCAATCACGATAGTAAATAGATATTACTCAGGTGGAGAATAATTGGTACCTAATTTGAAACTTAAAAACACTTTTCAATTATTTTTTCAAACAAAATAGGGCAGGCTGTGACATCCAATAGTGGTTGAGCAGATATTTCCTTCAATTAAATATTGGGAAGACGAAAGTCATTGTCTTCACTCCCCAATGTAAACTCCATTTCCTAGCTACAGACTCGATCTCTCTCCCTACAAATGTCTGAGGCCGAACCAGACCAGATGAGTTTCTCACCACATATTCAGGCCATCACCAAGACCATCAATTTCCACCTCCATAATGTTGCCAGATTCTGCCCGACCTTAGTTCACCTGCTGCTGAATTCCTCATCCATGCCTTTATTACCTCCAGACTCTACTATCCCAATGCAGTCCTGGCCAATCTCTCTCTTCTACTCTCCACAAACTTAAAGTCACCCAAAACTCTGCTCTCTGCACCCTTAGTTGCACCAAGTCTTGTGCACCTGACACCTCTGTTTGTTGATCTGTACCGGATCCCGGGGAAGCAAAGCCTCCATTTTAAAATTCTTATCCTTATTTTGAAATTCTTCCAAGGCTTTGAGCTTCCCTATCTCTGTAATCTCCATCTGGCCCATAATCCTCTGAAATATCTAGGCTTCTCTATTCTGGTTTCGTCAGAATCCCAGATTCTAATTGCTCCACCATTGCCTTCAGATGCCATATCCTCGGCTCCGGAATTTCCTTTCTAATCCTCCCTGCCTCTCTTTTCTCCTTGAGATGTTCCATAAAAGCTAATTCTTTGATAAAGCTTTTGTTCACCTGCCCTTGTATCTTACGTGGCTTGGCATCAAATTTTGCTTTATAACATTCCTGTGAAGTGCCTCGAGACATTTTATTATATTAAAGGTTCTATATAAAAATAGGTTATTGGTGTTACCAATGCAGGTTTCATCAGAAACTGGATCTTCACTCACCTTCAGTATTTGTTAGCTGCTGTCGGAGTGTGTTTGCTGTAATAGATAGCATTCGCTGAATGCGCCAGAACAGGATAACGTTATTGCATTCAAGCTGTGGGGGCAGGGGAAAGGATGAGAAAAGAGACAATATTTTAACGATTCTTGATTCACATGAGCTTTTATTTCAATTTTTGAGATTACAATTAGGGATCTTGGTGCTGAAGAATGAAGCAGCATTTCTACTGTTCGCAGTCAGTCAACTATCAAGCAGGTTAGGTACAATATTGCTAATGCACAGCAAAGGTCTTATAAACTCTGCCCCACATTCATAACAGAAATCCTGTTTGCACTCGTGTGAAATTTTCCATTTCCTACACCAGCTTCTTAAATCAGGGTTACTTTCTCAGTGCCAATCTGTGAGCAGGTTATACTTGGTGGAACCATATGTCTGCCACCCAGGACTAATCACGTCAGGGTAATTTTAAATGTAGTCTTCAAGAATAGTTACGCAGAAGTTAGAAGGGATTTTATTTATTCTAACATAGTCTGAGTAACTATTGGCGCAACCCTGGCAGAACCATCCAAAGTTATAATTTAAGTCAATTTTTAGGACGGTTCCCAGAACAGCACAATTCCCCAGAGAAAGTTAGCAATTAAATCCCTGTTTGTGAACTTCTGAAAAGAATTCCCCAGCCCATCTTTGGGGTACCCTCCAAATCTGACATTGGGGAGCCTGCAAGTTACAGCTCAATATTCATTAATAAGTTACTGAAAAATTGAGGTTCCTGTAGGTTCATAAGAGGAGCAAATTGAATTCTGGTACAGGCACTGCTTTCCAACACATTTTATGTACAACTTAAGATTTGTTCTAAAAAGCAGACTGATTCAATAGAAATTCGAACTTTGATCTGAGTTTTGAACTGCCTACATCATTGAATAATTGAATACTGGGACACTTCATTACATTTTGAAGCATAAACATATTTCGGCCTCATTATAGTGGACATTTCAATATGGATTTTATAAGCATTTGGGCAGCTCCGTCTTCTATTGGCATTCAGTACTATGCTGCAGTTACAATTAGAACAATCTGTCCTGAGTGTAATATAGATGTGAAATCTTCAGAAATATCTAATTACATAATACAATATGCTATCAAATACATACATATTTTAAACTATATAAGTTAGTATTGCGAAGTTTTCATCTTTTCTTTTGAATCTTTTATATTTTAATGTTTGGTACTAAAGACGGATCCACTGTCATGATGGCTATTTTGAGAAACAGCATCCAAGAGGCAATATACAACAGAGATAAGTGAGAATTTACAAAATATATAAAAATAACTGTTTCAAGGGCATTAGGTACTTCCTTTATATTATCTCTTTTCATACCTCAGAATCTACAAAATGCCTTTGGTAATAGTGGAAACCTCTTCTGCAAAGATTACAATGGTTCAACGATTTCTTTAGGAAGTGTTTTCGGTAAACTTGGTGCCAAGTATCTTTAATCTAGAGAAAAAGAAAGCTTAAGTCCAAGTATTTATTGAAGTCCAGCATATTCTAACAAGAAAACTTGGTTCTTCAGACTGTAATAAGTTTAAGAATATTGCAAAAAAATTGCTTCCATCAATCATCCTATAACATCCAGCTTACTCATAAGACTTGACACATTTCTTTCTCACAGTAGAAATAACTTGCATTTAGTCCATACAATGGAATCTCACCACTCGCGTTAAGAACATAAGAAATAGGAGCAGGAGTACGCCATCTGGCCCCTCGAGCCTGCTCCGCCATTCAATAAGATCATAGCTGGTCTTTTCGTGGACTCAGCTCCACTTACCTGGCCAGTCACCATAAGCCTTAGTTCCTTTACTGTTCAAAAATCTATCTATCTTTGCCTTAAAAACATTCAACGAGGTGGCCTCAACTGCTTCACTGAGCAGAGAATTCCACAGACTCACAACCCTTTGGGTGAAGAAGTTCCCCCTCAACTCAGTCCTTTTTCTGCTCCCCCTTATTTTGAGGCTATGCCCCGTAGAACCTCACGAATGGTAATTTCATGAACATACTTTACAATGGGAGTCAATTAGATAGGTTCCAACCATTTCAAAATTTGACATGTATCAAGCATCAAAGAAAATACAAACTATGATTTTAATACATTTAAGAGAAATTTACTGGAGAAATTTCATATACAAATAAAACAAGAACCATGTACAATTTGTCACACTTGCAGAATGTTACTGGAGAGTGGAGGTGGAGGGAGTGGGTGAAGTGACTAATGTAGATGTGGATAAAAAATACTTATTTTTGACTGCTTTGTCTTTTGTTTTTCAATTTTCTTGGTAAGGAGCAATAGCATTATCAATCCCTCTACAAAAGGAATGTTTCTTCCCATGTTTGCATCATAGTCTGTTGCCTGTTGTTTTTCAAATCCTCAGCAGATCTTGTGACGTCGGTCATCACCTTGGTGTAAAATGAGCTCTCTGAGGTTCTGCTTTTTGCTCCAGTTCAATTATACTTAATTTCATCAGTTTCACCAATTCTTCTGTAGAGAGTCCCCCTTGATGAGACTGAAGCAACTCCTCCATTTCATCTGTGACCAGATCTTCAAATCTCTCCAGCTCAAATATCTTGGTTACTTCAGCATCCACACTAAGGAACCTGATGAAATCATTCACAGCCTCAGGGCAAACTTTCTTCCAGCAGGCAGTTATAGTTGATTCTCTAATCGCATCCCATGAGCCCTTAATTAGCCTTATTACTGTAAGGATATTGAATTCCTTCCTGCCATCGCAGGCTGCGGTCAAAGTGTTGGTTTCTATAATGTCGAGAATGTGGCTGAAACTTCTACAGGTACAGTTTTGAAGGATGTGATGACTCCCCACTGGCTCATTGGCTGGATACGTTAGGTCGTATTTGGGGGTAAAAACAGAATGTCAATGTCTGGATGGCTATGTGCAAGAGTGTGTGGATGTCCAGGTGCATTACTGAGGATATATAGAATGTTGAAGGACAAGTTATGTTCCCTCAGATAAGTCCTAATCTCATGTTGAAATCAATTTTCAAACTAGTCTTCAAATACTGCTGCTGTAAGCATTGCCTTTCAAAAATTGGTAGATGAGATTTATTCTTCCTCTTTAAGGGCTCAAGGGTATTATGACCTATAAATCAGCACTGATTCACACTTAAAACCAGTCACATTGGCAGATAGTAGCCAGTTTTGCCTTTGTTAAAAATCTGCTTTGTCTGGTACCCTCTCTCTTCAATGCATTCCTGCAGCACCTTGGGCAACTCTCCTGCAGTTGCATGGTCAGCTAACACAGCCTCCCCAACCAACTTCATTTTATGCAGACCAAAACTCTTGATAAAGTGATCAAACCATCCTGTATTGGTTGAAAATCCTCTGGAAGGCAAAAGAGAAGCCCTTTGCGCGTCACTTTCATCACCACTATTGTCACCAACACCATCTACTTTACTAATTCTTGTGCACAGGATGATTTAAGCATCTTATTTCTAATGATTGGGCCATTAAACTGCGGTCTTCCTTTGTTGCTGGTGCTTGGTCCACATGTTTGGTAACTTTTTCATTCCTTCCAGGTGTGGATCTCCCCTACTTACAAAGGCTAACCTGGCAGCACGATTACCAGAGACACCAACACTGACCCTTATTTTATCTTCAGAAACTAGACTTCAAGCTGGGATACATGCTCTTTTAAATTCTCACCCTCAAAAGGAGATACAATCTCAAAATATCTCAATTATCTAAACAACAATCGGCATTACATGAAACAAGTAACAAAACAGGTCAGTTCATTCATATTTTCTTTGATTTAAAAACCAAGTGAATTATTTGAAGGTGTCAACTTAATGGCTTTCATACCAGAATGGTGTCCACATCTACATTTTTGGCCTCCAGGTTTTTACGAACTGTTGTAACTTCATCGTTAGCAAGATAAGCTGTATGTTCCTCATTGATTTTTAACAGCCGATCCAGTTCGGTTTTGGTTTCATTTCGAACATGCTGGAGGAAAGGAGGCATTCCATTATTAAATATGGAAATATACATCAACGAAGAATTTGAATCTATGACTTAGTCGACAACTCACAATGCAGTGTGGTATAGAATGCAGTTTATTTAACACTATATAATCCAACCGCTAGATTACTCACCTTTAACCTCTTGGCCAGTTATTTTCTCCACTAACCGCTTGGTCTAATTCACCCTTTGCTTTCCCTCCAGACCCTTTCCTGTTCAACTTTTTAAAGCAACTATTTTCTTAAAATTCCACACATTCTCCTTCATAGAAAATTCCACACAAACCACCTGCTAACTACAGATTCTTCTGAACCCAGCCTTGCCTTGACAATCATTTTACTAACCTATTTATTTTTCTTTCATGGAATGTGGATGTTGCTGGCAAGGCCAGCATTTGGTGTCCAATCCTAATTGTCCTCGAGGTGGTGGTGGCAAGCCATGTTGAACTATTGCAGTTCATCTGATGCAGGTATAAAAAGCCTTTTTGGTTTCTTACATATTTTATATTTATTTTGGTTTGTTTCTAATGACCTGACTCAGAAATGCTACATCATGGTTCTCTTTAAAAATTCCCAAATTTGAATTAATCTCCCTATTAACCAAACTGTGATACATTATGTTCCTTCCTCCTGTGTGCTAGCTGTAACTCGGTTATAGTAATCTCACCTGAGTCTGAAGGTTGTGGGTTCAACTCCAGGACTTGAGCATCAAATATGACACTTTATTCTAGTCTTTTGGATGAGACATTAAAGTGAGACCCCACCTGCCCTCACTTGTATTTGTTTGAACTTCTTCCCACAGCTCCCATTACCCCCCACCCCCCATGAGGATATTAGTTCCAGTCCTGTTTAGATGTAGACCAGCTTCTGGTCAAAGACTCTCAAGGATCCAAACCTTCTCTCCATAGTTTGAATTTTGCAATCACAATAATAGTGAGGCTAGCAGTACTCTCGGTTGCCAAGGAGTAAATTGGACAGCAATGCATCCAACATACAGAGTTAAACTAGGAACAAAAACAGAAAATGTTGGAAAATCTCAGCAGGTTTGACAGCATCTGTGAAGGGAGAATAAAGCCAATGCTTTGAGTCTGGATGACCCTTCGTCAGAGCTCTGTCAGGGAAAATTAGGAAGCTGTAGTCCAATTTGCCTTGCTGCTCCAGAAGAGTATGATAGCTTGTTACATTATTAGACTAATATTCCAGAGGCCTAAATGGAATAAAAAGCTCATATCAGTTGACCTCAAAACTTTCTGAATTTACATTATAAACCCACATAATTCATTTATATCCTTCAGGAAAGGAAAGGTGCCATTCCTATTCCTATATGCAATTCCAGACTCAAGACAATGTTGCTGACTCTTAGGGCCCGATTTTACCATTTGGGGTCTAAGGGCCGGATCCGGGCGTAATGCAGATCCGAGCCCAGAATCCTCTTTGCAGGGCGCCCATACGCTTTTTGCCGGCTCCGATATGATTCGCGCTGTGGGCAGGGCTTAGCGCTGCCGGACCGATCGGAGCTCTGAACTGCGCATGCGCAGTTTGAAAAAAAATCCGAAGCAGCGTGCCCGGGCGGGGAGAAATAAGCAGAGAGAGCGGCTCTCTGACCCAGATCATTTGGGGGGGGGGGGGAAAGAGACCCAGATCACCCTCTTGGAGGGGGTGGGGGGGAGAGACGGGGTGTGACGGGTCCATCTGGCTCACCAAGTCAGTTACACTACTGCATTCAGCATCTACTGAACCATCTTGGATACAAAGGATAATGGCATTAGGGTTCTGCATGTAAGCCTTGCTTATGCTAAAAATTATATCCTTGGTGTCGGCAGCCATTCCTGATGTTACAGTACTGATAACACCAGGAAGATCGACCAGTACCATTCATTATCCTTTGTATCCAAGATGGTTCAGTAGATGCTGAACGTAGTATTGTAACTGACTTGGTGAGCCAGATGGACCCACAAGGCAGAAGGACCATCTTCGTGTTGACCAAAGTGGATCTAACTAAGGAACATACAGCTTATCTTGCTAACGGAAGGATGGTGGAGGGAGACCAGCAATCGAGGTAGGTTGGGGGTGTGCTCTGCTGAGGGGGGCCTGTCTCCCAGGGGAGTCTGATCCGGTTTGGGGGGGGGGGGGGGGGGGCGGTCTGCCAGGGTGGTTAGCGGGGGGGGTCCGCGAAGGATGGTCGAGGAGAATGGTGACTTCACAAGGGCAGAGAGGGCTTCGGAGGTTCCCCTGCAGAATAGGAATCCGCTTCGGACTTTTATTCTGCAGGTCGCTAAAAGCGCTGATCCGGGACGGGCCAGAAGACGGTAAAGTGGGATTTGGCGGTAGGGTTGGGCGCGCGGTTCATTAAGTCGATTTAAATGCATGTTGATGCATTTAAATCGTCGGGCCGCCTGATTCGGGCACAGGCCAGACCCGCGCCCGAATCGGGTGTCGGTAAAGCCGCGATCTGCTCGGAATCGGGTGCAGATCGCGGTATAGGCCCGACGCCCAACTTTAATGCGATTTCGCGCCCGCCAAAACGGCCTAGCAAATTACTCAGTGTCACAACCATTTTGGAAAACTATAAGAATAAAAGGATAAGGACCTCCTAGCACTGTCCGAGGTATACCCAGCAGAGCAACCTTGCAAAGTCTGCCTCAAGAACATCACAGGACTTGGTGACAAAATTGAGAGTCGTCTCAAAGGCTAATCAACCAACACTCCGGCACTGCTCTACTCACAGACTCATAGCTTTCAGCCAACATCCCAAATTTGGTATGTATGGTCCTACCAGCAAGGGCTGGTGGCTCAGTGGTATTTTATTAGAAGGGAATGGGCATAGAAGTCTTCAACATTGACTGTGGAGTCAAAGCAGTCAAACACGGTCAAGCATAGGCAAGGAAATCTGATAATTTTGATTTGATTTATTATCGTCACATGTACTAAAATACAGTGAAAAGTATTGTTTCTTGCGCACTATACAGACAAAACATACTGTTCATAGAGAAGGAAACGAGAGAGTGCAGAATGTAATGCTACAGTCATAGCTAGGGTGTAGAGAAAGATCAACTTAATGCAAGGTAAGTCCATTCAAAAGTCTGACAGCAGCAGGGAAGAAGCTGTTCTTGAGTCGGTTGGTACGTGACCTCAGACTTTTGTATCTTTTTGCTTATTGCTAATTGCTTATTGCTCTCCTTCAGCTGATAAATCAATGCTCCTCCATGTTGACCACCAACTGAAAGAAGCAATGATAGCAAGGGTACAGAATATCCTCTACATAGGGAGCCTCCATCACCAAGAATGACTTGGGAGCACTGACAATAACAGAGTTGTTTGATATAGCTGCCAGACTGGGTCTGTGGTGGGGGCAAGGGAATACAACAGTAAAACCTACTTCACCTCATCCTCATCAATCCACCTGTCACAGATGCATCTATTAAGACAGTAGTACAAGGAGTGACAATTGCACAGCTCTTGTGGATAAAAGTCCAATCTTCACACTGAGGCCATCTTCCATCATGTGTGAGAGTAGTGCCATGCTAAATGTGATAGATTCAGAATAGATACAGCAGCTTAAAACTGGGCATCCAAGAGGTGCTGTGGGCCAACAGCAGCAACAGAATCACATTCGACAGTACCCTCAACTCAACATATCCCTCACTCTGCCATTATCACCAAGCCAGGGACCAACCCTGATTCAATGAGGAGTGAGCAGAGGAGAGCAAAGCCAGAAACAGTGCCAGGTGCTAACCTGGTGAAGCTACACCACAGGACTACACACAAGCTAAACAGCAGAAGCACATGCAACAGACAGAGCTAATTCCACAACTAGGGGCGGCACGGTAGCACAGTGGTTAGCACTGCTGCTTCACAGCTCCAGGGACCTGGGTTCAAATCCCGGCTCGGGTCACTGTCTGTGTGGAGTTTGCACATTCTCCTTGTGTCTGCGTGGGTTTCCTCCGGGTGCTCCGGTTTCCTTGCACAGTCCAAAGATGTGCGGGTTAGGTTGATTGGCCATGCTAAAATTGCCCCTTAGTGTCCTGGGATGCGTAGATTAGAGGGATTAGCGGGTAAAATATGTAGGGATATGGGGGTAGGGCCTGGGTGGGATTGTGGTCGGTGCAGACTCGATGGGCTGAATGGCCTCTTTCTGTACTGTCGGGTTTCTATGATTTCTATGATAACAGATCAGATCAAAGCTCTGCAGTCCTGCCAAGTCCATATTGTTGTAAATGGTGGAGGACAAATAAATAACCAACATGAGGAGCTGAGCATTGCTAAGCGTGTTATTGGCACAGGTGTGCTGCTTGACAACACCGTCAATGACACCTTCCATCGCTTTGCTCATGATTAAAGTAGCCTGGCGGGATAGTAGTTGGTCGGATTGGATTTGTCCTGCTTTTTGTTGATGGGGCAATTTTCCAATTTGTGAGGCAGATATCAGTATTATAGCTGTACCGGAACAGCTTGGCTAAAGACAGAGCTAGTTCTGGATCACAGGATCACTACAGCTGGGATATTGTTCGGGCCCATAGCCTTTGCTATACTCAATGGTGGCAGCACCTAGCACAAATGCAAAAGGTCGAAGTGTATGCATCCACCTTTAGCCAGAAATGCTAAGTGGATGACCCATCTTTCTTCTTCACAAGGGCAGCATGATCACAGATGCCAATTTGACTCACTAGATATAGCAGGTTCTGCCATGTTTGCGTGGGTTTCCTCTGGGTGCTCCGGTTTCCTCCTACAGTCCGGAAGACATGCTGATTAGGTCATGCTAAATTCTCCGAATAGGTGGCGGAGTGTGGTGACTAGGGGATTTTCACAGTAACTTCATTGCAGTGTTAATGTAAGCTTACTTGTGACACTAATAAATGAACCTTAAACGTGTGCCAGTGCCAAACAAGAAGCTTCTGTGTCAAGTTGTGGCAACTCTTCACTGGTTCACTGGCTATAAAGATAGTGCTGGGTAAAGGAATATTGGGGAATTGAATCATTAATTTCAACCTGTGTTTGTATTGAGATCTTTCCAATCTTTTTGTCTGGTCTGACATAGTTAAGTTTTCTTGTTTTAATAAATATTTTATTCTGTGAATTCAAATCAGACTCCTGTGAATTTGTTCAGTAACTTTCCTCCACAGTTTCTTAGATAAAAAGTTAAGATCTATCAAATCAAGTTTCACTGTGATCTGACTTATCCAGTATTATCAGCTAGGATTGCAACAAAGTGCAAGTGCCCTTTTAGTACCAAGTTTAGTATTAGAGTTTTCCAAAACTCAGTCCATTAAATTAATTTCACGTTTCTCTTTCCCCAAAAATATACCAAGGATGTAATAATCCAATAATGGATTGTTGGGGCTCAAGCAAAGAAAAAGTACTTGCCCTCACCTTTCAAGCTCAGTAACTTCGACAAAGCATGTAACTGTACTGAGACAATGTTGAGATGACACCTTAATACTCATCTACTTCTAAACTCTTTTTATCTTGGGAAATACGGTGACAAGAGGTCACAGGTTTAGGGTGCTGGGGCGTAGGTACAGAGGAGATGTTAGGGGTAAGTTTTTTCACTCAGAGGGTGGTGGGTGCATGGAATCGGCTGCCGGTAGTGGTGGTGGAGGAGGATTCGATAGGGTCTTTTAAGAGACTTTTGGATAAGTTCATGGAAGTTAGTAAGATAGAGGGTTATAGGTAAGCCTAGTAGGTAGGGACATGTTCAGCGCAACTTGTGGGCCGAAGGGCCTGTTTGTGCTGTAGCTTTTCTATGTTCTATGCTCTAAGTCTGTCCTCACTTTCTGCCCAGTTAGCCCTTATGCAAATAATTTCAGTGTTGAGGAGAATGGAAAATTCACATATGCTATACATACCAAAATTCTTTATCTCACCTGTTCTGGAGACCGTGATTTCCAGTAGAACCACCTTTCTTGCCAATCTGGCCCCACCATATCACGAATTACAGATTCAGCTATCAATAAAAGGAGGAACACGTGATTAGAATGATCTCTCTCATGTTTAGCTATTCCCGTTACGTTCAAATGTTTCCTTGTGCCTGATCTAAACTGTGGTATTTTATGTGACAAGAAAACATAGAATCATTCTCCTCTGTTTGTTCCTAAATTTAAGATGCACTCGCTGAAACATAAAACCAAATTGGTTCCCTTCCTTTTCAAGCATGGCTGGTGCATGACCCTGGAAGAATTTTACTTCATTAACATTTATCTCTTTATTTTCCCCTTGTCATGGGATGATTGAACAAATACTTCATGACAGATATCAATTTTCCTTAATTTACAGTCTTGAGGTTACTGTAATCTTGATAATTTCCTGCTTTTAGAAGGCACATCAGCAGGTGTAGTGGGTTTTGCATTGGCCTTTTACTGGCACAGAACAATGGCAACGATGTTCTTTTCTATTTGCTGGTTAGACTCTACTCCAGGCTATCATGGAAACAGAAAATTAGGTCAAAGAGGAAAATATTTGCATTCTTTTGGCATTGGAGCAATCTTTGGAACAAGAAAAGGCTATACCAAAGGAATGGTCATCATCTGAACACAGATTCCAAAGTTCTTGTCAAAGTTCTTATTCTTTATAGAATAAACAACGCAGGGAGGGAGGATTTAAATCAACATGTTAAAGGGATGGTCCATGTTTAAATGTATGTAGTACCTAATGGAATAAAAACTACAAGCTTTGTTGAAATAAATAGAGGGAAAATGGAAAGAAACAGGTCATGATAGTGTGAATATTAAAACATTAAAGGAGGAAACCAGGAAAAAGATAATGGCCAACAAGTCAACAAAATAGCATCCGGTCTGAATGAAATGTGAAGCAAAATATTCAAACCAAAATTGCAAAATTAGAAGCATTATAGAGGGTACTATATTGCAGCTTTAATAGAAATCTGACTTAACTTTAGAAAGGATTTGGAGCTTAATTTAGTGATTTTTAAAGAGCTCAGAAGCAGTATTAATAAGATCTGAAGCAGTATTAATAAGATCTCTGTGGAGGCAGGAGGAGGAGTGAGGAGCACAGTGTTAAGCATTTTGTTCCAGCACTACAAGGAAATGATGGCCCAGGGCTATTGTGTTAAGACAGAATCTGTATGGTTACAGTTAAGAAACGGGAAGCAAATTGTAGAATTCTTGATGTGGATTATAGGCCACCGAACAGTGAGGATGAATTAGAGCAGACCTGCCATAGATCATCAATGCTGGCTTTTAAAACAATGAAGTAATTAACGCAAGAAACTAAAACCACATAAAATTGTGGAAACATACTATCTCGAAGACGGGTTTGCAAGGTTTCTTCCAGAAAATGGATAGCTGCATCCCACTGCTGTTTGTCAGATATGGAACGATCTTCTAAAGCATTGTGCTGGATGACTCGCTACAGAAACACAAAGGTAAGAATTAAATAACAATAGAGGATATAAAGCAAATAAAATCTTATGTATTTTCAGCATGCTTACACTTTCAAGATATCGTAAGAAGTCTCACAACATCAGGTTAAAGTCCAACAGGTTTATTCAGTAGCACAAGCTTTCAGAGCGCTGTCCCTTCATCAGGTGAGTGGAGGATTTGGTTCACAAACAGGGCATATATAGACACAAACTCAATTACAAGATAATGGCTGGAATGCGAGTCTTAACAGGTAATCAAGTCTTTACGGGTGCAGACAATGCGAGTGGAGAGAGGGTTAAGCACAGGTTAAAGAGGTGTGAGTTGTCTCAAGCCAGGGTATTTTACTCACTAATCTCACCAACTGTCCTGGCTTGAGACAATTCACACCAGTAACCTGTGCTTCACCCTCTCTCCACTCGCATTGTCTGCACCTGTAAAGACTTGATTACCTGTTAAGCTTCGCATTCCAACATCATCTTGTAATTGAGTTTGTGTCTAGATATGCCCTGGTTTGTGAACCAAATCCTTCACTCACCTCATGAAGGGGTAGCGCTCCGAAAGCTCATGCTACAAATAAACCTGTTGGACTTTAACCTGGTGTTGTGAGATTTCTTACTGTGCCTACCCCAGCCCAATGCCTGCATCTCCACATCATGGCTTTCAAGATATGGCAGATATTTTACAGAATCCAAAGTCAATTATTTCAATAAAGAAGTACAATTTAAAACATTTATCAATAGAACCACATTATGGGGATGTGACAATCTGATACGTCTGTCCGAATTAAATCTAGAACACATTCTACTGCTGAGATTTTAAGCATTGTGTCAGGTGTATGAAAAAAGTATTACTTCTGGATTTTTAAATGCTTGGTAAATTGAGCCAGGTCTGCAGCTGAAAATTTTGCTAATTTCTTTTTTAAAAACTTTCTTTTTTACTTTCCTCCAGTCAGGAGACCAAACTGCAAACCTTGGATTCTCCCACTTAGTGATACTATTCTCTACAAGATAACAAGGAGGAAGATTTCCTGGGAAAGATCTGATTCGCACTGATTCCCAAGTTAGAGGACTCAGGTATCATGAGGTGTAAACTCCAGCAGCGCAACTAAGCATCAACAAAACTCACCAATTATGGATCATGATACTGAAATGTTACTCAAATCTGTGTCTGGCAGTGCAACTTTCCTGCTCGAGATACTGATCTGCCGAGTATTGCCATATTCTTAGCTAAAAATATATTTCAGGATAGGTAAAGGTCAAGTCGCCCAGATGACTATAGACTGCTCTCCCCTTTGAGGGGAAGGACTGGCTGGTAGTGAATTCACCTGACGATCACCGCATCTGAGGTGAGGGGCAAAGTTGAGAAGGCGGCCTTCATAAATAGCCTCAGCTGGTATAGGGATTGAACCCGTGCTGTTGGCATCGCTCTGCATCGTGAACCAGCTGTTCAGCCAACTGAGCTACCTATTTTAAGATACTTACCTTCTCAATGACACAAAATAACAAAGATGATTATGTGGCACAATTAATGTTGATATTAAAAGTGCATTAAAACCTTTTGATCCAAAATATCCCCATATGAAATGAGACAAAACTTTAAATGATAAAACATCAAGTTTTGAAATAGCAATTCTTTATTTGTCTGGATTTTTAGTTTTATATTGCTGTAGGAACATAATAGGATTATTCATAAAATTATGGATTAAAAGTTCAAAATAGCATATGAACTACTAAATTAACCTTGCAATGCCATGATAATTAGAAATTCCTTATCTGCACCAATTTAATTCAGAAATCTTTCCGAAGTCATAATAATTATTCCAAAATCAGGTGATACTGTACCAGACTGTCTTCAGCCTGCTCATTCCATCTGTGACGTTTTATACTTTCATCTTTAACAGCATGTTTTAGTTTGTCAAAGATATCATCATGGTCCTTCCCTTTGTGCTCTGACATAAAACGAGCAAATTCATCCTCCAAGGTTTCCCAAGCAACCTGCCAACAAGAATGTGCTAGTATAAGTAAAATGTTGGGACTATAATCTTAGCAAAATCATCAATTTCGGGGAAGTTGCTCAACAACCTGCATTTGTACATATCACACTTACTGCCATTAACGTTAATTGTACATAACATGTTAGATCCCTGAGCAGAGGAAACTTCGATGCTTTGTACATATTTTAAATAAAATTCTCAAAATGAGAAAAGTATGATAAATATTGCAATAAGCATTAAAACTGCTGTTAATAAATACATTTTTAAAAAATCACTCATATTGTAGAGCTATCCACTGGATGATCACATATAAGCCCCAATCTTTTGCGCTTTACCGAATTCAATTATTAACTTCACAACTCCACATTTTCATAACCTTCCCTCAGGCTGCCCATCGCTGGTCTCAATCAATGGCTTGGGGAAGCAAACAGCTGTTCTGATGGGAATTGGAAAGATTCCTCAATTGACGAACATTTGTTTTCTTCAATCTTCCCAAACATAGAATGCGTGGGGTACCAATTGCTAGACAGATTGCATCATGAGGGCCTGGGTGGGGGGGTAGGGCCTGGGTGGGGGGGTAGGGCCTGGGTGGGATTGGGGTCGATGCAGACTCAATGGGCCGAATGGCCTCTTTCTGCACTGTAGGGTTTCTATGATTCTATGATAAAACAGAAAGATTTAATCTGTACACTGTTCCAAGTAAGCAGTCTTAACAAGAACACCAATGGGACAAAACTGGTTTTAGCTCTGGTAACAGCTCTCATTTCTATCATATTCTTGTTAAAAGGAAATGGATAGGCACTGAAAGAGGGCAGGAGTGTGTTCAGCTGAGAAGGACAATACAGATTCACAGGAAAGCTAGTTATTCTGTTAAGTATATCATCGATGTGACCAGGATTGGTTGGGAATGAGGATAAAAATCACAGATACAGGTTGAAATAATAGGAAGTAAGAGAGAAAGCAGAAGTGGAAAAAGCTACAGTCATAAATAATTTGCTGTACATGAGATGCTTTACTGTGTTACATTGAGGTGATGAAAGATTCTTGTTCCAGGACAAATTTCACAAAAGCGAAAATGTTCTTTGTAAATGGATTTCCTTCAGCTCTCTTATATTATTAGTTGTTAAGCTTCAGTTTCATCTCCCAAAACAATCACTAGCGCAACTTAAAATTCAGGTAAGGGACACAAGAATGAGTGCACACTTGCAAGCTGATTCAAACCTCTACTGCTTTGTGAGGCAACTGTTTGTCAGTCCACTGCTTGAGCTTGATGTCCACTGTGGTATTGAATGTGCCTGAATTCACAGACTGGGCAGCAGGAAGGTAAATATTCTCTATCACATGTGTAGAGACTCTTTCCCACAGTTTCCTTTGTAGAATCTCTTCCCTAAAAGCAAATCAAATAAGTCAAGTAAGTTCTTTAACAGTACAACAGATTAAGGATAAGGTATGGGTAGATCTGTAGAATACATCTAATATATTAAAAATGTTGCATTTCCTGCAACACTTACTTCTTGACGTCTCAATATTTTAATCACACTTTTGTTAACTTGTGCAATTTTAAATATCAACATTTCTCATTTAGTTTTACTTTGCCAACTGAAAGAGGTCTTTCTTCTAATTATGTCACTGGCTGGAATAAAAAGAAAATTGGCTATGGACAAGGTCACGTGCAATTTATTATTAATTCACATAGATTTCACACAAAATCAAAGCCTAACAGTGTACCCGTATTTAAAAAAAACTCTAAACACAGTTATTAAAAAAATAAAGCTGCTTATAGCAGGCAAGTGTTTCTGCATTTTAGCTGTGGACTCTTAAAGCAGGTTACCCAATGAGAGTGGTAAAATAAATTCTGTGCAAGGGATTACTGAAGATTATCATGGATCGATTTGCACACAGTAATGTTCAGTCTCAAAGTTACCACGTACAAATTTTAGAAAGCAGTACAAAAGAAGATGTGCACACAAAAGCTTTAAACATTCATCTCTGTCCCGATAAAGTTATTAACAGGACACTTTAAGCAATTGCAATATCCATATCACCAAGCAAGTAACAGTCATGCCATACAAGTTCCAGGCAATGACCATCTCTAACAAGAGAGAATCTAAACATCGCCCCATGACATTCAATGGCATTAGCCCCACCCTACTATCAACAGCCTGGGGCTCATCATTGACTAGAAACTGAACAGGACTAGCCATATAAACACTGAACAGGACTAGCCATATAAACACTGTGACTATAAAAGGTCAGGCACCAGGAATCCTGCAGTGATTAACTCACCTCCCAAATCACCAAAGCCTGTCCATCATCTACAATAAGAAGTTTAACAACACCAGGTTAAAGTTCAACAGGTTTATTTGGTAGCAAAAGCCACAAGCTTTCAGAGCCTTAAGCCCCTTCTTCAGGTGAGTGGGAATTCTGTTAACAAACAGGGCATATCAACATCATTATCTACAAGGCAGAAATCAGCAATGTGATGAAACACTCGCCTCTTGCCTGGATGAATGCAGCTTCTACAACACTCAAGAAACTCAACACCATTGAGGACAAAGCAGACAGGTTGATTGGCACCCCTTCCACAAATATTCACTCCCTCTACCACCAATACACAGGAGCAACATGCGCACCATCTACAAGATGCACTGCTGGAACTCACCACAACACCTTCCAAATGCCAGGTCAAAATCCTGGAACTCCTTATCTAAAAGCACTATGGGTGCACATCCACTATATGGACTGCAGCGGTTCAAGGGCAATTAGGGATGGGCAATAAATGCTGGCCTAGCCAGCAAAGCCCACATGCCATAAATGAATTGAAAAAAGTAAAAACTCTGGATTTATCCAGCATTTTCAGTTTTTATTTCAGATTTCCAGCATTGGAAGAATTTTGTTTTTATCCTAACTTTTATGTTTAATTCCTCTTGTAAGAAATTATAACATTGTATTAGCCTTCTTAATTACTTGCTGCACCTACAAACAAACCTTTGTGCCACTTGCACTGGTACAAGATCCCTCTGCACCTTGGAATTCTGTAGACATTCTCTGTTTAAGGAATGCTCTGCTTTTTTAATTTTCCTGTCAAAGTGAACAACTTCACACTTTTCCATATTATGCTTCATCTACCAGATTTGTGCCCACTCACTCAATCTAGCTATATCGATGTGCAACCTCCATATGTCCTCTTCACAGCTTACTTTCCTACCTACCGTGGCAGCATGGTGGCACAGTGGTGGCACAGTGGTTAGCAATGCAGCCTCACAGCACCAGGGATCTGGGTTCTATTCCTGGCTTGGGTCACTGTCTGTGTGGAGTTTGCATGTTCTCCCCATGTCTACGTGGGTTTTCTTCAAGTGCTCCTGTTTTTTCCCCACACAGGTTGATTGGCCATGCTAAATTGCCCCTTAGTGTCAGGGGGAATAGCGAGGTAAATATGTGGGGTTACAGGATAGGACCTGGGTAGGACTGTTGTCGGTGCAGACTTGATCGGCCAAATGACCTTCTCCTGCACTGTAGGGATTCTATAAGGGCAGCACTGTGACACAGTGGTGAGCACTGCTGCCTCATAGTGCCAGGGACCCGAGTTCGATTCCAAGCTTGGGTCACTGTCTGTGCGGAGTCTGCACATTCTCCCCGTGTACGCGAGAGTTTCCTCTGGGTGCTCTGGCAATCCAAAAGACATGCTGGTTAGGTGCATTGGCCATGCTAAATTCTCCCTCAGTGTACTCAAACAAGCACTGGAGTGTGGCAACTAGGGGATTTTCACAGGAGCTTCATTGCAGTATTAATGCAAGTCAATTGTAACACTAATAAAGTTTAAAAGACAATGGTTAGCATGGCTGCCTCACAGCTTCTGGCCTTGGATGACTGTGTGGAGTTTGCAATGTTCTCCCCGCGCCTGCATGGGTTTCCTCTGTGTGCTCCGTTTTCCTCTCTGTCCCAAAATGTGCAGATTAGCCGTGATAAATGCGTGGGGTTATGGGTATAGGGTGGAGGGATGGACCTGGGTGAGATGCTCTTTCAGAGTTAAAGCAGACTAGATGGGCTGAACGTGATGTTTTCTAAATGAAATAGTGTCATAATTGTGAAATCAAAAGATAGAATTTGTAAATAGAATGGGGGCCAGCTTTTTAAGCAACAAAGTGTTACTTCTCTCCTGTAGGTGCTGACTGAACAGCAACTTGTATTGATATAGTACCTTTAATATAATGAAACATTTTAAGGTGTCTTACAGGAGTGTTATAAAGAAAAACCTGATGTCATGCAGCAGCAGATATTAGGACATTTAACCAAAAACTTGGTCAAACAGTCGGGTTATAAGGGACATCTTAAAGGAGGGGTGATGGGTGAGAGTTGAGGGTTAGAGAAGGTATTCCAGAGCCTTGGCCTAGGTAACTGAAGGCACAACCACCAATGATACTGAATAGGCCAGAATTAGATAGGCAAAGATATCTCAGAGTAATGGAGCTGCAGGAGATTCCAAAGATAGGGAGGAACGAGGCCACGGAGGAATTTTAAAACAACTGAAAATTACAAAACTGAGGTGTTGCTCAATTGTAGGTGAGTGAGCGCAGGGTGATGCGTGAAGACACAGGCAGCAGAGTTTCAGGTGACCTCAAGTGTAGAGAATGGAATGTGGAAGGCCTGCCAGAAATGTTTTGGAATAGTCAAATCTAGAAATATCAAAGATACCAGTTCCAGAAACTGATAAGCTGAGACAGGGCTGGATTGAGTGACGTTAAAGAGATGGAAATGGCTAATTTTATTATGGATATATAATATATTCATAAGATAACATGGGGCAGATACACCGACAGAAGATCATCACGAGATGAAAAATGACACTAACTTTGCCAACAGTCGAGTTCAGCTCTTGCTTGGGTATGCATTTAAAAGCACAAAGCTTCCTCTGTTAGACTGTATAAATGGCCATTGTTCATGTGGGCGCACAGGCAATGAGTGTTGGCAGGCTAATCAACATTGGGTCCTTCACAGCCAAATCAGCTTCTGTTTTCAAACAATGTTTGCACTTCTAGCAGGGGGTCTCTCGTCATCAAACAACAATGGATTGCCCTCCCGAGCAACATTTTTGCTACATCTACCATATCCCAACCATTTTATAATCTTAAAGAGATTATAGAGTCACCCTTCCCTTATCTAGAGGAGAGAGCCTAATTAACTAATGAACTAAGTGCATTATGAGAACATGCTTCTAGTTTTATTGCATTTCTCTTAAGTATAGCTCTTTAAGTATAACATCTACATTGTACTAGATTTTACAATATATGTAGTAAATAGAAACACAATAATACACTTAAAAGCTAAACCCCTTTACAGTAATTTTGAAAGTCTAACAAATTTCAAATCAATGCCTCCATTTTCAAGTGCTCATATTTTTGATGTCTATTGCAAGCTTCCTTCACCAATCCTAATATGTTAAATTGCCTTTTCAAATCATCAGATTGTAATCAATCTTCTATCAGCCAGTCTAACATTTCCATACTAAGCGTTTATTTGTCAGTACACTCACTGGAAAAAGCAACAAACTGACCCACTCAAGGTGCTTATCTACAAGGTCTGAATACTCAGCACACTGCTGTATGGCAGTAAAGACTGGACAACTCATACCTACTAAAAACAAAAGCTCCATGACTTCCAGCTCCAGCTTATATGATGCATCCTTGGCATCACATTGAAAGACAAAGTTATCATTGAAGCAGCCCTTTCCAGGGCAAGCATGCTCGCACTAATTAAGCAAAGGTGGTTTTGCTGGCTTGGGCATGTGCACATTGTGGAAATCGGCCATATCCCCATGGATATGCGATACAGGGAGATGGCTCGTTCCAAGAGAAAAGCAGGGCACCCAACGCTCCCATTCATGGATGCTTTTAAAAGAGACATGAAAGTCATCAACGTCAATCACAACAAGCGAGAAACTCCGGCTAATGATCAATCCGAATGGCAACACCAGCTGTGGGCGGGAGTTCACCACTATGGTGACATGTGGTTTCAGAAGCGCCAGAGCTGATGCCAGTGGAGATCATCCCACACCACTGGCAAGGAACAACTTCACGCGTGGCACCTATGACAGGCTCTGCCTGCCCAGAATTGTCTTGTTCAGCTACCATTAGTGCAGGTGATCTCATCTGACTGCATCAAAATTCTGACGTTGCATTCCTATCATCTCTCTCAGCCGGAATGATGCCAACCGCCGAATACAGTAGCAGGCAAAACTGGGTTCACTGCTGACATTTTGTCTCAACAAGAAAGGACTACCTGGGTAAGCGCTGAGAGAAATACTTAATTTCTTCCATTTTAAAAAAGACTCAGTTTGAGAGCCAGTCATGTTTATTGCATTAATGTTGCTTTGTCCCACATTAAAAGAACTTTATGACTCACTTTTCAGTATTTTTCTTTTACCATAGTCATCAGTTGATTCTATACTTGTCCTAGCTGCTGACAAATGCTATAAGCTGATGTCTGCCACCTTCAAAAATCCAACTGTGTTGACAGGCCCAATATTGATTTTTTAAAAACATTTTTAGACCCATGGGTAAAATACCATTGCATTCAATTCATACCAACATAAACACTGGCCAGTTAGTGAATATACTAACAAGATGCCAAACACAATAGTAAGCACTGCACAATTCATCATCAAATTGATTCAGTAGCATTTGATTTATTTCCTTCTCATTTCTTGAAAGTTATTAATCTATCATAGATTCCCAGAACAACCAAGTATTTTCTTAAGGGACAGATTTAAATCCTTTACAAGCTGCCCAAAATATTTCACTCTATACTCCTAATCAATAGGACTATTAGGAATTAAGCTGGCGTTTAACCCTTCAACTCTTAATGTGACTTTTTATTTTATGGACTAGATTTACAGAACTAAAGATTAACTACCTTGAAGCAGTTTTCTGGGAAACTGTATGCTGGTTCTAATAGTATAGAAAATAAACATGCTGGATTACATATTCTTTTGTTCTGACATTTCAAAAGTACAAATGGGAATACAAATATCTCAAAAAAAACAGTAAAAAGGATCCATCTTTCACAAACTAAGGAACTATCACTGCTAAATAGGGAATACGTCTGTTGATATCATTTTGTGGTACTCAACTGCACAAATAATTATGGAGAATATTTTTGCACAGTCTAATTAGTATGGGTTAAAATGCTCATTTGTGTTAAAGTACAATTACATCTAAATACTATCTACCCTTAATTCAAAGTTGCTTAAATCAAAATAATTTAACTTTCAAGTAGCAATTTCTCACCTTTGCTGCATTATTTATGCTACTTAACACAAATTACTGGGCAATTCATTGAAGTACAAAAATTATAACATTTTCAGTAGTAAACTGTAATTATATAAACTACATTGATTTTAGAGCTCAAATTTGCTGTACCAATTACTTGTTGGATTCTATTGTCACGCTTATGTGATGTACTTTAAGGCATTTCATTAAAAAAATGCTATTATAAATTAAAGCATTTTAAATTTTAAGGAAGCAGGAGAGGTATTTTATGATTTTTCATTCAATGTGTACAATGACACTATCACTCACACAAAGTGCTCAAGAAAATTATTCTTGGCTAACTTGTGGAGAAATAATTTTGCATCTTTTTTCGGTATTTGAACATTGAGCATTGCTGAAAAAGACACATGCTTCAAAGCTTTTCAACTTGCACTCATCAGGACAGATGCAAGAATACCTTTTTTTTTCAATACTCTGATCAAGTGATTATTTGAACACTGAGCCGGTTGAGGGTGTGAAGGATAGCATGTGTTATAAATGTGCTGTTAGATTAATCATGAAAGGCACAAAAAATCATTTGGAAATGTCACACTTTTGCACCATAGATAGCCTTTAAGACTTAGGGTTAACACAGATTGTACTTTGTAGGTAATCTTTCTCCTTGTACATAAGATGTACTATTAGATCAAAACAGGAAACCAATAATCTCATTCACCACTTTTCACATTCCTCACCCCAAATAACTCAAGTTCCTCAATGTCAATTTTAAAATATAGTTTTGACGTACATTAACATTGTAAGTTTTGTGCATATCTTCCAAAAGTAAAAATCTTTAAGAAAGCAATTGCCTCTTCTGTGCTTTGTCATACTGATAATGCAGTTATGCTTCAAGCTTTGCACTGTTTCAGAGTGGTTCTAGGCATGCACTGGTATAGAAGCGTGATGTACAATAATTTACAATTCATCGGCTGGATTTTCTGGACGGTGGGGTTTCTTGCCCTGCCACCAGAAGTCAGGATCACAGCAGCTCCACAGCCATTTAAAACTCCAAGGAGTGTTAAATGGCTGGAATTGGGTCTTCTGCCCCTCATCAGTCCCACCTCAGTGAGGTGCTGACCAATCAGCTCTGTAGTTCCAGTGGCACCAGAGTCCAGGGCTAGGACTACAAGCTGCCTCCAAATTCTAAGCCCCAGAGCCTAGGACCAGGTTTGTGAGGGGGTATCACTGCAGGGAAGGGAGGCATGGCCTGGGTCTTGAGGGGGACGGGAGCAGACCTCTGGGTGGGTGAGGGGGGGGGTTAATTGTAGAAAAGGGGCCTTGAGAGAGGCCCTTCACACCACTTCCTGGCTGTGACCCGAGCAGTGCGATCTGCCAGGTGCCCGTTGCCCCTGAAATTGAGGCAGGGTGGAAAGTGGACTAAAGTGGCCAATAATTGGCAGGCTGGCCTCAGCTTTGCCTGACTCACATAATATTGGAGACATGTAGGGGGGTAGGCAACAGGGCACTGGGAAGGTCACTGGTCCTGGCCAATTGGGGAAACATAAAATTCTGCCTGATGTCCCAACCTGACTCTTGAATTTCCTTAAATATAGTGGTTTTGAGACCTCCACTCTCGGAACATGATAAACTTTTAAGAAATGTTTTACTGTTAGAAGAATGATGATGTTCCTGCTTATGCTCTCCTATCATTAAAAATTAGCCACTTGAAGAGTGAAGCCTTGTTGCTGACTTTACTGCAACCTACAGCAATATAACTCTACTAAGTATAAATTTACAGGTAACAATCTGATACTGATAGTTGTAAGCTAAGGTTATTTAACATTTGTTTTGAGAATTAACATTCCAATTGGATTGCACTTTTTTTTTTTTAAAAGATCTTCTGATGCAAAATAAAATAACGTTACCAGTGTTTTGGAGTAACCTGACTTAAGCTGATCACTTCATCCAGAATTTCATTCTTCGCCTTCTCGTATAGTTCATTCTAATAAAAAAAATTCAAGTTAGAAAAAGACTGCTTAATTATAAATACCATAGTAATTCACTGAGAATTGAATGTTATACCCTGTCTAGTTCCCTCAGCCGAGGATAGTTGTTCTTCCATTCAGTTTCAAGGTTGAAGCGAGTAGCTAAAATTAGAAAAAATAATGATATTCGTTATAATACGTAACAAAAATTGTAAGTCAAATGTGACAAAATTATCTGACCTGTGAAGTGCCCCATTGCAAACAATGGTTAATTTAACATGCAGGTCTTTGTTAAAGCAGGAGCCACAACTAACAAGTGCAAGAAAGATTATTTTCCACTCTGGCATTGCTTTGTAAAATACTGAAACAACAGATAGCTTTTTGGATCTTCACTCCTGTTGAGCTGCATGATTCTTACAATTTGTTTTGTTACTGGAAATATTTCTAAATGATGAGAGCCAGAACAATTATCTGCAACACATGACATTTTCTGACTTCCATCTGATCGCCTTCCAAAATCTTGAAACTGAAGTTATTCTCTGTGATTCAAAGAGTCAATGGAAAGTAAGGCTGCATTCCTACTTTTACACATTTTTGTTTGTCTTCTGATATAATTATAATTGCCACGGCTGTTATGCTATTCTAAAAGGAAACATTGCATTAATAGCTCTTAGAAAACAAAAGTTCCCCATTGGGAAAAAAAAACATGACGACAAAGAATCAGAATACCAAATCTCAAAAGGAACAACAATTTATACTGTATGAGAAAGTGCGAATCGGTTAGCTAGTGAATTCTGTTTGGTAGGGGCATTGCCATGGAGAATGCACCAAGGAACAGTTAACTACCAAGATTTTGTTTAAAGTCAAAGCAGGCAAGTCCACTCAGATTGGTTAAGGAATTGCCACGTGGAATGAATCAGGGAATGGCTGTTGCCCAAGCCTTTGTTTAGTTGAAAAAGGCACAATGCGTGTACATGCTCATTCTATTTGCAAAGGATAAGGCCCTGTGTATGAACATATGTAGCTTCGAGCACATGCAAGTGAGCCACACTGTGAACTGACTTGTAATCTTAAATTTGTTAATTTAATTCTTTAGTACAATTGGCAGTGCACAGTTGTCCACGTATGTATGGCTGCCCAAGATGCACAATCAGCTCTGAGCAAGTTTTCCACATGCATGGTAGAGGATTCCTTTACCTTTGCGAAGGCTATATAGGACTTGCATGTTTATAGCAATGCTGTGTCCACATGCTTGTTTGACATTGCGAGCCTATTCACTAATGTACCACTCAAGGAAGCGATAGATATAGTGACATTTACACCATGTCAGTACATCATGACAATCTCGATGGGTCGTCATTATCTGAATCTGTATTCATTCAACTTGCGAAGTTAGCAACTTGCATGTTTGAGCTCTGTTTTAATATCCATGAACTCCATGATGTTGCTATGGAATCCCCCTCAGCCCAGCTTTTGCTATCACCAGTTTCCATAAGAAAAGCATCTTTGATGGAATGACTACTAACCAATCAGTATCACCACAAACAGATTAATCCAGTATTCATCCCACTGTGGAATCTTCAAGTGAATATCATACTTGGCTACAACAATTACTTTATTTGAAAATAATTCATGAAATGTGAAGCATTTAAAAACACAAGGCATAAAATACATTATTTTGTATAATTTATTTACCCTTAAAGTGCATCTCAGTGACTTGACATAGTTTGCCACTTCTGTTCTGTTGACAATAGATGCTTGTACCTAATCATGTACTCCTAAACAATGCTGGATCACAAACTTATGGGAAAATTGATCAACATAATCTGGAATAAGTGTATGAGTGCTCTGTCATAGTTAGCCTGTTCCACATTTACGAAGTTTAGGAAAAGCATATAACATTTGAATTTTAGAAATGTTACTTTCGATCCTTTTTCAATGTGCTCACTCAGAAGCTCTTTATTCAGCACTTAACTCAACATTCTAACTTTTCTTTTACACAGACCAGATTATTTACTAAAACCCAATGGAATAAACCAAGATCTTATCCTGACAGCCAGTCCACCACTCAATTGAGCTAGTTAGACTGTAAGCTTTTTGTAAAGCAATGTTACAGGGACAGACACTATAAAACAATCCTTAACTCACCACTAACACGATTGACCATTGAAAAGCAACTCTCCCTGGAATCTGTTAGATCAAAAGCTATTGAATTTGGAGAATGTTTCATTTTTCATTTTGCAGCAAGTGTGAGATTGCTGCCGTACTTACTTACCCTGCTGAACTTTGACCCAAGATTTAATTGTGAAATTAAAATCCTATGCACAGAAATGATGGACAAATACATGAATCCACAGTTAAAAAATACAAGTTCGCTTTCTAGTACATTTATTATGAACTTCCTCTATCATATAAAGGGTTGATTTTGTGTATCATCCATTTTTTTGGAGTGTATACGGGATGGTTTTCTGGACCAATATGTTGAGGAACCAACAAAGGAGCAGGCCATCTCGGATTGGCTATTATGCACTGTGAAAGGATTAGTTGGCTATCTAGTTGAGAGAACCCTTAGGGATGAGTGACTATAATATAATAGCATTCTTGTCAAGATGGATACTGACATAGTTGCTTCCGAGACCAGGGTCCCGAATCTCAATAAGGGTAACTGACGGTGTGAGACATGAATTGGTGACTGAAAGGAAGGAGTGTGGACAGGCAATGGCAGGCATTTAAGGAACGAATGAGTGAACTCAAAAGTTGTTTATTCCTGTTTGGCGGAAGAGTGGTAAGGGAACTGTGACCAACCATGGTTTACAAGGGAAATTAGAGATATCATTAGATTCAAAGAAGCATACAAATTGGCAAGAAAAAGTAACAGACCTGAGGATTGGAAGCAGTTTAAAATTCAGCAAAGGGGGAACCAAGGGATTGATTGAAAATGACAAAATAGAAAGTATGAAAGTAAGCGAGCTGATTGTAAAAGTTTCTATAGGTGTGTAAAGAGAAAAAGGTTGACAAAAACAAATGTAGGCCTCTTACAGTCAGAAACAGGAGAATTCATGACCAGGAACAAAGAAATGGCTCAGGAACTAAATTCGTACTTTGCTTCTGTCTTCACAAAGGAAGACACGAATAATGTAGCAGAAATTCTGAGAGAAACAAGTTTTAGTGAGGAGCTGAAGGAAATCAGTATTAGAACAGAAATGGTTTTGGGGAAATTTGCGGGATTAAAAGTGAATAAATCTCCAGGGCCTGATTAGAATTGGAACTAGGTGAGTTGCTCTTACAAAGAGCCAATACAGACACAACAGACTGGTCAAACTAAAAGGCAAACATAATTCAGCAACTACTCCAGCTTTTTATTACTGGGATTATGCTCAAGTTATAATAATGAAATGGAGAAAGGTGTTCCTGAAAAAAATTTGAACTCTCATTGAAGTTGAATGAATACAATGGCAGGAAATCGTGCTTCCCATAAATAAAAAAAAACCATTTGATTTTTCAGATTTCCGTTTCTATCTCCTAAAATCACAATACAAAAAAATATAATGCTTCATTTTCTGATTATTTAAAAATTTTCACGAGAATTATTTCTTGGCCTTCCAAGATATAGTTTAAACCACAAAGTAACTTTGTAGCTTCCCTTTCATAATACATCTAAAAAAGTCAACTTTTCACATAATAAAAACAAACCAAGGATGCTTTGTCCTTGAAATATTCACAATAACTCAAATTATAATCCAGTTTTCATGTGAATTTGGTTATAAACCAGAATGAGATATTAATTTACATTTACCTTTAAATGCATCAGCCTGTTGTTCCACAGACTCGCGCACCATCTTCCAGAAACAGTCTGAAACTGCTAGGCTCAAGTTCTTAGTTGTCACTTGATGTGCTTTCAGCATCCCTGTCCTTGAATGTAAAGAAACTCAAAGTTGGTCTCATTTACCAAAACATGCATAAGGCATAATAAATAGATCTAAATGATATACTAAAATCCTTCTTAGTGCTCAGCGTTAAGTAGCCTATTAGTTGCCATTGTTTGGTGTTCACTTTGTAGTTAGGATTTAAACTAACCTCTCATTCAAAGACAGTTTCAAGCTTCCCATTCTTACTGGCTGAGTTCGGTCAGCTCCCAACTAGGGAGTGAAATAAAGCAACATAATGCTTCTGGAAAGAAAGCCAATAGGGTCAGTCCTGCTCTCCCATCATCCACCTGCAAACAGTACTGATAGCTGTCATGAGAAGTGCTGAGTCAAGTCAACCCACTGTCCCTTCTCAATGGGCGAGGACAATGACGACATATCACAATGAGCACCCTCAAGTGGGAGGAAAAGCAAGTTATATTGAGCTGGGCAGAGAATCAGCTGCTGATATTTACCTAAAATATATAAATGTCCTTCATACCACTACTACTATCCACTACCTTCATAAACTTGAAATAGCACATGACAAAACTTTTATCAAGGTTTCCAAGGACATCACCAGCTATAAGTATTTTAACTAAGAAAGCACAAAATAAACAACTTGCTACAACTGACACTGATTGGGAACCATAAATTCACTGAAGTACATAATTCTACATAATAAGACATCTATCAAATTGTTCTAACGTTTCCATTCATAGTTGCAGATATATAGTCGCAAAACTTTCAGGATAGGAGTAGATTACCTTCCATGAGGGAGATAAATAAGATCTCTTTGGGATCTAGGTAGATTAAAGGTGACACACTCAAGAGCAAAAGTGAATCTGTTGATTGAATACTTGATTGGGACAAGTCCACATAATGCTAGAACACTGTTGATGATTGACCAGTTTGCCCAACTAATGCAACCTGTTACTCAGAAGAATAGATTCTTCTCACTCTGCTCTCAAAATCCAGTAAGCTAGTAGTCCAGTGGACAGAGTCGTCCTGGAGGACCAAGTGTCTGGTAATGGTACACTACAAAGTTGCAGCTGGCTATACTCCATTGATATTCATGTACATATTTGGATCTCTATGTCAACCACGCCGAAGCTCTCTGGAATCAGAGTGTGAATTAAGCTGAGTTGGCCGAGCTGTGTCAAAGATGGAAGCTGGGCATCACCAATACCGTTTAAAAAAAATGTATAATGAGACCTAATAAAATAAAGGCACACATTACTGCTGCTGATAATGAAAAGTGAGTTTAAAATGAGCAATAGCATCCAGTGCAAAAATGAGCCTTCCAGAGAATAAAACAACATTATAATGCTCTTAAGTATATGCATTCTAAAACAATTATACTGGTTGAGAGAACACACACTAATATTTAACAATGTTAATAATAGACACTGCAGCTGGCATATAGTAAAGACTTTGAACTCAAACAAATCAGATTTAGCTTCATGTTAATTATAAAACCTTAGCCACATTAGGAATAATTAAGAGATTGAGTCATAGAGTGATAGCTAACTGTCTTTGGACTGCTTCATTGGATCTTCAAAAAGGTACGTAGAGGAATAGACCCTGAATGTCCATAAGGCTCACTTGATTCAAACTGTGGAAGAACCCCTGGAGAAACAACTTTGCCAGGATTTCTGCCAATCTCCTCAGGTGATCACTTGTAATTTGGATATGTTTCTCTACTTCAGTCAAAGAGGACTTTGCTCCCAAGAAGTTATCAAACAAAATGGTTATAAACCTTTGACATCAGCGTAAATGTTCAAATCTCAGAAATGAATGAAGCTATAGTCACTAAATTAGGGTACAGCTCCACCTTGTGTTTAAAATACATTTATAAAAGTACTTTCTCATAGATAGCAAATGACAATATTTGTGACATACTTCCTCCATACAAAAAAAACATAAGCAACCTGCCTATAAGAAATTGTAATATATTAGAGGCACAGTGAAGACCTCATTAATCAAATGTTACGATCCAAGCTGATGATATTACTAGACAAGTTAATTCCCAAAGTGAAATCTGGCGTGATTTAAACATTCACTATTCCTTTACCCCAGCTATATCTTTACACATTCAAATTTGGAAAGATAACACAATTTATAATATCTATCGTATATTCTAATGTTCAGGATAAATCCACAGTGCATCTGAACTAACAGGTGAACTGTGGTCGGTCATCACAACCCCAAGTGACAGATGGTACAAAATCAAATTCCATGGATTTCTCATCAACCCACCCAGACTCTTGTTGCACTGTGAGCCAACTGGTTTCACTGAATCTCTGTCTTTCTCACAAGGATATCCAATCTCCATTTTTAAAGAACTTGGTTGGCAATTCTCTCCCAAACGTTGCTCCCACTCAGACGGCTTCAACAGGGATTGTAGGCCTGAAGCCTGCTTTGATTAGTTAATCAATAATAATCTGTGTCCTGTTTTTCTAGACCTGGTTTTCTCTCTGTATTAGCCAGCACAGCTGTTGACTAGGCCCAGCTTTTGTTTTCCACTTTTTCAAGCTGGAATACTAAAATATGTTGTATTTTGAGTGAAGTTATATGAAGCACTGTTCAACTGCATTCTGTGACCCCTGGACTGCAGAACAAGTCGCTAGGTAATCTGGTGTGGTCACCCCTGAAACATCAGAAGATTATATTTAATTGATAGCTATAACATCTGATTGATGGTAGATGAGAAGACACTACCAGGAGCTAAGTAAACAACCTGGATGTTACAAAGTCTGCTTAGTCTTGTAATTCCTGTGCGAAGAACTGATAAGAGCTAATATTTGATTCAGGAAAGGCTGTGCCAGGCTTTGAGAGGCTGGAGTATAGCCAAAAAATCAGCTTGAAAGGGACACGGCTTCAGGGATTCTGTGCTGCAGCCAAAGGGGAATAGTCACCATGGACGACAGGAGGAAGGGCCTCTGAACGCCTGATCTCGAACTACGATTTAAAATTAAATATCTAGAGCTTGTTATGCAAAAAATAAACTTTACGTCTAAGCACCTCTGCCTAAGACTTCTATACATGCAGAAGCTATCAACATCAAGTCGTTCAAATTTACCTTCCATTTTTCCAGCTTAATTCAAACCTTCTGAGTTAATAGTGCTTTGAACAAGTGTTAGAGATTGCAGAAATTCAAGCTCCACAATGAAAACGACACAATTCGTGCAGTGTTAACCTATACCGATATGCACCTGTATCATTATTTCTATTACAGGCATTGAAAAAAATCAAAATTCAACTCTAATCCTCTGACAAATAATGTGAATAAAAAAAATCTAAAAGTAACCAACTGAGACTATAAGGGCATAATAGGATTTTCAATCTCTTTATTAATGCTGCAGAATACTGAGAATTCAGTTGCATTTTTCAAACAATATAATTTAAGCTGAAATGACAGTAACTTATAAATTCTTTAAATACCACATTAAAATAATCTTATTCCCGTTACTAAGTTTCCATATTACATTCATTGTACTTTTATATTTATGGCTAGGTCAATATTTATTACACATTCTAGTTGAGCTTCAGTAATGGTGAACCATGTTCTTGAGTTTATAATCTATCTAGTTTTGGTATACTCAGAATAAGGAAGGATGTTCCAGGATTTTGACACAGTGACAGTGAGGGGATGGTAATATAGTTTCAAGGTTTGTGGTTTGGAGGAGAATTTGCAGATAATGTTCCTGACCACTGTCCTTGCTCTTCGACGTGATGGAGGTGGCAGGTCTGGAAGGTGCTGTCACAGCAGCCTTGGAGAATTGCTGCAGTGCATATTGTAGATGGTACACACTGTTGCCACTGCGCACAAGCAGTTGGCAGAATTAAATGTTTAAGGTGGGAGATAAAATGCAAATTAAGCAGGCTGCTTTGTTCTGGATGGTGTCGAGCTTCTTGAGTGTTGTTGGAGCAGCACTCAGCACCCATTTATGCAATGGCTTTTTAGAGACATTGGGTACCTTCTAACGATTATCACAACAGAAAAATGATAAATACTAGTTTACTTTTTAAATGCAATATGCCATACAGTTTAGAAGTGATAAGTGGATAAGGACTTTCCCTTTAAGGCCCGCAAAATAAATATCAGACTGTAGAGGGGGGAGCTTGGAAACAGAGGAGCAAAGTAGTCGATTTGAGATAAAGCAAAAGAGTAAAAACACAACACTCAATACATTTTTTAAAATGAGTCTTTAATAAATCGTTCGTTACTTCTGCTAAGTTAAGCTAGTCTGATAGACTAGCCACTCACCTGATGAAGGCGCAGCGCTCCGAAAGCTTGCGATACCAAATAAACCTGTTGGACTTTAACCTGGTGTTGTGAGACTTCTTACAGTGCCCACTCAAGTCCAATGCCAGCATCTCCACATCATAGTCTAATAGAAGCATGGCAGAGCATCCCAGGCCCATGGAATGCACATCATGTTCTTCGATGTCCTGGTCAACCACATGTGCAGGAAGTGGTAGGGGCTGGAGCAGCTGGATCTCAGGGATTTGGAGGAGCTCAAGCCAGCCTTTGGATCCGAGTGGCAGCTGGCATCCCTGCAGTACAAATGCAAGGCTGAGAGCTACTTGGATAACTCTTTTCTAGAGGTGGTCACGTCGCAGCTTAAGGTGTGCAGGCAGAGAGTCAGACAGTCAAGGAGTACCAGGCAGTAGTGCAGGGCACCAGAGTACATTTCACTCGCCAACTGGCATTCAGTTCTAAATATGGTGAGGGTGATGGTTCCTCTGCGGAGTCCAGGTTCCCTTCTCCAATCATCTATTCAGTTCCTGTCCTGTGCTCCAGACTGCCCTGAGTCACACCAAAGACCCCAATGCTACCTAAATTCGCTCAAACCTGATCGCCTTCCTTAAAGGACTGAATGACATTATTAGGTATACTGTTTTGATACCTGAAACTAAAGAAGACTTTTCCTCCATGTAGCAATGTGTATGCTATACCTTCAACATCAATTCTCATTTTTACCCCAAAGCAAATTTTGCCAAAGTCGTCCAAACCGTCAAAACAAAATTCCAAAAATTGAAAAAACTTACTTCAACAATTTTGAATTCTGAAAGAACTCTCCTTCATAATCCTTTATGGAATCAATACCTTCATTGGTGTTGCCTGTTTAAAATACAAAACATATACAAGCATTTTAATATAAATTTATACTTCAATGCATTTTAGCTACATGTTATTCCTCGGTAAAAGAAAATGCTCACTCATATTCTAATTTCAGAAAGCTTTTAAGCAGTATGTTTTTCTGACAAAAGTCAGTGGCATAACTGATTTAGAACTAACACTGGAGATGTTTGTTAAAAGATGTAATGGAAACTTGACATGGATTGCTTACCTCTACCGGTAACAACTGCAAAGTAACCCAAAGCCTTCATTGGGAACAACCTGCCTTCCACAATTTGTTGAATCTGTAGTTGTGCAACATAAAAATTTCAAAGATAACTTAAATATCAAGTTGTGTCTTAAAGGAATCAGTTTGCATACATTGATGTAATAATGTATGACATATAGTATAATCATAAACTTAAAATAGAATGTAATCAATTGGAGGAGTGCATGACTGAGAAAAAAATCACAAGGAAGCTCATGCCAAGATAGTAAATGCACACTTCACTTTTGAGAGATAGGTTTTAAATTTGCAAGATGTGTCAAGTCTGGAAGGTGGTTTGCTTTGGGAAAATTACTTTCAGGTGGATAGACAAGATTTCACTGAACAAAATTCTTGAGGTTTCAGAGCCATGGCTATGCTTACTGCATTCGTCCTGTTTAAGAGCACCTGATTTTTAAAAAAACTACCCCAGTCTTGCTTTATTCTAAGTCACCCTTGATTATATTAACTCATTCCTGAAATTTGGGCATCTCTGGCAAGGGAAGCAACACCTCACACATATAGATTTTCTCTTGGCTAATTTCTAAAATTTTAAAAACTGGACAAAGAACTTAAAATTGCTGAAGCTATGTTAGTCTGTGACTCTGAACTAAAGGAGCTGTCATGTCAGTAGCATCAATGACCCCGCTGAGCTGCCGAGGCTAAATACAAAGGCCACCTGCATTTCATAAGCCAGGACTGGCCGCCAGAGCCTTTTCGTCTGCCAGGACGAAGGACCCCACAACCTTCCTTTCAAGTCTTAAAGATTGGAACATTTAACAAGCTCAAGGACTTAGAGAGGGATACACATTCTTTGTCAAAGCCAGTGTGGAGAGGTGACAGTCATGTAACATGACTGTATGTCTGTAACATAACTTATTATATGACCCTCTAGCTGGTGGAACCAATGCCTTACTGTTCTACCATTTTACCATCTACAAGCAGTAGTACAGAAAAGGGGCTTTGCCCTATATTGAACACCTAGCCCATCTACTTGAACTTCTATACGATCGCCTACAAGACTGATTCATCTGTGTGTGCTTATCTCCTCGTATGAAGTCAACTCTCCTGCAAAAAAATATAATCATACAGCATCAGTTTTCAACCTGCAGACCTCGCAAAGGGATACCTTGTTGGATTTTAACTCTGGAATCAGATGAAACAATCTTTTTCTTTGTGTTCTTTCCCTGTAAATCTTCCTTTTCTCTATCCCCCTTTTACTGTGTGACTGAACAGGAGGCTACAATGCCACTCTTCTCCTGAGTTTGAATGTGTGCAATTAACTAACTCTTTGAGTTCATCCTTTCTCAAGTTTGCTGTGGGTTATTAATAAGTTTGGATTACACGAAAATGGAACGGTTGAGAAATACACCACTGCATATAAAGAGGGAAGCAAACCCAAAGTATCTTTCTGTTTATGGACAGGGCTGTTTAAATTAAACCCCCGTAACACGATATACATTCCAGTAAGCTAGCTTTGAGCAGATGTTATTTTTACCCAAGTGTATTTCTCTAATTTGCATTTGGGGCTGGATTACTGTAATAACAACAGAAGAACAGGCTACAAGGACAACTAAACAATGAACATTTCACAATGAATGATATTCAGGAACATTATGAATTTATTTGCTACACATTCAGAAGGTATAAATCATTTAACATATTTAACAAGATACCACAGAAGCTTGTTTCAAACATATTTTAAAACTTTCCAATGTTGCAAGGCCCTTACCCGACTTGGACTGGCTAGGTTTTTCTCAGCTAGATCCACTTTGGTCAACACAAAGATGGTCCTTCTGCCTTGTGGGTCCATCTGGCTAACCAAGTCAGTTACAATACTGCGTTCAGCATCTACTGAACCATCTGAAAATAGAACACAAAATCCAGAGCAACAAGGACAAATATGTAATTCTTAAAAAGCAAAGTACTACTTATTCAAATCTCTCGTATTTTATTGTGTCCACTAGATTTTGAAGAATAAGAGGCGACTTGATCAAAACCTTTAAGACCCTAAGGGGTATTGACAGGGTGGATGTGGAGAGAATGACTCCTGTCAGAGAATCAAGAATTAGGGAGTCACTTTTAAAAAATAAGGGGTCGCCCATTTAAGACAGAGTAGAGGGGAAACTTTTCCTCTCAGAGGGTCGTGAGTCACTGAAACTTTCTTCCTCAAAAGACAGCGGAAGTAGGGTCTTTGAATATTTTTAAGGCAGAGTCTGACAAATTCTTGATTAACGAGGGGGTGAATGGTTATTGGGGGTAGGCAAGAATGTGGGGTTGCAGTTACATTCAGATCAGCCACGATCTTATTGAATGATGAAGCAGGCTCGAGAGGCCAGGTGACCTACTCCTGCTCCTAATTCATACGTTTGCATGCTTGAGAATCTATTCTAAGTGTTCATATAGCAAATATCAAATTCATTCCACTTCATTAAAACTTACTCATTTGCTTACTCTTTACAACTACTATTAAATCAGTTCATTTTCTGAGTTGATCATGATCTATTCTTTAAATTCTGTAAATATTTTTGGTTCAGCATGTGATATTTTATTGCATCTAAAGGACCGAAAATAGAGTGGAAATCCTACCTAAATTCCAGTAAGCAACATATCTAAATCAGGATTAATTTTTAGAGTTGGGCTCTAAGTTAGCTTTGCAAGGCAAAAATGAAGGTGTAAAATTCTGATATCAACAATTTGCACTTGTCAACTTGGTTCCACTGGTACAACTCTCACTCATGGGTCAAAATGCTGCAAGTTCTAGTCCAACACAAAGATGTGAGCAAGTAATTTCAGCTCACATTTTAGGCCAGTAACGAGGAATTAATGCTGATTGACAGCAATGCATCCTTTGGAGAAACAGCAAACCACGTGGTGTTTGTGGAGGCAGGTCACAGATTTAAAGAGCAATGAGTTACCCACAATCATTATCAGAACATAGAAATTAAGGATTAACTTTTGCTGGCAGAGAATGCTGGCTGCATTTTTTTATCAGATAGTCACAGGATAAGATATACAAAGATGAGTTGCATATTTGAGTTTAACCATAAATTCACAATGTGCATAAATCCTCAATGCATAATTTACATTGGTGCTAGAAAGTAAAATGGAAAATGAGGTCAGTGCAACTTTGTTTTAATATGTCACATTGCAACAAAATATTAATCAAGTACAAAATGATTAAGTTATCTTTATTGTAAAAAGTAGATGACACATTTGTATATCAGCTTAATAGTTTCTCACCAGCCAATTTACTTGATAAATAAATTTTGAATCTTTACCTTGGATACAAAGGATAATGGCATTAGGGTTCTGCATGTAAGCCTTGCTTATGCTAAAAATTATATCCTTGGTGTCAGCAGCCATTCCTGATGTCACAGTCTTCAACATATGAAAAAAAGCACCATAAAGTTTAGTAAGATAACCAAAGACATTTTTGCCATCAACCTATATGAGGTTCAAGCTCTGCATAACAGAATGAAGATTTCATTCATACACATTTATAGTCAATCATATGTTCAAGTGCAAATTCAAATGATATATTTACATATAATTGATAATTTTTATGTGAACAACATGAAGCACATTAGTCAAAGGCATGGAGAACCGTTGACAACTAAATACAAGATCCACACTTTTGGCAACAGTAATAGGCACCATTTTCAAATGTTGACAACTTCTCTTCCAACAATGTACATTGTGAATCATCACGGGGCATGTTATCAAATCAACAACATGCGAAAAAGTGTAAAATCTTGTCAAAGCTTTGATTCAAATACTTTGTTTTATTTGGCTTTCAATGTAGTTAGAATATTTATTCATAATCATTATTTTTCTAATACTGACAGATCGAATTAGCTCAAAATAAGGAGGTTCTGCTGATCTGAGTTGATTTTAGATGCATCAGGTCTCCTTTACAGAATAATGTTTTCTGATACTCACACTGATAACACCAGGAAGATCGACCAGTACCATTCGCTGCAGACCCGGACCCTTCACATTTAACGAGATGGTCTATGAATCATACAAATAGAATCAACAAACTGCGAAATTGATAATAAGACATGCCGTACAAATCCACAGCAATTACTGCTTACAGAAGCTGTACATTGTTGGCCAGTTTTATTCATTGCTGTCGTATTTCATTCAAAATGTAGGCAATATAAATTCCATTTTAACTGAGTACTGAACAAACATTTTTTATGACTGCAAATAATTGCATGCAATTATTCTTACCTCAGCACTGACAGTTTGTCCTTCCTTCACACTATTTCTCATTCTTATTTCAATTTCATTGCGCAATGCTGCTAGCTATAAACAAAAACATACTTCAAAATCCAAATATAACTCAAGAGGTACAAGTAAAACCACAACTACTCAATATATTACGACAATTAGATTACAAGTGTCCTCACAGGCAAAGCAAATATTTAGAGGTCAGGGTTTGTTAGAGGAATTCATCTTACAACTGAAACTAGGGAGCAGTAAATCTTGACACGGATGTGCAACAGCTTAGAGCCTGAAACAGCAGCTATTAGGATGGCAAATTTAAAGATTGGCGATTTCTATGAGCTACACTCTACTTTGTAAGGTTGTGGTTGTGGAGGTAGCACCAACACTGACAACAACAACTTCTATTTAGACAATTTCTTTATTATAGAGAAACATCCAATGGCACGTGGAGCAAGAGGCAAATGTCACAGAAGCTAAACGAGATATTAGAAGGGATAGTTCAAGCTTGATCAAAGAGAAGTCGGAGATGAAGAGACCAAAGGGGTTTAAGGGAATGCAGCCTGGAAAGTTGGCACATTGTTAACAGTAGGGTGAAAGGAGAAAGGTGCACAAGAAGTCAGAGTGAGAGAAATAGGAAATTCAGGGGAGGAAGCTGTCGGGTTAAAAGTAGGTTCCAGAGATAGGGAGGGTTGATGTCAGTGACACTAAATAAATATAAGAACACAGTTTGAGGAACCAACGGCGCTCTGGGTTAGTAAGGATAGGGTTGACACAGGAAATGACTTGAGCAGCATGACTTTGGAGAACCTGAATTTTATGGAAGGTGGGTAACCAGTAAGGGGAATCTTGGAGAAATCAAGAGGTGTCAAAGCCATATATGAAGTATGAGCATAAGAGGTGGGTTTAGATAATGTTCTGAAGGTGGGAGTAGACAGGCTTTGTAACAGAGAGAATATGAAGTCAGAAACTTAGTTCAAGGTTAAGTTGCTCCCAAGTCACAACTGGTGCAGTCTTCGACAGCTGTTGAGGTGATGGCAAGCTTGCAGTCAGTGTCAGAAAGGGGTTTGGAGCGTGGCTAAAGTTGGCAGCTTAGGTCTTCTCCACCCCATATTTAGGTGTATGAAGTTAAGAGTGGATATCAGACAAGCAATGTTATAGCAAAGAGACGACAAATGGAATCAAAAGCTGTCACGGAGAGGGAAAGTATAGATGTGGAAACAGATTCCATGCCCAAACCAATGTTGCCAAGTAACAGGATAAAAGGATTGCATTTATATAGCAGAAATCATAACCTCAGAACTTCTCAAGGCACTTTATATCCAATGAAGTGCTTTTGAAGTGTAGTCACTCTTGCAATTAAGAAAACGTAGCAGCCAATTTACAGACAGCAAGCTCCAACAAAAAGCAATGTGATAATGACAAGGTAACCTGCTTTTTGATTATGTTCACTGAAGGATAAATATTGACCAAGGCACCTGCTGTTCTTCAAAACAGCATCATGAGATTTTTTTTCTTACACCCACCTGAGAAGGTGACAGGACCATAGAATCATAGAAACTCTACAGTACAGAAAGAGGCCATTCGGCCCATCGAGTCTGCACCAACCACAATCCCACCCAGGCCCGGCCCCCATATCCCTGCATATTTACCCACTAATCCCTCTAAACTACACATCTTAGGACAATTTGTTTTTTTTAGCATGGCCAATCAACCTAACCCGCACATCTTTGGACTGTGGGAGGAAACCGGAGCACCCGGAGGAAACCCACGCAGACACGAGGAGAATGTGCAAACTCCACACAGACAGTGACCCAAGCCGGGAATCGAACCCAGGTGCTGTGAAGCAGCAGTGCTAACCACTGTGCCGACCATGGTTAATGTCTCATCCAAAAGACAGCACAGTTGATTGTGCAGTACTCCCTCAGTACCGTAGTGGAATTTCAATGTAGTTTTCTAGTGCTCACACTCCTGTGCGGTACTGAGAGTGTTGCACTGTCTAAGGAAGATGATGAAAGCGCCAAGAATGAATTTTTGAGGAATTCCTGAAATGTTGGTGCAAAGGTGGGAAGAGCAGTAATTATTCGAGGTGTGCCAACAACGACCGAATAGTTAAGAATTAAGTTCAGACAATCCCATGGAGCTCGACCATGGGGAGGAATTGGGTGATGATAATGTGGCTAATTGCAAAGCCTGTAGAGAGATTGAGGAAGGCAAAGAATGATAATAAAGCATAGCCCCAGCATAAATATGTGGCTGGTTGTCATTTCAGTGCTGCAGAAGGGACAGAAATCAGTTTGAAGGGTTCAAACAGCGAATTATACAAGGAAGTTCATAACTAGGAAATAACACACTCAAGGACGTTAGAACTGTTCTGACAAAACATTACTTTGTTTTCCTACAGATGCTGCCTGGCTTATTGAAGATTTCCCGCATCTGTACTATTTTGCCCTTCGATTGTGTTTTTAATCTTGTTCAGCAAGTTAATGGTGATTACACACCCAGTTTAGATCTTAACTAATCTTATTAGGTTAAATAAACAATGCCTTTAAAAACTTACATCTTCATCTTTGGTAAGGTCAAATTCTCGTGAGCTGTCTTTAAACATCGCCATATGGTGAGGTCCTTCACTCAATGTCACCTAAATGAATTCAAATACACAGAAATTATTTAATGAATAGGGGTGATTTTTGCAGAAATAAATCATCACTTGAACATAAACACAAAGAAATGTCTTCCATTTTATGTAAATTTGTTTAACATCAAAGAGAATGCTGGTTCTGACATCAAAGACAACAGTTTAGTTAGACTTAGTAAGACCATAAGACATAGGAGCAGAATTAGGCCACGCGGCCCATCAAGTCTGCTCCGCCATTCAATACATGGCATTATGTTATGCAACAATAGTCAGGGAGCAGTATGTCACTGTTTCAAAGAATCATAGAATCCCTACAGTGCAGAAGGAGGCCATTCAGCCCATCGAGTCTGCACCGACAACAATCCCACCCAGGCCCTATTCTCAAAACCCCACACATTTACCCCAATAATTCCTCTAACCGACGTATCCCAGGACACTAAACGGCAATCTAGCCCGCACATCTTTGGACTGTGGGAGGAAACCAGAGCACCCGGAGGAAATCCACACAGACACTGGGAGAATGTGCAAACTCCACACAGACAGTGACCTAAGCTGGGAATTTAACTTAGGTCCCTAGAGCTCGGAAGCAGCAGTGCTAACCACTGTGCCACCGTGCCATTGCAAATGGCCCACCAATGGTTCATTAAGGCTGTACGAATCAGCTTGAGAATTAGAATAATTTACAAAAATGTCAAAACAAATGCTTTTATCCAAGGTTAAATACACAGACTTTCCAGTGCTTACTTCCATATGCTCTAGGTCTACTGTAATAAGTTCTATCTCCTTACCTTGACAGGTGCACGAGTCATCATTTCACCAGATCCACGAGGAAATATTCTAGCTTGGGCAATCATTTCCAGAACACTGGTTTTCCCAGCACTTTGGTCTCCAACTACAACTACCTAGAAGAGAAGTAATTTGTACTAGTTAAAATCAAAAAGGTGGAAGTTGACATAAAAATCATTTGTAAGCATAGCTGCGTTTCTCAGTGTCAGACATTTGTTCTAGAATACTCTACACAATTAGAAACAATGACAATTTTCTGCTCACCCTTGGGAGATGGTCCTGGGTGTTGTAGTTGGAATCGTAGTCTGATAGAATGTCAAGTACTTCAGAATACAAGTCAATTAGGGACTTCTAGAAAAGTAAAAGTTCTTCCAGTTAACACGCAAAATAATTTAGTGCAGCACATTATAAATCATCATAAAAATGAGTGAGGCACTCAGGTGAGTAACTTTTCAACTCAATACTTCAAAAAACATTATTTAACCGTTACCCAATATGTTCACATAACCATTGGCAAAATAAATGAATGTTTTCCTCAGAATTCAGCCAAACTGGACACCTGGGCAAGAGTGGATTAATTAAGGAATGCCAGCACAGGTCTCTTAAAGGCAAATCATGTTTAACTAACTCAACTGAATATTTTGATGAGGTAACAGATGTCTGGCGAGGGTAATGCAGCTGATGTGGTGTATACGGACTCCCAAAAGTCATGCGATAAGGTGCCAAATAACAGGCTTCCAGCAAAGTTGTAGACATGGAATGAAAGGAACAGTGTCATCATGGGTACAAAGTTGGCTGAGTGAAAGGAAAAAGAAGTGGTAAAGATTTGTTTTGCAGATTGGAGCAAGATAGTGGTGTTTCCAGGGTCAGTACCAGGATCACAGATTTTCTTGATACATATTTATAACTTAGACTTATAGGTGTACAGGGCACAATATCAAAATTGACAGATGACACAAAACTTGGAAGTATTGCAAAATGTGAGAAGAAGTGATAGACTTCAGAGGAACACAGCGTTGCTCTGCATCTGCTATCAGCTACAGGAACTAGCAATGATGATTTCAACAGGAATAAGCTGGATCAACATCATTCTGGCAGAGGTACTAACCAGGATGCATCCAAGGCGACATGTTTTGATATTGGCCAGGGGAATGGCAGCTGTAGAATAGGAAAAGCTGCACCTTGGGCTGAGCTGATGGAGGGAGGTTGTTAGTGAGGATGCAGATGGAACCAAATGAAAATTAGCTTCTTTTATTTCATCACATCACTCCCTTCCACTGAGTGCTTCATGCTGTTTCTCTGGCCCTCATAAAAATATTCTCCAAAACCCATGTGACTTGAAGAATGAGGAAATAAAGTGAAGATAGGATGAAAGTTTTGCTATGTATTGTCACCCTCTCAACATTCCACCAACTAAACACAAATAAAGAAAGAGTAACAATACAGAAATATTTTTAACCTAATCCCAAATAGCACATTTAGAGACCTAGAGGAAAGAGCTGTGTGGACAAATAAAGCTTTATGCTTGGCAAACCAAAGAAGTGAACCAAAATCTTCCTCAATGTTTTACTTCAGAAAAGGATGATCCTCACACTAAGTTTTCAGTATCTAGCTGCAGCTTGAGCATCTGCTAGTACCTTCACATCGTGGCATTTCAAACACACCAACCATCGTCCTCTGAATAATGAGCAAACTAGATTTGTATTTAATTGCAATCTCAACACAGTACCAAAAGTGTTAAACAGCAGGATTCCAAAACTATTGTTACAAAAGCTAAATATGGTGTATGCAGGAAATCAGAAGTAAAAACAGAAAATGTTGCAAATACGCAACAGGTCTAGCAGTATTTGCGGAGGGGGCGTAGAATTAACTTTTCAGGTATGTTGACTTATCTTCAGAACTGTTTCTCTCCCCAGGTACTGTCAAACCTACAGCATATTTCCAGAATTTTCTGTGTGACTGGCCTACCTGTGCAGATCCTAAGCCAATCCTTTGGGAGCTGCTTGTGGGACCTTACTGAACGTAAATTGGCTGCTGCATTTCTTTTAGTGATTACATCTTAAAAATACTTGGTTAGCTGTAAAATGTTCTGGGACATCCTACATTGCGAAAGATGCTATATAAGTGCAAGTTTGTTTTGCTTTATAACCTTATATTAAGTTTTCTACAGTTACTGATTAAGAATACAGTCACTCTAGTCATGATCTGTTGAAAAATTGATTCCAAGTCAACTAAGCTTTTGGAATAGGGGTTAAAGGTTTTAATTTCTGATCAATTCCACTCGCAGAACTGAAAATATATGTTCACCTTCATTTTCCGTAAGTGAATGCCTTTGTCATCTTTCTGAAGAGCCTGTTTTCGTAGCTCTTTATTTTCTTTCTCCAGACGTTCAAGAATTCGTTGATATTTCAGCTATAAGAAGGAAATAGAGAAAATAACAAAAAAAAATGTTATTCTGCATAAGCAAACCATAAATTCCAGCTAAACTTTCCAGGCAAAACATACCTTTGGGAACTGCCTGGAACAGAAAACTACAGTTTCTTCTTCACTTTCACTCAGTTGTCCAATATATTCAACAAAAACAGGAAATGCTGGAAAACCTCAGTAGGTCTGACAGCATCTGAAGGGTCAGAGGGAGGTCGTGCCTTACAAATTTGGTGGAGTTTTTTGAGGAAGTGACAAAAACGGTTGATGAAGGAAGGGCCGTGGATGTCGTCTATATGGATTTCAGTAAGGCATTTGACAAAGTCCCACATGGCAGGTTGGTTAAGAAGGTTAAGGCTCATGGGATACAAGGAGAAGTGGCTAGATGGGTGGAGAACTGGCTTGGCCATAGGAGACAGAGGGTAGTGGTCGAAGGGTCTTTTTCCGGCTGGAGGTCTGTGACCAGTGGTGTTCCGCAGGGCTCTGTACTGGGACCTCTGCTATTTGTGATATATATAAATGATTTGGAAGAAGGTGTAACTGGTGTAATCAGCAAGTTTGCGGATGACACGAAGATGGCTGGAATTGCGGATAGCGAAGAGCATTGTCGGGCAATACAGCAGGATATAGATAGGCTGGAAAATTGGGCGGAGAGGTGGCAGATGGAGTTTAATCAGGATAAATGCGAAGTGATGCATTTTGGAAGAAATAATGTAGGGAGGAATTATACAATAAATGGCAGAGTCATCAGGAGTATAGAAACACAGAGGGACCTAGGTGTGCAAGTCCACAAATCCTTGAAGGTGGCAACACAGGTGGAGAAGGTGGTGAAGAAGGCATATGGTATGCTTGCCTTTATAGGATGGGGTATAGAGTATAAAAGCTGGAGTCTGATGATGCAGCTGTATAGAAGCTGGTTAGGCCACATTTGGAGTACTATGTCCAGTTCTGGTCGCCGCACTACCAGAAGGACGTGGAGGCATTGGAGAGAGTGCAGAGAAGGTTTACCAGGATGTTGCCTGGTATGGAGGGTCTTAGCTATGAGGAGAGATTGGGTAGACTGGGGTTGTTCTCCTTGGAAAGACGGAGAATGAGGGGAGATCTAATAGAGGTATACAAGATTATGAAGGGTATAGATAGGGTGAACGGTGGGAAGCTTTTTCCCAGATCAGAAGTGACGTTCACGAGGGGTCACGGGCTCAAGGTGAGAGGGGTGAAGTATAACCCAGATATTAGAGGGATGTTTTTTACACAGAGGGTGGTGGGGGCCTGGAATGCGCTGCCAAGTAGGGTGGTGGAGGCAGGCACGCTGACATCATTTAAGACTTACCTGGATAGTCACATGAGCAGCCTGGGAATGGAGGGATCCAAACGATTGGTCTAGTTGGACCAAGGAGCGGCACAGGCTTGGAGGGCCGAAGGGCCTGTTTCCTGTGCTGTACTGTTCTTTGTTCTTTGTCAGCCAGACCCAAAAACGTTGGCTCTATTCTCTCTCCACAGATGCTGTCAGACCTGCTGAGATGTTCCAGCATTTTCCGTTTTTGTTTCAGATTCCAGCATCCGCAGTATTTTGCCTTTGTTCAATATATTAGCCACGAGCCATATGTGACAAAATGGGAATCCTTATGTGGTTAAGCCACATTTGTGATCAAATGAAAAATGAGTAATAGATACAGTCATTGAGAATGTGATTTTGGTGATCATTTGCACAGCTTATGTGCGCGTGCAATTTAATCATTTATGGGTAGCATGGGAAGATGAAAAGCAGAATATATTTTGATCATACATCGTTTACTGTTTTGGCTACTGCTGATTGGTTATTTGCTAAAATGGTGTGCAGCACAGGTTAAAAAAACATCGGACCTCAGCACCTTGGAAACACCAGAAATAAGGGGGGGATATTGCATCATGGTCAGCTTAACCAATCAGAATAATTACTCCAGACCAGCAGATTAAAATACGTTCAACCACGAACAAGCAGCTCCAATGGGGTACATCACAATAAAGGGCAAGCAACATCCAACCATGTCCTGAACAAGGAGTAGGGACAAGACAGAAGTGTCTTATCTTGTAAGTTAACATTTTCAGTAATCGATCTGATGAAGTCATCGACTGCTGGATAAAAACCTAGAAGCTGTACAAAGGTGTGTTGTCACAGAATCCCAGGCCTTCGTGACAGAGAAATACTGCAAAGTTCGGCACTGAATGGCATAGATGTTTGTTAAGTAAATACATTATGTGTAAGGCATGTTCTACAAAATGTAGCACATGTCACTAAAACAGTATCAATGTAAGCATGCCTGTGACTCGTCAACAAGTACTTCTGAACTACATAAACCTACGATATTGAGAGGCAAATTCATCTTCTATGTGATATTGAAGTCTACAAAGCATTTTTCGTACACATGGCAATGCACTGACTGATATCCAAATATGAACTGTGCACCAAAAATCAGCACAGGACACAAAGAATGTATTATCTCTTACTGTCAACAATAAGTCAGTGTAGCAACAAGCAAATCTTAAAGAAAACTGGCATCTTTTTGGAGGATAATTAGGTGCAGTTTCTTTAGTGTTAGATTTGAGCTGGTGGCCATTCATTCTGTTTACCTCCCTGTTTTCAGTTGGTTGAGTCACAGTTATTGAACACAGAGTTTTTAAATCTGGCACTGCAAAAATCACAGGCATCAATCTCAAGCCCACAAACTCAGGAATTCTCTGAGAAGATGATCAGATATCTGTTAATATTTCCTCTCTTGGGCACCATCTGGAAGCTCACTCTTTTTAAAAAGACAATAGTCCCAAAATCTCTCAACAAAATAATGACAAATTCATGGCAGCTGCCATTATTGGAACACAAAGAAAATCACCAATTTGTCATTATGAACTTCCCTACTGAGTAGAATGAAATTTCCATTAGTATAAATTAATCTCTCCGCAGCCATTGAAGGGCTGGTATTTCAAATGGTTAGGACACTGTTAAATTAAGCGAATTATGGTCCTGACATATCACAACTCCAGGAAGCCAGAAAGGGAACAATGAAACTGTGGATTTCAAGACGTTTATTTATTTATTTTTTCTTCCTTTGCCGGTTTCTTTTGTCTCTTAATCCTCTCTCTCTGTTTTGCTTTCTTTATATAATTTCATTCAAATCCCCCAGATACCATTTTTCTTTATTAATCCTTAAATCTTATTAGTTAAGTAGATAGACCACGTGGACCCAATGCTCATGAAGTTGCAGGTGCCCTGCTGCCTCTCGATTATCAATTTGTTTCTTCAGCAACTTCACAGAATCCCTACAGTGCAGAAGGAAGCCATTCAGCCCATCGAGTCTGCACTGACTTTCCAACAAAGCATCTTGCAGCACAAAAACCCAAACCAAAGGGAGGACATAAAAATCCAATTCAAAGCCCTCATCCTGATACGCAACACTCCAGCAATTCCTGTACCACTGGATGTCTTGAAGATTGAAAGTGCAACCTAAGAAAGCCGAACAATCATTTCTCAATCCTAATAAACTCTGTTCCATGTTCTCCCTCCCAACGTCCATATCATTCGTTCGGAAGTATCAAACCTTGTGGAATTAATGACTTGTGCTTGTTAAATCCAGAACATAATCTGACGTGTCCTCAAAAGCAAGGCAAGCTTTATCACCACAATATTGTAACTCTCATGATCTAACAGCTTTAGATGGTCTTAAAAAAAGAACTGTCTCTGGGACATACTTGTGCCAATAGTTACTGAAAGCCTTTTTTTCTATCCTTTTCCTCAAAACCTTCTTGGATTCAGCTTTAAGCTGAGTATATAATAGTACTGAGAACGGTGCAATACCCCTGACATTTTAGATATGTATGTCAAAGGTGTCTCAGGTATAACTGGGTTATGTCATCACCAGCAATACTAAAGGTTAGAAGTTGGAGGGAAGTTATTAGTATTGCATTTCATTGTCTGAGGGTATGCATGTTATGCTTCCACACACAATATCCGAAACCTGAAAGTAAACGTCAGTTATGTTGCGAGTTATAAATATTCACATTCATTACCTGTGTGCGGAGAAGCTCTTCTTGCAGTTGTTCAGCTTTGTCCTTGTCTGACACCTGAAAAACAGTGAAGTAAATTCAACACCCCCAAACAAATGAAAACCCTTGGAAAACGTTTTTAGGCCTGGTCATTTCGACACTACAGAAGAAACAAATTCAACCAACAGGCAATATTTTTCTTTCACTTAACATCCTAACAGCAAATTCAACTACAACACATTGCAAATCTACCAAAACTCCACTTGAAACCTCAAAATTATAGTCAAACCTTATTACAAACATCACATATTTAAATCTCATTTATTGTGTCAGTAAAATATGGTGTTACAATTAAACTTCCTTATTAGAAATTAGTCTATGTTACCACATAACTTAGCAGTGGTTAATTTCATTACAACCCAGGTTTCCCTCTGAACTTCAGCCAGATCCAAGAAATTGTCAATTAACTGAGAGTTATGTATGGTGAGTTTGTTATAAGTTCGCTCATAATGGTACATTGTTTGAACTTGGCAAAGTCTCAATGAATATTTAAATGTTAGTAAACAATTAAACAGTAATATTTATACAACTTACGATGCTAGCATTTAACTGGCATAGTGGATCAGCTGCCCAATCTAGAAACTACTCAATTTTAATTTTCACTGATTTCAATGGTCATGAAAATAAACAGGACTCCAGTTCACCATACCAGCTTTATGCCCAGGTGCTAAGTTCAAAATCTACCCCCATATTTTAATGCCCAATTAAGTCTGTGTTTGTATTTTGTCAGAAATTGTTATAAACATTTAGCCTGCTAATCCAAATTAGACATGACAAATACGTATCTGATACAGCATGATGTTAGAACATGACAACAATGAAAAATTAGTTAAAATACAGGAGGTTGAAATTTTCAGAAGTGCAACCCTTCTCAAAAGTAACAATCAGCCCATAAATGACCTGTCATGAATTGTGTGAACATCTAATTTGTTAGAGATGCACTGATAGCAATGGTTTATCAATTGGCGTCACAACGCGCATTTTTACATTAATGCTTGCTGAATTAACGGATAGCATAGAGGGGGTTAGAAACTGGTCTGTACTTTTGCACTGTAGGTCAGGTATGGTACTGAGCAACAACAATGCAACACAACCCAGGCCTGAAAATCTACAGCATGCAGAACTAGAAATTATTTCCACCTACCAACAAACTAACTTCAGAAGTTGGGTGTCAGTTCATGAGTTTTACTTAAATTACATCGAAACACGTCTGCATTACTAAAGGGAACAAGACTTTTAACATCTTTGTTCCGTTATCCTTCATAAATAAAACAAAAAGATTGCCCTATGAAGGTAACATGGAAGTGGTAGAGCCTACTATAATATGTAATATTTCCATTTTACAAACCAAATAATTCAATACTTTATCAGTCAGACCATCTATAAATATGAAAATATAAAGATGAAGATAACTATAATAAAATGGATGCTTCTCAAGCCAGTTAGAATTAGAGTTCAGAGCCAGAAACAGGCTTCTCAGTGCAACTGCAATATGTGGGTGTCAATGTTCCACTCCAGAATCCTCCAGCCCTCTTTATCGAACCCTGGCAGAATATCTTTCTATCCCTTTACATTGATGTAACCTAATTTAGTCATACTGTTAAATTGCATTTATCAAAACAGTTAAACAAACCTAAACTACATTTCTATCTAATGGATTCCTCCACTCTTCCCCCAAAAGAAAGCAGTTTGCACGTGAAACAATCATTACAGTATCCAAATCCTTATTAATATTGGCAATCAAAGACACAAGTTGCAACTTCTGGGCCATTTCAAACCTTGGTGGATGACTCAGAACTGCATCCACAAATTCAACATGTACAAATGCTAATTAAAATGTGTTAGGAGTCAATGTAAAATGACGCAGTTGGGTGCAGGCAATTTGTGAAAATAGATCATAAACGTCATGCACACAATCCACGAATGACCAGATAATCAGTAAAATTGTTTGCACATATCCATAATAGCTCATTTCCACTGTATCTTAAAAGATCCCCTGGGTTGTTGTTCACACACAGCCATTTCTCACATGATTTTTTGAATAGTATTTCCTTTAATATACAATACAAATGAGCATTTCAAATATGCATAACATCCCTGAATGAAAATCAGTGGCAAGGAATCAAGCTTGGGTTATCTCAAATGATGGTTCAATCTATCACCTTTCGTTTCTGCTGAGAGGAGCCAGAGTTTAACTGCTCGGCGACCCTGCGTGCTGCTTCTTCATGCTCCTGGATTTGCTGCTGGATTAGAATGAGCTCCCCAAGCACACCCTTCATGAATTTTTCAATGGGTAAGGAAAAGAGTTAGGGAGGAAAATAAAAAAAACACAACATAAAAGACAAATGAACACTTGGAAGGAATGGGAAAGTATGTCGTGCTTAATGAGTAACGGGCTGCTACATTTCGTGCCCATTAGTAAGGAGTAAGTGAGCTTAGCAAAGGCAGTTTATAATACACCAATACTTAGGCTCAGACAAAAGAACTCACTGAAAGTTAAATCTAAACTGTTACAATCATACATAATTTAATACAGTTACAGTAAACACTCCCATTACCTTAGATAACACCTTGACCTCTGCAGAAACATCACAAAATGAATACAGAACAATTCTAACAGTGGGAAACAATACAGTAATTATTGACGTGTTATAAAATTGAGAGTCTGCTCTAACCTGTATCTTTAATTTTAGGTAAAATAAAGAAGGGGATTGTGTGACCTATTCCAAATACAGCTTGGTAACAAGTCTGGTTTAGTTGCTATGGGAACAAGAGGCCCAAGTCAGAGAAATTTCAGAAAAGGTGCAAAAATCACACACCTGGGACAAAATGTCAGGGACAGCTGCGCTAACCAAGTATAGAGGCTTCGGCTCTAGGTTTTTGGGCAGGTAAGAGGAGAAAAAACAGGAGGTTCTGTGTGGTCAGCAGAGAGGAAAGGCTTTGACTTTTGTGAGCTCCCACAGTCAGATGCAAGAGAAAAAGTCTCCAGTTGAAGAGGTGCAACTTGCAGCCTTCTACGGATTCTGGGAAATTTGTCCAGGCATGGCCTGGAGTGTAAGGAGAATCATCAGAGCAGGCTATACAGCTACTGCTGGTTTCAAGGAACTCTGAAAATTTTAAGAAAATGCCTGGAGATCATAGAATCATAGAAACCCTACAGTGCAGAAAGAGGCCATTTGGCCCATCGAGTCTGCACCGACCACAATCCCACCCAGGCCCTACCCCCATATCCCTACATATTTACCTGCTAATCCCTCTAACCTACGCATCTCAGGACACTAAGGGGCAATTTTAGCATGGCCAATCAACCTAACCCGCACATCTTTGGACTCAAAATGGGGAAATGTGATACTGGAACTCATTGGAATCTGGGAATAAATATGAATGGTTTACGAAAAGGATTTTAATTCCACGGATAGTGCCTTGGGTGATAAGTACACAAGAGGAATGTCACTTTCTGCAGTTAAAGTAAAAGTTGCCTTCAAAACAAAAATAGCGTTTAGTTAATAATTTTTCTCAGTAATTTGTTACAATAAGAGGTCTAAAACAATAAATCCTGTTGGGTCATTCTTTCAGCTAATAACTGGATGTTCAAGTTATCAGTGGGAAATCATTAATAATTTTGCGAAGGTTACAGTCCAATCAGCGCCAAATCTTGGGAGGTCCTTTGCCCCATAAAATGTAGCGTACTTGAAAATTGAGTTTCTTAACTTTTGTTTAGATTACATAAAAATTGAATGTTTTAATAACTAACATTTAAATGCAATTTGTCCTAATGTAAAGCTACCTTTGCAACTTAAACTATCTATGCAATGTGTGTAGAGCACATTACACTCCATTTGTGTCCACAGTAAAAACAAACAAGTAGAAAAAATATCAGCAATCATATTGTTTCCTGAGTTATCTTAGTATAGACTTCTACAAATAAACACACCCACAATTAAAACATTCGAAAGAAATAACACTTCCTAATACCCACTGCATATCATCTTCTAATCATGAGTTTCTGCCTCCACAGCTCTGCCCTTCACACTTCCCATCGCCTTCCCTCAAGTTTCTCTTCTTCCTCTCATCTTTCAGCACCATGTAAATTCTGTGGCTTTCACTACTATTTTTATGGTTCCCTCACCCTCCTACATCTCAGCTTTGCCCTCTGTGTAATCTTTTAAACATTGTTGATCCCTGTTACTAACTCACAGCCATTTGGGGTTTTCCCTCTGTCACCATTCTTTATAAGCAGCACAATGAGACATCAGCCCAGATTTCCGAAATATAGCAAGATTATCTGTTGTTAGCCAAGCAGGGGAAAAGTATCAATTTCTTCTAATTCATCAAATTAAAAATTTGATATGTGCAACATCCTTCGGAAAATTTATCAATGTATCACTTTGAGCTCGGTTTGCACTTCAATTTATTATTTTAATACAGATTAATCATATTATTGTTGAAAATATGACAATTCACTTTGTAAATTGGCTTAAGAAGATTGACACAGCCATAAAGCAGTAAAACACAAAATACAATTGTGCTCTAAGCTGGTGAGGTAATCTTGTCCATTCTGTAAAAATTCACATCTGTAGAACAGGAATGTTTCATTGATATGAACAAAGCAACTTTAAGGTGAGAGGGGAGAGATACAAAAGGGTCCACAGGGACAATTTTTTCACACAGAAGGTGGAGAGTGTCTGGAACAAGCTGCCAGAGGTAGTAGTCGAGGCGAGCACAATTTTATCTTTTAAAAAGCATTTAGACAGTTACATGGGTAAGATGGGTAAAGAGGGATATGGGCCAAATGCGGGCAATTGGGATTAGCTTAGGGGTTTTAACAAAAAGGGCAGCATGGACAAGTTGGGCCGAAGGGCCTGCTTCCATGCTGTAAACCTCTATGACTCTAACTCAGGTTGGATATGTTCTCAATCACCTTTTGTGATTGGAATAAGTATCAAATTTGGCCACAATTTTTGTCCCACGCTTAACTTCAACCAGTTTGCAACAATTGATGATTTTACTTTTCCTCAATTACTCCAGGTTTAAATAATCAAAATGCAAACTCCCATCATTCCAAACTTAGGCGAATAATTGAAGAAATCAACTAGTTTTGAATTAGAAACTTGCCTTCTTATACTGTTTCCCATTGTTGTCAAATCCTTGAGTATCGGATGCTTTCATAGCAGTAGAATTTTCTGCAGAATCTGCAATAAACCACATAAGAGTGGACTAACTTTTCCGACACAATAAACCAATTTGAACGTTGAATACCTAAACAAATCTACGATTAAAGGGGGGAAAAACAGCCGTGAGTAAAAGGTGCAAACAGTACTGTGTAGCTCACTGAAATATTGATCCCCAATGTGAGATTTTGAAAATTGTATGCAGCCTAATTTTAATGCATGAGTCACCATGTTGTATAAGAGAGGGAGATTGTGGGAAGGTGGGAGAGGGGGGATCGCATAAGAGAAAAAGCATGAGGGATGGGACATTGCAGGAGAGGGGGAAAGCGTTTTACGGCAGGTTAACTTGGACAGCCCAGGATAAAGTACTTCTGCTTCTCCTAGCCCACACCTATCTGCTGCAGCTGGCTGTTCTTGCCTCCCTTCAGCTGTCAGGTTCTCCAAGCCCTGGGAAACTATGCCCACACCCATTAAATTCAAATGGCTGCAAAAGCTGAAGCCTGCTGCCTCATTAACATATTAAATGCTGACCAAAAAATTGTCTACATAATTAAGGATTCTATATTCCACATCACTTTGATTGGTCCATACCAACTTTGTTTTTTTTAAATGTGGGAGACACTGGTATTGCCAGCGTTTTTGCCCATCCTCAACTTGAAAAGTTGGTGCTGAGTTGTCTTCTGTACTGCTGGAGTCCATGTGGTGAAGGGGCTCCTATACTGCTGGGAGAAAGGGAGTTCTGAGATTTTAACCCCAGCAACAGGAAAGGAACAGTGGCGTATTTCCAAGTTAGGGTGGTGAGAGACTTGGTGGGAAACTTGCAGGTGGTGGTGTTCCCATGCATCTGCTACACTTGTCTTTCTAGGGTAATAGAGGTTGCAGGTCTGGGAGATTGTCGAAGAAGCCTTGAGGAGTTGCTGCAGTGCATATTGCAGATAGCACATACAGCAGCACAGTGTGCCAGTGTGGAGGATGTGAAGGTTCAAGGTGATGGACAGGATGCCAATCAACTGAGCTGCTTTGTCTTGAACTTGAATAATTTGGTTAGCATTGGGCACTTGGGTTAATCCACAGCATTTCACAACAAACACAGAAAGCAGCAATTACATCTTAAAACTGAAAATCTGAGTAAGCTGAAACGTTAAGCATTATAATTGTATATGAAATTTCAACTACACAAATTCTGGGTCTGATCAAGATCCTGCTGTTTGCTTGGACTTAATTGAGTGCAATCACTTGCAGAGGTATTTGCTTAATCAAATTGGATCTTTTTTAAAAACTTTCTGTCTGAGCAACATCATGAGCAATCAATCAGCACATATAAAATATTACCCGAGAGCTTATTGATATTATAAGTCACAACTGGGCAATGTATTGTGAAATCAATGGACTATACCAAGAATAAAGGAATTTTGTTAGTGGTGCACAGCTTTTTCTGAACTGTATTCATGCTCCAAGCATTGATAAAGTAGGAAACATTTCCCACAGCCCAAGTTAACAGATAGCACATTAAAGTTCTCACATTAAAATATCTGGTTACATCTATCAAGCGGAATAGGGAACATGGACCATTGGGCCAACATGCAATGAACAAGTGGTTACAATATTTTTAAATGTGATAATGTATTGCCTTTCTTTAATAAGTTTTTATAGACATTTTTTGCAGTCAGTTATTTGTGAAATAAGGAACACCTAGAAGAGGGGTATTTGAATTGAAGTGTAGTTCATCACACTACAGTCTAGTTGGCAAAATAATTCACCCGACATATCTCAAGGAATGCAAATGTTATCTATAAATATATGCAGTTATTTCAATTTTAATTGGTGACGATAATATTTGCAGATAATAAAGCCTCATGATCAGTTTCTATTTAGCATTCAATTTTCCCTTCTGCTTTACTCTTCAATTTTCTATATTTTTCTGTCCAGAAAAAATCCGGACTGTCCGACATTTTTAAAATAGAATAAGCACCAAAAAAGCTCTGAAACACACGCCTGCAAGCAAGGATGATACTCCTGGTATTGTTTGTTTAATCTGCAGAGTCATCAATTGTTTTAAGCCATTTGTATATGTTTGAATTATACCACTGAAATGTGCTGCATTCGAGATTACTGAAGCTTCTATGTTGTTAATGTTGAAAAGTATTTCCCTTTAGGCAATAACAAGACACAATTCAATAGAAGGGAAAAGCGTCAATTACTTCTAATTACTAAACTGAGTGGTTTCCCATCGTAAATATAATACATTAAACTGTTTAGAAAGCGGATGGCATGGAGACTTTGCCACAAGTTTTTGAAATATAATTCATTCACTAAGATAAACTGAAGCATTTTCCTCGCAATATTATTGCTTGGCAATACTCACCTTCATTCAGCTAAATATTCTATTGTCTAGTTACATTCTGCTCCATCTTTCTGGTGACATGCCTACATGCATGCCTTAACTACAGGATGTTAACGCTGAAAATATTCTTACACTGAAACAATTATTAAATTTCGTTCATAATTGAACTCAAATTTGTACAAATTGCTACTTCAGTTTTGCATACAACATTTCACAAAGAATTTACTGAAGTCAAAGGAGGTAAATGAGCAGAAAATTCTCAGGCCTTTCAGGCAACTTGAAAATATTTTAAGGTATACTTTTACAGAAGACAGATTTTTTTTCTGGAAATATAAAAAATAATCTGTTGTTAAGTGTAAGAAAACCTAGTTAATTCATGTTGAACAGAATTTGACTTTTTTTCGTCTGTTGTACGCATAAGATGCAGACCATACTCCAGTTTTCAAAATGTGAAAGACTTCAGACGAGTTTGACTTGGAAATGGTAAATTACTTATCAAATTGTGTCTTGCAGTCATCTCAAAGAAAACATTTTCAGGTGGCTAAATGGAAGTTCTAGTCATCTCAAATTTAATCACCAATTTCAAGGTATAATGTAAGCCTAAAACACGTAGTTCCAATGATGCATAATACTGTAGATGAGACAAAAAGTATTAGGTTTTTTTAAACTGTAAGTAGGTGGGTTAATGACAACAAAAGTGATTCACACACCTAACAACAGAAGATCAGAGACTCCTTTGATTTCATTATACAAACTTTCACCTGTGAAAAGGTAGTAAAATGAGAAACACAAATGTAAGTCACATCTTTAACTAGTCTGCCCTAGCGCACAAATAGACTGAAAACACATGAAAATGGCTATGCCACTCCATACAGCTGATCACCAAAACTTGAAATGCTGCATTTTAGTCATATTTTTACAATTGATGCGGAACAGATTTTTTCAGTGACGTGGGGTAGAAATTAGATCAGCCCATTATTCAGCATTGTCTAATGATATTATCTTAAAAGAAAAACGATCTGCATTTGTATTTTAATAGGATTCATGATACTAATAATTTTGATGCATTTATTCTACTTCCCACTCTTTCCAGTATCCAATATCAATGTCTCCTCACTGTAGCACTACAAAACCAAAGTTGGAGTATGACAATCATCTACAAGATAGTCATTAAAAAAAACCCTCCCTAACCACACATACACTTAAAGAGAATGTTACTTTACATGATTTACCATGCCACCAGTCAACCCATTCTCATCTGACCAATTATCTGTCACTGAACTTCAGCTATTTTGGGACACCACTACAGTTAATCAAGAAGTCAGACATGACTGTGCATAATAGCAGTTTTATTCTATGATAATGAATCAGAACACATCTAGTATGAATAGTTTGCTCAAAGGTAACACAGCATTTAATCATGGTTAAAGGGTTTCTTCCCTGTTGTGAAAGCTTAACCCATAGTGCACAATTTTTAAAGATATTAGTTTGAGCCATTTTGAAACCTCCATCTTATTTTGCTTTTTCCAAAAAAAAGGAAATCAGCCAGAAAGGCAAAATTTAAAGAGCTCAGCATCTACATCTGGAATCTGCTGATTCAATGTCAACTAAATCAGCAACAAATGAAATTATGTAACAACTTGAATTTATATAGAAGCATTAATACAGAAAAACATACTATGCCACATCACAGAAGCCCAATCAGACAAAAGTAATTGCCAAGCAAGGAAGATGTAAGGAAGGGTGACCAGAAGCTTGATCATAGAGGTTTTATAGTCTTGCTCATAGATTTATGAAGGGTCTAAAGGAGGAGAGAGTGGTTGCAGAGGCAGTGTGTGTCAGGGATAGAATTACAGAGCATGTAGCCGAGGTAGCTGAAGTCATGACTTTCAATGGTGGCTTAAAGGCAGAACAGACACAGAAGAATGGGGAATTTTGAGAAAGAGATTTGTTGGGCTGGAGGAAGTTGCAGAGATAAGAGGGCAGGACAAAAAAAGAGATTTAAATACTAAGAAACATTACATTGGAGGTTTTGAGGGACTATGCAATGTATGACAGGCACAGGATTTGGTGGAAGATAAAATAAGGATAGCAATGCTTTAGGTGAGCTAAAATTTACAAGTGTGGCAAATGGGGGAAGAGATTGGGGCAGCAGCCAGGAGAATACTGGAATAGTCGAGTCTCAAGGTGACAAAGGCATTGATGAGAGTTGAAGCAGCAGGAGATCCAAGGCAAGGGAGGATATGCGCAATGTTATGGAGGTGGGAACAGTTCTGACGGTGGTAAGGTTATGAAGATCAGAGCTCAATTTGGCTCGAAACTGGATGCCAAAGTTTCAAATAGTCTGGTTCAATCTGAGAGCGCAGGAAAGGGGAATAAAATCAGTGGCAAAGACACAAGAGTTGTTGTGGAAGCAATCTGCAGCCCATTCAAGATTCATGGAGGGCAAATAGTTTAACAACACAAAGCAGTGAAGCAGTTGACACAAGTGGAAGAGAGGGCATACTGTGGAAGCTAATGCAATGTCTTTTGATAATATAGTAAGAAGTCTCACAACACCAGGTTAAAGTCCAACAGGTTTATTTGGCAGCACTAGCTTTCAGAGCCTCAAGCTTCTTCTCCAGGTGAGTGAGGACTTGTGTCCACAAACAGGGCATATAAAGACACAAACTCAATTTACAAGATAATGGTTGGAATGCAAGTCTTTACAGGTAATCAAGTCTTAAAGGTACAGACAATGTGAGTGGAGAGAGGGTTAAGCACAGGTTAAAGAGATGTGTATTGTCTCCAGCCAGGACAGTTCGTGAGATTTTGCAAGCCCAGGCAAGTCATAGGGGTTACAGATAGTGTGACATGAACCCAAGATCCCGGTTGAGGCCGTCCTCATATGTGCGGAACTTGGCTATCGGTTTCTGCTCAGCGATTCTGCATTGTGTGTTGTGAAGGCTGCCTTGGAGAAGGCTTACCCAAAGATCAGAGGCTGAATGCCCGTGACTGCTGAAGTGTTCCCCGACTGGAAGGGAACACTCCTGCCTGGTGATTGTTGAGCGGTGTTCATTCATTCAATGTCGTAGCGTCTGCATGGTCTCCCCAATGTACCATGCCTTGGGACATCCTTTCCTGCAGCATATCAGGTAGACCCGGGATCTTGGGTTCATGTCACACTATCTGTAACCCCCACGACTTGCCTGGGCTTGCAAAATCTCACTAACTGTCCTGGCTGGAGACAATACACATCTCTTTAACCTCTCTCCACTCACATTGTCTGTACCTTTAAGACTTGATTACCTGTAAAGGCTCGCATTCCAACCATTATCTTGTAAATTGAGTTTGTGTCTTTATATGCCCTGTTTGTGAACACAAGTCTTCACTCACCTGAAGAAGGAGCTTGAGGCTCTGAAAGCTAGTGCTGCCAAATAAACCTGTTAGACTTTAACCTGGTGTTGGGAGACTTCTTACTGTGCTTACCTCAGTCCAACGCCGGCATCTCCACATTTTAGATAATATAGCCAGGGCAACAGGTAGATGAGGAAGTAGCCAAGTATAGAATTTTGAAGGCAACAGTGCAGGGTGAAAACAGAAGTCATTTCTAGCTACGGTGATGTGATGTATGAAACCCTTTTTTTTGAGAAGTAAGGTGTGGAAATGTTTTTGAAATGAGGGTGGCAGCACCTGAGAGGAAAGCATTTACATAGTTAGTGAACATCGGAAATTAGACAGGAAATCGGCGGTCAGCAGTTGAGTGGGTATGGGATCAGCGGGGGGTGGCGGGTGATGCCATTAATAAGATGCAATGGGTCGTCTACATAAACTAGGATGATCCACAACTTTAATGAAGTTTACCAATGCATTTAGAAGAGCTCTGTTCATTTGTTCCTGCATTTTACTCAGCATTGTGTTTAATATTTTGGACAATGGACTAGATAAATCATGTCAGGATTTCACAGGTTTTGAGCTTTAATATGAAATAATCCGAAGTTTTTTCCCCCTCTCATTGTGTATCAAACATGTTCTCTGAGATCAGACTAATGCGAGAACAGGGGGTGCTTCAAATAATGCTACTCAGAAAACAAGAGTATGAAATTTTTAAGCAATCAGCTCATATTGAAAATGGAATGCCATTAATTTAACCCGTGAATAATTACCAGTAGGAGGGCTGTACATTCCACTCTATCACATGATCCTTCATGATTATTTTCCAGCAAGATTTCAAAATCCCACTGTTTTAGTTTTTGAAAAATGGTTCACATTGTTATTGCTACTCCATAACAAGTTGCACTTTGCAGTGTTTTTGGAATGAGAATGTGTGCTCAAGTTGGTTTTTGGTTACAATTACTCATATCCTGCAAAGATCAGTTAGCTCGATGGCACCTTGCACCTGCTAGTCTAACATTTTCCAAAGGCTTGAACTTAATAAATGGTTGTTTAGTATTAATTTAAAATTCTCCAAATAACAACAAAGATTTGCAGCAAATCAGCAGGTTCCTTCAGAATAATGTGCAAGAAATACCACATCGAGCATCCCGATGGACATTTTCTCTCCCTCTTCATAGCATATCTCAAACAGATACCAACCTGGCGATAGCAGGCTTTTCAGGTGATTCAGGCTTTCTCCAACCTTATCAAAATCAGGTAGCAACTTTGCAAGTTCTGCATCAGAGAACATTTCCCGAATTTTTTCTAAAAAGCATTGAAAATATATTAATGTACATATTTTAGATGTACCCGCTATTCTTTTCAGACAGAAGCAGTTACAATGTTAAGAACATCAGAACTGGGAGCAACAGCAGGTCATATGGGTGCTAAAATATCATGACTGGTCTTCTACATCAATTCCACTTCCTCAACCTATCCCCATATCCCTCGAGTCCCTTAATGCCCAAAAATCCATCAATCTCAATCTTGAATGTACTTGACCACTGAACATCCACAGCTCACTGGAGTAGAGACTTCCAAAGATTCACATCCCTCTGATTGAAAATATTTCTCACCTCAGTCCTAAATGGGCAACCCCTTATCCTAACACCATGACTCCAAATTCTAGACGATTTGGCCAAGGGAACAACCACTCAGTTTCTCCACCAAAACCACAGCTGAAAGCAGCCTTAATTTTTGCTGAGGAACAAACTTTAAAGTTTATTTATTAGTCACAAGTAGGTTTACATTCACACAGCAATTAAGTTACTGTGAAAATCCCCGAGTCGCCACACTCCAGCGCCTGTTCGGATACACTGAGGGAGAATTTAGCATGGTCAATTCACCTAACCTGCACATCTTTGCAGTGTGGGAGGAAACCAGAGCACCCGGAGGAAACCCATGCAGACATGGGGAGAACGTGCAAACTCCACACAGACAGTGACCAACCAGGAATCGAACCCGGGTCCCTGGCGATATGAGGCAGCAGTGCTAACCACTGCTACCATGCTGCCTCTGAATACAGGTAACTTCCCTCTAACCAGCCCATGTTAACTTATGAAAATAAAATGTTTTCTTTTCAACTTCTAACACAATTTTACACAAATAAAAATAAGTCTGTTCAGTCTGTCAAGAAAATCAATATTAAACAAAATTGCTAGTTCCTGTTTCTTCCAAAACTAATCATGGTTGTTTTTGATTTCTGAGTGAACAAAGCTTAGAAATCCATGTGCCGTGCCAAAAGGCTGAACTTGAAAAATGGAGGAAAGTGCAAAACTGTTAGTCACCCACCCACTTAACAGAAAGATAGGTATATGTGCTACATTTTGTGGTCAGCAGCAAAGCAACAGCACTTGCTATTGTGCTCAAAGGCAGCTGCCCACAAAGATTTAGTACAACATCAGTTTCAATCCGGCACCAAGACGAGAGGGGTACCAGCAACAGTCATCAATAAGCAACCAATCAAATTTAAACATTCTCACAGACAGCAAACCAGGAAGTAAAAACCACTGGTTCCTTTCATGTTTAATTTGCAAATCTTATAGAGAACCAAATAAATGATTGGGACGCAACCATGGGACTTATGTAGAAGTTAAAATATAAACAAAATTCTTATCATAAAGGAGATATTTGGCATTCAACAATTATACAATTGTCCTTTCAGGGCCAATAAAGCTTTTGGGCAATAATTATGAACTTGGTATGTTGTTAAAACTTAAAACTGATTCAGCAAATTACCTTTTTCAAGGGTTTTTTGGGGTTTTCAAAACCACCAGTGCTACAGTATAAGTTGTCAGTTCAGTTATTTCTAATGATTGTATTTTGGAGATAATTAAATATTGCAATCTCTGAGGAAGCATAAAAATCACTGACAGCAACTTCTGGACTCCCAAGTTCAACTGTGCATGTGAAACACTGGCAGTTTCACTCTTATCATCACCGCAAAATCCAGATCGATGTTAAATTATACTTTGCTAACCATGAAAGGAACAGAGCAAGAAGCGATTTATTTAAAAGGTAAAGCTACAGCACAACAACCAGAACAATCAAGCCACTGTGAATATATTTTGAATAAATATTACTCCTCAAATACTTTTGAATATACATCTGCAACCAAAAACCGCTCACCAAAGTTGATATGTTCATCGAGATCCCAAATAAAATCTGGAATTATCCACTTGTATGCTGTTAGATCTGGCATCATTTCCTTCCATTGGTCATATGTCTAACAAAAGAAAATGCAGGGTAAACATTATTATGCAAGTAAAATACTATAAATGCTGGAAATCAGAAATATAAACAGAAATGCTGTAATCTCTCAGGAAAAAACACATTCTAACAAACCTTTACGGAGATTAAACATTTTTCATTGCAATAATAAATTATCAAAGAAGTTACATATCTTTTGGTAAATGTTTCACAATTTTAAGTTTAATCTTTAGAGTCTGTTATGCCTTTGCATTGGGAAGCACAGTCACAGAAATTCCTCCTGATATGCTAAGAAAAATATTATTCTTTCCATTAGTCCTTTTTCATTTTCTCAGTATATTGCATGCCGAATATGTAAGTTTCTGACATACCTTCTTCGCTGTGTAACCACCTCCCACTGCTGACCCCAGCACAAGGTAACGAATTTTTAGCAGTCGTGTTGCCAATCTAGCGAGAATGAAATTTCTATGGGGATAGTATTCAACTTTCCAAAGAAGTGGCTTTGCTGTCCTCAACGGAAATCGCTTCAAAGTGGAGTATGGCCGAGCAGCAGAATTCCAGTGTAGCCTGCGCGGATTAATGCGCGGGGTATTCAGGTGGTGAACAGTTCGGGACAGTGAGTACAGTCTCTGTGTAGGGAACTTCATTTTAATACAATATAGCTTCAACGTGTTTGCTAGCAGGCTGTGGTAGAACAAAAGAGAGAAAAATAAGCATTAGTGCTATGTAAATATATTGGATTCACCACAGTAAGAAAAACTTAAAAGATTTCACACTGCAATAAAATGTTTTTGGTCCGTACAGGCTAGTGATCAAGTATTAAGCGTGCAGGGGAAAAGTATGTATGAAATATTGCAAGTCAATCATTCCAGATGCCATCATCAAGCAGTGATGAGCTACCAAAATGGACAAACGTTACACAAGTTGGCACAGAGAGAAGATGGAATATATGATCCAACTAACTTAAAAATTGAAACACTAAAGCAGAATCCATTCCAGTTTAAGGGCACATTATGACCATAACTGTCAATAATCTAATTTAACTACACAAATGTACATGCTGCAGGACGATAGATTGAATTATTATTAGTAATGCTTTCTATTACTAATTCATTTCATTTTTGAGTCAAAACCTAGAAAACAAAACAATTTTATCATATTCCTAAAGGATGACATTTCATTAAAAGGAGTAAGCTATGATGGGGGCAAATTACTTTTTCTAATCCCTGAATTCCTCCCCTCTTATGTTGTAATGACAATGTTATGCAGGTAGAATTATCCATCTTAGTTAAAGTAACACAAATTATATTTTACCAGCAACTCAAAACAGAACACTCTTCTAAGTAATACATTTACTTACTATTTTTTAAGTCTCCTTATATAGAGTCTGAATAATCAGTTAGCTGGAGCAAAGGACACTAACTTTTAAGTGGCACAGAGTCAACAATCATTCAAAATTCAACCTACTAGGATTTGCTAATAGCGCTCACGTTATTCATGCATAAGTGGTACAGCCATTTCACGGGTGAGGGCTGATGGTAAAAGAGGCAGATGTGTGGTTAAGTGTAGATATCCAAAGGTTGTTGTCCAAGATGCTTTGCTCTGCTGTTAGCTGAACAAAAGCACGATTTTGCTGACTGCCAAATGATTGAAAACAAGGAATGACGTAAAGTCGATCTATTCACATCATCATGTGAACTCAACTCACTATGAGTCAAGCTTCAAGTGCAACGACACTTTTAAAGACATGATAACTGTTAATTACTGCCAATCAACTGCTCTGAAAATTAACTACTACGAGTTGACACCTCATTCCTTCAATTATTATTGGCGATCTTTTTAAATGTAAAATGCAAATTTTCCCCTTTTTTCTCTCCCTCTTATGGAGTTTTTCTTTCCTCTCTTTCTAAAGCTGCTATGGCATTAAATTCACTCAGTCCAATCTACACTGCCTTCTCAGTCCTTGTGCTGTTGACTTTTCAAATCTTCAATCTAACTGATTCGAGGAATATATTGGTTCTCTCGGATAAAAAAGATGCTACTTTTCTCAATGCGAGCTGATAACATCAGAGTTTCAACAATTTGCCACACAAAAAACCTGAACATGCAAGGGCGAATTTGACTGATGGCAAATGGCATTAGATGTCCAGCTACAGCAAAATTTAGCTAACATCTTAAATTTTCATAATAGCATGCACTTCAAATTACTTCTTAAAAATAAAGTTGAGCTCCTGTTTCAAATATTGATTGAAAACAGCATAAAGTAATTAACTGCTTGCATACATTTAGGAACTGCATTAAAACAAAGTGGGACTTCTGAGCAATTTCATAACTGCAACAAGTTTCCTCTTCCTCAAGCCTCAGATTATTGCACTTTGTTTCGATTTTCATTTAATGGTAATATCTACTAAAGGTTTTTAAATTCTCCAGTCATCTTTTAGAAAGACTCTCGAGGGATCTGACATCAATTATTTGACTTTCCTAAATAATTGTGTTATTACAAAATAAGGCAACTGGCATAGGAAGATAATCAAAATTCATAAAAAACAAAAGTAGAATAAAAATTAAAGGGAAATGTAGAATAGTATACATGCAATTTTATACCATCTTGTGTTTACCATCACGATCGGCAACTCAACATTTCGGGATATAGAATCTTCAGGCGAGACAGAGGGGGAGGTAAAAGAGGAGGAGACATTGCATTATTAGTTAAGGAGTCAGTTACTGCAGTAAGGAGAGATGATTTCTTGGAGGGGGCATCAAATGAAGCTTTGTGGGTAGAGCTTAGGAATAAAAAAAGGGCAGCTACATTGTTAGATGTTTATTATAGGCCCCCAGATAGTCAGAGGGATATTGAGGAGCAAATATGCGCTCAGTTTGTGGAAGTGTGTAAAAACAATAATATCATAGAACGTATGGCACAAAGACCGGTCCTTCAGCCCAAACTGGTCCATGCCGATCAAAATGCCCATCTAGCTAACCCCATTTGCCTACATTTGGCCCATATTCCTCTAAACCTTTCCTACCCATGTATCTGTCCAAATGCCTTTTAACCACTTCCTCCGGCAGCTAATTCCACATACGTACCACCCTGTGTAAAAAAAGTTGCTCCTCAGGTTCCCATTAATTCTTTCCCCTCTTAACTTAAACCTATGCCCTCGAGTTCTTGGTTCCCCAACCGAGTGCATTCACTTTATCCATGCCTTCATGAGCTTAAACACCTCTATAAGATCACCCCTCAGTCTCCTATGCTCCAAAGAAAAAAGTCCTAGCCTGTCCAATCTCTCCCTAAAACTCAGCCCCTTGAGTCCCGGCAGCATCCTTGTAAATCTCTTCTGCACTTCCTCCAGTTTAATCACATCTTTCCTACAGCAAGGCGACCAAAACTGAACACAATATTCCAGGTGCAGCCTCACCACCATCCCATCCAACTGCAACATAACTTCCCAACTTCGATACTCAATGCCCTGACTGATGAAGGCCCGCATGCCAAAAGCCGCCTTCACTGCCCTATCTACTTGTGACTCCACCTTTAGAGAACCGTGCACCTGAACTCAGAGGTCCCTCTGTTCCACGATACTCCCTAAGGTCTTACCTTGATTTGACTTTCCAAAATGCAATATCTCTCACTTCTCTCTATTGAATTCCATTTGCCATTTCTTGGCCCACTTCCCCAGCTGATCAAGATCCTGCTGCACTTTTTGATAACCTTCCTCACTGTCTACAATACCACATAATTTAGTGTCATCTGCAAACTTACTGATCATGCCTTGTACATTCTCACCCAAATCATTGATATAGGGTTATTATATTAGGTGATTTCAACTTTCCCAACATGAACTGGAATATACATAGTGTTAAGGGCTTGGATGGAGTAGATTCTTGAAATGTGTACAGGAGAACTTTTTAAATCAATATATGGAAGGCTCAACAAGGGAAGGAGCTGTGCTGGACCTGGTTCTGGGGAATGAAGTTGGCTGAGGTGGTGGTGGAGCATTTTAGTGATAGGGATCACAACATGGTGCAATTTAAGCTTGTTATGGACAAGGAAATAGACAAGCTGCATAAAAGAGTTTTGGACTGGGGGAGAGCAGATTTCGGTAAAATAAGACAGGCTCTGGCCATGGTAGACTGGGAACAGCTACTAATGGGAAAATCTACAGAAGAGCAGTGGAGGGCATTAAATGGTGAGCGTGCAAGCCCAGCATGTTCCCTCTAGGGTAATAGATAGGAATAACAAGCCCAGAGAACCATGGATGACCAGAGATATCCAGGTTACAATGAGAAGGAAAAAAAAGGCTTTTAAAAAGTAAAGGGGAGCAAATCAGTGGAGGCATTAGTGAGGTATGAAAAGTGCAGAGTGGAGCTTAAGAAAGCAATTAGGAATGCAAAGAGGGGATATGAAAAAGCTTTGGCTGGTAAAAGTAGGGAAAATCTCAAGATATTCTGTAAGGTTAACTATAAGGTTCGTGGTGGAAGATATAGGAGGGATGTACGAGGTAGGTTCTTTACTCAGAGAGTGGTTGGGGTGTGGAATGGACTGCCTGCTATGATAGTGGAGTCGGACACTTTAGGAACTTTCAAGCGGTTATTGGATAGGCACATGGAGCACACTAGAATGATAGGGAGTGGGATAGGTTTCGGATAAGGTTCGGCACAACATCGTGGGCCGAAGGGCCTGTACTGTTCTATGTTCTAAGTATATCAGTGGAAGAGGATAACGAGGGAAAGAGTAGGGCCCAATAGGGACCAAGGAGGTAATCAGTGGGTGGAGCCAGAGGACATTGGTAGAGTCTTCACCCAAGAGAATGAGGACAATGGTATGGAATTCAGGGAGACTGTAAGGTTCTCGAGCAAATTGACAAAGAGCAGCTTTAAAAGAGGATAAATCTTCAGGTCAAGATGAATTGTGCCCTAGGCTGCTATGGGAGGCAAGGGAGGAGATTGCAGGGGCACGGACCCAAATTTTCAAGGGAGGTGCCAGACGACTGGAGAATAGCTAATGTGGTTACGCTATTTAAGAAGGGTTGTAGAGATAAACCAGAGAACTACTGACCAGTGAGTCTCATGTCAGTGGTAGGAAAACTATTAGGAAAACTTCTGAAGGAGAGCATCTATCTCCACTTGAAGAGGCAAAGCTTGATCAGGGAAAGTTAGCAAGGCTTCGTCAGAGGGACAGCATGCTTAACAAATTTGACTGAACTTTTTGAGGAAGTGACCAGTGTGTCGACAAGGATAGTGCAGTCGATGTCGTTTATATGGATTTCAGCAAAGCCTGAGGTAAGGTCCCACATGGGAGACTTGTAAAGGTAAATTCACATGGGATACAATCGCGAAGGGACATAGGTTCAAGGTGAGGGGCAGGAGGTTTGGGGGGGATGTGAGGAAACCGTTTTTACCCAAAGGGTGATGATGGTCTGGAATGCGCTGCCTGGGAGGGTGGTAGAGTAGAGTTGCCTCACATCCTTTAAAAGGTATCTGGATGAGCACTTTGCGCATCACATAACATTCAGGGCTATGGGCCAAGTGCTGGCAGACAGGATTAGGTGGGAGTTCAGGTGTTTCTAATGTGTTGGCGCGGACTCGATGGGCCGAAGGATCTCATCGGCAATGTATGATTCAATGAGGCAAAAATATGCAATCTCTTCTATCAACAATAATAAATGAAAGGGTAACACTCCAATATACAGTTAAGTACTGAAGTCCTTACCTAGAGCAACAAAGTGATCTCATTCCAATTTATCCAACGCTAGAGAACAAGGCAACATTTCCATTTTTATTTGAAAGTGTATTGTTAAGTGCTACCAAAGCAGAAAAATAAGAAAAAAAGTGTTAGTCGTCAAAGGCAGTACCCATTAAGAACACTGGGTTTACATTCAGAGATAATAAAACGCTGCTGTCCAAATTGATAAAGCCATATTGATATTTTGGAGGTTCTGCTTTGTGATGCAAGTCTTCCCAGAAGAGAATTCCATTGCATCATAAAGCACAACATCAGTGGTGCACAAAGCTGCCCTCCAGGTAATGCTTAACATAACTGAACACCAACAAGTCACCAAAGAAATGAGGAGATTCAGCACTAAAATTAAAAACTGAACCTTGGTGTAGAGTGCGCTATCAACAAACCAAAAGCAGACTGATTCAGTTGAATGGCACTAAAAGGAGAAAGTAAGCAACAGAATAGTGAACATGCAAGTTGCCGAATTTATTTTCTAAGCTACCAATACTAAACCGAAAAGTAGCAGAAAGCCAGCAAGTAACTTTCCACAGTTTTTGTCTTCCATTTTCCCTATTGAGTCTCAAGGTAGTGGATAAAGTCAGAACTAACATTTTTAACATGCAAAGTTCCGCAAATGAGAAAAAGATGCATAATTATAATTGTGTTTTACGCCCCATTCCTGGGGTACTACAATATTCAGTCTATCACCATAACCAACCTATCGACACATCGAAACAAAGGGAAAGAAAACACCAGCTGATCCAGCAAACCTGCCCATATTCATGATGCCAGGACTATATTGACTAGGCATTTTTTGCAACCCCCAGATGCAGAGCTATCGTCTGGGGGGTGGCAGGGAAGAGTTAAAAAAGTAAACAGAAAATGCCCATGGCCAAAAAGGAATCTGGAAAATTCCTCTCCATCATGACCCCACCCCTGCCTTCTGCAATTAAAAATCCATCCAGGAAACTACATTGACATTACATGACAATCAGCTAAAAAAGAATTCTAGCTTCAGTAAAAAAAATTGTGACAGATGTATTATTTTAACTGCACTTCCTTTAGAACTATAAAACCCGGAATATATGGTGATATGTCATGATATTTGTTTTATTTGTTATTAACACGTGCACACCACCAGCATTTATTGCCCATTCCTGGTTGCGCTCAACGAAGTGGCTGTGAGCTGGGCAATTAGGAATGGCCAATCAATGATGGTCCAGCCAGTGGTACTCACATGCCAAGAACAAATAAAATAAATATTATGGCAACTAAGCATAACATTTACAACAATAACTGAAGGGTTAGAATGCAGCAAAAAATTAAACTATGCATTTTTAAAACCATTTTATACAGTTTATTTCATTACAAGTGTGACCTAAGATTTGAGAGTTTTATGTCTCTGATGAGAACTGACATTTGCACCAGAGCCAATGATGATGGTCAATAATTCTAGACTTCAGGTGCTGCCACCAGTTAAATCATTCAGGTCCTACATCACAACTCAACTATACTTTAAAAATACTTCATTGCCTGTGAAGTGCTTTGAGATGTCCAGTGATCATGATCTATAAATGCAAGTCCTTCTTTCCAGGACACGCTGAATTTCATCTCTTTGAATGTTGTAGCTCGACTGTGGTAAAACTATCTCTTGTGACTGCTACCACAGCTTCAATGGCAATTATAAGCTCACCATAAATGAGAAGGGGAAAAATTTCAAAGAATTATAAAATGTTTACAGCACAGGAGGCCATTCGGCCTACTGGCCTGTCTCAGTTCTTTGCAAGAACCAATTATTTAGTCCCACTTCCCAGTCCTTTCATTGAGGTCCTGCATTATTTTCCTTTTCAGGTATTTATCCAAATCCCTTTTGGAAACATAATGGAATCTTCCTCCACAACCCCTTCAAGCAGTGAATTCCAGATCACAAACCGTGAGGTAAAAAAGCTTTTCATGCCACCTTTGGTTCTTTTGAAATTCACCGTCAGTAAATGTCTTCTGGCTCTTGACCCTTTCCCAACAGGAACAGATGTTTTATCTCGGTTATCTCGTTACGACCACAGCTGATGTTATCGCTGAGCAAGCCAAATCCCAAAGTGAAGTCTGTCTCATTGAACTTAAACTTTAACCATTTTTCTTGAAATTGAGGAGTAAGAGCTTCTGACCTCAAAAGCATAGAACTCCAGTTACACCATTACAATTTTAAAAATTAAAATATTTATTAATAAGAAAAAATACATTAGCACACAAGGTAAAGGATTATTATCTAAATGGAAAGAAATTACAACATGCTGCTGTGCAGAGGGACCTGAGGGTCCTTGTGCATGAGACGCAAAAACCCAGTCTGCAGGTGCAACAGGTGATCAAGAAGGCAAATGGTATGTTGGCCTATATCGCAAGGGGGATAGAATATAAAAGCAGAGATGTCTTGCTGCATCTGTACAGGGCATTGGTGAGGCTGCAGGTGGAATACTGTGTGCAGTATTTGTCCCCTTATTTGAGGAAGGATATATTGGCCTTGGAGGGAGTGCAGAGAAGGTTCACCAGATTGATACCAGAGATGAAGGGTGTTGATTATGAGGAGAGACTGAGCAGATTGGGTTTGTACTCGTTGGAATTTAGAAGGCTGAGGGGGGATCTTATAGAGACCTATAAAATAATGAAGGGGCTGGATAGGGTAGAGATGGAGAGATTCTTTCCACTTAGAAAGGAAACTAGAACTAGAGGGCACAGCCTCAAAATAAAGGGGGGTCAGTTTAGGACAGAGTTGAGGAGGAACTTCTTCTCTCAGAGGGTGGTGAATCTCTGGAATTCTCTGCCCACTGAAGTGGTGGAGGCTACCTCGTTGAATATGTTTAAATCACGGATAGATGGATTCCTGATCAGTAAGGGAATTAGGGGTTATGGGGATCAGGCAAGTAAGTGGAACTGATCCACTTCAAATCAGCCATGATCTTATTGAATGGCGGGGCAGGCTCGAGGAGCTCGATGGCCTACTCCTGCTCCTATTTCTTATGTTCTTAAAAGTCAAACAATTAAAATAGTCTAATAGAACAACTCCCCAGGAAATGCATAGTCAAGAGTACACAATTAAACTACCTTTTTGGCAACAACCCCTTATAGATTTTAACCATAAAAATAGAACATAGAACATAGAACAGTACAGCACAGAACAGGCCCTTCGGCCCACGATGTTGTGCCGAGCTTTATCTGAAACCAAGATCAAGCTATCCCACTCCCTATCATCCTGGTGTGCTCCATGTGCCTATCCAATAACCGCTTAAATGTTTCTAAAGTGTCTGACTCCACTATCACTGCAGGCAGTCCATTCCACACCCCAACCACTCTCTGCGTAAAGAACCTACCTCTGATATCCGTCCTGTATCTCCCACCACGAACCCTATAGTTATGCCCCCTTGTAATAGCTCCATCCACCCGAGGAAATAGTCTTTGAACGTTCACTCTATCTATCCCCTTCATCATTTTATACACCTCTATTAAGTCTCCCCTCAGCCTCCTCCGCTCCAGAGAGAACAGCCCTAGCTCCCTCAACCTTTCCTCATATGACCTACCCTCCAAACCAGGCAGCATCCTGGTAAATCTCCTCTGCACTCCTTCCAGCGCTTCCACATCCTTCTTATAGTGAGGTGACCAGAATTGCACACAATATTCCAAATCTAGTAAATATTACCCAAGTCAAGGAATTGTTGTCACTTTAATAAAGGGAACACCTCATCACTTCTCAGGCTCTTCCATTCTGATGTGGAATTCCAAAAGGAGGTTTCAAAACAAACTATTTCCTGAAACAAGGACTTTCCTGGCTTAACACTGGGTCGCTGCCTCCAATTCTCAGCCTTTTTGGCTGGGTTCAAGCATGAGGTCAGGTGTAATGCCTGTTCTTGTTGGTTTGGATCTAGCATGTCTCCTTTGAAGGGACAGTGAATTGGATTCAATTTGAATTGGTTTTAGGAGCAAGCAAGGAGATGGATGAAGGACCTGCCATGTCTATTCTGTGCACTGGCTTTGTAACTCTGAGAAAGGATTTTTTTAAAATTTAGGACTTTCACAATTTCTCAACATCCCACATAAAGGAGCTAGTCTTCAGGGATTTTTCCAACGGCAACCCAAGTCAGTTAAACATCCCTCTCCTTAAATATATTTTCTCCTTTTTGTCTCAGGTTCCATCGTCTTTGAACACCTCTCTTAACTCAACTTCTCCAAATAGAATAATCTTTCATGTTTTCTATTTTGCCTCAAATTTCAGGTCAATAACATTTAATATACCTTCCCATGTTTACTCAAGGAACCCCTGTAAAGTGCAAATATTTCTTGTCACCTTTGAACTTGCTTTTGAAATTCAACAGCTGAAAAATCAATTTTCTAACTTATCTCAAAATGCAAATTTCAGATCCAATCTATTTACTTGTAATTCAACCCTACCGCAACCTCTCATTACAAATGCACAAACCTAACACCTTTAACCTTTCATCTCTCAGATTTCACAGAGGACCTCTGACCTCTAGTAACCTCCACTGTTTCATTAACCCTGGTCTCTCTCACACACATCTGTCACGTCGTTTGAATAACAGAGAAAAAAATAAAGATTTAGGGGAAAGCGATAGAAAGAATAGACAAATAAAGCACTTTCTTCTTGTACAAATCTGATGAACACTTGCACTGACACACAGAACTGGCATAAAATCCATGAGAAAATGTCCTTCTTGAATTCCCGCCTGCCCCTGGTTTGTGGGAGCCTATTAGGGGTAATGCCCCTAAATAGGGGTAAGACAATTTGCCTAATAGGCATTATCCCTAACGGCAACAAAAAACAAATTTACAGGGCTGGAGATCCTGCTGGTTGTGCTAGTATTTCCAGTGCAACTCTCCCATAACAAGCACCATATTAGATTCAGTACAAATTTATGTAACTGTTTGGAAAGCAGTGTTGGAAACCAGCCCTGCTCACAAAACTGCTCAAAGCACAAATCAAATTAATCGCCATGGTGAGTTTTCACTAATTGCACATATTCACAAGCCCTCAAAGAGGTTCTTAAAATTAAGCTTTTTTCTGAAGTGTGAGGGCACAATTGGACAACTTTCAAAAGCTTTTAAATGTTGCCTTCACACAGTAACAGATTTTACACCAATGATACTTGGAAATGGCCCTGCACATTTTTGAAATTATTTCCAATTATTTAAAATTGCATTACTCTCAGATGGTGAATGAGACACTGATTTTTTTGTAAGATACTTTAGTTCTATTAATGAAGCTGCACTAAGGGCAATTAGGAATGGGCAACAAGTACTGGCCTTGCCGGCAACACCTACATCCTAACAAAGAATTTTAAAAATGCCTCCTAAAACACTTACTACAAATCTACTTTTGAGCCAACTCTCTCCAATTGCTGTCCTTTTCTCCTTTCCTGCATACTCTCCCAGTTTTTCCTGTTATGAAAGTGGTCTGCAAGTGAGTGTTATAACAGCTTGCATTTATATGGCAGCTTTAATTAGTAAAATGGCCCAAGATGCTTCACAGAAGTGTTATCAGACACAATTTGATACTGAACCACCTTGAGGTAGTAGTAATGATAAGCACAAGGTCAAAGAGGTGGAGAGGTAGAAAAATTTAGGGAGGGAATTCCAGAGTTTAGGACCTAAAAGCTGAAGGTATTACCATTGATGGTGGAGTAAGTGGAAGGGGCCAGAATTGGAAGAGTGTAGGTATCTTGCGAGTATTGTAGGCCTGGAGGAAGTTAGGAAAGTAACGGAGAACCACTTCAATAAACAGCTCTGCAATATATTCCTCATGGTATTTTACTTGAATTCTTATTTATCTCCTTTGTTCTGCATTTCAAATACTAACTTTGCCTTCATAATTATTTTGACTGCACCTCATTACCTTTACAACTCAATTAGAGGGCTGTTTATTCCAATCCTCCTGATAAGTCTATCAGTTCCTTTGTTTCTTTTCCATCTCTTGCTCCTTTACTTTTTTTATAACTCATTAGCTGTGTAAGCAGAAATCTCACTTCATTTTACAGATGAGATAAAATGCTACTTAAATGAGTGGAGCTTTCTTTGTCCTTGTTGCTTCAATTTCAAAATATTTTCAAAAGCCTTGAGCTTTCAAATTTGCTTCATATTTTTAAACCTTGGTTTTGCAACTAATACCAACTTGTTTTAACAAGCTATCTTGAAAAGCAGCCCTGCTTATTCCAGATTTCACTGCAAACAATTATTCTCAAGTACATAGAATTCTGAAGAGGCACAAAATGTTCAGATAACAATCTCTTGTCCTCAATTGAATTCCACTTCCCCAAACACACATTTTCACATGAGGCCACTCAATTTCCAACTCTAAAGTTAAAGCTGACAGTAACTCCAACTCAGTTAAAAAAAATCTATATGATCCATGCAACCAAAATCAAAACAAACAAGGAATTTCAATCTGATAAATATTTAAAGTGCTTATAAATAAAGCCAAATTTTAAGTCAACTTTAACTGCAGTGAGAAAAAAGCCCATTGTTAGTTCAGACATTCTCTTTTCCACCTTCTTCTGTCGAGGAAAAGATACAAAAATCTGAGGCCATGTACCAACCGACACAAGAACAGCTTCTTCCCTGCTGCCATCAGACTACCCTGCATTAAGTTGATCTTTCTCTCCACCCTAGCTGTAACTATAACACTACATTCTGCACTTTTTTGTTTCTTTCTCCATGTACGGTATGCTTTGTCTGTATAGCACGCAAAAAACAATACTTTTCACTGTATACTCATACATGTGACAATAATAAATCAAATCAAAAGCTAGCAGAGATGATGGGCCAAATGATGGGCCTGACCTGCTGCAGATTTATATGATTATATATTATATAGATTATGTCAAGATTATCATTTAATAAAATATCAAAGATGTTATTTGCTAAGGAACTTTTCCCAGAACCCAGTACAAACATGAAGCATTCCTAACTTGGGTACAACCAATCCACATCAAATTTGAGACTTTCCAAACTTATTTCACAAAAGATGCTTGCATCTCATCAACAGGACTGGATTTGAACCCAGGTGTTAAAGATGAAAGCCTACTGTCTAACCACAGCACCACACATCGCTCCAAAAATCATTAATGCAAGAAAAAAACATATAAAAAACCAATAATAGACTTTGCTCTAAAATGCTGTGAAAACAAATAAGAAGTCTCACAACACCAGGTTAAAGTCCAACAGGTGTATTTGGTAGCACGAGCTTTCGGAGCGCCACTCCATCAGGACTCACCTCATGAAGGAGTGGCGCTCTGAAAGCTTGTGCTACCAATTAAACCTGTTGGACTTTAACCTGGTGTAGTGAGACTACTTACTGTGCCTACCCCTGTCCAACACCGGCAACTCCACATCGTGAAACAAATAGCAATGGGCACTGGAGGGAATCCTCAACACTGCACTGAAAGTTTCTTAGATGACCTCTTCAAACATTGCAGAACCTCTGTCTGGAAGTTTAACTGGTCATTTGTTCCATTGTTGTTTACAGGGCCCTATGTGCAAATCTGCAGCCATGTTTGTATACATAACAACTTGACCCCACAGAACAGTACAGCTCATCTAATTTTTTAGTATCAACAGAGCTTCAAGTTAGCCAGCCTGTCAATAATTTGACAACCTGACAGCCATCCTCAAAGTATCCTTGGTATCCAATTATTTTCACACTGTGAAGTATCAGACTTTATACATAGAATTTTTAAGAAGTTGATGTTGCAAGTGTAGAGAGCTTTTTTAGTATAATGTATTTGATTCCTGTGGTTAATTCTTGAACTTTTGTTTTTACTGATTCGTCCAATGTGGTGTTAATGTCCCTTATTCTTTCCTCCAGATCAGAAAACACCACAGTGAATTTAACAAACAAAAGAAAAGCTGTTTTCTATGGCAAACGCACTACTTTAGAGACAAAGTTGATGATTTGAGAGAAACCTTAATTGGTAAGAACCTGCTTTTATAAGATGAATTTAAATACATAGTCCATCCAAACTGAAAAGTTGGCTCATGGCAAAAAACTTCTAATCACTGATATTGGGAGTAAAAAGTGGAAGAGATAGCCGGGTTCATTTGGAGGTACATGCTAACACTAGTGATAAGTGCTGTCAGTTTGCACATATTTCTTGAATCTCATGGACTGCTGTGCCTCAGATCCTCATAAAACAGAATGTGCTGTGACTAAAGAACATATAATGGAAAAAGGTGGAGTCTCTAATTAAGAGCTGTCACAAAACCAGTTAAACATACTTGTCAAGTCCTGAAGTGAGCAGAGTTATTATAGCAGAAACTGAATATGTTATCACATTCATAATATTACGAATAAGGAAGGGGATGACAAGATGTTAAAGTGATATATAAGGTTATGTGGAAACACAAACACAGAATTACATAAGGGTTCTAGGAATGAACGCAAAAAACTTGATCGATTTAAAGGTGGTACCCGTTGAGAAGAAATAAGGGATTGGTATATTTATGGATGACTCATCTGGAAATGTAATTATTAGTTCCTGACAGTCATTCCAGGCCAGCATAAACTATAAAGGTAACCTTTGCTGTCTTGCATGACCTCAAACTAGAGGGGCTGGTCAAATAACCGCTGGACCCAGAGATTAGAGAGGTGCAACTGACATTAAATTCTGCCTTTGCTGCTATTGCAAATGCAGACGTCCGGACATTGAGCAAGGACAAGACTGGACTCGGTTTCACTTCCCTGCTCTGACATAGAGAAGGTGCCACCGGCGAGCTGAAGGAAGGAGGTGGGCAGGATGGGGCTTTGGACAGATAGACTTTGTACCAGACCGAGCAGGGAGGGCCGGCGGCTGCTGGGATCCGGGGAGGGAGGCGGGAGACTCACCGGCCGAGGCGCCCGGAGGAAGGGCGGCTTGAGCCGTGGGCCGGGGCTCTCTGTCCCGGGAAGGGTGGCCGGGGCCGAGCTTTCGGCCTGCTGGTTCGAGAGAGGGTGGGAGGGAGCTCCTTCCCGGGGAGGGGGGTGGGTCCCACTTGTCCTTCAGCCGGGGACACGCTGCCGCCGAGCCGCCGCTTACCAACACTGTGGTTCCCCGAGCACAGAATCCACCCGGAGCCTCATTCGCGAGGACCAGGCCCATACTTCCGGTCCCGGCACAAAGATCCGGGTGGAAACCCTCCACCTGAACAATGGGTTCCCCCTGGTCCCTCCCTCAGGATGTGGAGAGAGTGTCCAGAGCTGAGAGACACACACAAGCTTCTATCAATCCTGCTGCTGTGTTTCACTGGGTTTCTTCTTCAAACAACCCAATTTGCCTAAATCCTGAGAGAAATGTAGAAATTCAGTGTCCTTTATCCATAACTGTCATGATGGGCAAATGTTAAAAGTGACATTTGCTTTAATTTATTCAAGGGAATCAGATCTATTTTAACATCTCGGTGCTTATTTTTTAATGTGAGGAGAAAATGGTTTATTATTGGTTACCCAAGAGTGAAAATTCATTTAAAAATATTTCAGCGACTTTGGAACTTCGGTTTATCTCCTATTTGCATCATCAATTCTGTGACATTGTTCCCCAGCTCACCACCAGCTTCAGGAACAATGGGGGGGCGATTCTCCCAAAAGTGCTGAATTGGTGGGAAAATGGTTCTAGATCATGACTGTTTTTTCAGTGCAGCTTCAGACCTGAATCTCCCCACTCTGTGCACTGCAGAGGTCACAATCGGGAATCTCATTAAAAACCCAGGGGCGCGGGACCTATTCACGCCGGAGTTTGACAGTTCTGGAACTCTGCGCTGGATCGCTCAATCGCTGGCCAGCCAGGGACCCCCGCAGTGTTGCCCCTCCAGCCCCACCCCCCCCCCCCCCCACCCATGGCCCGATTGTGGCCCCCACAACAATTCCTGGGCCAGCCCTGACCCCCCCACCCCTGGGGTGCCCCGATGTCCAGCCTACCCCCCAAGCAGTGGCGATCCCCTCACCCCGGCAGAACCCCCCCCCCCCCCCAGCCTCCTGGTCAGATCAATCCTCGTGCAGAGTGGCAGCGGAACCCCCCACCAATCGTTCCTTGGCCCTGCCCAGAATAGGTCATGCCCCTTGGCACTGCCCGATGCGTGGTGGGCAGTGCCACCAGGCACATGATGTATACAGACACATGAACATATTATGCCTGGGCATGGGCACTTTGCCCTTTGGGCAGTGCCAGGGGGCACAGGCTGGCACTGTCAGGGTGCCCATGCCCAGGGAGCACAACCCCCCCTGCCGCCTGACCTCCCCTGATTGCCCCCCCTTCACTCTGGCGGGGTCTGCCGCTAGTTCCTCGAACATGGGGAGCCACTCTAAACATTGCCGGAATGAAGTACCCTGGTGAAGTGGGAGATGCTATCGGGGCCGGCACAGAATGGATAATCACATTGAAATTACATTTAAATACATTTAAAACATATTCAAATTACCTCACGTTCCGCCGGACTTCTGCATGTTCCCGGCGGTGCCATTTTTTCCCAGTTGGGAGATGCACATGGGTCATAAATACTCGCGGGGAACCCGTGAAATGGCCGACACGCGCATCTCCCAACCCGACCTGCCAGAAAAGTTGCGGGTCGCAATGGGAGAATCGGGCCGGTAGTTACAATACATTTGGTCCCTTTTTCCAACTGATTGATATAGATTATAAAGAGTTGAGACACTAGCATTGATCCCTGTGGCACTCCACTGCTTAGAACTTGGCAACCTGAAAAAGACTCATTTTTTCCTACATTCTGCTTCCTGTTAGTTATCTGGTGTAGTAACCTCTGATTGGCACCTTATCAAATATCTTTTGGAATTCTAAGTACACCACATCTACAGGTCTTCCTTTATCTACCTTGCTTGTGGCTTCCTCAAAAGACTCTAAAAAGTTAGTTAAAAATGAATTCCCTTCCATAGGAACAGGAGTAGGCCATTCAGCCCATCGAGCCTGATCTGCCATGAGATCATGGCTGATCTGTGGCCTAACATCATATACATGCCTTTGGTCCATATCCCTTAATACCTTTACTTAACAAAGATTTATCACTATGATCATGATCACGATGATTTTCCAAGTATCCTGCTATAATCTACTCAATAATGAATTCTAACAATTTTCCTATGATGGATATTAGATTAACTGACCTGTAGATTCCAGCTTTCTGTCTTCTTCCTTTCTTAAATAATGATTTTACATTAGCTTTTGTCCAACCTGCTGGTGCCCTTCCAGATTCTAATGAATTTTGGAAGATTATAACCAACGCATCTACTTTCTCTGCAGCCATTTCCTTTAAGACCCTCAGAAGCAGGCTAACTTGTCCTGGGGATTTGTCAGCTTTTAAAGTTTGGTAGTTTTCCCGGCACCTTTTCCCTGATGACGGTGGTTGTTTTAAGTTTCTCCCTCCTGTTCACCTCTTGATTTTCCAGTATCTTTGGGAAATTTTCTAATTATTCTATGGTGAAGTCTGACACAAAATACCCGTTCAATGCCTCCTACATTTCCATGTTTTTCATTATCATTTCCCCAGATTCACAATCTTGAGAACCAACACTACCTTTTAGTTGATCTTTTCCTGTTGAAATACTTGCAGAGAAACACTGGGTGAGATTTTGAGCCCGTGTTTACCATCTGCAGGGATAGCAGTGCAGGCTCAACTCAAATTAGGTTCGCGCCCTTCCCCAGCTTGTTCCACAGAACTCTGCTGGCGATGTTAGCAAGATCACGTTTTTTGATTTTGAGCTAACATCACCGGCGGAGTAATGTGAACACGTCGGGGAAGGACGCAAACCTAATTTGAATGCATCAGCGTATCATTTGCGAGTGCTCACCCCGGATATTGAGCCCGCATCTTCTTGTGGCACTGCTGCCCCATCCTCTTATGACCTTTCAAACAGAAAGAGCACCGTGCTCACAAAGAGATGATCGAATGCACTTAGCTGGAACATGACTAAACCAAAGTTCTTTCCTCTTCAAAAGGAGCAGAAAGAATAATATTGGATCATTTCACAAGAAGATTGTGCTATGATTTAAAGCAGTGGTTCACAAACTTTTTTCACTGGGCTGCACTTTCGGAATAAAGATTTGCTCGCGCCACACCAAATCTTTTATTGATAAGAAATATATTCAAAAACAAAAAAAAAACTCCTAGCAGTGCTTGATTCATAACATAGAACACAACTACTTTATAATATGATCATGGGACATCCAGAAAGTATAAAACAATGCTTGTTTAAACCATGTTTAAATGTTTCTTTGATTGTCCTTGAATCTTCCCACCACACTTGCCATCCTCTCTCGCCGCACCAGTGTGGCGCGCCGCACCCTTTGGGAACCACTGATTTAAAGAAATCTAATGTCCTTGAGGGAAGGAAAGCTGCCATCCTTACCTGGTCTGGCCAACATACGACTTCAGATCCACAGCAGTGTGGTTGATTCTTAAATGCTGTCTGAAATGGCCAAGAAAGCCAATCAATTCAAGGGCCAGGCAATGTGCTGATCTGGCCAGCGATGTCCCGATCCAATAATGACTTTTTAAAATAAATCAGCCCAGACAACACAGACAATGCAGAAACCCTGGTTGATGTTGTAGAAAGATGCTGCAGCTGAACTCTTGAGAACCTCCAGACCTTGAAAGGACCTTAAGCGCGAAGAAAGCCCATTAGGAACCTGGAAAGAGAACAGTCCTTCGGGTCCCAAAGTTACAGAGAGAAGGAGCCAGAGGATTTGGGGACTTCAGCACCAGTAGAGGGCACCAGAACCAAGAAAGAGATTGATAGAGAAAGACAGCCGAACCTGTTACACATGTGAAATTTTCCACATTCACGCCCTGCTGCAAGCAAGGATGGAGAATTTGGCGCTCAGCCAAATCACCATCCACTGCAGTGAGACCAGAGAATCCCACTCATGTGAATGGCCAGAAAATTCTGGCCAACATTGGAGGCGTCAAGTAAAAGTCTGCAAAGCCTGGAGAGAAATTGGGACATGGTACTCAAATTTTCAACTATATATTTCGCTGTATTTGAAATTAAAATGAAGTAACCACAAAAATGAACTGAAAGTGTTCAATATGAGGAATTATTTGAAGTTTATCTGATGGCTTAAGTGAGAGTTGTTTTGAACAGTTAATTAGCAATTAATTAAAAGAATTGTGAATTGATTCTAGTCCCCTGATTCGAAGTCTCTGTCCTTCAGCAGTTAGACCATTACATAAATCAAGACAGGATATAACTTTGAGCCGTGAAAAAACAATGAAGAATGATAGACCAGCACACTTGCTAGTAATGCAGTTGTGAAATGCTTCCCCTCCAGGTTCCGGCCTTCCAGGAGACACCTGCCAAGGTCATTACATGCAACAGGGTGTGGAAGTCAGCTACTCCTCTGGTAAAGTGGGCTGGAAGATCGGAACTCAGAAATTCACCGGTGCAAATCGCGCTTTCTAAGTCTCTCCGGACTTTGAGCACGTGTCACCATTCCCACAAAGGAGAACGTGGGCTCAAAATCATCGCCATTGACCGGGACATTCCAGTCCCAACAGTGGAGGTTTAATGGTGGGCGTTGGTGAGGGCATTGTGGAGGAAAATGATGAATCGGTTTACCACTGGCATGAAAGGCGGTGCTACCACGTATCATGGTGAGTCGCCAATCTTGCCAGAGGCCACGTGAAGCCAGTTGCATCCCATTAATGGGATGCAGATGAAGCCCTGTAAGGGAGGAATCCTAATAGGTTAGTAAGAGTTTTAAACCATTAGGCATTACGGCACTGATAGAACTACCAGCATTAAGTTAGATAAGTTTTAAAACAGGCTTATGAGCTAACAAGAAAGCAGTTTACACAGATATGAGATACAGTGAAAGATTTAAACAAGCGATTATGATTTTAAAACACATATGCTGATATCATGAATGTATTAATGCATTTTTTAAGGTATATTGTTCACTTTAGCCAAGGCAATTTGCTGCAAAGCATCATGGTGAAGGGCATTAGGACAAAGCCATATTCTAAGAGAATGTTAAGGCCTTGAGAATATGCAAGATTTATCAGTTGAGTTTCGGATGGCGAGAACATTTTAGAATATTTAATCATATTTCATGAATAGGGTTTATCTATTGACCAGATAAGCTAGATGCATACCTAGACATGGAGTCATGTGTTAATCTGGTTTGGCAGTGACCAATAGTGGAATTCATGGGAACTTTCATTTGAACTTGGGCTAGCGTCTGAGATTACTAGGCAACACGGGAAGTGGGTCAGCCAAGACCAGGAGTTAGCTTCCGGATTCTATGGACGAGTAAAATGCCATTATGCCAGAGGGTAAGATGCAATTGCCTAAGGTATATGACAGGTATTATTGTTGATTTGTGTATATTGAAGATGAATGATTTAAAGCTAATGAAAGTAATTGGTAAGAAAACCTATAATTGATCTGTTTTGAATTGTGTACATCGAATTTTATTGGCAAGGTCTATCTCAGAGCTGTCTTGACCCTTTGATGGTTTCTCTTAACGGCTGCTGGTCTAAATAAAAGCTATATCTTTGAACTGAGACACTGGCTTCAAGAGTATTGTATTGTCTGAAGATTCAGCAGTACCGGCCACCAACAAGCCCCAACCGGAATTGTCCTCCCATCCAATTACCTTTGCCATCAGCAGGTTATCACACCAATACGGACCATTTCCAGACCAACATGGCGTGGACATGTTGGAAATCAGTTTGGGGCAGCTTGTGAAGATCTGCAGATGGAGGCTTCCAGCGACTGTGGAACCTGGAACACCACATGCCACAGTAGGTGATAGAGCATCAACACGTGGATCTTCTCACTGCAGGAGATTCCCGGATGTGGATCTTCTCACTGCAGAGATTCCCGGAAGTGGATCATCTGGTGGTCGGTTGCAGTCGGTTGCGGATGGGGGTGTGGGCAGGGTTGTTGGGCATAGAAGATGTGCAGGTGTGAATGGGTATGGAGGGGAAGAGTGGATAAGTGTTCAGAAGGAGGGGTTTATAGTGTCAACTGATGAGTCCTGGGGGTGCACACATCAACATTCTCCAACTCCTCCCTGACAAGATGTCGGCAACTGTCCTCACCATTGGAAATAAGACAGAAACCTTCGAGGTCAACACTAAAGTCAAGCAGGGATGTGTCATCATCCTCATCCTTTTCTCCATTTTCATTGCCACATCTTTCGCCATGGACAGGAAACTTTTCAACCTCAACTGGTTGAAATCCAAAAGGAAAATGATACTGACATCTCTGGATGTCTAGTATGCGGATGACATTGCCATCTCTGCTTTCTCGGAAGAAAGTCTCCAGATCGTGCTTGATGCCTCCGTGGAAGCATACCAAAGAATCAATCTCAGCTTCAACCTCAAGAAGACTCAAGTCCTTTACCCACCTGCCCCAGGACAAGATCCAGTCTCCCCCTCCATCAAGATCAACGGAAAAACTTTACCAAATGTGGAACATTTCCCCAACCTGGGAGCCACCTCTCCTCGAAGGCTGACATTGATGTGGAGATTCAACAGCTTATCCAATTCGCGAGCACAACTTTCGGACACCTGAGGATGAGAGTCTTTGACGATCATGACATTCGTGCTGACACCAAGATTCTCATGTACAAGGCAGTTATCCTCCCAATTTTTACATATGGCTCAAAAACTTGGACTACATACAGACATCTCCTCAAGGCCCTGGAGAAGGACCATCAACGCGGACTGAGACAGTTCTGGTGTCGATGACTTTCCAGGTGGAGTCCAACATCTTCCAGTTCCACTCCCCGCCCCTCCTGTGACCCACTATCCCCCCCACCCCCACCCTCCTGGTGGTCTCCTCCTTCCATCCTTAGAGTACAAGACACTCCTCCTGGCCCCCACTGCATTGAGCCGCACACCGAGGGAAGTGGCAGTGGGCTGGAGCTCCCTGGAGTCGCAGGGCCTTCTCCTCCTTCCATGGTAGGTTTGTGACAAAGAAGTTGATGTCCAGGCACCTTTTTAAATATGGCAACCAGGTATGATAGCGGGATGTGCGTCAGCCAGCCTGCCCAACTACACAATACACCAGAAAACCCCCAACATATAATTAATGAGCACAAATTCTCACTGGGCTCCAAGGCAGGGAACGCTCCCAGTTCCACCCCAGCCATGGGATTCAGGCCCAGAATGGAAAATCCTGGTCATTATCTGTTCAATACAGCACACCTTTATGTTCAATCTTTGCATCTACCTTAACTCAGGGTCAGCATAGGAGGGACACAGTTGCATGTGTGAGCACAGACAGGAAGTGTCTTTACCTATCTTCCGAATAATAATTGGATCAAAATCAGAAGCAGCCAATGTATTTTTTTTTTGTTTTCTCTGTTTCTTAGTCCAGAGACATTGATGTCAGCTACAGTTCCGAAATCCAGCCGCAGCTCAGGTGAGCTCACTCAACACAGGCCAGGGATCAAACTTATCTGAGAATGTTCAGTTAATTTTGTACCAAATTTGCCCCAAGACATTGCAAGTTCATTGTTATAAGTCATGTTATCTGCACATTCAGCTCTGCATGATACAAGGCATTTTAACAGAGAGATTGAGGGACAAAGAGTACATGGGCACAGACTGTACATTGCTATTTTCAGTTTAGTGACAAATTGAAGAGTGTATGAAGTTTCTGTTTGGGGCTGTTATCGACAGCTGTGGCTTTGTTATTTGTATAAATATTGGCCTTAATCCAAATCCAAACCAAATACATGTTTGTCATTCATCATTATCAACATTCTAATAAAAGCCAAAATGTTTACTGAATCTTCATGAGTATTATTGCTTCACAAATTGGAAGATTACCTTGTGGTCTACCTTTTCGACCAGCATAATGTCGACATTGGAATGCTGATGAAGAAAGATTCAAACTTAACACTCATTTGTAGTCTCAGAAATACATAAGAATGAGACTTTTAGCTCCTGTTTTGCATGCAACTATGTTTCTAGTTGGCAGGGTGGAAGTTGAGGAATAGGACTTTCTAATTGTGGATTTTGATGTTGGCACTTCCTTCTAAAACATAACTTTTTGGGTAATTATCTCCACCCTTGCAATTCTGAAGGTTGCTTCTTTTCCATTCTCAATGCATCCTTCACCATTACTACTTCATCATCGAATCATAGAATCACTACAGTGCAGAAAGAGGCCATTTGGCCCATCGAGTCTGCACCAACCCCAGACAGTGCATTCCACCCAGGCCCTATCCCCACAACCTCACGTATTTAGCCCGCTAATCCCCCTAACTTGTACATCTTGGCACAATAAGGCAATTTAGCATGGCACCTAACCTGCAAATGTTTGGATTTTGGGAGGAAATGGAGCACATGAAGGAAGCCCACACAGACATGGGGAGAACATGCAGACTCCACACAGTCACCCAAGGTCAGAATTCAACTTGGGTCCCTGGCGCTGTGAGGCAGCAGTGTTAGGCGCTGTGAGGCATGAATGCTAACCACTGTGCCACCGTGCCGCCCTTTACTCCAATCAAAGTTAGTTTCATCAATTGGAGAGCTTCAATGTTAAATGTTTCACTTTCTGAAACCCAAAAAGTTAAGCACTGAATGCAAAAGTTGACATTCCACATGTTTAAATCTGATGCCACATGCCAGACCCACTTGACACTGGCTGTTGCTTTAAACTGGGTGAAAAAATGAGCCTACAAGGAGGTTGACTCCACTTGGCACTTGCCAACCTGTGAGGTGGGTGAGTCTCTGCAGGGGAAGTCTGTGCACTTCATATCCAGCAAACAAAACTTTAACTGTATGATTTCTCAGTAGTTTGATTTCGAACATGTTGATGCATTTCTACAGACATCAAGCTGGAGAGAAAATGAATCATGGAATCCTACAGTGCAGAAGGAAGCCATTCGGCCCATCGAGTCTGCACTGACCACAATCCCACACAGGCCCTATCCCTATAACCCCATAGCTAGTCTCCCTGATGCTAAGGGGCAATTTAGCACGGCCAATCCATCTAATCCGCACATCTTTGGACTCTGGGAGGAAACCGGAGCACCTGGAGGAAACCCACGCAGACATGGGGAGAATGTGCAAACTCCACACAGTCACTCAAGCCAGGAGTCGAACCCAGGTCCCTGGCGCTGTGAGGCATTAGTGCTAACCACTGTGCCACTGTGCCACCTTCATCATAATTTGTGTTGCCTTCTTTGCAAACAATACCCTCAGACCTATTTAAATTCTCCATTGATTAAAATGTTTGTTCTTGTTACCACTCATGCTTGTTATTCCGTAGTTTACAGATTTCAGTTGCCAACATGATCAGCATCTGTGGTGACTGTCCCTTACTTTGCTGTGTTGCAGGGACAATCACCACATCATCTTACACAATTTTTTGCAAAAAGTACTATCTATAGGTTAACTTGGAGTGTTTGCTGAACAAGCTGATGTGACTTCTACCACTCAATCCCAGTGTCTAAGAAGTAGAACAGTCTGTACCTTGGCACTTAGCTAAAGGCCATAATGATTGTCAAAATTGACCCATTATTTGAAGAGGCAATCACTTAAGAACTTAGGAGGAAATTAGTTGGTAATGTATTATGGTATGCTGCAATTCTACTTTAATGTTGAATGTTAGCAATGAATTTGCCTTTCATTGAGAAAGAAATATATTACAAAGATTAAGAAACTCCAGTTCCAGTGGTTAACTTGTATTTCAATGCCTCAAAAAATTATAGTTCATGTATGCAACATACAGCATATAGAACATTCATGACCCAGCTTCGATTGACTAAAAACTCAGGCCATTGAGTAAAAGAAAAGAGAATCAATAACCATGTTTTTATTAAACTTACCTCTTGTGGGATTACAAACCCACTGATGGTTTTGTTTTGCCATTTTTCCCCCTTCTTTCTTGCCCAAAAGTGCTGACTTACGCTGGTCAGTACTTCCATGGGCATTAGGTGTCTGGAGCAAATGGAAACTCTTCATGTGCAAAACCAGAGAGTGAGCACTGGGAAGTTATTTAAGTTTGGGTGGCATTATAAAACTCAACAACCACATATGTGCAATTTCCACTCGAGCTCAGCAGTTTGAGCTTTGGTTGGGTTCCGAGCTCAGGGCATTGTGTCCTCGTCCATGCATTTGTTACTGTAGTCTTGACTATTCTAGTCCCTCCTTGGCCAGCCTCTGTAAACCCTATTTTCCAGCCTCTGTGAACTGAGGTACCCAAAATCCTACTGCCCGTACCCTGACTTGCACCAAGTTCATCATCTCCATTGGCGTCTGCTCCAGCAACACCTTAACTTTAACATTCTAACCTCTTGTGTTCAAATCTCTCTGTTTCTGTGTAGAATATCATTTGCAGAGTCAGGCATTAAACGTGCACCTACTTCTAGGGGGTAATTGTACATGCAGGTCACTCCATTCCATGGGCTTAAAGATGAGACCAGTCTGACTACTTCAGTGCACACACAGTGACCAAGCTTTGCCATCTATTGCAGCCTGACTCACAGGTCGGTCCAACTGGGATAGTTGTCAATGTCACAGTGACCTTATTTTTTACACCACAGGACCCTGCTAGTGCAGGGATGTCTGGCTTATACGTCAATTCACTCTTGCGTTCAACAAGTGAAAGCCATAATCGATCTGGGAAATAGTTTGCAGGGGAAGGAGGAGACACCAGCTGGAAAGGGCTCCAGCCCTTTACCTCTGGCAGGCTTCTTGAGTGCAGGAAAACTATGTAGCCATCGGAATTCTACAATGACAACACCAATACATAAATAGACAGAAAGACAGTGGTTAAAAAAAAAAGGGGGGCGGCATGGACAAGTTGGGCTGAAGGGCCTGTTTTCATGCTGTAAACCTAACCTCTATAAAGGATGTCTGCTCGATTGCTGTGTTCGTGTCGGTGATTACTTAGCAAACAATGTCATTCTGCATGTTAATGGCCAACACCTCGGAGGTGCCTACATTTCAGCAACACTAAGTACTTCTGCAATTTTGAGGAAAGAAATATTAAATTAGTTGATCTTTTTTAAAGTTTCTTATATTTCATGGCCTTCCCCATAATAATCCGTGCCCTGAGCCAATGGGTAGTAATGGGAAAGAACTGCTTCCCTTATAATGTGGCCATAATTTCTCTGTATGTATTGCAAATGGACAAGATCCCTTTCGGCATTGCAAATTCAAAAACCAATTCCCTGTTTAATTTTCAGGAAGAAATAAAAAAAACACTTCAATGTCTCCAAGAAATTCTCTTTAAAAGTTTGTTTTTGCAAAGGCCTCAGTGGAGATGTCCACCGTGTCCACGTGCATCATCCAATTCCTCCTCTGTAACAATGTAACTTCTGAGTCACTATAATGGATGTTATCGTGGACATGTTAGTCCACACAGATGCCACATATAAATATTCTCTGAGGGACATCAGTAAGTAGTTTATGGGCTGGATTGAATGCATCACACCGCAATGGGAATCAAGGTGCTCAGGCCTATTTAATCATTGGAAAGGCCCCATGTCAGTCTCCCGATGCCAGCAAATCCTCCGGCGAGTAAGTCAGTGGGCAGGAACGGCTGATGTGGGATTCCCTACTGCAGCAACAGGATCTTACTTAGGCTCATTAATGAGTCAATTGATACCAATTATCCATGATTATCCACAATTAGTGGCAGCTCCAAGTTTAAATAGTGGGTGTATGGCTTATCCTTGCCTTCGGATGTGCACCCAGCAACTCCTGTCAGGTGGCTAAGGGGTGCGGCTGCTGAAAGCCATCCCACTGCAGTTGACTCCGATCTCCTGTTCCCACCTGATGTGACCCCATTCCACGATCCCCATCCTGCCTTTACTCACCATTGGTTTGGGATCCCACCATGATGCTGCAAGCACTGGTGGCATGAAGAGATGCCAGCCAGGATTGCATTCATGCAGTGTTAATGTAAGCCTTACTTGTGACTAATAAATAAATGTTTTGGGCAGGAATTCCATTGCTGGGGATCTCAGTCAAAGGGAAGCCCGAGCTGTGGCCATTCGAGTGCCTGAAAGACATCTGATTCTGTCAGACTTCCCCCACAGTGTGTTGCCAGCCGAAAAATATCTTTTGAACTTGGTGCCACTAAAATAATGGACTTTATTTCTTCTTTCTTGGCGCATAGCCAGCAGAATCATATAACCCCACATATCTACCCTGTGTCAATTTAGCATGGCCAAATTTAAAAGAATTGTCCAAATTTGCACTTCTGTGTGAATGACTGCTTCTAAAGAATTAAGCAGCTGCAGTGCATTATTGTTTTAAAGCAGATTCAATTTGATTTGATTTATTATTGTCACATGTATTAGTATACAGTGAAAAGTATTATTTCTTGTGCGCTATACAGACAAAGCGTGCTGTTCGTAGAGAAGGAAAAGAAAGGGTGCAGAATGGAGTGTTACAGTCATAGCTAGGGTGTAGAGTCCATAAGAGTTAAAGTAGAGTTTTAAAAGCATGGAACAAGAGTAAAAGATAGAATTAGAGGGTCTACTGGGCACAGCTCACAAGAAGTCACCACACTCCGGCGCCATCTTGTTTAACAAAGGATATCAATGTCCCAAGAATTAGCTATTAATGTTTAATTCTGTGAAAAAAAACTTTGCTTCTATGTGTAGCTACCTAAGTAAAGAAACTACAAATCATGATTATTAAAGGGTTATTGACAATAAATAAGATGTCAACTATGGCTCAGTTGGTAATACCCTCGCCTCTGCACCGGAGGTTGTGCATTTAAATCCCACTCCAGGTCTTGAACACAAAAATGAAGGTTGGCATTCCAGTGCGGTACTGAGGGAGCACTGCACTGTCAGGGGTGCTGTTTTTCAGACTAAGTGATATAAGACTAAGACCCAACGACAGTCATGGGTAGATGTCATGAGATCCCATGGCACTGTTATGAGGAAGAGCTGGGGAGTTATCTGGTCATTATCACATTGCTGTGTGTAGGAGCTTGCTGTGTGCAAATTGGCTGTCGTATATCTCACTTCATGAATATACATACGAATTAGGAGCAGCAGTAGGGTATTCATCCCCTTGAGGCTGCTCCACCATTCAGTAAGATCAAAGCTGATCTGATTGTAACCTCAACCCCGCTTCCTGCCTATCGCCAATAACTTTTCACCCCCTTGTTAACCAAGGGCCAAATGGCCTACTCCTGCCTCTATTTTCGATGTTTCCATCTTTATATGTAAAAATTTCTCTAGCTCTGCCTTAAAAGTATTCAAAGACTCTGCTTCCACTGCCTTTTGAGGAAAAGTTCCAGAGACTTACAACCCTCTGGGAGAAAACATTTCTCCTCATTACTTAATTTCAAAAACATTTAATTGGTTGCGCAAGCACTTTGAGATGTCTGGTGGTTCGGAAAGGTGCTATATAAATGCAAGTTAAACTTTAATTTTTTTTTAACGGTTGTACATCTATCATTTGCCCTCACCTACTGTCCCATTTTGATCGTTCCTGAGTCAATGTGGAAATTAGTTGATTCCCACCATTACACTTTACCAGTGAGGTAAGACTCCCACGGTCTAAAAGACGTGCTGGTTCAGTGAACAGGCGCCGGGCTGTGGCGACTAGAGGAATTTCACAGTAACTTCATTGCAGTGTTAATGTAAGCCTTACTTGTGACTAATAAATAAACTTTACTTACTTGAAGGGAGGATTGTAATCGGAAAAAGATACTGTACTTTATTTTGTTATTATTATCCAGAATGGAATAATTAGCACAGGTTTATTTGGTATCACGAGCTTTCGGAGCGCTGCTCCTTCATCAGGTGAGTGATGAAGGCGCCTGAGGAAGAAGCAGTGCTCCGAAAGCTCATGATTTCAAATAAACCTGTTGGACTTTAATGTGGTGTTGTGAGACTTCTTACTGTGCCCATCCCAGTCCATCGTCGGCATCTCTACATCATGGCTACCTCCTGAATAGCAACTGTCTACACTCTGTGACATCGCATTCTTTGTTACAGTTATAGCAACTACAATATTATTAATAATAGTATCCAAATAGAACCAGAAATTCAAATTCTAAAAGCAAAACAGTAGGAACAAACTCACTAAGCATGTTTATAATTCTAGCCAACTTGTCTATAAAATTTGCTATTTAGCATAAAGTGATGCGCTGGTGAGATTTGCTTAGGTTTCACAGAGTGAGGCACTACTAAAAAAGAATGAAATAACTATTTAATAGAACTTCAGCAGTGTTTCCCCTTTCTCCCCATGTATGGTTGTGCCTGGCTTATATTTGTTAAAATCCATTGTGGCACGATTGAAGGAGGAAAACTCATTACATGGAACATATAGGTTCAGATCCATTCCCCAACTCCATGGTAAGAGTTTTAACAACACCAGGTTAAAGTCCAACAGGTTTATTTGGTAGCAAATACCATTAGCTTTCAGAGCGCTGCTCCTTCGTCAGATGGAGTGGAAATGTGCTCTCAAACAGGGCACAGAGACACTGTGCGGCACGGTAGCACAGTGGTTAGCACTGCTGCTTCACAGCTCCAGGGTCCCGGGTTCGATTCCCGGCTCGGGTCACTGTCTGTGTGGAGTTTGCACATTCTCCTCGTGTCTGCGTGGGTTTCCTCCGGGTGCTCCGGTTTCCTCCCACAGTCCAAAGATGTGCGGGTTAGGTTGATTGGCCAGGTTAAAAAAAAAAAATTGCCCCTTAGAGTCCTGGGATGTGTAGGTTAGTGGGATTAGCGGGTAAAATATGTGGGGGTGGGGGTGGGGGTGGGGGTAGGGCCTGGGTGGGATTGTGGTCGGTGCAGACTCGATGGGCCGAATGGCCTCCTTCTGCACTGTAGGGTTTCTATGATTCTATGATTCTATGATTAGAATGCGAATCTCTACAACCAACCAGGTCTTAAAGATACAGACAATGTGAGTGGAGGGAGCATTAAGCACAGGTTAAAGAGATGTGTATTGTCTCCAGACAGGACAGCCAGTGAGATTCTGCAAGTCCAGTCCATGATTTCCACTCCATCTGACGAAGGAGCAGCGCTCCGAAAGCTAATGGTATTTGCTACCAAATAAACCTGTTGGACTTTAACCCGGTGTTGTTAAAACTCTTACTGTGTTTACCCCAGTCCAACGCCGGCATCTCCACATCCCAACTCCATGGAGCAGTGTGCCACAGCATTCTGCAGAGTGGCTTCAGCAAAACATTGGCGAAACATTGCAAAAACATTTATTATCATAAATCTCAGAAGGCATGGATGATTGAAGGGTGTTCCCCTTGGGTGTGCCCTGTATTTGTTGAACCTCACTCAACCAATACATAGACTGTGTGTGGTAAACCACTGTTATCTGTTATCTGTTGTGGTTAACCACTGTTAGTATCTGTTATTACCTGTATATGTAGCACACCCCTGTCGGCTCCACCCAAGACTCCTCCCCCTGGTCCGGGTATAAAGGCGATGGCTCCTCCCCCTAGCCTTTAGCACCGACCAGATCTCCGGCAGGGATGGCTCCAAGTTCTTGTTAATAAAAGCCTATTAATTCTTGCATACAAACTAGTCTTTGCTTGATTGATGGTGCATCAATTTTATTAACAAGATTTTAAAATGGAGCAGATGTTAAAACCCGACAGATTGAATCTGGATCCTCAAACTGCAGGAGCGTCAAACACGTTTGATCATTGGCTGAAATGCTTCGAAGACTACATCGACGCCTCCACTGCTGTCCGTACGGATGCCGACAAACTACGAGTGCTCCACGGCCGGGTAAGCGACGTAGTATATTCTATGATTCGGGAAGCTGAAAATTACAAGGATGCCATCGAACTTTTAAAGGGCCGGTATAACAAACGGCCTAATGAAGTTTACGCAAGACATCTCCTAGCTACGCGCAGACGGCAGCCAGGAGAATCGGTTGACCAATTCCTGCGCGCGTTGCGACTGCTTGCCCAGAACTACAACTGCAAGACTGTGACTGCCACCCAATACACAGAGGACTTAATCAGTGATGCCTTTGTCACGGGCATCGGGACGACCTATATCCGACAACGGCTACTGGAACAGGGTGCGCTGGACTTAAAGAAAACTGTGGAACTGGCCGAATCCTTAGAGGTGACCTCCCAATATCTCGAGGCCTACTCACCTGACCACGTGGGCGCATCGTGGACACCGCAGCCGTCGCTACCCCTGTACTCGGGAGGGCCACAGACCTACGCCGCACCACATTTCACCGGTGATCTGACCGCTGCAGCAGCCTCTGGAGGCCCGAAGTGCTACTTCTGCAGCCTGGGTGAGCACCCCCGACAACGCTGCCCGGCGAGGGAGTCGTTCTGCTCCGCGTGTGGGAAGAAGGGATACTATGCCAAAGTCTGCCGTAAGTCCACCTCCAAATCCACGAGCGCCGCATGTGACCCACGGGGGCCGCCATCTTGGACGACACAGGCCGCGTGCGACCCGCGGGGGCCGCCATCTTGGATTACCCCGGCCGCGTGCGACCCGCGGGGGCCACCATCTTGGACGACTCTGGCCACGTGCGACCCACGGGGGCCACCATCTTGGATGATTTCGGCCGCGAGCGACCAGCAGGGGCCACCATCTCCTACCTCATCTGCCCCCTATGGCTATCTGCAAGATTCAACGGTGGCGTTGGTTACCCTGGACCAGTCCAAGCCTCATCAACTCACCAAGTCCATGATGGACATCGAGGTAAACGGGCACAGGGAGCATTGGTTGTTTGACAACAGGAGTATGGAGAGCTTCATTCACCCTGATACGGTGCGTCGATACGCCCTTTCCGTGCAGCCCGTCAAGCAAACGATCTCCATGGCATCGCAGTCCCGCTCTGTAAATGTCCTCGGGTACTGCATGGTGACCCTGAAGGTGCGGGGCACAGTATACGATAGCTTCAGGCTCCTCGTGCTGCCACATCTCTGCGCTGCGGTACTCCTGGGGCTAGATTTCATGACCCATCTGAAGAGTGTCACTATACAGTATAATGGGCCTTTTCCCCCGCTCTCCATCTGCAGTCAGCGGCGTCTAAATTGCCCACCGCGCACCACCTGCAGTCTCTCGACCCTTAAAATCGCCCCTCCCTCCTTGTTTGCGAATCTCACTCCTGACTGCAAGCCATCGCCACCAAGAGCAGGCGGTATAGTGTTGGAGACAGGGCCTTTATCAGGTCCGAAGTCCGGCGGCTCCTCAAGGAAGGGATCATCGAGGCCTGTACCAGCCCCTGGACAGCACAAGTGGTAGTCATTAAGACTGGGGAGAAACACAGAATGGTCATTGACTACAGTCAGACCATTAATCGATACACGCAGCTGGACGCGTATCCTCTTCCCCGCATATCTGACATGGTCAATCAGATTGCACAATATCGGGTGTTCTCCACCATTGACTTGAAGTCAGCATACCACCAGCTCCCTATCCGCCCGGAGGACCGCCAATATACGGCGTTCGAGGCGGATGATCGCCTTTACCACTTCCTTAGGGTCCCTTTTGGCATCACCAACGGGGTCTCGGTCTTCCAGCATGAAGTGGACCGAATGGTAGACCAGAACGGGCTGTGGGCCACCTTCCCGTACCTGGATAACATCACCATCTGGGGCCATGACCAGCAGGACCATGATGCCAACCTCCACAGATTCCTGCACACGGCTAGCCTCCTTAACCTGACCTACAATAAGGAGAAGTGCATATTCCGTACACACCGCCTCGCCATCCTCGGGTACGTAGTGGAAAATGGAGTAATCGGCCCCGATCCGGACCGTATGCGTCCCCTCCTGGAACTTCCCCTTCCCACTAGCCTCAAAGCATTGAGAAGATGCCTGGGTTTCTTCTCGTACTATGCACAGTGGGTCCCCAACTATGCGGATAAAGCCCGTCCGCTCATAAAATCCACCTCTTTTCCCCTGACGGCAGAGGCCCGTCTGGCCTTCGACTGCATCAAAGCAGACATCACAAAGGCCACGAATCACGCTATAGACGAATCCATCCCGTTCCAAGTGGAGAGCGATGCGTCTGACTTCGCCCTAGCCGCCACCCTTAACCAGGCGGGCAGACCCGTGGCCTTCTTTTCACGAACCCTCCAAGGCCCCGAAACTCAAAACTCCTCTGTCGAAAAGGAGGCCCAAGCCATAGTGGAAGCTGTACGGCACTGGCGCCACTATTTGGCTGGTAAACGGTTCACCCTACTCACGGACCAATGATCCGTTGCCTTCATGTTCAACAATATGCAGCGGGGCAATATCAAGAACGATAAGATATTGCGGTGGAGAATCGAACTCTCCACCTACAATTACGATATCTTGTATCGGCCTGGGAAGCTCAATGAGCCACCTGACGCCCTGTCCCGTGGAACATGTGCCAGTGCGCAGGTGAACTGGTTACAGGCTCTCCACAACGACCTCTGCCACCCGGGGGTCACCAGGTTTTTTCACTTCATTAGAGCCCGTAACCTGCCCTACTCCGTTGAGGATGTCAGGTCTATAACTCGAAATTGCCAGGTCTGCGCAGAATGCAAGCCGCACTTCTACCGACCAGACAGGGCACACCTCATAAAAGCCACCCGCCCCTTTGAACGCCTAAGCATTGACTTCAAAGGCCCCCTCCCCTCATCTGATCGCAACATATATTTCCTCAATGTCATTGACGAGTATTCACGTTTCCCCTTCGCGATTCCCTGCCCAGATATGTCCTCGGCCACGGTCATCAGGGCCCTGCGCAGCCTCTTCACTCTGTCCGGTTTCCCTAGCTATATCCATAGCGACCGGGGATCCTCCTTCATGAGTGATGAACTGCGACGGTACCTGCTCTCCAAAGGTATAGCCTCAAGTAGGACTACTAGCTACAACCCCCGGGGAAACGGACAGGTGGAGAGAGAGAAGGCAACAGTCTGGAAGACCGTTTTACTAGCGCTACGGTCTAAAGGCAAGAGGTCCTACCGGAGGCACTACACTCCATTAGGTCCCTCCTTGTGCACGGCAACCAATGCCACCCCCCACGAATGGATGTTCGTGTTCCCCAGGAAGTCTTCCTCAGGGACTCCACTACCATCGTGGCTGGCATACCCGGGCCTTGTCCTGCTTCGGAAGCATGCCAGGACCCGTAAGTCTGACCCCCTGGTCGAAAGGGTTCAACTCCTCCACGCCAACCCCCAGTACGCCTATGTGGCGTACTCCGATGGGCGACTCAGGGACCACTATGGCCCACAAGCCCTCACCTCCAATCCCCAACTTTGTCCCTACCACATCAGAACCACTATTCACTCCTCTCACCCCCGTATACAGCTCGCCTGAGCCCCAGGAGTCGTCACCACGCACTCGACGATTGGACGAGACTACTGATGACAACAACGTCCTGGCGCTTGAAACAACACCGCGACCTGAACCTACATCGGAACCGGCACTACGGCAGTCGCAGCGGCAGAGCAAGCCTCCAGATAGACTGAACGTAAATATATTGTTCATTCTGCCTCACCCCCGACGGACTCTTTTTTTAAACAGGGGGTGAATGTGGTTAACCATTGTTATCTGTTATCTGTTGTCGTTATCCACTGTTAGTTAGTATCTGTTATTACCTGTATATGTGGCACACCCCTGTCGGCTCCGCCCAAGACTCCTCCCCCCTGGTCCGGGTATAAAGGCAATGGCTCCTCCCCCTAGCCTTTAGTACGGACCAGATCTCCGACAGGGATGGCTCCTAGTTCTTGTTAATAAAAGCCTATTTGTTCTTGCATACAACTAGTCTTTGCTTGATTGATGGTGCATCACTGTGAAAGACAGCATATATTTAAAGAATGAAAAGGAATTTATTTGCTAATGCATGCATCAGGAGAGAAACACAGTCATTGAGGGTTGACTGTGCTCTCTGACCTAATATTGCCCGGTAAAATTATTATATTATGCTTAACATTTCAATATCCCGCCTAGCCTCGTCAATCAGACTGGAGGGCCCAATCACAATATGCAACATTATTACCTTAGCCAATAACATTCTACCTGTCAACAGGAATAGGAGCTTATTAGCTTATTGCCCATGTAGTTTCCTTCCCTTTTACCTAAGAAACCTAACCCACCTCATTACCAGTAACCAAGGCCATTATTAACATCTGTGATTTTTAATTGGTGAAAGGAGTCACTCTTTTGCTGGAACTTGGGCCTCCTTTATCAGCTTGAGAGACTGCTCCAGCCTCGCTACCCATGAACGAATCCAAGCCTGTGATTAAATGTGCCTTTCACATATCCAAAAACAGAGAAGCTGCCTTTCTGTGCTCCATTGTAGTAACAGAATTTGGCCTGTCTACCACTGTGTTTACCATCATGCTGCATTCAGAATGAAGTTGGCCAAGGCGCACAAGACAGGGTTGAAAATACAGTTTAAGCTTATAATACTTGGTTAATTTGTGGATATACAGTTTATAATACCTTTGCAATTTATAATACCTCTGCATATATTGTTCCAGGCACATTGTGAATTCTTACTATATATATAAGGCACTTTATAATTACCTTAACCTAGTCTACTTATTATGGAAAAACTAAAATGAAGGGCCTGATACTAGAATTCTATACTACCACCCCCTCCGCCCCCCCCCCCCCCCGATCAGTTCCTGCTTTTGGCCCTTGGCTATAGCCCAAGATAAGGCCACTAAATAGAAGTGTCCCAATACTTATCCCTATGTCCTGAAGGATGACTGGCCCCTTCGTATCCTTGCTTGCTCAACTTAACTGCTATGACTAATACCATCCCTTCTGTGGACTTGGACAACCTTGTGCAAGCGCACATAACTACATTGACAAGCACCATCAGTGCCAAGATCACCATGAAGAATATTGTAATCCCTTGTGAGGATTGATGTTCCCAAGGAGTCCAGCCAGCCTGAGAGCCAACCACCTAAGATAAATGGTTCAGGGTCTTTGCGTTTCTCCACCTCTTTCCTGCTATGATTAACCAGATTAGTTATGTTTTCCAAACTATCTGGTATGTCCATGCAACACCCTGATCCAATCACTGCACAACTCCCACCCCTTGCCGCCAAGACTTAATCCAATGCCAATCCGTGTTGAAGTACCACAGTGCGCATGACTACCTTCTCATCATTAACCTTAGCAAAGGCAATTGCTGTATCATTGGCGACTTGTTCCAAAATGGAGCATAGAACCAGAATTTCACGTATTGCTTTAGCTACTCCATATTGGGGAAACAATATGCCAAAGAACCGTTCTGTTTCTGTAATAGCTCGTCGATGTCTTGGCAAGGGAGGGAGTTTAGGAGTGTGATATATATATGGGATTACATATCCAAGGTAGCATGACCCCTTCCATCCAACAGGGAGCCAAGGATATGCCCTATCCCCACAAATCCAATATGTTCCATTGAGAGTTGGATAAGTGTTGCCTCTTCTAAAGCAACAAGAAATATTGCACGATTACTGGTCATTACTGGGTGGACACAGGTATAGCTGGGTGCTTTGATCTACCATGTGTTCACATTCACTCATGCCCAAGTTTTCCCCTTGGCCTTCCATGTTTCTAGCACAATATATCCCTTTTGGTTTTGGTGTTGGCTGTTTTAAAACTAAACTAGGAGCTGGTTCCCCTAGGTTATAGACAGGTATATAATGACCTAACTTCCCTGCACAAGACTCACTGTTAAGAAATTATTTCCTTTATTCTCTACTGATTCCCCCTCCTGCACGTATGGGGATGTGCGAACATACCCAACACTTTGCCTGACTAGTCAATCTAGCATATCTGCGTGCCATATATGAGTAAGTATTAACATGTACCTCCCAAGGAGAACGCTGGTCCCACCTGAGTCAAAATCTGTACATTCAATGCTGAAAAGATATAATCACAGGCATTCATTATAGCAGTCTCTACAACTTCTGTCTTACAATCAAACACAATTGCTGATCAATGTCAGCTAATAATACAGCTTGTTTACAAACTTTGCACATTCACCGCGTCACACTTTGTACGCGCTTGCAACTTAACTTGCATCTGCGTTGGAGGATGTTTGGTCAATCTTGATTGGAGCTGTGCCTTGATTGTAGTTTTTGTTGTAGAGCTCTGGGTATCTTCGCTAGCATATAACATGTAATACAATCCAGATGGCCTCATGACCTCAAATTTAGCAATCAGAATAAATTTGACCTAATCAGATTCTCTCTACTTCTACTATTATAATAAATCATTCAGTCGCTGGGTCAGGTTCGCTATCTTGGGGCTTACCACCAGGGTACGGCTTCAACTGAGTCCAGTGTCTCCAGCGCGGGCCGCACTTCTTATCAATTAGGGCACATATCTGCCCTGTAACCACCACATCAAAAGGCCCTTCCCATCGAGTTCCTAGCCCCTTTTTGTCTGTCATGAGTTTCACCATTACTTTATCTCCCGGTGAAGGCAATTTAGCAGTACTCTCTCCCGTCAATTTCGTCCAATCTCGGTGCTGTTGTTGCGTGATCACCTGCTTTTCAAGAAAATGTAGATGGTCTATTAGATTCCTCCATATTCAATTCATCCTTTCCACCATGCCTCAACTCTGAGGGTGATGTGGTATGTGAAACCTCTGCTTTATTCCCAACATACGACAGATCCCTCTTTTAAAACTCTCCCTGTGAAATGAGTTCCCTGATCAGAATCCAGCTGAAGAGGCATTCACCACCTGGAATTATCTTATTTGGTATTATCACAGCTACTGTTGTAGCTGTGGCATCTTTACATGGGAATGCTTCAACCCATCGAGTAAACGGGTCTACAATTACTAAACAGTACGCTTCCCCTGTACCCCTGGTAACGGCCCTCTAACATCCATTTGTAAATTCTCCCAGGGTCCTTTGGGTCTGGGTTGACTTCCCATTTTAATCTTTCAGAGACGTCCTGGCACCACTAGGGTGCACTGCAGACACTTCTGACAATACTAACATTTCTTCAATAAATCAAGCACTCTGTCCCTGCTCGTGTGTGCTATTCCGTGATAAATTTTCAGCAGCGAACGCTGTATTACTTTAGGAACTATTATTTTCCCTTCTCTCCTCCATATTCCATCATGACCTTACCATCCTCCATCTTTTTTTCCATTGCTCCTTTTCCTCTTCACATGCTTGTTCCTGCACTTGTTTTACATCAATATCTGGACTGTCCTCAACTGCTACAGCTGCCAACCCTACAGGCTGTGTCCACTCCCTATCCTGTTTTACTAAGGCCTTTGCTGCCTGGTTGGCAAAATGGTTTTCTTGCTGCACTTCATTCTCAATTTTCCTGTGAGCTTGAACTTTTATCTAATATTGCTGCTTCTAAAGGGGCAGTGGCTGCCTGGAATAAATTCCTGAGTATGCAGGCAATGCAGGATCATTTTTGCCCATCAAGGTGAGGGGCTCTGAAACTTTGACCGTCCACGAGGCACAAGCTAGTGCCCTCACACACCGATGCATCCTTCTGGCAACTGAGTAATTGAGTGGAGTAACACCTCATCAGTCTCAATCTGTTCCCATGCTGCTGAGCAACTACAGCTGCCTTGAGTAACACCCCATCATTTTCCTCACAGAAAATGTGGAATGGTTTGGTGACCAAAGCTGGGGCTGTCACCAAAGCCTGCCTCAAATCTGAAAAAGCGTGTACTTCTGCATCTCCCCACTCTATCTTTTCCTGACTAGCCTTTCCTCCCTTTATCAAGTCCTGTAAGGGCTTGACCACTCGGGCATAATCTTCCACAAAATTCCTACAATAGTTAAAAAGTCTTCAATACTTGTCTTACCCCTTTTCCGCTGAAAAGCCTTTGTACACAAATAACCTTCCCCCGGTCCTCTGGAAACTATCTCTTTTTCCCCCCCGAATGCTTTAACCTAAGAACATCTTTGAAACAGAGATCAAATCTTTCAATTTGATCCCAGGCCATAACTTGTTTTAATTGTTTGTTCTTGTCTTAAATAACATCATTTTATTAAGGTAACTTGCTTACAACACATTTTCTTATGTCAGAATCATCCCAAACTCAGAAAACAGTGTTTTGGGCTTTCAACTGCCCATTATTGTCTATCTTATCTCTTCTTTCCTTTAAGGAAACTTTGTTCCTTCATCTATAGTTATCACCTAAACTGCTTTCTACTTTCTTTGGATCCCTTTAAATGTCTCTCTTGTATCCAATGAATCTCATTTTTGATTCTGTCCTCCTCTGTTTGCTGTCAGCTCCTCTATAACGTATCTTTTATTATCCTGTTCATTTTCCTTTCTCATTTATTCCATTGAATTATTTCCCTCATTTCTAATTATATTGATCTGTCAATTTGGTGTTATAGGCGGGCTGTCCCTTTTAGTCCATCTGGCATCTAATATAGTTTTCAACCTTCCCATATTCAAAATTTACAACAAGGTATGCTTTGTTTTGTGGTTGATTCACTACTTGGCATATCCATGTCACATATTTTAACTAGAATGCATTATGGCAATATAATAATTCCCAGCAATAAACACGCACTCCCAATCTACCTAATGTAACTCCCCTTTCTATTCGATTTTTGTTTTTATGTCTTAAACTACTTTAAGTCTTATAACACAAAGATCCACCCAGTCTGGGACAGAGTGGGTTAATTCTCTGCTTGTTTCAGCAGGGGTGGAATAAATTCGCTCAGATTGACATAATCACTTCAAACACTCCGGAATAATTCTTTCCGTTTATCTTTACATTGTCAGTTCTATCAAGAATACATTTTCGTAAGTAACAACAAGCTTAATCCTGATTAATCCAAAATTAAATTTATTTTTATCACTTTTAAATATCCTTATTAAATTAAAAAATCAACACTTACTTACAGTCTCTCCAGTTTAGCTCAACATTTGCATGATTAATTATTTCTACAACGCTGCCTCCGTAACCAACACAGGCAGATATAAAATCAAATCAATTGTGTGCCTAAATGGTTAACTCTCCTTACAACTTTTCAGACATAATGTAACGCCATCTTGAAATTGATTTTCCTTTCCCAACATGGCAGAGCTCAAATCTCTGTCAGATTCCTATTCTTGAAAATGACCATGAATCGCACAATTACATCTTCTCTCTCTGTGCCATCCACAGAGAGTCTGTGCCCGCTTTTAACCCTTTACTCCCCTCTTTGGTCTACGACACGTTAGACCAACCAATTTAACCTGTCTCTCTCTCTCTCTCTCTCACACAAGTCTCTCACAGGAGACCTGTACCCCTGGGACCTCTCCCTGCCGGTTCTCTCACACGGTCTTGTCCCTACCACTGGAACCCCTCCCTGTGAGTTCCTTGCGCCCGAGCCAGCTGCCGTCTGTACACACATTCTAGCCACTTGATGCTTCTCTAACTACGCAGCCTCTTTGGCTCCGCTGCATAGGAGTGTCCGAGAGTCCGTCCCCGGCCCCCTATGTTTAAGCGTAGCTTCTCTGCAAACTTCTATCCTCGCGGCTTTTTCGGCTCCACTCCATAGGAGATCCGAGAGTCCGTCCCCGGCCCCTCTAAGTTAAACGTGGGCTCTTTACATACACACTGCTTTCGCACCTCTTCCCCAGTCCAAGATACTCAACTTGCGGATTCCGGCTGCTAGACGTGTAGCCCCCTAGCTACTGGGTGGTATTTAAAGAAAATACTCACCCACCTTTTGGGAACACGTCTCACCGCCGGTCACTGGTGAGTACCCTGTTCGCAGTGCCAAATTGTAAGAGACATTTTCTGAAGGGTGTTCCCCTTGGGGTGCCCTGTATTTGTTGAACCTCACTCAACCAATACATAGACTGCGAAAGACAGCATGTATTTAAAGAACGAAAAGGAATTTATTTGCTAATGCATGCATCAGGAGAGAGACATAGTCATTGAGGGTTGACTGTGCTCTCTGACCTAATATTGCCCGGTAAAATTATTATATTATTCTTAACATTTCAATATCCCGCCTAGCCTCGTCAATCAGACTGGAGGGCCCAATCACAATATGCAACATTATTACCTGAGCCAATAACATTCTACCTGTCAACAGGAATAGGAGCTTATTAGCTTATTGCCCATGTAGGTTCCTTCCCCTTTATCTAAGAAACCTAACCCATGTCATCACCAGTAGCCAAAGCCATTATTAACATCTGTGATTTTTAATTGGTGAAAGAAGTCACTCTTTTGCTGGAACCTGGGCCTCCTTTATCAGCTTGAGAGACTGCTCCAGCCTCGCTACCCATGAAAGAATCCACTCCCTTACATACCAGGCCTGTGATTAAATGTGCCTTTCGCATATCCAAAAACAGATACAAGAAGCTGCCTTTCTGTGCTTCATTGTAGTAACAGAATTTGGCCTGTCTACCACTGCATTTCCCATCATGCTGCATTTAGAATGAAGTTGGCCAAGGTGCACAAAACAGGGTTGAAAATACAGTTTAAGCTTATAATACTTGGTTAATTTGTGGATATACAGTTTATAATACCTTTGCAATTTATAATACCTTTGCATATATTGTTCCAGGCACATTGTGAATTCTTACTATCTCTATAAGGCACTTTATAATTACCTTAACCTAGTCTACTTATTATGGTAAAACTAAAATGAAGGGCCTGATACTAGAATTCGATACTACTGACAAGAAGTTTAGAAATAAAACAATCATAGCTTATAGAACCGAATGTCCAGTTCTGATGATATATGTCATTAACCTAAAACGTAATGACCTAAAATAATATGGTTGAATTTAAAATGCAGAGAGAGAGCGTGTGAAGGTAAAATCCAATACCAGTGTCTTGTGCTTAAACAAAGGAGATTACAAAGGGATGAGGGAGGCGTTGGCTAAGGTAGACTGGGAGCAAAAACTTTATGGTGGGACAATTGAGGAACAGTGGAGGACTTTCAAAGCGATCTTTCACAGTGCTCAGCAAACTTATACACCAGTGATAAGAAAGGACTGTAGAAAAGCTTAAGGAAATAAAGGAGGGTATCAAATTGAAAGAAAATGCATTCAAAGTGGCAAAGATTAATGGGAATCTAGAGATTTGGGAAATCTTTAAAGTCAACAGAAAGCCACGAAAAAAGCTATAAAGAAAAGTAAGATGGATTATGAGAGTAAACTAGCTCAGAATATAAAAACAGATAGCAAAAGTTTCTACAAGTATATAAAACGAAAAGAGTGGCTGAAGTAAACATTGGTCCTTTAGAGGATGAGAAGGGGGATGTAATAACTGGAAATGAGAAAATGGCTGAGGCATTGAACAGGTATTTTGTGTCGGTCTTCACAGTGGAAGACACAAATAACATGCCAAAAATTGATGACAGGAAGGCTATGGCAGGTGAGGACCTAGAAACTATCATTATCACAAAAGAGATAGTGTTGAGCAAGTTAATGGGGCTAAAGGTAGACAAGTCTCCTGGTCCTGATGGAATGCACCCCAGGGTACTAAAAGAGATGGCGGGAGAAATAGCAAAAGCACGAGTGATAATTTACCAAAATTCGCTGGATTCTGGGGTGGTTCCCACAGGTTGGAAAACAGCAAATGTGATGCCACTGTTTAAAAAAGGAGGTAGACAAAAGACGGGTAACTATAGGCCAGTTAGCTTAACTTCTGTAGTAGGGAAAATGCTTGAATCTATCATCAAGGAAGAAATAGCGAGACATCTGGATATAAATTGTCCCATTGGTAAGACGCAACATGGGTTCATGAAGGGAAGGTCATGTTTGAATAATTTGATGGAATTCTTTGAGAACATTACATGTGCAGTGGATAATAGGGAACCTGTGGATGTGGGGTATCTGGATTTCCAGAAGGCATTTGACAAGGTGCCGCACCAAAGACTGCTACATAACAAAGGTGCACGATGTTACGGGTAATGTATTAGCATAGATAGAGGATTGGTTAACTAACAGAAAGCAAAGAGTGGGGGTAAATGGGTGTTTTCCTGGTTGGCGATCAGTGACTAGTGGTGTGCCTCAGGGATCAGTGTTGGGACCGCAACTGTTTACAATTTGCATAGATGATTTGGAGTTGGGGACCAAGTATGGTGTGTCAAAATTCGCAGATGACACTAAGATGAGTGGCAGAACAAAGTGTGCAGAGGATGCTGAAAGCCTGCAAAGGGATATAGATAGTCTAAGTGAGTGGGCGAGGGTCTGGCAGATGGAGTACAATGTTGGTAAATGTGAGGTCATCCATTTTGGTAGGAATAACAGCAAAATGGACTATTATTTAAATGGTAAAAAATTGCAGCATGCTGCTGTGCAGAGGACCTGGGTGTTCTTGTGCAAGAATCACAAGGAGTTGGTTTGCAGGTGCAGCAGGTAATTAAGAAGGGAAATGGAATTTTGTCCTTCATTGCTGGAGGGATGGAGTTTAAAAACAGCGAGGTTATGTTGCAATTGTATAGGGTGCTGGTGAGGCCACACCTGGAGTACTGTGTACAATTTTGGTCTCCTTACTTGAGAAAGGATTTACTGACGCTGGAGGGGGTGCAGAGGAGATTCACTAGGTCGATTCTGGAGTTGAAGGGGTTGGCTTATGAGGAGAGAGTGAGTAGTTAACTGGGCTATACTCATTGGAATTCAGAAGAATGAGGGGAGATCTTATAGAAACATATAAGATTATGAAGGGAATAGATAAGATAGAAGCAGGGAAGTTGCTTCCGCTGGCAGGTGAAACTAGAACTAGGGGGCATGGCCTCAAAATAAGGGGAAACAGATTTAGGACTCAGTTGAGGAGGAACTTCTTCACACAAAGGGTTGTGAATCTGTGGAATTCCCTGCCCAGTGAAGCAGTTGAGGCTACCTCATTGAATGTTTTTAAGGCAAGGATAGATACATTTTTGAACAGCAAAGGAATCAAGAGTTACGTGAGCGGGCGGATAAGTGGAACTGAGTCCAAGAAAAGATCAGCCATGATCTTATTGAATGGCGGAGCAGTCTCGAGGGGCCAAATGGCCTACTCCTGCTCCTAGTACTTATTTTCTTATGTTAACTCTTGTTTCTCCCTCCACAGGTATTGCGAGACCTGCTGAACAGTAACAGTACTTTCTGTATTTTAGTTTAGATTTCCAGCAGCAACAACATTTTGATTCTGTATAAAAGTCAATGTTACTGTTTGATGTATTTAACCAACAGGTTTTTTTAGGTGTTACTTAAACCAGACCTGAACTGCCTTCCTGAAATAATAATTGGTGGGCATCTTTGGGAAAAATAATAAACAATGTTATCCACTGGTTTAATATCCCACACTCAGCATGATTTTGTTTGCACTCAGCCTCTGTTCCTGCCTATTTTAAAATTGTCTTTTTTCTCTCTTCGTGAATTCAACCTCATTCTCATTCCATACCTGTGATATTTGCATATAATTTTGTATGAAGAACAAGTAAAGTTGGTTACTGCATTAAAATGTAAAATTCTGGAAACTGTCAGTGAGGCAGGCAGCTTCTGTGGAGTGAAGAAAGTGGGGTTAATAATTCAGGTCTATGACCTTTTATCAGATGATTGTATCACTGGAGATTGTCTTGCTGGATGCCCAGAATCTGCAACCAAGCGTTAAATGTTTAAACCAGTCACAAAAAAGTGATTGAAACAACATGAGCTGTGGGAAGTACTAAATTAGAAGCTGGAATCTGCTGTGTTTTCAGGTGTATAGCTGAAACCTGATGATCTCCTCATATTTTCATTATATACTCAAATCCCCAACATGCCACCAAAATGTTGCTCTTCTTAAAGTTAGAAGGATTAAGAGAATGCTTTTTCAGTTTGGAACTATTCCAGAGATCAGCTGAAACCTTCAAGCACAAATTTAAAGGCTTATGCTAATAAGGGAGGCGTGGACAGGAAGTAACGCTTTCAATAAAGTAATTCCAGTGCTTTCAAGTTATGCAAGTGCTTATTTGAAGTCATCTCATACTGTGCTGGACAAAAAAAACCCAACCGGGCGCATGAAACAGGATTGCAGTTATTTCTAATGGAGGAAAATGTTCTGAAAGGTCACCATGGCTTGCTTAATCCAGGAGAAGAAGGGGAACAGGTAAGTATATTTTTCAAGGGCATGCAGTTTAATTTTGAAGTAACGTACGTGGCCATAAGTTTTCAGTAACTATTAGTTTGCTGCATGATGGAACAATCTTATTATAATTGCATACAATCCTCTTAAAGGTTGCTGTGGAAACTTAAATATTTTGTTTAGAATTGATTCTCAAGCCGTTGAAGCTTATTTGTCACCTGAGTTGAAGGATAAATACAAATGTTGTAGTTCTAAATTTGAAGGAACAGATGAAATCTAAAACCTCCTGTACCATATTCTCTGCTGTGTGAGACCACAGAATTTCACTTGAAATATCATTTTTCAAATCAGAAAATCTTTCCTCCTTGACTCAAGCAGGAAGATTAAAAAGAAATTGGCACAAAAATTAAAAAGAAATGACTAAAAAGAACATGAGAAATAAAAATACAGAGGCTGCCAATTGACTCATAGTGTCCTTTGATATGGAACTATACAGTCCATGAAGTTCCCAGTTCAGTGTATGGGTTTTTAGTAGATGTGATCCAAAACAGTGGTTAATGCTACAATTTCCTTCAGCATCCCCAGAGCTGAGGAATTTTTTTTTTATAGAATCCCTACAGTGCAAAAGGAGGCCATTTGGCCCATCAAGTCTGCATCGACTCCCCGCCTATCCCCGTAACCCCACGCATTTACCCAGCTAATCCCCCTAACCTACACATCTTGGCACACTAGGGGGCAATTTAGCACGGCCAATGCACCCAACCTGCACACCTTTGGACTGTGGGAGGATACCAGAGCACCCGGAAGAAACCCACGCACCCACGCAGACCCCTCACAGGCAGTCTCCCAGGCCGGAATCGAACCCGGGTCCCTAGCTCTGAGGCAGCAGTGCTAACCCCTGTGCCACCATGCCGTTTCTTTAGATCTGCGCAGTTCGTCTTTTGAAAAGTTCATACATGCAGATGTAGGATAGGGATGATAATATATATGATCAGGCTTCACTGCGGTATTCCTCCAACTGCTTTCTTATTGTCATATAGCCTTCAAATATCAAAGTCCCCAAATGAAGATCAGCCACTTGGTTGAGATATTGGTTGCCTGCCAGAACCTATGAAAATATATGTTATTTTCAAGAACAAAAATGAAAAATTGGGAGTGCGGAGAAAATCAAAGTAGAGCAAAAAGAAATTATATATTCATTAAAATATTTAGAAATCATTTCTGTATTCACATCTACCTAACAAGTACCGGAATACTACATCCATTCACTATAGCATCCTTAGTAGGTATATAACCTCCGACAGGTATGTAGGTTTGGCTGTACTCACATTTGTTCTACTCCAGCAATACAATTTAATTACAAGTATTTCTACTATTTCAAGTGCATACAGTTTAAGAATGTGGAAGGGAGAAAAAAACTATATATTTTTTCTATCCTGGTAAATTGTGTGCATTGAAACAACAGTGCAAAAATCAATACATTGTTAGCAAACGTTAGCAATGGTTTCCTGTTTTAAAGGTAGTATTTAAGAGAAATTATCTAAACTCAACTTTGACAAGCTCCAGCCAAAAGTAAATTATACACAAGTATTGCAAACATAAATCATTCATAACACGTGAAGTCTGTTTAATGCATCTTTATCTATTCTGCGTCGAGGCATGCTTTTCCCGTGAAATTTTAGTCCGTTTTAAATTTTATTAATGTTCTTAATGTAAGGATCATCTATTTTGAATTGATGTCATATAAATTAATAAAATAAATAAAACGGACCTATAGATAGTTGAATATTACCTTGCAGTTGTAAGCAATAATGATGACAACACCTCCAAGTTCTGCCGGATAGTTTGAGTGTGCTCTGAGGCTTGTTTTTCAGAACTTCTTTGAATATTGTAAAAGGAACAAAATTGTCATTTTAAGTTAAAGTCATTAAAATTTGTGGCAGCTCCAATTTGGAGGTATTTACACAGAAGTTAAAACTCAAATGCTTCAAGACCTAAAGAAATAATCCAGCATTTTCGATAAGATTGGGGACCAGTATCAGGCAGGAATGCATTCCAGCTAACTTTGTTGGCAGTATTCTCACCGTGGGACCAGAAGATTGAGGTGCTTGAGTAACTAATCTAGGCTGGCATCCCAGTACAAAAAAAAAGACTGGGATGCTGGATCATTGTCAGGTGATGAATATCGATTCTATATCAATTGGGAGTTAATCAATTGGGACACATCTGTGCACACATGTATAAAAGCAAGCTGAAAGCTTGATTATTGGTGCACAATATGTTGTGGATGTCTCTGTAAAGGAAAGTTTGTGGGTGAAGACATGTGTCAGGACTCAACCTTTCTTTCCGACTCCTCGATTGATAATATCAGGGTTTTTTTTCTGATTTATGATGGTAACGTTATTAATTCTGTGTCAGTACTGAACCATTTACATGCCGATTGAAAATAACTCAGGCTGACAGTCTCTCTTGTGTTTAAACATAAAGGGGGTTAATTTTTATTGAGCTAAAACCCACCCAAGTAAAGATATGAAGATATTTTTAAAAATAAATCCTCGACCTGACCTTTGTAACACACACACACACACACACATACATAAAATTACAAGTTATACGGTAGACGAGGTTAACATTTGGCCAAATTAAGATTCAATGAAGAAAGACAAAAAGATAGAAATTCCATAGTTTATGACTCCATTGCGAATGTTCGTGCTTGAGGCAAATTTTTCGCAGTGCTCTTGAAATGTCGGTGGGATTGAAGCCAATGTGAGCCGAAATTTCTCTAGATGCTCTCTTTTAAATTGTAATCCATCTTTTCCAAAATTTGATGCCATTATACCTGAGGTTTCTTTCAATTGAAATTCTCTATCTCTGTGGTGGATTCCAAAATGTATCCAAGATAGTGCTCTGAACTTGAGAGAGAAGGGAGAGAGGGATTGCAGACTCCCTTTCAGACTGCCAAAAGCAATCAGGGTGTTGTTATAAAAGACATATTAAAATAGTGATCCTGGTCACATGCCCTCTCTCAATGATTTGATTTGATTTATTATTATCACATGTATTAGTGTACAAGGAAAAGCATTATTCTTGTGCGCTATACAGACAAAGCATACTGTACATAGAGAAGGAAAGGAGTGAGTGCAGAATATAGTGTTATAATCATAATCAATGATGAATATGCCACAGAAGGTAATTGATTAACTCTTGTCTGGACAGACTTTGGCTATTATGTTACCGCCCAGGTGATTAGAACAAAGAACAAAGAACAGTACAGCACAGGAATAGGTCCTTCAACCCACCAAGTCTGTGCCAACACAGACTCTCTAATATAATATTTTCTTGCCTCTATGTGGTCCATATCGCTCCATTCACTGCCTATTTATCTATCTATCCAGATGCCTCTTGAACATTGTTGTAGAATCTGCTTCCACCACCTCCTCCGACAGCGTGTTCCAGGCATTCACCACCCTGTGCGTGAAAAACTTGCCCCTACATCTCTTTTAAACTTTCCCCCTCTCACTTTCAACCTATACACCTGAGTAATTGACCCTTCGACCCTGGGAAAAAGACGCTGACTATCCACTCTATCCAAGCCTGTCATAATCTTATAAACCTCTATCAGGTACCCCCTCATCCTCCGACGCGCCAACAAAAACAATCCAAGTTTGTTCAACCTTTCTTCATAGTCCATATCTTCCAAACCAGGCAACATCCTGGTAAATCTCTTCTGCACCCTTTCCAATGTATCAACCTCCTTCCAGTAATGTGGCAATCAGAATTGTACATAATACTCCAAATGCGCCGAACCAAAGTCTTATACAGCTGCAACATACTTTTCCAATTCCTATACTCAATGCCCCAACTGATGAAGGCCAGCATGCCATTTGCCTTCTTGACCACCTTGTCTATTTCGGTTGCCACCTTCAGGGAACTGTGGATGTGCATGCCTAGATCCCTCTGAATGCTAATATTTCTAAGGGCTCTACTATTTACTGTATACTTTCCTTCTGCAGTAGATTTTCCAAATCACATCACCTCACATTTGTCTGGGTTAAATTCCATCTGCCATCTTTCGGCCCAAATCTCCAGCTGATTAATTTGGTTAATGTCCCAGCCTTTACTTCTGAAAGGACCATTCTTCTCTGTGATGAACTAGGAAGAACTCATGATCGCCTTCTATATCGCCATTGCCCTTGCAGACCTGTTTCTGTCTGAAAGGATAGCTTTATAGAAATACAATTGGTGAGAGCCAGTTATAAGGTTCACTACATCTTCAATATCATTCTTGACATCAGCAGGTGTGGGGTTGCATAGGAGGTTTGCCTTGGCATGCCTTAATTGTCATTCACATTGGAACCTTCCAAAAACCGATCAAGTTGTAATTCTAGAATTGTCAAGTGACCTGCATTTTATATCAATAGGCAAGATTTACTGGCCCTTTCTGCCAGTGGCACCTTCGGCCCTGCTGAAGGCAATGCTCCCCCCCCCCCCCCCCCCCCCACACACACACACCAACCCCCCACCCCCCCCCCATGACAGTTTGCCTGGTGGCACAGCCAGCGAGCAACGCAAATGTCCATTGACTTTGGCGGGACCAGAAGATCCCACCAGCAGCCAATGGTGAGCTGCCTCCATCACTGGAAAACCCGCCACTTGGCGGGGGCGAGCGGGGAGGGTTTGGGGGGACAATTATCCCAGCCAGTGTCTTTGCTTGCAACAAATGTTGACTAACTGCTGAAATTAAAGATTAAAATTACACATACAAATCTCACATCACCATTGCAATATATCATGACTCGGTTCCAGTCTAGTCACTGCCTGGCCTGCTTAGTTCTAACAGAAAAGCTGAAAATTTAGCTCTGCATGGAATAAATAGCATCAATATAAAATGATACAGGTTGGAGGTCATATACTGTTGCCCTGGTTACCCAACTGTGGGGGGTAAAAATGTTTTACATCTCTCACCTTTGCATTTTGCAGTCACTTTGTAATTGATCGCCTTTTAATTTTTAAATTGCTCTGTCATCGTAGCAAAGCTTTACAGGTGAAGAGCAATGGGCTTCCTAATGGGCAGCATTATTAAGATGGTAATATAAAGGATATGTTGAATAATGCATTCCTATTATTGACTAACATCTGAATGCAGTATGGACTTGATTTTGCTGGGGCAAAATCCTGGAAGTGGTGGCAGAGGTTGGAAATCTCACTGCATTTCCACCCAAGAGTAAGGTCCAGGCAGAATGTCACAGGATATTGTGCGATAGGACTGAGTGAATTTAGGACGAATTGTCAAACTAATATTGTTCTTCGGAAAGATGAAGTTTTATTGTGTACATTCTGAATTTCCAAACAGTGAAAGATTGTCTTTAAGGTCTGACAGGATTTTGGCACAAGCTTTTGTGGTTCCAGGTCAAAGTATCCTGCAATTTTTATTTTTGAATGAAGGTATTTGCTTACTTTCTAACAGAGATTCAGGATATTGTCCTCATCTCACATTTCTATCACATGTTATGTAATGACAACACAGCTAGGTTTATTTATCATTTTATGTTAATCCTTTGAACTATTAAACATCATGCAAGCTGTGTTTACTGGAAGTAAGATATGCGCCTGGTCCATTTGCATTTTGTTTGCAAAAGGTATTTGCAGTCATTAAAAGGAAGGACTTTCAAACCACTCTGCACTCCAAGGAGATCAATGTTTATGCAATGCCAGTGCCAGTCATATCCCTGAACGTATGTTTTAAGTGGACATTGGACATCCGAAGGCATCATTCCAGAACATAAGATTGTTTTCCTCGTGCATTGGCCAAATCATAAATCAACAGTACCAAAGCAGATTAACAGGTCATTCAGCTCATGCTGCTTGTGGAATCTTACTCTGCAAAGAATGCCTGTTGCATTTGCCTCCATGACAAGTGACAGTAAGTCCTCACTTTAAATCACCCTCCATAAGATCACTTCATTTTGACATGATTTATTCTTTATGGCCTGTTTCTCCGATATACATTGCCATTTTTGGTTTTACATCATCTGTAGCCTGACCCTGCACCCGCCGCGTGCTGCCCTCTGGGCCAAAGGCCACCATGTTCCGATGCCAGAGCCATCACCACTATCACCAGAGGCCAAGAAAGTTCCTAAAGTGTCCGACTCCACTATCACAGCAGGCAGTACATTCCACACCCCAACCACTCTCTGAGTAAAGAACCTACCTTGGACATCCCTCCTATATCTTCCACCACGAACCTTATAGTTATGCCCCCTAGTAACAGCTACATCCACCCGAAGAAATAGTCTCTGAACGTCCACTCTATCTATCCCCCTCATCATCTTATAAACCTCTATTAAGTCGCCTCTCAACCTCCTCCGCTCTAAAGAGAAAAGCCCGAGCTCCCTCAACCTTTCCTCATTAGGCCCACCCTCCAAACCAGGCAGCATCCTGGTAAATCTCCTTTGCACTCTTTCCAGTGCTTCCACGTCCTTCTTATAGTGAGGTGACCAGAACTGCACACAATATTCAAAATGTGGTCTCACCAAGGTCCTGTACAGTTGCAGCACAACCCCACGGCTCTTAAACTCAAACCCACTGTTAATAAACGCTAACACACGACAGACCTTCTTCACGGCTCTATCCACTTGAGTGGCAACCTTCAGAGATCTGTGGATATGAACCCCAAGATCTCTCTGTTCCACCACATTCCTAAGAACCCTACCTTTGACCCTGTAATCCGCATTCAAATTTGTCCTCCCAAAATGAATCACCTCGCACTTATCAGGGTTAAACTCCATCTGCCATTTTTCGGCCCAGCTCTGTATCCTATCAATGTCTCTTTGCAGCCTACAACAGCCCTCCACCTCATCCACTACTCCACCAATCTTGGCGTTATCCACAAATTTACTGATCCATCCGTCAGCCCCCTCCTCCAAGTCATTTATAAAAATTACAAATGGCAGAGGACCCAGCACTGATCCTTGTGGTACACCACTGGTAACTGGTCTCCAGTCTGAAAATTTTCCATCCACCACCACCCTCTGTCTTCTATGAGATAGCCAGTTACTTATCCAATCGACCAAATTTCCCTCTATCCCACACCTCCTTACTTTCTTCATGAGCCGACCATGGGGGACCTTATCAAACGTCTTACTAAAATCCATGTATATGACATCAACTGCTCTACCTTCATCGACACACTTAGTTACCGCCTCAAAAAATTCAATCAAATTTGTGAGGCAAGACTTACCCTTCACGAATCCATTTTGACTATCCCGGATTAAGCTGCATCTTTCTAAATGGTCGTAAATCCTATCCCTCAGGATCTTTTCCATTAACTTACCAACCACCGAAGTAAGACTAACCAGCCTATAATTACCAGGGTCATTCCTATTTCCTTTCTTGAACAGAGGAACAACATTTGCCACTCTCCAGTCCTCTGGCACTATTCCCGTGGACAGTGAGGACCCAAAGATCAAAGCCAAAGGCTCTGCAATCTCATCCCTTGCCTCCCAAAGAATCCTAGGATATATCTCATCTGGCCCAGGGGACTTATCGACCTTCAGGTTTTTCAAAATTGCTAATACATCTTCCCTCAGAACATCTGCCTCCTCCAGCCTATCGGCCTGTATCACACTCTCATCCTCAAAAACATGGCCCCTCTCTTTGGTGAACACTGAAGAAAAGTATTCATTCATCGCCTCTCCTATCTCTTCTGACTCCATGCACAAGTTCCCACTACTGTCCTTGATCGGCCCTAACCTCACCCTGGTCATTCTTTTATTCCTCACATAAGAGTAAAAAGCCTTGGGGTTTTCCTTGATCCGACCTGCCAAGGACTTCTCATGCCCCCTCCTAGCTCTCCTAAGCCCTTTCTTCAGCTCATTCCTTGCTAACTTGTAACCCTCAATGGACCCAACTGAACTTTGTTTTCTCATCCTTACATACGCTTCCTTCTTCCTCTTGACAAGACATTCAACCTCTTTTGTGAACCATGGTTCCCTCACTCGGCCATTTCCTCCCTGCCTGACAGGGACATACCTATCAAGGACACGCAGTATTTGTTCCTTGAACAAGCTCCACTTTTCATTTGTGCCTTTCCCTGACAGTTTCTGTCCCCATCTTGTGCTCCCTAATTCTTGCCTAATCGCATCATAATTACCCCTCCCCCAATTATAAACCTTGCCCTGCTGTACGGCCCTATCCCTCTCCATTGCAATAACAAAAGACACCGAATTGTGGTCGCTATCTCCAAAGTGCTCTCCCACAACCAAATCTAACACTTGGCCCGGTTCATTTCCCAGTACCAAATCCAATGTGGCCCCACCTCTTGTTGGCCTATCCACATATTGTGTCAGGAAACTCTCCTGCACACACTGTACAAAAACTGCCCCATCCGAACTATTCGACCTAAAAAGGTTCCAATCAATATTTGGAAAGTTAAAGTCACCCATGACAACTACCCTGTGACCTCCACGCCTATCCATAATCTGCTTTACAATTTCTTCCTCCACATCTCTATTACTATTTGGAGGCCTATAGACAACTCCTAACAACGTGACCGCTCCTTTCCTATTTCTAACTTCAGCCCATATTACCTCAGTAGGCAGATCCCCCTCGCACTGCCTTTCTGCAGCCGTTAAACTATCCTTGATTAACAGTGCTACTCCACCACCTCTTTTACCATCTTCCCTACTCTTACTGATACATCTATACCCCGGAACTTCCAACAACCATTCCTGTCCCTGTTCTAACCATGTCTCCGTAATGGCCACAACATCATTGTCCCAAGTACCAATCCATGCTCCAAGTTCACCTGCCTTATTTTGGATGCTCCTTGTAGTAGTAGACATACTTCAACCTACCTTCCTGTCTGCCGATACACTCCTGCGACCTTGATATCTTCCTCAGTACCTCACTACACTCAACACTGACTTCTGGACTACAGCTCCTTTTCCCATCCCCCTGACAAATTAGTTTAAACCCCCCCCGAAGAGCCGTAGCAAATTTCCCTCCCAGGATATTGGTGCCCCCAACCCGTCCTGCTTGTACAGGTCCCACCTTCCCCAGAATGTGTTTCAATTATCCATGTAGCTGAAACCCTCTCTCCTACACCATCCCTGCAGCCACGTGTTTATCTGCACTCTCTCCCTGTTCCTCAACTCGCTATCACGTGGCAGTGGCAACAAACCAGAGATGACAACATGGTTTGTCCTGGCTCTCAGCTTCCACCCTAGCTCTTTAAATTCCTGTTTTAAATCCCCGTCCCTTCTCTTACCTATGTCATTGGTACCAATGTGTACCACGACTTGTGACTGTTCCCCATCCCCCTTAAGAATCCTGAAAACACGGTCCAAGACATCACGGACCCTGGCATCCAGGAGGCAACATACCATCCATGAGTCTCTTTTGCTGCCACAGAACCTCCTATCTATCCCTCTAATTAACGAGTCCCCAATAACGATTGCTCTCCTGCTCTCCCTCTTTCCCTTCGGAGCCACAGGGACGGACTCAGTGCTGGAGATCCAGTCACCGTGGCTTACCACTGGTAGGTCGTCCCCCTCAACTGTATCCAAAGCGGAATACTTGTTGTCGAGGGGAACGACCACAGGGGATCCCTGCACTGACTGCTTCCTCCCAGCCCCTCTAACCGTCACCCATCTATCTTCATTCCTCGGAGTATCTATATCCCTGAAGCTTCTATCTATGGCCACCTCTGCCTCCCGAATGATCCGAGGTTCATCCAGCTCCAGCTCCAGTTCCCTAACATGGTTTTTGAGGAGCTGCAGATAGGTGCACTTCCCACAGGTGAAATCAGCAGGGACACTGACGGCATCCCTCACCTCAAACATTCTGCAAGAGGAACATTGCACTGCCTTCACTACCATCCCCTCTAGATAACTTGCTCATACAACAAGAAAGAAAAAAAGAGCTTACCTGATATTTACTCACCCCAGTTAGGTTAGAGGAGGTGGAAGGGTGGGGGACACTTATTGTAGTGTCTCAGGTTTAGGAACCGCCCAACTTATATACAGGTAAAAATAAAACACTTAACCAGCAACCACCGCGACCCGCACTATAAAAGCAAACTACAAACAGTCCCAGAACTCCCCACAGCCGACTTCCGGTTTCCTGCTGCTCTGAAAAAAAGGTAAGTTAGTTTTATACTCACAGTTACGCTCAGCTCCGCCCTCCGACCGCTCGCTGCAGACTAGGCCGCGAATCCCCGAGGTAAGTTAGTTTTATACTCACAGTTACGCTCAGTTCTGCCCTCCGACCGCTAAATGGAGTATCATTTAGATGCACAAGGATTACACGCCATGGAAAACAAAGTCAAATCAATAAAGGAGGCTCCAGCACCCAGAAACACATCTGAGTTCTCGTCATTCTTAGGAATGGTGAATTACTATGAGGGTTTTCAACCAAATTTGTCAACATTATTGGCCCCCTTGCTTAAAAAAGCACCAGCATTGGTCTTTGAAAATGTCCCAGAGAGAAACGTTTAACAGAATAAAGCAATGTTACATTAATTGAGTTTACTTGTGCATTTCGACCTGTCTAAGGTGTGGTAAACCACTGTTAGCTTATTACCTGTATATGTGACATGCCGGCCCTACCCGAGACTCCTCCACCCCCGGTCCAGGTATAAAGGCGACTGCTCCCCCCCCGGCCGCCTCAGTCTGGACCAGTTCATCGGCATGGGTGTGCTCCAAGTCTTTTGCTAATAAAAGCCTATTTGTTCTTGCATACAAACTAGTCTTTGCTCGATTGATGGTGCATCATAAGGAACTGATGTTAACCTGTGATACCTTTCCATATGGCGTCAGTGCAGTATTGTCCCATAAGATGGATGATGGATTTGAAAGACCTATAGGGTACATCTTGAGAACACTCCAGAGGCCGAGAAAGGCTACCCTCAGATTGAGAACAAATGCTTTTCAATGGTACATGGAGTAAAATTCCACCAGTACCTGCATGGGAGGCACTTTACCATTGTTACGGACCACAAACCGCTCTTGGGTCTTTTTGAAGAAGACAAGGCTATTCCGCCAATTGCATCATCAAGAATTCATCATTGGGCATTAATTCTGTCCACCTACAAACTTACATTCGAGCACTGGCCTGGAACACATCACAAATATGGATGCATTTGGTCACCTGCCTTTACCAGAGAGTGTATCACAGGAAATTGTTATGCCATTGAATTTCTTGGACACTTTGCCAGTTTCGGGGCAGCAAACCAAGTATTGGGTCAGTAGAGATCTGCTGCTGTCCAAAGTGACGAACAGAATACCAATAGGTTGGGCCAGTGAGCTAGTTTCTGAAGAGATCAAACCATATTATACATAACAGAATGAATTAAGTTGTGAAGATGGCATCATACTTGGGGAGCTAGAGTGGTCGTTCCTGTAGCTCTGAGCCGAAAGGCACAGTGCCCATCCGGGTATATCTAAGATGAAGATGCTCACCAGGAGTTATGTGTGATGGCCTGGCATTGATGCCGACATTGAGAGCCTAATCAAGCACTGCAAATGGTGCCAATTGCAACTAAGGCACATGCTGCAGCCCCACTGCACCCTTGGGAGTGATCCGGTCAGCCTTGGATATGAGTCTATACTGATGATATTGGTTCATTCATGGGCATAATGTTTTTGCTGCTTGGCGATGCACATTCAAGTGGATGGAAGTATTTGAGGTGAAATCTCTGACACTACACATTGAGTTTTTAGAGTGCTATGGGCGAGACACAGAAGCTTTGCTTCTCAGAGGCTATTTGCATGATTCAATGTTATTTTAATGCAAAGTTATGCACCATTTCTGATACATTCATTTTATTTTTCAAATTATTCCAGCTAACAATGCAGTGCTGTACAGGTGTAGCACAGTACCTCAACTTGTACATTGTTTACTTCTGGGCAAGAAGGTCCGAAGGAACCTAATTCCAGCTTTAACTTGGATTCCTATGGGAACGCAAGTTTCACTTAAAACTGTGTCACTTAAAAATTGCATTTCAGGAATGCAACTATAACTTTAGGTAAGAAATTACTGTACTACAATTCAAAGCAACTTGTCGGTGAAGCACATTGGGATGTTTCTGAGAGTTTTTAAATGAATACTAACCTGTTTCCTTTAATATAAATTTCCATGAAGAATAAATAGGTGATATTGTCATGTGAACAATCAGAAAGTCGAAATGACAGAAACATAAATATCCTCAAAATGAGAAAAATAACATTGTAAATGAACAGATACAAAAGTCTGAGGTCACGTACCAACTGACTCAAGGACAGCTTCTTCCCTGCTGCCATCAGAATTTTGGATGGACCTACCTTGCATTAAGTTGATCTTTCTCTATACCCTAGCTATGACTGTAACACTACATTCTGCACTCTCTCGTTTCCTTCTCTATGAACGGTATGCTTTGTCGTATGCTGCACAAGAAACAATACTTTTCACTGTATACTAATACATGTGACAATAATAAATCAAATCAGGTAATTTTTAAATGTCTTTTTCAAATTGTATCTGATTTTTAGTAATTTTGCTAACTAAATGATGCAGCAATTGTTTCTTTCGCAATATGACACAATTACAATTGAAGTATTTTTCTTTTGGTGCGTAAATAACCAGTGCATGTCAGACGTAGGAGTATTTTTATTCAGCTAGTCCATCGGATGCGATATAACATTCATCATTTTAAACAGAAAGCTGCCCCATTTTAAGGAAATCTACTCCTGGAAGAATAGACTTGCCTTTCATGAAAATATGACCCCATCAATTCCTTAATTAAGTATGGAATTTACAGCATGGAATGTTTTGGCTTCATTTATATCAAAGAATGTAAAGAAGGAGCCAGTTTTTCAGATTACAACTTGATTTCTGTGCAAAATGTGGGAACAATGATGTCTTACTAAATATTAGAATTGGTTTTAAATGACCAAATGGAACAAATTTGAGCAAACTTAATAAAATGTGTTTAAATAAAGTTCTCTGCTTAATTGAGACCTGAAATTAAACATGTTTGGTGAGAATTTTCTTACCTTGTTCAATGTGAAATTGGGATCAGTTGGGTGCTCTAGGTACTAATTGGGGGATCTAACGGAGGTCTGTGATCACTCACAGACTTTGGGGCAAGCTGCCTTGAATACCATACTGTTGAGGACATTAGTGCTCCTACAGTGAATGGTCGCTAGAGGCTTGCAGAGTAGCTAGATTGTGACGTCAATCATACAAAGCTGAATTGACATCAGGGTTACATTCTGATGTTCAATGCTCCAGCTAACACCCTCACTTAATCTCATACAGATGAACACATACTTAGCAGTGGAAAAGACCTCTGCAAGTACTATTTAAAGAAATGTGGGGCGATCTTACCAAAAAAAAGGCCGAATGAGCGTGAAAACGGTTGGGAATTGTGCTTTTTTTTGGACGAGTAAAAAAATCGAATCTTACCTCACTCTGTGAAAAAAATAATGTAAGATGGGCACAAGGCTGATCTCGCCAATGTCCGGTGCCTGTAAGATCGCGAGAGGTGAGAAATCGGGCGCCATCTTACCCACTCGGCCCAACCATCAGCTGGTGGGACAAATAATAAGACTGTGGCTGTCATCAATTGTTTAAAGGTTAGTTGATGTTTGATTTCTTCTGGCTGTTGCTTTGATTTGACAATTGTTTGTTGCTTTCCACAGTTCTTTAAAATTGCAAAGGTCTGGCAGGTTTTCAAGGAGTATTTGATGACTTCAAGGATACCACTTAAACCAGGTAGATCCCAGGTTGACTCTGTTGGTAGCCATTACTCTCGGAATACAGCATGATTTGGAGAATGTAGAGAGGCCACACAGAGCAGGGCAAGCTGCTAGAAGAGGTATCAAAGGGGCAGAAGGGCTCTTAAGTGCCAATATCTGCTTAGCACGTGCAGGAAGCAATTCTCCTACCTGAAGCACAATATTGCAAATGTGTTCAATACCTGGGCTTCAGTAATGTTGTCCTTAGAAACTCCAGCTCATTGACATGAATGGCAGCAGTCTAGGCCAGCAGGCTGGCAGGTGTGAGAGAATGAATGCTGCATTCCTGAGTGAGCGTAGTACCATGATCCATAGAGCCACTTCCACACCCCTGGGGCGTCATCTCAGCAATCTAAGGGTGGGATTTTATGGCCTCACTCATCACAAAACTGTAAAATCCCACATGAGGTCAATGGACATTTCCATTGTCCACCCCCACCCGTTTCAATTCTGTGGCGGGTGGGGTGGTAAAATTCCAGCCTAAGTCTTTTTACTTATTCATTCATGGGATCTGGACATCCCATTTATTAACCATCCCTAATTGCTTTTGAGAAGCTCATCTATTGAGGAGAGACTGCTGGACTACCGTGAATGTCTGCAAAGCCCTTTGCACATTATTGCCCTCATGACTATGGATTACAATCTAAGCATACGAGGTAGTAAGCGGACCTTATATGGTAGCAGTTTGAGTCCACCCCAACACACAGAGTTCTGCTGGAAGCTGATTGCGCTGCAATGGGGGAAGCTGAGACATTGGCCATCAGACAGTGTATCATGCTTGTGTCCACAAGAGTTCTGATGGAGCTGGCCACAACTTCCATGCTGGAAAGAATGGGCTCCAGGCTTTGTTGAACCCTGTATCAAGTTGAACTTGGTCTCCTCTTTCTATGACATTGAATAGAAGGGCTTCCTAATGCTCCAGGAATTCTGTTGTTCATACCCATCAGTCTTGTTTTGTGGGTTGTTCCATTAAAGGGCGCACCTGAGTCTTCTGCAGCAGGATTCACGCGCTAACCTTTTCCCTTGCTCTGATTTCAGGTTACCCATGATTGGTGTCTTGTCTCTGTTCCTACCTCTAAGTTCCGCACAATTTCAGTGCCTGAAACTGCGAGCATGAGAGCAAATGACAGTGAGGTTTCATCATCACTGTCTTGTGTATCTGAAAGGCTAAAGGCACAAGGGGAAGGATGGAGTGTGGGGAATGTAAAGGGTACTGTGCTTCCACCTTCTGCAGCTTGTGAATCAGCAGAGAGTGTGGGATGAGGAGGAAGTGGGATAAGAAATAGGAGCAGTAGGCCACGCACCCCTTTGTGCTTGCAAGACTATTTAATAAGATCATGGGTGATCCTTGACCTCAATTTCAATCACCTGCTTGATTTTCATACACTTTGGTCCCTTTACAGACCAAAAAGGATGTACTCCTGCGTTATTAGTTCATATCCTCACTACTCTTGGTTACGAAGGGCGATCTGAATTTCTATATGATTTCTTGGCAATTATCTCATACTGTTAACCTCTTGATTTGTTCTTCCCATGAGTGAAAACATTCATTCTTTAGTCTACTGTATCAAAGCCTTTCATCATTTTGAAAACCTTTATAGGTCGCAACTGAATCTTGTATTTTCAAGAAAAAGAGATTCAGCCTGGTTATCTTTCCCTGATAGGTATAATGCCTGAATTGTCACACTTGAGATGAGCAGCAGGAGCTGGTAAAATTCCTACCTACACCTCGGGATTAAGTGGCACTGGAGGCATGATCTTCACTGCTGGGAGGGGAGGGAGGATGGGTGCAGGCTGCATTCAGTCTGGGGAAACAACTCCGAGGCGGCCACAGGGACTGTCGGGTGCCAAAGTATGTTGTGGACTTTGTCCCAGTTAAAACAAAAATACGAAGGTCCTGCAGCACACACCAGTCACACCCCTCACAACACCATCATGCTCCCCATGTGCTATCCACATGCCTCTCCACGTACCCCCATAACCCTTCATGCCCTTTAGTCCGAGCTACGGCTCTTCCATGCCCACTCAGGTTCTCCATACTGTATAGAAGCAATGAACTTTACAGTGGCAGTAAAAACGAAACTTCAATAAAACAGTCATTCATCACTTTCCATTTACTTAACTTTTTTACTATAAGCCAATAAAAGTGTCAATCATCCAGATCCTTTAAAGTATCAATAGCAGAAACAGCAAGCACTTGAAACCTCTTAATCTTGTATAAATAGATATTGTGCATTTGACAGAAAATTCCAGAGAGCCGGAATTGTCAATCAAGTGGTGTTTTCTCCAGGGCTCAGTTGTTTCAACAGACTGATGGAATTCTAGGCTCTCAGCCAAGGATACATAATGAAGATGTCACTTTAGGGTTCACTGGTTCAAAAAATGTACAGTGGATGAATGGACATGGAAGTGCCGTAGCTTGGCAAGCAGATACTTCCTGCTCCAGGAATTCTGCTGTTCAAACCCATCAGTCTTGATCTGTAGGTTGTCCCATTAAAGTGTGCACCTGAGTCCTCTACAGCAGAACTCATGCGCTAGCCTTTTCCCTTGCTCTGATTTCAGGTTACCCGTGATTGGTGTCTTGTCTCTGTTCCTACCTCTAAGTTCCGCACAGTTTCAGTGCCTGAACTGGTGGCTGTGAGCGAGGTTTCATCATCACTGTCTTGCATATCTGAAAGGCTAAAGGCACAAGGAGAAGGATGGGGTGTGGGGAATGTAAAGGGTGCTGTGCTTACACCTTCTGCAGCTTGTGAATCAGCAGAGAGTGTGGGATGAGGAGGAAGTTCTCATCCTTCATCACCAGCACCTCAAAACATCAATCAGCTTTGTTCATTTTTGTGCTTATTATGGAAGGTTTTCCCCTAATCTAGCGACTATCCTTAAGCTTTTACACAACTTATTGTGTCAAAACAGGAGATGGAAATGGGTGGATCAATGTGAGAAAGTCTTCATATAAGCCAAGAGGTATTACCAAAGTCAGAAGTCCTGACACACTTTGATCTGAATTTACTTTTGCCATTGGGATGTGACACATCACCATCTGGGGTGGGGATAGTGGTGTCTCATATAATATCCAATGGTGAAGAGAATCCGAAAGCTTTTGCATCAAGATCCTTGAATAAAGTAGAAATGAACTATGCACAGATGTAGAAAGAAGCTCTCAATCATTTTCAGAATCCAACGTTTCTACAAATATCTGTATGGAAGGGAATTTACTTTATTAACGGATCATCGACTACTGACAATGATATTTGGGCCTCATACTAGGATTCCATCTCTGGCAGTGAGCCAAATGTAGAGATAGGCATTGCTGTTGCCAGCACACACATACATGATAAAATATCGTCAATCAAATCTCCATGGGAACACTGATGGACTAGAATTCTAGAAACCCTACAGTGCAGAAAGAGACCATTCGGCCCATCGAGTCTGCACCGACCACAATCCCACCCAGGCCCTACCCCCATATCCCTACATATTTACCTGCTAATCCCTCTAACCTACGCATCTCAGGACACTGAGGGGCAATTTTAGCATGGCCAATCAACCTCCTGATTACATTTATCCAATACATCATCAATAAACAGTTTGAGTGGAAACATTTTCTACTTCAAGCAAGTAGATAACACTCCGATAACTCCAGAACAAGTTGAGAAGGAAACCAGAAATGACCCAGTACTGTCAGAAGTTATGGACATGTTACTTTCTGGCAAGACAGTGGGAGCAAACCCGGAGTTTAAGCTATATGTCATCCGAAAGCTCAAACTATCTGTACAGCTGGTTGTCTCCTCTGGGGAATAAGAGTCATTATACCATCATTATTAAGGAAACATGTACTAAGCCAACGACATGAAGGTCACCGTGGTACAGTAAAGATGAAGGAGATAGCCAGAAGCTATTTTTGGTAGCCAGGACTTGATACCGAAATTGAGGAGAAGGCAGGAATGTGTTTGTCTTGTGCAAAAGTTCTGAACCTGCCGCCACTAGTGCCATTACACCCATGGGAATGATCAGAAGGGCCATGGCAAAGTGTTCATAGAGATTATGCCGAACCATTCTAAGGGTCTATGTTTCTCATTGTGGTCAGCTCACACTCAAAATGGCTTGAAGTTGCAATTATGATGACTATGTCGTTGGAGAGAACTGTAGAAAGATTGGTTGAGACTTTTGGAAGATTCGACTATCCTGAACAACTTGTGTGTGACAATAAGCCACAGTTCATTTTGCAAAAATTCACAATTTAAAGGAGAACTGGATTCAACACATCCGATCTGCTCCTTATCATCCTGCCACAAATGGGCTGACAAAGTGGTTTGTTCAAATAATGAAACATTCATTGAAAGTAACTCGGGAGCACGATTCATTGTCTAACTGATTGGGTCAGTTCTTGATGACGTATAAGAATACTACACATTCAACAACCCAAAGTTCTCGAGAATTGCCCATGATAAAATGTCAGTTTTGCACAGCGTTTGATTTGCTTAAGCCGCCCAAGACAAGAGAAATTGTTGAAAAGAAACAGCAAGGTCAGGTTATACAAATGAGAACCGGGCTAAATACTGTTTTTCATGAAGGTCAAGCAGTATTGGCAAGGAACTATACTGCCAGTGAGAACTGGATACCTGCCATGTCTTAGCACAGACAGGACCAGTCTCCTACATCATACAAACTCAGGATGATGTAGTGTGGAGAAGACATGCAGACCAACTTTTGACAACCGGAAGCAGTTTGTCAGAGACAGAATCAGCAACTAGCTGTGTCAAGTGAAGACCTGGACATACACAAGAACCCTAGAATACTTCAAAACAAGTGGGGAGGACAGTACCTCATTTGAAAATACTTCAACACCAAGTCAACCACCAAGCACTACGTCGACTCTGGTGAAGACAACCACGGCTGAAATCCAAACTAAACCATAAACACCAGAGATTGCAGTCAATACGAGAAAGCAGACACCCGAGGTTCACCTACAAGCACCCAAAAATCAACATCCTCTGAAACGTCTAACCTATTGACTGTTGTGTTTTTTAGTTGCTACTTGCAATCAACCCAAAAAACCACTCCAATTCTCTCCTGTTTTTTCATTCATTTGGCACTTAGAATTTGTTTTGTAAAATTCCACCCCTTACCTTTTTCCCCTGTAACACGACTTCCTAGTTCTCACATTCCTGGTAAATTAGTTTAAGTCTACCCCAATAGCACTAGCAAATCACCTCACAAGGACATTGTTCCTGAATCTGTTCAGGTGCAATCTGACTGGCTTGTGCAAGTCCCATCTGTCCCAGAACTGGTCCCAATATTCCAGGAATCCAAAGTTCTCCCTTCCACATCATCTCTGCAGCCACACTTTAACTTGCTGTATGATGCGCGATATAACTCACGAGGCTAGAGATGCTCGAGGAAATAAAGGCTTTTATTGACTACTACAATAGAGCTACCATATATAGTACACGATCCCAGACTAAAGGGTCCCAGACAGAGCAGTGACCTTTATACCTCTCCCAGGAGGCGGAGCCCGACTGGGATGTACCATAATAACTATATTACAGGTAGAACAGCCCAACCCTAACCCCAACAGTAACATGTAGAACAGCCCAACCCTAACCCCAACAGTAACATATATACAGACTCATAGTACTGGCCAGACCCTGGCTCAGTACTACCTGGTGGGAACCAACGATGGTTCACCACACTGTATCCATCTATTCCAGAGATTACTACCTCTGATGTCCTGCTTACTTTAAAATTAGGGATCACCCTTTTAGGACAGAGATGAGAAGAAATTTTCTCTCTCTGAGCGTTGTGCGACTTTGGAACTGTCTGCGTCAGAGGTGGGTTCAGTGAACATTTTTAAGACAGAGATAGAAAGGTTTTTGTTAGGCAAGGGAATCAGATCGGGGGTAAATAGAAGTGTGGAATTAGAAACACACAAACAGATCAGCTGTGGCAGCGTGCCACTTTTAAGGGGCAAGTTCCTGGAGGGTCATGTAACCTGTTCAGCCAATTGGGCTGGAGCGTACAAATACTGTAGCTGATGGGTTTTCCTTGCCAGTTATGAGTCTGGAGTTGTGGATTATGGTAGCCTTCATAACATTCTATGTATGTAGTTACTGTCGTAACTTGAGACAGTTCGATGTGGCAAATAACAAACTAAAGGATTTAGTGATTGGGAAGAACTATATAAAAGAAAGGGTTTAGCAAGCACAACTAGATAGGTCTTCTCCTAACAACATCTTGACTCCAACTGCAGGCCTGGGGATGCACACCCTCACTCCCGATCAGCTCAGGTTCACGTGCTCGCACTCCATTGGTTCCAGCCCAGTCACATGGCCCAGGTAGGATTGCCATTAAAGGGACCAAGCTTCCACAGTTACTTACCTTAATAAACCGTCCATTTGTTAATCTCTTGGTGATCATTTGTCTTTACAAGATATTACATCAGCCATGATCTTAATTAATGGCAGCGCATGCTTAAAAGGCCCAATGGCCTATTGTTGCTCCCATTTCATATGTCCGAATGTATTCGTTTTTTCTTTTCACCCAAACCTCTTGTTGCAGGAGCTCATCCCTCTTTCCACCTATGTTTTTCTGTAGATGTAGAACCACCGCCCCCACCACCCCCACACTCCCAGAATTTGCTCTACCGGTGCTTAATGACATCCTTGACCCAGGCATCTGGGATACAACATACTATACTGGATTCAGCCTCAGGAACACTTACCTATTTCCCTAACTGTCGAGTCCCCTATCACAATTGATTTCCTAATCTTGAGCTTGATTTTACGCCACCCAATCCTCCAGGTGGGGAAGTTGGGGTGTGAGGGGGTGGTCAGGTAGGGAGGCCATAAAATGCCATGGTTACTGTGTCTGCCATGCAACCGCCTGCCCCTGCACTGGCCACAATTTTCCCAGTGGTGGGAGAAGCTCGTGCCAAACATTCAGCCTGGCATTTTTCACTGTGCAGGCTACTGGTGGGCAAGGTAGGTGCCTCCTTCGTGGCTCCCAGGTGCTAATGGAAGCCATATAAGGTGTCCCCTCCATTCCCCTCCTCTCTTAGCCTGATTATCCTAGACTGCAACCTCCCCCCCCCCCCCCACCCCCCACAACCCTCCCAACTTTGTTGGGGCCTCCCAAACTGTCAGTGATGAGGCCTTTAGTTGAAGCCTTGTCCAGGTTCCAGTACAGCACCCCATCTTTCAGACCTCACTACATTACTGGTAGTACCCACTGCTCCCAGCAGCACTCTGGGTACTGGAGAGCGACTGGCCTCTGAGGAAGGACTTCCTCTTGCTGTGGGGCCTGAAACAGACTGGTAACTTGCTGAGGGAAGAGCCTGAAAATGACGACAGGCCCTCGGCCAGATTTTATTTATACCACCAACCCCAATGCAAAATGCTTCTTCTTTCTGCAAACTCTGTCTGGCCTGTACACATTCCATCTTCCCCCAGAACTGGTCCCAGTGAATTTTTGAATCAGGTAATACTGTCAGGGTGTTCCACTAATGTATTTATAATGAAAACTCTTTCCTATCTGGGGATCTGGAGGAGCATCATCTGATTTTCATCCTCCGATACTGACCAACTGCCACTTTCCATCTTAAACTGTCAAGCAATTGCACGGTGCTAATTCGAATGAGGCACAGCAGTTAGAATCTGACAAGTACCCTGCTCACACTCCTCGAATCTGGCATGGAGTTTAATCATAGAATACATACAGTGCAGAAGGAGGCCATTCGGCCCATCGAGCCTGCACTAATCAACAATCCCACCCAAGCCTGATCCCTGTAACCCCACGTATTTACCCTTCTAATCCCCCTGACACTAAGGGCCAATTTAGCATAGCCAATCCACCTAACCGGCACATCTTTGGACTGTGGGAGGAAACTGGAGCACCCGGAGGAAACCCACGCAGACACGAGGAGGACATGCAAACTCCCCACAGACAGTTACCCAAGGCCAGAATTGAACCCAGATCCCTGGCGCTGTGAGGCAGTGCTAACCACTGTGCTGCCGGGTCACCCCTATCTTGGCTTTTTAATCTTGGCTCTTAAATTTCAATATTCAGTTCCTGCATTTCACCAAGAGGTAAAATTTACAGTTTGTATGCTTCATAATTCAAAATCTCTGGAATAATGGGTAGCTCTTTAATTTAGCCAGCAAACGGCTATTTTTAACCCTGAAGCTTTCTTATACTGATGTAAATGAGCTCTTCTTGTCCTTTAACCTCAACCTTTAAAACTATCCTCAATATTTTGTTTTTATTAGTAGCTTCACTGGCTTACAATGAATATAAGTCAAATTCTGTATTTATTACAAGGATTTCTGGGATATTTTGGGGGGATCTTGCAATTCCTTCCACTCTTCTGAGAAACCACATATCAATGGCCGTTGCTTATGGCTTGTCTTTTATATCATGATATGGAGGTTGAGATTTTTAGAAAATTGCTTTAACTTGTGGTCACCTGTGGAATTTGTTCATGACAATTTGATTTGGAAACGTATACTTCTCAGCACCTAACAATTTGTAATCCTCCCTCAGGGATACAATGCAAATTCTAGTTGACATCAGGCTTCTATTTATTTCTAGTAACTAAATTTGAAGGACAACCAAGCTTTAATACAGTTTCATTTCAGTGGCAGAATCACATATTCCACCTTATATGTTTTAATGGTCCTATCATTATAAATCTGCAAGATATCCAACTTGCTACAGGTGAGCCATTAGTCTGCACTGAAACTTACGTTATAATGCCATCTGATGCACAGTTTCTTCATTAATAATAAGTACTGATGGACTATTACGATTTCTGTTCTGTATAGGACATATTTGGTTATAAGTCCAGTCGCTGCCGCAGTGTCCTGTTTGTCATAGGATCTGTCCTAACGTGTGGATTTCTGCTGCTTCTGTTTTACTGGCGACCCGAGTGGAATGTCTGGGCTAAATGTATTCAATGCACTCTGCAAGAAGCTGACATTGTCCTGCTTAGAACAACGGTAAGTCTTAGCCTTTCCTGTAATAAAATAGTTGGGGTTGCAGAGACCCTCCTACACTTTACAATGGGTTGAGAGGAAGGCACTTGCACCCATTGGATGCAAGTATCCCCACTGGACATTAGAGCTGGTTATCAGTATTCTGCTAGCTGTGGCTGTTTGGCATGATGCCCAAAACCCTACAAACTTAAGAGGCAGGAATGTTTCCACCAAACCAGTGGTCACTGTATCAGGAAAGGTAAGGGATGAGCTATCGAACTGAGGGAGGCAGAAGGGATTAGTTTAATTTGGCGCCATGTTCAGCACTACATTGGGGACCAAAGGGCTGTATTGTTCCATGTTCTATGTAATAACAGGCTTGAAATTATATCCTACTAGCTTATTTCAGGCATTCTCTGAAGATGCATGAAACATCAGTTGGTTAACCATAAACTACTACATCAAGGAGGTGATACTCGATAGAAAGACAAGCATGCACTTCAGCCCTGACCACCAACAGTAACAAAGGCAACTATTGTTCCATAGGGATTTGAAGTACCACAAGGTGTGGGGCACATTGGACTCTTCACAGACAAAGACCGAAATTCTCCCATCTCGCACTTGCCACTGCACGGATAATTTGGCACTTAGCCAAATCCCAGTGCAAGCGAGGTCGGAGAATTCCAGCCAACAATACAGATGTGCACAAATTAGGCATTTTATAGGAAGCATATGGGGGTTTAATTCCAGTATAGTGTCGATAGGTGACAGTCACCCCAGGTTAACTCATTATTGTTTCACTTACTATTTCCCGTGATTCTCATTTTTTTGGAAGTTTGCTGTCTTTGGGCTGAGTTTTGAGTGGTGTCTAAATCAGGTGGCTGGGGGAAGGTTATGTGCCTGAAGAAACTGGTTTGGTGTCCTTGCAATTTTCATCTTGTAGCCGAATTGTAATTAATTTCCAGGCTTGCCATCATGTAGCACAGTCCCTTTGGACAGTTCACTGATTAGGAGGGCCAGATGTTATTTTTAGCCTTAAAGCAACATCTCAAAGGAGAGGTGTGCTTCATTGTGGGAGTCAGTTACCAGGTTGATTGTGTAGCAGAAGGCAAAAATTGAATTCTAACTGGGCCCCAAAATTCTCTGAGGTAATGGCAGAAATACTGATTGCTCAATTGATCAGCAGGACAGAAATCATCTTCTCGTCTTCCCTTCAGTAATGGGTAACAGGCCTGGAGGGAAGTTTCAGAAAATGTCAATACCAACAGCATTGTCCCCAGGATCCGGCTGCAATACAGAGGAAAAAAATAATGATTTGATTAGGAGAACTTGGATAGGTGCCCTTCAACTCTTTCACGTTCCCTGAATGGTCAACTTTAGGACCCCTACTTTAACCCCAGTGCTATCAATCCTTCCCATTTGACATAGACCTCCTCATGGCAACATGGAACATTTCACTGCGCATTTTTTCTGCTTATACCCAAACCTTCAGAGGTTGTCACTGCTCTCACAATTACTTTTCCCTCTTGGCCTTGCTTGCTGCTTCTTCCTGATCTGCCTCATACGTCGTTAAAACATTTTAACAGGAAAATAGTGACACTTATAGGAGAACCTAATGTGCAACAGGAAATAGACTACCAGAGCAGGAGGAAGAGGCTGCTATCAACATCACTGAGAAGAGCATTGAAGCCACATTGAAGTTGGCCGGCTTGAAAATCAGACGCACTTTGGGAATTTTTCCTTCCTTTTTCTCTCTCTACTTTCTATCGCCATGCAATATGCTAACCTTTGTCCTCTTCCCTTTTTCTAAGTTTGTTACTTGACTTGGGTATTATAGCCACATCAACTGAGGAGGAGAATCCTTCAGAAGATGCATTGTCAGTATCTCTTGTCCTTCCAGGTACTCAATAGAAATTGGCACCACATGTGACATAAGTTGGAGGGATCTTTATTAATTGATTCACCAAGCATTAGTGAAAAGAAACATGTGCAAATGGAAAGAACAACAACTCTGCTGAAGAGGATAGAAACGCTGGGGTACGATTTCTTTGGGAGTTCTTCACTTTCTCATTGCTACTTGGAGAAAGAGCAGCAGAAATGCAACAGAAATTATTTTGTATTTGGCATTTATTCCAATTATCTGAGGTTTCCACCTGTGCTCTTCCTTTAAAGGATTAGGGTCCCAGACCAGAACCCCAAGGTATATTGTGAAGCCATACTAGCGAAACAGTTTTTCAATTTTGTTATAAATGTGGGGAAAGGATGTTTCCTTCCAGGAGTAATTCCACTGACAAATTAGGTATCTTTTTATCAAACAAGCTTTATTCATAACACAGTTTAAGTATAAATCTAACAAAATGTAGTAGCTTAACTCTTATCAATTGAACAATCTTTAACTGGAAAAGAAACAACTCTAATTTCTAATTTATCACTATTTTAGTTCCAGATAAGCAACATTCTTCTAAAAGACTTAAAACCTGCTTTAAATATAGTTAGCAATCAAAAAATACTTGCCATAATGAGTGTAGACAGCCTTGGAGTTTTCAGAGAGATGTAAAGCTTTCAGAAGCCTGCAAATTCCCCTAACTTCAACCAGAACAGCCAAACTCCAACTCCTTTTCTACAAAAGCTTGTTTCTTTTTCCTACAGATCCAAGACTGCACATAAACCATAACATCACATAACCTTATCAATCACGCTACTCTGAAATCCCAGCCAAACTTAAGTAAACAAAAGTCCATTAACTCAACTTAACATAACCACTTGCAAGGTTGAAGTGAGCAATTATTCTGCTTTCCCTAGTGTCTCAGCTGTACGTTTACCAGACATATTGACTACTTATAGAAAAAGCTGAACTTTAAAACATTTTCCTGAAACATTAAAAAAAACGCACAATATCTTCACATACCATTTGCACACATCATAAAAATGATAACAAGATATTGGAGATTGTTTTATCATGTATTTGCAATCTAGAAAGGGTTATTTGAGGCTTTTCTATTCTCCCAACGTAAGCTGCTTGAGACTGTAATTAGTTTCAACCATTACTCTTTATTTACAGCTATGATGTACATATTGGAACTCTGTATAAGATTGGAACTTCTTTTCCCTCCAGACCCCTGTTGCTCCATCATGTGATGTTAAATCATCATGACATCAGCATCGTGTGCTTTTGATAACTTTTTACTCTACATCTTCCCCAAATGTTTATTCCTATCATATTTACATTCTCCTCCATCTCCTCCAAAAGTCTCAAACCTCTCAGGGTTACTTTCTGAGATGCCTTGGCTAATCTCCCTGATCTCTTTCTGAAGTTGAAGATATTCCATATTCTCCCTCCTGTTAGTGTGAGTGATAGCTTCATGTGTGGCTGTAATAATTTGCCTTATTTCTTCTCCCTCTTCGGGATCTGAGTAGTAAGCCAAGTTTCTATTGGCTTTTTTCCAAAGATATGAAGGCACTGCTGTTTCTCCTTATGGCACCTTGGTTTGTCCCAACCCTGTATGATCTTGGTTGTGGCGTTCTCTCAATGATTGTGCCTTCTTTCTGTAGGTCTCAGACCCATACACTCTCCCCGGTTTCAGCACTGGTAATTCAAATACTGTGCGCCTGTGTTCAAAGTTATGAGCCTATTTGTTTTTCTGTTCTCCCTCATGCTGTTTTATCCTCTCATGGTCATCCATGGTGATATGGAGTTTAAGTTTCTGTGTCAGAGGTGGAGGCTATGTTCTTGATCTCCTTCCCATCAATAACTGAGATGATGCTAAACCATTTTGTAGTTGTGCGGTTTGGTAACTCAAAAGAGTTACATTAATGTCTTCATTCTTCTTCAGCGACACTTTAACGGTGGGTATAACTCTCTCAGCCTCTCCGCCAGTCTGAGGATAGCAAGATGAACTGGCTACGTGAATGAAACGCTTTTGCAAAATTTTGGAATAACGCATTGGCAAATTGTGGTCCACTGTCTGACACGACAATATCCAGAATCCCATGTGTTGCATTAATCCTCTTCAGTGATAGAATGACTGTTTCCACCATGATACCATGCAATCTGTTTACTCCAATCCACCTTGAGTAGTAATCAATGAAAGTAAGGAATGTTTTCCATTTAAAATCAAATAACTCCATTCCCAGGTGCTCCCACAGCCTTGATAGAAAAATAGAAGGTGATAGCGATCCTTTTTGCTCTTGGCTGTTTACTGCACATGTAAACAATTAGAAATAGTTTCTTCTATGGAGCAATTCTTCTAATGCCTGACCACCAGACTGATTGCTGGACTCTCACAAGATATTTTGTTATCCCTAAGTGACCTTGGTGGAGGCTTTAAAGAATATCAAGCTCTTAAAAGCGTTGATTGCTTTTAAGTCGAGACCTTGTCCTTTTCTCAGAAGACCTGCCGTAGAGAGCTGCTGGCCAAACCAATTTGTTGGCAGCTATGTAGTCCCAGCAGGGCAGCAGTAGCCATTGCTGGGACAAGCAGTTCCTCGTGCTTAGGAACCCAGACTGACAAGTAAGTCTAAGGTTAGATGTTGTAGCAAGGTAGATAAATGAAGGCAAGAGGTTGAGTGGGGGATGTGGGGGGCCAGGTTCAAGAGACTGGGGTGGGAGGGTTAAGAAGGTTGGGTGGGGGTGGAAATGTCCTGGGTTGGGGGGGCGGGGGGGGGGGGGGGGCGGTTTCTCTGGTGGGCCAGGGGGCCCCAAAAGGACATAGCCCAGATGTAAAATACCGGAAGTGTTAGGATGAAGCCCTTAAGTGATCATAAGGGTCTCAGTCGGCCCAAAGGTAGGCAGGGCCATTCAATGCCACCTCCCCCCCCCGCCCACCCCCCCCGCCACCCCACCTCAAACCACCTATTTTTTCAGGTCGGAGCAGGCATGTGGGCAGCAGGAAGAATGTGCCCCATGGCTTCAAACCCCGCTGGTGATGGAGCATAAAATCCAGCCCATTAGCAATTTGCTTCCAGCTCCATTGGTGAAATTTGAATTCACTATTAGATGTTTACAAAATGAGCGCACACATTCGGTAAATATGTTTTTCCTTCCTTTCTGTTCAGGATGAATTTAAAATCTGGACTAAGAAGAAGATAATGTGGATTCACTTATCTTTACTCAGGAAACCAGCAAGAGGTGAACTACAACATTCACTTTTCTCTGATGAGACATCATTACTACACAGAATCATCATGGAACCTGATTTAAAAGTAAGAGGAACCTTTAAGTTCTGCTCTTGTGCATTTTAGCATTTAAAACTATATGCGCAGTAACATGTTTGAAGCTCTTAATTTAATTAAAACAGAGATAAAAAGTTTATTAGTCACAAGTAAGGCTTACATTAACACTGCAATGAAGTCACTGTGAAATTCCCCTACACTCCGGCACCTGTTCGGGTCAATGCACCTAACCAGCACGTCTTTCAGACTGTGGGAGGAAACCGGAGCACCCGAAGGAAACCCACAGGAACATTTGTTATTTGTTACAGCCCTGCTTATATGTTACATTTTATTTTTCAAAATATATTTATTCTCTTGGCTCATCCCTATAGGTACGGTACATTGAAATTCAAAAGATCAGGTACATCTGGGACCTTCGTGAAAAGCAGTTTGTTCGAGCTGAGTAAGTTTTTGCAAATCCATCTGTCTTTCTGGAATTAAGGTAATTTTAAGCTTCTTCAAATGTATTCTTTAACTCATTGCTTTATTCAGAGTACTGGAAGACAGTCACTCCTGTGCTGATATCCGTTATAAATTTGGCTCTGGATTAACAACCACAGAAGAAGCTATCAGGTAGTTAGTAAAAAATAATAATTTGGCTTGATAATGCATTCTGTTAATGTGTGTATGAGACAGAGAGAAACCGTTCTATTGTTTGATTTTATGGCCAACTAACTTTGCTTAAAGCTCGTAAATATTGATTTTTGCCGTAAACGGGAACAGTAATTTTCCTTTTTAAAATCAAGGACTTCCTAGAAAAAACTCTTCTCTGTTCTGGTGGTTGCCCTGCAAGAGAAGGCACATTGTAACCATAAAAACCCTGCAGTGCAGAAGGAGGCCATTTGGCCCCTTGGATAACAATGCCAGCCAGGCCCTATCCCTGTAACCCCAAATATTTACCCTGCTAATCTTTCTAACCTACACATCCCGGGACACTAAGTGGCAATTTAACATGGCCAATGCACCTAACCCGCACATCTTTATGGGAGGAAACTGGAGCACCCGGAGGAAACCCGTGCAGACACAGGGAGAATGTGCAAACTCCACACAGACAGTGACCCAAGCCGGGAATCCAACCTAGGTCCCTGGTGCCGTGAGGCAGCAGGGCTAATCTCTATGCCACTGTGCATTACATGGGACATGGAGGGAACAGTATTTACTCATTTGAGACTTGAGGAATAACAGCATTTCTGTTGAGGATTTTCAAGTTTCTTTGCTGCCCCCACTTCACCAGCAGCGGTCTTCCTCCATCCAAGCCAGCTCAAGGGCCCTCTCCTCAAAACACATGAGGGTCTGCAACATGGGTATGACTCCAGACGGCAGTGCTCTGTTGTGGTTGAGTTTGTCCTGCAATATCACAGATAGGGAGAGTTTGGGTGGTAGTGTTGACATTTAAAATGGTGATGACATATGGCGAGGGTGGGGCTTGGGTGGGAGCTGGAGTGTGAGGGGCATAGCAGCTACTGGTGGAACATGGTGATTGTGGGAGGGAAGTGGGGACCTAGTGCCTGATGTTGGAATAGACCAAGGTGGCTGAGTGAGAGAAAGGGTTGGGGGTGCGAGGGGTGTCCAAGGGGTCCAATGGGGGACTGGGGGTGGTTCACCTACCCTGGCTGAGCAAAGAAGATCATTCATCTTCTTCCAAAACTGCTGCCCAGTCCTCTTCTGTAGTGCGCTTGCACTGACCAGGACTGCCACTGCACCCCAGACTTTGCTGGAAGGCCGTCTCCTGGAGCAGGGGTATAGGGTTTCCGGCCTCAGCTCCACTCCATCCAGTTTCTGGAGGGCTCCCTTTGAAAAGCACAGTGCTGACCACTTGGCTACCATCCCCTGCAGTCATTGTGGAACAAGTGGCGGGGAGTCGTTCATATGGAACTCCCCAGTGCTTGCAGTTATGTCATTACGCGGTGGACGAATCAGAGGAAAAGCGCCGCTGGAGCATTGTGAAACCCACGGGAATAAATATTAATCCTCATAAACCATAAGATTTGACCCAAAAACACACCGGCACCATTGACCGGTTTTTCATGCTGGAACCAACACTTTCGCCTACTGTGTTATCCAACCCCCACGGACAGTTTGATTTGATTTTAGCAAAATATTACGGATTCTGGAAATCTAAATAAAAACAGAAAATGCTGGAAATACTCAACATGTCAGGCAGAATCTGTGGAGAGAGAAACAGAGTTGGATGTTGCTCACGATGAAGTTTAGCACACAGGAATCCTGGCAGCAGGTTTGCTTCTAGTCCTGTTGAATTTAACACAAATACCTAATTATCAGACCTGGAATTCATTTCCTGGCCACAACCTGCATTATCGATAGGTTGTCTGGCTGTCAGGCAGGTAGGACTGCAGAATCTATGAGGGATTAGTTGTGGGATAGTCATAGTGTCATACAGTACAGAGGAGGTCTTTTAACCCATTGAGTCTGCGCCGATGGATGCACCGAGGATGAGGGATTACATGGGTGAGGATTCCTGGGGGAGGGAGGCTGGGGGTGGAGGTTGGGGGGATTCAAATAGAAGACAAAAATTGCAAACATAATGCTGAGGTATACTGTATTAAAAAAAATGTGGTGCACTGGTAATACATAGGTACTTTTGCAGTTATAGAGAGGACTTCAGAAGGGCTGGGGAGATGGGAGTGGGTGACTGAGTAGCTAGGAAGGAAATCACAGATAGTGAAAGACATCAGAAGGGTATCAGGGTGGGGAGTGATTGGGGGCACGGATCACAAGGGATGGTAACAGAGTGGTTTGATGGGTGGGGACTTGCACTTCTGTTCCTCCTGGCCCACAAGCATTGCTGGATAGGTACTTTCCTGTTCTTTTGTACAGTCCTCACCTCCCTTCAGTGACTAGTTTCCCTGAAGACCAGGAAAACATTGGCAAGCCAACATTAAAGCTGGAATACAGATGAAATATGAGGCATGTAGCCTTGGTTAAAACTAGAAGTAGACAGATTAGGTTTGCGTTTGAAATTTGTTACATTTTAACTTTCCACCTGATCCAACCTAGCCTTTAAAAAAAAAGTTCAAGTGGATCTTGCTGGCATCGCCAATATTTGTGATGTGGAGATGCCGGTGTTGGACTGGGGTAAACACAGTAAGAAGTTTAACAACACCAAGTTAAAGTCCAACAGGTTTATTTGGTAGCAAAAGCCACACAAGCTTTCGGAGCTGCAAGCCCCTTCTTCAGGTGAGTGGGAATTCTGTTCACAAACAGAGCATATAAAGACACAAACTCAATTTACATGAATAATGGTTGGAATGCGAATACTTACAACTAATCAAGTCTTTAAGAAACAAAACAACATGAGTGGAGAGAGCATCAAGACAGGCTAAAAAGATGTGTATTGTCTCCAGACAAGACAGCCAGTGAAACTCTGTGGGGGTTACAAATAGTGGGACATGAACCCAATATCCCGGTTGAGGCCGTCCTCGTGTGTGCGGAACTTGGCTATCAGTTTCTGCTCAGCGACTCTGCGCCATCGTGTGTCGCGAAGGCCGCCTTGGAGAACGCTTACCCGAATATCAAAGGCCGAATGCCCGTGACCGCTGAAGTGCTCCCCAACAGGAAGAGAACAGTCTTGCCTGGTGATTGTCGAGCTCGACAATCACCAGGCAAGACTGTTCTCTTCCTGTTGGGGAGCACTTCAGCGGTCACGGGCATTCGGCCTCTGATATTCGGGTAAGCGTTCTCCAAGGCGGCCTTCGCGACACACAACGGCGCAGAGTCGCTGAGCAGAAACTGATAGCCAAGTTCCGCACACACGAGGACGGCCTCAACCGGGATATTGGGTTCATGTCCCACTATTTGTAACTCCCACAGAGTTTCACTGGCTGTCTTGTCTGGAGACAATACACATCTTTTTAGCCTGTCTTGATGCTCTCTCCACTCATGTTGTTTTGTTTCTTAAAGACTTGATTAGTTGTAAGTATTCGCATTCCAACCATTATTCATGTAAATTGAGTTTGTGTCTTTATATGCTCTGTTTGTGAACAGAATTCCCACTCACCTGAAGAAGGGGCTTGCAGCTCCGAAAGCTTGTGTGGCTTTTGCTACCAAATAAACCTGTTGGACTTTAACCTGGTGTTGTTAAACTTCTTACTGTGATCGCCAATATTTACCAGCCATTCCTAATAATCTAGGCCATGTCCGAGGGCGGTTAAGAGCCAACACATCATTAGGGTCAGGAATCACAAGTCAACTAGACCAGATAAATACAGCAGGTTTCCTTCCCAAAGTAACATTAGTGAACCAGATGGGTTTGTTTTACAATAATCCAGTGATTTCATGTGCACCAATATTGATATTATATTTTTAATCCCAGATTTAATTAATTAACTGAATTTAAATTCTCCAGCCGCTGTGGTGGGATTTGAACTCATGTCTCTGGATCACCAATCCAGTAACAATTGCTACTTTTTAACTCTGGGTTAAAATTAATCTCAATTTTTCAGGTTGATGACCTTTCATCAGATCTGGCAAAGCCAAAAGATATTTCAGATCATAACCACTATTTCTGTTTTTTCAAAGCCGGTAATGGTTCTGCTTTTGTCATTTACACCTCCTCTCGACTCATTTTTTGTTTCCTTACTTCTCCCATTACCAGCCTTTTCCCTTGCACCATTATCTATTTGTCATGTAATCATCCCTGCCTTCCATTATATCGCAGGCTTTCCCTTTTGTTCATTCCTCTCCCCCTGTCCCTGTGCTCGCTTAACAACTGTCACATTTCTAACTTTAGTAGACTCTGACAAAAGGTCATGAATCTGAAACATGACCCCTGTTTCTCTTGCAACAGATGTTAAATAAATTGGGCTTTTATTTATTCAACTTTTATTGGACAGAAGAGGACGAAAGTTACATTTTATTCAATTGATGATTACCTAAGTGTTTATCTTAGTTTTGAATATTGCCTAAATTATGTCAAATATGTTTGTATTTATTACCCTTGGCTTCAGAGACAAAGAAGACCTAGCAATGTGGTCATTTATGTACATTTCTAACATCATTATTGCATGATATTTAAATAGCAATGAAATGGAAATTAGGTCCTCTTTTTAATAACCCTATAATGTTTAAATGCAGGAGATTAATATTTGGACCTAATACAATTGAAATCCAAATTGTTCCCATTTGGAAGCTACTTTGCAAAGAGGTACATTTTATTCTGTGTTTTCTAATTATTTCTTCCAAATTAATTGTAAACAGATAACTTTTCAGCTTTCTTTTGTCTTTTGTCATAGGTTTTAAATCCATTTTATACATTTCAAATCTTTAGTGTGTGTCTGTGGCTTTCTGAGGACTATACAGAATATTCAGTCGTACTCATAATAATGTCACTCATTTCCATTGCCTTTTCCGTGTATGATGTGCGTCAGGTGAGTTTTTAAGCAGAGATAATATTTAAAGCTCTACCTGGTGCTATCCTAATTTGTATTTTACAATGCTGGTGCAGTGATCAATTCACCCGCCTGTTTACTGATGCCAACCACGCGTGAACTGTTAAACCTTTTGTTTGAGCTTTGTTAAGAAGATGCATATTTAATCAGACTTAAACCCTCAGTTGAAGGGTCAGTTACGAGGGGACACAAGTTAAAAATGAGGGTTGGGAGATTTAGGGGTGATTTAAGGAAAAACCATTTTACCCAGAGGGTGGTGATGGTCTGGAATGCGCTACCTGGGAGGGTGGTGGAGGCGTGATGCCTCACATCCTTTAAAAAGCACCTGGATGAGTACTTGGCACACCATAACATTCAAGGCTATGGGCCATAAGGTGGGCAGGTCAGGGCCTTTCATGCTCGATGGGCCAAAGGGCCTCTTCTGCACTGTGGTATTCTGTGATTCTGATTCTGTGTTTCTGTAAACCTTCATTGCACCTTCTGAGATCTGACTAATGAAATGCAAGGATTTCATTAACTTGGAAATGGTAATAGAATAGGCAGAGTAAGTTCTTACTTTACTGTTTCCAGCAATCTATGAAGTTGCACAGACTTGTGGAATCTCACAATAACATGATGGTCACTGTTTGCAGAAAGGATGGAGGTGAGCTATTTTCAATGCTCTGACTGTCTCCTATTTCATGGCTCAAGCTATATTCAAATAATGGTTCAGTTTCATTTGCTTTTGCTTCACAATTCATCACCCATTCCTTGGTACTCCTTCCTTACTCATATGTTCTTATTCATTGAAATATTATTCCTTCCAATACACTTCTCTTGTGTGTGTCAATTTTTTGTCCAGCAATGTACCTAATAATAGCTTCCAAAGAGCTGATTTTTACGGGTTCTTGCAATGCACCATTCTGATTTTTCCTGGATCCTTCTCAATTTAGCACTAATGTATGGGCAGAAATGTCCTGCAAGCTAATACCAAGTAATTGGATGAGACTGACTGAATTCATTTCACTTTGAACCAATACAATCTTGCAGCTGATCGAGGAGACTGAAGACTTTCATTTATCAGATTAGGTTTGTACCTATTTTCCAAGAGAGAGAGAGAGCAGTGCTGTGTCCCTGTCTACTACTCTTGTGACCCAGGAATTCAGTTCATTTTACCATTACAGTGCAGTAAGGCAGGATTTCCCAAACATTTCCAGCCATAGAACCCCTTTTTACTCTCAAAGGTATGGATGGAAACCTGGAGAAACATTTTTATTTTGTTAAACCGGAAAAAAATGATAATTTTTGCACAATAGGTACTTCAATAGTGTTTTCTTTCATACAATTGTCAGACAGTGAGAATCAATAGATAACATTTTTTATTATACTCTAAGTGAGACAGCTAGCATCTCCTCCATATTGGCTCCTTTCATTAAAAAGCCTCCCACCTTCAACTCCTGTCAGTCCATTGTATTATTTCTTGCCATTTTTATTGACACTACTTTAGACATTGGTGCTCTCAACATGATTTTCTTCTAAGCTACAAATAGACCATCCTACACACTCGCTCTCCTCTTTGCATCCCCAGTGTGTTGAAATCAATTCACTGCATGTTTTCCCATGCTATCTTACCCCCTCTCATGACCTCAAAAGTATGGATCGTCTTACCAAAGATAAGCTTTTCTTTCCTCTTGCAGGTTCATGCTATCAGATTTAGTACCACAATATCCACGTTATGACTTGCTTTCTCCCCTGCTCACCTTGGAAGTTAACAGGGTCGAAAAGCCGAAGTGGATTGAATAGTTTACATGTTGTTGCTTATATTTACAGCGTATGAGGAAGTTCCATCGAGTGAGCTGGCACCTGGTGATGTTTTTTTAGTTACGGGAAATAAGCGAATATTGTCCTGCGACGCTGTACTGATCCATGGGGACTGCATTGTCAATGAGAGCATGCTTACGGGTAAGAATCTCTCTTCTTCCCTTGTGTGCAAGCTTATCCTACTTGTTCTCTGAAAATTGGAAAGTTAAATAAACTTGATTGTCACTTCTACGTTTGCTAGTGGCCCCCTCAAGAGCAAGGGGACATTAAAGTTTCTCAAGGATAGAAAAATTGAAGCAGTGGAGAAACTACCTGTTTGGGTCAAATTCCTTTCTCTGTAAGTCAGACATTTTTTTCTGAATGATAGATAGATGTTAAAGATAGATAGGAATGATGAGGAAAGTGGAGTTGAGGCAAAAAGAGCAACATGATTGCATTGAATGATGGGTCAGTCTCGAAGGGCTGTATGCTTAACTTACTCTTATTGCTTATGTTCCCCCTCGCGAAAAGAGAAATTAGAAGAATGATATTTGAGGAAGGAGGTCATCAACACACGCATAAGATGGGTGACAGAACTTACCAATCGGCTTAGTTAGTTGGCAGGAGCCTCGAACTTATCACATTGATGTTTGAATGGATTTGGTTCAATATAGCTTTAACTTTCTTTCTCTCATTCAAGAACTTTCATTCTTTTTGTTACTGAGATGTGCGTGACACTAGCAAGTGAGCATTAATTGGCCATCACTAGTTTCCCTTGGGGGGGAGGGGCCATAGCAGTCAACCATATAATGTAGCCTAGAATCACATGTAGGTGAAATCTAGGGGTGAAGGGTCACTTTTACGTATTGTGGCCACTTACTCTGTAAGCTTTAAGGACTAATGGAACATAATACTTTCCTTCCTCTTATAACCCACCACCACCCACTACCCATCACCACCCACTGCCCACCACCACCAGACTGTGGTGAGCTCTTGCCTGTTGGCAAAAATAATTTCAGGACTTTGCCCCCCATTGATAATGAATTGGAAAATCCAGCAAACTTGACTCTTGGTTAGTGTCAAGCATAGAAAATCTCCACATATTTTTACTGCTTTATTATGAATTTCAGAATACAGTAATTAATTACTGTTGACTGATTATAACTTTGTTGATTTACCTATTACTTGGTCCTACTATAAGGTGAAAGTATTCCTGTAACAAAGACGCCATTGCCAAGCGTAGCTATCTCTAACTTTTGGAAGAGCTCGACTGGAGATTACAAGCACCACATCCTTTTCTGTGGGACCCAAGTGATTCAGTCAAAGGCAACAGGCCAGGGTGAAGTGAAAGCTGTTGTCTATCGAACAGGTATCTTACAGATAAAAATATTAATTATTTGGGGTGTAAATATTTCCATATAAATGTTGCAGAATACAAACTTCTCCACCTGCTGCACTTCATTTCAGCAGGGGTAAATGTTTTGTCTTCACCTTGAGTGCATTAATCATCTTTAATCTATGCATTACTCATCACCTAGGCAGAATGCATAAAAGAATCAATAGAAGGAAAATTGATTGGGGTTTGCTCCTTGCGTACAATCTTATCTGCCTAATTTTCTGTCCTGCACTCCAAAGTGGTGCTAGTGCCTGAGTGGTATACATGGAGATCTAACTCGATATGTCAACTTGTGTTTTTGAGATTAGACACTAGGTTATTGATGCCACAGCAATGTGTTGTGTTATTGAGATGTAAAGCTTTAGTCCCTCAAATTTCAACAATAGGTTCAGCTACAATACTGGGTAGGAAGACTATAGGCAAAAGCATTGATTCTTCTTCAATGGAGAGAAGGAAATATAGTTAGAAAATCATTGGGATTGGATTTATTTATGTCCTAATAGTATTAACATTGTCAAGCTCTGGAAGAGCATTGCTTCTTCACCCATTAAGTAAAAAACCCCATTAATAGGAAGTTAAAATAGTTTGCAGTGTGTAATTACTAATACTTTAGTAATGATGGAACTATCAGTCCCTCAAACCAATGGCAATTTGTGCATCTCAGAATAGAAAAGGTTTGTTTCATCCTTCACAATCATGTTGCTATTGAGAACAACTCAATAACTGATAACTTCATTAATAGTTTCTCATCTTTATTACCAATTAAATCATCTCACTTCAGGTTTTACTACGACCAAAGGGGAGTTGGTGAGATCCATTATGTTCCCAAAGCCAATGGACTTCAAACTGTACCAAGATGCCTTTCGATTTCTGGTTTGCCTGACAGTTATTGCAACAATTGGAATGATCTATTCAGTCTGTATCCTTGTGCTAAATGGGGTAAGTTAACAACAGTTACTGTACACCAATGCACCAGAAATAACAAAATTGACGTTATATCGATTCTTTTCCTGGATTGATTTACAAGTTCCCTTCCTTGCTTTCAGATTACAACCTTAGTTTTTCTTACCTGTGGTCTTTTCCAACTATAAATCTCGACTCATACTCACTGTTCCTTATTCCAAATTCCATTTTTAAAAATCCTTTCATGGTGGGTAAAGTCATTGGTTAGACCAGCATTGTTGCCCATTCCTAATTACCCTTGGGAAGGTGGTGGTGTGGTGAACCATCGTTGGTTCACCACTGGGGGTTGTTATTATGTTACTGTTGGGCTAGGGTGTTGTTACTGTGGGGGTTGTACAATGTTGTTGGGTTAGGGTGTTTACCTATTATAAGTGTTATCATGGCACATTCCAGTGGGGTCCCGCCTCCGGTGGCGAGGTATAAGACCCTCTGCTCCGGCAGGACCCCTTCAGTCTGAACTGGTGTATTCGTGTTAGTAGTTCCATTGTTACACAATAAAAGCCTTCAATATCGAAGCCTTGGTTCCACGTACTTAATTGTCGCGCATCAATTTTATTGTGTAACAGAAAACTCTCAGCTGTACAAAAAAAGAGTATGGAACAGATCTTAAAACCAGATCGTCTGGCACTGGACCCCCGTGCGGTCGGTGCCGCTAACACATTCGACCATTGGTGGAAGTGTTTCGAGGACTACCTGGCAGCCTCTGTAGCTATCACTACAGACAGTGATAAACTCCAGGTCCTCCACGCAAGGGTAAGCGACACGATTTATCTCGCCATTCGTGCGGCTCCCACTTACCCGAGGGCCGTCGAGCTCCTGAAGAAACGATACACGAAGCCACCCAACGAGATACACGCTCGTTACCTCCTCGCTACACGATATCGGCAGTCGGGCGAAACCATGGAGGACTACGCCAATGAGCTCCTGCAGCTTGCCAGGGGTTGCGATTGTAAAGACGTATCAGCCGAACAATATATGTACGACCTCGCCCGAGACGCGTTCGTAGCAGGGGTAGGGTCCTCGTACATCAGGCTTAAATTGCTGGAAAAGGGGAACCTCGACTTGACCCAAGCAATGGAGATGGCTGGGATGCTGGAAGCGGCGTCGAAGAGCTTGGCGCTGTACCCCGAGGACCACGTGCAGTCAACGTGGCAGGAGCAAGCTCAGCTCCCTCCTCGCCCCGCTAACCCGCGCTCCCAGATCGATCCGACGACGGCGGCAGCTCCAGGTGGCCAGCGATGCTATTTTTGTGGTGGGGCCAAGCATCCACGGCAGTAGTGTCCGGCAAGAACGGCTATCTGCAGCCAGTGCGGTAAAAAAGGCCACTACGGCAAAGTCTGCAGGTCAAAGTCTAAAAACGGCAGTGCAGCTTGTAACCCTCCAGAACGGAGACAATCTCCTTCGGCGTTGCAGTACCCACGAGGTCCGACCACGTGCGAACCCAGGACGGCGCCATCGTGGCTGACGGAGGAGGAGGAAGACCACCAGGAGTCGCTGCGTTTGGCGCCCTCGCCCATGTGCGATTCATGGGGGCGGCCATCATGGTCCACGACGACTAGGAGCGACCAGCAGGGGTCCTCAGCATCAACATCGGCGGCATGCAGTGACGCCCAGGGGCCAACGGTGGCGTCGATCTCCCTGGACCAGTCTAAGCACCACAGGCTTGAGAATTCCATGATGGATATAAAGGTAAATGGTCGAACTGTGAATTGTCTGTTTGACAGTGGGAGCACCGAAAGTTTCATACACCCTGAAACTGCTAAAAGGTGTGGACTCCGGGTTCTCCCTGCCAAGCAGACAATTTCCATGGCATCACGGTCCCGGTCTGTACCGATCCAAGGACGATGTATGGTAACTCTTGAGGTACAGGGCACAATTTACGAGCAATACAGGCTCCTTGTGTTACCTCACCTTTGTGCGCCAATTCTCCTCGGACTAAATTTTATGGTCCACATGAAGAGTGTGATCCTACAGTACGGTGGGCCACTCCCTTCACTGGCAGTAGGGAATCAGCCGCAGCCTCCAAATTGCCCAAAGCGCTCTGCATGCAATCTATCCACTCTGAAAATCACTACACCGTCCCTCTTTAAGAATCTGGTACCTGGCTGCAAGCCCATCGCTACTAAAAGTAGGCGTTACAGCGCTGAGGACCGGATCTTTATTAGATCTGAGGTTCAGCGGCTCCTCAAGGAAGGGATCATACAGGCCAGTGCTAGTCCGTGGAGAGCGCAGGTCGTGGTAGTCAAAAGCGGGAACAAACCTCGGATGGTCATCGACTATAGTCAGACCATTAATCGTTATACGCAGCTGGATGCGTATCCTCTCCCGCGCATTTCTGATATGGTCAATCAGATTGCGCAGTACCGAGTGTTCTCTAACATAGACCTTAAGTCCGCCTACCATCAACTCCCCATCCGCCCAGAGGACCGACAATATACGGCTTTTGAGGCGGATGGTCGTCTATACCAATTCCTCAGGGTTCCATTTGGTGTCACCAATGGGGTCTCAGTCTTCCAGCGTGCTATGGACCGAATGGTGGACCAGAACGGGTTGCGGGCTACCTTCCCGTACCTGGATAACGTCACCATCTGCGGCCATGACCAGCAGGACCACGACACGAATCTCCAACACTTTCTGCGCACTGCATCTCGCCTGAATCTGACCTATAACAGGGAGAAGTGCGTATTCCGTACGCGCAGGTTAGCCATCCTCGGATACGTGGTGGAAAACGGGGTCATTGGCCCTGATCCAGACCGTATGCGCCCACTTACTGAACTTCCCTTGCCCGCTAGCACGAAAGCACTGAGGAGATGCCTCGGGTTCTTTTCGTACTATGCACAGTGGGTCCCCAACTACGCGGACAAAGCTCGTCCGCTCATTAAGTCCACGACCTTCCCACTTACGCCGGAGGCCCAATTGGCCTTCAAGGCTTTGAAAAGCGACATCTCGAAAGCCACGATGCACGCGGTGGATGAATCCATCCCTTTCCAGGTGGAGAGTGATGCATCGGATTTCGCCCTAGCCGCCACACTAAACCAGGCAGACAGGCCGGTCGCGTTCTTTTCCCGCACCCTTCAAGGCCCCGAAATTCGGCACTCAGCGGTGGAGAAGGAGGCTCAGGCCATTGTGGAGGCAGTCAGACACTGGCGCCATTACCTGGCAGGGAAGCGGTTCACCCTGATCACGGATCAACGATCCGTGGCGTTTATGTTCAGCAACACGCAGAGGGGCAAGATCAAGAACGATAAGATCTTGCGGTGGAGAATTGAGCTCTCCACCTATAATTACGATATTATGTATCGTCCAGGGAAGCTCAATGAGCCCTCGGATGCCCTCTCGCGCGGAACATGCGCCATCATGCAGGAGGACCGCTTGAAGGCTCTCCACAATGATCTGTGTCATCCTGGAGTCACCAGACTCTACCATTTCGTCAAAGCCCGCAACCTGCCCTACTCGGTGGAGGATGTCAGGTCAGTGACGAGAAGCTGTCGGATTTGCGCAGAATGCAAACCACACTTTTATCGACCAGACCGGGCACAATTGGTCAAGGCCACTCGCCCTTTTGAGAGGCTGAGTGTGGATTTTAAGGGCCCCCTTCCCTCAACGGACCGGAATGTCTATTTCCTCAACATAATAGACGAGTACTCCCGGTTCCTGTTTGTTGTCCCCTGTGCGGACACGTCGACTGCCACCGTCATCAAGGCATTCAGTGAGCTTTTTACCCTGTTCGGGTACCCCTGCTACATTCATAGCGACAGGGGCTCATCGTTCATGAGCAATGACTTGAGGCAATTCCTGCTCTCATTCGGGATTGCCTCTAGTAGAACCACGAGCTACAACCCTAGGGGTAACGGACAGGTGGAAAGGGAGAATGCTACAGTCTGGAAGGCTGTCCTACTGGCACTGAAATCCAGGGGCCTTCCAGTCTCCCGTTGGCAGGAGGTCCTTCCAAATGCGCTCCATTCTATCCGCTCCCTCCTGTGTACGGCAACCAATGCTACTCCCCACGAGAGGATGTTCTCATTCCCTCGGAAGTCGTCCTCGGGGATCTCATTGCCAGCCTGGTTGACGTACCCAGGACCCGTCCTTCTGCGGCGACATGTGAGGGCTTGCAGGTCCGACCCCTTGGTCGAACCGGTCCAACTCCTCCACGCCAACCCTCAGTATGCCTATGTGGCATATCCTGACGGGCGAGAGGACACTGTCTCCATTAGAGACCTGGCGCCCGCAGGGGACATAGCAACTCCTGTCGCTCCTATTCCCCCAGTCACGAATCCACTACTCCTCATTGCTTCCCCAGACGTGGCGCGGTCAGCACCGGGACCAGTGCATAACACTTTTACTCCCATGTACAGCTTGCCTGAGACTCGGAGATCGGCGCCACCATCACCATCGCCATCACCACCACCAAAGGTTCAAGGATCCCCTGCACCATCGCCTCACCAGGGCCAACCGGCCCGGGAGTCCTTGAGGGGACAGCCGGACGTTGTTTTGGAGAGAACGCCACCGCAAGCACCTGCTCCGGTTTCGCAACCGGTGTTGAGGAGATCACAGCGTCGGTGCGGTCCTCCAGACCGTCTGGACTTGTGAATTCTGTTTATATGACCTGTTTTTTCTTGCACCCCGCCACCTTTTGTTTTAAAGGAGGGGTGAATGTGGTGAACCATCGTTGCCGGAGCAGAGGTATAAGACCCTCTGCTCCGGCAGGACCCCTTCAGTCTGAACTGGTGTATTCGTGTTAGTAGTTCCATTGTTACACAATAAAAGCCTTCAATATCGAAGCCTTGGTTCCACGTGCTTAATTGTCGCGCATCAGGTGGTGAGCAGCCTTCTTGAACCAATGCAGTAGATAGACCCACAGTGCTATTAGAAAGGGAGTTCCAAGATTCTGACCCAGCAACGGTAAAGAACAGTGATACAGTTCCAAACCGGGATGGTGTATTGCTTGGTGGGAAACTTGCAGGGTAGTGTTCTCATGTATCTGCTATTGTCATCCTTCTAATGGTAGAGGTCGCATGTTTGGAAGGTGTTGTTGAAGGAGCCTTGGTGAGTTGCTGCAGTGCATCTTGTAGATGGTATACCCTTCTGCCATTGTGAATTAATGTTGGAGGGAGTGAATTTTTAAGGTGGTGGATGGTGTGGGGGTGGAGGGGGGGGTGGCGGCAGGGGGGGCAATCAAGTTGGCCACTTTGAACTGGACCATATCTAACTTTTTGAGTGCTGTTGGAGTTGTGCTAATCCAGGAAAATGAAGAGTGTTCCATCAAACCCCTGACTTCTGTCTTGCACTGATGAGCTTGGATGTTGCCTAAGTCTTACTTTGTGCTTGCACTGACTGCTTTAGGATCTGAGGAATTCTGAATGGTGCTGATGATTGCGCAATCATCAGTGAGCAGTTGTATACATGAATAGTGTTTTATTTGCCTCGAAGCAGCTTGGCTAGTGGTCAGCTAGTTCTGGAGCATAAGTCTTCAGTGCTATGGCTGGGATGTTGTTGGGGCCTATTTCCTTTGCAGTATCCCGTGCCTTCAGCCAGTTCACTCCACTACATGGAGCCCACCCATGTAGGTGGGTGGGCTCCATGTAGTGTAGGTTTAGGGAAACTGTGTGTTACACCTGCAGCAGAAAGGGACTAATAAGAAGCAAATGCAGGGCTAAACAGGACCTGCCCGCTGCTGGAGAAAAAAAATTCCAGCTCCAGAGTACAGCATAGAGAGTAATTCTGAAGAAGGATCAGATGTAGGCAGGTTGAATAATATTAAGATGGACAAAGTGACTCCCATCACAATTGTACTGATGGTTAACAGTCACGTCGGTATGCATTGTCTGTATAACATGCAAGAAACAATACTTTTCACTTATACTGATACATGTGACAATAATAAATCAAATCAAAACGTCCAATGCAAAAGGTCATAGAAATCACTTTGGCAAGGGCAAGATTAACAAAAGGCTGGTACGATTCATTCAGCAGCTATAAAGAGTAACTTCAAGCCCAAAATGAATTAAATCATTCAGTGGAGTTTGCATAACTCCACTTTTTGATTAACTCTGAGAAATGATGAAAAGTTTTTTTGCATAGCATCTATTTTGTGGTAGAAATACTTGTGATATGCCTGATTTGCTGCAAGATGATTGACAATATTCTTCTCGGGTGACAGGTACCAGCAGGGGAGATCGTGAGGAAAGCACTCGATGTGATAACAATTGCTGTATCTCCTGCCTTACCTGCTGCTGTGACTATAGGCATAATATACGCCCAAGAAAGATTGAAAAAGAAGGGAATCTTTTGCATTAGCCCACAGAGAATCAATATTTGTGGACAATTGAATCTTATCTGTTTTGACAAGGTATGCCTTTTTTTAAACTTGATTGCGTCAATTTGCCATTTACTGTACAGTAATCACAAAGTAATCCTTTCATTAATGTTCTTGCTGGTTTAAGCTTGTATTTCACATTGTATGACTGTCATTCATTTAGATTGTATTTGTAACCATGAACGGAATGAGGAACTGGTGGATCCGATGTAACTCAACGTTTTGGTGAAACTGGAGTTCATAGGATCCCGACAGTACAGAAAGAGGCCATTTGGCCCATCGAGCCTGCACTGACAACAATCCCAGCCAGGCCTTATCCTCGTAACCCTGCGTATTTACCCTGGTAATCCCCCTAACACTAAGGGGCAATTTAGCATGGCCGATCCACCTAACCCGCACATCCCTGGACTGTGGGAGGAACACAGTAAGAGTTTTAACAACACCAGGTTAAAGTCCAACAGGTTTATTTGGTAGCAAATACTTTCGGAGCGCTGCTCCTTCGTCAGATGGAGTGGAAATCTGCTCTCAAACAGGGCACAGAGACACAAAATCAAGTTACAGAATACTGATTAGAATGCGAATCCCTACAGCCAACCAGATCTTAAAGATACAGACAATGTGAGTGGCGGGAGCATTAAGCACAGGTTAAAGAGATGTGTATTGTCTCCAGACAGGACAGCCCGCAAGTCCAAGAGGCAAGCTGTGGGGGTTACTGATAGTGTGACATAAATCCAATATCCCGGTTTAGGCCGTCCTCATGTGTGCGGAACTTGGCTATCAGTTTCTGCTCAGCGACTCTGCGCTGTCGTGTGTCGTGAAGGCCGCCTTGGAGATCGCTTACCTGAAGATCAGAGGCTGAATGCCCGTGACTGCTGAAGTGCTCCCCCACAGGAAGAGAACAGTCTTGCCTGGTGATTGTCGAGCGGTGTTCATTCATCCGTTGTCGTAGCGTCTGCATGGTTTCCCCAATGTACCATGCCTCGGGACATCTTTTCCTGCAGCGATGAATGAACACCGCTCGACAATCACCAGGCAAGACTGTTCTCTAGGTCATCACACCCCAGTTCATAAACAGTCAGGCTAACCACGCCTGCATGGCAATCATAAAATCCTGGCCCGTGTGTTTATTGTGAAGGGTCATTAGTCTGACCATTAGTCTGATGTTCTTGGAGTTATTCTACGTAAATCTGTAATATTAACATGCCAAATGTAGAGGGTGCTGTCAGCCTTGGTCAATGTGAAAACAGTACATACACCTCAAACTGACAAGTGGGTTATTTCTATTGCTCAGGATCAGAGCAAGATATTACTATCTCTACAAAAGAAAACTGAGGCACAACTAAATTCATTATTTCCAAGAAGCTATCCCACTTAAGACACAGATTCCCCTTAAGCAGATGGACGAGGTCTGATTGCATGCAGGTAGATTGGCTATGTGACTTTGTGACAGAACAAAGAGGAGCTATTGAAAAATATCTCAGACAGTTGACTGAATCCATTTTTAATTCAGACTTACTCCATCTAGAATTATACAAAGTAAAGATAAAACATTATATTCATTGCAAATGTTTTAATCTCATGTCTATTCTTCTTACAAAAATAAGTAGATGAATCATAGAATCCCTACATTGCAGAAGGAGGCCATTCGGCCTGCACTGACAACAATCCCACCCACACCCTATCCCCACAACCCCACTTATTTACCTTGCTAATCCCCCTGACACTGAGGGGCAATTCAGCGTGGCCTATCCACCTAGCATCTTTGGAGTGTGGGAGGAAACCCATGCATACATGAGGAGAGCATGCAAATTCTACACAGACAGTCATCTGAGGCCGGAATTGAACCCGGGTCCCTGACTGTGAGGCAGCAGTGCTAACCACTGTGCCATTGTGCTACCCTGGAGCAAGCTATACCCTGATTGATAGAAAATATTATAGAAAACCAATACATTTTATATTATTCGTTTTTAGTACAAGTCTTTAATATGTTCATCTTGAAATTCATCTCTATTATTTTGAATAAATTAAATAAAGTTTCTACAAAAATAGCAGAGAGAGGAATTTCTGTTAAATATGTTAAACGTTAATGCACAAGTAATGCAAAGCATTACACAGTGTCTAATTTTGTTTATGCTATGAGTAGTGTATTTCTTTACTTCATAATCTTCTCTTCACCAGAGTTATTTACTATTTTGTGCTTCATGCAGACAGGAACTCTGACTGAAGAAGGACTGGATTTGTGGGGCTTAGCATCAACTAAAGGGAAAGGGTATGTTTGATGCGCGTTATTACTCACGAGGCTAGAGATGCTCAAGGAAATAAAGGCTTTTATTTACTATTACAATGAAGCTACCATATATAGTACACGATCCCAGACTGAGGGGTCCCAGACAGAGCAGTGACCTTTATACCTCTCCCAGGAGGCGGAGCCCGACTGGGATGTACCATAATAACTATAATACAGGTAGAACAGCCCAACCCTAACCCCAACAGTAACAAGTAGAACAACCCAACCCTAACCCCAACAGCAACATATATACAGACTCATAGTACTGGCCAGACCCTGGCTCAGTACTACCTGGTGGGAACCAACGATGGTTCACCACAATGTTCACTTGAAATTATAGAACCAAAACCTTTGAAAAGGTTTAATTCCTTGGTGCATGATTGCTCTTAGCATCCCCGCATTAGCTTTTGCGAGAGGTAGGTTTAGATTACTGGTCATGGACAAGAAGAAAAATGTCATAGTAGAAGTCACAGTACAGCAAAGCATTCTTATATGGAGCAACTTCTATGCTTTATCTACATTATTTGATTTATTAGGCAAATGTAGTGATTACATTGTAGGTCCTCTCATCATGGAGTTTTTGAAAAAACTAAATCTTTCTACTGACGCATCAAATGTTAAACAAAATAAACAATTTCTACTTTGGGATAGCTTTGAGAAATATTTTCATCTTTCAATATTCTTAAATGGCATTCATGATTTTGATGATTCTATGTGGTTTTTGAATATTTATGAAAAATGATGAGAGCTTTAAATTGTTAACCATAGGGGAACAAAACAGCACAGATTTATGACTAACCTTGTGTATCTATTAAGATCTTTCTAAATGTCCAGTTTACAGAATATATTCAAGTTTAACAGTGAAGATATGTTACCATGGGGGCCATTCTTTGGTGCTATGGCCAGTTGTCACTCACTGATCCTCTTAGACAACACTCTTCAAGGTGACCCACTGGATTTAAAAATGTTTGAGACAACTCGTTGGGTAAGAGATAGATGGCATGTTTTAAAGAAATTGCATGTTTCCATTTTCACAAATTGAGACTCAAATTTATTTCTTAGCATCTTAACATTATATTTTCCAGAAGCATTTTTTTGATTCTGTTTATTCCTATCTATGCATCTCCTTTATATTAATTCATGGGACATGAGCAGCACTGGCTGGCTGGCATTTATTGCCCATCCCTAGTTGCCTTGAACTGAGTGGCTTGCTGAGGGTAGTTGAGAGTCAATCATATTGCTGTGGCTCTGGAGTCATAGGTAGGCCAGGCCAGGTAAGGATGACAGATTGCCTTCCCTAAAGGAGATTAGTGAACTGGATTGGTTCTTCTGACAATCAACAATGGTTTCATGGTCATCAGTAGATTCGTAATTCCAGATATTTCTATTGAATTCAAATTCCACCATCTGCTGTGGTGGGATTCGAACCCGGGTCCCTAGACATTAGCTGAGTTTCTGGATTAATAGTTTAGTGATAATACCACTAGGCCATCACCTCCCCTTTAGCCTTACATCTTGTCTCCTGAACTCTGCAGTCCTTTGGCCTCTTGTCCATGTCCCCCTACCTTTTGACCAACCATTGCTAACTGTACTTTCAGCGCCTAGTCACTATCTTTGGAATTTTCTTCCAAAATTCTTCTCCTCCTTTAAAATTGTCCTTGAAATTAATCTGTTGGGGCAAGCTTTTACCTTCCCCTGCTAATATGTTTTCTTCTTTCCAAATACCTCAGCATCTATTTCAGATTTATGTCTGTGAAATGCTTTGGGATATTTCTCTATGCTAAAGGTTTGATACAAATGTAAATTGCTTTTGTCATTATTTCAGCACTGCACTGTGTGATTTGCAAAGTAATTGTTCCAGGGAGCTTCTAAAGTCTCAGAACATGCTGGTGATTAAAAATTACTTTGACATCATGGAAGTCATTTAACCGTCCATGCGAATGCTGGCTGGACCTCAGGGTCCAGAAGTCGCAGTTCTCGCCGGCGATTTTGGATCTTCCCCACCCGCCACTGGCGATGTCGCAGGTTCATGCCTCTAATGAGTGTGACCCTGCTTTACATGGATCTGAATAGATTTTAATATAATTAACCCGCCCTCCCCGGCTGTACACTGACACCGTTCCATCATGATGTCACATTGGTGCAGTTTACAACAGGTTCACCCAAACGTGAATCTGTCATGGGGGTCTTCCTGGTAAGGGCCCCTGGCACTGCCCCTTGGTGCAGGTTGGCACTGCCAAGTTGGCACCGTGCATTTGCCCATGGTGGGGCTCAAGGGGCCGATGTTTGGGGGGGGGTGGGGGGGGGAGAGGGAGGGAGCCAATGATCTGAGGGGGAGAAGGGGCAGATAACCAGGGGAAGGAGCTGATGATCGGGGGGGGGGGGGGGGGGGGGGTTGGTTGGGGGGGGTTGGTTGGGGGGGGGTAGAGAAAGGGCCAATGATCGGGGGTGGAGGAGGAAGGGGCCAATGGTTGCGGATGCAGGAGTAGAGAAGTGCTAACTCTGATCAGGGGTGGTGAGGGGGTGGTGAGGGGAGCCCCCGGGACCTCCATGATGGGCTGGAAGGTGAGGTTTACTCAGGTTGGGAGCCCCTGGGACCTCTGCGATGGGCTGGGGGTGGGGTTTACTCAGGTTATGATTGGGGCCCCCTTTAAAGATGGCGCCCCGTTCTCTGTGCAGCGGGGCTTTGCCAGCGTGTTGAGGCCCCGCCCCCTGCATGATTGCGTGAAACACACCTCCTGGATTTTTTTTTGGCAGAGTGAGGCAAGAGCTGGAGAGAAAACTGACCTATTTCTCTAGAGAGAAACATGCCGGTTTTCTATCCGGAAACAACACTCCGCCATTTTTTGGTAAGATTCCCCCCCTAATCTGTTCGGCTGAAAACTGGTGTAATTGAATTAGTTGTGACGTTAAAATGCCAGCTGTATTTAAATTTCATTGAAGAATTAAAACAGGGCAGTGTGTGAAATCGGGAGCTAATGGCACCTATCAGCTGCCTGTCAGGTGGATTAGGTCAAAATTCCTCCCAATCCACATCTTCATGTTAACATTGTCCTCTTTCGATTTCTAGCCTTATTTTCTAAAGTCTTTTAATATCCAAGCACAAATCCTTCCTTTGTTGGGACGACATGCCCTTGGAAAATTGATTTTGACTGTGACATTTGGCTACATTAACTATATGTTAATTGTTTTTGCTTTTATGTGGGTAATTAACTGGAGACTCACCTTTGCCCCAATAAATAGACAGACTAAAACTGTGTTTGTTGGGTTAGGAGATTCATGCTTGTACTGTGAAACTTTGTCAATAAATACTTATGAAAGTGTGTAAAGATTGGCGTCAGTTCCCTTTACCAATTGACTTGCTGGAGTATAACAAGCTGCTGGGAAAGAATTTGTGTTGGAGAGGAAACTGACATGAACTTCTTCCCTGTATGAAACAAAACCTCTACAAAATATTCCCTGATGAGATCCATGAATATACTGATTAGCAACACATTGAGTAAGACATTGCGTCCAGCAATAATAGACATACTGTGGAATTTGTAGTTGGGGTTGTGTTGTTCTGTTGGAGTTGCCATCTTTATCTGAGACTGTAAGCTAAGGCCCGTTTTTGCCCGTCTAGTGAGTCAAGTGAACATTTCAGATTCCAGAGCAGCGTTGGAAGAATAACAGAGAGGTGTCCCAGTCTCCTCACCAACATTGTCCCTCTCAGCGGATATCATTGAAGGCAGAATAACTGATCATTATTCCCATTTACTGTTTGCGAAATCTCATTGCGTGTAAATAGGCTCTTATGCCTGCCTGTAGATTTACAGTGGTTACAATTCCAAAGCAATTATTAGTTGTGAAGAACTTTGGGATATCCTAAGTATGTAAAAGTTTCTCTGTAAATACAAGCTCTTTCCTTCTTCCTACTTCATATGCTTTGAGCTGTTTTAAGATTGCACATTTAGTTACAGGTATCTGAGAGGTCACTGTCCAAATTTATTCAGACTGCCTTTTGTCCACCAGGTTGCTGTATATAAATATAATGAGATATATTTCAATTTAAAGAAATTAAAAGTTTAATTAAATTTTTGAACTTATGTCAGGAACTGAAAGAAAACACAATGTTAAAGCAGCCAAATGAGGAAGCACATTCATTTGTTGTCAAACCAGGACCTAGAGCCAATAAGGTACGTGATTTTTTTTAACTAATACTCAGCGCTTCCCTTCAAACCAGGAACTCAATTCATTAGAACATTCCTGCTTTACACTCTTAAAGCAATTATTTTCAGCTCATCTATTTGTATGCAAATATTTACATAAATTCACCGGGATGAAGACAAGGATAAAAAACTGTAGTCTCGAGGAGAGATTTGAGATTTTGGAACAATGACGCAAAGATGGGCAATAGGATATAAAATAGAGATTTTTTAAAAATTATGAAAAGAGTTTTGATGAAGTATCTGATGGAACATTTCCTTTTGTTGGGGGCTCAGTATTATCATAGAATCCCTACAGTGCAGAAAGTGGCCATTTGGCCCATCGAGTCTGCACCGACCACAATCCCACCCAATCCCTACATATTTACCCGCTAATCCCTCTAACCTACGCATCTCAGGACACTAAGGGGCAATTTTTAGCATGGCCAATCAACCTAACCCGCACATCTTTGGATTGTGGGAGGAAACCGGAGCAAACCCATGCAGACACGAGGAGAATGTGCAAACTCCACACAGACAGTGACCCAAGCTGGGAATTGAACCCAGGTCCCTGGAGCTGTGAAGCAGCAGTGCTAACCACTGTGCTACCGTGTCGCCCATTTTGAGGATCCATCAATTTAAATCTAATCAGTGAGTGAATGAGGAGGCAGAGCAGAAGACATTTCCTGACAATATAGAAAATGGAATGCTTTGCCACAGGAAGTGGTTGAAGCATCTCGTCCAGGAAAAATGGGTAAGTATCTGAAGCAGAAGAAGGCATTTGGCCAAATGGAGAGCGCGGGTAGTGGGATTAGTTTTGCATTTCTTTAACATTGACACAATGACTGAATGGCCTTATCTGCTGTAAAACACTGTGGTTCTAATAGCAGCAAAGTAACAACACAAAATGTGTTAAAGAGTAATTCACTTGTCAAATTCCTCAACAGGACAATGTTACTTTATATTACAGGTGTCAAAGGAAGGAATTATAGTTCTGAAGCAATACCCATTCTCACCAGCACTGCAGAGAATGTCAGTTGTAACCCAAGTGATTGGAAACGAGAAACTGACTGTCTACCTTAAGGGAGCACCAGAGACCGTTATTCAGCTTTGTAAACCTGAAACAGGTTTGATTAACTATCCTTGAAAACAAAAGCATTTACTGATATTATGATTAGTTCCTGAATGTGTGAAATTCATGATACATATTGATGTTGGGAGAAAGTCAACACTCTAAAGAAGTGCTTGATGATATTTCTCAGAAATAATTCAAACTGCCTCAGATACAATGAATTCCAGTGAAGTGCAGTAATAGTAATGAAATGCAACAGCTATTTACACTCAGGATGATCCAATTAGCAAAGATACATGATGAGGTAATCTGTTTTTGATGGTGTTGGGTTGAGAGAGGGTTGTTGCCCAAGACACCAGGAGAACTAATAGTATGACTTGATGTGATGGAGACTAGTGCGGTTGATGCTGCGCACTTGAACTTTCGAAAGGCATTTGACAAAGTGTCATATAATAATTTTATTAGCAAAATTGAAGCCTGTGGCATGAAGGGACAGTGGCAATGTGGATCTATAATGAGTTAAAGAACAGAAAGCAGAGGGTACTGGCAACCAATTGTTTTTTAAACTGGAGGCAAATGTATAGTGATGTTCACCAGGGTTTGGTACTGGGACCACAAGTGTTTTTAATATATATTAATGACCTGGACTTGAGTAAACGGGGAATTATTTTAAAGTTTTCATTTGATACAAGCCTCCAAAATGTACTAAACAATGAGGAAGGTCGTAGCAATTTCAAGAGGACATAGGTTGGTGAAATGGCAGGTTAAATTTGAAGCACAGAAGTGTGAAATAATGCAATGTAATAGGAAGAGTAAGGAGAAGCAATATAAACTAAACAGTACAATATTGAAGGAGATGCAGAGACTTGAAGGTGTCCATATGAAAGCCAGTGAAGATGACAGGACATGTTGAAAAGGCTGTTAACAAGGCATAAAGAGGTTCTTGGCTTTGCAATCAGGGGCAAACAGTACAAAATAAGAAAGTTGTGGTGGTAAGTACCCAGCTGTAGTCTTGTGACTAATTTTGAACACCATAATTAAGAAAGGATGATAACACCTTAGAGAATATGCAGAGGAGATTTACTAGAATGGTACCAGAGATGAAGGACTTCATTATTGGGATAGTTTTGGTTGCAGAACATGTCTTTTAAAGACTTTAAAAGAAAGTCTTTGTCATCTACTATGTGTTTATAGCACGTCTTTATCAACTACTTATAACTATATACAAATATACAGGAAAGGGTACAGGTATAGATCTATCTCCATCCTCGGTCTTAACAGATCTCTGGTCAACACTACACTGACCCATGGGCCTTCTTATATCACTGTGTGGGTAGTGGGTAGTATTGTACTCAGTCCCACATACCAGACTCAGTTCCATATACCAGACCGCTCTATTACATCAGTTACTTTGAGAGGCTCAAGAAACTGTGGCTGTTTTCCTTTTGAGCAGAGAAAGTAAATGGGAGATTTGATAGACGTGTTCAAACTTATGAGGGTTTTGATAAGTAAGGAGACACCAATATCCGAAGGATCACTAATTAGATGATGCAGACGAAAGATGATTGGCAAAAGAAACAGAGTCAACATAGGTAAAATAAGTTATGAAGGGAGTTGTTCTGACCCAGAATGTGCTGCCTGAAAGGTGGCAGAAGCAAATTCAATATAAGTTTGGAAAGGGAATTGGCGAAATAATGGGAAGAGAGAATTTACACAGCTCTACAGGAAGGGCAGGGTTGTTGGCTTACTTGATCAGCCCCACCAAGCAGATGGAATAGGCATAATGGACAAAATAGCTTTGTTCTGTGCTGCATCATTCTGTCAGCCTATCCCTGTTCTTCTTTAACTTATGTCATATGAGCTGCAATGTTCATTGTGAAATGTTTTGCTAAATGGATAGGACCTCAATTTAACTTATCACCCCAAAATCAACATACCCAACAGTGCCATATGCCCTCATTATGTTCTGCAATGTCAGTGTAATTTATATGCTAGCATTAAAGTTTATTTATTAGTCACAAGTAGGCTTACATTAACACTGCAATGAAGTTACTGTGAAATTCCCCTAGTCGCCACAGTCTGGTGCCTGTTCATGTCAATGTACCTAACCAGCACGTGAGAGGATGTGGGAGGAAACCGGAGCAAACCCACGCAGACACGGGGAGAACGTGCAAACTCCACACAGACAGTGACCCAAGCTGGGAGTCGAACACGGGTCCCTGGCGCTGTGAGGCAGCAGTGCTAACCACTGTGCTACCATGCCGCCCCATTCTTGAGCAGATCTCAGATCCACAACTTGCTCACCTAGAGGTTAGAGTGCCATCAACTGATCAAAGATCAGGTAAAAAGCACTATTACAGGATAACTTTTTAAAAAATTTTCTCAATTGCCTTATGGCTGCACTATTGGGTTTTGTGACACCTCTGCTGCTGGCACAATGAAAACCCCAATGTAAGAAAAGGGCACATGAGGTGCTTTTGCCCACTCCCAGTGCGACATGGTGCTCTTTGTCGGGAAGGACACCAGCACAGGTATGCCAGACATGTGTGGGAAGCATCAGGAGTGTTGGATCTTAACATTAAAAACAGTACCGACTGATTTTTTGTACATTTTGAAAATTAGACCAGTGTACACGTGCCAATCACAGTAAGCTAAACCTGTGTTAATTTGTATGAGAAACTTGCTCTTTGTTCTTTGAAAGAAGAGGCATGCAACTTGCAGCTGGAGTGCTTTTGTCTTTACTAATACTGTAGCAGTATTTGTGAATATATTGTGGTTTAATTTTGGATGTTGTTTGGTAAGTCTGTGCATTCAATTAGGGAGGGCAGAGGGATTCATTCATCAATATAAACCAGCCAGAGTTCTCCAGTCTCGCATGCCCGGCTGCCACTTCCAGCGAGAACCGAGAGTTTGGCACTCAGCCAAATCTCCGTTCACTGCAGTGGGACTGGAAAATCCCAGCTGTGGGCAAGGTTGGAGAATTCCGGCACAAGTCTGCAAAAGGTATGGAGAATGTAGTTGCAGGACCTCTAGGAAGCTCTGCAAAGAGAGAGGGGAATGAGGGCTCTCTATAGAAGCCCTGACCGTGACAGGGCTTCAACATTAATAATGGGAGGAGATTGGCATATCACAATGTGTAGGAAGAAAAAGGTCACATTACCTGCAACTTGCAGTTTATGCCAGATATAGGATTAGGGGAACTGAAAGTTCTGAAGGGGCATAAACTAGGAGTATATTGTCATCTTCAATGTTCTTGGTGATATCCAATCTAACACAGCCAAACCTATGCTGTGGAGAATCATCTCCTCGATTGGGCCTCAGGCAATGAAGGCAACCTTGTCCATTGTAAGTTCTGTTCTGCACCCGTCTACTGTGTGCTACAATGTCCTGCAAGAAAAAGGGAAGAATACCAATGGGTGTGTTGCAACTTGTTTGGATACTGTGCCTGTGAGAGTTGAATAGCTGGGGGTACATAGGGACTGCAAGGGGTGTGTGAGGCTGGCATCATTGGGAGGTTGTGTCATGCTGAAGTTGAGTATCTGAATGTAGGACCTGAACCCTGACTGCCAGGGACTGCTCATGAATGAGTGGGGTTCTGGTGCATTGAGCAGCAGGAGACATTGATGATTTGGTGGCTGGTATATGTCACGTCAAAATGCATTCGCTAATCCTGACCAGGCCCCTGCATGAGGTCACTGGCATCGCTGCCAGGTCCTCAATACCAAATTCCTCACATTGACCTTCCTGGTCAACTGTAGCCATTCCCTTTGGAGGACATTCCTACATGGTTCCCTGCAGAAACACGGCCTCTATATTCCTATCCATCTCCATGCGTAAGGCTTTCAGTGACACATCCTTGAACCTGGGGTTCTGTCCTGGCGTTCCATTTGTTTTGTTTCAATTGTGGACTATTGTAGAACTGGCAGTCAGCAGCAACTTCCTCTCAGTGAGGACAACTCCCCTTTAAGAGGGGAAATTACCTTTAAGAGTTGGGGGGTGAGCTGGAACACATTCTAATCTTGGACTGCACAATAAGATCAGGGAAGTGAATAGACAGGAGGCTGTCTATTTCAATAGGGCTAGGCATGGGAATTGAAATCCACATCCAAAATCAGATGCATTTAAACTTTAATCTCTTTCTATCTGTGTTTATCAGAGAATGCGTTGTAATAATGCTCAATTAATTGACAGCATACATTCACATATCTTGCAGTTCCACGGAGTTTCTCAACTGAACTGCAGCGTTACACGAAGCAGGGTTTTCGAGTTATTGGATTTGCATTTAAGTCTCTTTGGAACAGCAGAGACATCACAGTAGCCAATTTAAAGAGGTGAGTCAGATCAGCATACTCCAGTCATTAAAGATGGGAATTCAGTACGTTGGTCATGCCAATTTATAATCGGAACAGAATACAACCTCAAAGACACCTGTAAATGTATTGATTCAAACTCTCACTAGAACAATTCAATAAATGTTAACAGTTATCTACAATCTGTTCCAATGTTGCAGCGTTCACACTGTTGGAGGACTACACAACTGACACGTCACAAGTAAAATGTTGAAACTGGTGAATAGATTTTTAAAAATTGATGCTAAACATCAGGAGGCACAATTACTTTTCTAGCATGTTTTTATTTTTCAATAAGCTTCTCAATTTTTATATATTATTTATAAAAAGTGCAGCGTTCAGACCTGTGCTAAACACAAAATATTTACTCATACAAATGTGACTACCAAGTGTTATAGGAATCGGATTAGTGTTCACTCTTACGTAAGGGATGAAATTCTTATTTTAAAACAAAAATCACTGACAAAGTGGTGGGCCTGTTGTTTAGCAAAACGCAGAGCTTAATTTTCCTGCTTTTTTTCCCCGGGGGTTCCCATTTCCTGCGTGCGAAGGCCACCTCAAACGGCTGGAGATGGTTGGATTGTCGCCTTATTTATTTTGTGCAGGATATACAGCGGTCCCTCAGAGGAGTGGAGATGGGTGTAAGTGAGGCAGGAGGCGACCTCACATCTCCCGTTTCCATGGGTGTCCAGCACCAGACAGAGGAAGAGTCAACTTATCGCTCCCTAACTTCTCAGAATGTGAGGCTGACACAGAAATGACAAATACACATATTTGTATGGAAATTGAATCCAAATATCAAACGTTAAAAGTTAACTCTTCAAGCACATTAGATCTGTTGCTCCAATTTGATTTTTCCATGCCAACTGTGCAAAGAGTTCTGTTTAAAATTTCTGGGATTGTTCAGTAAGCCATTTTGTACTTCTGTATGTGTGTAACACATCCCTTACTGTTCTATATGATCTGCGCAGAAAGAGAAGTGATCCTTTCTTTCATTCATGGCTTTGATTGTGTGGCTTTATTTTTTTTATTTGAAGAGATGGTTGAGCTCCAATCCAACTGAGAATGGAATCTGTCCTAACATTCCTTCATTTGCAATTATATCTTTCCAGTTTGAAAAGGAAGCCAGCAAATTTGAGAACTGTTCCAAGGGTTCTGGTTAAAATTAAGATACCTTTTATATGCACATTGGGAGGATCTCATAATTCCAGTCTAGGATAAGACTGCTCACGTTTCTCTTCACGCAAATACTTTTTGAAAGGAATTGAAAAATATCAACCCCTACCTCAACTACAGCTCCTCACACTCCACTTCCTGTAAGAATTCCATCCCATTCTCCCAGTTTCTCCACCTCCACTGCATCTGTTCCAATGATGCAACCTTCAAATATAGCACTTCTGACATGTCTGCCATTTTCCTCAACCGAGGATTTCCCCCCTGACTGTGGCTGGCAGGGCACACAATCTCCCACACCTCTGCCCTCAACTCTCCCCTCTCTCTCAGAACCATGACAGGGTCTGTCTTGGCCGTACTTTCCACCCTACCAGCATTCCCATCCATAGGATCATCCTCTGCCATTTCTGCCAACTCCAGTGCGATATTACCACAAAATAAATCTGCCCCTCATTCCCCTGTCAGCATTCCACTGGGACAGTTCCTCTGTGACACTCTTCCATCGCTTCCAATCTTCATTCTCTTCCCATGACCTCGCGGAAGATGCAGCCCCTCCCCTTTTACCTCCTGCTTCCACACTGTCCAAGGCCCCAAATATTTCTTTCAGGTGAAGAAGCATTTCACTTGCATCTCCTTTAACTTGGTCTGCTGTGCTCACTGTTCCCAATGCAGTCTCCTCTACACTGTGGAGACTAAACGCAAACTGGGTGCCCGCTTTGCGGAATGCCTTTGGTCAGTCCGCAAGCATGACCCTGTCCTTCCTGTCACTTGCCATTTCAACTCACTGTCTTGTTCTCATGCCCACATGTCCGGCCTTGGCCTGCTGCAATGTCCAGTGAAGCCCAACGGAAACTGGAGCAACAACGCCTCATCTTCTGATTCAGCACGTCACAGCCTTCTGGACTCAACATTGAGTTCAACAACTTTAGACTGTGAACTCTCCCCTCCATTTTGACCCCTGTTCTGTTTTTCATTTTCTTTGTTTGTCTCAATGAAACCCCTTCCCCCACAGGGGGCCATCTATCACTTGTTCTTTAGTTTTGCTTTCACTGAGCACTGATCTTTTTTCTCCTATCTTACCTTCATGTCACTATCAGCACCATCTTTAGTCCTTTCGCTACCATTAACACTCCCTCTGTCTTGGATCCATTACATTTTTGTAGCTCCCACTTATCCATGACCTTCTATTCTGCTCCACCTTCTCCACCCCCATCTCAACTATATAACTGTAAAATCCATCACCACTCTTCTGCTCTGAAGAAGAATCATCTGGACTCAAAACATTAACTCTATTTCTTTCTCCACAGATACTGCCAGACCTGCTGGGTTTATGCAGGATTTTCTGTTTTTATTTCCAGAATCCGTAGTATTTCACTTTTATTTCTCCTATCAAAACCTAGTTTTTATTTTGCATAAATGAGAGAACTGCATTTTCTGGATCTGGTTACACATGGGGAGAGATGTGTGATAATTTTTTTCCTTTTTCTCATCTCTCAGCTGGCTAAAGCAAAATATATTTTTGAAGAGTATTTTAACCCCTCAAGTGCTGTGACCCTAAAGAACAGGCATGAAACAAGCTTTCTTGTAGGGTTAAAACAAAAGAAAGGATAAATCTTTATTTCTTACAACACCTGAAACATTCAGACCTCACACATATTAGATACACACAAGGAGTGTTGATTTCTAATGATGTAAAATGCACTTAATTTACATAAAGGTAACAAAAAGTCACTACTGTTCAGCCCTCAAGATAGTAGTTGAAACATTGCAAACCTGAAGGGTTTGCTCTTGATATACTGAAGACAAATGAAGGTTGCAGGTTTCTGGAGATGAATTCACACTTGTCCACCCCAAACAACAGCAAGTTTTGGCTTTTCAGTTGAAGCCCCAGTAGCAAACTACACTCTGGCAAGTAAAATTAATAAACCACTTCTCTGCCTGAGATGACCTTTGAGCCAGGGTCCTCCCTTACACTGGGCAAGGGGTGGTTTCCCTCAAGTCTTTGTATGCCAGGCTGTCCTGGCTTGTCCTTGTGGATTAATAAGGTTCTTGCAGATACTTCTCATCTCAAGCCAGTTTCTGTCATATGACAACAGCATCAATGTCTTCCATTGTCCAAACAATCGGTTGACGATTAAACAGTTTGCCACACAATGAAGGGTGTCTGCCAGCTCATCAACATTCCAGCTATGATTAGCCCCTGAAATATTGTTATTTGAAGTCCATCTTCACAGGGTCAGCAAGTGTAACAGCCAATGCCATTTTAAATTTCTTCCATTGAAATGGTGAAGGAAAGTCAATCAGTATATGAGAAGGACATTTGCATTTTAAGTAACTATTTCCAGTGATACGTTCAGATATGTCTGTCTCTGTGCAGAAGCAACAAAATAAGTCACCTGACTCTCTGGAGTCCATTTTCTGAAGGTCTGTATTCCACGTTGCTTTGAAAAGTAAAATGTCTACCCCCAATAATCTTTATAGACATATCATGCCACTGCAACAATATACAATACCTAAACCCTATCTTTACTGAACTATTAGTAGAGTATTAGTTCAAAAGTTCAAAGCATTTAACTGAAAAAAGTACAACTTTTGAATATACATCATGTACATCATGAGCCTAAAAATTGTATTAATTGCTTTATTTTTTCTTGCTTTTTTATACTAGGGAAGATGTGGAGTCTGACCTGGTATTTCTTGGGTTACTGATTCTGGAGAACAAATTGAAACCACAGACAATTCCTGTTCTATCTGAGTTGTCTAATGCCAGGATTCGAACAGTTATGATCACAGGTGCTTGGGAAATTTATTATAGCTTATTCGATTTATTGTAAATATGCTTATAGACTAGCTAATAGCTGAGTTAGGGTAGCCAGCCATACAAATCAGAAAAAGACCCAAATTCAGTCCATATGGGACCAGCCAATCCCAAACAATATATTGTTATAATTGACTTGAGGTCAAGGGAGAAAATTGGCTGAAGTTCCCATTCCGAATTACTGTCTCATGAGCTGTGTGGAGGGCAGGTAGGATCAGATTTGGGTTCCATGGCCCAGTTGATCGCTGACTCTCTCAGAGAAACAGCTCAGTTTTCTCTCCTGATCTTACAACATTCCCTACAAAAATCAAGGAGGGTTTTTCATGCTGTCATGCAGGGGGGCATGGCTTTAAAAAGCCAGCAAAACCCAGCTGCATTGAGATAGGGGCACCATCATTGAAGGGTGCCCCGATCAGAACAGGAATAAATCTCTCCCCCAGCCCACCAGCAAGGTCTCGGGGGCTCCCATCCCCAGTTGGAGTCGGCACTTCTTTCCCCCTTTTCCCCTGATCAGCGGCCCCACCCCCCCAATCATAAGATCCTCCCCCCTGATCATTGGCTCCTTCCTCCTCCTTCCACCCTCGTCAGTGGCCCCTTTCCCCTCCGATCATCAGACTCTTCCTCCCCCCCCCATTCCCCCTGATCATTGGCCCCTTCCTCCCCCCCACCCTGCGATCATCGGCCCTTTTCCCACCGCACACCCCACTCAGTTGGAGCCAGCACTCTCCCCCAATGGCCATCGCCGGCATCCGCTGCTCCTCCATCTACTCCCAACCCACAACCAAATCTAAATGAATATCCCCCCCCCACCACCACACCCACTCTCCCATGAGGAGAGTTCCATGGGACCCGCCCCTTGGCACAGGTTCGCACTGCCAGATTGACATGGGCCTGGTGCCAACCTGGCAGTGCCAACCTGCGCCAGGGGGCATTGCCAATCCACTGTCTGGCCATGTCCCTCTCCTCTGGGGACTATATTCACATTTACGCATCTCCAGGCGACCCACACGACAGGTTAGTGTCTAGGTGAAACTATTGTAAATGGCACCCACTTAATATCCAGTGAGAGGGGATGTCCTGGAGAGAGTGCCTGCTAATGTTTTAAAATGAGCTTCCTGTGGTCCCGCGGCATGTTTCACTATCATTCACTAGTGTGAATCGCGCTTTCTGCATTTTGAATGTGCGCCACCATTCCCTCAGACAGAGAGTACAGGCTCAAAACCTCCTCCTTAGTGTATTCCTTAAAATGAAGTCTCATCATGTTCTCCAAGTTTTGTAAGGATAAGATTCATAACCTATTAGAAAATGCTTTATTTTGACTTGGTCTAATTTTCACAATAATACAGCGGGAAGAAGTTTTAAAAAATATACACCACTGATGAATAGTCAGATGTTGCAACTGTACACAACTCTGGTGCGGCCGCACTTGGAGTACTGTGTGCAGTTCTGGTCCCCACATTACAGGAAGGATGTGGAGGCTTTGGAGAGGGTGCAGAGGAGGTTTACCAGGATGTTGCCTGGTATGGAGGGGAGATCCTATGAGGAGAGGCTGAGGGATTTGGGATTGTTTTCGCTGGAAAGGCGGCGGCTAAGAGGGGATCTTATTGAAACATATAAGATGATTAGAGGTTTAGATAGGGTGGATAGTGATAGCCTTTTTCCTCTGATGGAGAAATCCAGCACGAGGGGGCATGGCTTTAAATTGAGGGGGGGTAGTTATAGAACCGATGTCAGGGGTAGGTTCTTTACCCAGAGGGTGGTGAGGGATTGGAATGCCCTGCCAGCATCAGTAGTAAATGCGCCTAGTTTGGGGGCGTTTAAGAGATCCGTAGATAGGTTCATGGACGAAAAGAAATTGGTTTAGGTTGGAGGGTCACAGTTTGTTTTTTTTAACTGGTCGGTGCAACATCGTGGGCCGAAGGGCCTGTTCTGCGCTGTAATGTTCTATGTTCTATGTTCTATGTTCTATGAACTACTCAGAGCATGCAATTATGCAGAGTAGGATGATTTACAGTTAAGTTTTCTCATTTAGCAGTGAGACTGTTACAAACTGTTTTTAAATTGCAGCCACTTTCCACAGGTGATAACTTGCAGACTGCTGTTACAGTGGCGAGAAATGCTGGAATGATTCCATTAACACACAGAATCATTTTAATAGAAGCCTTAGAAACAAAGGAATCTGGTCCAGCTGTCATTAACTGGACGTTGATGGAAAATGACAAGAACGGTGGTCAGATTTGTCCTGATGTAAGTATTGAATGAATATTAAGTGCTAGAGTTCACAACAATGTTGTAGTTAATGAATATCCTACAATAATTAGCTGCCAGCGAATTATCTGAGGAACATTATACATTTTGTGAACAATATCTAAGCAATATACCAATAGAACAAAGAGTTTCAATTTCTGTCTCATAACTCAGTCAGCTATTTTAAATCATTATAGTTGTGTATTTATGTGGCTAGTAAATTGTGACATTGATGGTTTATGGAACAATGTAACAAGCATTATGATATTATGAGGATATTTTAGTACATAAATTACTTAGCTTTCAATTCATTATTATTGTATCAGTTATTTGTTCAAATGTTACTCATAGGTTACAAAAGCTTTAATTTGATTTCTACTAATGCCATCTGAACAACTTTACTCTGTAACACACAGCAAGTACATTATAGGAATATTTTTTGTGGTTCTATGATTTTGTCTAATAGCATTAAACACAAAATATGATATTTATGTGTTCAAGGAAACTAAAATTCCGATAGATGAGTTTGGGAAGAAAAACTTCCATTTTGCTATGACTGGAAAATCCTACGATATTTTAATACAACACTTCTATCATTTACTACCAAAGGTAAGTCATTTAATAAAAAGGTTATCTGTATGATTGTATTATGCCTATTTTTCTTAAATGATGTCCATGTGCATGTATAACAATACCATTAAGCACCACTCAGAGTAAACATTCTCAATTATATTTTCATTTCAGTTGCTTATAAGTGCTACAGTTTTTGCCAGAATGTCACCAAACCAGAAGGGAAGCCTAATAGAGGAATTTCAAAAGTTGGAGTAAGTTTTATCAATGCGTATTTTTGACTAAAATAAAGACATGCTAAGTCTAGCAAAAAATGGTCTTCAATGAACCCCATTCGTTGTATACATTAATTTGCCGTGATTTCAATTGCATGGTTTTTAATTGATTCGCTGTGAGCAATTGCCAACTCTGAAATCAAATTATTTCATTTATCGAGCAATAAAGTTGCAAGATAGCAACTTTAGTCTATGGATAAAAGTTTAGGAAATTCTTTACAATAGATTATTTTTAATGTCCTTTATCACCAATTAAATGTATTTACCTGTCTCTGGCAGCAGTCTGGCCAGAAATCTCAAGTCAGAGCTAAAATAATTTATTTTCATTCAAATGTCTTATGCAAATAGGTTTCCCATAAGAATTCCACAAATCTTCTGCATTACTTTATGGCAATAATTTTTGTGTTCCTTTTCTTTCGAACTCTGTTGTCAAAAATAGATTGACAAAGATCTGCAGATCACAAGATGTAGTTGGATCCAAAAGACCATTAATTACATGTGCACTCATCCATCCAGAACAAACCTACTGTCTATCTTTATAGAATTGAGCTGTTTCTTAAATACTTCCAGGATGCTTCCTCCCACCCCAGTTCCTGGAAGTATCAATGTATACACTTACTGCTCTACTTTCTGTAAACTAGAACTTCAAAACATCACACTTGCCCCTTTTGCAGTAATCTGCGTTTGTTCTAAATGCGATTTTGGTGCAGAAGTGATAGCTTTAGATCTGTAAGTATAATTAATCTTAACTCTCTGAAGCAATGCAATAAATTAACTTTCAGCACTTTCAAAAGACATGTAGAATTTTGAAAGTGATTTTTGTATGTAGTTTAATAATTTAATTAAAGTAACTATGTACATTCTTGAAGAACAGTATCTAGAAAAAGACCATTCTTCTCTCAGTAATTGGACATTTCTGAGAAATGGCTGTTTTTTTTATTTTCCAGTTATTATGTGGGAATGTGTGGAGATGGTGCAAATGACTGTGGGGTAAGTATTGTTAGAATTCTAATCAGCAGAATCCAGTTAACTTCCATTCATAAAAGATGATTTTAAAAAAAAATTAGACCACATAAAATAGAATCTCTGTAAAATATCAGTGTCTATACCAACATTAACCCTGAGCCAATGCACTGTAATTAATATTTAACATTGGTTAATAAATTAAATGCATGAGTAATGTATTAAACTTGAAGGCTGGTTCAACATGAATTATGTACTACTTATAGGATAGAAATAATTTAGTTTTGATGATTTAGTATAGCTATAAAGTGAAGAAACTTGAGTAATTTTTGATCCTAGCCTTTCAATCTTGCAAAAGAAAATGGTAAACACTGACCTGAATGGAAATGATGGATAATAGTCTTGCGCAAGTCATGTCATTCAAATTGTGAATTGTTTTGGTCGAATTTAAATGTTTATCTATGGTGCACATCTCAGACTTTGTGTGGTAAAGAAAATCTGCAAGATTTTAAGAAAGTGAAATCGTTCACAGCTAATACCTGTAACATAAATTAGCTTTCCCTAATTTCATATATTTTCATCATCCAGCTCCCAGTCCTATAAATTAATTGGAGTTGTAGTAATTCACTCTCAAACCTCTTTGAATGTCTTTCAGTAAAATACAATTAGAGCTGATTTAAAATAGCAATCTAGAGTGAGGAATTTAAAGGAAACAGAACAATACTCAAATGAACATGTGCAGAAATCGAGGTTCCTCTTTTGAATACTCTAAAGCTTTGCCTGGTGAGACCTTGAGCTGTATCTGAATCTTGTGAGATGAGCAGAATAATAGGTAGGTGCACAGCTGAGACTGTCTTCCCTGACTGCCTTGCTTTATTTGTTAGAGCTTTAATGGAATGAGTTGGAAATGTCATCAGTTTAGTTACCATTTAGATTACAACAGTCTTAGTGGTGTGAGCCAGTTTGCAATCGATCTGAGGTGTCTATCATGCTGCATCAAATTAAAATAGATTTGTAACCTTTCCATAGTCAATAGATAATAAACCTTGGTGTTTTCAGCGTGAGGGCTTCATTCCAATCTGAAACTTACTTTTTCCTTACATTCATGCGTACTTTACTGCTGAAGGTGATTGAAGAGCAATCAAGAGTGGCAATTCTTGGTAAATGTGCTTTCTGTAGCTTGAGGCGCTAATACCAATTGTAACCCTCCAACTTCAGGATGAAACATGGGACTTTTCCATCTGAATAATCTAAGGATCTACTGAGACTTATCAACTGGCTTCTAGTTTTATTGACATTAGGACACGACAGATTCTCCAGATAACTATGCCATTCAATCCTGTCTGGGGAACATAGTTCCATTCCAAGGATGATCAGATCCTAGTTCTGGGAGAGTGGGGGGGAGGTCCTTAGCCCATCCAACTTGTCTTCCCACCTTCCATGGCCTCTTGGAATTAATGACATTCTTCTGAATAGCTGTGATACACAGCACCCTCAGCCTCCACCACACTCCAGCCAGCCTTTAGGGTGCTGCCTACTCTCCTTTTCATCCAGCCCCCACCACGCTTCCCCCTGCCTGCTCAGAGACCTAATTGGCAGATGCATTACACACTGGGCAGGCCTTAATTGGCCACCCAGTGTAATATTACGTTCAATGAGATCCCCTCTCATGCACTGGAGCTTAGAAGAATACAGGCCCAGTCGACCCAATCTCTCCTCACATGACAAGTTTGCCAAGCCAGGAATCAGTCTGGTGAACCTTCGCTGCATTCCCTCTGTGGCAAGTATATCTTTTAGATAAGGAGGCCAAAACTGCACATGAAACTCCAGGTCTCACCAATGCCCTGTACAGCTGCAGTAAGACATCCTTGCTCCTGCACTCTCAGGCTGTAGTAATGAAGGCCAACACACCATTTGCCTTCTTAACTGCTTCTGTATACCCGCATGCTTGCCTTCAGCAATTGGTGTACAAGGACACCCTTGTACGTCAACATTTTCCAATCTATCACCATTGAAATAATACTGTTATTCTGTTTCTCTGTCCAAAGTGGATAACTTCAGATTTATTCACGTTATACTGTATCTGCCATGTATTTGCCACTCATTCAACTCTTCCAAATCACTTTGAAGCCTCATAACATCCTCCTCACCACTCATATTCCCACCAAGTTTTGTGTCATCAGCAAACATTATGGCCGGAATCTTATCGCCGTTCACACTGGCGGGAATTTGGATGGCCACCAAATTCTCCGACCTTGCTGTAGCGGGAGCGTGGTGTGAACAGCAGGTAAGATTGCGCTCGAAAATATTACATATGGTTCCCTCATCCAAATCATTGAAGTATATTGTGAATAGCTGGGGGCTAAGCACTGATACCTTGAGGTACCCCACTAGTCACCACTTGCCATTCTGAAAAAGACACATTTATTCCTACTCTGTTTCCTGTCTGCTAACCAATTCTCAATCTATGTCAATATATTATCCCAATTCCGTGTGCTTTAGTTTTGCAAACCAACTTCGTACCAACATCTATTCAAACTCCGCACACTTTATCGAAAGTTTTCTGAAAATCCAAATACATCACATCCACCCTATCTATTCTGCTAGTTACATCCACAAAAACTCCAGTAGGTTTCTCAAACATGATTTCCCTTTCATAAATCCATGTCAACTTTGTCTAATCCCATTCATATATCCCTAGCCACTGTAGCTACCACTACTGAGACCTCTTGCACAATTGCTCTTGGTAGATTTGCCATCAATTAATCTCGTTCAGCAATTGTGCTGATTGACTGACCATGTGATTTTCTACTTGCACGTTTACAGTGAAAAACATTGAGGAAAATTGACTTTACCAAGCAGTTTGGATGAGAAATTCAACATAATTTTGCCCATTTTATTGGTGAAAAATGAAAGTTAGGAGCACAAATTTGAGGTCAGGATCTCAAGGCCCTCATTTTCCCTAGGCGTCAAGGGCCTACCTGCAGTTGACTCAGCCACAGAGCTGGCTGGGGTTTGGCAGGCCCCAACTAGCAATGGGCACTGGCCACCTTATTTCCATCTGAAACTAGCCTGTTTAATTCAACTGAGGCTCGATACTGTATTTCCATCAGACTTCAGGTTGGCCGGTACCAACATTCAAAGCAGCTATGTTGTTGACTTGCTGCCTGTTTTGATCACAAGTTCAATTTCTCAGCATTATATTTGCAGTTCACTGCAAAAATGATCTCAGTGAAAATCAGGAATAGCACAATTTCCACAGGTCTAATCTGGCAGGGCTGAAAACATGAAAAGAGACGGATCTGCAAGAGTTTAAATATTTTTATTTCTAGGCTTTGAAGACTGCTCATGCAGGGATCTCACTGTCTGAACAGGAGGCTTCAGTAGCTTCACCATTTACCTCAAAAATTCCTAATATTGACTGTGTTCCACATCTTATCAAGTAAGTCCATCAACATCGATTCAAACTCCGCACAGATTGTAAGAAATCACTATTATTTTATTGTGTGATTCCGCTTTAAAAAGTTACAGGGCAAAATAACAATTTAGGAATCCAGTTCTTGGTGTACCAGCACCACAGAAATTAATTTATACAGGAAACAATATACATGACAGGACTTCACAAAGAATGAACATTGACCAAGATATTTGACAAATAACAGCACATTCAAAAATTAATATTTAACAGTACAAGATTGTGAATTATATAACATAGTAAGATTTGGAACTAGCCACTGTGCTTCTTTCCATGAAGTTTCTCGAAATACTGCATAAAGGGGCGGCATGGTGGCACAATGGTTAGCACTGCTGCCTCACAACCCCAGGGACCTGGGTTCGATTCGTGGCTTGGATCACTTTCTGTGTGGAATTTGTACATTCTCCCCGTGTCTGCATGGGTTTCCTCCAGGTGCTCTGGTTTCCTCCCACAGTCCAAAGATGTGCGGGTTAGGTGGACTGGCCATGCTAAATTGCCCTTTAGTATCAGGGGACTAGCTAGGGTAAATGCATGGGGTTATGGGGATAGGGCCTGGGTGGGATTGTGGTTGGTGCAGATTCAATGGGCTGAATGGCCTCCTTCTGCACTGTAGAATTCTATGATTCTAAGAAATCAGAAGTATGCTTTATTTTCAGTTCTTCGATGGTGAGGAGTGGATCTGCATTTCAGATTGCAATCATCCCACTTGGAACATCTAGAAGCATCGGCATGGGTTCCATTTCATTCTTCATAAATTGGCCAGTCATTGAGCCAATGTTAGTCATACTTAAAATGCAACAGATTTTTTAAAAAAGTCACGTGTGCTAGCTTTAATCATGTTTGTGATTTCTGTAGCCTTAATGTCCAGCTTCAAACATAGCCAAGTGGTTCGAATTACCTTTTTTTACCATTAAGCACTGACTCCAAGTGGTGAGATAGTTAATTGAATCTGTATCCTGCCCAACATTTGCAGACAATGGTGATGTAGTTATTGCACCTAAATCTGCCAACAAACCTGTGGGTTTTTACACAGTGTAACTGAAGAACCAAACACAGAGGGACATCCTCTGCAGGGGACCTGTGGCCAAGAGTGAACAGGCCAAGCAATGGCATGTCTCCTTAAACAATCAGATTGAAGGATCCTTGCTGAGACATGAAGTGGATTAGTTGACGAGCATCTCCAAATGGACAACGGGCTTTATGAATAACCTGTGTCTGTTGATTGAAACGCAGGCAGAGAGCCAACAGTCTTGTTGTTGCTTTCTCTTACAGTCCTGCCGTTCATAGATCACACACATCAGCAGAGGCCCAAAATCATAATTTTATCACACTATTTAAAGATAGCTTGCACCCCTAAAAGGGCAGGTGCATTGCAACTGGATGAGCTAGCTGCTGACCAGTCATGCGAAAAGCATATCTGTCCTAGAGAACAGGGCTGCAATTTCTGTTTGGCAAACAGGAACAATACTCTGTATCCAGGGGTACATGGCGGGCCCGCCACACAAATGGTCAAAAGGCTGTGCAAGTGACCAAAGACCCAGGTGTGCCACAAGAATGTGTATAGGGTGGCAGATGGTAGGTAGAAGGTGGATAGGGTGGCAGGTGGATGAAGTGGGTCAGGTCGGGGGATTTAGGTGGTTGGAGCTAGTCAGGTCATGTCAGGGGGTAAATGGAGTGTTGAGAGGTTCGTTGTGATGTGGTTGGGAGGTATGGTCGGAGGAGGATAGTTGTATAATTACGTATGAGTTAGACTCAGACCTTTCTGGCAAACATTACCTGGGAAATTATTCAGGTAAATAAATCAGAACTGTCTGAAGTCTTTGCCTCTATCACAGAGCGGCACGGTAGCGCAGTGGTTAGCACTGCTGCTTCACAGCTCCAGGGTCCTGGGTTCGATTCCCGGCTCAGGTCACTGTCTGTGTGGAGTTTGCACATTCTCCTCGTGTCTGCGTGGGCTTCCTCCGGGTGCTCCGGTTTCCTCCCACAGTCCAAAGATGTGCGGGTTAGGTTGATTGGCCAGGTTAAAAATTGCCCCTTAGAATCCTGAGATGCGTAGGTTAGAGGGCTTAGCGAGTAAATATATGGGCCTGGGTGGGATTGTGGTCGGTGCAGACTCGATGGGCCGAATGGCCTCCTTCTGCACTGTAGGGTTTCTATGAGATTTGGAGACCTTATTGGGGAATTGGCCATCAGAAATTCAAATTTTCCTCGCAATTCCCATGAAGTCAGTGCGTTGGGAATTCTGAGGGATCTTGTCACGCATTTTCTGGGGTATGTATGGTCTCCCACGATCCAGAAACCAGAAGAAGATCTGGACTGATGTTTCAGCACACCACTAGACTGCTCAATTGCATTTCCTGTGGTGGCATGGCTCTCAATGTAAGCATGCTGTGCATGTGTGCTTGGGTAATGCACCAAAGTCATTAGCTGTATTGTCAGCAGAAATTCACCCCATAGAGAATCCTGCAATTTTAGCAAAGCCACATGCTTACTCAGCCTGCAGGTGGCTGGCGAGAGGGAATTAAATGTAGTCAGCTGCCCATGAGTAGAAAGTCTCGGTGATCAGCCTCCTCGATTGGACTTCAAACAAGGAGGCCTCCCTTCTATTTTTGGACTTGAGGGTGAAGGGGTCTTCATTGTAACCCTTCCCACCTCGTCAAATGGCTCTCCCACCTCCTCCCAGTTTGCATCTGGGGAGCAATAAATTCTGCCAACTGACTCAAGTTTGGGTGGGTGGCAAAAATGCATTGCACGTGCATTGAGGAAGCTTTCCAAAATGCACTGCCCTCGAGATAACTGCTACTTATGGCATGAATGGTCTTACTTGCACACATTCCTACATTTCAAACCGATGTGCATGGCTTGGACTTTGGCTGGGGTGGAGCAAGGGTATGGTGCATCATTCAACAAACATGCTATCTGTCATTTCATAGAATCCCTACAGTGCAGAAGGAGGCCATTCGGCCCATCGAGTCTGCACCGACCACAATCCCACCCAGGCCGCATTCCTGTAACCCCATATATTTGCCCTGCTATGCCCCTGACACAAGGGTCAATTTAGCATGGCTAATCAACTTAACCCGCGCATCTTTGGACTGTGGGAGGAGACCTGCGCACCCGGAGGAAACCCACGCAGGCACGGGAAGAATGTGCAAATTCACACAGACAGTGACCAGAGGCCAGAATTGAACCCGGGTCCCTGGCGCCGTGAGGCAGCAGTGCTAACCACTGTGCCATCATGCCGCTCTCAGTGGTGCTATATCATTCCCATAAATTATGCCAGAAATAATCTCTAGATTTAAAATTCTATTGATTTTAAATGTGGTACATAAGTGTGTCTCTTTCAACATTGTAGGTCAAAGTCATTCTTGCATTTAATTCAATAGTGAAGTAAGATACCTTGAAACAATGATGCAGGATCTAGCTGTATAATGCTGTCTTCCTAGCATATTCATGCATTATCCATCACTGCCTTAAAAATACATTCTGGAGTAACTTTCTTAAGCAGTGTGAAAAAGCCTCAAGTTGAAATGGCAAATTTTTCAATCAAGGTTTTTCCAACTTCCAACTATTCAGCGTGCAGTGTTTATGTTGAATTCAGTATTGCTCATGTGCCTCCTTAGGCTACAATACAGCGGACTTTTATGTGACATAGGCATGGCAACACAGACAATGAGCATCTTATGTCATTCAGTAATGATACACACAGAAGGACGTAGTCACTGACCATCCCTGAAGAAGAGAATAGATTCAGGCTAGGCAGGCAAGGTTTAGGAATGAAAAGCATTGGTCACATATAATGCTTTTATTAACAGTTTAATGATAAATGTCTTTACTTTTTTTTCTCCAACAGGGAGGGAAGGGCAGCACTGGTCTCCTCGTTTTGCATATTTAAGTATATGGCTCTCTACAGCTTGATCCAGTATGTTGGGGTTTTGTGTCTGTACTGGGTATGAGTAATTTTTCGAATTTACCTTTCCGGAATTGGAAGATTTTCACGTTTTACTTTTGTTCGGTCAAATTTTCTATATACATATTTATATGTGGATTCAAAAAGATTTTGGTTAAAATTTAGAGCACCATCTATAAAGCCCACCAAATCCATTCAGATTTGAAATGCTGGAACTGAAAGACAAATTTATTTTTCGGAAACAACAGTAAAATATTGAGGATGCTGGAAATCTGAACACAGAAAACGCTTGAAATACACAGCAGGTCAGGCAGCACCCATGCAGAAAGGACCAGAGTTTACACTGCAGGTTGATCACTTTTCATCAGATTGTTCTGAATCCTGCTTGAAAACTCACCAGTATTGCTGCTACTAAAGAACATATTTAAACCAAAGTTAAGTAAGCACACCTCAAGAATTAAATCCAGGTTCCACCCAGTCTACAAAGTTAACACAACATGACACAAACGTGCCAATTAGGTTTTCAGGGAGCGCATCCTGGTCCTCTGAAATTTCACAACTCCAGCTATTTTATAAAGCAGCATATATAAAAGTTTCAATCACATTGAGACATTATTTGTGGCTGTCTTCTGCATGCTAATCTAATGAAGAAATGTATTTTGTGCTACTCGTACTCCAGTACTGTGCAACCTACTTTCTGTCCACACGCTGGCAACAATCTGAGCAACTGCAGAGTCTGTACACATTATTCTAACATAAACTATAAATTTACAAGTTACATATATTCAATCTATTAACATAAAACTGCTTTTTCAATTTAGGAATCAAATACTTTTGGGAATTATCAATTTTTGTTTGAGGATCTGGCTATTACGACTGTTATTGGTATCACAAGTAAGTATTGTTACAGCTGGGTCTCAATGTACACTCAAAATTCTTTGCTGTTCCAGTTTGAAATTGTTGAGACCTGTTGAATATGTTGCAGTCTTGTGACTCAACCGTAGATATGTTATCATTTATATAAACTAGCTCTGCCAGTTTTCTCATGTTGTCATAGTGATGGTATATAATACTCACTCAGTATTTAGGAATATTTGGGAGAGGTTTCAGCAGATTCGAGATATTCAGCAGATTCAAGATATTTGTATAAATGAACTGAGGTGAGCTCATTCAAATTTTTATTTCTATTTCAGTGAGTTTCAACCATGCACATCCACAGTTGGACCTGAATCGACCCCCTGGCCAGCTTATCTCTCCACCTTTGCTGCTGTCAGTTATTCTCAACGTTGTTCTTAGCCTGGTTTTACATGTGTTTGGATTCATCATGGTTCAGCAACAACCTTGGTACACGCGCACAGATATATACAGGTACCAAGCATTAACATGCTTTACATTATTAAAGTATTTACACCACAGAAACAGGCTATCTGGTTCAACAGGTCCATGCTGTTATTTATGCTACACAAATGTCTCCTCCCAGACTTCATCATCTAACCCCATATCCATCTATTCTTTTCACCATATAGTGTTTTTCCAGCTACCCTTTTACTGCATTTATGTCATTTGCCTCAGCTAGCATGTTACTCTAGACCTGGTCATGTGCAATGAGACTGGATTAATCAATAACGTCATAGTAAAGGAGCAATATGGGCAACACTGGTGATAACATGATAGAATAGAACATGATAGTTTGAAGGCGAGATTTATGGATCTAAGACAAGTGTTTTGTATCAAATTAAAGGTAATTATACGGGTACGGATGCAGAATTGGCTAAAATGAACTGCAAAATTGGGGTAGAAGGTAGGACAGAAGATAGGACAGTAGCGATGCAATGCAAACTTTTACGGAGATATTTAATCATTCTCAGCAACTGTTGTCCCCAGTGAGAGAGAAAGACACCTTGAGAAGAATGCATCATCGGTGTCTAAATAAGGAAATTAAGGATAGTGTAAAGTTGAAAGAAACACTGTATATAATCACTGAAAACTGGTGGTAGGTCTGAAGATTGGATAGACTTTAAGAACTAGCAAAGAATAAGTAAATAAAAAGAGAGAAAGCTAGCTAGAAATACCAAAACAGATAGTAAGAGTTTCTACAAATTTTTTAATATAAAGAAAAGTAACTAAAACAAGTTTGGTCCTTTGGAGAGTGAGCCTGGGGAATTAACAATAGCAAACAAGCAAATGGCAAAAGCATTAAACAGGTATTTTGTGCCAATCTTCGCTGTCGATGACTGAGAAAAATTCTCAAACATACTTGAAAATCAAGAGGTGAAAGGGAGGGAGGAATTTAAAACAATTGCTATCAACTAGGGAAAGATACTGGAAAAACTATGAGACCTAAAGATGGAGAAGTTCCCAGGACCTGATGGCCTGCACCCTAAGGTCTTAAAGTGGCTGCAGAGTTAATAAGAGGCATTGGTTATAATCTTTGAAAATTCCTTAGATTCTGGAAGGCTCCCAGCAGATTGGAAAACGGCAAATGTGACATCTTTATTCAAGGAAAGTGGGAGACAGAAAGCAGGGAACTTTTAGCCAGTTAACCTAACATCTGTCATAGGGAAATTGCTGAAATGTATTATTAAGGAGGTTATAACAGGATATTTAGAAAATCATAATAGAATCAGGCAGAGTCAACTTGGTTTTATGAAAGAGAAATTGGAGGTGATTCTCCCATCCCACTGCACTATTTTTCTATGTGGCCTCCTTACGCTGAGCTTGATGCTTGAGGGAGCAGCCAATGTTCACATCCAATTTTTTTCTCCCTTATACTAATTTATAACTAACACTCATTCATATTGAATTCCTTGCCCTTATTTTAAGTATCTATGTTTATAATTTCCCACTCCTCTACATTGGAACCCACTGTCCCAACCTAACCATATCAACTTTCAATCTGGTTTCCTCTTTTAGTGATTTTGTTACACAATTTGGAGTCATCTGAAAATGTATTTATTGTATTGGCTATGCTCTCTTCTTGATTATGAGGCATATAATGAACAGAAAAAGATTGAACACTCAAGCATTTCATTCATTATTGAAGCTCATTGAGAAAGATCCATGAAAAAGTCTCCTTTTCATAACCCTTTTAATCTTTAATTTCATTTTCTACACTTTGAGATATATTATTTTCACTTAATGCCTCATGTGGCACTTGATCAAAAACCTTTTAGAAATAGTAGCCGATGATCATGCAATCTCCCTAATTCTTCGTTCTCACTACCTCTTCAAAACATTGGATCAGGTGTGATCTCTGCTTTCTAAAGCTGTATTGGGGTTCCTTACAACTACTGTACCTGCTCAGTGTTTATTTATACCATCGATAATGATATGGGTTGCACGTGACACAGTGGTTAGCACTGCTACCTCACAGCTCCAGGGACCCAGGTTCAATTCCGACCTTGGGTGACTGTCTGTGTGGAGTTCTCCTCATGTCTGCATGGATTTCCTCTGGGTGCTCCGGTTTCCTCTCACAGTGCAAAGGTGTGCAGGTTTGGTGAATTGGCCATGCTAAATTGTCCCTTAGTGTCCCAAGATGTTTAGGTTAGATGGATTAGCCTTGGAAAATGTGTGGGGTTACAGGAAGAGGGCCTGGTAAGGCACTCTGTCAGAGAGTTGATGGAGACTCGATGGGCCGAATGACCTCTTCTGCACTTTTGGGATTCTATGATATCTCTATGATATGTTCTGTTAACTTCTGAGTTTAGAGGTATTCCATGCAGAAACTGGCTGATTGTGAATCAGCAGCCTGTTTTAAGCTTAACTTAATTTTCTTTCCCAGGGATTGACTTTAATGTCTTTTTGAAAAATGGGACCAAGTTATCTTCTGATAATATATACCAACCCATCACACAAGACCCCTTACGTTGGCATACTCAAGAAATGACAATTAAGTCTGGTCATGTTACTTTTTCTACTTACCTCTAGTAGTTATAGGGACTTTACAGAGGGACAAAGGCACTTTGATATTTGACAATCAATCATACTAAAGAACTTATAATTGTATTTAAAAGTCTTTAATAATTTCTCTTTGCAGAGCTTGTAGACCCACAAACCTAACCAGTGATGACATAACTACAACTAACAAGACAACAGATGCTGTTGCTAACCGGCTGGCATCAAATGAAGATAGCTATAGGAGCTATGAGAATACCACTGTGTACCTTCTATCCCTTTTCAACTGTATAACGACAGCAATTGTATTCAGCAAAGGAAAGCCCTATCGAAAACCAATCTATACTAACTGTAAGGAAGCTTGTTATTTCTATTAGCTTCAATGAAATTATTATCTATTCAGATTTTCAGCTAAATATAAATGTATATATTTAATAATTGATTTGAAATTATTCCTCAGTAGCTAACATTAAGATATGGATTTTCAAAAATCCAGATTGCACTATTTGATGTGCCAATTTTTTATATTTTGAGTCATATCTAAGTGAACTAAGTACCACTGAAAATATCAATGACAGCTCTCCTTCTGGATCATAGAATCCCTACAGTGCGGAAGGAGGCCATTTGGCCCATCAAGTCTGCACCATCCACAATTCCATCCAGGCCCTACCTCCGTAACCCTTCATATTTACCCGGCTAATCCCCTGGACACTAGGGTTAAGTTGTCATGGCCAATCAACCTAACCCACACACCTTTAGATTGTGGGAAGAAACCGGAGCACCCTGAGGAAACCCATGCAGACACGGGGAGAATGTGCAAATTCCACACATACAGTGACCCGAGGCCAGATTTGAACCCGGGTCCCTGGCGCTGTGAGGCAGCAATGCTAACCACTGTGCCACTGTGCTGCCCCAGCCATCATCACCATATGTTGGAAACTCAGGTTAGACTCCAACTTCATGTTCAGTTAGCCAGTCTCATCTGAGAAAATAATAAGATGCTACAATTCGTTGCCCTGCCATTTAGCCAGGGAGAGTTGAAGTTGCAAATATTCCCATCTCTGGATTTTATTCAGAAACCTCTGATTGAAGCGTGTGTGTGGAGTGGTTGGATTCAGATTGACCTAATTACATGGAAGGATACTGTCATGACAACCATGGATCATTAGTGGACCATTAATACTATAGATCGCCCCGTAGGCTTCATGGACTGCAAGCTGCCTTGTTGAGCGAGCATAGGTTCAATGAATGGGAAGCAGCCAGCCAGGATTTTCAAGCCTGCAACCTTAGCAAGACCGGAGTTGGAGGTCCCGAGGTGAAGACTATCTGACTGTAACCCATGGGAGTGGCCTTTTCCTTTGGTTCACAATAAAGGGTGTTAGTGATGGAAACCAGCATGTGGCTAAATTACTACAGTGGCAATGAGGAGAAAATGTTTTTCTTCCTCCATCTTTCCCTCTGGAGAACCTCTGAACGTCAAGAATTTATCCGGTAAGGAACAGCCATTATGCCTCTTTTCGGGAAAGTGGAGCCCTGTGACACCAATGGGGAACACTGGGCCCAATTCACGGGGTGCATGCGTTACTCCTTCTATACTAACAACATTGAAGGGGACAAAGAGCAAGAAGTGATATTGTTAACAGCATACAGGGCACCGCACCAACTTTCAGTGTAATAAGAAATCTGACCTATCCAGAAAACTTTTAATGAGTTGGTGGACCTGGTTTTAAAAAAACCCACTATGACCTGAAGCTCCCAGTAATTCTCCAGATATATCACTTCAACATGGCTGAGAGAACCCCTGGCGAACCTATCACTGAGTTCTTGGTTAGGTTTCAGCAACTAGCTGAACGTTGTGCATTTGGACTGCCTCTTAGTGAAATGTTGCAGGACAGATTGGTCTGTGGAATAAATGACCTAACCATCCAAAAGAAGCTGTTAGCAGAATCCAATTTGGACTTACAAAAAGCTGTTGAGCCTTGAGACGTGAGAAGATGGATAAAAGGACTCAGGAGTTATAAGGGGCATCAAACAACAATGTCTTCCAACTAGTGAGAGGGACCTCATGCAACCAGTCCTCAATGGAGAGAGAGTGCTTGTGTCAATCAAGTAATAAAGAGTCACATTCAATATAGAAACCCTAATGTCATCACCAGACAGTCAAGGAACAACAATATTGACACTAAGAGCATTAAAGAATATACTCTAGAAGGGTATAGTTGCCAGTGGATGGATTACTGCAAGCACTGTCAAAGAACACAGCCACAGCGATGTTTCAGGAACAGGCAAAATGCATGCTGCCTAGGAAGGAAGCCGAGGCTGGTACCTGAGCGTTCCATGCAGGGGTATCTCCTCTTCCAGAGACAATAGGCAACTAATCCTGAGGTTAGAAGATATGAAGGCCAGGCTGGTCACCTACACGAGGGAACCTTTACAAATAAAAGGCACTACAGTGGCCCTGGTAACCTAGACAGCAGTCAGCCCTCTCGCTCATTGTTGTATGGGGGTACGGACCAAGCCCTATGGGGAGAGATTAGCTTCAGCAGATTTCACTCAACAGGTTGGAAATCTTCAGGGGAGCCATGGGAGGATAGTATGAGGTTACCAGGAGGGGCCTGAGGAAAATAGAAAGAGCAAAGGCCAAGATCTATATTGACCCCGACACTACATCTAGGTATTTCAGAGTCAGACCAGTCCCTTACTCCATGCTGAAGAAGGTGGAAACTGAAATAGGATGTCGCAAAAGTTTGGATATAATGAGGCCTGTGCAATTTGCAGAATGGTCCGTGCAAATAGCCTCTTTTCTTAAACACAACAAATCAGTTTGTCTTTGCGGGGATTATAAACAGACGGTCAATTGGGTCTCTGACCCCGATAGGTACACGATGCCTCAGATCGAAAAGCTGTACATCAAATTAACAGGTGGCAATTTGTTCTCCAAGTTGGATACGAGCCTGGCCTATCTCCAGCTTGAAGTGGACGAGTCCTCTAGGAAACGTGACAATCAACACACATAAGGGACTCTATGAGTATACCCGTTTGCCTTTTGAGGTCTCGTCGGCATCTGCCATCTTCCAGAGGGTTATGGTGAACATCGTTCAAGGGCTACTCAAGGTAGCAGTATATTTAGATGACATCTTGGTCACAGGGGCTTTAGAACAGGAACACCTGGTCAACCGAGAAGAAGTCCTGCAATGATTTTCCAGGGCAGGAGTCCATTCAAGAGGGAGAAATATGTTTTCCAGACGGCCATCAAGGAGGCACTGATCCCAAGGAACACCACAGAGCTAAAATGCTTCCTGGGGTTAGTCAATTATTACGGAAAATTTATACTGAATTCAGCTTCCATGCTGGCCCCCTTACATGCTCTTCTACAGAAATACCACAGGTGATCTTGGGGAGCTTTGCAGACAGAGGCTTTTTCTCAGGTCAAACATCATTTACTGTCATCCAACCTACTGGTCCATATTGACCCGAAGAAATAACTTATTTTGGTTTGTGATGCTTCCCCATACGGGGGTGGTGCAGTGCTGTCACATTGCTGGAAAGACGGGATGGAGAAGCCCAGTGCATATGCCTCCAGGACCCTTTCAAATGCAGGGTGACAATATTCTCAAATTGTGAAGAAAGAGTTGGTGGTCACATTGGGTGTGAAAAAATTCCATTAATACGTCTATTGTCAACATTTTTTAATAGTTACTGACCATAAACCCTTAGTGGGCCTCTTCAAAGAGGACAAGGTAATTGCACGCCCCCCCCCCCCCCCCCCCCCCCCCACCCCCCCGCCCCATTGCCTCCACTCAGATACAGCACTGGGCCTTGCTATTGACAGCCATATATTCTAGAACATTGCCCTGTGACCCAGATAGCTAATGTGGACGCACTGAGTTGCCTCCCATTGCCTACAAGCCTGGCTCCTTCACCAGCAGTAGAAGAGGTTGTGATGACCCTGAACATTTTGGAGACCTTGCCAGTGTCAGCAAGGCAGTTCAAAGCCTGGATCCAAAGAAGACCTAACCTTACCCAAAATTAGACACATGATCCTACATGTAGGATTACAAGGATGACCATCTGAAGAAATGAAACCCTATCTTATTCAGAAAGCTGAACTTGGTGTTAAGGATGGGATCATTCTTTAGAGGCCCGAGTAATTGTTCTGCCCCCAGAACAATGTCCAATATTAATGGAACTACGTAATGGCCACCTCGGAGTATCAACAATTAAGATGTTGGCCAGGAGTTACATCTGGTGGCCCAGTCTTGATTCTGACATCACAGATTTGGTGAAGCGATGTGACCTGTGCCAGGAAAATCAATAACTCCCACCTTCACCCATGGGAGTGGCCTGGCAGGCCATGGGTGCCCGTGCATGTGGACTTTGCAGGTCCCTTTATAGGTTCTATGTTTTTAATCATGGCGGATGCACTCCAAGTGGCTGGAAGTGCACCACATGAGTTCCACAACTACTCAGGCTATGATCAAGAAATTGTGGCTAAACTTCAGCACACATGGATACCGGACGTTCTGGTCTCCAATAACGGCACAGCCTTTCCTATCAGTGATTTTCAGAACTTCATGCTTTCCAATGGTATCCGAGATGTCCGAACTGCACCTTATCAATCTTCATCAAATGGATCGGCAGAACGGCCGGTTCAAACCTTCAACAATAGTATGAAGAAACAACCGGCGGCATCCTTGGAGACTAAACTGGAATGATTTTTCTTCGATTACAGGATCACACCACACACCACAACAGGTCTGCTGATGGGCCGACATCTTCATACCAGATTGAGCCTATTATTCCCAAACTTGCAAAGGAGGATGGAGTCCCAACCTGAAAGCCAAAAAAGAAACTTTGGTTCCTTGAGGACAGAAAGAACTGCGGACCTTCTTTTTCAGAGGGAACATCAAAGTTCGCGAAGCATTTCCTCCTCAGGTTCTGCTTCAGCCTGGAGGCCCACTTCTCCAGGCTCCATCTCAGAGTCCAAACTTTCACTATCCGGAGGGGCCAACGCAAAGTCAACTTCAAGCTGAGGGCTGGCACTGGGGGCAGCAATCTCCCTGGCCCTGAAGTGGTCTAAGTGTTTTTTTAAGGTTTTAGCCTGAACAACCAAGCCTTGCACAAGCGATATGTTATCCTGATTTGTACCTTTAAATCTTTGCACCCTTTAAAGTTACCCAAGATCCATTATTTAAAAAATCAAGGCTAAAAAAATGCAATTGCTCAGGTCCTTATTTCTGCTGTTCCGGTCCCAAACCTCACTACACTGTGCAACTGCAACTGACTCCACAAATTAGATCAAGCCAGCACAATCATTAAACAGGTGGGAACAACAACACCTAAAAAGAAAATCTATCACAGTCGAAACCCAAATATCATGAATGGCCATAAGAACCTAAGAAAAAGGAGCCATATGGCCCCCTGAACCTGCTCTGTCATTCAATAAGATGATGCCTGATCTGACTGTGGCTTTAACTCCACTTTCCTGCCTCCCCCCCCCCCCCCCCCCCCCCCCATAACCCTGGATCCCCCTGCCAATCAAAAATCTGTCTAACTCAGCCTTTAACATATTCAAAGATCCAGCCAAACACGAGTGACCTTCTGAGAGAAGAAATTCCTCCTCTCTCAATCTCCAATGGGAGACTCCTTATTTTGAAACAGCGCCCCCAGTTCCAGATTCCCTCACAGGGGAAACATCCTCTCAGTATCTTTTTTGTCAAAATGTTTCAATAAAATGACCTTTCATTCTTCTAAACTCCAATGAGCATAAGCCCAAGCTGCTTACTTTCCCTCATAAGACAAACCCCTCATCCCAGGAATCAGCCTAGTGAACCTTCTCTGAACTGCTCCCAACGCAATTATGTCCCTCCCTAAGTAAGTTGACCAAAACTGTGTACAGTATTCCAGGTGCAGTCCCATAAATGTCCTTTACAGCAAGACTTCCCTATTTTACACTCTATCCCACATGCAATAAAGGACAACATTGCATTTGCCTTCCTGATTATTTGTTGAGCCTGCATGCTGACATTTTGTGATTCATGTACAAAGACACCCACATCCTTCTGCACTGGAGCATTCTGCAGGCTCTGTCCACTTAAATAATGTTCTTTATTTACATTCTTCCTTCAAAGTTGGAACCCTCACATTTTCCCACATTATATTCCCCCTGTCAATGTTTGCCACTCACTTAGCTGATCTATATCACATCACAGACTCTTTGTAACTTCCTCATAATTTGCTTTCTTAGCTACCTTTGTATCTTCAACAAATTTGCCGACAATAGGTGCTAGAGAGTGACCAGTTCCTGTGAAACCTTATTCCGAAAAAAAGTTAATACTTAGAGGGTTTGAATAAAAATTGTAAATCAAAGAAGAATGCTTGTAAAATTGTTGATGATATGGCACTTCAAAAGAACAACAGAGTTATAGTTCTCTGTATCTTTCTTCTATCTATACGGTTAAGAGATTTACAAGATTATATTTCAGTTTAATCTAAAGATGCCACAAACTTCGAGATCACAGACTGGGTGGTGTATGTGGGTGATAGAATGCTATCACGCTGCTCAGTTGCTTCTATATTCCTCATCTGAACCATTTTCGGCAGATTGCACTAAGAACAAAGCTTGCTAGACATGTATGTGGTCATTTGGCACTTATTGGCCATGCTACATTGACCCTAGTGTCTGGAGGATTAGCAGGGTAAATATGTGGGATTACGGGAATAGGACCTTGGTGGGATTGTGGTCAGTGAAGACTCGATGGGCCAAATGGCCTCTTTCTGCAATGTAGGGATTCTATGATTCTATAAGGAATTAAAGGGAACTGTTGTCCATTCCTGATGAAGAGCTCATCACAGGAAATGCACCATGGCGGCACAGGCTTTGATTTTCAGTGTACCCATGATTTTCCAATGTGTCATCTTAACAAGAGCTGTTCTCTCCTGGGAGTACTGATTTAGCCCTAAAAACAAATTAGCTCACTTGTGCTGGAAAGTCTGAATTAAGATCAGATGATGCTGGATACAAACTACTGGTTAATTTATGTTGGAAATAGGGAAGACACATTGTTAGTTCCCCAGCTTTTTCATTCATTGGTTATCTTCTCTTTGATTTCAGATATTTTTATGCTTGTCCTTTTGGCTCAGGTTGGAACATGTCTCTATTTCCTTTTCGGTGAGCAGGATACTTTATACAATGCACTGGATGTAAGTACATAAAGCCATAAAGGTGTAACATTCAACTTCAGCAGGAATGGAAAATAACGGTTGTGGATTAGGCTGCTTTGCTCCTTCACTGAAATAGTATTTTACCCCTCTTGGTACAATAATTGCCAATATTATACAAACCTACGAAGATGTGAAATAGGAGCAAAGATAAGCTATTTGACTCCTCACGCCTGCTCAATATGATCTTAGTTGATTTGTTTGTGTTTTAAATTCCACATTCCCATCTACCCCCCAATAACCTTTGATTCCTTTGCCTAAAAAGAATCTATCTACATCCTCCTTAAATATATTTAGTGACCCTGATTCCACAGCCTTCTGAGGGAGAGAGCCAAAGTCTCAAAACCCTCTGAGAGAAAACATTTCTCCTCCCTTCTGTTCTAAAAGGGTGAACCCTAATTTTAAACAGTGCCCCTATTTCTGGACTCACCCACAACAGGAAACACCCTTTCCACATCTACGTTATTGAAACAATTTAGAATTTTATATACTTCAATCAAGTCACCCCTCACTCTTCTAAACTCCAGTGGAAACAAGCCCAGTCTGTGCAACCTTTCCTCATAAGACACTGCACTATGAGCAATATCCCTTGATGTGGCACTCTACTAAATCCAAGAACAGTGGGCGGGACTTTCCAGCCGTGCTTGATCCCAAACTGGAAATTCCTGCCTGAAGTCAATGGAACTTTGCATGGTCCACCCCCGCTCCCGCTACGATTCCTGTGGCAGATGGGATGGGAAAATTCCCCCCTGTATGTCTACACGCTCCCCTTTATCCACAGTACAAGTTACTCCTTCAAAGAACTATAATAAATTGGTTAAACATGATTCCTCTTTCACAAAACGATTCTGAATCGAGTTTTTCTGCCCAGTTATAAACTTTCCAATGGACATTAAGCTAACTGGTCTATTGTTTCCTGTTTTCTGCTTCCCTCCCTTTTTCAACAGAGGGCATACAATTGCTCATTTGATGGAACCTTTCCAATATCGAGTGAATTCTGGAAAATCAAAGCCAATGCATCTGCTGTCTCATTGGCCACTTCTTTTAAGGCCCTAGGATGAGGTCCATCAGAACCCAAAGACTTGCCAGCCCACAACTTCATCACTTTGCTCAGTATATCCCTAGTGATTGTAATTTCACCAAGTTCCTCTCTCCCTTCCACCTCCTGATTTCCAGCTGTTACTGAAATGTTTTTTATGTATTCTATAGTGAGGACAGAAGCAAAATATTTGTTCATTCCACCTGCCATTTCCTTATCAACTATCAACTCCCCATTGTCAATCTCCAGAGGACCAACACTCACTTTACTTACTCTTTTTCTTTTTAAATATCTGTAGAAATTCTTGCTATCCATTTTTACATTTCTTGCTATCTTCAGCTCATACTCTTTTTTTCTCCTGATCTTTTAGTCATTCTGTGCTGCTCTTTATATTTTAACCAATCATCTGTCCTGCCTGTCAACTTTATACAATTAAGTTTCTTTAAGTTTGAAGCTTTCCTTAACTTCTTTAGTTAACCATGGATGGTGAGTCCTCCCATTAGAATGTTTCTTTATAGTAGGAATATACTTATTCTGAGCATTCTGAAATATCCCCTTAAATATCTGCCACTACTTCTCTATTGATCTATCCAGTAGTCCAGTATCTCAGTTCACTTCAGCAGGCTCGGCTTTCATATCTCCATTGTTGCCCCTATTTAAGTTCAAAATATTAGTCTTAGACACACTCTTCTCCCTTTCAAACTGGATGTAAAATTCAATCATACTGTGGTCACTGCCTCTTGGAGTGCCTTTACTCCAAGGTCATTAATTAATCCGGTCACATCATACAACACTAAGTCTAGCTGGTTGGTTCCAGAACTTACTACTCTAAGAAATTATCTCAAAAGCATTTGATGAACCCATCCAATGAATTATTGGCAATCTGATTTTTCCAGTTTGTGTGCAGATAAAATCATCCATGATTATTTTTGCCCCTTTTCCACATGCCACCCAATATTTCTTCTTGTATGCTTTGACCTACATTATGGTTACTGTTAGGGACCTGTAAACCACTTCCATCAAAACCACATTTTGATCTCCCAAACCAAGGTCACCTCTAACTATTGCACCAATGCCATACCTATTAAATGCTACCTCTCCACCTTTACCGAGCTTCTTTTTTTAAAATGTCATATACTCTCGGTATTCAGGATTCATTCATTGTCATCCTGCAGCCATATCTCCATAATGGCTTTCAGATCAAATTTATTTACCTCAGTGTGGGGCTATCAATTCATGCTATGAGCATTCAGATACAGAGCCTTTAGTTTTATATTTTTGTTATCTTAGTAACATTTAGTCTTGACTGTTGGTGCATTCTTAGTTGTGTGCTCTCATCTCCTGCAAGGGGAGAAAACAAAGAGGTGTGAGTGTTTGTATCGCTTTTGAGGAAGGAAGATAAGACAAAATTTTGAAGAGTATTTGCAGAGCATGGGTGTGAGGATAATTGGATGAGGGTGAGTTTGAATGTTGGCTATTTAGATGGGCATGATGGATGCATGCGGAGAATGATAGCTGCGAGATGCGTTGACCTTAGTACTGCTGTACAGGAGAATGCTGGGAATGTTAGAGTATGGCTTGGCAACTGAAGTTATATTACGCTCACCTGCCAGACCCTCCTGAGCCCTGGTTCGTCGTGGTGCATTGTTTCCAGGTTAGAGCGATCTCACTCCTGCTGCTGAATTCCTCAGTCACTGCCATCCAGGCTACTTCGGTTAGAGGGTCTGTCCTCTTTTTCACATCCTTGGGTATGTTCACCTTACTGTACCTCCTCAGACCTGGCAGTCAGATCTCCAGGTAAAAGGGAGACCTAGCGCGTAGCATTGCCAGGTCCTCTCCATTCCTATAGTGCCTGCACCCTCAAAAATTCAAGTTCTGGTGAGCTTCTCTGACACACGTTGTTGTCCCTTATCCTTCTTTTGACAGAGTGTACTCGTCATCCTGCCCACCTTCTGTCATTGGTCAAAGCGGGATAGTAATGGTGTGGCTGAATTAAGAGTTCCTGCTAAGCTTGTCCATTAGTAAATTAGTTTTCTATCCAAGGTTGTCCTGCCCTTCAGGCAGGGATTAATTCCAGAAGATTCCATTGATAGTCTTCAATTCTCCCTCACCATTCTTCCCTAAAATACTTTCAGATCCTCACCTTCCAATCATATCATACCCTACTCCACACCAACCCCTACTCGTCCCTTCATTCTTACTGGACCTCAGGAATCTTCTCCCCTGCAATTCAGTCCCTTCCCAAGCTTCTCTGTATCATGTATCCAGCCCCTTGCTCCAATATTTCTTCATTCCAATCCATCAATTGTCCCAGAACCCAGTACCTTTATCCACTGCTCCCAAATCTCATTATCCATTTCTTGTTTTACCAAACACTGCAACACTACTTTTATTGTTTTATAAACTTGCACCGCTTCTCTCAGTGTTCCCAATCAAGGCACCTCCCACTCAGTACTCCCATGCTGAGAAAGAGTTCACTCCGCTCACATCCTATTATGCTTATCTGAGTATCCAAGATCACAAGACTGCTCCCCTATCACTTTCACACTCCCAACTGAGCACTCACAATGTTCTGAGAACTTTATGACTCCCAATCACTACTTTGAAACTTAAGGAAATTCCTCTCCAATATTTGAGAACTGCAACACCATTTCATTCCCCTTCCAGCCACCCAAGACAACAAGATCACATTCCCAGTACTACCAAACCCCATGTATTCCCCATTCCCATTACTGCTCCAAATCTCCTCCCTGTATGCAACCTGCAACATCTTATCTACCATTATCATTTTGTTCTTGCGCTTTCATAAAGGTAAGTGATAAAATTCATTGTTAGCATAAGTAAACCAATGTAATAAGAATCAAGGTCTCGACTATAATATTTCCACAAGTATAAAGGAATAAGAACATAATCAGACATAGAAAATGCATCTAACTTTCTCTCTCTCACAGAAAGCTTTTGTGATAAAAATGCAATTTAATTCATTCAATTGCAGTAAATTACTGGAACAAAGAGGCTATCAATGGTTTATTTTAACATTGTAATGTTAAACCTCTTTTCTTTTCTCAGCTTGTTTGCACTCCAAGAAGCTGGAGGGTTTACCTTCTAGTTATGGTTCTTGTTCATTTTTTTGTTATGATGGCCATTGAGGTAAGTAAGCTTTGGCTTATTTACGCCGCAAATATGTACTGTTGATATTTTTGAATCTTACATAGAAATAGAGAGAATTTATAGCACAGGCCATTCTGTCCAACAGGTCTGTGCCAGCACTTGTGTTAATCTAGAAACCTCCAGCTGCCCTCCTTTGTCTACTCCTATCAACATATATCAACAGATTCTTCTATTCCTTTCTCCCTCATGTGCTTATCTCTTCTTAGTCGGTCTCTTGGGATTGAGGACAGGACGACTTTCTTCCATGCCAGTTCAGTGGACTCTGAGATGGTTGATAAGTCCAAAGTGCGATCCACATATGGGGGCAGATGGTGTTCGAAAAGCTGGGTAGATGAATTGTTTGAAGTTTTGTGTGCTTTCTCCAATGCCTCGACTTCACTTCTTCATGTTCCCAACAAAGTCTTTCGATGTGTTCTGTGCCTGTACAAAAGAACCTTTTCCATTTGGTTCGTCACAAGTCAGGGATTGCCATGTGTCGATATAATGTTTGACCTCTTTAGGGGTGCTTTGAGGACATCCCTAAAATGTTTCTGCTGTCCACTGGAAGTCTCCTGCCATGACCAATTTTTGAGAAGAGCAGTTGTTTCAAGAGTCTGGTGTCAGGCATGTGAACAATATGTCCTGCCCAGCAGAGTTGGTTTTGAGTGACTAGCTGCTTTAATCTGGGCATGTTGGCTTGGGTGAGAAAGACTGCCCATCTTGCCACCAGATTTGGAGTATCTTGCAAAGACACCGCTGATGGTACTTCTCCGTTGTTTTGAAGTGTCTGCTGAGGTCTCAAACCTCTTTGGACGTTGTCCAAGTCTCCAAAGTATATCGGAGCATGCTGATCACTGCTGTCTGGTAAAACATCTAATTTCCCCTTAAATGTATCCATGCTTTTTTCTCATCTACTCCATGCAGTGGGGACCTCCACATGCTTCCCACTCTTTGGATAAAGGATTGTTTCCTAATTTCCCGATTGGATTCATTGGTGACTTTCTTATATTTATGACCATTAATCTTGGTGTCACCAAAAACTGGAGACATCTTCAAACCGCTTCAGAATTTTAAAGCCTTTTCTCCCCTTCACCCCTTAAGCCTTCTCTTTACCAGAGAAAAGAGCTCCACCCTGTTCAGTCTTTCATGATAAGTACATTCTTTCGGATCTTCCTCCTCCCTGCACTTTGACTGCATTGAAATCAGAACCCATCTACTGAAAGACTGCCACTTTAAAAGCAGGTAGTGTTTTCAGGTGTGCATCAGTAAAAGTGATAGTACAAGTTGGCTGTCTGATCTCTGACAACCACAGAAGGCCGTTTGTTTGCCCAGGCTTCAGTACAACTTTAGTTCAACACAAAGTTTCATTTTAAAACTTTGTTAATGTTATGAGAGACTGAATGCTTCAACGAACTGTTTCCTATCACTACAGTAAATTGATAACAGAGCTTTGCATGTGGATCTAAGTATCTATATGCAAAGCTTCTTTGTAACTTGTGATTACAAACTAATGGACCAAGTCGGTTTTGTTGATGCTGAATTTTTTATATAAAGTGTTCCCAAGATAAGAACATTTCCAATGTAATGCTGCCTTTAAATATGCAAAACTGGAACAGTTTCAGTGCCGGACTGTTCATTGTTTGCACGATAAATTCTGACATCCACTTACTTTTGTTTTGGAAACTTTCTTTATCAAGCTTGTCAGCCTGTGCTTGCACCTTCTCCCAGTGGAGAATATTGTGCCACCACTGGCTGCATGATTACAACATGACTAGCTATGTGATTACAACATGACAAATGTTCCCATTAATTGTGGACAGAGGAATTTGTAGTGGAAAGATAAAAATAAGGACAGAACGGATGATTTGAAACTGGGACCTGGTCCAAATTGTGGCTTAATCCTCACACAATTCCACTCAAGGCTAGACTTGGTCTAGACTTCCTACCATGCAATGTCACAAGAGATTGAAATTAAATATTAGAACACTAAATGTATGTCTTTACAATGGGGGCTAAATTATCCATACATTTTATAGGTATTTGTCTTAACATTATTAGAAAGCTTACACCTACAGTCCTTGATTCAAGTTTTCCCTGCCTTCTAATTCAATTTAATCTGAAGACAACTCTTAGCCTTGAATCCCTAAATACAACACAACAGGGGAGCAATTAGTTTATTACTCGATCACAACAATGGTAAAAGCCAACAGGCTACAACTTATTATGTAATTGCTTTAAACTTAGGGCTTTCAGTGTGAAGATAGTGACATTTTTATTTAGATTGTAATAACCACACCTTTTATTAAAAGGACAAGTTGCTTGATTTTAAAGGAAATGAAACCTGCAGGTTGATTGAAGAAAAACTAATTAATGAATAAGGCTGATGTTATTTTACTAGGAAATTGTGATAGAAAACAGATGCCTCAGGGTGTTCCTAAAAAGATGTTGTAAAGTAAAATCTACACAGCGTTACAAGAAGATGCAAAGAATAATAAAGAAAGAGCCAAACTGGCCGCCAGAAGGTGATACAGATTATACAACATTTTGCATTGCGGAGGAAGAAACTCTGGAAAATTACTCTAATAAGAGTTATGAACATGACAAAATCTCTAAAGAGGTGTCAAATGGATTTGCAAATTCTACTTCAAGGCAAAATGAGGAGGGAGGCTACAAGAAAGAGGACATTTAATATACTTACTGATAACACTGCAGCAAATTTTAACTTTGCATTGAGGCACCATTCCACCTGTCAACTGACTTTGGTAAACATGTTTTGTAATGAAGTACAATAACGAAAGTGAGATTCATGTAAACGATTTGAAAGTAATTAAATTTTCATAAGATATAGATATGCTGAAAATCATCTAAGAATTTTGGGCAATTGTCATTTGCTCTGTGATACAGGACTCTCTTTACTGCTATTACTCTAATAACGTCATTATCAGAATCAAATTACACCTTCCATTTCATTCACAAACTATTCAATAAAAAGTTGCACACTTAAGCATCGTGAAACAAAATAATATTGGTTTCTATTGCTTTACTGGAACAAAGTTTAAATCTGCCTGGAACTTGAACACTGTGCAGATTAGATGGGAAGACTGAATAAACTAAGTCTTTATTTCCTACAGTGATGGTGTTCTAGATCATTAATAATCAATAGCACATACTCTACATAATTCATGCTCATTGCTTAACCATTTCTGATGCTCCCTACATCAATTCATACATGTGGGAGCATCCTCATCCAATGTGACCTCATGAAGAAAGCAGTAGTCCTATTATGCCTCTCAATTTTTAACTGTTTTCCACCTCATTGTAAATGTTGTAAACCTCACTCTTTGTATGTGCAGCATTTTATATAAAAATTATCGGTTTCAATGAGAATGTGAATGATTCAATCGCATTTGGATAATTGCTTAAGAAACATGAAGTGATTTTGGCATCTTAACAGTGGAATATCTTTATAAGGTAGTGAAAAAAAAATACTTGAATTTCATCTGTTGACCTATAATCTTACTGATAATGTATTCCTGCAACATGATGGTCTGAATTTTCATTCTCGAGGTGGGTGGTGGTGGTTGACAAAATTCCCAGCTCGACTTGTTCGCCTCGGGAGAAAGTGCCCGTAAAGGAAGGATCTTCATTGCTGGGGGTGGGTAAGGGCTGGGTAAGGCCAGTTGAACCAGGAAAAAGTTCAGGAGCTGCCAAGTGTGGAGTCAGCTGTTATCTCGGTGCTCTATTAATTTCTCCCTCATTTGCTTGTCCAGCTTTCTCTTGAATTCATTCCTTCATTTGTGCTCTACCCGAAGGCAGGTTCTTGGCTCATGGTCTGCTGACGTTTTAGCCTGAGCCGTTTTCTTCACCATTCTATTGTCAGTGATGGTTTGCCAGAATCTTCTCCTTTCAGGAGGAGAGCGAGGAGGTGGATCCCAAATCTACCTCATCCAGAACAGGAATTAAACTGATGCTGTTATTCTTTCATGTGATGTGAATATCGTTGACAATTAAGGCCAGCAGTTGTTGCTCATCCCTAACTGTCCCTTGAGAAGATGATGATGAATTACCTTCCTGAACAGTTGCAGTCCATCTGGTGTTGGTACACCTACAGTGCTGTTAGGAAAAGAGTTCCAAGATTTTAACTATATGAAAATGAAGTTTCATGACAGTTACCATTATTAGCTAGTTTCAGTCTAGATTTGTCTAATTAACCGAATTTAAGTTCCCCATGTGCTGTGATGGGGTTTGAATCCATGTCTGTGGATCAACTGATAAAATTGGTTTTGTACCATTAGTACTATGCCCAGATTGTACGAATCACAACCAATATCCAGGCAGTTTTAAATTTTTGTTTCAAAGTTTAAAAGAAAATATCAAATGGGTTATTGCACTGCTACTGAATCCATAGACACATCAAGACAAAGACTGATGATCAACGCTTGTCCATACATTTGAATTTATCCACACAATACATATGTATTGATTATAACTTCAATAGAGGTTATGTGCTATTGTAATCTTCTTCACAGATTCCAGTTGTATCTAAAGTATCATGAGCCCTAATCAACATTTCAAGGCAGTCCAGTCCACTTACTTATGAAAGAGAGATTGATAGATGCAAATTTATCCCTTACCCAAATAACTTTACATTTTCCTTAATATGGAACAAATCATTAATTTACAGATAAGACATTTGTAAATCCTAATTATGTACAATCTGCCATGTACAATTACTTGTTCAAATTTATTAACTACTTTGACATTTCCCATCAAGCTTCAACCAAGTCTTGGTACCTTGTTAACAATGTATTTTCTCGATTGTAAGAGTTGCACATGACGTTGTCCAAGAAACATAATCAAAACTTATAAAGAATTACTGAGCTTTGATAATTTTCTCTCAACCTAGCAAACTTTTGGGTATTGTTTTTAACCTCTAACACTTCTCAGCATTTTTGATGTTATTCTTGATTTTTGTCCATTTTATTTTTTGGGCCAGTGATTTCCTCAGAGCTGGTCCCCTTCCAACACTGTAACTTGGCAGAAACCTCTGTTACACACAATGTTATTGCAATAGAATGAGAACACCTCCAAGGAAATTCTAGGTCTCTGTCTCTTACAAAGGGAGAGACTCTTAGGGCAGGATTTTCTGGCCGCGCTCGCCCCAAGACCAGAAAGTCTCACCTGAGGTCAATAAACCTTTGCATGGTCCTGTCCCACCCACTATGGTTCCTGTGGCGGGCAGGACCGGATAATTCCGCCCTTACTAATCTGCCTCTCTCTCTCAATAATAGTTTGAATATTTCTATTTATTCTTCTTCAATCAACTGTCTGTTTCCCTTTTTTCACTCGTCGATCTCTTTTTCTCCAACTATGTTTGCCTCTACCTCTTCTCAATTTCTGCATTCCTATATTACTCCATCCCCATCAATTCCTGCCTGTTTCTGTCACTCTATTGATCCTGATCTGTCTGTGCCCCTTCTCTATCTATCCCTGCATGACACTTGTGCTACATTGCTAGTTTATATTTATTAACGTTATGCAAATTATAATGGAGTTGCTTGGCAAAAGATGCCATTACATGGGAATTTTATAATGGGCTTGGGTCAGTGCCAAAATTATATTTTAGTTTTATTTTGTGACTTACTGGTCATTGTCCTATTTTATTTGTCTGTAACTAAATCAATTAGTTTCTGTTCTTTCGATCTTTTTGCATAAATTTGCCTGTATTCCATTTTTGCCTTTAGTGGAGCATGGGGAAAGTATCCCACAGAGCAACCTCCATTACAGACAGCTCTTAGAAACAAGTATATTTGATTTCTGCATGTTTCATATCAGCCTGGCTTGCTAACTACACATAAATCTTGCACTTAGCCTTATAATTGAATATAAACAAGCTAATGACTTGCATTTTACCATTATTCCATAAGTAACATCTGTTATATGTATGAAAGTATTAGCTAAAATGTGTACACTTAAATACATTCCTGAAAAATATTTAGAAATAATATATTAATTTAACGTAGACAATATTCAATGTTATCTGAATTTAAGATAATTTGAAATTGCCTATATCAATTTTTTTCGGAAAAATAAATGAACAATTTGGCTCAAGATGGTTGAATATAAAATTTTAAAATGGGTTAAATAATAACAAAGGACTTCAAACCACATTTTTGTTCATTTATTTTTAATTTGTCTCAGTTTTCATATACAATTACTTTCCTCTTCTTGAACATCCTTCAATAATTCCTTTGCCTTGATCTATTATGAAATAGTCCAATCATTGAAAAGGCACCAGCGGCAGCTGTTACGAAGGAAATGGCGCTGATCGCTCTGCTTGCCTGAGGAAACAAAAGGATATTTAACAAAAAGTTAATACAACTGGTCAGTAGGTGTGGGACAAAATCAGAAAATGCTGGAAAATCTCAGCAGGTCTGACAGCATCTGTGGAGAGAGAACAGAGCCAATGTTTTGAGTCTGAATGATCCAGTCACGGAGGGTTAGCTCTGTTCTCTCTCCACTGATCCTGTCACACCTGCTGAGATTTTCTGTTTTTGTCTCAGATTCCAGCATCTGCAATAATTTGCTTTTATCTTAGTAGTTGTGGAGCTCCATTGATTAGATCATATGTTGGTTGATGTGAAAATTGCTAAGTCACAAAGGGTGGGATTTTGCGGCCATGCTTGCCGCAAGCCTGGAAAATCCCGCCCGAGGTCAAAGGACCTTTGCATGGACGATGTCCTGCCCCCTACGATTCCTGTGGCAGATGGGACAGGATAATTCCGCCCAAAATGTTTGTACTGGCAGTTGATCATGTTTGAATCCCTTTGAAAGATTTCTTAAAATGATGGGTCAATCATAATTTTTGTAAATCTTAAAAAAATATTGAGCTTGCCAAATAACACACTTAGACCCAGATTTGCACGATGACGGAAAGCCTCTCTGTCATGGCAAAAATGGCAGAAGTGGCCAAAAATTATAAGCCCTGCCCCCCGAGATTGGCACGTTTTCATTCGGGCGGAAATGGGGGCAGGGCACTATTCACACATGTGCGTTTTAGAGAGGCAGTTGGCCATTTAAATCATCAGCTGCCTCCATTTTGGTCAGTCAGGAGTGTGGGGCAAGGGTGGGTCTTGCCTGCTCCAGTGGAAAATCTCTGCAAGGTCAGGGCATACGGCAACACAGCAGGAAGTACATTCCTTTTATTTCACTCTCTCCCCTGCCTAAAAATGCACCGGCAGGAGAGTGTAAAAATCAGGTCAACATCTCTTTGTGATATATGATTTCATGGGGATGACTGTAACCAACTCATAGCTTAATTGGTGATGGGATAATCAGTAAATATTATGCTTGGAAACAAAAAGAAATCAATAAGAATGGCACCTGTCAAAACCTGGGGACCTGGGTTTGATTCCCGCTTGGGTTACTGTCTGTGTGGAGTTTGCACGTTCTCCCCGTGTCTGCGTGGGTTTCCTCCGGGTGCTCCGGTTTCCTCCCACATTCTGAAAGACATGCTGGTTAGGTGCATTGACCCAAACAGGCGCCGCACTGTGGCGACTAGGGGAATTTCACAGTAACTTCATTGCAGTGTTAATGTAAGCCTTACTTGTGACTAATAAATAAACTTTAACTTTAACCCCATGTATAATTCTGATTGAAAAGAAATGTTTCAAAATATGATTATTAAAAATCTGTTGATTATTTCAAAGCTAATTAGAAATTGATAGGTAAAAGCAAATTACTGCAGATGTTGGAATTTAAATCTCTCTCCATAGATGCTGTCACTCGTGCTGAGATTTTCCAGCATTTTTTGTAGAAATTGATAGGTATCATTTTGCAAAGTGCTTGCTGGTGTAATTTCTCTGTAGATTGAGAAGTATTTTGTTCATATACACTTTTCATTGTGATACTCAACACTATTGTATCAATATAGTTATCTAACGGTTTTATTGATCAATAAGGAGATCAAGGATTAAGGGGAGAAGGCAGGAGAATGGGGATGAGAATCATATCAGCCATGATTGAATGGCGGAGCAGACTCGATGGACCGAATGGCATGATTCTGCTCCTATATCTTATGGTCTCAAGGTCTTATGTTTTTCTGAAGGTAGGAGAGTAAGGAACTGTTATCATACATCACTGAGGGGAAATCCAAACCTGCGGTGATTCTTGCATCCGTTTGAGACCCGCAGCTTACTTCTTATCTGAAGTGCATATGTTACACTGTGCAAAATAATCATGCACTAGAATTTTGAGGCAAGCCACGTACCTGATCAGAGACACCCTCACCGTAGCGAAGCAAGGTGACAAAATGCTCACAGTTATTTCCGAGCAAATCATAGGACACTTCCTGACCAATCAGAAACTCTGCCCGCTTAACAATTTCATCCACTGGCAGAGGTGTGTGGTTATCATCATATTTGTTATTTATTTTGAAAGTGTCCTGACCAACAACGTCTTTAAGTGGTTGCATTTTTGCCATTGCTTTCCTGCTGAAAACTGACTTTGCGCTAGTGAATGAAGCAGGTGGCCCTTCCTCTGTTGGATGAAAATAAAAACAAGGTTTAGGAAGAGAGATGGTTCAGGAACACTGCCATGGTCTCAGATCGCCAGTAAACAAATCATTTTTAACAAATTGCAAATATTAAATTATGTCTGTTAAAATAGCCACACTATAATTATGATTTACTATAGCAATGTAAATTCTTCCAATGTCAACACAGCTATTGATCTGCTTTAAATACTTGTCTTTTGTCTGTATAATTATCAGCTTCTATGGTGGGCATTGCTGCCTCACAGCATCAGGGACCCAAGTTCGATTCCCATCTTGGGTAACTGTCAGTGTGTAGTCTGCACATTCTCCCCGTGTTTCCTCCCACAGTCTGAAAGACATGTTGGTTAGGTGAATTGGCCATGCTAAATTCTCCCTCAGTGTACCCGAACAGGCGCCGGAGTGCGGCGACTCGGGGATTTTCACAGTAACCTCACTGCAATGTTAATGTAAGCCTAAGCCTACTTGTGACACTAAGAAACCTAAAAATAAGCATGATTGCATCAGCGGTATTGAACTCTTTGCTATCTTTTTGTGGCATCTTTATATCAATGAGCTGGTGTGATGCAGAGTCTTCTTTCATCAGTTCTGCCAGTGAAGACTTTCTGTTTTTTAACTTCAGCCATCTCCGTGTCAAAGCTAAACTGACCACCGCAGACAGGGATGATCGACAGTTTTGTGGATGGCTGCAGTGTCCTCGCCCATTGTGCACCAGATTTGTAAGCCCCTCTCGATCTCTTCAATTCTGCAGACAAGAAACTTGGCCTGTCGTTGAAAAATCGCAAAACAAAACTCTCATATCAATCCACAGCTGGTGCACCAAATATTTCAACTCCTATGTGTGTTGGAACATGTTGAGCACTTCACACTCCTTGGCAGTCACCTATCTGAAAAGGCTGCATTTGGTGCCAATGCGGTTCACGTGCAGTTTAATCTGTGGCTTCATTGTAAGCGACGGAGATCAGAACTCTCCTCATTCCCCAACCTCAGCATGATACTTATCCTCTCCATTTAGTTTCTCAGGTTTCATTTGGACGTTGGAACCAGAAAGGGCTACTTTATTAAGAACAAAATACAATGATTCTATGATTTCTTCTATGAAAATACAATACCCATTTTCACCTGGGTAATTTCCTTTAGCTTTATCTTTTTCTATGGCAGACACCCATTTCAAACAAGGGAGCATGTACATCGAGGCGGGAGACTAAAAGCTCCCTCAGTGAGCAAATTTTCATGTCCCTGCTTCGAGGACTACTGAAACACCTGGACACGGTCACAAAGATTAAAAATGGGATGGGCAATTGGCTGGCTCCCTGATGGATATTTGATGTTCTGCACCTGATTTTTCACGATGTATTGTACCTGGATGATTCAATATGCCCAAGTTAGGAACATAAAGCTGTACCGATTTTTAAAAAGATTCAATGACAATAATAAATAGATAGATCATGTTTTATCTAACCTGAAATTTTGAGTGGCAATTTAAGTTTGTGCGTCTGTTTTCCATTGTGGGCAAGATTCGGCTTTAGATTTGTCGATGACCTTCCTGCACTAGCAGGACACACAGTGATCTCAAAATGCCACCATTGACTAGCAGATCCAACAGTGGATCAGCTGTGCCAGCTCAGTCTTCTACAAACTATGACAGTGAGTGTTTGACCACGACAAGCCAATGAAAGTCCTTGTGTGCAGAGTAGTTGTCGTCACAACCACGCAAGTACTGGAGCAAGGCCTGGACTGTATATCGGTAACACATAAGAGCATGTTATGGACAGAGGACAAGAAATAAACTAAAACCCCAATTTCCTTCCTCACTATCTGCAATCATCTGCAATCAGTGTTTTTTTGGAAGGAGTAGATGTGTGTGTTTCTTAGTCCCCGAGTGTGGTAAATTCACATAACAACGGCAGACCTTAAAGGATTTCAATAAACAGAATTATTTATTCACCACCACACTCTCCACAAAAATCTAAATGCCATATCAGTGACATACCATGCACTCAAAAGGGATACAGTTAAAGAAGGTGACCCACTAACAGTTGAACCAAAAGAGTTGTTAAGAATTCACATGTTTCACTCATTATAGGAAAAAAAGTCTTTGCAGTCTGGTGCAGAAGGAAGTCTGTTCCACTTTTGAATTGCTGTTTAGATAAATTCAGTTGGCTGGAGTTGAAAGCAGGATTACAGTACGCTTCATTTGAATAGATTAATGTCAGCAGGTCATGAAGTTAGGCACTCCTAATTTTTGTATCAGGAGACCAATTTCTTGGTGTTTTGGAATTAGGCTGGGAGGATCCCATGTTATTAGGAGGTTGCTGCTAGAGGGGCCCTGCTCCTGCCCGAGGCTTCAATAGGGTCACTTTCCAAGCTTCCCCCTGCCCCTAATCTCCTCCTGCCAGCCTGAAAATTGAGGCTGGGAGGGAAACGATCAAGTGGACAATAATTAGCTGCTGAAAGGCCTCAGTTGGGGTAAAGTTGAACAAGTCAGCCTAGGCCTTAGCCATTCCAGCATAAAATTGCGGAGAGGTCAGGCCGATAGTAGTCCATTGGGAAGGCCATACGAGGAATTTTACAGACATCCCCCATCTACAAACCCGCTGGCAGGGTAACGCATAATTTTGCCTATAGAGTCTGTGGAAGCGATCTTACCAAAAAAATTCTAAGTACTGAACAAACGTGTAAACAGGAGTAAATCACACTGAAATTTGGGCATGCTCGTGTCACGATCGTACGGCACTTAGTTGAAAAAAAGAGCCACAATGCAATTCTCGCCAGCAGGGGGAGGGAGTGGAGCTAATCTCGCCAAGAAGCTGGTTGCTGAGCTCTCGGGGCGCCATTGCGCAAGTGCCCCCGATCTCCCAGTATACTGTGTACACTGGCAGGATGAGCAAATAAGATCGTCACCCAATAAGTCCATTGATTCTGTACTTTGGGTAAAAATTGAACAATGGCTGATACAAAGCCCACAGAGAACATTTGTCTTGGTATTTGCATTCCACACTTCATATTTCAATTCGAACTTTCTGAAAGCTTGATTGTTTGAGTTGAATAAGCAAAGGTCAACAGACCCCTTGACAGCAGTCTTAACAATTCATCAATGTCCATTTTAAATAAAGCTTCCATATGAGCACACTCCATGTTTGAAGTTATGAATATGACATGCTTTTACTGGGCATGACAGGTGTTAGGGAAATTTCATCAGTGATGCTTCCGCCACATCCGCTGTATTCAATGAGATGGCCGTCAAACAAATGCTAATTGTCCTTGAAACCAAATCCACAAGCTTTCAGCAATACTCTGCAAAATCAACTTCGATGGACTGGAAATTGTGTCTGGAAGGTTGAAAGGCGTCTCTCTGCCAGGTCTGTTTTCAATTCTCAAATGGCCAGCATACCGGGGCGACAAAGAAAGCGCTTCAAAAACACTGAATCTCTCCATGAAACATGTCACTATTGACATCAATGACTGCGAGAAGCTTCATACCAATTGCACAAAATGGGAACCGCTTGTCCATCAAACAGCATCACACTTTGAATCACGGAATCTTAATGACGAGGCAGAGCGGCGGCAGAGAAGGAAAGAAAAGGAATCAAAGCCTGCACTCTGAATCCCACTATTACATGGAACGTCCTGCCCCATGTGCTCAAAGATCGAGGATAGAGAAGTGACCTGTTCAGTCACATGGAAACCCATGGCCTTAACTCAGGACCCCGGGTTGACCTCACCCCCGAACCAAGGGACAGCGGCGGCCTCCAATATCAATCAGCTTGAGATAAGAGAGCACGTGTGCGGTATGTGTGAATACAGTCTGTGGGCCTTTGGTGACACATTGAACACAAATCTAATAAGCTAACTGGCCCTGTGTTTTGGATGTGCCACTGGCAAGAAACTAAAACAAAGGCTTAAACAGAGGTTATATGCAAGAGTAGGTGGGAATGGGATAGGATTAGTGCCTCAACCGAGTGCCTTTATTTATACATGGAATATTTAACAATTTAACATGGCAGAGATTTAAGGGACATTTTTAATCAAAATTAGTGGCAAGCTTTGAAAATTTAAAGCAGAGACGAAGTTTGTGCAGTGCTAATTATTTTTTCTTCTTCATTTATCTTACCTAAAGGTGCCACATTAATAACGTAGCCATCTCCCAGGTAAAGAGCCCAATGCTGATATGCAGGTCTAAATATTTCTATTAAGTCCCCAGGGTGGGGATCCCCAGAGTATTCCACACTAATGTGGTCATTAGAAGCCATCTGAAATGGAAAACATGCATTAAAGCATTTTGAAAACTTACTCTGCATAATTGATCAAAATATTCAAATTGAATATAGAAAGTATTGGGTCACTTTGTACAAACATACAAAACTGACAAACTAATGATGCTGAAAATCTGAAACCACAGAAAATCAAACACTTCGATCATTCCCATCTCTTAAGAGAACAAAGGGGGAATTTTCCCGTCCCACCCGCCACGGGAATTGTAGCAGGTGGGGGCGGCGGACCACACAAAGGTCAGTTGACCTTGGGCAGGATTTTCCCATTTTGAGGTGAGCGCTTCTGGAAAATCCCGCCCTTTAAAGTTCATGTTTCAGCGATGGGGTTTCAGTTAGAACTAATACCTGAACCGTTAATTCCTCTATCCTCTGCACAGAGACTGGCTGCCTTGCTGAGTATTTGCATCATTGTCTGATTAAAAATAGCAGAGAGAGGGGATAGAGAGCTTTATGTTGATAATTCTAAAAATACATACCTACAGAGAGAGCTAGACACTGACTAACCTCGAAAGTCATTCATTGACTGAGAGCTAAATAGTGAAGTATCTTTATCTAGTAAATCTTCAGGGGATCAGAACAGACCAGGAATTCCTCACAGTTGTGTTTGTGGGCTTTGCTTTGAGGAGTGTTAATGCCTGATGTGGTGATTGATCCAGTTAAATTCTACACCGGGTAGCTGACAGATGGATAATTAAATAGTGTATATTTTATTGTATAATTCGGGTGCCAACTTTTGTTCCACTGTTAGAAGCCACTTGGGAATTTTTTAAAATCCATTCATGGGATTTAGGCATCACTGGCTACAGCCAATATTCATTGCCCATCCCTAATTGCCCTTGAGAAGGTAAGCCACCTCCTTGTCAACAGAATTCTCTGCTAGGTTAAAGGCAAAATACTGCGGATGCTAGAATCCGAAACAAAAACAGGAAATGCCGGAGAAACTCAGCAGGTCTGACAGCATTTTTGGAGAGAGAATGGAGCAAACATTTCGAGTCTGGATGACCTTTTGTCAGCTCTGAAGTATCATCTGGACTCAAAACGTTGGCTCCATTCTCTCTCCACAGATGCCACACGACCTGCTGAGTTTCTCCAGCATTTTCTGTTTTTGTCTCTGCTAGTTTATTTCAGAGGACAATTAAAAGTCAACCACAAATCTGTGGCTTTGATGTCACATACAGACCAGACAAGGAAGGGAATCAGATTTTTAAAAAAAATGACAATCTAGCAGTTACATCGTCACCATTACTGAGGCCAGCATTTCATCCGACATTTGTGTAATTAACAAAGAGCAGAGGTTCCCTGTTTACAATCATAGCATGTCTCTCTTTTTCCTCCTCATTTCCACCATGCAATTTATTGTTGGTTGAAATATGAGAAAACATTATTCAATCTTTTGATGCAGATCTCAGAAACACATATTTTTATAATAGGAGATCATTAGTAACATATCTAACTATAAGAAATCACAAACTCCATGTGTACAAAACATGTGACTGGCCACCTTGAGAGATAGACACCTTGTTTGTCTATAATAACATTATGCAAACTTGACTATTCTTCACAACTTTGAAAAATACTCAATTTTTAAAGTTACAAAGCACATGCCCTAAATCCATCTCCTTGCTTGCTCCAAAAGACAATTCAAATTGAATCCAATTCATGGTCCCCAAAAAAGAGACATATAAGATCCAAGCTGACGAGAAAAGGCATTGCACCCCACCTCGGGCTTGATCTTATCCAAAAGGCCAAGAAGCGACCCATGTTACACGGTGCTGCATTTGTCTACTCAATCACCTGTCTACATCTTCCTCAAGTCCTCTACACTCTTCCTCACGCTTTACTGTGTTCCTTAATTTGATGTGGAGATGCCGGCATTGGACTGGGGTGGGTTCAGTAAGAAGTCTCACAACTTAAAGTTTAAAGTCCAACAGGTTTATTTGGAATCACGAGATTTCGGAGCGCTGCTCCTTCATCAGGTGTGTGACTCACCTGATGAAGGCGCAGCGCTCCGAAAGATCGTGATTCCAAATAAACCTGTTGGACTTTAACTTGGTGTTGTGAGACTTCTTACTGTTCTTAATTTGATGCAATTTGCAAATTTTGATATTAACCCCTCGACATCTCCAAACCATTTATGATGAATTATCACATTTAATCGGTTATATTGTACAGAGTGGATTTCTAAGACCTAAGTGTTAAGCATCCTAATCTGTTGCCACGCATTATATCCTCTAAATATGTAAAGCAATCAAACTATTTAAATCACTCAACACAATAAAAAAGTGGAACAATGCAAATCTCAAACGCAAATGCTGTAAATCTCAGTGACTTCTGTTCAACTTGTTTCATAACAAATAAGGATTTTTACACTGATTTTATAACTTATACTAAGTGTTGCCAGTATCAACTCCGTCTAATTCCAGACGCCTGTAATAGCTTCTCTCTCCCACCAGCCTAGTGTGGCATCAAGCCGTTTCTCAAATCTTCTGCCTGAGAGATGATGACATTTAATTTAAAAACATACACACAAAGAATTCCTCCCAATTAAACTCGGAATCATAATCATTAATAGTCCAAATAAATCAACTGAGGTGCAGGGCTCACGAATGGTACTTGCATCAAAACAAGTTATAAATACTCAACCCAATGACCGAGGCGTCATTCATTCCACAGTTGGCTGTCAGAAGGTCCACTGGTTTGAAAATAGCACCAGATTTAGTTCCACGTGGTAAAAAGCTGGCTGCATTTGCCGATTTGTCTGCCGCAAAATTATAAGCTGAATAAAGCAGCGACTTACTGTTGTGATCTGAACATCCCACACAGCTGTTTAGTGTTCGTCCTGCTATAGGTTGCTGTTATTGTAAATGCAACACTATTCCTGAAGTTTTAAAGCTGCCTGCAACTTGTATGCAGATCAAGTTAAGGATTACACCAGTGACATTGCTTTCTGCGCTGAGGCTTGTCACTCCCAATATTGTGATGGTAATCTGAAATGAACGCGTGAGAAGTGGTCCCGCCCACCGAACTGTGTTACTTTCTGGAATTCAATTCATTCACCAACATAACAAACGCTGAGTCTGGGGGTTTCCTAATTCTGTCCGCATGTAAGTTCAGTTTCAGGTAGGAGGTCAGCGGTGTGACTGCAAGCCTTCAGCAAGAGTGAAGAACTATTTTTAGCTTTTTTTATGGGACATGGGCATGGCTGGCTGGCCAGCATTATATTGCCCATCCCTAATTGCCCTTGAGGGGGGCAATTGAAAGTCAACCACATTGCGGTGGCTCTGGTGTCACAGGTAGGCCAGACGAGGTAAGGACGGCAGATTTCCTTCCCTAAAGGACATCAGTGAACCAGATGGGCTTTTCTAAAAATCGACAATGGTTTCATGGTCATCGGTAGATTCATAATTCCAGATGATTTTTGTTGAATTCAGGTTCCACCATCTGCCATGGCAGGATTCAAACTCAGGTCCCCAGAACATTGGCTGAGTTTCTGAATTAATATTCCAGCGATAATATCACTAGGCCTCCTTTTCCAAATAAGTGTGCGTTTCTGTTCTATCAGTAACCAGTTTGGATGAATTTATTGGCCAATCTAAACCAACCTCTTGGTGGGAAACAGACCACCTGGCTTCTTGGACTTCAGTTTTTCATTTTTCACTTCACACACTGAAGTCAACCAACGTTGGAGTTGATGCAAATGTCAGAGTCAGTAATAACTGTCAACAACTGAAACAGACACAAAGGGCAGAATTCTCCCATGGCCCTGCCAGCGAGTTCAATGGTGAGTGGGCAGGCAGGAGAATTCAGCAGGAATCTAAAAACTGATTTCACGCCAGTGGGAATTTCCCACGGGATCTTCCGCTGGTGCCCGCCCATGGCAAATCGGGAAACCCACCGGACGCCAGCGTGAAACTGATTTGCATTCCACTAGTGGAACGCGGATGACGGCCCAACCAGAATCTTGCCCCCACGACCGATTCTCCGTGATACCAGTGGGAAACCACGCCAATCCGGAACACATTTGGAACAAGGAGGCATGCATTAGTTAGTACTCACCTGAACAATGCCTGGGGCTGAATCCAGAGTTTGGAATGGAGCCTGCCAGCGACCCTGGACCCCCTAACACCACAGCATTGGGTGGGGGAGCATCTGCAGGTGGATCTTCCAGCTTCATTATCATCAAGAATGTCCATCTTTCAGCCTCAGTGCATTCCTGGAGGTCCATCTTCGTTTTCAGGAGGTCCATCTTCTTTCTTCAACGGCTGGTCGGTGATACTGGGCACCTTTTCAATATGGCACCAGACATGATGACGGGACTCCTGCCATCGTGCCCTTCCCATCACAGAGTATGGCGCAAAACCCCCAAGTGCATAATTAATGAGGTTGGGGCCAGAAGTTATGGTGTGGTTTCCCGCCAGCCTCCACAGTGGGAAAACACTCCATATTCCTGCCCCACTTTGGGACTTAGTCCTTAGTCACGGATGGGAGAATTTTGCTCAAAATATTAAAAACGTCTACGCACCTTTCCTCCTGAACTTTATTCTCTCCTTTCTTTTTAATTATTTTAACTTTACGTTTCCCTAACACAAAACATTCAATTTGTATCGAGTTTTTTTTAAATCTAAGCATTTTAGTGCTCCCATGAGGTATCACTTCTATAGACAGTACAGGTTAATATTGCCAAATCTCCCTGTGCAAAGCAGCATAACTAATGTATATTACTCAAATGATTTCCCCCTCCCCGCTTCTGGTGATCTCAAACCATGCATGCTAGGCTGTTAAAAAGCAGTATGCTCCAAATGTCCTCTTGGTTTACGAGGTAGCTACAAAGAGACCCACAAGGACAATCAGTTATGACTCTTCAAATTTTCCATCCCTCTAGAGATTGACTTCCACTTAATGTCCTGTCAGATCAACTTCAAAGCTGCAGTAGGACCTAGTAATTCTTTATACTGGATCTCTGAAGAATAGTCATCCAGACTCAAAACCTTAGCTCCATTCTCTCTCCACTGGTGCGGTCAGATCTGTTGAGATTTTCTAGCATTTTCTGTTTTTGTTTCCAATTCCAGCATTCACAATAATTTGCTTTAAATTCTTTATATCAGAAAAATTAAAGCAGGAATATCTATTAGTATTCCTGCGGCACGGTAGCACAGTGGTTAGCACTGCCGCTTCACGGCTCCAGGAACCTGGGTTCAATTCCTGGCTTGGGTCACTGTCTGTGTGAAGTTTGCACATTCTCCTCGTGTCTGCGTGGGTTTCCTCCCACAGTCCAAAGATGTGCGGGTTAGGTTGATTGGCCATGCTAAAATTGCCCCTTCGTGTCCTGAGATGCGTAGGTTAGAGGGATTAGCGGGTAAATGTGTAGGAATATGGGGGTAGGGCCTGGGTGGGATTGTGGCTGGTGTGGACCCGATGGGCCCAATGGCCTCTTTCTGCACTGTAGGGTTTCTATGATTCCAGTAGATTGTCAGAAATGTGATATAACATTCTAATATAAACTTAGAGATTTGCTTAATTTTCTACAGAGATCATTTTATTTCATATATGGAGCTGATAGTGATTGGCCTTGACATTAAGTCAGCATCTGACTGAGAGTGGGATCAAGGAGCACCAGCTAAACTGAAGTCAATGCGAGTCGGGGAAAACTGCAATGGTTACGGTTATACCTCACATAAAGGAAAGTGGTTGTCAGTGGCTAATCATCTCAGCCACAGGACGTTGTTGCAGGGTTTCCTTAGGTGAATGACCTAAGTCCAACCATCCTCAAGTGCTTCATCAATGACCTTCCCTCCATCATAAGGTCAGAAGTGGAAATGGTCACTGATGGTTGAAGGTACCATGAGCAACTCCTCAGATTCTGAAGCAGTCATGTAAGACAACATGGACAACATTCACGATTGGGCTATAAATGACAAGTAACATTCACACCACACAAGAACCAAGCAATGACCATCTCCATCTGGTGTTGTGAGACTTCTTACCATCTCCAAAAAGAGAGAATCTAACCATTGCCCCTTGCAAGTATTATCATCTTTGAATCTCCCTCTATCAATATCTGGGGATTACGATTGACCAGAAATGAACTGGACTCGCCATATAAAAACTGTGGCTATAAGAGCAGGTCAGTGGGTGGGAATTTTGTGGCAAATAATTCTCCTCCTGACTACCAAAAGCCTGTCCACCGTCCACAAGGTACAAGTCAGGAGGGTGATGAAATATTCTCCATTTTCCTGCAAAGTCAAGTACCATTACCAACTCCTCAGGTACCGAAGCCAAATGGACAATATTCAGGCTTGGGCTGATAAGTGGCAAGTAACATTTGTACACACAAGTGCCCGGCAATGGCAATCTCCAACAAAAGAGAATCTGACTATCTCCCCATGACATTCAATGGCCACTAATGCACAGTGGTAGCAGAGTGTGCCACATACAAAGTCCACAATCAACAAACCCTCCTTTGATAGCATCTACCAAACCATTGACCTCTACCACATAGAATGACAAGGGCAGCAGACAAATGGAAACACCACCACCTGCAGGTTTCCCTCCAAGTCACCCACTATCCTGACTTGGAACCATATTGCCATTCCTTCAGGATCACGGGATTCAAATCCTGCAACTTCCTTCCCAGCAGCACTGCAGGTGAACCTGCACCAGATGGACTGTCGCGATTCAATAGGGTGGCACACCACATCTTCTCAAGGGCATTTATGGATGGGCAACAAATGAAGGCAACACCCACATCCCATAAAAGAATAGAAAATATATATTTACAACTATGAACTCAAGACATCTTTTGTGTGCCCAAAAGGGCATATTCTATACTTCTTTCACAGCTGATGAAAGTCATTTGTGCAATACACAATGTAATCCCTTTTCTCTCAGCTGTAACTATTGTTATAAAAAAATTAGCTTTTGTACAAAATTAGGGTAGGAACCTCGTGGTTTCTGGAATGTGCATCTGTCAGTTAAAACACTGGCTTTCATGAACCTACAACAGAACTGTCAGCAGTTATTAACAATACTGTCCTAACGCGGAGAAGAATTACTGAAATGCTAGTCCAACATAGTCATATTTATCATGCTGAACTCTTCCTCAGATAAATACTAATGCACAAAAATCAGACTGCCGTGAATGGAATATCTTCTTTGCAGAATAAGTTGGTTTATTTTTTCCTCAATTTTAATCATGTTGCTCAATGTTGCTCATCTGTCAGGGCCTGAACCAGCCATAGCTGAGGCCCAGAGGTAAGGTTGAATGTCAAGAAGGAAGGGAAGGTGGTTAGGAGGTGAGCTGGTAGGAGCTGCTGTTGTTCTGTGGAGGAGGAGACAGCCTGTCACTTCTAACTCCGCAGTAAACCAAAATATGCAAATTTCTGAGCCTCTTTCGAGGCAACCTCTCGCAGTTCAGAGAGTGATACAGTGAGGGGTGTGAGGTATATCAGAGTGTTACAGTGAGGGGTATTCTCAGTGTTACAGTGAGGAGTGATGTCAGAGGTAGGCTCTTTACTCAGAGAGTAGCAAGGGTGTGGAATGCCCTGCCTGCAACAGTAGTGGACTCGCCAACATTAAGGGCATTTAAATGGTCATTGGATAAACATATGGATGATATTGGAATAGTATAGGTTAGATGGGCTTTAGATTGGTTTCACAGGTCGGCGCAACATCGAGGGCCAAAGGGCCAGTGCTGTGCTGTAATGTTTCTTCATACATTGCTGGTTGAGGCTATTCATGGTGCGCAAAACTCTGACAGGAAGAAATAAATTTGAGTCTTGTTCTGAAATGACCACAAACGCCTCAATCCAACATTAAAATGAGCCCGATAATAATGGTTATCTAATAAAGGCTCCAAGCAATTTAGCATTGGCCCAAAGTCCCATGCACATTGGCCATTGACCTCTGCATTGCTAAATTGGGTATTGCACTCATTTTATACCCATAAAACAGGCACAATCATGTTAAACTTAAACCTAGTGTTACCAATATTTTTTGTGTGTAATCAAGCAAAATAAGAAAATATTTTTTTAAATGACTGATTTATACAATTTCTCAATTACAGGTAACACAATTTCTATGTAAAACTGCTTCTCTTTTCCTTTTTCTCTTCTGAGTAAAAATAAACCCTGGACAGATGACACCAGAATGCTTGCTTTGACTGGAACTTTAATGGCAATTGATGCTGTAGTTTCCACTTGACTGTTAATAAATTATGCAAGAGATGATACAGTGAGCAGATAGTTCCCTCATTCAGGGACTTCATTAACAAGGGAAGCAGAAAATCCTCAAACCGTTCTGTGGAACTGCAGTTTGCTTCTTGGTTATTTCATTTCCCTGGACAATTTCTTTAAATTAAAATACGTGAACTATTTAATGATAGATGATCACATAACTAAAAAAATACAACTAACCATAGTCAGACAAGATTATTTTGGTCAGTGTAAGTAAAACATATTGGCACACATATCCTTTTGTTCAATTGGGCTTTCTCTGGTATGACAGACTAGATAAACCTGCTGCAGAAAATGTTTGCCAACAGCAATAAAGTTGGTGATAATAGTTGAGACATTTTTATTTCTTTAGTCTATGAGTAATTGATTGCACATTTTCACATTTTTAAAAGTTAAATTCCAAGGACCCCCCCTTCTCCCCACTCTGCCCTCTATCACCAAAGTAATAGCAGGCGTTGGAGATAAACAAGTATTCCTGGCATACATGCATAGAGAAAATATATTGAATATCCTTTCCAATATGCTTATGCTAAATGTGCAAATATATTGAATGTAATCCATAATTAGCAGGAAATATGATGGGCAGGAGGTACCTTTGATAGTAAGCACATCCTTATTTCATTTCCCATCTGTGTCTGCCCAGTTGCACTTTAATACCAGTGAAGCAACGGCAGATACGCCATGCCAATGCTTTCAAATGTACAGATCTGAAACAATATTTACAACTTTTCAAGAGATACCAAAGCTTCAAGACCTCATGAAATGCATTTCCTTCTAACCAAAATATCAATGATCTCGCAACTTGTTGTACAAGGAGGCAGATTCAAGGGGAGAGTTTTAACTGGAATCCGCATGAGGCAAGTGTCATATTGGGTGCATACTACACCAGCCTGATGGCTCCTTGGTTAAGTCTCATTAAATATTTGGATAAGCTGCTCGTTCTCAGCAAGCCACCTTTAGATCAAACTGGATCACATGGCCTGTTAACTTACTGACTAATCTGTCATGTGGGACCTCATCAAACGCCAAGCTAAAATCCATGTAGACAAATCAAACAGTGTGATTAGTCTCACTGACCTTCCTTGTTATAACCTCCTCATAAAATTCAGTCAAGTTAATCAGACACCAGCTTCCCTTAATAAATCCATCCTGACTGTCCTTAATATATCTATACCTTTCTAAATTACGATTTATACTTTCAGAATTTCTTCCAATAATTTTCTCACTGTGGAGATAAGGCTGGCTTGTCTATAATTACTCAATTTACCCCTTCCTTCCTTTTTAAACAGCCCCACAACGTTAGCAATGCTTGAGCCCTCTTGCAGCACATTCGTAGCTAGAGAGGATTGGAAAATGATGGTCAAAGCCGTCGCCATTTCCTCTCTTACTCCTCTTAGCAGCCACCTGAGCGAGGTAACTTATCCATTTTCAAAAATGTTAAACCATTAATATTTTCACTTCCACTATGTTCATAGAAATCATAGAAATCCTACAGTACAGAAAGAGGCCATTCGGCCCATCGAGTCTGCACCAACCACAATCCCACCCAGGCCCTACCCCCATATCCTACCCGCTAATCCCTCTAATCTACACATCCCAGGACACTAAGGGGCAATTTTAGCATAGCCAATCAACCTAACCCGCACATCTTTGGACTGTGGGAGGAAACCGGAGCACCCGGAGGAAACCCACGCAGACACGAGGAGAATGTGCAAACTCCACACAGACAGTGACCCAAGCCGGGAATCGAACCCAGGTCCCTGGAGCTGTGAAGCAGCAGTGCTAACCACTGTGCTACCTGCCATGTATGTTCATACATACCATCTAATATTTCACATTTGTCTTTCACTGCACCGTCTGCATCAAACCCCTCTTTTGTGAAGACTGATGCAAAGTATTCATTAAGAACCATGCCCATATCTAACTCTGCACACATTGTCTATTTGTTCTCTAATCGATACGACTGTTTCCTAAGTACTTCTCTGGCTTTATATAATATACCTTTGAGTTTTTATTGATTTTATTTGCCAATATTTTCTATGTCCTCTCGTTGCTTTCCTAATTTTCCCTTTAATTTCAGCCGATCACTTTCTACGCTTCTTGAGGCTTTCTGCGGTTGTGTTGTGCAATTTTTAACCTCCTTACAAATAGGTTGACAGTCATAGAGTCACAGAGGTTTACAGCATGGAATCAGGCCCTTCAGCCCAACCTGTCCATGCTGCCTAGTTTTTACTGTTAAGCTAGTCCCAATTGCTTGCATTTGGCCCATATCTCTCAAGACCAACCTTAACCATGTAACTGAATACTTTTTACCCACCTCTACTACTACCTCTGGCAGCTTGTTCCAGATGCTCACCACCCTCTGTGCGAAAAACCTGCCCCTCTGGACCCTTTTGTATCTCTCCTCTCTCACCTTAAACCTATGCCTTCTAGTTTTAGACTCCTCTCCCTTTGGAAAAAGATGTTGACTATCTAGCTGATCTATGCCCCTCATTATTTTATAGACCTCTATAAGGTCACACCAATGCCTCCTACGCTCCAGAAAAAAAGTTCCAGTCTATCCAGCCTCTCCTTATAACTCAAACCATCAAATCCCAGTATCATCCTAGTAGTGCCTCATTTTAACCTGCCATCCATAGGACAACACCTCTGGCAATGCTACATCCTCTCAGTACTACATTAGAGTATCAGTCTAACTCTGGGTTTGAATCTGCAACTTTGTGAGTCTGGGTAAAAGGGCTATGAACTGAGCCAGCTGATTGAAGAATTGCCTCTAATAGCCACTGTGGTATCATTTGCTATAGTTCATCAGAATTTTCGATCAGTGCTTCCCGTTCAGTTGTATGGCTCAAGTGTGTTCTCAAGGCAACTCATCAATTACCTTATCGGCATGGTGGCACAGTGGTTAGCACTGCTGCCTTCACAGCACCAGGGACCTGGGTTCAATTCCTGCCTTGAGTCATTGTCTGTGCAGAGTTTGCATGTTCTCCCCGTGTCTGCGTGGGTTTCCTTTGGGTGCTCCGGTTTCCTCTCACATTCTGAATGTTGTGTTGGCTAGGTGGATTGGGCCATGCTAAATTCTCCCTCAGTGTACCCGGACAGGCACTGGAGTGCGGCGAATGGGGGGATTTTCACAGTAACTTCATTGCAGTGTTAATGTAAGCCTACTTGTGACTAATAAATAAACTTTATTTTATCTCTTTACAAGGCCACTTAAAATAATCTGGCAATTTCAATCTTTTTCTCTTTTTACAAATTGTCCTTGCTTACCTTTATCATATACATTTTGTAATTCATGTCTCAACGTGCCAGCCAGGATTATCCACTTTGTAGTTCTGGAAGGGCCCTCCCCCATTCCCATGTGCATGTGATAGTTGTGAAATTACCAGCATTCTGGACAGAAACAGGGGAGGGAAATCATAGTGAGGGAATGATATCGGCCTTACCTCCTGCCAGGATCTGCCAGCTTTGTAATGGCTTCCTGGCCATTCTCTGACAAATTGATTATTAATGTTGAGTGCCATTGTTTAACTAAATTGATTTAAGAAATCCAATGAGTTTATTGAAAAAGTAAAGAGAATTTTGACAAATACATTCTGTTGTACAATTTACTATGCACTTCTATGATTTTCACCTAAATGAGTTGTGAGAAAAGGGATTCTCCGAATTGTCTGGTCCAGAAAAAAAGTCAATGGACCTTTGGCTGGGCTACTGAATCTCCCGTGGGGGTGGGGGGACTGGATGGGTGGGACGGTGTGTGTGTGTGTGTGTCCCACCACAACATGGAAACTCCCAGTCAGGAGAACTGTGGGCTTTTCAACTTTGAAAGGAAGTATCTGACATATGACTGGAGGTTTTTCAAATAAAATATGGTCAATGCATGGATTGGACTCCTTTGGTGCAGAATTGGCTGTCTTTATCTCTTTGCTCTCTGCCTCTAGAACAAGAAACAAAGAAAATTACAGCACAGGAACAGGCCCTTCGGCCCTCCAAGCCTGCACCGAACATGCTGCCCAACTTAATTAAGACCCCCTACCCTTCCGGGGACCATATCCCTCTATTCCCATCCTATTCATGTACTTGTCAAGACGCCCCTTATAAGTCACTACCGTATCTGTTTCCACTACCTCCCCCGGCAACAAGTTCCAGGCACCCACTACTCTCTGTGCAAAATATCTGCCTTGTACATCTCCTTTAAACCTTGCCCCTCGCACCTTAAACCTATGTCCCCTAGTAATTGACTCTTCCACCCTGGGAAAAAGCTTCTGACTATCCACTCTGTCCATGCCTCTCATAATCTTGTAGACTTCTGAGGCTGTCTCAGATTCTTGCAGAATTACCTATCTGAGGTTCAAGGCTATCTTAAGAAACCTACAACCTAATATCACAATGGCTTTACATTGACTCTTCTATCCTACAGTCCATCCCCATGGAACATGAATCACAAGGGCCTTGTATCCAGGTAGAAATGCTAATTAGCTATATAATAAACCCCCAAGTCTACTATATCTTGGAATTAAATAGTCAGTTTAATGTATAACTGTTCGGAAAACCCAACATTCCTAACATCTCTTTGTGAGACCTGAAGTCTAACAATCTATCCACAGTCAGCACAGATGCTCTTGCCATTGTCTACATGTGTGAACACCTTCTTCCCAGTAAAACGACCTGCCCTACACCCACTACCCCAAACTCCCCATAACAGGCAGTTACTAAGCTTATTGTCAGAAAGAATTCAGAACAGGTGACATAACTCCCATATTCCTTCATTTTATCCTGAAGAGAATGTCTCAAAGCATAACCCAATAAACTTTGTAATTGTAATAGGATGTGAAATTTACATTTATTAGTTTAAATCTGTATCCCTTAGAACTAATACTGCAATTTAATTTAATGTAACATTCAAGAGTCACTTCCTTAATACCTTTAACGTCACACAATCACCAACCCCTGATCCCCCTACCTCCCCCCTTAGGTCTAACTGCTCAAGTTTCTCCAGGTTTTTTCATAACTCAGATTCCTGACACTGGGAGATCACACAGTAACACTTCCCTGAATTGATTCCAGTAATTCAATTTCTCTTTTGTTGCTTGATGAGCATAACACAATGGTGTATTCATGGTGAAGTCTGACCAAACCAAGATAAAGGTTGATCATTAATCCTTCAGCCTATTCTCTAATACTTTGGCCATGGAGCTCAATATTTTAGTGCTTTTGTTGATTGCTATTCTGCGTTAATTGAACCTGTTTTATATCAAACCTACTAAGATTTCCGCAACTTCCTTAACTATTTCAGTACCTGAGTTCCTTATCTTTTCTCTGCACTATATTTCAGCTGCCACTGATTTATAATTTACAGAGTTTATGCAATTTATTCTGCTATTTGTGAGCTGCTTATTCCCTCTTCAATTCCTATGCTGGAAAATAAATCGCAAATTTGACCACTTTCCATTGAGTTTCTGACTGCAGGTCATTTATGTAAATTAGAAACAACGGTGGTCACAGCACCAAGACTTGGGGCACCCCATACAGTACTATTTCCCACCCCTCATGCACATGTTCATTTTTTCTTACTCATTAGGGTGGCACGAAGGCATAGTGGTTAGCACTGCAGCCTCACAGCGGCAGGAACCCGAATTCGATTCCAACCTTGAGTGACTGTGTGGATTTGCACATTCTCCTCGTGTCTCCGTTGGCTTCCTGCAGGTGCTCTGGTTTCCTCCCACAGTCTAAAGATATGCAGGTTGGGTTGGTTGGCCATGCTAAATTGTTGCATAATGTCAGGGAGATTAGCAGGGTGGGGTTACAGGGATAGGGCCTGGGTGAGGTTATTGTTGCTGCAGCTCGATGGGCCCAATGGCCTATTTCTGCACTGTAGGGATTCTATGATTGCCCAATTCTTTCAATCTAGTCTCAGCATTTACCCTGAATCCCTGCAGTTTTAAACTTAATTAATGGCCTGCAATAACCCCCATGAGGCCCAATGGGAATCACTGATTGATCTCCCTGTGGGGTTTATTTAGTATGAGTCACCCAGGTAACAGCCTGTCCAGTTGGAATTCATTACCTAAGCCTTTCATAAGGCAGACCCAGGACTGGGCCTGCTGAACTGCAGGCTTGGGGTGGCAAGGTGGCACAGTGATTAGCACTGCTGCCTCACAGCACCAGGGACCTGGGTTTGATTCCCAGCTTGGGTCACTATCTGTGTGGAGTCTATACGTTCTCCCCATGTCTGCGTGGGTTTCCTCGGAGTGCTCCAGCTTTCTCCCACAGTCCAAAAAACGTGCTGGTTAGGTGCATTGGCCAAGCTAAAATTTCCCTGAGTGTACTCGAACAAGTGCCAGAGTGTGGTGACTAGGGGATTTTCACAGTAAACTTAAAACTTAGGTAGGGTACTTAGGTTGTGTGTACTCCATGGTTATGGCTTTACTCTATGTTTTGTAAATAAATGATATTCCTTTCCAGTCAGGTTTCCTGAATTATTTCATTGTCTCTTGTTAAAACCTTTTCGGAAGGTGAGATTAATCATATTAAACAATAAGACAAAGTTGATCATGTGGGATTTTCCCTTTCAGAAGGCATTTGACTGTGGTTATTGTCCAATAACTTATCCTATTTCAACAGTCAGTTTGATTATTTTATAAGGGATTCTCTTCCACTTAGTTTCTCTCTACTATACCACTTTAATGTTAACATTGTGAGTTTTCCCTCTTAATCTACTTCTGCCTATGTTACTCTATAACAAAATAGATGAAAAGCACCAGTGTAACTGGGAGGGGAGAGGTTTAATATTCAAACACCAATTGAGATGTATTTTTTTCATTCACCCACTGCTCCTTTCAAAATAACGTTAGATCGCCTGATAGAACTGACAGTTTCACAGTTTGACAAGGTTAGTCAAATATTTGGGCTTGTGCTTTCAAATCTTCACTTAGCCCTTACAGTGGACACTAGCAATATTATTTATAAACTTGTCAGCACTTGAACGTTGTAGTTTAGTAATTTGATTTGATTTGATTTATTATTGTCACATGTATTAGCATACAGTGAAAAGTGTTGTTTCTTGTGCGCTATACAGACAGAGCATACCGTTCATAGAGAAGGAAACGAGCGAGTGGAGAATATAGTGTTACAGTCATAGCTAGGGTGTAGAGAAAGATCAACTTAATGCAAGGTAAGTCCATTCAAAAGTCTGACAGCAGCAGGGAAGAAGCTGTTCTTGAGTCGGTTGGTACGTGAACTCAGACTTTTGTATCATTTTCCCGATGGAAGAAGGTGGAAGAGAGAATGTCCGGGGTGCGTGGCGTCTTTAATTATGCTGGCTGCTTTGCTATGGCAGCAGGAAGCGTAGATAGAGCCAATGGATGGGAAGCTGATTTGCCTGATGGATTGGACTACATTCACGACCTTTTGTAGTTCCTTGCGGTCTTGGGCAGAGCAGGAGCCATACCAAGCTGTGATACAACCAGAAAGAATGCTTTCTCTGGTGCATCTATAAAAGTTGGTGAGAGTCGTAGCTGACATGCCAAATTTCCTGAGTCTTCTGAGAAAGTAGAGGCGTTGGTGGGCTTTCTTAACTATAGTGTCGGCGTGGGGGGACCAGGACAGGTTGTTGGTGATCTGGACACCTAAAAACGTGAAGCTCTCGACCCTTTCTACTTCGTCCCCATTGATGTAGACAGGGGCATGTTCTCCTTTACGCTTCCTGAAGTTGATGACAATCTCCTTCATTTTGTTGACATTGAGGGAGAGATTATTGTTGCCGCACCAGTTCACCCGATTTTCTATCTCATTCCTGGATGAAGATGATCGTGGAGGAGGTGTTGTTGCCTATCCTTACTGATTGTGGTCTGTGAGTTAGGAAGTTCAGGATCCAGTTGCAGAGGGAGTTGCCGAGGCCCAGGCCACAGAGCTTGGAGATGAGTTTCGTGGGAATAATTGTGTTGAAGGCTGAGCTGTAGTCAATAAATAGGAGTCTGACATAGGTGTCTTTGTTATCTGGGTGTTCCAGGGTTGAGTGCAGGGCTAGGGAGATGGCGTCTGCTGTGGACCTGTTGCGGCGGTAGGCAAACTGTAGTGGATCCAGATAGTCTGAGAGGCTGGAATTGATTCATGCCATGACTAGCCTTTTGAAGCACTTAATAATGATGGATGTCAGAGCCACCGGCCAATAGCCATTAAGGCACGCTGCTTGGTTTTTCTTCGGTACCGGGATGTTGGACAAGATTATTCTCTTTTTTAATTTGTTTTATTTGAATTGATAGTTTAATGGAAGTAATAATGAACCTTATTGTGAAATTTCTATTTTAAAAATGGATCTTTGTAAGTAGTTTTTTGATCTGACAAATTAATAGCCAAAAATCCAGCCTACACCATGTTAATGAATTATTGGCCTCGAAGTTAACATCCATTTGTACCCAGAAGTGTCAACCAAATGTGTGGCTAAAGAGACATTGCAGAATTTTTTTATGTTTTGCACTAAGGTTTCCTTGCCTGATGGAAGCATCCACCTCAGCTATAAGAATATAAGAGCTAGGAGCAAGAGTAGGCAATTTAGAACCTCGAGCCTGTTCTGCCATTCAGTACAGTCATGGTTGATCTCATCTTGTCCTCAACTCCACCTTCCTGCCTATTCTCCAGAACCCTTCAACCCATTACTAATTAAAAATCTGTCTATCTCCTCAGATTTACTCAATGTCCCAGCATCCACCGCATTCTAAGGTAGTCAATTTCACAGACTCGTGACTCTTTGAGAGAAGTAGTTTCTCCTCATGTCTGTTTTAAATCTGCTACCCCTTTCCCTAAAATTATGATCTCTTGATTGCCCCACAAGAGGAAGCATCCACTCTACGGCGGGGGGGGGGGGGGGGGATTTTCCTGTCCTGCCTGACAAGGGAATTGTAGCGAGCAGGGGGCGGATCATGCAAAGGTCCGTTGACCTCGGGTGAGATTTTCTGGTTTTGGGGTGAGCGTAGCCAGAAAATCTCACCCTACGTCTACTTTGTCAATAACTTTTTCATCGTACATACCTTATTACTATGTCAGATCCCAACTGGTTCTCACCTCATTCCTCCTCGCTCATATAGGTTTTCATCAAAGTAAGTGCTGACAGTTCCCTCATTTTCTCTTGGGAGGGGAGCTACTGTAAATTGCAATGCCCCAGTCAATTGTTGCATTGATTCTTGTAGTTCTAATATCGTTGGTGCTAAGCATTATAGCAAAGTTGGAGGCCACAAAAATATGTCATAAAGCTCTTTGGTGGAGGGGAATGTTGGAATCCAAGAAAGAATTGTGGTGCACACTGTGGCTTTCCACTGATCCCTCATCTGGGGCTGAATGTATCCAAGCTGATGAAAAGCCAGAGACTGTAGTCTCCAATTTTCTTTCTTTGTGCATGAGATGTGTTTTGTTGACAAGACCAGCATTTATTGCCCATCCCTTATTGTCCTTAGGAATGGTGATGAGATGCCTTCTTGAACTGTGTGCTGTCACTATACCCACAGTGCTGAAGGGAGTTCCAGGAATTTGACCAAGCAACAACATAGGAATGGCGATGTATAGTTCCAAGCTAGTATGGTGTGTGACTTGGAGGGTCACTTGCATTTGGTCGTAACTCCCACATGCTCATTGCCCTTGTCATTTTAGTTGGTTAAGGTTGTGGATTTGGAAAGTGCTACTGAAGGAGACTTAGCAAAATGCACAGCATATCTCATACTGCCGCACCATTCGCTGGCAGTGGAAGGAATGAACGAGTAGGAGGCTGGCCCCACGAAGATTGCTCTCGCTGCTGGCAAGTGCGGGCTTGGTCCCAATGTCAGGGTGAATAAAACCTTCAGGAAAATCCAGCCCATTGACTGTTTCCTTCTCCACACGTGCTGCAGACCTCCCCACAGCTGTTTTATTACAGATTTCCAGCACCTCCAGTACTTTGCATTAAATTTGTTTTGTAAATTTGTTTTGATGGGGCTTTAAGAAATATTGAAAAATAGGGAGAGCTAAAAGAAAACTTCCACGTTGTGTTTATATAACAATAAAAAATACCTCAGTCTTAAGAGCCAAAGCAATGCCTTGATCAAAGATGGCGGAGTTGTGGCCATATGCTCACACTGCGCTGCTGCCAGTCTGCTGTGAGTCAGGGCTGGTCCGCCAGTATCCCGGCATACCTTGAGAAACTCGCTGTACCAGAATAGGGGCCCAGCTTGGTTAGCGGTTGAAATTTGTCCTGTTTATGTTTGCTCGAAGTTAAAACTTCAGTTTTACTAATCCAAGGATGGCGGGGATTTTATTTGAAGATATTTTTGATGTGAAAGATATTGACCCGGAAGGTATAAAGTTTGATCGAGGTAAGGAAAGGTGAGCGCCCCTGCGTGAGCTTTCCCCGGGTCCATGAGGTTGGGATGAGACAGCTCACTCCCAACCTGGAAAGGAGCAGCCTCTCACCAGCATCCCTTACAATCTCCCAATGCTTTTTTAATGCGCAGTATCTAGTTTAACAATTCTCTCCCGTAACCAGCTCTTGTAGTATTGCACGTGTGTTTTCCTCTAGTTAAGTTTTGAAGTTGATTTGGTTAGTAAAACTGGAGGAGCGAATTAGAAGATGAAATTGTAAGTTTATTTATTAGTGTCATAAGTAGGCTTACATTAACACTGCAATGAAGTTACTGTGAAAACCCCCTCGTCACCACACTCCAGCGCCTGTTCGGGCACACTGAGGAAGAATTTAGCATGGCCAATGCACCTAACCAGCACATCTTTCAGATTGTGGGAGGAAACCGGAGCACCTGGAGTAAACCCATGCAGATGTGGGGAGAACATACAGACTCAGCACAGTCACCCAAGCTGGGAATCGAACCTGGTCCCTGATGCTGTGAGGTAGCAGTGCTAACCACTGTGCCGCCCCCCCAGAAAATAATGTCAGAAGTGGGAGGTAGTCCCAGCTGTCTTCTATCAAATCAGTATTCACTTATAAATCTTTCTTTAAGTCATCATTTCCTCTTGCCTTCTATATTATACCTTTGTGATAAAACCTGGATTTTCATAAGTTTTTTTTTACAGCCATGCAAACCTTTTTGTGCAGTTTTAAATGCATTTTGAACCCATACTTGTAAATCTCTTCTTCAGCGCTCAACCTAGATCTATTCTGAGTATAGTTACTTTTTTAACCAAAATCTATCACCTTACATCTACTTGAATTCTGATTTTGTTTCCCTGATTTTAATGACTTCAGTAAGAAGTCTCACAACACCAGGTTAAAGTCCAACAGGTTTATTTGGTAGCACAAGCCACAAGCTTTCGGAAGTCTTCACCAGAGATGGTTGTGCCTTCTGCCACCACCCCTGGCAGCGTGTTCTAGACACCTACCACTCTGTGTAAAAAAGAAAAACTTGCCCATTTTGAGCAAGACGTCAGTGAGACCATGCCCTCCACCCTGGAAGCTGTGGATGAACCTGAATCTGAGGTCACCATTGCAGATGTCAGAGCAGCTTTCTTGAAGGTCAGTCCACAGAAAGCAACTGGCCCGGATGGGGTACCCCCCGGACATGCACTCAGATCCTGCGCAGATCAGCTGGTGGAGGTATTCCCAGACATCTTCAACCTCTCTTCACAACAATTTGAGGTCCCTATCTGCTTCAAGAAGATGACCATCATCCCAGTAAGAAAAACCAAGCAACGTGCCTTAATGACTATCGGCCAGTGGCTCTGACATCCATCATTATGAAGTGCTTCAAAAGGTTAATCATGGCACGAATCAATTCTAGCCTCCTGGACCACCTGGATCCACTACAGTTTGCCTACTGCCACAACAGGTCCACAGCAGACGTCATTTCCCTGGCCCTGCACTCAACCCTAGAACACCTAGGTAACAAGAACACCAATGTCAAACTCCTATTTATTGACTACAGCTCAGCCTTCAACATTATTATTCCCACTAAACTCATCTCCAAACTCCATGGCCTGGGCCTCGGCACCTCCCTATGCAACTGGATCCTGAACTTCCTAACTCACAGACCACATTCAGTAAGGATAGGCAACTACACCACCTCCATGATCATCCTCAACACCGGGGCCTCACAAGGCTGTGTTCTTAGCCCCCTACTATACTCCTCGTACACCTACAACTGTGCGGCCAAATTCCCCTCCAATTCGATTTTCAAGTTTGCTGATGACACCACCGTAGTGGGTCGGATCTCAAACAATGACGAGACTGAGTACAGGAATGAGATAGAAAATCTGGTGAACTAGTGTGGCAACAATAATCTTTCCCTCAATGTCAACAAAACAAAGGAGATTGTCATCGACTTAAGGAAGCGTAAAGGAGAACATGTTCCTGTCTACATCAACGGGGACGAAGTAGAAAGGGTCGAGAGCTTTAGGTTTTTAGGTGTCCAGATCACCAACAACCTGTCCTGGTCCCCCCATGCTGACACTATAGTTAAGAAAGCCCACCAACGCCTCTACTTTCTCAGAAGACTAAGGAAATTTGGCATGTCAGCTACGACTCTCACCAACTTTTACAGATGCACCATAGAAAGCATTCTTTCTGGTTGTATCACAGCTTGGTATGGCTCCTGCTCTGCCCAAGACCACAAGGAACTACAAAAGGTCATGAATGTAGCCCAATCCATCACGCAAACCAGCCTCCCATCCATTGACTCTGTCTACACTTCCTGTTGCCTCAGCAAAGCAGCCAGCAAATTAAGGAACACACGCACCCCGGACACTCTCTCTTCCACCTTCTTCCTTTGGGGGAAAAGATACAAAAGTCTGAGGTCACGTACCAACCGACTCAAGAACAGCTTCTTCCCTGCTGCTGTCGGACTTTTGAACGGACTTACCTTGCATTAAATTTATCTTTCTCTGCACTCTAGCTATGACTGTAACACATTCTGCACTCTATCGTTTCTTTCTCTATGAAGGGTATGTTTTGTCTGTATAGCGTGCAAGAAACAATACTTTTCACTGTATGTTAATATATGTGACAAATCAAATCCACTCACATCGCCTTTTAAGTTATTTATTAGTGTCACAAATAGGCTTACATTAACAGTGCAGTTAAGTCAGTGAAAATCCCCTAGACACCACACTCTGGCGCCTGTTTGGGTACATTGAGGGAGAATTTAGCATAGCCAATGCACCGAACCAGCACATCTTTCGGACTGTGGGAGGAAACCAGAGCACCCGGAGCAAACCCACGCAGGCATGAGAAGAGCATGCAGACTCCGCATAGTCAGTCACCCAAGCCAGGAATCGAACCTGGATCAAACTTTTCCCCCTCTCGCTTTAAGTCCGTACCCCCTAGTATTAGGCATTTCAATTCTTTTAAAAAGATTCTGATTGTCAACCCTATTTATGCCCCTCATAATTTTATAGACTTCTACCAGGTCTCTCCCCTCAGCCTCTGCCGCTCCAGAGAAAAACAACCCTAGTTTGTCCAGCCTCTCCTTGTAGCTCATGCCCTCTAATCCAGGCAGCTTCCTGGTAAACCAGGATAGCAGATTAAGAACTGTCTCTTTGACCAAACATTTGAGCATCTTCCCTCATGTTTCCTTAGGTGGCTTGATGTCAAATTTTGCTAATTCTTCCTGTGGAGAACCTTGGAATGTTTTACTATTATGGTGCTATATAAATTCAAGTTTTTGTTGAATTCCACTTGCTTTTTGTTTGAGCTAATTCCGCAATTTATCAACATTGCTTCATAACTTTCTTTGGTCTGTTAAGTAATTTATTATACCTCCTGCTTTTGATAACATCTGCAAATATTTACACTGTTCCCTCACTGTTCAATTCATTGATGCATACGGTGAAGATTAACATACTGTATTATGCCTTTCAGCTATGATGCAAAACTATTTGCCTCCCTCATTCCATACTCAATGTTTTTAGTAATCTTCCATGTTTTTATCAATTATTTTCAAATATAAAATATCAAATATAAGTCTGTGCATAGTCCATCCATTTAATGATACCTCCCCCTTATCGTGTCTGTCGCTTCTCAAAGAATTCCATGAGGTATAATTACATGCAATCAAAATTCTCGAAACAAGTCATTTGGTTTAACTGGTCCATGTTGTTCTTCCATATGGGTTTCCTCCCTCTTTAATTGTAGTATTTTAAAATGTATTGATGGGAGAATACTCTTGCCTACTGTTGACAATTTTTAATTTAATTAATTTGGTTTGCTTTGAATTATTTTGTGCTTTGTGCAGTAGAGTAATAAATAGCCAGTTTTTAACAAGGGAGAAAGGACACAGTGGCTGGGCGGCACGTGGCACAGTTGGCACTGCTGCCTCACAATGCCAGGTATCCTGAGTTAATTCTGGCCTCAGGTGGCTGGACTTTGCATGTTCTCCCTGTGTCTGCGTGGGCTTCCTCTGGGTGCTCCGATTTTCCTCCACACTCTAAAGATATGTGGGTTAGGTTGATTGACCATGCTAAATTACCCCTTGGTGTTAGGGAGATTAACAAGGTAAATACTTTGGGTTACGGGGATAGGGTCTGGATGGGATTGTTGTCGGTGCAGGCTTGATGGGCTGAATGGCTTCCTTCTGTAGGGATTTTATGCTTCTAATATACTATAGTGCAAATAAGTTTTAGCTGATAATAAATGTGCTATCTAATAAAGTTATTCCTATGAATATTTCTAAAATATGAACATATTAATTAGGAGCAGGAGTAGACCATTTGGCCCCATCCAGCCTACTCTGCCATTTAATAAGATCGTGACTGTTCTGATTGTGGGCTCAAATTCACATTCCCGCCTACCACCGATGCCCTTCGACTCCCTTGTCAGTTATGATTTTATCTACTTTGCCCTGAAAAATATTTAATGACCCTGCCTCCACTGCTGTCTGGAGAGGAGAGTTTGAAAGACTCAATCCTCTGAGAGAGAAAAAAATCTCCTCATCTCCATCTTAAATTAGCAACCCCTTATTTTTAAACTGTGTCCACTAGTTCTACTTTCTCCCACAAGTAGAAACATTCTTTCAGCATCCACCTTGTCAAGCCCTCTCAGGATCTCATACATTCAATAACATCAACTCTCATTCTTCTAAACTCCAATTGATATAAGCCCAGCTGTCCAACTGTTCCTCATAAGATAACCAACCCCCATCCCAGGTGTTAATCAAATGAATCTTCCTTGAATTATTTCAAATGCATTTATATCCTTTCTTAAATAAGGAGACGCAAACTGTACACAGTACAGCAGATGTGGTCTCAACAGTATCCTACACAACTGTAGCAACTTGCGAATAATATTTGATTATCCATTAGATACCTGTGTGTTAGTGTTCGGTGGCAATTCTGGAATCCAGACAAAATGACTGATGACAATATTTAGACATGTTTGGGCAGGTAACAGGATTTTTGTCTTGTCTTAACAGTTTCACGCCTGCATTGTGAGAGTGAATCCTTTAAAATGGACCTGATACTTGACGTAAACATTCAGATTTACCCTGTTGAACTTGGTAAGAATTTCAATTAACACATATTTCTGTAATTATTGTCGTTTAAACCTCAAGCTCAATTATAGATAAGCTGAGTCAATGCTACAATGGTATAGTTGAAATCTTTTTCAGTTTGACAGCCATCGTATGGAGAATGGCCAACATTCAGATATACTCCTGATTTTATCCTTTTTGCACATGCACACTTACACATGTTCACCAGGCTATCATTGTCATTGAAATTTTTGATGTTGGTAAGGATTAAAAAGATGGTTTTATTTGCAGTTATAGCGAAGCCAAAATTATTTGAGACTGCATTGATGCTCATCCACAAAATGCTGAATTGATGTTCAATTTGGTAAAACCCAAAAGTATTAAATCATTTTTAATAATTAACTTCCTTGATTTTATGAATTCAGTTCAATGGCATAATTAGATTTGATAATTAAGAGCAGTGTGCTGGAATGTAATGGAAATTTATAGTATGAAATGTTGCACTTGTAGAAATGATTATTTTCTCAGAAGTCAAAAGTATCCAGGGTAATAATATTATATGTAGAGATACTTTGTTTGGCAAGTAGTTTTAAAAAAAATATCATTTATAGTATCCTTCAGGTGTAATGTGACGGTTTGTACTTTTTTGTTTTACATACAGTGCTATATAGATTTGGAGTGGGTTTGAAGTGGACAGTGTCAATTAATTCATTGATTTAATTGTGCCACTCTTGGAAGGAGGTAGAATAATTGTAGGCAAGGAAATTGTATTTTGAATTTATTCAAGTTTTGGATGGTGGTATCGACTAGACCAGGAAAAGTGTTGTGAAACCCAATATTTTTTTAACCAAATTTTATTGAAAGTTTATTTTTCTTGCTGCGTTTCCTCAGGTGATAAGTTTCGTCTTGTGATAGCAAGTACTTTGTATGAAGATGGAACGCCGGATGATGGAGAATATAACCCCACAGATGACCGACCATCAAGGTAGTTATACAATCATAGAATCTTACAGTAGAGAAGGACAGTGCTCCACTATCTATGAGTGTGATGGAATACTTAGCCATTCATCTGAATGGGCACAGCCAGAATGTCACTTTATATGAATGTTTGATACCATCCAGGACTGCAATTCACTTGATCATTGCCACTGGACGCAATATCTACTCCTCCATTACTAACCCCCTGTTGTTGCAGTGGGCACAATTTACAGGATTGCAGAAACTCACCAAGGTTAATTTCGCAGTACCATCTACCAGTGTCATCTACCATGGAGAAGGATAATGTTGTAAGAACGTCACTGCTTGCAAACTCCCTCTTATGCTACACGCTTCTGACATGGATATATATCGCTCTTCTGTCATTATCACTGAGCTAATAACATAGAATTCTCTACCTAGCCTCATTAGAATATTTTGCTGAGACAGTTCGTTACAAAACAGACACATTGTACTGATTTTGTATAAAGATCTTTTTTAGGCCTCATCTAGAATACTTCAATACCTCGCACTAAGTTGATCTTTCTCTACACCCTAGCTATGACTGTAACACTACATTCTTCACTCTTTCCTTCTCTGTGAACGGTATACTTTGTATAGCATGCAAAAAACAATACATAATAATACATGTGACAGTAATAAATTAACTCAAATTAGTTATGGTTTCCTCAAGTTGCTGATGAAGGCCCAGAATGGATTCAGAAAACAACTCCTAGCTTCAGGTGTCTAGTTACCACAATAAAGAACTGGATCTTTTTATTGCAGAGAACTCTCGAGTTTGAAGACATTTGAACTAATGAAAGAATTAGAATTGTGGATCGACTGTTCTATTCTGTATATTTAGCCATTGAAGGATGGAACTGGAGCGTAATCTTTATACTTCAGCTTTTATTTACAGAGACACACATCACAAACATACACCTCCTAACCCAAAAACCACAATTTCAGTCTGCTTCTATATATAGAAGCCCAAGTAAATCCTCAGTTATTGCCCACCACCTGAATACACTCTATTGCTACACAATTAACATTGGCATTTTGAGTTGGAAATTGTTAGAGAAGATTTAGACAACGTGCTTGCAAGATATATAAGCAAATGCACCAGATTTTCTTTTCATTGAGGCTTGTCCACCTTTGGACCATGTTGCAGGTTATTGCATTGAATGCATTTTCTACAGGTATTCAGAAGTGAACAAGATGAGCTCCTAATTATCATGACAGTATATTGAAGTAGGTAGGGTATGCAGTGAGGCGTCGCTTGTTAACTGGAATTTGGCTGATTACTTTGGGATAGAGAGGAAGTTTCCAAATTTTGTTGTATTGCCTTTAGGTTTTCCTCGCGCAGGAGATTCTATGTTTGCTGGCAGGTGTGGCCTAATAAGATGGACAGACTTAATGAATCAGCTGGTCTTTTCCTATCTGTCATACTGATGCATCTAACCTATGTCGTTTTTAAACTGGGCTGATAAATACATTGTGGGGGGGAGGGGTGCGCATTCTGCGGGCTAGCTAGCTCCGATTGTGATCGCAATAGTTCAGAGAAACAGGTATTGTGCTAGGCGCCAAAGCCAGTACGATGCTCTCGGCCCCATCTGTTGTCTGCAATTTGGTTCCTGGCCAGAGCAGGCAGGAACCCAATAAATATTCAATGGCCTCTTTACTAATTAGCGGGCTTGAAGGCCAATTCAGCGGCATCGTGCTATGCAGCTGCCACCCCCCATCTGGATTGGCACCGTGCGGGTTTCACTACAGGTCTTCAGAATCATGGACCTGGCATATTGGATCCCAAGGGTCCGGGGGCAACACCAACCCCTCAGCAATGAGGGGTATTTACACCCCCATATCATGCAGGCAGAGGGTAACCCCAACTCAGGCTCTCCTCCCCCCTCAGACTCTCAAACAGTTCTTGCTTCCTCTTTTACAAAGCAGAAATCACAGACCTAGCTTACAGTGAGGAAGACTGAAACTACTTCAAATGCATTCACAGCTCAGACTGTCATTGAAGGCTTTTTAAAATTGACCGATCAAAGCCTTTTCCTTCACTACATCCCAAAGGGGTGGGATGTCTGAGGGGGATGGGGAGCCTGAGTGGAAGTCTAAAGGTGAAGGGCACCTGGTTGGGGGGGGAGTGGGGTGGAGCCTCGTCTAAGTAGGGGGTGGGGTGGGTTTGTGTCGGGTCACCCTCATGCTTATGTGGTGTGTGGAAGGGGGCGGTTACTCATTATTTGTGGTGAGGGGGAGGAAAATGACCCCGGTTTGGGGAGGAGGGTGGACCCCCTTTTGGTGGGGGGTTGGTGCTGTTCCCCTGGTCACGGACGGCATAACTTCATTTTTTGCGGGGAAGGGGGGCTGGTAGATGATGGCAGAGAATAGGGCGAAATGGCAGCCCTGTCCCGGAACAGTGGGGCTGTCTGGTGGGTTTCCGCGATGCATAAATTAGTATGTGTCAGGTGGGAGAATGCTACCTGAACCTGATAGATGCTGCTAACTTTCCAGATTTTCCAGTGGAATGGGCAGTTAGTCTCAATTCGGGAGAATTGCGGCTTATATCTATACTCAACAGGACCTGAAGGAAAAGTATTTTTATTTCCTGTTCCAGAACAGCTTGTCAGGTTATAATGTTCACTTTGCAAATTTCTGGAAAAAACATTTTCATGGCTTTATCGTGCATTGTGATGCTGGTAAGCTTTAAACAAACGTGATTGAGCAGGATTCTGTTTATAAGCTGGTCTTCAGAGGTGATTGTTACATTAAGTATTAATTATGCACTTACATATTTTCCTTTTATGCTATATTTTATTTTATTTTTATAGGCGGCACGGTAGCACAGTGGTTAGCACTGCTGCTTCACAGCTCCAGGGTTCCGGGTTCGATTCCCGGCTCGGGTCACTGTCTGTGTGGAGTTTGCACATTCTCCTCGTGTCTGCGTGGGTTTCCTCCGGGTGCTCCGGTTTCCTCCCACAGTCCAAAGATGTGCGGGTTAGGTTGATTGGCCATGCTAAAATTGCCCCTTAGTGTCCTGGGATGCGTAGGTTAGAGGGATTAGCGGGTAAAATATGTAGGGATGGGGGTAAGGCCTGGGTGGGATTGTGGTCGGTGCAGACTTGATGGGCCGAATGGCCTCTTTCTGTACTGTAGGGTTTCTATGATTTCTAGGTTGTAGAATTTACCCTATAGTGGCTGATTTTGAGATATCACATGCTACATAATTGCTCTGTTTAAGACTGGGCTTTGAAGGACGCTGGATCACTGTTTTTGTCTTCCATTATCCTATGCTCCATATTGCTTTTTATAAAGCTGCAGGCTTACTGAAAGGCAGGGGGCATGATGGTTAGCACTGCTGCCTCACAGCGCCAGGGACCCGGGTTCAGTTCCAGCCTCGGGTGACTATCTGCGTGGAGTTTGCACGTTCTCCCCGCGACTGTGTGGGTTTCCTCTGGGTGTTCCGGTTTCCTCTCACACTCCCAAGATGTGCAGGTTAGCTTGATTGGCCGTAGTAAATTGGCCCTTCATGTCAGAGAGATTAGCAGGGTAAATACTTGGGGTTACGGGGATAGCGCCTGAATGGGAGTGTTGTCAGTGCAGGCTCGATGGGCTGAATGGCCGCCTCCTGCACTGTAGGGATTCTATGATTCTTCAGGTGTTGAAAAGCTGAGCACTAAAACAATGTGGGGACTAGTTTTGAAAAAGATGAGCAAAGGACAGTTTTGATTGATGAACTGTTAATATGTAAAGTTTTTAACAATGGTATTTTAGTTTAAATCATTCTCAGGGACACTTGATGATTTTGTAGGTTAATCTTGGATCTTATTCTGGAGTATGTTTCTGATGACTCAGTTATTATTTGAATTGCCCACTATTCTCTTGCTTATTTGTCCAAGCAAATCAATGCCAATCTTTTATTTTATGTACATGTTGTCCTTTTTTCTTTGCTACTTTCTTCCATTCTCTTCTTAAGGCTCAACTGAGGCTCATTGAAAATTCTGGTATCTTGTCTGATTGCTCATTGTTTATGTGTGAGCAATGATGGTGAACTTTGATACATGATTAGACTATAAAGATTAACACAATCCATTTTTCACACATATGCATGTGCATTCTCTTATACTTCTACTTCAAACACAGGTACTGGATTTCCATCAAGAGCATGATCTCTGACTAATTTTCACTTCCAAGATATGATTTGTAACAAAATGTGCCTTAGTTAGAATAGTTCAGATGACAATATCAAAGTACTTTTGATTTGGTTGCTCAGTATCTTATGTGAAAAGAATTTAAGCAGTCAGATATCAGAGTATAAAGACAAATGGAACACTTACTTTCTGTAGTGAAGAACTAATTATTGCTGAGTGCATTGAATGGGAATAGACTGGTAATGCGAACAGTTGCCCGTAGTATTTAGCCTGTAATCATCTGGATTCAAAAATGTAAGTTGTTCAGCTTCTATGAATTTATTTTCTCACCTTACTAAATGCTGTTTTTTCTATTTTGTATCAGGGCTGACCAATTTGAATATGTAATGTATGGAAAGGTTTATAGAATAGAAGGTGATGAAAGCTCGACAGAAGCAGCCACCAGACTGTGAGTACAATTTGAATGACTGCATGATTAAAGTTAACTGAAATTGGTTATACATTTATTAAAGTTTATTTATTAGTCACAAGTAACACATTACATTAACACTGCAAAGAAGTTACTGTGAAATTCCCCTAGTCGCCACAGTCCGGCACCTGTTCGGGTCAATGCACCTAACCAGCACGTCTTTCAGAATGTGGAAGGAAACCGGAGCACCCGCAGGAAACCCACACGGATACAGGGAGAACGTGCAAATTCCACGCACACGGTGACCCAAGCCGGGAATCGAACCCGGGTCCTTGGCGCTGTGAAGCAGCAGTGCTAACCACTGTACTACCGTGCCGCCCCAAAGAGTTAAAGTGTTATTAAAGAGTTGTATTATTTAAAATAGATGCTGCAAATGTTCATAGAGATAATTTGGTAACATCTTTGGGTGCATTGAGCACAGAAAATCCTTTTTATTATTCATTCATGGGATGTGGGTGTTGCTGGCAAGGCCAATATTTATTGCCTATTCTTAATTGCCCTTGAGAAGGAGGTGTTGAGCTGCCTTAATGTTGAGATTTTGACCCAGCCACATTGAAGGAATGGTGATGCAATTCCGAGTCAAGATGGCGTGTGACTTGAAGGAGAGCTTGCAGGTGGTAGTGTTCCTTGCATTGCTGCCATTGCCCTTCTAGATATTAGAGGTCCTGGGTTTGGGAGATGCTGTTGAAGGGGCCTTAGTGAGTATATCTTGTAGATGGTACACACTGCTGCCATTGTGCATCAGGGTGGAGGGAGGGAATGTTTGTGGATGGGGTGCCAATGAAGCAGGCTGCTTTGTCCAGAATGTTGATGGAGGAATTCAGAATTACGTAATGGTAATGCCATTGAATGTCATGGAGAGATGGTTAGATTTTCTTTTGTTGGAGATTGGCATTGCCTGGTACTTGTGTGGCATGAATACCATTTGCCACTTAAGCCCAAGTCTGAATGTGGTCCAGATTTTGGTGCTGAACATTGTGCAATCATCCACAAACATCCCCACTTCTAACCTTATGATGGAGAGAAGGTAATTGCTGAAACAGCTGAAGGTGGTTGGGCCTAGGGCAATAACCTGAGGAACTCGTGCAAAGATGTCCCGGGACTGAGATGACTTGACGACCAACAATCACAACCAACTTCTTCTGTGTGAAGTATGACTTCAACCAGTGGAGAGATTTCCCCCTGATTCCCATGACTTCAGTTTTGCCAGGGATCCTTGATGCCACACTTGGTCATATGCTGCCTTGATGTCAAGGACTGTCTTACTCACCTCATCTCTTGACTTCAGCTCTTTTGTCCATGTTTGGATCAAGGCAGTACTGAGGTCAGGAACTGACTTACACTGGCAGATCCCAAACTTAGCATCAATGAGCAGGTTATTGCTGAGTAAGTGCTGCTGATTGAGAGTAGACTGGAGCTGTAATTGGCTGTGTTGGGTTTCTCCATTTTGTGGACAGGACAAACCTTGACAATTTTGCACATTGCCAGATAGATGCCAGTGTTGCAGTTGTGTTAGACTTGAGCTGCAGCTAGTTCTGGAATACAAGTCTTCAATACTTTTGTTGGAATGTTGTCAAGGCACAAGGCTTTGCAGCATCCAGTGTCTTTAGCTGTTTCTTGATATTTGGGGAGTGAGTTGAATTGGAACTATTTGGGTAGTTCTTTCGTGAGCCAGTGCAGACACAATGGGCCAAATGGCCTCCTTCTGTGCTGTAAAATTCTATGATTCTATGAATTGGCTCAAAACTGGCATCTGTGATGATAGGGACTTCACGAGGAGACTATGTGGCTCCAAATGCTTCAGTCTTGTCTTTTGCACTGATGTGCTGGGCTCCCCCATCATTGAGGATGGGTATATTTGTGGAGCCTCCTCCTCCAGTTAGTTATTTAATTGTCCACCACCATTCACAACTGGATGTAACAGGGTGCAGAGCTTGGTTCTGATCCATTGGTTGTGAGATTGTTTAGCTCTTTTGCATGCTGCTTCCACTGTTTGGCATACAAATAGTCCTGTGTTGTAGCTTCACCAGGTTGACACATTTTTAGTAATGCCGGGTGCTGTTCCTGCCATGCACCCCTGCACTCTGTATTGAAAGAAGTCTCACAACACCAGGTTAAAGTCCAACAGGTTTATTTGGCAGCACTAGCTTTCAGAGCCTCAAGCTCCTTCAAGTGAGTGGGGACTTGTGTTCACAAACAGGGCATATAAAGACACAAACTCAATTTACAAAATAATGGTTGGAATGCGAGTCTTTACAGGTAATCAAGTCTTAAAGATACAGACAATGTAATGTGAGTGGAGAGAGGGTTAAGCACAGGTTACAGAGATGTGTATTGACTCCAGCCAGGATTTTGCAAGCCCAGGCAAGTCGTGGGGGTTACAGATAGTGTGACATGAACCCAAGATCCCGGTTGCGGCCGTCCTCCTGTGTGCGGAACTTGGCTATCAGTTTCTGCTCAGCGATTCTGTGTTGTCGTGTGTCGTGAAGGCCGTCTTGGAGAACGCTTACCTGAAGATCAGAGGCTGAATGCCTGTGACTGCTGAAGTGTTCCCCGACTGGAAGGGAACACTCCTGCCTAGTAATTGTTGAGCGCTGTTCATTCATTCGTTGTCGTTGCATCTGTGTAGAAATTTGATGTCTGTGTCAATATGCGCGATCTTCTTGGAGATCCTCTCCACTTGGAGCCGGCAGTTTGCTCTGCATTGAACCAGAGTTGATCCCCCAGCTTAATGGTAATGGTAGAGTTGGGCATATGCAAGGCCATAAGGTTACAGATTGTGTTTGGATACAATTCTGCTGCTGCTGATTGCGCACAGCACCTTGTGGCTGCCAAGTTTCGAGTTGCTATGTTTGTTTGAAATTTATACCATTTAGCATATAGGTTGTGCCATAAAACACTATGGAGGGTATTGCTCATACTGTCATAGACAGATGCTTCTACGACCGGTAGATTGGTGAGGACAACATCAAGTAGGCTTTTCCTTGTGTTGGTTCCCTCATCACCTGCCGAAGACCCAGGACATATAGAGGGCTGGTGACAGTGGTCTATATTATGACTGTCAGGCTGTTGCTCGACTAGTCTGTGGGACAGCTCTCTCAATGTTGGTATAAGTGACATAGAGGTAAGAATGGCAGATTTCCTTCCTTTTAAGAGTATTAGTGAACCAGATAGCTTTTTTTAACAATTGACAATGGGTTTGTGGTCACTATTAGACTAGTTTTTAATTCCAGATTTTATTAATTTTAAATTCCACCAGCTGCCTGATGGGATTTGAAACAGTGTCCCTAGAAAATGAGCCTGGGCCCCTCGTTTGCTGGTCCAGTGACATTAACACAACACCATTGCCTCCTGCTCCCCCATTACCCCTCTCTCTCTCTCTCTCTCTCTCTCTCTCCCCCCCCCCCCCCCTCCCAAGGACATAATGTAATTTCTAAAATTAGACTTTGTACTTCGGAACGACAGTATTCAAAGTGGAAAAGGTACTAATCAACAGATGGTAAAGAACATCTTGAATTAAAACTATTCCTGATAATGGTGCAATAATGAAAAAGGCAAAATACTGCAGATGCTGGAAGTCTGAAATAAAACAGAAAATGTTGGAAAAGCTTAGTAGGTCTGGCAGCACCTGTGGAGAGAAAAACAGAATTAATATCTTTTGAGTCCAATAGACTTCTTCAGAGCTAACAAGTCATATGGACCCGAAACATTAACCCAGATACTGGTGCCTCAGCTTGTTAACATGCTCTAAATGCTTGGAGTAGAGATAATGTTTTAAATTTAAATTTTCTTGAAAATGTTGTAGAAATACTCATTGTGGATTTTCACTTCTTTCAGATCAGCCTATGTGTCCTATGGTGGTCTATTAATGAGGCTTCAAGGCGATGCAAATAATTTACATGGCTTTGAGGTGGATTCCAGAGTGTACCTGCTAATGAAGAAGCTTGCATTCTAAGATACATAGACAAAATGATGTCCATCTGAAAGTTTCTTGTCTTATCAATGAAATCAAGTTTGTTTGTTGCAATATCGTCAACAAATGATTATCACACCGAATGTGTAAATATTGCCCTACATTTCCAGTTTCCCTGTTTTAAAGGAGATTATGTAGGAAAGGAACCACTGAAGGAAAAGTATTTGCCTCACTGTGTGAAATTAAAGAAAGTTTTATTAAGTTGCTATTAAGTGAAAAGCAAGTGTACTTTTTGTATTACTGAGTATACATAATGGATGTACCGGTAATTGAACTCTCCAGTGTCTAAATAAAAATGTGCTTCTTGATTAACAGAAAAAGCTTATTTTATGAATCAGTGTGCTCTATGCCATATACAACATACACAATTTTATTTTAAAAAAAAAATAAATTTGGTCTGAGAAAAGGGATCATTTGTTTTTATCAGTTGGGGCGAGACAATGGATGAAGCAGAAGTCTTTAGGTGTATGGGAGACGAACTGTAGCATTTGGCCATATGAAGTCTGTGAAAGATAGGTTCTTGATTGGTAAGGGATCAAAGGTTACAAGGAAAAGGCGGGAGAATAGGATTGAGAAATTTATCAACCATGATCGAATGGCGGAACAGGCCAAATGGGTCGAATGGCCTGAATTTGCTCCTATATTATGGAAGTGCATAAGGACATCTTCGGTGTTCTAGTCTCCTCTGTTGTCAGGTGGCAAGGGATGGGATGTATAGGGGGCGTGGTCAAGGTGGGGCGGGGCCAGGTGGCAAGGGGCGGGCCATGGTCAGCACGTGTGGCCAGGACGGGCGGGGCTAAGTGGGAGGGGGCGGTGCCAAGGGGGCGGAACATGGTCAGTGTGGGCAAGGGTGGACGGGGCCAGGTGCGAAGGGGCGGGGCCAGGTCAGGGGGCGGGGTCATGCCGGCGGCACGCTCTCCCCCTGAAGCATCGCCGTCGCCGGCCTGAGGGGATCTAGGAGAGCGGCTCGAGCAGGCCTCTGTTGTCAGCTCAGTGACGCCTCAACTCAGCGCGTCCTGGACCTCCACCTGGCAGGGCGGAGAGCTGCCGTGTCCGGCGGCCTGTTCACGGGAAGCGGTTGCCTCCTCCGGCCGGCTGCAGGCGAGGGCCAGTGCCATGGAGCAGCGCACCAAGCGCCGACTCACCAACATCACCATTGGTCTCCTCTTCCTCTTCAGCGGCATCGAGTACGGTAAGAAACAGATTACCCCCCCCGTACAATGAGGAGCAGACCCCCCCCCCCGGTACAGTGAGGAGCAGACCCCCCCTTCTCCCCCCCCCCCCCCCCCGTACAGTGAGGAGCAGTCCCCCCCCCCCGTACAGTGAGGAGCAGACCCCCCCTTCTCCCCCCCCTGTACAGTGAGGAGCAGAGCCCTCCCCCCCCCCCCTGTACAGTGAGGAGCAGAGACCTCCCCCCCCTGTACAGTGAGGAGCAGAGCCCTCCCCCCCCCTGTACAGTGAGGAGCAGACCCCCCCTTCTCCCCCCCTGTACAGTGAGGAGCAGAGCCCTCCCCCCCCCCCCCCTGTACAGTGAGGAGCAGAGACCTCCCCCCCCCCTGTACAGTGAGGAGCAGAGCCCTCCCCCCCCCCCCTGTACAGTGAGGAGCAGACCCCCCCCTGAGCAGACCCCCCCCTGAGCAGACCCCCTTCTCACTGCATCCTGGTCACACCATGGCGGGGAGTTGGGAACAATTTGTGAGCTGTCACATCTGGTGTTCACAAGCCTGTACCCGGGCTGTTTACTGGTTTTGTAGCTGCAGCCGGGTGAGGGGACCAACTGGTGTTTCATCAGTTAGAGATTTCGGTTGCAATGTCAAGCTCTGGGTTCAACAGTCGCTCTGTGATCATCAAGGACTCATTCACATTTTGCTTTAACCATTTAATGAGCGTTAACTAACCACCACAGCTAGCAGGCACTGTGGGTAAAAGTAAGGTTCGAGACTTCTCCGTTTGGCTGAATAATTTTGTTAACCATTACCTGCTCAAGCTGATGTCACATCTGCTTGGTCACCTGCCAACTTATTTTTAAATGGAGGCATTTGAATAAGTTAAAAGACATAAATACACGGAAGCAAAAATACAAAATCCGATCTGTCTATAATTTGTAACCCTGTCTTATCTTTAATGCAGTCTGATGTTAAACTTTAGGGTCTTCTATTTAGCAGCCAGGTGCTGAACTGTCACTGACATTTGGTGCGTTAATGTCATTCACAGCAAGCGCAGTTTTGCACTTACAGCAAGGAAAAATTAAAACGTGCGGGGAGAGATGGTTGCTGTTGGGAGAAAGTGTGTCACCGGGGAAAAAGCTTTTGCGATCCTCAAAGTGAGCTAGGGAACAGAATTAAATCAGACAGAATCTGAAATATGCAGACAGATTTCGCATCTTCAATAATTGAGAGTCAGGCAGAGGCTATGGGAGGGAGATGAACACACAATCGTTCAAACGCCCTGCAGTACTTCTGAACACAATTGAGAGGGGGTGACTGTGGTCAGGAGCAGTCATTGACCTCTGCAAGCATTGAAAGGGAATCAGTCTGCTGAGTGAAATAGCATGTTGTTGTTTTGTGATGTGAACATTATTGTTTTGGTTGACAAAATTGTGTAGAATTAGGGAAAGTGAGATGATTTAGACATGATCTCCAGATTTAAAATACATTGCTAATTGTAAACACCATAGGGGGCATCTTATTAAATGAAAATAAAGTATTTGTACCTATAAAAGTTGAGGAATGTGTTGCGGTTTGTAGATTTTTTGTATTTATAAGTGCCCCGGATCCATTTGGACTAACAGTTACAAGTGTCCCCTATGTGAGGTAAACTCTTGGTACTGATATGTAGCTTCCTATGAGGTTCTCGTGAACCTCCTCTGGACCCTCTCTGTCAGGAGTCATTGCCACCTCTGTGACTCACTGGTCATATGGAGGAGCAAAGTGACTAGAGATGAAGAAATGTTCCTTACCAGCAAACTAATAAAAATGTAGAAAATTTACAGCACAGACGGCCATTGGCCCATTGCGTCTGTGCTGGTTGAAAAACAGTTTCAGAGCCGAATATCACTTTGGCTATGACATTTCAGTGCACATCCAAGTATTTTTAAATGAGCTAAGGGTTTTTGCCTCTACAATTTTCAGGCAATGAGTTTCAGCCCCCCACCACCTTCTTGAAAACAGTTCTCCTCAACTCCCTTTAATTCTTTCAACAATTATATAAATTTATATCTTCTGGTTAAGGACCTCACTGCTCTTCCTATCCTATCCCTCATAATTTTATACATCTCAATTAAACCTTCCTTCAGTCTGCTCTAATCCAAACAAAATAGCCCAGTTTATCAAATCTTTCTTCACAGCTAAAATCCTCCATTCCTGGCGACACCCTCGTAAATCTCCACTGTACTCCAGTGCAATCACATCCTGTAATGCAGTACTCGTACCTGTGGTCTTAGTGTTTTATGCAGTTCTGTCATAACCTCTCTGCTTTTCACTCTATTCCTAGATGAAAAAAAAGAAAGTATCCTGTATGCTTTCTCAACCACTATATTGACCCTCATGGTTCTATGGGCATGCACTCCAAGGTCCTTGTGTTCCTCTACACTTCACAGTATCCTACCATTTACTGATAATTCCCTTGCCTTTTTTGCCCTCCCAAAATGCATTACCTCACATATCTCAGGATATTGCTACCTTCCTCAATATTCACCAAGCAGCCAATTTTCCGATCATCTCCAAACTTCTTAATCATGTCCCTGACATTCAAGTCTAAATCCTTGGTGTATATCATGAGAAATTAGGGATCCAGTACTGAGCCCTGTAAAATCCAAATGACAATGACCTTGCAGTCACAGGAACATCCATTGACATTACCCATTATTTCCTGCCATGTAAAATTTTGGATCCAACTTGCCACTTTTAATTGGGTCCCATGAGCTTTAACTTTTCTGCCCAGTCTGTCATGGAATCGTGTCAAAAAGCATGTTCACTATTTAAATGTGCCAACCTCAACAACACTCCTGGTTACCTCCTCAAATATTCAGTCAAGTTAATCAGACATGACCTCTCCTTAACAAATCCATTTGACTTTCTTTGATTAATGAGTGGCTTTCTAAATTAAAATTTATACCTGTCCTTGAATTTCTTCCCAATATTTCGTCCACCATCCAGGTTAGACAGACTGACTTGTGATTAATTGGTCTGTCCTATCTTGCTTTATTAAGTAGCAGCAAAACTTAATCTTGAGATTAATTTCAAATGATCATTACCCATTATTATAATTATCCAGCAGTACCGTTTTAAACATATGATTGCATTTGTGATAACCATTTTACTGTTATAGGATTTAAATCAGCTATGCAACGGTGGAGAACATATTTATATTTTGGAAATGAGAGATACAGAGGATGACTTTAGGAAAGGTTTATATGTATTTATTGTTCTTTCAGGAATGGCCCATTTCAAATATGCAAGTAGGTCTACTGTTGAGTCAGAAGATTTGTAATATAACAAGAGGATTGTTTGTATCATGTCAGTAAGAATTGGGGCTGCTGATTTATATTGACTGAAGAAGCCAAATTCTATTTTTATTAAAGGTATTTTGAGATTTTTGCTGGTACTTTGGGAATGTGTTACACAAATGTGACCATTACTACGTGGTAACTGGAAAAAGTGCCTTTTATGACAAATGTTCTCTTTTAGCTGTGGATTTTCTTTACTCCTTTCTATTTTGAAAGCTGAGAGTACACAGCAAGATGATATGCAATGTGCACCAATCAGATTTCTTATATTTAGCAGTACTTGGGAAGGCAAATGGGGTTTGGCTACCTGCGAGAGATAATGTTGGATTTAGATTCATTGGTCATGATTATTGAGGAGCTTGGTTGAGGATATGGACTTTCTTGATATTGTTGCAGGACTGCAGGAGTTTGGCAGCATAGAAAGTCTTTTAATTAGGCAGTGCAACTGAAGAGAGAAGCCTGACACTTTTTTATTAGTGTCACGAGTAGGCTTACATTAACACTGCGATGAAATTACTGTGGAAATCCTCGAGTTGCCACACTCCAGCACCTATTCGGGTACACTGAGGGAGAATTTAGCATGGCCAATGCACCTAACCACATCTTTCAGACTGTGGGAGGAAACCAGAGCGCCTGGAGGAAACCCACACAGACGCGGGAGAACGTGCAGACTCCGCACAGACAGTGACCCAAGCTGGGAATCGAACCCGGGTCCCTGGTACTAACCACTGTGCCATCGTGCTGCCTCGTATAGAACCTGGAGTCAAGGTTGCCACATCCTTGGCAGAATTCCAATATCATAAATTTCAACAAAGCAGAAAATACAGATCTGTTTAAAGGATGTTTTTAAGTCATGATAAGATCTCAGAAAATAACTTGTTCCATTCTATCTTTAAAAATATGGGTGTAAATTTACACGTGTTCAATCTGTGAAATTGCAGGAAATTCAAGGTTGGCTCATTGTGCTCATCAGTGTTTCTCAGGCATGATGGGAGGGCAGCATATGACTGTATTACTCTGGGTGGAATTCCATGTTGTAGCACTGGTTTGTGACTTTCTGTTTGATGACTTGTTGTTCGCTGTTTCTGTGGCATGAAATTTTCAGTTTATGAGCATGCACACACGCTCATGTAATGACAAAATTTTTACCCTCTTTTATACCCATTTTGTGATCCCTGCAACTGCAGCTTGGTTCATTTTAAGTCTTTGTTCACAGGCTGAAGAGTCAATACATATGCATTTCCTGCAATTTCACAGTTTGAACATGGGTGTAAATTTACACCAGATTTTTAAAGATAGAATGGAACAAGTTATTTTCTGAGATCTTATCGTGACTTAAAAACATCCTTTAAACAGATCTGTATTTTCTGCTTTGTTGAAATTGATGATATTGGAATTTTGCCGAGATTGTGTACTTTTAAACATGTTGCATCAATGTATATGAATATTATTCAAACTTGAATAACTTAAATAATTATTGAAGCTGAATGAAGGAATGAGTTTGACACCTTCTTTAGCCCAATATGTTAATGTTCATTTCTGTTCCTTTACACTCATTTTTACCTTCTTGCTATGAAATTGCCAGGAAGTTTAGGTGTAAATGTATTTATTTTTGGATGTAACTTCCCAATTACGTCCTCACAGAAAATTTAACCATATGATAAGAGGAAGTTAAGTTATGCTCATGTAGGATTTTATTTGCAATGTGATGTGAAGAAATGTATGAAGCAAGTTTTGGTTCTGTAATTTCATATCTTCCTAAGATATTTAGCAAGTCCATATGAGACAAGGCTGGTTAGAAGAGGACTGGTTGTTTCTTTCACCCCTGTCATTGCAAGTTTCCAATTTGAACAGATGAACTATGCTGCAGTAGAGATCTGGATCATCGGTGACCTTGCAGTAACTTGCTAAAGTGGCCATTCTTCATGTGAGCCTCAAGTGTTGAGTGTTGGTTGGTCACTTAATTACTGAAAACTGACCTATCCTCTACTCCCATCTACATGTATGTAGTTTTACCCAGATCACTGGGTAATCATCGTGAATGGAACTTACCTTATGTATCATAGTATGAAGCATATTCTGCAACTGAACCATTGATGGAATCTCTGAAAGGTGTAGTTCTAGTCACCTTACTAAGAGAGAAACTAAGGCTGTTGATTAAGGTCAATGAAATCGCATTGACTCACATCTTCAGGTCTGTTTTGTTAGAAATCCTGATGAGCTGACCTCCATGGGATTTGCCTGGGAAGTTTCAACTTTTGATGGGCAAACCCCTGCTCCCCGGGACCCTTGTGAATGTCTCTGACTCTGAGTTAGAGGCTGAGACCTTGTACATTTCTCATGTACTCACCTAAATGTTTACATAGGATTAGTTAGACAGATTAAAACAATCAAACTCCTGGGTTTTTTCAGAACTGACCCCTTTATCTCTCGCATTGACCACACCCAAACCCCCCACTTTCCCAATGACCCCGTGACTCCCTGATGCCTAACCATATTCCCATTCTTGCCTCCTGACTAGCCCCTGACCTGACCGCCTGTCCTGACACTTAACCTCACCCCAATGCCACCCTGCTTCTGCCACCTTGTGTCCCCCTCCCCCCCAACTTACCCACCCTCTCCACCCCATTACCTAACCTATTTATTCATTCAAAAGTACTCACTTTTTCATCCATTCACCCACTCACATTAGACGTTTAGCCTTACCTTATGACAGCTAGTGCCATAAAAACAGAATGTGTCCTGTCTCCTCCAACTCTTGCTGCAATCGAACAGGGCTGTCCAAGGAACACCCCTGTATTTCTGGAAAAGTCAGGTTTAGAAGACCTGGCAAGAAATGCAGAACAGTGTCTGGGCAGAGTGGCAATCCAACTATCATTGTTGCTCCTTGGAAGATCTGGACCATTAATTCACTAAATTTGAAGAGGAACCAACACCACCAGTGTAAGTGATGCTGAAATCCTTTGTCGAATGCCAAGTGAAGAAGCTGCTGAGAGTAAAAGCCCCTTTTAGTCAAAGTGTGACTTGAGAACTGAAATGGCATAGAAGCTGTTTCGAACCTGATCAACATAAAATAGATCTGGGTGTTTTTCCCAACTGGAAATGTCCATCACACTTGGATATTTCAAGTGGTGTTTTATTGTCATTTTGAGCTTAAATTTCAATTCTCACTCAGGAATCCAATGCCCAGATCATTTCTGGGTCCCAACCTGCATCTGAGTCAATCACACATGCAGTTGTAAAATATAAATGACCTATTTGGGCTGAAGGTCAGTTTAAGGCCCAATTAGTGGCAGCAAGCATCACCAGGAGGTGAGAGCTGCCTGTAGAGGATGAGGGTCAAAGGCAGATGTCGGTCATGATGGGGCCTGCTGCTGCTGCCTTGTTAAAGAGAGGAGGCCACGTATTGGAGGGCTAGTGGCTACACAACACACAAAAATGGTGAAACGGTGATCTGAATGATACTCCAAATCTGGAGTATAACCCGGGGGGGGGGGGGGGGGGGCGGGGGGTGAACTTGACAGCTATGGACTAACACGCATCAGACTGTTTGGGTTCAGTAATTTAAAAATTGAAAGTCGTCTTCCCCAGCCATTAACAGGGTCCTCAAGGAGTTTTACAGGATCTTAAATAGGAGTCGAGCAGATAACCGGCCCTTCCACCGTCCTCATTTTGAAACTTTCATCACATCCTGAAGACACTGGGACATTGACTACCAATAAGGAATGCTATTTTCAGAGAAAGCCCATTCTCCTTCCAGACCCTTTGGGCAATTGAAAATCCTGGTGTTTATTTTTAAATTTTATTGATGTGTATGAAAGATAAATGATATTGTTAAGGCTAAAGTAGAATAAATAGCAGTAAAACTGCTATAGAAGTTTAAGTTTAAAAAAAAATATTTTGGGTACAGAATCAAACAAATGAACAATTCCACATTACAGCATTCTTGTACCTTCCTCTCTGGTTAGAAGCAAGCACAATAAACTGCTTTGAAAATAAGGACAGGCCAGTAGAATAAAAACAGAGGATGTTGGATTTGTTTTGCAAATGTCAATGTCAGTGCTTGACCTGACTCCAGAGTGGAGTGAGGTTCTTTGAAGAGGGGAATCTTGCCCTGTCTTATTCTGTTCAGGTCCTGACTCCAGATTTGTACATCCTTTAATTCTGATTGTTTAGCTCATTAAATCATGTTGTTCACTCAAGATCTGAACGTTCACAATATTAAATAAACATTCCTCCAGTATTTAATTCTGAGCAAATACTTTTCTTACAAAAACATTCAGTGCACTGAATGCAAATGCACCATTGGCTGTAGTTTTGTGTCACAAGATCATGATGTCCCAGCGTTGAGTAAAGTTACATGGAAAATTAGGAGTTGCGTTACAGCAGAAATTATTCTATTCCCAATGTGTTTTAATGGTTTTTGTTTTCTCTCCAGTGTTATTAATTTGAATTTGTGTTTAATTTAGAAATGCATAATTGTTTTTCTGATTACGGCAGTGGCTAATTATGAAATGCATGCTGGGGATCACCATGCTGTTATATTCAAATATTGAAACTTCTCGAAGAAGCTTTGACTGTCTTGTTGAAAGCTTTAAGTGTGAAGCCAGTGTTAACTGACAGCAACTTTGAAGTTGTTTCAGACAGTTTCCTGTTAAATGTGGTACACAGCGAATATCGTTGTAAGAAGTGCTTTCACGTAACTGAGACTGGAGCTAATCTAAAAGCATCACATAGTGTAATGAGCAATTTTGAATTCTGGCACCTTTAGCTGTACCACCCTTCAGATTTTGTTTCAACTCATTAGACACGATTGTTTTGTACTGCACACGGCACCTTGGAGCTTCGGAGAAAGATGGAAGAAAAGTGCTGTGTGCTGGAATAGTTTATGGTGCCCAAAATTGCTGTTGTCTAGTATAAACTTTAACAATAGTGTTAACAATGTGACGACAAAACTGGAATAGTAGCTACTGTACTTGTTAGCCATGCAGTTCACTTGGAATCCATATCAAAGTGTGTGTAATTTGGGTCCTGAGCAGTGTTTGGAATATGAGCATTGAAGCTGGAAGTCACTTATTAGTGATAATAGAAACATTCAATTAAAGTTAAAGTTTATTTATTTATTAGTCACAAGTGAGGCTTACATTAACACTACAATGAAGTTACTGTGAAATTCCCTAGTCCCCACACTCCGGCGCCTGTTCGGCTCAATGCACCTAACCAGCACATCTTTCAGACTGTGGGAGAAAACCGGAGCACCCAGAGGAAATCCAGGCAGACATGGGGAGAATGTGCAAACTCCACACAGACAGTGATTCAAGCCGGCAGTCGAACCCGGGTCCCTGGCACTGTGAGGCAGCAGTGCTAACCACTGTGCTACCGTGCCGCCCTATGCTAAGCCATTCAATTAAACGTTTGCTGTAGATCTGGTAACATAGGAAAGCACTTGATTTGGTTAGTAAAGCTGGAGGAGCAAATTAGAAAATGAAATTGTAAGTTTATTTATGAGGGTCACAAGTAGACTTACATTAACACTGCAATGAAGTTATTGTGCAAAAGGCCCTAGTCGCCACACTCCAGCACCTGTTCGGGTACACTAAGGGAGAATTTATCATGGCCAATGCACCCAACAAGCATTTCAGACTGTGGGAAGAAACCGGAGCACCCAGAGGAAGCCCATGCAGACAGGGGGAGAACGTGCAGACTCGGCACCAACGAACAAGCCAGGAATTGAACCTGGCTCCCTGGCATTGTGATGCAGCAGTGCTAACCACAGTAAGTGGGAGGATAGTGTACATACTGTGATTTTTGTTTTGGAACTGAGATACTCAAATTGGATTTCCGGAGATATACTTGTAACTTCCACAATATGCTGTATTCCTCATTCCCTTTTTGTTTTCCGGATTAGTTGCTGGTGGGATAGAAGGAAATATTAATCTCTCAATTGGTTTATTAATTCCTTCAATTCCATCACTATTAATCTTTCGCTTGGTGCCAATTTAAGAGGTAATAAACTGCATCATTTGTTCAGATATTCTGCATTTTCTGCTGAATAAAAGATGCAAAATTTCCTCATAAATTAGTTTTATTTAACAAAATCTGATGTAAATAGCAGTAGATAACTTGATTTAGAACCAACTAAATTGCTAAATGACTGATGGTGCTTGAGTGGCATTATTTTGCTATAAAACTTGAAGATTAATGGTGTCTCTACCTTGAAGAAATACTTGAGTTTTTTTTTTACTACCTTGTTCTAAGAAATCTTAAACGTTAATTAAGGAATAAAATATGTTTTAGTAACCAGGCATGTTCTGATGTTCCTTGACTGATATTTTTATATGAATTCTTATTGAGCTTGTGTAGTAAGCATGGATTGTAACCAGTAATGGCAGTGTTTTCTTTTCAAAAATAAAATTGATTTATGTTGTCATTTTGTGAGCAAAACCTAATGTTAGAATCTTATTGGTCTACACTACAATAGAATAATTGACTATGTATTGTAAGCATATGACAACATATCGTTTTTTTGTGATGTTGAACTTAAAAAAAGTATTTTACATTGTTTTAAAATATCATTGTGTAAGTAATTTTCTGTTGCATTCATCCTTATCGGGTATCGGCATGGTGACATAGTGGTTAGCACTGCTGTCTCACAGCGCCAGGGACCCGTGTTCGATTCCTGCCTTGGGTGATAGTGTGGAGTTTGCCCATTCTCCCGTGTCTGTGTGGTTTTCATCTGGGTAGTCTGGTAGATTGGTCTTACTAATTGCCCCTTAGTGACCAAAGATGTGTAAGTTAGGGGAGGTGGGTCTAGGTGAGATGCTCTTTCAGAGAATTGGTGCAGACTTGATGGGCCAAATGGCCTCCTTCCGCACTGTGGGGATTCTATAATTCTATAACTATATTGCTGATGTGTAATGTTTTTAAAATATGATTTGAATGTGAATTGGCATGGTAATATCCTGTACAAAATGGAGCCAGAACCAATACAGTACAATACAAGGCTAAGCAAATCCAATATTCTACAGTCACTTTGTGTTTTGTATGGGTGTTATAGCAGCAGGCTGCTCTGTTAATATTCATTAAAACGGATAGGAAAACTATTGAACCTTAGGAGGAAGAATGACTACCATGTGACATTGAGCTGAAAGTGCGCTTTAGCAGAGAGTACATATTATAAATGCTGCAATTCTTCAAGAGTAACAGTTACATTTTCCAGATAATGCCATTTGTATATTTGAAATCCATCCTAATGAGCTTGTATATTCTCCCTCACTGATATGTATAAAAATAATGTAACAAACAGCATTTTTAACCAGCAAAATAGTTGTAGTTATTTTAAAGCTTCTGAAGGTGAAGAACTGATTCTGAGAGTATTGCAATAATTATTACTACTTTGACAGAACAAACTAACACTTTTTTTGTACCTGTTGTTGAATGGTTTACTTCAGTTAGGGTAAATATTAATATCTGATCTCAAAATCGATTAGTTTTTAAATACATTTTTGGGGTTTAAAAGATGGAATTTAATTGTCTAATTTTTCATAGCCCAATGTTTCTAACAAAGAAAATTACAGCACAGGAACAGGCCCTTCGGCCCTCCAAGCCTGCACCTGCCTGAATTAACTAAAACCCCCTACGCTTCCGGGGACCATATCCCTCTATTCCCATCTCAGTCATGTACTTGTCAAGACGCCCCTTAAAAGTCACTACTGTATCCGCTTCCATTACCTCCCCCGGCAATGAGTTCCAGGCACCCACCACTCTCTGTAAAAAATCTGCCTCGTACATCTCTTTTAAAACTTGCCCTCGCACCTTCAACCTATGCCCCCTAGTAATTGACTCTTCCACCCTGGGGAAAAGCTTCTGACTATCCACTCTGTCCATGCCTCTCATAATCTTGTAGACTTCTATCAGGTCTCCCCTCAACCTCCATCGCACCAGTGAGAACAAACCAAGTTTCTCCAACCTCTCCTCATAGCTAATGCCCTCCATACCAGGCAACATCCTGGTAAATCTTTTCTGTACCCTCTCCAAAGCCTCCACATCCTTCTGGTAATGTGGCGACCAGAATTGAACACTATATTCCAAGTGCAGCCTCACTAAGGTTCTATAAAGCGTCAACATGACTTGCCAATTTTTAAACTCAATACCCCAGCCGATGAAGACAAGCATGCCATATGCCTTCTTGACTACCTTCTCCACCTGCATTGCCACTTCCAGTGACCTGTGTACCTGTACACCCAGATCCCTTTGCCTATCAATACTCTTAAGGGTTCTGCCTTTACTGTATATTTCCTATCTGTATTAGACCTTCCAAAATGCATTACCTCACATTTGTCCGGATTAAACTCCATCTGCCATATCTCCGCCCAAGTCTCCAACTGATCTATATCCTGCTGTATCCTCTGATGGTCCTCATCGCTATCTGCAAATCGGCCAACCTTTGTTTCGTCCGCAAACTTACTAATCAATCCAGTTACATTTTCCTCCAAATCATTTAAACAGCAAAGGCCCCAGCACTGATCCCTGAGGAACGCCACTTGTCATATATGGCCCTCCATTCAGAAATGCACCCTTCCACTGCTACCCTCTGTCTTCTTTGACTGAGTAAGAAGTCTCACAACACCAGGTTAAAGTCCAACAGGTTTATTTGGTAGCAAATACCATAAGCTTTCGGAGAAATGCTCCTTCGTCAGATGGAGTGGTCTCTGTTCTCAAACAGGGCACAGACACAGAAATCAAATTACAGAATACTGATTAGAATGCAAATCTCTACAGCCAGCCAGGTCTTAAATGCACAGACAATGTGGGTGGAGGGAGCATTCAACACAGGTTAAAGAGATGTGTATTGTCTCCAGACAGTACAGCTTGTGAAATTGTGCAAGTCCAGGAGTCAAGCTGTGGGGGTTACTGATAATGTGACATAAATCCAACATCCCGGTTTAGACCGTCCTCATGTGTGCGGAACTTGGCTATCAGTTTCTGCTCAGTGACTCTGCGCTGTCGTGTGTCGTGAAGGCCGCCTTGGAGAACGCTTACCTGAAGATCCAAGGCTGAATGCCCGTGACTGCTGAAGTGCTCCCCCACAGGAAGAGAACAGTCTTGCCTGGTCAAGTCCTCAAGAACAGTCAAGCCTTGCAAAGTCTTGTCTTCTTTGACTGAGCCAGTTTTGTATCCACCTTGCCAGCTCACCTCTGATCCCATGCGACTTCACCTTCTGCACCAGTCTGCCATGAGGGACCTTCATACCCTTTCTATCCTTCATACAATATCTGGTCCATGATTATTGGAGAAATGTGACCAGATAATTAACTTAAGTTCACTGCCGTGCGACAGAGTTTTAACATAGGTTGTTGTGCAACAGGCACACAGGAATCATTGCACTTGGATGGAACTGGAATGAAGGTAGTGATTTGGAACTTAAATGTATTCTGTGTCATAAAATCCTGCAGTGCAGGAGGAGGCCATTTGGCCCATCGAGTCTGTACCGACCACAATCCCACCCAGGCCCTATCCCCATATATTTACCCTAGCTGGTCCCCCTGGCACTAAGGGGCAATTTAGCATGGCCAATCCATCTAATCCACACATCTTTGAACTGTGGGAGGAAACCGGGGCACTCGAAGGAAACCCACGCAGACACGGGGAGAATGTGCAAACTCCACACAGACAGTGACTCAAGCCAGGAATTGAACCTGGGCTGTGAGGTAGCAGTGCTAACCACTGTGCCACCGTGTCTGCACTGACAGTGATACAAATTCTTTATTTTTTGCAGAAATACCACAATAAAGCTTCATTATCCACATCTGGACACTTTAATCAGTGTATTGAGGCATTTACACAAATTCATTCTTAAAGCCATTTTGTATAGCTATCAATTTACAAATTGTTTTGGTATAGAATACACAATGCACTATTCTGTATCTGAAACTTATTTTACAAGTTTATTGAAATATTTATACAGTGTGATAGTTTAATTCGTTTTATTTAATGAGCAAATATGTGAAAATGCTGTTGTGTTCTTATTGCTGTTATGAACAAAACATTAGGGTTACCTGCCTCTGATTATTTTTGTCTCAAGTATTTTTCCTTTGTAGACAAGTAAGAGCTCATACATGCGTCCTGCTTGTCCTAGCTCCTGTCCACTCTTTATCCCTCTTTTTTCTCAAATTTATTTCCTGTTTCTCACTTTTGCTTTCTCACGTACTTGCTGTTTCTTTCCCCTGCTTACTATTCTCGCTCTTTCCTATCAACATAGAACACAGAACAGTACAGCACAGAACAGGCCCTTCGGCCCACGATGTTGTGCCGAGCTTTATCTGAAACCAAGATCAAGCTATCCCACTCCCTATCATGCTGGTGTGCTCCATGTGCCTATCCAATAACCGCTTAAATGTTCCTAAAGTGTCTGACTCCACTATCACTGCAGGCAGTCCATTCCACACCCCAACCACTCTCTGCGTAAAGAACCTACCTCTGATATCCTTCCTATATCTCCCACCATGAACCCTATAGTTATGCCCCCTTGTAATAGCTCCAACCACCCGAGGAAATAGTCTTTGAACGTTCACTCTATCTATCCCCTTCATCATTTTATAGACCTCTATTAAGTCTCCCCTCAACCTCCTCCGCTCCAGAGAGAACAGCCCTAGCTCCCCCAACCTTTCCTCAAAGACCTACCCTCCAAACCAGGCAGCATCCTAGACTTTCCATTTTGCTGCTGCTCTCGCCTGTCTGCTCCTTCTCACTTATCTTTCTCTCTCAGCCAATCCATTCTTTTTTACTGTGCTTTTTCTCTCTTTTGCTCACCCACTATTAATTATACATTAATAAGTGGTGGTGATCATTAACTGGGAATTTACTTGTGGTCTGATAAATAGACACAGACTGAAACTGTGATAACAAGTACATTCGAGTTAGGAGGTGTGAACTTGAAATGTGTGACTCTGCAAATAAATATGAAAATGTGTGAAGATTAGTTCTGATTCTATCTTTCACCAATTGGCTTTCTGGCATATAATGTGGTAGCAGAGGATGGTGGCTTAAAGATGAAGGTTGGAAACTACGAAAATACATATTCAGATGGAAAACTGCAATTTTCCGGGCCCGCTAGCTGCAATCGTGAATTACAGTGGGCGGGAGAATAACGGCGGGCGCCAAAGCCAGCGCTATGCTCCTGGCCTCGCCTGCTGTCCGTGATTGGGTTCACAGCCAGAGCAAGCGGAACCCAATAAACATTCAGATGGCCTCTTTACCAATTAGCAGGTTTGGGGGCCGATTCAACGGCCTTCTGTTATGCAGCTGCCTCGCCAGCTGGATCAGCACTGAGCAGATTTCACTACAGGTCTTCACAATCGTGGACCTGGCGTGTTTACCCCAAGGATCCGGGGGGGCACCACCAACCCCTCAGCAAAGAGGGGTGTTCTTCACCCCTCTTCCTCCCCCACACCACACAGATGGAGGGTGACCTCTTCCGCCCACTGAGGTCCCCTTCACCCTCAGACCCCCCACTCAGGCTCCCTTCCCCACTCAGACACAAACAGTTCTCACTTCCTCTTTTACAAAGCAGAAACCACAGACTTAGCTTGCGGTGAGCATCAGTGAAACCACTTCAGATGCATTCACATCTCAGACTGTCACTGAAGGCTTTTTGAAATTGATAAAATCCTTTTTCTTGACTGTGGCCTGAAAGTGGGTGGGTGGGGGGTCTGAGGGGGAAGGTAAATCTGAGTGGGGGTCTGAGAGAAGAGTTGAGTCTGAGGGGGTGGTTTAGGTTGAGTTACCTTCATGTCTGCGTGGTTTGTAGGGGGAAGGGGGTTTATTTGTGGGTGGGGGTGTGGTGGTGCTCCCCTGGTAAGTGGGGGGGCAGGGGGGCACCATTTCATTTTTTTCGGGGGGAAGGTGGGCCAGTAGGCAATCGCGGAAATCAGGGCACCATTTAAAATTGGCAACCCGGTCTCGGAACTGCGGGGCTGGCCGGTAGGTTATCTGCAGTGCATAAATTGGCATCCATCAGGTGGGAAGAATCCCAGTTGATAGACGCTGCTATCGCCAGTGGGAATCCCTCCAGGTTTCCCCCTGGTTTGGGGCACTATTTCCCAATTTGAGAGAATCATTGCCTCTGTCTTGAGTGAGATACCTATGCTCTTGAGGAAAGTTAGCCTGAAACAGGTGCAACTGGAACTTGACGTGTAACAAGAGATGTTATTTTAAAATATTTTTGGGGACTATTGTGGTTATTCCGTGAAGAATTGTGGGCCTGTACACAAAATAATTTATCTGCTTGGATTTCAGACATAAAAAGGAGTGTAGGTGCTTAAGGCATGCATTTGAAGCTAGTATGGTATGGCCAAATGAATTTTCCGTAAGTAATCCAACAGTGGGGAGAGATTTGCATCAGGAGAAAAGTAAGGGTTTGGATTTGCAGCTGTTACATTTCAAAGGGGAGTAAAATGTTTTACAACTCGGAAAAGTTCATAAAAAATAAGGAAAGGTTATTCAATTTTATTTGACCCAAAAGTAGGGGCAAGAGGGAGAACATGAAAGATTTTTATCTTTTGGGAAAGTTTAATTTCAAAGAGGAGCTAAGGACAATGAAATCAAAGATGAAGGAGAAAAAATATAATTAAGGCGAACTGTTCAACTGTGTTAGGGGTGAATATGTGAGCTCTCCTGGGTATAGCTTTGTGTAGGGAATAGAGCTGTAAAAAGACAAAGTTTGATGCAGCCAAGCCAGGAAAGTGTCTGTTTTTTAGAAAGCAATGTTTTGTGTTGAGGTTTCTTGAATTCCACAGCAGAGTGGAAGGAATATGAGAGGTCCTGTCATATCCCTTTGCCATGATGTGGAGATGCCGGCGTTGGACTGGGGTAAGCACAGTAAGAAGTCTCTCAACGCCAGGTTAAAATCCCAACAGGTTTATTTGGCAGCACAAGCTTTCGGAGCACTGCCCCTTCATCAGGTGAGTGGGAGTTGTGTTCACAAACAGGGCATATATAGACACAAACTCAATTTACAAGATAATGGTTGGAATGCGAGTTTTTACAGGTAATCAAGTCTTAAAGGTACAGACAATGTGAGTGGAGAGAGGGCCAATCATGTCACACTATGTCACCCCCTCGACTTGCCTGGGCTTGCAAAATCTCACTAACTGTCCTGGCTGGAGACAATACACATCTCTTTAACTTGTGCTTGGCTCTCTCTCCACTCACATTGTTTGTACCTTTAAGACTTGATTACCCGTAAAGACTCGCATTCCAACCATTATCTTGTAAATTGAGTTTGTGTCTGTATATGACCTGTTTGTGAACACAACTCCCACTCACCTGATGAAGGGGCAGTGCTCCGAAAGTTTGTGCTGCCAAATAAACCTGTTGGACTTTAACCTGGTGTTGTGAGACTTCTTACTGCATATACCTTTGCTACTGCAACAGCGGGTTTGCCTTGTGGTAACATTACTGGAATGTTGATGTTAAATATAAGGGAATGTTGCCAAGAGGGTGTTTGCCTGTGTGTCTAACCAAATCAGGCTCTTTTGAGGGATGTACCATGAAGCAAATTTTAATCATGCAAATGTAGTCTTGTGTGCTGAAGTTTTAGTTTATTTTGTTAATAAGTATTTTAATCTAATGATTATAATCCCGAAATTGTGGTTTCTGAATTCACTAGATTATTTTTCTCATTGTCAGAATACAAAAAAAGGGTTGTGATACATGGGCCGAGTTTCCTTTGGGATTTGCTTTGCCCAGCAGTTAACATCTGCTGGATCATAACACATGGCGTATGATGAGGCAGTTATTTTTAGAAAATCTGCAGTTTACTCAGTCAGGACGTTATTTTAGCCCGTTAATCTGATGTCTAACACTGACGTGAAACAGTAAGAACAGAAGAACCTTTGGACATAGGAGCAGGCCATTTGCCATTTAATAGATCATGGCTGATCTGATTGTGGCCTGAACTCCACTCTCCTGCCTGCCCTTGATGTCTTTGTAGGCAAATATCAGGTGATAGGAAAAGAAGCAAATACAGAAAATGCTGGAAAAGCTCAGCAGGACTTACAGCACCTGTGGAGAGAGAACAGAGCTAGCGTCCCGAGTCTGGATAACCTTTCACCAAAGTTGAAGACAATTGAAAATAGAGTGGTATTTATGAAATATTAGATATTGATACAAACAACTGGGAAACTGTCGTCAACGGCCATGACCCTGGAATGGGTTTTGGAAAAGGTGAGCAGAAATGGAAAGCTCAGCTGGCCAAAAAGAGAACCCAGAGAAACCCGGAGGCGAGCAAATCCTGCACCTACTCAGCCCATTGTCTTCATTTGCAGCAAATACAGCAAGGACTACCATGCCAAGTGAGGCCCTTGAGCCAACCAGGCGATGTTTACCTCCAAGGCGCACATGATCTTTTGAAGACTGCTGAAGACGTGGGGCTGTGAAATCTGTAGAATTTATTTACAGAGGTGTGCCGTCACGTCCTATTGTAAGCCTTGTTCTCTCGGCGTGTTTGGGGGCTGCAGCGTGGATGAACAAACTGATCTTGGTGCCATGGTGCAGGAAGCCATTCAGGTTGTGGAAGCAAAAAGGAATGTGATGGTAGTGGGGGCGATATAGTGAGCGGGATTGACACTGTTCTCTGCAGCAAAGAGTGTGAGTTCAGGTGGCTGTGTTTCCTGCCTGTTGCCAGGATTCAGGGCATATGCTCAGGGTTGCAGAGGAGCTTGCAGTGGGAGGGGGTGATCCAGTTGTCGTGGTTCATGTAGGTACCAATGACTTGGGCAGAGCGAGGAAAGAGATTCTCCACAGAGAGTAGGAGGAGCTGGGCACCAAGTTGAAGAGCAGGACCTCAGAGGTTATAATCTCTGAATCATGACCTGAATCACGTGCAAATTAGTATAGGTTACATAAAATTTGAAAGGTGAATATGTGGCTCAAAGACTGGAGAGGGAGAAGTGAGTTCTGGTTTGTGGGTCACTGGCACCAGTACTGGAGAAAGTGGAGGCAGGTCTCAATGGGATGGTCTACACCAGAACCATGCTGGGACCAGTGTTCTGGTGAACCACATAACCAGGGAAATAGAGAGGGTTTCAAACTAAATAGTGGGGGCAAGGGATCAGATGTAGAAAGATGTGGTATATCCAAGAGTAGAGATCAGAGGAGAGGAAAATAGTAATGGGGAAAAGAGGATTGGAGAATGGCAGGAAGGGAGAGAGAGAAAAAAACTAAGAATGCACAAAGAATCAAGACTAGATGTTACAAATAACGCAAAAAGACTAAACTAAAGGCTCTGTTCGAATGTGCATAGCATTCATAACAAAGTGCACAAATTGAGAGCACACATTGAAATAAATACAGTCAGGAAGAAGTTGTCCTAGAAATTCCCAACATTGACTCTGGACCCCATGAAGTCTCATGGCACCAGGTCAAACATGGGTAAGGAAGCCTCCTGCTGATTACCACGTACTGACCCCCCTCAGCTGATGAATCCGTACTCTTCCATGTTGAACACTACTTGGAGGAAGTACTGAGAATGGCAAGGACGCAGAATGTACTCTGGGTGGGGGACTTCAATGTCCAGATAGAGCTGGCCTCGTGCTAAAGGACATAGCTGCGAGAACCAACAAGAGGGAAAAAAATTCTTGATCTTATCCTCACGAACCTGCCTGCCGCAGATTCACCTCTCCATGACCGTATCAGTCCGAGTGACCACTGCACAGTCCTTGTGGAAACACAGCTCTCTCTTCAGGTTGAGGATACCCTTCATCCTGCTGTGTGACGCTACACTGTGCTAAATGAGATAGACTTTGAACAGATCTAACAACTCAAGATTGGGCATTCATGAGGCTCTGTGGGCCATCAGCAGCAGAATAATTGTACTCAACCGCAATCTGCAACTTCATGGCCCGGCATATCCCCCAATCTACCATTACCACCAAGCCAGGGGATCAACTCTAGAACCATAGAAAATTGCAGCTCAGAAACAGGCCTTTTGGCCCTTGTCTGTGCCGAACCATTTTTTGCCTAGTCCCACTGACCTGCACTTGGACCATATCCCTCCACACCCCTCTCATCCATGAACGCATCCAAGTTTTTCCTAAATGTTAAAACTTTATCCGGCAGCTCATTCCACACTCCCACCACTCTCTGCGTGAAGAAGCCCCCCTTAATATTCCCTTTAAACTTTTCTCCTTTCACCCTTAACCCATGCCCTCTGGTTTTTTTCTCCCCTAGCCTCAGCGGAAAAAGCCTGCTTGCATTCACTCTATCTATACCCATCAAAATCTTATACACCTCTATCAAATCTCCCCTCAATCTTCTACGCTCCAGGGAATAAAGTCCCAACCTATTCAATCTCTCTCTGTAACTCAGCTTCTCAAGTCCCGGCGACATCCTTGTGAACCTTCTCTGCACTCTTTCAACCTTATTTACATCCTTCCTGTAACTAGGTGACCAAAACTGTACACAATACTCCAAATTCGGCCTCACCAATGCCTTATATAACCTTACCATAACACTCCAACTTTTATACTCGATACTCCAATTTATAAAGGCCAATGTACCAAAGGCACTCTTCACGACCCTATCCACCTGTGACGTCACTTTTAGGGAATTCTGTACCTGTATTCCCAGATCCCTCTGTTCAACTGCACTCTTCAGAGTCCTACCATTTACCCTGTACGTTCTACTTTGGTTTGTCCTTCCAAAGTGCAATATCTCACACTTGTCTGCGTTAAATTCCATTTGCCATTTTTCAGCCCATTTTTCTAGTTGGTCCAAATCCCTCTGCAAGCTTTGAAAACCTTCCTCACTGTCCACTACACCTCCAATCTTTGTATCATCAGCAAACTTGCTGATCCAATTTACCACATTATCATCCAGATCATTGATATAGATGACAAACAACAATGGACCCAACACCGACCCCTGCGGCACACCACTAGTCACAGGCCTCCACTCAGAGAAGCAATCCTCCACAACCACTCTCTGACTTCTTCCATTGAGCCAGTGTCTAATTCAATTTACTATCTCCCCATGTATACCTAGCGACTGAACCTTCCTAACTAACCTCCCATGAGGGACCTTGTCAAAGGCCTTGCTGAAATCCAGGTAGACAACATCCACCGCCTTCCCTTCATCCACTTTCCTGGTAACCTCCTCGAAAAACTCTAATAGATTGGTCAAACATGACCTCCCACGCACAAAGCCATGTTGACTCTCCCTAATAAGTCCCTGTCTATCCAAATATTTGTAGATCCTATCCCTTCTCACACCTTCCAATAACTTGCCCACCACCGACGTCAAACGTACTGGCCTATAATTTCCCGGATTTCTTTTGGAACCTTTTTTAAACAACGGAACAACATGAGCCACCCTCCAATCATCCGGCACCTCCCCCGTGAATACTGACATTTTAAATATGTCTGCCAGGGCCCCTGCAAGTTCAACACTAGCTTCCCTCAAGGTCCGTGGGAATACCCTGTCCAGTCCTGGGGATTTATCCACTCCGATTTGCCTCAAGACAGCGAGCACCTCCTCCCCTTTAATCTGTAAAGGTTCCATGACCTCCCTACCTGTTTGCCCTATTTCCGTAGACTCCATGCCCGTTTCCTCAGTAAATATGGATGCAAAAAAACCATTTAGTATCTCCCCCATTTCTTTTGGTTCCATACACAGTCTACCACTCTGGTCTTCAAGAGGACCAATTTTATCCCTCACTATCCTTTTGCTCCTAACATACCTATAGAAGCTCTTTGGATTTTCCTTCACTCTGTCTGCCAAAGCAACCTCATGTCTTCTTTTAGCCCTCCTGATTTCCCTCTTAAGTAGCTTCTTGCACTTTTTATACTCCTCGATTACAAGCAGAAATGTAGAAAAAGTTCAGGGCTGTGGAAGAGGGGTGTCACATGATGTAATATTTGTACACAATATGGTGATTTTTGATTTAATATATTTTGAAATGTTATTTGTATATGCTTAATAAGGAGAGTGAAGGATCCTGTTAATGTTATGCAGGTGGGGTAACTGGGAATTCACTGGTACCACTTTAAATAGACTGAGAATGTGCTTTTGGGTTCGGAAGTGTATGCTTGTAATGTGTAACCATGTAAATAAATGCTTATAAAAACTCCAGTTCGATCTTCCACAACTTTTTTTTTCCTGAAATGTAACACCTCCCTCTGTTCTCACCTGGGCAACATTCACCCAAATGGTAAAATTTAACATGGGCAACATCACTGGAGGTGCGTTGGTATTTCTAAATTTAAATGCGTGTACTGAAAATGAACCAGGTTCAATTGAAGAAATCAAAAGGAAATCAGAGTGAAATTGAAGAATGTGCAGGATTAGGGGGAGAAGGTGGGAGAATGGCACAAAGGGAATAGAGCATTCATAAAGGCAGTACAAGCATGATCGGCTGAAAGGCCACCTCCTGCACTGTATTTTGTAATATAGTTGTAACCAGGCATAATTTGAGGTGCGTTCTAAATGCTTGTTTTTATTTGTTGTTTCAGCTGTAATACTTCCAACAATCTGGGCATATCTTCAGACGCTTGATGCAGAACCTTATTTTCTGGGTCTGGGGCTCTCTGCGTTCAGTTTTAGTGGGCTGATTGCAAGCCCCATCTTTGGACATGTTTCAGATAAAACACAAAGGACAAAGGCCATCATATTATTTGCTAATTTATTTGAGATTGCAGGTAAGTTAACTCTTCCCATCCTTTTTATCCATTGACAGATGTATTAATAATTACAGTGGCTGTTCGGAAGCAGAGAACAATTCTGGGTAGGATAATGGAGGGGGAGACTAAAGTGCATTGATTGAATAAAGGTAGCAGAGACTTGTGCAGTATTTCACCAGATATTTTAAATGTTTTGCTTCTTTGGTATCCTGGTACCAAAGAAAAGCCAGGCAGCATGCCTTAATGACTATCGTACAGTGGCACTGACATCCATCATTATAAAGTGCTTTGAAAGGTTAGTCACAGCACGAATCAATTCCGACCTCCCAGCTTGCCTGGATCCACTACAGTTTGCCTATCACCGCAACAAGTCCATAGCAGACACCATCTCCCAAGCCCTACACTCAAGCCTGGAACACCTAGATAACATAGACACTTATGCCAGACTCCTATTTATTACAACTTAGCCTTCAAAACCATTATCCCTACGAAACTCATCTCCAAACTCTGTGGCCTGGGCTCGGCTCCTCCCTTTCCCTAGACTTCCTAACGCACAGACCGCAATCAGTAAGGATAGGCAAAACACCTCCTCCACGATCATCCTCAACACTGATGCCCCACAAGGCTGTGTCCTCAGCCCCTTACTACATTCCTTATGCACCTATGACTGTGTTGCCAAATTCCCCACCAACTCGATTTTCAAGTTTGCTGATGACACCACCATAGTGGGTCGGATCTCAAACAATGACGAGGCGGTGTACAGGAAAGAGAGAATCTGGTGAACTAGTGTGATGACAATAATCTCTCCCTCAATGTCAACAAAACAAAGGAGACAGTCGTCGACTTCAAGGAGTGTAGTGGAGGACATGCCCCTGTCTATATCAATGGGGACGAAGTATAAATAGTCGAGAGCTTCAAGTTTATATGTGTCTAGAGAACCAACAACCTGTCCTGGTCCCTCCATGCCACGCTATAGATAAGAAAGCCTACCAATGCCTCTACTTTCTCAGGAGACTAAGGAAATTTGGCATGTCCACTACGACTCTCTCCAACTTAGATTTGATTTGATGTTTTTGATTTGAATTTGATTTGATTTATTATTGTCACATGAATTAGAATGCAGTGAAAAGTATTATTTCTTGCATGCTATACAGACAAAGCCTACCGTTCGCAGAGAAGGAAAAGAGTGCAAAATGTAGTGTCGTAGCTAGGGTGTAGAGAAAGATCAACTTAGTATGAAGTAGGTCCATTCAAAAGTCTGACAGCAGCAGGGAAGAAGCTGTTCATGAGTCGGTTGGTATGTGACCTCAGACTTTTGTATCTTTTTCCTGACGGAAGAAGGTAGAAGAGAGAATGTTCGGGGTGTGTGGGGTCCTTAATTATGCTGGCTGCTTTTCCGAGTCAGCCGGGAAGTGTAGACAGAGTCAATGGATGGGAGGCTGGTTTATGTGATGGATTGGGCTTCATTCACGACCCTTTGTAGTTTCTTGCTGTCTTGGGCAGAGCAGGAGCCATGCCAAGCTGATACAACCAGAAAGAATGCTTTCTATGGTGCATCTGTAAGAGTTGGTGAGAGTCATAGCTGACGTGCCAAATTTTCTTAGTCTTCCTGAGAAAGTAGAGGTGTTGGTGGGCTTTCTTAACTATAGTGTTGGCACGAGGGGATCTGGACACTTAAAAACCTGAAGCTCTCTTTACGTCTTTACCCCACGCATCCCGGCCATAATCTCTTCCACCTTCTTCCATCGGGAAAAAGATACAAAAGTCTGAGTGCACGTATCAACCGGCTCAAGAACAGCTTCTTCCCTGCTACCATCAGACTTTTGAATGGACCTACCTTGCATTAAGTTGATTTTTCTCTACACCCTAGCTATGACTGTAACACTACATTCTGCACTCTCTCCTTCTCTATGTGCGGTATGCTTTGTATAGTGCGCAAGAAACAATCCTTTTCACAATATACTAGTACATGTGACAAATCAAATTTTATCCCATCTCTAACCAATTAGTGCACCAGTAACTTGTAGAACGGATATTTCATACTGTATCAGTTGTAATGTTCAAAAAGTACACAATAGAAAACTTAAAGATGTGGAATTGCTGGGGAAGAAGGAAAATCAGATCAAGTGGCTGATTTTTAACACATGGGTGGGTTGGGGTCAGGTCATATGCTCACATTACACTTCCAGATTTTCTATGGCGGGAATTTAAATATTTTAATGAAGCTTGCAGCCTCTTTCTTCAATGTGTTTTGGAGGTTTACACTGGGTGTCTGGGTTTAGCAGGTCTCAGGAAACCCGACAGCTGAAGTGATTTGAGCGCAGCTTCGGGGAATAGTAAATGTTTTCATAGTACTGCTTGTGGAACAGGAGGAATAGGAGTGCTACTCTGGTCCCAAGCTCCTTCCCCTCAATCAGACCCCCGTCCTTCTCCAGACAGTGGCCCTTGGGATGGGGAGCTCCTCATGATTGTGGATCAGGCCTATTGGTTCTGTGACCTGCTTTGGAGTGTTCCCTGCGTGACTGAAGGCACTCTTGTCAATCAAGATGATATCCAGGCAGGGAAACACATTGGAGCCAACGGGGACATACTTGAGTCCGTAGTTTAAAGTTTATTTATTTATTAGTCACAAGTGGGCTTACATTAACACTGCAATGAAGTTACTGTGAAAATCCCCTGTGTCACCACACTCCGGTGCCTGTTCGGGTACACTGAGGGAAAATTTAGCACCTAACCAGCCCGTCTTCCTGACTGTGGGAGGAAACTGGAGCACCCGGAGGAAACCCATGCAGATACAGGGAGAACGTGCAAACTTCACACAGACAGTGACCCAAACCGGGAATCGAACCTGGGTCTATGGGGATATCGGAATTTGAAACAACTTCTGCCCAAATAGCCTGTTGTTGAATCCAGGCTTTTTGATACTGATGAAAGATCATCCATGTGAATCGTTTGCTCAGTTTCCCTCTCCATGAATGCTGCCAGACATGTTGAGTATTTCCAATATTTTCTGTTTTGATTTATACCAAAAATGTACGTAGGGTCAGTTAATAACTGAAAGAGAATGACTTGTCAACAATTAAGGTTGATGCCCTTCAATGGAACAGACATAGTATAGTGTGACCTGATGCTGACAGTGTGAAACAATCCCATTTTAAAAAAATCTGTCATTTTGGCTTTCCAAAGCTGACTTACCTTGTGTGTACCTGTAGTATTTTCTTACCTTTCTATGAAGAGTAATTTGATGAATTGTAACAAAGACAAAATATTATGGAATTAATTAATCAACTTTTGTTTTTAGGAAACTTTATGTACTTCATGGGATATTCAAAATGGTTACTACTTGGTAGTCGGCTAGTAGCAGGTAAGCTGAATTATCACAGCTGTATTATTGTCGAGAAAAACTTTCTTTCACCTTTCTTCACTATCTTGATTTGTTTTATTAGATATAGGGTCACTATTATATAAAAGCAATTTCAATGTCATTGTGAAGTGAGTAAAATTTGAGATTCTGCATACAGATTTATTTGAAGTAAGTTAGTGATGTATGTCTTCATCTCTTACATCTCTTACCATTTTTTGTAAAGTGAAGTATATTATTGCAATATCATTAATTTGGAAGGAAAATGATAAAACACTGTCATGTTTAAGAAAGTAGATAGAAAATGCACAGATCACAGGATCCACTTACTATAAAATAATTAATTTGGAAATGTGTATAATGTTGACTCTTTACATCTGCCATATCTGGATGTAGTGAACTTGATAAACAATAACTACAGAGAGTTCCTCTAGCAATACTGGGTCATTTTTAATTACAAAATTGTTTCAAGAAGAAATTCTACATAATTACGCAGGGAAGGTACTTTATAAGATAACAGTCAAACAACTGAATGTAATGTCCATATTGTCATTGGGGATGTCCTTTTGGAGGCACCTCCTGGATCTTCTCATTTTTTGGAGACAATACCCTTTACGATGGTATTGTGAAAGTTACACATGAGCACTCGAATTAGGAGCAGGCATAGTCTGCTTGACCCTTCGAGCCTCCTCCACCATTTAGCAAGATCTTGCTTGATCTGATTGTGACCTCAACTCCACATCCCCACCTACCCCAATAACCTTTCACCCCCTTGCTTTTCAAGAATCTATCTCACGCTGCCTTAAAAATATTCAAAGACTCTACTTCCACCACCTTTTGAGGAACAAGAGTTCAAAGACCTCCACAGAAAAAAAAAGTTCTCCTTACGTTTTAAATGGGCGATCCATTTTTTAAACACTGACCCCTAGTTCGAGATTCTCCCACAAGAGGAAACATCCTTTCCACATCCACCCTTCAGGATCAAAGGTTTCAATCAAGTCACTTCTTACTCTTTTGAACTCCAGTGGATACAAGCTTACCCTGTCCAACCTTTCCTCACAAGACAACCCACCCATTCATTGTATTATTGTAATAAACATTCCCTGAATTGCTTCAATGCATTTACATCCTTCCTTAAATATGAAGACCAATACTGTAAGCAGTGCCCCTGATGTGGTCTCACCAATGCCCTGTATAACTGAAGCAAAACCTCTACTTTTGTATTCAATTCCCCTCGCAATAAACGATAACATTCTAATACCTTCCTAATAACTTGCTGTACCAGCATTCCAACCTCTTGTGATTCATGCACCAGGACACGCAAACACCTCTTCATCTCAGAACTCTGCAATCCCTCACCATTTGGATAATCCGCTTTTTTATTCTTCCTGCACACCCCCTGCCCTCGACGACCCGGGGGCCTCAGTGACCTCTGGTCCTATCCGTGACACCATCACATCAAGGCCCCCTTGATGGGGACCGTAGATGGTCCTTGCCGGTGAGGACCTTCACCAGCAAGACCGTTAAGGCAAGTGACCTTGGAGGATTGCATCCCAGGCTCACTAATTCTATTTAAATTCTTATTTGAATATTTAAACCAGACTCGCGCCCTTCCTGAGGTGAGAAACCAGGCGTGCACTTGATTTTGCACCTCTGGCGTGATCTTATCAGCTCACCGTGCCTATTGACCAGTGTGACGAGCTGGTAAGATTGTCCCTGCTGAGTTTGTCAGTGTTAAATAGAAGAATGAAAGGAGAAGGCTGGGCTGATCCAGATCCTTAAGAATATGAAGAAGTTCAACGTGGAGAAATGGTTTATCACAATTTCATTAATAACAATAATAATAATAATAACCGGGTGCTCCGGTTTCCTCCCACAGTCCAAAGATGTGCGGGTTAGGTTGATTGGCCATGCTAAAAATTGCTCCTTCGAGTCCTGAGATGCGTAGGTTAGAGGGATTAGCAGGTAAATATGTAGGGATATGGGGGTAGGGCTTGGGTGGGATTGTGGTCGGTGCAGACTCGATGGGCCAAATGGCCTCTTTCTGCACTGTAGGGTTTCTATGATTTCTATAATGAAGGGCCATGGAATAATATTTAATAGGGAAAATAATGAACAGATCGCATTTTTAAATATTTCACAAAATAGTTGATGAATGAGCAGTTCACCCCAAGCAGTGAGGCAATTGAAACTGCTAATCTCAGTAATTTTGAAAGGGTGTTGAAAGACAATTTGCAGTAGGATATGGGTCGTAAACTGTGCAATTGGTTGCTGAACTCCAGCAATCCAGACGGATTGAAAGGAGGTCTTTACTGGTCTTGCACATGTCTATATTGATAATGGTATACCGAATAGAATCAAATTGTTTTGGTCCACCATTCAAGTTTGTGTAGTCTTGTTCTTCAAAGGAGCAATCAGGTTTATTACCACAATTCTGCTTGCTTTCCATGTCCTTCAGCATTTCTCTTCAACAAACTATCTGATTCTCTTTTAAAACAGTCCAAAGGTCTGCTTTAGCAGTAGGTTGTGAAAGAGGATTTGGAATTCAGAACCTTTATGTAAATGATTTTTTTCCTGACCGTGCTCTTTTTCTTTCTTCAGTAGAAGAAATCGTGTAATTGCTGTTCACGGGCAAAATAAAGCACCCTAACTTTTCAAGCCAAAATAAAAGTAATCTTCACTGTGAAATGCTGTCAATGTCAAATAACTGTGCAAAAGACTGATTGTTGATGTCTGCCACTCATAATTTCTTATCTCTATTTGGCAAGACTCATTCACTTATTAAAGGTTGGCTGCAGAAAATTGTGCTTTAACTATCTTGCTAATCTCCTGAAAAAACGTATAATTTCTTTACAGGTATAGGTACAGGAGCTGGTGCATGCATTTTTGGATACCTTACTCGTTCTACCACAACAGAGGAACGGGCTACAGTATTTGCTGTTGTCATGGCTGCACGACAGGCTGGGCTGCTGATTGGTAAGTGTTAATGGTTAGTGGTAATGCAAAGCTATGGAATGCCTTGTACCTATACATATATAAACATATGAATTAGGTGCAGCAGTAGTCTACTCGGTCTCTGTATCCTGCTCCACAATTCAATAAGATCATGGCTGATCTGATTTAAACCTCAACCTCTCATTCCTGCCTGCCCCCCGCCCCCCCCCCCCCATAACCTTTCACCCCCTTGTTTATTAAGTATCTATCTAGTACCATTTCAATGACAATGTTGAGCTGCCTTAATCAGAGACACAAGTAATGAGTGAACTATTTCAGTGGTCTTGCTACATGAGTGGAATTCGCCCAAAATAAAAAGTGTCATAACGGCAAGAATAATGGAGTGATCCATGCCGGTTTCTCAGGCAGGCTCCACACCACAGTTCTCCCTTAGTCATGTTTTTGGACAGTTGGAAATTTCGCGCCAGTACTGGAGAAGGTGGCAGGACCTAAATATGCCACTGTGTCCGGCTTCAAAGTGCTCAGGCGCCGTTTCGCAAGGCGTCCCGATCGCACAGTGCAATGTATGTTTCCCCAACCCAACGCAAGTCATTGGCATCGGGTCCTCCCTCCCAATGGGTCAACATTCCTGACCCTTGATATGTCCCCTGACATGATCTACCTCTGCATGACTCCCTCTGCATACCTCCCCACCATATTCCCCACTCAGGCTCCACTTCTCTGGCACTAGCACATTGGCGGTGCCCAAATGGCACAGCCAGTGTCTGGTGGGCTCCGGAGTGCCCGATGGGCACTGTCAAGCCATGCCCTCGACCATCCGGGGTCTTCAATGGTCTCCGAGAACCCCCCCCCCCCGACATTACCATTGTGTCAGGTCTCCAGTGGTGTAGACCAGTTGTAATTCTCACCGTTATCGCGTTGCGCTCGAAGGTCGGAGACTTCCGTGTGTTGGGGTTTGAACAGCCTATGCATATTTAAAGGCTCATTTCTGAGCGCGATCCAGTTCACACCATTGGAAAGGGTTGGGAGACTTGCAAACTGTTTGGCGCTGGGCGCGAAACCGATTTTTAAGCCAGCGCACTATTCTCCAGGATCGGCGCGACCTGCGTCAGGCGCGGCAAGGTTGGAAGAATCACCCCCCCATATTTATCCAGGTCTTAGATGTGCACCCTTCTCCAATAGAGTGCAGTTTTGATACTTTTGTCATAGTTAGTTATGCTCCACAGTCAAAATGGCTAAAAATGTACTTTGAAAAATCATTTTTTGAACTACAAAGTCAACTGTACAATTCATGATTCAGCGTTATTTTAATCAAACCTTTGAATTAGTACGGCAGAAACAAGCATTATTTGAATTACCTGAGTACCAAGGAGGATTTAAATAAAAACACCTGATACACATTGCAATGTAATACGGTGGAGCAACAAGCAAGATCAAATGACTGTCAATTAACTGATTCGAGCAACTTATTTAGCATCTATCTGAGTGCAGTATCTTGGAACCACTACCAGATGGCACTATAGTTCTATTTACTGGGGCACAGCCAAAATCTCAGTAAAGAATAAATAATTAATACTAATTAAAGGATGCGATATCCTTTCAAAAGAAGCTAACATTATTAATGAATCAGTAATCTTCCAACTCTCCCTAATTGAATGGCACTCATCGCTCTGCTGGATCGTTGTCTGCCATTTGAACAAAAGCATATAATCCACCTTGGCTATACCTGAGCTTTCTTCTCTTTAAATTCACTCCATTGCTCTGTTACAGTTTTGCTTGACAATTTTTGATCCCAATTTATCTGGGTCAGATCTGTTCTCACCCAGTTGAAGTCGTGCATACGCCAGTTAAATATTTCAAACACTGGATTGCTCCTTGTCCTTTTCCATAGCTAACCTAAACCTTTGATCACTGTCCTGTAAATGTTCCCCTACTGATACTTGATCCATCGGTTACCCTCAACTGGATCTAGTAATGCCTCGTCCAGCCGGAGAAGTAACTGATCTATTCATCTGAGTCCACTTCTCTCCTTGCCCTTTACACAATTGCTACCCAAGTTTATATTAAGACAATTAAAATCCTTAGTTATAACTAGTGGCACTTGCTCAGTAATAACTTGCTCATGGATGCTCAGTTTGAGTTCTGCCGGAGCCACTCAGCTGCTAATCTCGTTACAGCCTTGGTTCAAACATGGACAAAAGAGCTGAACTTTAGAGGTGAGGTGAGAGTAACTGTCCTTGGCATCAAGGCAGCATTTGTGAGTTTGGCATCTTGGAGCGCAGGCAAAACTGGAGTCAATGAAAATTGAGGGGAAAACTCTCTGCTGGTTTGAGTCATACCTAGTAAAAAGGAAGATAGTTGTGATTATAGGAGGCCAGTTAATTAAGCCCCATAACATCACTGCAGGAGTTCCTCAGGGCAGTGTCCTAGGCCCAACACATACAGCTGCTTCAACGACGACCTTCTCTCCAACATAAGGTGATATATGGGACTGCCCACTGTAATGTTCAACACCATTCACAACTTTTCAGATAATGAAGTGGTCCATACCTGCATGATGTGGGATTTGGAGGTCAATCATCTTAGCTACAGGACATCACTGCAGGAGTTCCTCAGGGGATTGTCCTCTGCCTAACCATTTCAGCTACGTCATCAATTACCTTCCTTCCATCATAAGGTCAGAAGTGGGGATGTTTGCTGATTGCACAATCATCAGCGAACATCCCCACAATGTTTAGCACCATTCAAGACTCCTCAGGTACAGAAGCAGTAATTGCAGCAAGACCTGGACAATATCCAGGCTTGGGCTGACAAGTGGCAAGTAACATTTGCCCACACAAGTGCCAAGCATTGACCATCTCTAACAAAAGAGAATCTAACCATTGCCCCTAGACATTCAATGGCATTACCATCACTGAATCCCCCACTGTCAACATCCTGGATGTTACCATTTACAAGAAACTGAACTGGACCAGCCATATAAATACTGTGGCTACAAGAACAGGTCAGAGGCTAGGTATCCTGCAGTGAGTAACTCTCCTCCTGATGCCCCAAAGCCTGTCCACAATCTATAAGGGACAAGTCAGGAACATGATATAATATTCTCCCCTTGCTTGGATGGGTGCAGCTCCAACAACATTCAAGAAGCTTGACACCATCCAGGACAAAACAGCCCGCTTGATTTCTACCTTTCACAAACACTCACTCCCTCCACAACCGATGCACGGTAGCACCAGTGTGTAACATCTACAAGTTGCACTCCAAGAACTCAGCAACGCTCCTTAGAGAGCACCTTCAAACCCAATGCTATCTAGACCCAAATGCAGCAGATACATGGGAACACCATCACCTGGAAATTCCCCTCCCAGCTGCTCACCATCCAGACTTGGAAATATATCGCTGTTCCTTCACTGTTGTTCGGTTAAAATCCTGGAAATCCCTCTCTGACTGTTGTGGCTGTACCTACACAATATAGATGGCAGCAGTTCAAGAAGGCAGCTCACCACCATCTTCTCGAGCGCAATTGGGGATGGGCAATTAATGTTGGCCTAGCCAGCGAAGCCCACATTCCTTGAATGATTAAAAAAAGTATAATTCTTGCATCTATCTACCATTTGATTGCAAATTTGATCCCTTTTATCTTTCCTGCTGGAAGCCTATAGAATACCTACTCGAGTTTGTCTATTGTTTCTTGGCTCAAACAAAATAGGTTTAGAGCTTGAACATCCTGTTCCTCCAGCACTATAACAGTTTCCGTAACCAGTGCTACTACCCCTCTTCCTTTCTTTACTGATCACATTGTAGCCAGTAATACTTCGTACCCACTCCTGTCCCTTGTTTTTTGAGCCTTGCCTCTATTATCTCCATGACATTATAGCATGATACTTTAAACTCAGGACAGCATTTTTCCATCTTCCAAACCTGGTCACCTATAGGGTAAGAATTGATGCTTTAATTTTGATTGAACGTTCTGCAGTTTGTTTTTTCTCTCCGACCCAGAATGTGTTTCCTGGTCCCACATGTCCACTGTTCTTGCATTCACTTTGTTCTGTCTCTGTCGTCTCCTTTTTTGATCATGGTCATGCCTGGGCTATCTTTTTCTTAGAATCATCATTATAGTACTGAAGGAGGCCATGTAGTTTGTCACTTCTGTAGAAGACTTGCATTGCTTGGTGCTGATAGTGGATAACACCAACTGAAAATAGTGGTTAAATTCTAAATTATTTCGATCATCTTTCAGAACTAATCTTGAATGTAATAATTTGCATATGTTAAAATTTATTTTTTCCTTGATTGATTTTGTTTAAAAATTGGGTAGTAATTCCTTAAGAAAATGAAACGTGTTACTTGAAACTAACTTGTTTCAGTATGAGCTTAATGGAAACATAAGAAATAGGACTAGTAGACCATTCAGCCCCTCAAGCCTGCTCTGCTATTCAGTCTAATTATGGCTGATCTTCTGCCTCAACTCCACTTTCCTGACTGCTCCCAATAACCCTTGATTCCCAAAAATCTGTCCATCGCAGCTTTGATGGAACATGCGCAACCTTCTAGGGTAGGGAATTCCAAAGATCCACATTTCTGAGTGCAAAACTTTCTCATCTCTTTATATCTTGTGCTCAGTAATGATACTTCTGCCTCCAGTGGGCATTTTTAAATCTTCAGCACTGTTCATGACTGCTCCACCAATTTTTAAAAATTAGCTAGAATTTTTAATGTGTCTCCTTTAGGACCAGGATTTAACCTGTTCCTGAGACTTTGCAACTTCAACCTAGGACCATTTAAAGTGAATAAATACACATCACCTGGGGTAAGAATTGCTTTGTTCATCTTTTAAACTTTTACTTTGTGAATTCATGTAGAATTAAGAATAATTATAATTAGTGGCTTATTTTTAATTGTTATGATCTGGCACATGCTAATAAGTGCTGTGTATACCAAATCCCAAAGGGAAACTTAGCAAGTTATCGCAGCTCTTTTCTTTTTGTAATTTGCTACGAGAAGATACGTCTACTAAAGTCAGAAGCCACAAATTCCCGTAACACTTCTGGAGATTTTAAACATTAAATTAAAATAATAATTTTATTCACGGTAGCACAGTGGTTAGCACTGCTGCTTCACAGCTCCAGGGGCCTGGGTTCGATTCCCGGCTTGGGTCACTGTCTGTGTGGAGTTTGCACATTCTCCTCGTGTCTGCGTGGGTTTCCTCCGGGTGCTCCGGTTTCCTCCCACAGTCCAAAGATGTGCGGGTTAGGTTGATTGTCCATGCTAAAATTGCCCCTTACTGTCCTGAGATGCGTAGGTTAGAGGGATTAGTGGGATTAGTGGGATTGTGGTCAGTGCAGACTTGATGGGCCGAATGGCCTGTTTCTGCATTGTAGGGTTTCTATGATTCTATGAAAACATTTATTAAGAAAAGAAAGTTTAAACACACAAGATTTCATTTGCACAGTTAAAATTATCCTTATAGAACATTATCCTTACTCCCCAAAAGATTCCTACTTGATTAGACTCGCACATAGACATCCCTTTAGGCAACCATTCCCTATAGCTACTTAATCTATTAAAATAAAATACAGCAATATTACCACAAGGAAACCCCATTGTTGCTTGAGGGGAGGTATATCACAGGACTTCTCTCTCTTTCCTACTCTGCTGTGGAAATTCCAAAAAACTTTAAAATGAAACCTTGCTTTCTGGAAAAACATACACTTTCTGGGCTGACTGTTCTACTTTGCTTCTTTTCACAGTTCTCTCTTGGCACACTCCAGGAGGTCTTACAAGGCCACTCCTAAATAGCTCTCTCATCTCTTCCTAAGTATGTTATTTTTCTCTTTTCCCATTGTCCATCTCCTTCTTTGAAATTCACCTTTCCCAGAATATAAAATCTTATGGTTTTCCTCATGCCACCACTTTTGGATAAAATAAAATGAATAACCTTGCCATATTCATTTATAATGTTATCCAAGTTGTAAACTCCTTCTTGCCTCCTATTGAAATTCAACAACTGAACACAACAAACCTTCTTTATCTCCTAATGCAAATTTCCACCCATGTTTTAGTTGCTTGAAGAACACCCAACTTCGCCAAATTCACTTCAGGTGCCTGCCTTTCACACCTAGCCCCTTTGATGTCCTCCGCTTTGTAGTCAGTCCCCAGCTTAATTAAATTGTACGTACACACACAGAAAGTCAGACACGCACATACACCCACACAGCCCCCACAAGCCTGCTTCACAGAACAGTACAATAAACCCCAAAAATATTAAAATAATAATATGGTCTTCACACCTCCAACCTCACAATAAGATGAGCGGTCATAATTCCAAAAAGACGGTTTCATTTTCTCAACCTATTTTTCATTACTTACTATGTTTATCTATACACACCAAACTGTTACACTATAGGCTACATACCAATCAGGGAAATATACACAAGCATTTTGTAAAAATAGTGTTCATTTCAGTCCATTTTCCAAATGCCCAAGCTTTTTTGAATTTTTGACAGTGCAGCAGCAATTAAATTTTCTCATCCAACCACATCATAGTTTGTAAATTAAGTGGTTGCAGTAATAAACTCTACCTGAACATTCTGGTTTTGTAACTTTTCCAGCCATTTCAAAGGATTGTGGTCAGTAGATATATTTGTCTTTGAAGCAGTACTTGCAACATAAATGTTTAAATGCTGCAAAGCTAGCACCAAATGTAGAGTTCCTTTCTCGATGAGTAAATATTTTTTCTGATGTACCTTAAGCATTTTAAACCCAAACATATATTGTAAATCTCAAAATATTTAATTTGAGTAAGTTTTTAGAAAAACCTGAATTGTCCTGATTTAGCACTCTGAATGTAGGACTACATCTGCGGGTTTTACAGTAAGGAGGAAAGTATTTTATTTTAATTAAGATGGCAGGCTCTTAACTGCTATACGAGCAGCTGTTGACAATGGAGTAGAGGGAGCAAGGAAGTGTAGTGTTAGAGGTGCATAGGGCATGAACCAGGACATAAGACAGAAGGAGATCACTAAAGTGGGGTAAGCTGAGGGCGCAGGCTATTTTTAACTCAGCAAGCTGGGGAATGGGAAGCCAGTCGAGTTTGCAGAGGGAGGGTTTGATGAAATTATTGTGGATGAGGACATGGACTGCGACATTTTCTGTAAGTTGTAGCTAATTCAGGGTGTCGAAGGGGAAAGCAAAGAGAAGCAACAAACTAAAATTTAGTGATGCTCTGGCTGCTGATGGATAAGTGAAACTAAGCGAGGGCAGTCCCACTGAAATGGCAACAGAGGATAGACTTTGGTGTGATCAGCTGTGCCAAGGAGTGCAGGGAAGGGTAAGGTAATACACCATGCTCAGAGTAATCGAAAATGCAATTTGTGCATTTGGTGAGGAAGCTAATCGCAGATGTAAAGAAAGGAAGATGTTCAAGATTGTATAAACATGTAACAATAAACAGTGATGTCTAGAAGTCTGAATATGTTGAGATACCAATTTTCCCTACAAGCTTTCAGCCTACTCTATTAAGATGACATGCTAATATGGTAAGTTGCAAGATAGTATTTGCATAGGCATTTTGCATGATAATTGTGCCAAAAGTTCAAAGATATTCAGACTTTGCACAGAAGTCTCTTTCACACACTAATGTGTTTTTGTTCATTTTGTTACAGTTGTTCATGTGTCTTATGTGGATCATTCTTCAAGTGATAATAATTTTTATGTATTATGACCTTCCATTGGTTCCCAAACGCAAATCTCAAAGAAGACTAATTTCAGCTGAGGAGGAGGAAGAACCTTTGGTTCATGATGATGATGGGAATTATGCAGCTGCAGAGAACAATCAGTATGGTAGCATTAATGAAGATGAAAAATTACGTGTTCCACCAATTAATGAAATGGATGGTGAAAATAGCACAGTAGATGACCATCAAAATATCCCTAATGGACACATTGATGAAGATTGCAAAACAAATGATAATCCATTCCACAATTTTAGTGCTACTAAAGGTGGGTATTAGCAAATTATTAGCTGGAACTCCTTTGTAAACTTCAGCTCCACCCAACTCATCTGTACAATTGTTTATCTTTTTGTATCAAAAAACTAATTTGTCGCAATATTTAACACAACTTAAACACCCTGGCTGTGATTCTCCCAAAAATTTCTAAGTTCCCAATGTGCAGGAAAATTGGAGTAAATCGCGCTGGCTTTTTTTTAGACTGATTTCCAGAATGAATCTCCATCACTGAGCATCAGAGTGTCCAAGCATGATTCACTCTGGAAATCAGGGGACGGATCTATTCCTGCTTGTGAGGCCGGCAACATATAGCACTGAACGGGCCACTGCGCATGCACTGATCAGTCAGCACAGAGATCGGGGTATGTGCAGTGACCCCACGCCCCCCACCCACCTATTGCCAGTCTCCAGATCGCTAGCCAGTCCAATTGCTGGCCAGGCCTACAACCCCTATTGTTGGGCTTCTGACACTCCATGCCCCTGGATCACTGGTCTCCCGGACCTCCCGTGGATTGTCCCAATGTCCCGACTCTTTCCCCCCCCCCCCACACATCCCACTGACCAACACCGATGTCCACCCGCCGCCCCCCCCCCCCCCCCCACCACCCTGGACAGCCCTAATCCTCTCTTCCCTCCTTCTCCCAATGCTACAATTGCAGAATGGCAGTGGGTCCCCCATCCTCTCTGGTCCTGCCCCCTTGTCAGTGCCCTGTGGGCAGTGCCACTTTGTCCCTTGGGTGGTGCCAGGCTGACACTGCCCAAGGGGCACACCCCCCTTACACCCGACCTCCTTGGGGGGCCCTCAATGTCCTCTTTTCCTTCCAGCGGGGTTAAGCCACCTGTTCCCTATTAGTGGGGAGCAGGAGTAAATCCCGCTTCAACTCCCGGTGGGTTGAAGGAGGGGGTGGGTGGGAGGCAGGTGGTTGGTGGGGGCGGGGGGGAAGGGGAGGCAGGGGGTGGGGGGGAGGGGAGGGGAGGCCGGGGGGAAGGGAGGTGGGGGGGTGAAGGGAGGGAGGGGTGGGGGGGGGGGGGGGGAAGGAGAGGCGTGGGGGGAGGGGAGGTGAGGAGGGTGGAGGATGGGAGGGGGATGGGGGGGGGGGGGGAAGGAGAAGCAGGTGGGGGGGGGGGGGGGGGGGGAGGGAGATGCTAGTGGGCCGGGAGACTTCAGTCTTGGGCCCACTAATCAGATGGAAATTGTGATTTCCATATTGTAATCAGCTGGCACGGAGCTGATTATGTTGAAAAACCTGGTTCCGGAGATGTGCGGAGGCCGTGACGCCCAGCGGGAAGCCCGCAAAACGGTCCCTGCTGATGTCTCCTGGCCTGCTGCACCACTGGAGCAGTGCAGCGGGCTGGGAGAATTGCTCCCCACCCCCCCCATGTTTGTTGAATATGATTTATTTCAGAAGTGGTTGTGCTGTGGATCATCATGTATTATGCTTTATGGGTTATCAGTTATGTCTTTTAAAAAGACGTGTGAGATTTTAATCAAATTCAAAAAAGGTCAGACTTTTCCTAGCCCCGGGATAGTAGGAAAATAATGAGCTCCTTGGTGTATTCTTGCCACCAGGGAGGTTTCCTAGGGGACAGGCCAGCATGGGGATTAGTTACTTGCTCAACGGAGATGGACAGCCAATCTGTATATTTAGGGCACCAATTTGAGGCTATTGAGCATGCTCACCAGCAGTGTGCTGGCAGTGGGGTGGCTTTTTAGAAGGCTTAACTTTTCCAAATGTTGCCACAATACACAGAGTGCAATAAGCGAAGATAGAATACTATTGCAGAGTAGACAAAGGATCATAGCATCATAGAATCCCTACAGTGCAGAAGGAGATCATTTGGCCCATCAATAATCGGAGACAACAATAATCCCACCCAGGCCCTTTCCCTGTAACCCCATGCTAATCCCTCTGACACGAAGGGGCAATTGTAAGACCATTCAACCGAACTCTCTCACCTTTGGACTGTGGGAGGAAACTGGAGCACCCGGAGGAAACCCACACAGACACGGGGAGAATGTGCAAACTCCACACAGACAGTCACCCAAAGCCATTATTGAACCCAGGTTCCTGACACTGTGAGGCAGCAGTGTGAGGCACCATTATGCCACCTTGAAGCCCTATCTTTAAAGTTTTATTTTTCATTCTCTTGCTTTCTTTCTTGTCTCTTTCTGCTTTTCTAATTTAGTTGGATTTGGCCTCTCTTGTCCTTTAAGTGCAAGTCTTATTCTCTTATCCTATAAATCATCTCATGTTAAAACTGTTCGTTGCCTATCAAGGTTATGATATTTCAAAATTAATTGCTTGGGTTCTCAATGCTTGTATTTTGGTGATTAGTTTACTATGTTCTTTGCTGGGCCTACACATGCGTGTTTGCATGGTATAAACAAGAGATAACAGTCACAGCACCTTCAATAAGTTATGGGCGGCAAAGAAATAATTAAATTTCCTTAGCCTGATTAGTCTTAAAGAGAAATGAATTAATTCTGTATTTGTTTTTATTTCCCTAGGTAGATTACATTAGCTATTTACAAATGTATATGCCTTCCTACAGATGAAAGACTAATACTGGTTGCAGCCAGAAACTTCAATTCTCCCTGTTGTTTGTTGATGATATAGAAAAAAACTGCAGAATTTATACTGGAAAGTGACTGGAGAAGCTAAAGAATTCCTGTGGTTTGATGTACTCCAAGAAACCTTTAGACTTCATAGTGCTTAATTTCTTTGTTTTTTTTTGTTTTCATTGATTATACGGTCCCTTGCTCTTGGACTTCATGTTTTTTGGCAGTTGCAATGTGCCACCTTGTGGACAAAAGGTTTTTACAATTGTATGATGCAAAAAATCTTCCCAGAACAAATAAATGGGAGAACATTTATTTTTATTTAGTTTTCCGTAAAATAAATCTGCCAGACATTTTGGTCTTCACATTGTGTTTTTTTTACCAGAAAGGTATATTATAATTATAAGTAAATTCTCAGGATATTTTCCTTGAAATTATCTCTTTTCAAATGAATATACTAGTACCCAATCACCTTATTTGTATGAATTAAGATTGCTGTCTGTAGACCAGATTAAGTAACAGATGTGATTTAGTAGTTAAGTATTAATTCTATCGCTATAAAATGTAGTGCCACAACGTTGTTGTTGAATTATGTAGCTGAGGTGTTCTAAAAGTAGCTATGACAATCAGTGTAGTGAAAATGAAAATTTACTGAATTTTCTCTTAACTCTTGCAGTTGTTTAAAACCCATGTATGATCAGTATGGTGTTGTTTTCCCATTTTAGAATACCTACGAGAGGAAGTTGTGGTTGTCCTTACTGCACAATTCATTACACTATTCAATCAGACTGCTTTAGAGGTATGTGAGTAGATTTAACCAGAACATCATTTTGAATAGCTAATTGTTTAGCTTAAGGTGATGTTTGCCATCTAAAGCTCTACTTAGCAGTTTAGGGGTTACTCTGCAGGTTCCTGGGTTGATTGCTTGAATAAAGTAGATGTAGTTCAATGATGGATAGTGGAGCTGTTGTTAAACTGAAATTTAATTCTCTGCACTTGTATTTATTAATTGCTTGAGATCAATCATGTTTACTTTTTCCTTAGAAATGATCAATTTTAATTTCATACAGCAAATTGATGTGTGAGTGGATATGCCTTTTTAAAAAAAAGCTAGTTCCTGTTGAGTTTGGTTGCTACTGATACATTTTTAAAAGAGCTTTACTCTTAGGAAGGGCAGTGTGGACTTCTTTCTAAGATACTTGCCCTGTCCCAAACATAATTTTAAGCATCCTCTAGGCATTCTAAAAATAAAGTTTTTAGGTTGGTTCTGGGAAAATCATGCATCTGATGCATTCATGGAAATATTATCACCATATATTAGATTAACACTGTTATAGTGCTGTCCTAATCTTGCATCATATAAAATCCCATTGTGTCACTTAAATTATATTCTCTGCTCCTTGTGGTACTGTGGTAACCAATATGAAGTTGACATTTTCTTGGAAGCAGGAGGTCAGTCGTTGAGAGAAATCATACCTTTTTATTGTTTTGAGATCGTTGATCTCGAATTAATAGCCTAACATATAGCTTTTGTAGGAATGCAAAATCTTTGCATGGTTATATTATGACTATTATCAACACTGCTCCTGCCTTTTACACAGCATCATCAACCACCTCAGTTTAAACTCTGAGATTATTGCTCTACCACTCCTTTTTTGCCAGTCTTTGCTCCCAGTATAGTTAATGACCACCATTGCACGACGATATTGATACCGAATGGCTAATTATTCACTGCATTGTTATCCAAAACGTTTTAAATATAATTATGGTAAGTACCGTAGCAATTGAAATGACATACTGTTAATTTCTATGTACAATTATTTGAGTTTTTTTAATAATGGTGTTTGAAGTTTTATGAATGTTTTCTGCCTTGCCTTATGAAATAAAATATGTTCAATGTATTTGTTAATATGCTGATCTTTCATTTCAGACAATGGTTACTCCTATTACACAAAAGTATTTTAACTTTGGAGAATTGGAGAACAGTTTGATGTACTGTATGTGTGGTGTAGAGGTAAGTAAAAATTGTAATTCAGAATCATGATGAAGTACTGTAGATTTTGCCTTTACCAATCGATCATCTGTAGCGATTCCAATAGTGTAGATTTTGATTGACCTGGTTCGAGAGAGAGGCAAAATGGTTCCTTGGAAGGGTTGGTCTTGTACCATACCTGGCAAGACTCTGCCAAACAGAACATTTATTAACCTTACAAGCAATTGATTTAAACATGCAGTGAGAATCCTACCTCCCCAGATTCTGAAATCAGGAGTTGCACTATAAATGCTGCCTTGAATGCAACTTTGTCTACAAGAATTCAAAGACTGAAAACTTGTAATGTGTAGCATTTTTTAATCTTAAAAAATCTATCCAATAATTCAGATGAGGCAACATAGGTGAGACAGCAAAATGAGACTTGAGTATTTGAACAATATTTGGATGATATTACCTTCGAATTAAGCAACTTTGAATTAAGGTTAGACAATTTTATAAAGTTTGGTAGTGACAGGTATGTATGTCACAAATTTTGTGGATCATATCTGAATTTGGGCTAAGTTCCCATTATTGTCTACTCGTTGTTTGGAATTCTACTCTATAGGATGCTTGATTTCAATGGTGGGGAAAAAGGAAATTAAATTAATTTTGAAATTCAGATATTGTCTATTTGTGGAATTTAATATTAGATTCTATAATCATTTTCAAATTCTTTCTGGTGTAAACATTTTAATTTTCTGTTTTATAGGTCATAGTTGGATTCTTTCTTGTGAGGTGGCTAAGCACGAGGTTTACCGATCGAGTAATCCTGGCAGCGGGCCTTGTCATTTGCAACATTTCTTGTATTTGGTGTTTAATTTTCCTGGCAAACCCAAAAGGTAAGAATTCTGTTGCTTGTGTATCTTATTTTGTCACTTGCCCATCATTAGGTTTTCTAGAATAAAACATTTCAAATGCAAAGTATAATTTCTGGTATATAAAGAAGTATTTTTTCTAAGATGCCCATTGCTGCTTCCAAGTAGGTTAAAAGTTTAATTCTTGGGTGATTGACAATTAGAAGCTATAGTATTTACATATGAATCAATTAATTTTGCATAGCCCTTACAATTGAAGTGAACTCAAACAAGATGAAATGAATGCTTCTGTTCTACGTGATGTTGAACAGGTAGGTCGCAGAATAAGCCTCAATGCTGTACCTGATGATTTTGCATGTATAATCATTTCAATTAATTAAAAATATCTAACCACTTTTGCTCTCGTTTTGATTTAAAACATCCCTGATGACAAGTGCTATTTATCAGTTTGACTGCCATAAAGCACAGTTGGTGAGCTTCATGATTGTATATTATGACTATATTCGAAGGTACATGTCTCCTGATGTGAATGGCAAGGCACTGCTTCAAATTTTCAGTGCCCTGTAACTCTATTATACAAATTAATCCATCCCTTGTAGTAGGTACAGGGTCTTTAGGACAGTGATCCCTGCCTGCTGTACTTTTGGCAGTGCAACTTCCAGACCCATGCTTTTACTCACAGGTCAGATTACTACCAACTCCAACTTCCCGCTTATTGTTTACAAGGTATTCCAAACTCCAGTAGGTAGCAACTTTATTGTGTCCAGTTATGCATGAGTTTATATTCACTTAAGTAGTTTTTAAAAATATGATCCTCTTGTCTTTTTCTTTTCAGGGAGTTTTGCCATTTTGCTATCAGAGTTTGTGGTAGGTGTGTTTCTCCAAATTCTGGGGTTGCCATTTGTTGCTGTTTCTCAAGTGTCTTTGTTTTCAAAAGTTACAGCTGAGAAAACACAAGGTTAGTTGGGTGTAGATTCACTCCCCCATACCCTCATTTTTTGTGATAAGAGTATGTATATTGGAATTAGGTTTCAATGTGTCCCATCTATTGAGTTTGTCATAACATTTTTAACGTGACTTTTTAGCTGCAGCATGTAGGGTTGGGACTTATGTTTTGAATTTTACATCATTTTTATTAAACAATTATTTCAAAAATCCTTTTTAAAAGCATTATCAAATGCACGTGTTTAAAGGTAATGACTTTAAGTGGGATTGGTAAGCTGCATGGTTGTTTTACTAATTAGACCAGGGAAAGATACATATGCCAGGCCTCACATAAAGATCATCACAAGTGGGGCTGTTCACTGATGTTTCCAGTGTGATCATCTCCATTCCCAACTCCTCTGCTAATGAAGTAACCCATGCCAGTTGACAACAGAACCTGGAAAATACCCAGACTTTGTCCAACATGCTAAGTAATATTTGTGGCACCTATAAAGAAATTTACAAATAAGAGAGAGTCTAATGACTCTCCATAATCTTCAATGACATCGTCATCGTTGAGTTGTCCACCATCTACATCACCTACAATGGATGCTTCCCATTGACCAGGAGGTTAATCAGATCAGTCACATCAAAATCAGGGTTGTAAGTGCAGAATAAAAGTGGGATATGATTAAGAAAGTAAGAGTAGTTTTAACGGATTTATATTTGTATTAAACATTGGAAATAAGGTATAGGTTTAAGTGGTTTTAATTTAATGTTTCTGTAGAAGGAAGGGTAAAACCTATAGTTCAATTCATGCTGGACAAAGGTATTTGTCAGTGTGTGGGTTGGTTCCGTTCCAACTGTGTTTCTATTGTGTTTAGAGAAGGCTACGCCATGAAGAGTAAATAAGCTAGCAATGGTTGCCTCCAACAGGGGGCCACTTTCTAGAGGGAAGAAATTTCTTTTTTTCGTTTTAGTGGAAATTGTGGGCAATTGGAGACAGGACACTAGGGAGTGAACATCCTCAACTCTTCCAGAAGAAAGACTGGACAGGACAAGAGCTGCAAAGAGGCAGGCTTCCTAAAGAACCAGTTATAGTCCAGATAACCAGGGACAGAAAGAACGTTTTAAGATGACTGAAGCTAAGAGGACACAGACCAAGGTTTCATTCAGAAGAATTCAAGGAATAGTAAACAAAATAATCTGAGTTAAAGAAACAATTGCAGTAACCAGATTTAAAGTGGGAAAGTAGACTTCAGAGGTAAATCAAATATTTGATGCTATTTTAATAGAGTCTGAGAATCAAGAGTTAAAACAATTGTGAACAGTTTGTACAGCAGTCAAGACAAAAAATCCTAAATGGGGTGGTGTAAAACCTGGATTGGATTGCTATTAGAAGTGAAGCAGAAACTTCATTTAAAAGAATCATTTGGAAAACCTGGACAGAGTTCACTTTGACTTGACACATCATTTTAAGCTAGCTCGTCTGGCATCATGAGGGTAATTGAAGGAATATCATACACCTGAAGAAACTGGGAGAATGAGTCTAGGAAAATATCTGGCCATTCTTGGTGAGGTTGTAAAGTTTACCACAGTATAAGAATTCAAAGAGCTGCCACATCAGCCTCCCTCTACAAAACATGTGCCTAGCTCTGATACCCAATCCAAACATGATCCCTACTTCTGTTACAAGCACAAAGGTTCGGTCACTGGTTTGCCACTTTTTTTTTCCAGACTGAGTACCATCTTTGTAGCCCATTTGCTTGCTTGTTCCTGTGCTGCCATTGTTCATTCAAGGAACAGTCAATTTTATATTTCCTCCTTCAGGTATTTTCTCACCTTATTCTCTTTGATTTGAGGCCTTATTCTTGCCACATAATGCCACCCCACCCTAAGCGTAACTGAAGGTTATCGGCTTTATTTGCATAGTCCATCTGTCTCTGCAAATGTAAACTAACAGAAATGATACCTTTTGAAGTATCCTGTAGGGCTCTTTGACTATTCCAACCTTTTTTCAGTATTGCTTTTAGTTGGTCACTTTTTGTGTGTAATGCTTGGGGTTGAAGATGTCTCATCAGTGAATTGTAAATAGACTATGGCTTACTATATTTTAAAGACATTGTTTTTAGTTCTTAATTTTAATTGTATTTCCAACATGCAAGTGATGATGTGCAAGTTTGTCTGAAAATATGGTACATGTTACTTTCATATGTGCTTGTTTAGCTCTGAATGCTTCCCTTTTCTTTCCAGGATTCAGTCAAGGATTCCGTCGTTCAATAGGTGGACTTGCCACTATATTGGGTCCTATGTGGGCAGGAGGATTAACTAATAATCTTTACATAATGTTAGGAGTCATGATGGGTCTACTGACACTTCTGACTGTAAGTAAAATGTAATTAATGAACCTCACAAATGAGCATTACTTTGCAGTTTCTAGTACTTGGTGTAATTTGTGGCATATGAATTAGAAATTCAGCTGGCAATGTTATACGTTTTGCAGGTTCCTTAGATTCGCCAGGTGAAATAGCAACTTACTTTATCTTTCAATTTAATATATTGAATATGCTGCACATAACAGTGGATCTCACTTACCCTTTACAGAATGTCTCAGTTCAGCCTGCATGCTTTTGGCCACTTGTCATGTCGCGTTTTGCCCACTGTGGCTCTGACCCTGCTTCTTTGGCTTCCTACTTTGTTTCATCGAAGCCCAATGTGATCTCGAGGAACAGCATCTTGGGGGCAATTCTCCTAGCCCGCTGCACCGACCGTTTAGCGGACTTTCCGCTGGGTGCCACGGCCTCCGCTAGTCTCCGGGCGTCAGATTTCCAGCGCTGTCAGCTCCGTGCCAGAAACCGGTGTGGAGCTGTATAAATTATGTTAATCTTCATTTTAATCCAATTAACATGTAATTAGTGGGCCCAGGACTGAAGTCTCCGGGTCAGCTATCCTCTTTCCCCCAACCCCTCTCTCCCCTGTCAGGAGTGTTTCACTTCAGCGGGATTTACAACAACTTCTCACTAATGAGGAGCTGGCGGTCTGACCCCGCTGGAGTGAAGGAGGGCCATCGTGGCCCCCAGAGGATCGGGGGTAAGGGTGTGCCCCCTGGGCATTGCCAGCTTGACAGTGCCAGCCTGTCTCCTTGGCACTGCACTTGGCTGGCCTGGACACATCCGGGGGGGGCCAGCAATCATGGGTTTGGGGGGTCAGTGATGTGGGGTCATGGGGCTGGCCAGCGATTGAGCTGGCCTGCAGTGCGGGGTGACTGCGTATGTGCTGATCTGTCAGCGCCAAGGTCGGTGCATGCGCGGTAGCCCACTCAGTGCTATACTGTCGGCTCTCCAGCGGGAATAGACCCTGCCCCCTGATTTTTAGCATGATTCATGCTAGTGCACTCTGCAGTGCACAGAGTGTGGGAGATTCATTTTGAAAATCTTGCTGAGAAAACCAGTGGGATTTATTCTAGTTTTTACACAAATTCGACACTTTGATTTTTTTGGGAGAATCCTATTACTTATCTTTCAAAATGGCACTTTACAGCACAGGACTCAAGATCGTGATCAAAAATTTCAGACCACAGCTTCTGTCCTTTTGTTTCAGATGGCAGTTGTTGATAGTTCTGCTATACCTTGTCCAAACCCATTTTATTGTTTTATTTTACTTGCCCCACTTTGCTTTGCATTGACTTTAATTTTGTCATTTAATTAATCCTGCCTTCTATCCTATCACAGACCTTCCATTTTTGTTTCCTTTTCCCATCTTCCATCCCTTTCTCCTGGCTGTACTTGCCTAAAACCTATTACATCTCCAGATTTTTCCAGTCTGGTCAATGCCATCAACCTAAAACAATGGCTCAAATCTTCTGATATGGGAGTGGCCTCTGACTCAACTTACTTCACTGATGTGCACTGCACAACCCACAGCAATGTTCACCTCCAATAGCACGCTGCATCAGTGCTAACCACTGTGCCTCGCAGGGCTCGGGTTCAATTCGGGCCTAAATTGACTGTGTGGAATTTGCATGTTCTCCCAGTGTCTCCATGGGTTTCCTCCAGGTGTTCCAGTTTCCTTCCACAGTTCAAAGATGTGCAGGTTAGGTGGATTGGCCATGCTAAATTGCCCCTTCATGTCCCATGGTGTGTAGGTTTTGGGATTAGTAGGGTAAATGCATGAAGTTATGGGAATAGGGCAATGGGTGGGCCTGGGTAAGGTACTCTGTCGGAGGGTTGGTGCAGACACGATGGGCCGAATGGCCTCCTGCACCGTAGAGATTTTATGATTTACCCCTCCCTCCTAGTAATGCTATCCCCTCCACTTGACAATGTTCACTCCCCTCCAGGCAATGTTCAAATGTTCGTCCCCTTCACCACCACACTCACCGGCAGTGTTCACCTCCTCCCGCACCCACTCTCCTGTCTCGCCTTCTGGAATCCCTGGCTCCTGTTCAACGATGTTAAAGTGTGTGGGTGGGTGTGTAGAGAAGTAAATTTAAAACCAAGGAGCTTGGACCAACACTGAATCCCTATTTGGCTTGGCGTAGATTGACCACAAGCTACCTGCTTTAAAGAAAAGTTGGGTGACGACTTATCAAAGCATGATATCACACCCAGAACCACGTAATAGCACAGGGAAAGGTTAGTGATTAATAACAGCTTGTCCAGGAAGGGCTGTTGATCCTAATCATTCACAGTTCGTTCAATATCCCAGCAAACACGGTGCGATTTGGGACCAGAATTCCACAAACTAAAGTGATTTCCTATCCAATTTTCAGGCTGTCTGTGAAAGTGTCAGTGCCAAAGATTTCAGAGGGAACTCACTTGGGAAATGCCATGACCATCATGGTATCAGTGAAGGGATTGTTTGCAGAATCTCTCTCTCTTTGTCAATATCCTGAAACATATCCTCCACATAATGCAAAGAGAGACAACACTAGAGGGCGATGGTTACAAAAATTTTGGGACGTTGAGAATATTGGCGTGGAGCTGTTGAGCATCGTCGGAGGGCAGCGGGGTCAGTGGGTTGAGGCTGTGCAGTTTGAGTCTGCATCCCAACCAGGCCCTCTCCCCATAATCCCACATATTTACCTTGCTAATCTCACTAACCTACACATCTTGGAACATTAAGGGGCAATTTAACATAGCCAAACCACCTAACCTGCACATCTTTGGACTGTGGGAGGAAGCTAGAGCATCTGGAGGAAACCCATTCAGACATGGGAATAACATGCGTACTCCACACAGGCAGTCACCCAAGGCCAGAATTGAACCTGGGTCCCTGGTGCTGTGAGGCAGCAGTGTTAACCACACTGCCACTGTGCCGTCCTAATGCTAATCACTGTGCAACCACTTCTCAGATAATGAAGTGGTCCATACCTTCATGCATGTGTATCTGGACCAAAGTCAGGCTCAGGGTGATAATGGTGGCCACCATTGACCAGAAACCCAACTGGACCAAACCTACAAGAGCTCAGAGGCTGGGTATTTCATGGTAAATGACTCTACTATCGACGACTCAAAACATTACTACCACCTAAAAGATACAATTCAAGAGCATGATGAAATTCTCTCCACTTGCCTGGACGAGTGCAGCGCCAACACTATTCAGGAAGTGGGTTCCCATCCAGGACAAAGCAGTTTGTTGGATTGGCATCCCATCCATTACTTTAAAAGATCACTTTTTCCATCGCTGGTGCACTGTGGCTCCACTGTGTACCATCTACAAGATATATTGTGACATCTTATCTAGTTCTGTTTCATGGCACCTTCCTAACCATGACTTCTGCCATCTAGAAAGCTTAGAACAGCAAGCACATGATAAAATCACCATCACCAAGTTCCCTTCCCAGACACACACTGTCTTGAACTGCATATAATTTATTTACTGTCACTGCTTCAAAATCCTGGAAGTCTACCTAACAGTGTTGTGAGTATACCTTCATTGTATAAACTGCGGCAGTTTTATAAGGCATTTCCCCACCACCTTATTGAGGGTAATAAATGCTGGCCTTATCACCAACTCCCCCAACGTGAATAATTTTTTAAAATGCTAATAATCTTTATGCATGTAGTGCTCTTGAGATTTACGTAATAACGAACTGACTAAATTCATCTACCCATGTTTTCTACTGTAGATAATGATGATATTATCATACAGCTACTTGGTTGAACCTCCCCCAACCCTGATTTCAACTGTGAACAGAAGCAATATAGACGATGATTGCTGAAAGTGGATAGGAAACCCAGCAGACCAAGTACAAGGTAGAGTGACAGAAGAAATAATTGAGTATGCATAGAAATTAAAATTAACCCTATTCCAAAGTTAACTGGAGAAAAGAAGAATGTACAACACCAAAAACGTCATTTTGCCCCACCTAGCAAGTCTGCGTTCAAAAACAACCTATAGTTCATCACCTATGGCCAGGATCTTTCAGCACCCCCATGTGCTGGATGCAGCAAGCCACTGGCTGCCAACAAGGTCTTCTAGTGTTGTCTAAGCCTATAGGTTTTTGTATGGCTCGCCTTTCCACAGCCAGGAAATCCACTGCAAGGGTTCAACTTTGGCGGTGACCAAAGATCTCGCCTGCAAGAGGGGACAAGAAAATTCTGCCCTTTGTTTCATAACTGTTTTTGTTTCTGACCAAATGCGTATCTATTTCCAATGTAAATCTAAATCATCTGTTTTTGTGAAAACTATGTCCAAATTGTTGAATCACCTTTCCTATCTCTGAGTTGCATACCACACCCCTGGTTCTGGTTCTTGGGAACTTATCACCCTCTTCCTTTCTTGTTTCCTCTTGACACTGTACCTGAAGTAATGTCTTAATCTGATTGACTGACTGAAGTAAAGCTGGAAGACCAACTCAATTTTGAGATTTCACCAAGTGATCTATATAGACATATCGGGCCAGATTTTACCATCAAGTTGCAGCTGTTTTCGAGTGCGTAAACTCGGTAAAGTCGGGCGGGGGGTGGGTCCGCTGCCACTCTGCCTGAGATCAGTGGTGGGGAGAAGGGGGGTCTGCTGCCACTTTGCCTGAGATTGGTGAGGGGAAAGTGGGGGAGGGGCCCGCGAACGGTCTGGGTGGTGGAGGTGGTGGGAAATAAGGGAGTCAGTAATGTTGTGGTGGTGGGGCAATGTCTGTGGGGGCCAGGGGGAGGCATTATCTGGCCCGGGAGGGATGTGGCAGGGGAGCCGTATTCTATCTTTTTTTCTGTGCATGCACAGTTGGAGGCGCCGATCGGAGCTGCAGGATTTTGGGCACGTTAAGCCCCGCCCACAGGCTTCTGCAGCACGATTTGGAATTGCTGATATTTTTTCAGGCAGCGGGCATGTGGGGGCACCTGAACACGGGTCTAAAAGTCGGATCTGAAACATTCCCAGTTTCAAGTCCGCCCAGCACTTGGAATCAAAATGGTAAAAAAGGGCCCATAGACTCCAGCATTAATAATAACTAAGTAATGCTTCTATCCAATTTTTAAATGTTAAAAACAGAAGCAGACTTCTATACATGCATCCTAACAATCTTTCCAGCAAGTCATCAGTGACTTCAGTGTGAACTGTGGTGCATATTTATAACTTGGCTCTCCCAAATGGGTGTGTCAATTAGCTGCAATGTAGACATATTCTTGAATATCAGAACAATGCATTATCAAAGGGAATCAATTGCGGTGTGATTATTGATAATTCTCTGTGGACGTATTCATTAAATGTGTGCCTGTTATTAAATGTCATGCCCAGTAGAGGCATGTCATATAACTTTGCGCATAGGCTGAGCTGAAATCAAAGTTTTTGGAACCATCGTTTAGTAATTTGAAAGGGGAATTAACTGTTAAGGTGGTGGTAAATGACCATTGCTTATTCAGCACAGATGATCAAACTGTGTTACATATTAATTAACTATGGGTAGAGCCTCGCCCTCAAATGGGCATACCAAGATGATTATATTTGTGGAATTCATACTTGCCATTGTTTGAAGCTTACTCAAAACACTAAGTCAATCCACTGGATGTTATCAGGTTTGAAATTCAACTGAAGAAAACTGGTGAAACCAGTTTTTCACAAGTTTAAGAAAGATGAAAAACTAGTGTCTGTTTCCTGTTGTACATCAGCGGCCTTTTAGCTTTAAGATATTATGCGTGGGCAGTGGCTGTTGACTATGTGACCAAAACTGGCCTCTGATACTGAGATCCTCTATTATCCCAAGATCCAGAAGAGACCGGGTCAGACTGCAACATGGGAAACTTGGGCAATTGAAGAACATTGTTGGCATGTCAAGGAACCAACAGGGGACGCTGCAGTCAGGACAGTATCTGTAGCCATGAGAGTAATGAACATTTCAACTGTGCCCAGGGAGGATCAGGTTACCAATCTGAATTTTTGCAATGGAAAAAATATTCCTGTTGTATCCCAGGTCCTGAGAAGAGAGATACCTATCCTCAGGGACACTGGCTGTCTGTAAACCTTACTTGTAGCAAAGGTTACAGAGGTGCCAATTGACAGCAGAACAAATACCACAGCATTGGCAAAAAGGGTCTACAGCCAAATGCTCGAAGGTTCCCCGAGTTAAACTCTACCTGCAGAATAAGTTAGTTACATGAGTAGTGATGATTAGGGTCATTCTGAGCTTGCCAATGCTGGGGACAGACCTACCGTTGGAGCAGGATTTGGCTGGAAGTGAGCCTTGTGTCCAGAGGATCGAGAACAGTCCCCAAAGACTGAGGGAAATGATGGAAACAACAATATGCTGCTCGGCTGCAGAGGACTGAGGAAACCCTGAGATTCCTACAGGAGGCAATAGAACAAGTAAGGACTAAAGAAGCTGAAGAAAAGCCAAAAGAGTTTACAGCAGCTGTTAAAGTCTATAGAAATTAAAGCAAACAAGTTTGCGGAGGCCAGAGTATGGTCAGTAACATTTTTAAAAAGGCTAAAATAGTCAGGGAAAAGCAAAAGTCCTGGAAGTAGCAAAGGATGAAGGAAATGCACCCGAGGTGTGATTACTAGAAACCTTTTTCCTTGATTTAACCGGTTCCCACCCAAGTGGAGTGTCTCAGGGGAGTGCAACAGAGGCAGTAGTGCCCCAGAGTTCATGAGACAGACTGAGCAGACTGGGGGGCTGTGGAGAGAGAATCCATCCCTGAGATAAATGGGAAAAGAGAAGACAATACACTCTGAGACAAACAGCAATTCTGAAATCCACAAGGGAAATATAAGTGCAGTCTGTGTAGAATTGCCCATTAACTAAATGATCATGGTGAAGCTCAAATTTCAGCTCTCACGAATCCCAGCATTGCAACTTCAGAACCCAGAGGTGAATCTGGACATCATATAGTGGTCTAAAGGCAGTTCACCATCCACTATTATCTCAGAAATAAGATGTTTCATGGTGCCAGAAACAGAGTGATCTAACTGAAGGGTTGTAGAAATAGCAATCGACTAGTTATGGCATGTACAAGCAAGACATCTGTGCAGTAACAGAAATATGCATTGTACAAGCATTGTCTTTCATTCTACGAAGCTCAGTTCTTTCTAGGACTGCAGAATTAAGCTGGACACTCCACTAACTCCTCAGCCCACCTAACGTCACATATCTGCTGGTGGCAAGTTTCCAAAATGCCACAACCCAACGTTCATAAGAAATCCTAGCCCACTAGACAAAACGCAACTGAGAATTCTTAAAAAGGGGATAGAAGGCTTTAAATATAAAATTTCTTAAAATCACCCCCAATACTAAAGAGTTTCAATTTCACCTTCACCAAGAGGAACCTATGCTTGAAAAGAAAGCTTTATTGACCATAACAGTATAATATTAATGTGTGGTTAGTAGAATAGGTGCAGACTGTGATCCCATTTCTCTTGCTTTACCAGGAAATCAATATTTTTAAAAAAGTAATCAAAATTCCACTCTATTTCAGTGTAGCAGAGGAATGTCATGCCCTGTAAAGGCGTATAATAGTCATAGTTTTACACATGAACTGAGCTTGTATTAAAGCTTCTGGAATTGTTTTTTATTTAGTCAAAGAGGACAGTTAAGATGCCAGTGGGCCAGGTGACCATTGCTCTCGGGCTGCACAGCTGCCTTCTCATGCCATATTGAACAGCACCCTGTGCAAAGGTGAAGCGAGATTCACAGTCAGCTGAAGGGGCAGGGCCTAAGAAAGCTGGCAACACTGGGAATCCTGAGATCAGGGCGGTGTTTTTAAAGGGCACCTGATCTCTGATTTAAATGTAAAGCACCCCCCCTCCCGCCCAATCCCACACGCGAAAGGTCAAATTCCACCCCCCACATATGGATATGTGGAACCCCAGTAATGGAGCACCCCGGTCATGCCAGGGGGTAATGCCCAGGCATGTCCCTCGCTACCTGGCTTGGGGGCTAAACTTACCTGTGCGCCCCTGGCGGGGTCATCTGGACTGATTTTCATTTTTGAAACCCAGTAGTGATTTGTGCTGGTATGATATCACACCGGCTGGGAGGGTAGTTAGGATGAGGACGGAAGTAGAGGCGTCAAGACTGCTAATGTGATAATTTATATAAATCAGGCTCACTCCCTTCATGGGTGTGAACCTGATTATATCATCAGAGAGGGGTGGAGAAGATCTAATTCTTTGGCCTCCCATGAGTTTTAGCAGCCATTACAGGCCTTGCGCCTACAGTCAATGGGGCTGTTCGATCACGGCTATTATCTTTCAAATTGAGCAACTACTTATTTATTGTTGAATGTCTTCTGAATCACAGAAATGTTATTACGCAAAAGGAGGCCATTTGGCCCATTGTATTTGCACCAGCTCTCCAAATGACTGTTATGACTTGGTGCTTTTTCTTGTATCCCTGTACCTTATTTCTATTCAAGTAATTATCTAATGTCCTCTTGAATACCTCGATTGAACTAATCTGTATGAAGTAAAATAATGTTTGCATGTAAATTCTAGGGCACGTTTCCTGAACTTAGTAGCTCAGATTTAGTATTTATCCTTGTCAAATCTTATCCCCACTATCATCTGGATGCAGTTTGCATGTCAGCATTCATTGACTCCATTGGGCACATTCTCCATTGTGCTACTCCTACCTGATTGTTATTGAAAATGCTTTCAGGTGCCACTTACTGTAGGGCGAAATTCTAGCAAGAACAGCAGTTCCTGCCTACAGTATGCAGTGACTGGAATTATTTCCATTAGCAGCAGGGTGGGAGAAAATGGACAGGGGAGAAGAGCGGGGAAGTTGGAAGGGGTATCTTGTGGTGTGAGTGAAAATATGAAGTTGGGAGGCTGGTGGTAGCAGAATATTTAGGTGGAATTAGCTTGAAAGGGAGAAGGCAGTAAGTTTGAACGGGGAAGGGGAGTAGAGTGTTAGCTTTAACCAGGGAGATGAAGAATTAATTGAAAGGGGAAAGAGAAAAAAATGATCTGATAACTCTTTCAGAGGCACTCAAGTTTTTGTAGAAGTGTGGGTAGAGTGATGCATGTATGAGAGTGATTGTTGAGGCGGCACAGTGGCTAGCACTGCTGCCTCAGCTTCAGGGACCCGCGTTCAATTCTGGCCTTGGGTGACTCTCTGTGTGGAGTTTGCACATTCTCCCTGTGTCTGCATGGGTTTCCTCCAGGTTCTCCGGTTTCCTCCTAGAGTTAGGTGGATTAGCTATACTGAATTTCCCCTTAGTGTCAGGGGATTAGCAGGGTACATACTTGGGGTTATGGAGATAGGGCCTGCGTTGGATTGTTGTTGGTGCAGGCTCGATGGGCTGAATGGCATCCTTCTGCACTGTAGGGATTCCATGTGGTCATTTTTGGGTAAGTTTTTAAAATTCATTTATGGGAAATGGGCTTCGCTAGATGGCTAGTATTTATTGCCCATCCCTGGTGCCCTTGGAGGGCAGTTGAGAGTCAACCACATTGCTGTGGCTCTGGAGTCACATGTAGGCCAGACCAGGTAAGGATGGCAGATTTCTTTCCCTAAAGGGTATTAGTGAACCAGATGGGTTTTTCCCACAATCAACAATGGTTTCATGGTCATCAGTAGATTCTTAATTCCAGATATCTTTTATTGAATTCAGTTTCCACCATTTGCCACAGTGGGATTCAAACCTGGGTCCCCAGAACATTAGCTGAGTTTCTGAATTAATAGTCCAGCCCTAATACCACTAGGCCATTGCCTCCCCTACAGATTTTGACCTGTTAAAAATCTAAGTGTAACTTTTATTTCCTTTGTTTGTTAAAGATCTATTAATTCTGTCTGAATGTACTTAGAAAGTAATTAAGGGTTCCATGCCTGTGATTACATTAGAAAGATATTGATTTTGTGCCATCAACATTTGGATTTCCTCCTATAGATTTTCCTTACTTTTTAAGGTTTTATCCTTCAATATAACTGAAGGAATGAAGGCTTAAAGCCCAAATATAGGCCAGAACTCTCCAGTCTTGCACGCCCCACTACCACTGCCAGTCTGAACAGAAAATTTGGCGCTCAGCCAAATCTCCATTCACTGCAGTGGGACCGGAGAATCCCAGCCACGGGTGAGATCACAGAATTCCAGCCATAGACGTGACTACCACAATTTGCCAAACACCCATTTATAAGGCATCTGGCAACTGAAAATGGCAAGGAAACCAAGGCTCTTCAGCTCATCCCATATACACACCCTACCCAGGCATACCAAAACCCTGTATGCAGGAGGCTGCTGGCGTGTACTTCACCATTTTCACAAGGGATTGCTAAATGGCTTCTAAAATCGGCTTTGTGCAATTCAAGTGCTTTATGTCATGTGTACAATCGAGAAGAAATTATATTTAAAGTCCATTTAAGCAAATTTGCAATATTTCCCATACTCCAGTGAATAGTGAATGTTTTGTGTGCTGTTGGTTAAAGGGTGAATATTGACCGAAACAGAAGGAACATTATCTGTTCTTTAAATCTTGCCATGTAATCTCTAAATGCCCATGTGAGCTGCCCGAACAGTTTAATAACTCCATCAAAAAATGAAACCTCTGACAATACAGCATTCCATCAGTACTGAAGTAGCATTGGACTACATTATACTGTTGAAAATGAAATGAGATTTTTCAGTCCATCAGAAATGTTGAAGATCACTCTTATTTAACATGTTGTACTTGGCATCATGCAACACGAATCATTTATAAAATCATTATCTCCAATTACCATCAGTCAATGTTGCAGGAGATCCTCTAAGGGGATTTTCCTGGGGGCTTCCGTCTGGTGCCAGGTATTGAACTGAACTCAGCTAATCCAAAGACTCGCAAAAGACAATGTGCGGTTAAAGAAGTTCTTTATTTGACCAATACGCATTGGGAGAGAGACAGCTGAAGTCTGTCTGACGTTACAATACATGTGTAAAACAGATATACCTTTTTGAAGGTTTGTTTCTCCCGCCCAACCTGTCATCCGAACTGGATGATCTAATTATATTAATACACATTATTTACCTTGGCCAATAGCATTCCATCTTCTAGCAGAATTGGGAATTCATTGGTCAACCGTACCCGGAAGTTCTTCCTCCCATTAACTCATTAACGATAGCACGGCACGGTAGCACAGTGGTTAGCACTGCTGCTTCACAGCTCCAGGGTCCCAGGTTCGATTCCCGGCTCGGGTCACTGTCTGTGTGGAGTTTGCACATTCTCCTCGTGTCTGCGTGGGTTTCCTCCGGGTGCTCCGGTTTCCTCCCACAGTCCAAAGATGTGCGGGTTAGGTTGATTGGCCAGTTTAAAAATTGCCCCTTAGAGTCCTGAGATGCGTAGGTTAGTGGGATTAGTGGGTAAATATGTGGGGGTAGGGCCTGGGTGGGATTGTGGTCGGTGCAGACTCGATGGGCCGAATGGCCTCCTTCTGCACTGTAGGGTTTCTATGATTTTCTATGATAGACAGCATGGTTTTGTGAGAGGGAGGTCATGCCTCACTAACCTGGTGGAGTTTTTTGAAGAAGTGACTAGAATGGTTGATGAGGGAAGGGCCGTGGATGTCGTCTATATGGACTTTAGTAAAGCGTTTGACAAAGTCCCTCATGGTAGGTTGGTGCAAAAGGTTGGATCTCATGGGATAAAGGGGGAGGTGGCTAGATGGGTAGAGAACTGGCTTGGTCACAGAAGACAGAGGGTGGTAGTGGAAGGGTCTTTTTCCGGCTGGACGCCTGTGACTAGTGGTGTTCCGCAGGGCTCTGTATTGGGACCTCTGCTGTTTGTGATTTATATAAACGATCTGGAAGAAGGTGTAACTGGGGTGATCAGTAAGTTTGCGGACGACACGAAAATGGCTGGACTTGCAGATAGTGAGGAACATTGTCAGAGGCTACAGAAGGATATAGATAGGCTGGAAATTTGGGCAAAGAAATGGCAGATGGAGTTCAATCCGGATAAATGCGAAGTGATGCATTTTGGTAGAACTAACGTAGGGGGGAGCTATACGATAAATGGCAGAACCATAAAGGGTGTAGATACGCAGAGGGACCTGGGTGTGCAAGTCCACAGATCCTTGAAGGTGAAGTCACAGGTGGAGAAGGTAGTGAATAAGGCATATGGCATGCTTGCCTTTATAGGATGGGGCATAGAGTATAAAAGTTGGGATCTGATGTTGCAGTTGTATAGAACGTTGGTTCGGCCGCATTTGGAATACTGCGCCCAGTTCTGGTCGCCACATTACCAGAAGGACGTGGAGGCTTTAGAGAGAGTGCAGAAGAGGTTTACCAGGATGTTGCCTGGTATGGAAGGGCTTAGTAATGAGGAGAGATTGGGTAAACTGGGGTTGTTCTCACTGGAAAGACGGAGGATGAGGGGTGACCTAATAGAGGTGTATAAAATTATGAAAGGCATAGATCGGGTGAACGGTGGGAAGCTTTTTCCCAGGTCAGTGGTGACGTTCACGAGGGGTCATAGGTTCAAAGTGAGGGGGGGGGGGGGGGAGATTTAACACGGATATCAGAAGGACGTATTTTACACAGAGGGGGGTGGGGGCCTGGAATGCGCTGCCGGGCAAGGTGGTGGAGGCGGACACACTGGGAACGTTTAAGACTTATCTAGATAGCCACATGAACGGAGTGGGAATGGAGGGATACAAAAGAATGGTCTAGTTTGGACTAGGTAGCGGCGTGGGCTTGGACGGCCGAAGGGCCTGTTCCTGTGCTGTATTGTTCTTTGTTCCCTCCCCCCTCCCCATTCCCTAGTAACCTTACCTACGCAAATCCGGTAGGTTCACAGATCACCCTCGCCACCTGCAAACCAAGGGAATCTCCTCTAATCAGTTCCCTCAGCAGTATTGTCAGAGGTTTCATTTTTTTATGCAGTTATTAAACTGTTCGGGTGGCTCACATGGACATTTAGAGATGACATGGCAATATTTAAAGAACAGGTAAGGTTTCATTTTAAAATTTTGGTAGCTTGCAGCTGCATAGTCTCCTACTTATAGTGAATATATTCTGTACCTTATTGTTTCCAAAGAATGTGATCTGTCTAGTTCTGCTTGTTTCCCATTATGCTTTGGGGCAGGCTGCATCTTGGTCAAGGCTTACAAGACATTTGAAAATACATTTTAAATCTACAATACTTATTCAAAATTCTCTGCCAATAATTAGGTACATATGTCTATGCAGACAATACCTTAGCATGATATATATATTTTAGGCACCTTGTGATTCCTTATGGTATATAAGGCACACTGTGATCCCTGTTCTAAACTAGTCTACTTTTTTTAATAGTCTTCAAAATCCTTGGGGTTTCTGTACCCACTTCTACATCCTCTAATAAATATGTTTCTTCCAGCCTCTCCAAAAAATAAATCGAGGTCAAAATTTAATTTTTAACAAATCTCTCAGTTTCTATCACTGACAAAATATAATAGTAAAAGTAGCTTGAATCGCTGCAATCCAATTCAAAAGCATAAATGGGAATGGCTTCTCCCCCATAGGAAGAAAATGACAAAGAGCTCTGACAAAGGGTCATTCAGACTCGAAACGTTGGCTCTATTCTCTCTCCACAGACAGTCAGACCTGCTGAGATTTTCCAGCAATTTCTGTTTTTGTTTCAGATTCCAGCATCTGCAGTATTTTGCGTTTATTGGAAGAGAATGGAGTTTAGCCCTTTGGGATTTCTGAGATGAGTTTTGCTGGGGTCAAATATGCGCTTCTGAAATCTTGTCTTGCCTCCCTCACAGGGCTATATCCCCTCTCAATACCAGAACCCCTCCCTCGGCAGTTAAGTTCCAGTGGAGAATATTTTATGTTTCAAAGTCAGGTATTGGTGACCTTCAAGTTGCCACATTGAAGATGTCTTTCTCAGACAGCCTGCAGGAGCAGCACAACACCTTCACTGCCCACAACAAATATGTGCATTGCTGAAAAATACAATCTGCATTATTCAGAGCACTGGATATTGAAATAGACATGATGTGGAGATGCCGGCGTTGGACTGGGGTAAACACAGTAAGAAGTTTAACAACACCAGGTTAAAGTCCAACAGGTTTATTTGGTAGCAAAAGCCACACAAGCTTTCGAGGCTCTGAGCCCCTTCTTCAGGTGAGTGGGAATTCTGTTCACAAACAGAACTTATAAAGACACAGACTCAATTTACATATTTGTCACACTATTTGTAACTCCCACAGTTGCGTGGACCTGCAGAGTTTCACTGGCTGTCTTGTCTGGAGACAATACACATCTTTTTAGCCTGTCTTGATGCTCTCTCCACTCCCATTGTTTTGTTTCTTAAAGACTGGATTAGTTGTAAGTATTCGCATTCCAACCATTATTCATGTAAATTGAGTCTGTGTCTTTATAAGTTCTGTTTGTGAACAGAATTCCCACTCACCTGAAGAAGGGGCTCAGAGCCTCGAAAGCTTGTGTGGCTTTTGCTACCAAATAAACCTGTTGGACTTTAACCTGGTTTTGTTAAACTTCTTACTATTGAAATAGATGCAGTAATAGTATACTGGGATTCAAATATCATAAGCCATTCAGGCTTTTGTCTCTGTTTCATCATCTGAATCACATAATTCAATTACCATTTTGTAACTTGCTCTCCAGTCTTGATCATTCTTTGTTTCCCTGCCATGTTCTATTTCCAACGCAGTGTTGATTCTTCTTTGTAATGAAATTCCTTTAAACTATTTATTTGCACAAAAATTGTACCTTTTCTTTCTTTCCAGATCTCCAGTCAATGTTGCTGTTGTGAGTCTTCAAGCATCATGTGACGTTTAATGTGAACACTTCTGTTCAGTCTATTTTTTGTATATGTTGGCGACTGTAAAATTAAATAAGTTTTGCTGTAATAGAGATCAGGTAAACAATAGAAATATTATATAAAAGATGAACAAATGAATGCAGTGTATTCCTGTTTGTTCCAGGTCCTAGTTAACATATAAATATCATTAAATGTACACATACCAAAAAATATATATTTTAAATTGCAGACCATATCGTGTGTACATTTGCTAATAAATCACTGTTAAATAAGTTTTTAAGACAAAAGCACATTGTCAGACTGGGATATAAACATCAATAATTAATGTTAGAACGAAAGAAAAACATGATTGTGATGAATGTTGTCACAATGTGAAACTATATACTTTTCATAATTTATTTAATGATGTATGTTTTGTATTGAAGTCTGGCGTGGCTGTGTTAAAGCCAGTAATAAATTAAAACATTTTTTTTCTGTTTGCATTTTTTAAAGAAAACTAACCATTAAAATCTATCTTGTAGCTTTAACCATTGTGAGAAGCATCATAATTTTAACCTCTTTGCCAATCAGACACATGGCTGGGGTGAGCGAGAGTTAGTATGGTGCAGGGGAAATATCGACTCCTTTCCCACCCTGATCACGGCAACTCAAATGTTAAATTGTCCGTGAGAAGGACACCAACAACCTGATGCCATTGGGGATTTCTTTCAATGTATTGATTGGGCCCCAATGCCTTATTAGAGGCCCAGTATATAATTTAAGCCTGAGTAGGGAAGCAGTGTTGTTTTCTTCCCACCTCAGGAGATGATGGCCTAGTGGTATTATCACTAGACTATTAATCCAGGAACTCAGCTAGTTTTCTGGGGACCTGGGTTCGGGTCCTGCCGTGGCGGATGGTGGAATTTGAATTCAGTGGAAAGTGTCTGGAATTGGGAGTTTGCTGATGGCCATGAAACCATTGTCGATTGTCAGAGGAACCCATCAGGTTCACTGGTGTCCTTCAGGGAAGGAAGTCTGTTCTTGTCTGGTCTGGCCTACATGTGGCTCCGGAGCCACAGCAATGTGGTTGACTCTTAACTGTCCTCTGAAATGGCCTAGCAAGCAAAACAGTTATCACCACCTTTTCGAGGCCAACTAGGGATGGGTAATAGGTGCTGTCCAGCCAGCGATGCCCATGTCCCACAAATGAATTTTTAAAACTGCCAAGATTTAAAATGAGGGCTACAAAGAACCCAGAAAGTTATTTTTTCCCTATACAGCCTTGGATTGCTGTTCCAGATGTCCATATGAAAATCTTTGGTCTCCCTTATTCCAGGCTCCCTGCTGCCCCCAGTTGGAATTCCTGCCTCCAGAAGTCTTGTCTGAATATTAGTGGTTGTAATCATGGGCTGGACTTTCCATTTGGAGTGAGGTCCCCAACTTGGGAGATCAAAAGTGGTTCTAACCCCACAGCATGTGGGAAATAATTCTTGCAGGATTGACCAATTAATGACCAGAGGGGAGATTGCTGTCCAGTCAAGAACGACAGGCAGGCTCCTGAGACTGGAGGACTGATAAGAGATCATCCAGTGGTGAAGCATTGGCAACCCCACGAGGCAAAGCGGCAGAAAGGAGAGTGAGCACCGCAAGATGGAAGGAGGCTTCTGAAGACAGGTCAGAAGACTTAAATTTATAAAAGAATCCACAGCTGACTGGTTGTGATTGTGGAAAGGCAGCACTTCCATAAGATGTCTGAAGGCCGTAGCTGTGGCCTAATCACCATGGTGGGTATATAGGGTTTCCTGGGGGGAGGATGGGTGGTCGCGACCCTTCCTTCCAGGATACTGTCTGTTTCAGTCATGTTTTGGCCACAGTATGGAGCCCGGTAGCCAAATGGAAATTTTTATTCAGTGCAGGAATGGGGCCCTAATAGGGCCACGCCAGACTATGATCCTGCACTGAGGGATCTCTAAAAACATACCCCATGAGTCTCTGGCAGCTACTTCCTGTAAAGGGCGGCACGGTAGCACAGTGGTTAGCACTGCTGCTTCACAGCTCCAGGGACCTGGGTTCGATTCCCGGCTTGGGTCACTGTCTGTGTGGAGTTTGCACATTCTCCTCGTGTCTGCGTGGGTTTCCTCTGGGTGCTCCGGTTTCATAGAAAACTACAGCACAAAACAGGCCCTTCGGCCCCACAAGTTGTGCCGAACATATCTCAAATTCCCACTTCCGCCTGCCAAGTGGGTAGTGATTCCTAGGGGGATTGAGCAGGAGTTAATTTCTGAATATGGAAATGAGTCCCAGGAGGTAAAATCTCACTGGGCTTTGCCATTTGAATTTGTCGTTGACCCTGGTTTCCCGTGCACACTGATGTGGCCGGAGTGAAAATTGAAGCAAATGTTCTAGTGTGAAAGAGATAAATGAATAAATAGGTAAAATTCATACGTATTTAGGATATTATACTTCAGAATTGAGGAAATGGACATACATTCGTTTGGCCATTTTTTACCCAGAAAGCGTATACATGGGCAGCACCTGCTGACAGTTTTGACTTCAACAGGTGTTTAAAAACAGACCTCGTCTGTGCCACGCATAAAGTAACACCAGGGCCTACCAGGTTCACTTCACACTAAGCAAAGATAATAAGTCACTTTCAAAGGAACTTTAAAAGCTTTGACGATGATATTGTCTCTCCTTACCTATTCAGAAGTCATCCTTGCAACTTAGCTCAGCAAATTAGAAAAACAAGACCTCAAACACCTTGTCTGAAAAGTTTAAAATCACTTCTACAGAAATATAAACAATTGTAAGAGAACAGGAAAGATATTAAGGGCATATTTTAGTGTTGTGACCATATATCTGATTCAGTGTGAATAATAAAACCATTTTAACAATTGAATAATAAGGACACATCTAAAGGGAAGCATTAATCAAAGAGGTCGCACCCATTGCTGCTAAAGAATTATGAAATATGGCTCAGAAAGGTATAACTGTCCCAGTTTCCTTTCAGAACATCAGAGATATTGTAGAAGCATACAGGGAGAACCCCTTCAATGTTTCTCCAGTCCTCAAGGAGTTGAATATCGTAAAGCGGACAGCTTCTTTGCTGTGATAAAGGGTCAAACGGACTCGAAACATCAGCTCTATTCTCTCTCCACAGATGCTATCAGACCTGCTGAGATTTTCCAGCATTTTCTGTTTTTGTTTCAGATTCCAGCATCCGCAGTATTTTGCTTTTAGCTTTTCCATCCAAATGCCAATAACTGATTTATTCGGTGAATTCAGGTGAAACCTTACTTTGAATACTTGTGGGTATTCTTAAATTCATATTAGCTATGGCATTGTATTTTTAAAGTTTTATTGGATTCTGTATTAGAACTAAGGCTATGGGGATTTTCTGGTCATGTCTGCTCTGAGACTGGAAATTCTCATCCAAAGTCAACTGACTTTTAAATGGTCCGTCAAATTGTCCGTCGCACCTGCGATGATTCCAGTAATGGGCGGGACTGGAAATGTTTTTTCCTATGCTTTTTACCTTTTATAGTCATTAACATTGTGATGTACTTATCTACTTTAAAGTGCACTGCATGTTAAATAGTTCTGTAATAAAATTGTAAATAAGTTGGTGAAGTATAATGTCTCTTGTAGTCTTCTGCATGCAGTATAAAACTCACTCTCCTGTATTTTCTGAAAGTGGAAAATACAATTTTTGAAGAGAGACCCCCCCGGACCCTCATAATATCTGAATAGTTATAACTTAGCCTGTTAAATGATTTGGTGGCCACCTGGGAAAAGGTAATGTCTTTTAATAGTCACTTTCCTTCGGGGAGACGTGCTTCATTTTCTTCGACCCAAACTGAGTGTCTGTGTGAAGTGGTTGGCTCAACTTTGGGTGGGGGTGACTGTTGAAGGATTCCTCCCGATCTAGATTAGTCTATATTCGAGGCTAGTTATAAACCGCTTCACGAGGTCATTTTAAATGTTCACATGCATTCTAACAGTGCGTTTTTGAAATAGACAGTTTCATAGGTCTAGAAAGGAAATAAATATAGACTTCTGAGTTTTCAATATTTTTGCTATTTTCTAATGTATGTCATGACCTTTCTGCTTAATTGTTCCATTTATATTTTTTTGATTCTTCATGTTTTGGTAATATAACTAGTCACTGGACTAAATGGTTATTCATAAGATATAGGAGCAGAATTAGACCATTCAATCCATCGAGTCTGCTCTGCCATTCGATCACAGCTGATATGCTCCTCATCCCCATTTTCCTGCCTTCTCCCCATAACCCTTTAACCCATTACCAGTTTAAAAATCTGTCTAATCTGTCTAACCCCCTCCTTAAATTTACTCACTGTCCCAAGCATCCTCCGCACTTTGGGGTAGATTCGCTACCCCTTATCAAAGAACAAAGAACAGTACAGCACAGGAAACAGGCCCTTCGGCCCTCCAAGCCTGTGCTGCTCCTTGGTCCAACTAGACCAATCGTTTGTATCCCTCCATTCCCAGGCTGCTCATGTGACTATCCAGGTAAGTCTTAAACGATGTCAGCGTGCCTGCCTCCACCACCCTACTTGGCAGCGCATTCCAGGCCCCCACCACCCTCTGTGTAAAAAACATCCCTCTAATATCTGAGTTATACTTCACCCCTCTCACCTTGAGCCCGTGACCCCTCGCGAACGTCACTTCTGATCTGGGAAAAAGCTTCCCACCGTTCACCCTATCTATCCCCTTCATAATCTTGTACACCTCTATTAGATCTCCCCTCATTCTCCGTCTTTCCAGGGAGAACAACCCCAGTTTACCCAATCTCTCCTCATAGCTAAGACCCTCCATACCAGGCAACATCCTGGTAAACCTTCTCTGCACTCTCTCTAACGCCTCCACGTCCTTCTGGTAGTGCGGCGACCAGAACTGGACGCAGTACTCCAAATGTGGCCTAACCAGCGTTCTATACAGCTGCATCATCAGACTCCAGCTTTTATACTCTATACCCCGTCCTATAAAGGCAAGCATACCATATGCCTTCTTCACCACCTTCTCCACCTGTGTTGCCACCTTCAAGGATTTGTGGACTTGCACACCTAGGTCCCTCTGTGTTTCTATACTCTTGATGGCTCTGCCATTTATTGTATAACTCCTCCCTACATTATTTCTTCCAAAATGCATCACTTCGCATTTATCCTAAGACTATGACCTCTCGTCCTAGAATGCCCCACAAGAGGAAGCATCCACTCCACGTCTACTTTATCTATACCTTTTATCATCTTGTATACCTCAATTTGATCTCCCCTAAATTCTAAATTCCAGAGAGTATAGGCTGAAGGTTGTGTTCTGCTTGATCACTATTTCTGAGCAGTAAATATACTGCTAACGTTCTGGCAATAGATTTCTCGTAGCGTAGATCATCCGAATGTCATACAGCATTTGGGATGTTTATATGATGGGCATAACCATAAAATGAACACTAGGTTGTTCTGGGGTGTTGTCAGGAAACACTTCTTCACACACAAGAGTAGTGACGATCTGGAAATCTCTCCTCCAAAAGCTGTTGAGGTTAGGTCAATTGAAAATTACAGAACTGAGATTGATATATTTTTATTAGGTAAGTTTTTAAGTGATGTGAAACTGATACGAGTAAATGGAATGAAGATATAAATCAACCATGATCAAATTGATGGAGCAGGCTTGAGGAGGTGAATAGCCTTCTGTTCCTATACTTCTGTCTCTATTTGCTTTGCAGTTGGCTAATGGTTAATTGGGCAACCGTGCTTTAAGCAGAACAATATAATATTTAACTCCCAGTAGATTAAAGGAGCAGCAATAATGCATTTTTTTTAACAACTTGAGATGTATTTTGAGATGTAAATTTGAAGCTGTTTCTCAACCCCCAATTTGGTCTGTAAAAAGCATTGAGAACGGTGATGCAATTGATGTAGAATCCAGTCCAGAAAGCATTTTTAGAACGTGATTTTCTAATGTGGTCTGAAGTTTTCAATGCAAACTATAAACTTCTGGTTGATGGCTTTAGTCTGGTATAAGCACATTTGGCAAATCATTTGTGAAACTTTAAAAATGCCCGGCAGCATTCAGAGGTCAAGGAATGGGAACAATTAAACACAAGGGGGTATTTTTGCTGCTCACGATATAAGATTACTCTTGCACAAATTATCCAGTGCCTGTACTTGGCATCACATGCTCTTTTGCAAGCTTCTAGTGAGACAGAGAATCCCCTCAACAGGAATGTTGTTCAGCTAGTTTTGTGCTTTGAATACTTACTACTGAGTAGCTGTGCAGAGGAATACGGGATACAGTTGAAGGATAATTAAATCACTAATTTAATTTAAAATAATTCCGTATTTTGCAAATTAATAAATTTGCAGATATTTGCCCTTTTCCTAGGGTGTAAAATCCCACATTTGACCAATAATGCTTGCTTCTAGCATTTAAGATGTAAGCACAATTATGGTCTGAGAATTAAAATCCTTTTGAGGTGAAGAGAAGTGAACATATTACTCCTACATCATGTCTAATTAATTGGGGATTGCCATTGCAATACAATTCCTGAAGGCGAAGCCATCAACTTTTAGTTACTATTAGTGCCAGGAATTGCTACAATGATCAAGTAGTTTCAGTCAGCTGTGTAACTCTGGTGATAGATTGGCCACCCCATTTACATTTATTCATCTGTATTTTCCAGGGATGAAAGGGCTGTGGTACAGGGAGTGTACTCGCTGGAGTTCAGAAGAATGGGGGGTGGGGGGGGGGGGGGGCGGGGAGGATCTTATTCGAGGTTTAAAAATGCTAAAGAGGATTAATAAGGTGGACGGCAAACATATGTTCTCCCTTGTGGGACAGTCTAGAACAAGAGGTCACAGATATAGAGTGAGAGGAGGTAGGTTCAAAACTGAGATAAAGAGAAACTACCTCTCTGAGGATTGTGAATCTGTGGAACTCATTGCCCCAGAGTGCAGGGGAGGCAGAATCAATCAATAGATTCATGAAAGAGATAGGTATGTTTTTGATGGAAAGTGGGATAAAGGGTTATGGGGAAAGCAGGCAGGAAAGTGGGGCTGAGACCAGGATAAGATCAGCTATGATCATGTTAAATGATGGAGTGGGCTCGAAGGGCTGAATTGCCTCCTCCTACTCCTAATTCCTATGTTCCAAACCAAATCGGTCAGTTGAGGATATTTTTCAGCAATGGAGTAACTAGCTGAAAAATGCACAATTTTGTTGACAATTGTAATTTAATATATGGTTCATTTTTCTTTCTCGTGCTTCATTTAAAAACAAAGTATTTAGACCACATGATTTTCAGCTTAAGAGGTGAAATCTGCTGTTTTACCAATTTAAATTCCACACAACATTTAATAATGGCAGGTTTTTTTTTAGTTGTCGTCATTCAACTCGACTGAATCAATATCCACTGTTTTGCAGTATTTGAAATAAATTTAAGGCCGTAAAATCACGTTTACTGATTTGAGCTTTTTTGTTCTTAAAACTTATTTTCCAGGTGCAAATCTGAGGAAAAGCAAGAACTTGTGCACTAGGTTTCATAGAATCATAGGATTCTATAGTGCAGAAGGAGGCTGTTTGGCCCATCGAGTCTGCACCGACCACAATCCCACTAGGCCCTATTCCCATAACCCCATGCATTTACTCACGCTAGTCCCCCTGACACTAAGGGGCAATTTAGCATGGCCAATTCACCTAACCTGCACATCTTTGGACTGTGGGAGGAAACCGGAGCACTCGGAGGAAACCCAGCAGACATGGGGAGAATGTGCAAACTCCACACCGACAGTGACTCAACCCGGGTCCCTGGCACTGAGAGGCAGCAGTGCTAACCACTGTGCCACAGTGCTACCCATGTTATGTTGCACTAGCTTTCAGAGTCTCAGGCTCCTTCATCAGGTGAGTGAGGACTTGTGTTCACAAACAGGTCATATACAGACACAAACTCAATTTACAAGATAATGGTTGGAATGCGAGTCTTTGCAGGTAATCAAGTCTTAAAGGTACAGACAATGTGAGTGGAGAGAGGGCCAAGCACAGGTTAAAGAGATGTGTATTGTCTCCAGCCAGGACAGTTAGTGAGATTTTGCAAACCCAGGCAAGTCGTGGGGGTTACAGATAGTGTGACATGAACCAAGATCCCGGTTGAGGCCGTCCTCATGTGTGTGGAACTTGGCTATCAGTTTCTGCTCAGCGATTCTGCATTGTCGTGTGTCATGAAGGCCGCCTTGGAGAACACTTACCCGAAGATCAGAGGCTGAGCGCCTGTGACTGCTGAAGTGTTCCCCGACTGGAAGGGAACACTCCTGCCTGGTGATTGTCGAGCGGTGTTCATTCATTCGTTGTCATAGCGTCTGCATGGTCTCCCCAATGTACCATGCCTCGGGACATCCTTTCCTGCAGCGTATCAGGTAGACAACGTTGGCCGAGTCACAAGAGTATGTACCGTGTCCCTGGTGGATGGTGTTCTCACATGAGATGATGGCATCCGTGTCGATGATCTGGCACGTCTTGCAGAGGTTGCTGTGGCAGGGTTGTGTGGTGTCGTGGTCACTGTTCTCCTGAAAGCTGGGTAGTTTGCTCTGGACAATGGTCTGATTAAGGTTGTGTGGTTGTTTGAAGGCAAGAAGTGGGGGTGTGGGGATGGCCTTGGCGAGATGTTCGTCTTCATCATGAAGATGAAGACGAACATCTTGTCAAGGCGATCCCAAGTTATTGGTATATATGGTAAAAAATTGAGCCCTCAGTATAGATTTCTGGCAAAATGCCACTTGCTATGCATTAAATGACAATAGCTCCCTTCCCAAACCTGCAACCTCCACCACTTAGAATAGTGGCATCAGGTGCATGGAAACATTACCACCTCCAAGTTACACATCACCCTGATTTGGACATAAGTTCCTTTATTGTCACTGGACCAACTAACTGAAACTCAATACCTAAAATGTGCATTGGCTCAAGAATGAGAGCCACCACCATCACAGGGCAACTAGGGATGGGCAATACTTGTCTAGCGAATGACAGTAGCCGAAGATTCGGAAACATTTAGAAACCGGCAAAGATAGACTAAAAATATTAGGGTGAAATTATAATGAGTAAACTAGCAAGGTATATAACTATAGGTAGACTTTTAAAAGCTGTCCCTTAAGAGAATGAGACTGGGGAATTAATAATGAGAAATAGTGCAGACCTTGAACAAGTATTTTGCATCTGTCTTCATGATGGGGGACACAAAAAGCAAGAATGATAGAAAATCAAATGACAGAAAGTGGGGAGGAACTTATTAAACAATTGTTATCATTGGTTTACGAGCAGTGTGTGCTTCTACAACACGCGGACTGCCCTGGTTCAAGAAGGCAGCTCACCACCCACTTTCTCGAGGGCATTTAGGAATGGGCAATAAATGGTGGCCTAGCCAGTGACACTCGTCCCATGAAAGAATAGAACAACTTGATAAATTAATGGGACTGAAGGCTGATAAGTCCCTTGCACCTGATGGCCTGTATCATAGGGTAGCAGCAGAAGTGGCTTTAGAGATAGTGGATGCATTGGCTGTGATCTTCAATATTCCCTGGATTCTAGAAAGGTCCCAGCATATTGGAAAATCACAAATGTAAAACCACTATTCAAAGAATGGAGGTGAAAGTTAGGGAACTGTTGGCTAGTTAGTCACAGAATTATACAGCACAGAAAGGTTCTTCAACCCATCGAATCTGTACTAGCAACAACTACCACTAAAGGCACGCTAATCCCATTTTCCAGGACTTGTCCCATATCCTTGAATGTTATGATATTTCAAGTGCTCATTCAAATACTACTTAAACGCTGTAAGGTTTCCGGCCTCTACTACCTTCCCAGACAATGCATTCCAGATTCCTATCAGACTTTAAGTGATTTTTCTTTTCTCAAATCCCCTCTGAATCTCCTGTTCCTCATCCTAAACTATGCTCTCCCATGATTGACCCCTCAACCAAGGGACAGCTGCTTCATACTCACCCTGTCCATACCTCATAATCTTAGATGTCTCAATCATATCCTCCCTCCCCTCAGCCTTCTCTGTTCTAAAGAAAACAATCCAAGCGTACCTAGCCTCTATAGCTCCATACCAGGCAACATCTGTACCCTCCTACTGCAATCACATCCTTCCTATAGTGAGGTGACCAGAACTGTACACACTACTCCATTTGTGGCCTAACCAACATTCTGTACAGCTCCAACATAATCTCCTTGCTCTTATACTCTACGTCACGACTGATAAAAGCAATTTCCCATGCGCCTTCTTTCACCTGCTCTGCTCAGGGACCTGTGAATAAGTACCCCAAGATCCTTCTGTTCCTCTGAGCTTCCAAGTGTCCTTCCATTCACTAAATACTCCCTTGTCTTGTTACTTTTTCCAAAGGGCATCACCTCACACTTATCAGGGTTAAATACCATCTGCCACTGCTCTGCCCATCTGACCAACCCATCCATATCTTCCTGTAACCTAGACCTCCTCCTTCACTATTAACCATCCTACCAATCTTGGTGTCATCGGTAAACTTACTTATCATTCCCCCCACATTCTCATCTATATAATTTATATATGTAACAAACAACAAGGGACCAGGCATTGAATCTTGTGGTACACCCCTGGACACTGGTCTCCAATCACTCAAACAGCCTTCGACCACTACCCTTTCTGTCCTATAACTAAGCCAGTTTCTGATCCATCTTGCCAGGATTCCCTGAACTCCATGTGCTTCAACCTTCTCAATCAGTCTCCCATGTGGGACCTTGTCAAAGGCTTTGCTAAAATCCATTTAAATTACATCAACTGCACTTCCCTCATCCACACACTTGATCACATTTTTGAAAATTTCTATCAAATTTGTTAGGCACAACCTCCCTTTGACAAAGATGTACTGACTGTCCCTAATCAACCCATCCATGCCTTTCCAATAGGAGATTAATTCTCTCCTTCAGAATTTTCTCCAATAGTTTGTCTTCCATTGACTCACCGGTCTGTAACTGGCTGCTTCATCTCCATCTTCACTTTCCTGCCACACCTCCCACAGCAATCTGGGATGCAATTCATCCGGTCCTGGGGATTTGTCTATTTTTAAACCCGTCAAAGCCTCCATAACCTCCTCGCTTCCTATGTCAAACTGCTGAAGGTCCTCACAGTCTCTTTTCCTGCATTCTACACCTACATCCTCCTTCTCCTGAGTGAAGACTGATGAGAAGTATTCATTTAACACTCTTCCAATGTCCTGCAACTTCAGTCTCACATTGCCCTCTTAGTCTCCTATGGCCCCACTCTTTCCTGGTTAACCTCTTCTTAATAGGAAAATGTCATTAGCAAAATGTTGGAATCCATTATTAAGGAAATAGTACTGGGGCATCTAGAAAAACAATACATTCAAGCAGAGTCAACATGGTATTGTGAAAGGAAAATAGTGTTTGGCAAACTTGTTATCGAGTCCTTTGAGCAGGATGGATAAAGGTAAACCAGTAAATTTAGTGTATTTGGATTTACAAAAAGCATTTGATATGAGCTGATAATGTTGAGGTGACATATTATCATTGTTAGAGGACTGTCTGAGTGACAGGCAACATGGAGTCAGGCCAAATGGGTCATTTTCAGGTTAGAAAGGATGCCACAAGCATCAGTGCTGGGGCCTCAATTGTTTACAATCTATATTGATTTCTTAATGAAAGTACTGTGTGCATTGTTGCCAAATTTGCTGCATACCTAAGTTGGAAAGCAAGTGGTGAGGAGGGCGCTGAGTCTACAATGGGGAATCAATAGTTAAAGTGAGTGGGGAAAATGTTTGGCCATTGGAGTATGTGGGGAAGTGTGCGGTTGTCCTCTTGTGCGGTGTGAAGAAATGAAGAGCGGAGTATTATTTAAATAGGGAGAGAGACTGCAGAATGAGTGGCACAAGAGGGTGCCTTTGTACATGTAAAGAAAGTTTGAATGCTGGTAGAGCAAGTAATTAGGATGGCATGTGGAATGTTGGTCTTTATTGCAAGAGGAGATGGAACATAAAGGTAGGGAAGCCTTATTACAACTGTAAAGGGAGTTGCCAGACCGCATCTGAATTACTGAGTTCAGTTTTGGTCTCATTATTTAAGGGGAGATATACTTGCGTTGGTCAGAGTTCAGTAAAGGTTCGCTGAGTTAATTCCTTGAATAAAGTGCTTGTCTTCTGAGGAAAGATTGAGCAGGTTGGGCCTTAACTCATTGGAGTTCAGAAGAATGAGAGCTGATCTTATTAAAGCATCTACTTGTGTAAAAGTCAGATTTCTGAGACCGGTTGTTTAGACCAGAAGTCATGGGGTCGAATTATACATGGACAGTGTTTTTGAGAGGTTGACATACGTGCTTGATTTGGGCTACATTTAATGGACAAGATGACCCCTAGTGGCTAGGAAGGTGAAGTACAGACAGATTAATTGCCTCAATTTTCCCAGCTCCAGATTGTCGGAAATAGGATGTAAATTGAATGATGCATGTCAGGACTCCACGCAAGTCCTGATGCACAGGTGTGCGCTGAAACTACCCGAGAAGTTTGAGCTTCTGATGGGCTGATTCCATTACCCAATCCCTGTGTGGATATCTCTGACCCTGGGCCAGATACATGGCACTTACTTGAATACTTCCTCAGGAGATGTTGGACTATTTAATTAATACCTGGCCTAACTCAGTGGTGAGCAAATGTAACTCAACTGAGCAAAGCTATCAACCCCCTCACCCATGGTCACCCTCCTGATCTGACCACCCCCCTCACCAATTTCTCCACTCCCTGACCACCTCCCAATCTGATTACTCTCCGAGCAACTGACTACCCCTCTGCCTACTCACCCATTCACGAACTTGCTCACTGAAAGAGTTGGACCGTTACTGTCGTGAAAAGGGGATGTGCATTTTTGAGTGATACATCAGTGAGTCCACCTTCTCCTCTTACATTTGAAGCTTTGTCCTTTTATTTTTGAAAAGGATTTTTCAACTGACTAGAAATTCTACAATTTGGAATGGGATAGAACAAACTGTTTAAAATTGCAAGGCCACCTTCCAACATGAAGGCGAAAAAGCCAACAAGACACTCTCAGGGGAGTGTGAAGAGAGGGACATCTTCTACAATTTGAAGACCACCGAAATTCACGAAGGAAGATACAGTAAAATACTAAGTGCTGGATATTGAATCATGGCTGCCACCAACAGATCCAACCCAAACCCCTGGAAATACATAATGGGTATTGTGAGAGAAGATATAGCCTCTCTCTCAGTAACTGTGACATCTACATCTGACTGCATTCACGAAAGCAGGTCGTCCAAATTGGCCGCAATGTTGAAAAATCGACAACTAAAGGGCGATCAAAGGACATGTAACTGTATATTCTTTTAACTTTTTTTTAGGGCTCTAACTTCCCTTATCACTGGTACCTGTATGAGTGTGTGTGTGCCTGGATGACTGCATGAGGGCTGTGTTTTTTATTATTTTTTCCCCCCTCTGGTTTAGTAGTTAATAAATCTGCTCTTTAACTCAAGAAAATATTGAATCCTTATGGCTCACAGCTTAAATAATTTAATATGTTTGGATTCAGAAAAGACATATTCTCGTGAAAAAGAAACTTAAACCTTTGTTACGGCCAACAAAGGCAGCTGAATAGAGAGGAGCTAATTCACACCTCATCTGGTTATAACACACTATGCAAAGTTCCAGACAATATTATCTCTCCACTTAAAAAGTGTCAAAGGCAGATCGTGCCTTACGAGCCTGGTGGAGTTCTTCGAAAATGTGACTAAACACATTGACGAAGGGAAAGCGGTAGATGTGGTTTATATGGATTTTAGCAAGGCGTTCGATAAGGTCCCCCATGCAAGGCTTCTAGAAAAAGTGAGAGGGCATGGGATCTAAGGGGCTGCTGCCCTGTGGATCCAGAACTGGCTTGCCCAAAGGAGACAGAGAGTGGGTATAGAAGGGTCTTTTTCTAAATGGAGGTCGGTCACCAGTGGTGTGCCCCAGGGATCTGTTCTGGGACCCTTACCGTTTGTCATTTTCATAAATGACCTGGATGAGGAAGTGGAGGGATGGGTTGGTAAGTTTGCTGACGACACGAAGGTTGATGGGGTTGTGGATAGTCTGGAGGGATGTCAGAAGTTACAGAGGGACGTAAATAGGACGCAAGACTGGGCGGAGAAGTGGCAGATGGACTTCAACCCAGATAAATGCGTAGTGGTCCATTTTGGCAGGTCAAATGGGATGAAGGAGTACAATATAAAGGGAAAGACTCTTAGTACTGTAGAGGATCAGAAGGACCTTGGGGTCTGGGTCCATAGGACTCTTAAATCGGCCCCGCAGGTGGAGGAGGTGGTTAAGAAGGCGTATGGTGTGCTGGCCTTTATCAATCGAGGGATTGAGTTTAGGAGTCCGGGGATAATGATGCAGCTATATAAGACCCTCGTCAGACCCCACTTGGAGAACTGTGCTCAGTTCTGGTCGCCTCATTACAGGAAGGATGTGGAAAAGATTGAAAGGGTGCAGAGGAGATTTACAAGGATGTTGCCTGGATTGAGTGGCATGCCTTATGAGGATAGGCTGAGGGAGCTCGGGCTTTTCTCCTTGGAGAGACGTAGGATGAGAGGAGACCTAATAGAGGTATATAAGATGTTGAGAGGCATAGATCGTGTGGACTCTGAGGCTTTTTCCCAGGGTGAAAATGGCTGCTATGAGAGGACACAGGTTTAAGGTACTGGGGGGTAGGTATAGGGGAAATGTTAGGGGGAAGTTTTTCACACAGAGGATGGTGGGCGAGTGGAATCGGCTGCTGTCAGTGGTGGTGGAGGCAAACTCAAATAGGGTCTTTTGAGAGACTCCTGGATGAGTACATGGGACTTAATAGGATGGAGGGTTATAGGTAGGCCTAAAAGGTAGGGATATGTTCGGCACAACTTGTGGGGCCGAAGAGCCTGTTTTGTGCTGTAGTTTGTCTATGTTTCTAACATTTATAATCTCAGCTACTAACCCATCAATGTAATGATCCATTTTTAACTTTTGTGGCAACTGGGATTTAATTTTTGCTAGTGTTACCATGTTGAGAAGTATTTGACATAAAAACTAACTGCTGGCTGGAAAACCGCTCAGCAGGTCTGGCAGCATTTGTGGACAAAGAAAGGAGTAATCGCTTCTCGGCCTTTTGGCTAAGATCAAGTGTAGTATGGATAGGATGCTGCGCTTGATTGAGGTCTTTAGGTTACATTTAAGCTTCATTTGAAGCAATTTTTAAAAGCGGCATCTCGGCCTTTTGGCTAAGATGCAAATGAGATCAAGCCTTGGAGGAGGAGAGTCTGCACCTACTCCAGTCAGCTGGGCTCATGTAGATCAGGCCCAAGACAGGAGTGGAGGCCCTGTCTTGTCAGCTTGGATCGGAAATGTCTCAACTTGTTGAGACTCTGAATTGGACTTGATTTGATTGAATTGGAAAAGTTGTTTTTAAAAATCGCTTCTCGGCATTTTGGCTAAGATCAAGTGTAGTATCGACATGCTGTACTTGGTTGAAGTCATTAAGTTACATTTTAGCTTCATTTGAAGCAATTTTTAAAAGCGGCATCTCGGCCTTTTGGCTAAGATGCAAATGAGATCAAGCCTTGGAGGAGGTGCAATGCCTACTCCAATCAACTTGGATCATGTAGATCAAGCCCAAGACAGAAGGTGAGAGCCCTGTCTCGTCAGCCTGGATCGGGAATATCTCACTTGTTGAGACTATTAATTGGACTTGATTTGATTGAATTGGATTTTTAAAAATGGGGGAATTTTCCCGTTCCAACCATCGAAAGGTCCATTGACCTCGGGCGGGATTTTCCGGTTTCGGGGTGAGTGCGGCCAGAAAATCCCGGCCAATGTTTCAAATCCAATAGGACTCCTCTTTGCAACGTTAATTCTGATTCTCTCTCCACAGGTGCTGCATTTTCTAGTTTTATTTCAAATCTCCAGCAGCTGCAGTGTTTTACTTTTACAAGCATTTGGTTGATTTAATTCTTGCCTTTCCATTGAAGCCCAAGTATTTAAAGCAATGGCTTCTCTCTTCCCAACGTCAAAACCAAAAATCATGGGCTTGACTTTTATACAAGTATATACAGTAAGATTCTAAGGGGGCTTGACAGGGTAGATTCTGAGGGGGTATTTCTCCTCATGGGGCTATTTAAAACTAGGGGGTACAGTTTCAAAATAAAGGATCTCCCATTTAAGACCGATGTGGAGGAATTTCTTCTCTCAGAGGGTCGTTGAAATGCTGTCCTCTAAAGAATAGTGGAGGATGTGGCATTGAATACTTTCAAGACTGTTGGACAGATTTTTGATCAAAAGCGATTTGAGGGTTATGGGGAGGTGTAGGTAGGAATATGGAGTTAAAGCCACATCAGGTCAGCCATAATCTTATTGAATGAGGGAACAAATGGCCTACTCCTGCTCTTATTTTTTATGTCCCTATCAAATTTACATCTTCAAATGAATTAAAACAGATTTTTTTGTCGTATTTTACTTTAACGAGATGGAAAATTCATACTATGTGGTAGGGATTATCCGATCTCATCTATGTCTGCCCTGCTGCAAGTGAGAATGGAGAATTTGGCATTACAGCCAAAACTCCATTCACTTTCAGTAATACTGGAGAATCCCAGCCGTGAGCAAGGATGGAGGTTTTTGGCCACTGTGTCTGATTGGTGATATAGTATGTGGAACAAAGGTGCCCCTTTAAATTAATCCTTATGGGTTTCTGGTTCATGACAATAGTAGAACGTGATTATAATGTTCATTCAAATCACAAAATACTAATGGAAAACTTTGTTAGAAGACAACACTATTTGTAAAACAAAACACTTAGTAAAACAAAACACTAACGTCTTGGTAAGGACTACTTTCTTGCATATGGAATATTAAGATGAACACTGACCTGTGCCTTCAACTTCCCACAGTGAGATTATGATCTTAACTTGCATGGTTTAGCTAGAGGCCAATAAATTATTAATTTTCCATTGCAAACATTGTGTGGTTTTGACCTCCAACTAGCTAATTATTTTAGCAAACGCTAAAAGAAATGGCTCCTGGGAGAGGATGCAGTTCAGATCGGCACATCTTCATGGGCCATTAGCAAAGAATCTCTGGAGGCTGGCTGTAAAGTGACATTGCCGAGGCTTTGAAGCTCATGCCTGGCAAAGACACACCCCACTAATGGCATAATGAGCTGAAGACATGCCTTTTCACCTCAAAGATGAGTGACTATTTATTTATTAGTCACAAGCAGGCTTATATTAATACTGCAATGAAGTTACTGTGAAAATCCCCTAGTCGCCACACTCTGGCGCCTGTTCGGGTACACCGAGGGAGAATTTAGCAGAGCCAATGCACCTAACCAGCTGGACTATGGGAGGAAACCGGAGCACCTGGAGGAAACCCACACAGACATGGGGAGAACGTGCAGACTCCGCACAGACAGTGACCCAAGCCAAGAATTGAACCCGTGTCCCTGACGCTGTGAAGCAGCAGTGCTAACCACTGTGCCACCCATTATTATTATGACTATTATGATTTTAAATACTTTAAGTACTTCAATCACTTTAATAAACTTTTAAAAACATTAACAAATGTTGATTGCCCAGTGACATTCCTTGAGGAACAACTTGGGAAAGGTAGCTAAGGTATGTAATCAACACACTGGAACTAGCCACAATACCTACATAATTCAGGCATTTCCAGGTACCCAAGCTTGTTACTCTCACCATGCACCTTCTAGGCTGGATTCTTGGCGACAAAGGCTACCCACTGAAGAGATAGCTAATGACTCCAGTGAGGAACCTGAGGATAACCTAAACAATTCAGCAGATTACATGAACATATGAATTAGGAGCAGGAGTAGGCCCCTCGAACTTGCTCCACCATTCAATAAGATCATGACTGATCTGATTGTAATCTCATCTCCAATTCCTACTTATCCCCATAACCTTTCATCCCCTTGCTTATCAACAATCTATCTCTGCCTTAAAAACATTCAAAGACTCTGCTTCCCTTGCCTTTTGAAGAGTTCAAAAACTCAGAATCAGCCTCATCTCTGTCTTAAATGGGCGACCCCTTATTTTCAAACTGTGTCCTGTAGTTCTAGGTTCTCCCTCGAGAAGAAACATCCTCTCAACATCCACCCCTGTCAAGACCTGTCAAGGAGAAAGCAGCAACAGCCCAATTTGTTGCACTACAGTTGGCTCTGTTACACAGGGAGGAGTAAAAAGTGTGGGAACGCGATAGTTACAGGGAATTAAATTGTTAGGGGAATAGATAGGTGTCTGTGTGGCCGCAAACAAGACTCCAGGATGCTACGCTGCCTCCCTAGTGCAAGGGTCAAGGATGTCTTGGAATGGTTACAGGATGTTCTGAAGGGAGTGGATGAACAGCCAGTGGTCGTGGTACACATTGGTACAAACGACATAGATAGAAAATGGGATGAAGTCCTAAAAGCAGAATATAGGGAGTTAGGACGCAAGTTGAAAAATAGGGCCTCAAAGGTAGTGATTTCAGGATTACTACCAGTGCCACATGACAATCCAAGTAGAAAAAGCAGGATATATTGGATGAATGCATGGCTGAAGAGATGGTGTGAGGAGGAAGGTTCCTGGGGCATTGAGACTGGTCCCGGGGAGGTAGGACAGGTACAAACTGGACTCGTTACACCTGAACAAGTATTTGCTAGAGTGGTTGGGGAGGGTTTAAACTAGTATGGCAGGGGGATGGGAACTTATGCAAGGAGTTAGAGGAGGTGGAATTAAGGGCAAAAATAAAAGACAGTAAGGGCGATAAGAAGTGATAAGCAGAGAAATCAAGGGCCAGAATCAAACAGGGCCATGGTAAAAAATAGTGAGAAGCGGAAAAGTAATATTCAAAAGACAAGCCTGAAGTCTTTGTGCCTTAGCACATGGAGCATTCACAATAAAGTGGATGAACTAATCATGCAAATAGATGTAAATGGGTATGATGTAGTCAGGATTACGGAGATATAGTTGCAGGATGACCAGGGATCGGAACTGAACATCCAGGGATATTCTGTATTTAGGAAGGACAGATTAAAAAGGAAAAGGTGGTGGAGTTGCATTGCTGCTTAAAGAAGAAATTAACACAACAATGATGAAAGATATAAGCTTGGATGATGTGGAATCTATATGGGTAGAGCTGAGAAACACTAAGGGGCAAAAAACATTTGTGGGAATTGTGTATAGACCCCCAAACTGTAGTGGTGATGTTGGGAGTGGCATTAAACAGAAAATTAGAAGGGCATTCAGTAAAAAAAATCTGTAATTATGGGTAATTTTAATCTGCATATAGATTGGGCAAATCAAATTAATTACAATACCATAGAGGAATTCTTGGAGTATATACGGGATAGTTTTCTGGGCCAATTCGTTGAGCAATCAACTGGAGAAGAGGTAATCTTAGATTAGGTATTGTGTAATGAGAAAGGAATAATTGGCAATCTAGTTCTGTGAGGCCCCTTGGGAATGAGCAATTCTTCATTAAGATGGAGAGTGACATGGTTGATTCTGAGACTAGGGTTCTGAATCTTAATAAAGGAAATTATGATAGTATGTGATGTGAGTTGGCTATGATGGATTGGGAAATGTTACTTAAAGGGATGACGATGGATAGGCAATGGCAAATATTCAAAAAGCGCATGGGTGAACTGCAACAATTGTTTATTCCTGTCTGGCACAAAAGTAAAATGGAAAGGTGGCCAACTACGGCTCTCAAGGGAAATTAGAGATGGTATTAGATCCAAAGAAGAGGCATACAAATTGGCCAGTAAAAACAACTGACCTGAGGATTGAGAGCAGTTTAGAATTCAGCAAAGGATGACCAAGGGATTGATTAAGAAGGGGAAAATCGAGTACAACAGTAAGATAGCTGGGGACTTAAAAACTGACTGTAAAAGCTTCTAAAGATATGTGAAGAGAAAAAGATTGATGAAGATAAATGTAGATCCCTTACAGTCAGAAACAGGACAATTTATAATGAGGAACTAAAATATGGCTGTCTTCACAAAGGACAACATAAATAATGCAGCAGAAATGTTGGAGAACACAGAGTTCAGTGAGAGGGAGGAACTGAAGGAAATCAGCATTAGTAGGGAAATTATGTTGGGGAATTACTTATGCGAATGAAGGCTGATAAATCCCCAGGGCCTGATAATCCACATCCCAAAGTACTTAAGGAAGTGGCCCTAGAAATAGTGGATGCCTTGGTGGTCATCTTCCAATATTCTATAGACTCTGCAACAGTTTCTACAGATTGGAGGGTAGCTAATGTAACCCCACTATTTGAAAGGGGAGGTAGAGAGAAAACAAGGAATTATGGACCAGTCAGACTGAGTAGTGGGGAAAATTCTAGAGTCCATTATCAAGGATTTTATAGCAGAGCACTTGGTAAATAGTGGCAAAATCAAACAGAGTCAGCATGGATTTATGAAAAGGAAATCATGCTTGACAAATCTTCTGGAATTCGTCAAGGATGGATCTAGTAGAATTGATAAGGGGGAGCCAGTGGACGTGGTTTACTTGGACTTTCGGAAGGCTTTCGACAAAGACCCAAATAAGAAATTAGTGTGTAACATTAAAGCGCATGGGGTTGCGGGGAATACATTGAGATGGATAGAAACATGGTTGGCAGACAGGAAACAAGGGCTGGAATTCTCCAGCCGTTCATGCCCCGCTGTCACTGCCAGCAAGGATGGAGAATTTGACACTCAGCCAAATCTTTGTGCATTGCAGCGGGATAGGGGATTCCTGGCTGCGAGCATGGTCGGAGAATGTGGCCAAAACAGTGGTAATAAATGGGTCTTTTTCAGAATGGCAGGCAGTGACTAGTGGGGTACTGCAGGGATCAGTGCTAAGACCCCAGCTATTCACAATATATATTAGTGATTTAGATGAGGGAACTAAATGCAATATCTCCAAATTTCCAGATGATACAAAGCTGGATGGGAGGGTGAGCTGTGGGGAGGATGCAGAGATATTTCAGTGCGATTTGGACAAGCTGAGTGAGCTGGCAAATACATGGCAGAGCAGTATAATGTGGATAGATGTGAGGTTATCCACTTTGGTAGCAAAAACAGGAAGGCAGATTACTATATGAATAGCTATAAATTGAGAGAGAGGAATGTTCAATGAGACCTGGATGTCCTTGTACACCAGTTGTTGAAGGTAAGCTTGCAGGTGTAGCAGGTGGTAAAGAAGGCAACTGGTAGGTTGGTCTTCATAGAGAGAGGATTTGAGTACAGGAGAAGGGATATCTTAACTGCAATTAAACAGGGCCTTGGTGAGGCCACACCTGGAATATTTTTTTGATCTTCTTAACTGAGGAAGGATGTCCTTGCTATAAAGGGAATGCAGCAAAGGTTTACCAGACTGATTCCTGAGATGGCAGGACTGAGGAGAAATTGAGTTGGTTCGGATCATAGTCACTGGAATTCAGAAAATGAGGGGGATCTCATAGAAACCTACAAAATTCTACAGGACTAGTTAGGTTAGATGCAGAAATGATGTTCCCAATGGTGGGGGAGTCCAGAACCAGGGGTCATAGTCTACGGATAAGGTGTAAATTTTTTAGGACTGAGATGAGGAGAAATTTCTTCACCCAGGGAGTGGTAAGCCTGTGAAATTCACTACCACAGAAAGCAGTTGAGGCTAAAATATTGTGGCCAGAATTCTCTGGCCGTTCACGCCCTGCCAGTGCCGTCAGCGCTCAGCCAATCTCCGTTCACTGCAGTGGGACCACAGAATCCCAGCTGCGGGTGAGGTCGGAGAATCCGGCCCTGTACGTTTTCAAGCTCTTGGGGTGAAAAGGATCAAAGGATAGGGGGGGCAGGTGGGATCAGGCTATTGAATTGGATGATCAGCCATGATCATACTGAATGGCGAAGCAGGCTCAGAGAGCAGAATGGCCTCCTCCCGCTCCTATTTCCTGTGTTCCTATGACTAATCAGGATCTTTTTTGTTTCAAGAAGTTCACCTCTCATTCTTCTAAATGCCAATGGATACAGGCTTAGCTTATTTCTAATCTTAAATTAAGCTGTTTTTGTTTTATCACACCAATGACAACAGGTGTGATTATCTCTGCTCTCCTAAAAATTTATTGAAATAAGTTACTGAACTTTGGACTTTCCAGATGTGTAATATTTGTTTAAACACTGTTTGCGATTGAAGTCATTAACTGGGTCTATGTTCAGTACCAGGCTTCAATGGTCCTAATTGTTTCATGGCAGTTTTCCTCGCTGTTAAAACGAAGCCCAATGCTTTCAATGTATTTACGGTCATTTACTTCAGTAAAAATGAAATCAAACTCATTTAGAAATTGACTGAGAGTGTTAAACAGAAGCAGTTTATTCCTTGTGTATAATGTAATGGTGTTAATAGATGTAGATGCAGATGACTCTGTGCCAACTGATACCAGCAGTAAATCAACATGGCAATCAGCCCAAATTAAAGACATGCAGTTCACTGCTTCTTTATAGAGGCAGGATTATCATCAGAGTCTCCTCAGGACCACATTGAGGTCCAGTTTTTGAAAGTGCGATTGTTTGAAAAAGTGGTACTGTTTGGACTCCCAACAGCAGCGAAAGACCCCAAAGACCTTTTTAAAAATCATTCATGGGATGTGAGCATCGTTGACTAGGCCAGCAATTGTTGCCCATCACTAATTGTCCTTGGAAAGGTGTTGATGAGCTGCCTTCTTGAACCACTGCAGCCCATGTGGTGTAGGTACACTCCAAGAGTTTTAACAACACCAGGTTAAAGTCCAACAGGTTTATTTGGTAGCAAACACCATTAGCTTTCGTAGCGCTGCTCCTTCGTCAGATGGAGTGGAAATGTACACTCCCCAGTACACTCGTACACTCCCCAGTGCTGCTATTGAGGGAGTTCCAGGATTCTGACCCCTCAACTATGAAGGAACAGTGAATTTCCAATTTAGAATAGTGAGTGGCTTGGAAGAGAACTTCCAGATGGTGTTCACATGTATCTGCTGCCCTAATCCTTCTAGGTCGGCGTGGTTGCGGGTTTGGAAGGTGTTGTCTAAAGACTTTTAGTAAGTTCCTGCAGTGCATCTTGTAGATGGTACACATGGCTGCCATTGTGCATCTGTGCTGGAAGGACTGAATATTTGTGAATGGAGTGCCAATCAAGTGGGCTGCTTTGTCCTGGATGATGTTGAGCTTCTTGGGTATTGTTGGAGCTGCACCCATCCAGGCAAGTAGAGTATTTCATTACAATCCTGACTTGTGCTCTGTATATGGTGGACAGACTTTGGGGAGTCAGGCGGTGAGTTACTCGCCGCAAGGTTCCTAACCTCTGATCTGCTCTTGTAGCCACAGTATTTATATGGCTAGTCTAGTTCAGTTTCTGGTCAATAGTAACCCCCAGGATGTTAACGGTGGGGAATTCAGCAATGACACTGCCATTGAATTTCAAGGGGTAATGGCTAAATTCTCCAATATTGGAGATGGTCATTGCCTGGCATTTGTTTGGTGTAATGTTACTTGCCACCTGTCAGCCCGAGCCTGGATATTGTCCAGGTCTTGTTGCATTTGGAAATAGACTGCTTCAGAATCTGAGGAATGACGAATGGCACTGAACATTGTGCAATCATCAGTGAACATGCTCACTTCTGACCTTATGGTGGAAGGAAGGTCATCTATAAGCAGCTGAAGATGGCTGGACGTAGGGCACTGCCCTGAGCGACTCCTGCAGTGATGTCCTGGAGCTGAGATAATTGACCTTCAACAACTACAACCATCTTCCTTTGTGCCAGGTATGCCCCTCTGATTCCACCTGATTGAATCCTGTTTTACTCGGGCTCCTTAATGCCACATTTGGTCAAATGCTACCTTGATGTGAAGGGCAGCCACTGTATGAAGGCCTCCAGTTGTAGCATTGGAAAATCTTGGAGCTTGCTATCGTGCCATGCTGTGCCATTCTTGTGTCTGCCAGGTGAGTATCAGTTGTAGAATGATTTACAGCACCAATGTGTGCCTCTCCTTTAAGAGATACAGGCTGCTTTTTTAAGTGGTTCCTCAGGATTTTGCCAGGTCTGGTCTGTAGCCCACTGGACAGTGCAGGCTGTACACTACAATCATTTAAATCAGGAGGCTGCCCAATGCTTGCATGCTGCCTGCATCAGAAGAAATCTGTGCAGTGCAACCCCACAGTACCCCACAGGGCGGCACGGTAGCACAGTGGTTAGCACTGCTGCTTCACAGCTCCAGGGACCTGGATTCGATTCCCGGCTTGGGTCACTGTCTGTGTGGAGTTTGCACATTCTCCTCGTGTCTGCGTGGGTTTCCTCCGGGTGCTCCGGTTTCCTCCCACAGTCCAAAGATGTGCAGGTTAGGTTGATTGGCCATGCTAAAATTGCCCCTTAGTGTCCTGGGATGCGTGGTTTAGCGGGTACAATATGTAGGGATGTGGGGGTAGGGCCTGGGTGGGATTGTGGTCGGTGCAGACTCGATGGGCTGAATGGCCTCTTTCTGTACTGTAGGGTTTCTATGATTCTATGAGTACCGTCCCCAGACCCTGTCCAGTTTTGCTGCCAAAGATCACTGAGTCACAGCAGTGTTTACTTAACAATAATGCGGAGATGCTGGCATTGGACTGGGGTGGGCACAGCAAGAAATCTCACAACACCAGGTTAAAAACAGTTTCTTCTCTGCTGTCATCAGACTTTTGAATGGACTTACCTCGCATTAAGTTGATCTTTCTCTACATCCTAGCTATGACTGTAACACCACATTCTGCACTCTCTCATTTCCTTCTCTATGTACTGTAAGTTTTGTCTGCATAGCGCACAAGAAACAGCAAATTAGAGGAGTAAATTGGAAGGAGGTATTCTCGGGGAAATGTACTGAAGAGAGGTGGCAGTTTTTCAAGGAATGTCTGTCTCGAGTTCTACAGGACAACGTTCCAAGCAGACAGGGAGGTGTTGGTCGGTTAAAGGAACCGTGGTGCACGAAAGCTGTGCGGGACCTAGTCGAGAAGAAAAGGGAAGCGTACAAAAGGCTCAGAGAGCTTGGCGAAGATAGGGATTTAGAAGAGTGAACGGCTGGTAGGAAGGGACTAAAGAAGGAAATTAGGAGAGCCAGAAGGGGTCACGAGAAGGCCCTGGCAGGTAGGATGAAGGAGAACCCTAAGGCGTTCTATAAATATGTGAAGAGTAAAAGGATGAGACGTGACGGAATAGGGCCTATAAAAGGTGAAGGCGGGAAAGTTTGTACGGAACCAGTAGAAATGGCAGAGGTGCTCAATGAGTATTTTGCCTCGGTTTTCACAGAGGAGAAGGAGCTGGGTGGATGTACTGCGGGGGTGCGGTGGACTGAAAGGATTGAGTATGTGGACTTTAAAAAAGAGGTTGTGCTGGAATCTTTGAATGGCATCAAGATAGATAAGTCGCAGGGTCCGGATGGGATGTACCCCAGGTTACTGTGGGAGGCGAGGGAAGAGATTGCAGAGCCTCTGGCGATGATCTTTGCGTAGTCAATGGAGACGGGAGAGGCGCTGGAGGATTGGAGGATTGCGGATGTAGTTCCTATTTTCAAGAAGGGGAATAGGGATAGCCCAGGTAATTACCGACCGGTGAGTCTAACTTCAGTGGTTGGTAAACTGATGGAGAAGATCCTGAGGGACAGGATATATGAGCATTTAGAGAGGTTTAGTATGCTCAAGAATACTCAGCATGGCTTTGTCAAGGGCAGATCGTGCCTTACGAGCCTGGTGGAGTTCTTTGAAAATGTGACTAAACACATTGACGAAGGGAAGGCGGTAGATGTGGTTTATATGGATTTTAGCAAGGTGTTCGGTAAGGTCCCCCATGCAAGGCTTCTAGAAAAAGTGAGAGGGCATGGGATCCAAGGGGCTGCTGCCCGGTGGATCCAGAACTGGCTTGCCCAAAGGAGGCAGAGAGTGGGTATAGATGGGTGTTTTTCTAAATGGTCGGTCACCAGTGGTGTGCCCCAGGGATCTGTTCTGGGACCCTTGCTGTTTGTCATTTTCATAGATGACCTGGATGAGGAAGCGGAGGGATGGGTTGGTAGGTTTGCCGACGACACGAAGGTTGGTGGGGTTGTGAATAGTCTAGAGGGATGTCAGAAGTTACAGAGGGACATAGATAGGATGCAAGACTGGGCGGACAAGTGGCAGATGGACTTCAACCCAGATAAATGCATCGTGGTCCATTTTGGTAGGTCAAATGGGATGAAGGAGTACAATATAAAGGGAAAGACTCTTAGTACTGTAGAGGATCAGAAGGACCTTGGGGTCTGGGTCCATAGGACTCTGAAATCGGCCCCGCAGGTGGAGGAGGTGGTTCAGAAGGCGTATGGTGTGCTGGCCTTTATCAATCGAGGGATTGAGTTTAGGAGTCCGGGGATAATGATGCAGCTATATAAGACCCTCGTCAGACCCCACTTGGAGTACTGTGCTCAGTTCTGGTCGCCTCGCTACAGGAACGATGTGGAAAAGATTGAAAGGGTGCAGAGGAGATTTACAAGGATGTTGCCTGGATTGAGTGACATGCCTTATGAGGATAGGCTGAGGGAGCTCGGTCTTTTCTCCTTGGAGAGACGAAGGATGAGAGGAGACCTAACAGAGGTGTATAAGATGTTGAGAGGCATAGATCGGGTGGACTCTCAGAGGCTTTTTCCCAGGGTGGAAATGTCTGCTACGAGAGGTCACAGGTTTAGGGTGGTGGGGGGTAGGTACAGGGGAGATGTTAGGGGTACGTTTTTCACACAGAGGGTGGTGGGCGAGTGGAATCGGCTGCTGTCAGTGGTGGTGGAGGCGAACTCAATAGGGTCTTTTAAGAGACTCCTGGATGAGTACATGGAGCGTAATAGGATGGAGGGTTATAGGTAGGTCTAGAAGGTAGGGATGTGTTCGGCACAACTTGTGGGCCGAAGGGCCTGTTTGTGCTGTAGTTTTTCTATGTTTCTATGTTTCTAAACAATACTTTTCACTTTATACTAATACATGTGACAATAATAAATCAAATCAAGTCTGACGGGTTTATTTGGAATCAGCTTTTGGAGCACTGCTCCTTTATCAGGTGAGTGGAAAGGTACCTCCGATTCACCTGATGAAGGACCTGATGAAGGAGCAATGCTCCAAAAGCTCGTGATTCCAAATAAAACTGGCGTTGTGAGACTTCTTACTATTTAACAATAACCACATCAGTGTGTGCGGGGGAGGGGTGGGAGTGGTCATCGCTACAGAAACCTAACAAAAGAATCGAGTCTTATTAATAAAGAAACTTGGCAAAAGAACATTCCCCGGGCGTTACTGTCCTTGACTCCTGTGTAACAAAAAAGAGGTGTGAATTTTATTACAGTGGGTTAAAGCTTGCTCACTTTCTACTGAATGTCGCTGGAGTTGGCCTTTTGCAAGTTGACAGTTATGGGAACAGGTGCTTTAAGAAAAGGGAGCTGTAAAAGGCGTTCCCAGGAAATGTTTTTTTAAGAGAAGCAGCCGGGATGTGGTTTGACAGGTTCATCGCGGAGGCAATCCTTCATTCACACAACAAAGCAGCCGGGTGTGTAACCACAGCATGGGCACCTTCATCGGTCACATCTCGCCGGGTCTGGCTTTCCTGTCCTTCGGCGTTCTCTACGCTTTCAAGTTCTCCTTGATGATGCTTCGGGGCGAGAGGATCCCACTGGTGTCCCCGGCTCGGCAGCCGGGATTCAGGGGCTGCCTGAAGCGGATTCCCGCTGAGGGGGTGATGAAGATCCTTTACGGGACCCTGGCAGTGCTGGCGGAGTTCTTTTACCCACCGGGAGTGTACAAACTGACCCTGTACAACAGAGAGAAGCCTGACTTCCCATTCATACACCCCAATGAGTGGCAGCACGCCACCATGTATTCCTATTTCGCACTGAGTGGCTGGGTGGACATCCTGAGCCAGGCCTGCCTGCCCAGGCGCCTCTACCTGCTGGAGAGCATTGGCATCGCCCTGGCTTTCTATATCGAAGCCTTGCTTCTGTACTCTCACATGCACGGCAAGGAACGGGTGGAAAACTCGGTGCACACGCTGCTGCTGCTCGCCTGTTGCCTGGTCTGCCTGGTCCTCACCGCCGAGATCTGGAGACCCAACGACCACGTCCTGTGGTTCACCAAGACCTGCTTGGTGATGACCCAGGGGACCTGGCTCCTCCACGCCGCCTTCATCCTCTACAGACCCTTCAGCGGCCAAGCCTGGAGGAGCGACGACATGGCCAACCTCATGTTCATCACCAGCTTCTTCTGCTGGCATGTCGCGCTTAACATCGTGCTGCTGCTGGCCATCTTCTGGCTCACTGCGCTGTGGCACAGCCGCTGCTCCTGGCGTGCGGCTCTCCTGGACACCCAGCCCAGCTTCCAGCTGAAGCGGGCCGACGCTGCGGGCCACCCATCGGAATATGGCAAACTCCAGGCTGCAGAGGAGGAAACGCGATTGCTCCAAGAATGTGACTTTTAAATGTTGCCCGACACAAATTGCAACTTAAGTAGGAGCGCCAATAGTCCAAACCACTTTAAAGTTCAATTTCAACTCCCATCATTGAGCTCCAACTCAGAAAGGTTTAAGTATTTCCTGCTTTACTTTTTTTGCTTACAGTCAGGCAGGTAAGAAATCTAATAAGAAAGGCATCAACAGTGTGTCCCTTTTAACTTTTTATATATTCTGCACTGGAAGAAATAATATTTAAATCGATCTTTTTTAGTCATGTTTCCTCTTTGTTAATGGAAAATATAGTATTTGAAAATTTATAAGGGTATCTGGCAAGAATTGTGATGCTTTGCAGACTGAGGGGCTGATTTTACCAAAGAAAACGGGCGCAAAATCACGGTAAATTCGGGTGTCGGGCCTTTAACGCAATCTGCACCCGAATCCGAGCAGATCGCGGCTTTACCGACACCCGATTCGGGCGCGGGGATCCGGTCCGCACCTGAATCGGGCGGCCGGACTATTTAAATGCATGCATTTAAATCGATTTAATGAACTGCCCGCCCAACTCTACCGCCAAATCCCACTCTACCACTGCACGGCCCGATCCGGATCCGCGCTTTTAGCGACCTGCTAAATAAAAGTCGGAAGCCGGCGCTTCCTCAGTGAGGGTTGGCGAGGAGGTAGGTGCATGGCGTCCGAAAGCTCTCCGGTACTTATGGGTGTCTTGTAGTCGCAGCCATTCCGCCATCCCGGGTCGGTGGCGGTTCTGCGAGTGTGAGGGGGGAGGGGGGAGGATGGATCTCTGGTTGGGGGGGGGGGCGCGGGGTGGGGGGAGGACGTAAACCATTCCAAGCATGTAAACCATTCATTATCTTTACTGTTAAAGGATAGGAATTGAAACATTTGAATGTTTTAATTCCTATCCGTTAACAGTAAAAAGCATCTCTTTTCAAAATATTGTTACACTTTAGAAAGTTAATAAACTAATTTTTCTGCATAAACTACCATTACATTCATTTGATTGAAAATATTTAACTTCTTAAGTATATCCTAGATGTTCCTGGGACTAGCAATTTCTTCTAAAGAACTGTTGCTTCAGGATATACACTACAAGTACTGGGTTTGTTATATATTTATTTTACAATATGTTGATGGGGAGACGTCTCTGTGACAACAGGAATGCAGTAAGAGTTTCAACAACACCAGGTTAAAGTCCAACAGGTTTATGTGGTAGCAAATGCCATTAGCTTTCGGAGCGCTGCTCCTTCGTCAGATGGAGTGGATATCTGCTCTCAAAAAAAAAACCTGTTGGACTTTAACCTGGTGTTGTTAAAACTCTTACTGTGTTTACCCCAGTCCAACGCCGCCATCTCCACATCATGACAACAGGAATGAACAGACACTCAAAATGATATAGATGTACTTTGTTCTGTGTGGTTGAAGATTCTCAGAAATGCACACTTTATTTTTCACTTGAGCCCTGCAAGTAGACACAATCAGCCCAAAATAACCCAAGCAGCTCACATTCATTACTGAAACAAAAGTAGACAGTTGAAATAGATGCAAGTGTAATCTTTCAGCAAAAGCTTTGAGTTTAATAGCATTATTAGATTGTTAGAACTTTTCTAACAAGAGCAGGTATAACTTTTGCCAACTCTTCCATGTGTCAGAGAGCCGCTCTCTTTGCTTTTTTTTCTTTCCCGCCCGGGCGCGCTGCTTCAGACTTTTTTTGAACTGCGCATGCGCATGCATGAGCCGGCAAAAAGCGTATGGGCGTGCTGGAAAGAGGATTCCGGGCTCGAATCTGTATTACGCCCGGATCCGGCCCTTAGACTCCAAATGGTAAAATCGGGCCCTGAATGTTTACCAGCTACCTTAGTGGCTCACTTCATTATTTATTCCACACAACTTGCATTATCTGGATTCAGTGAGCCTTCCCTTTATGAACCATTCACATACCGAATATATCTTTCCCCCTTTGAGGACTTCCCTCTTGTGTCCTGAAGATATTGGGTAGAAATTTATCTTGGATGGGTATTTAAAACGAGTGATGGTGAATTGGGTTTAGTTTATACTCCAACTGATTTACTTCTCCATTGAAGTCAATAGGGTGCAAAACAAGCTGCCACTGATTTTACATGGTACACATTTAGACTGCATTGACTCTTTCCACAGGCAGCACTTCACAGAATCATAGTATCTGTACAGTCCAGAAGGAAGCCATTCAGCCCATCAAGCCTGCACCGAGTCTCTGACAGAGCATTCTACTCAGGCCCTTGCCCCCCCCCACCTTATCCATGCAAACCCACTTGCCCTCTTTTACCCATAATAATAATTGTTCATGTTAGTCTTGTTTAATTGACGGCACGGTGGCACAGCGGTTAGCACTGTTGCCTCACAGCCTCATGGACCCTAGTTCGATTCCTTGGCTTGGGTCAATGCCTTTGCGGAATCTGCAAGTTCTCCCTGTGTCTGCATGGGTTTCCTCCCAGTGCTCCAGTTTACCCCCACAGTCCGAAAGACATGCTGGTTAGGTGCATTGGCCATGCTAAATTCTCCCTCAGTGCACCCGAATAGGTGCCGGAGTGTGGTGACTAGATGATTTCCACAGTAACTTCATTGTATTGTTAATGTAAGCCTACTTGTGACACTAATAAATACACTTAAACTTAAATTGTTCTTAATTCAACTGGAGAGGGTGGGATGAAATTAAGAATAAATGACTTCCCTCCATCATAAGGCCACAAGTGGGATTGTTCAATGACGATTGCACAATGTTCAGTACTATTCGCAACTTCTCAATTACTGAAGCTTTCCATGTCAACATGCAGTAAAACCTGAACAATGCTCAGGTTTGGGCTGATAAGTGGCAAGTAACATGCACGTCACACAGGTGCCAGGCAATGCCATCTCGAACAAGAAATAACGTAACCATTTCCCCATGACTTTCAACGACATTGTGAATCCCTGCAACATCCTGGGGTTACCATTGATCAGAAACATAACTGGACCAGCCTTGTAAATACTATGATTGCAAGAGTTTTAAAAGTTTTAAAGCTTATTTGAGTGTCACAAGTAGGCTTACATTAAGACTGCAATGAGGTTTCTGCGAAAATCCCCTAATTGCCACATTCCAGTGCCTGTTCGGGTACACTGAGGGAGAATTTAAAACGGCCAATGTACCTAACCAGCATGTCTTTCGGACTGTGGGAGGAAACTGGAGCGTCCGGAGGAAACCCATGCAGGCACGGGGAGAACATGCAGCAGGTCAGAGGCTTGGAATTCTGCAGAGAGTGACTCACCTCTTGATTCCCCAAAGCCTTTCCCAATTGCCTGGACAAATGTAGTTCTAACAACACCATTGAAGATTAACGCCATCCAGGGCAAAGCAGTGGACTTGACTGGCAGCCCATCCACCGCTCTGAACAGTCACTCCCTCCACCCCGATACATAGTAGCAGCAATGTGTACCATCTACAAGGTGCACTGCAGGCTCCTAAGACAGAACCTTCCAAACCTGTAACCTCTACCACCTAGAAGAACAAGGGCAATGGACACATGGGAATTTAAATGGAGTTTCATGTGGAGAAATGTGAGGTCATGCACTTTGATAGGGGGAATCAAAAGGCAGATTATTATCTAAATGGACAGAGGCTGCAGGTGAATCAAGTACAGAGGGATTTAGGTGTTCTAGTGCATGAATCGCAAAAAAGTAGCAAGCAGGTCCAGCTAGTAGTTAAGAAGGAAAACAGCATTTTGTACAGAACATTGGTGAGGCCTCACCTGGAATACTGATCCAGTTTTGGTCCCCTTACCTTAAAAAGGTTATAATAACATTGGAGGCAGTCCAAAGGAGATTCACCAGATTAATTCCTGGGATGAGAGGGTTGTCCTATTAGGAGAGACTAAATAGTCTGGGTCTTTATTCCTTGGAGTTTAGGAGAGTGAGGGGTAACCGTATTCAAACATGTAAGATCCAGGGTGCTTGACAGGGTAGATGGTGAGATGTTTTCACTAGAGGGAGAGTCTCAAACAAGGGGGCATAGCTACAAGTTAAAGGGCTGGTCATTTAAAACTGAGGTGCGTAGAAATTTCTTCTCGCAGAGGGTGGTGAATCTCAGGAATTCTCTGCCCCAAAGGGTGGTGGAAGCTGGATCATTGGAAGTATTTAAAGTGGAAAAATATTTGATAGATTGAGGAATAGAGAGCTATGGGGAAATGGCACAGAAAGGAGTTGATGCCATGATCATATTGAATGGCGGGGCAGGCTTAAAGGGTCTGGTGGCCCACTCCTGCTTCTATTTCTTGTGTGTTTGAGTGTGTGCTACCACCTGCAAATTCCCCAAGTCACGCACCATTCTGACTTAGAATCATATTACTATTCCTTCAGTGTTGCTAAGTCAGAATCCTGATAATTTCTCCCTCTTAATGCTCTAAGTGTATCTATGTCACATGGACTGCAGCGGTTTAAGAATGTGACTCACCATCACATCTTCAAATGCAATTAAGGATGGGTAATAATGCTAAACTTGCCAGCAACATTCACATCCCAATAACAAAACAAAAGGCTAAATTTCCCCCTTCTGCCCCAGTGGAGCAATCCTATCATGGCCTTGCTGAAATCAGCTGGGCCAACAAAGATTAAGAATGGTACCTGGATATTTCTTAGTATCTATGGTTACATTCTCATGAGAGAAGTTTGTTGAGCTATTTGGGAGACTTGAATACAATGTTAAATTTGTGTTTCCCAAAGCCTCTTTATCACCTATAAGATACAAGTCAGGAGTGTGAGGGGATACACTGTACTTGATTGGGTGCTCCGCCAACTCTTAGGAAGATTTACACAACCTAGGCTAACGCTGTCCATTTGTTTGGCACCTCATCCACTGGCTTAAACATCCACGCCCTCTGGGACGTTGTAGTACCATAGCTACAGAGCACACCATTCACAGGTTGTGCTGTGGCAACTCACCAAGGCTTCTTTGGTAACAGCTTACAAACCCACAGCTTCCACTACCTAGAACAAAGATACTAGGTACATGTGAAAATAATCACCGACAAGCTTCCTTTCAAGACCATTCTGACTTGGACAAGTATCAGCATTGCTTCAATATTGCCATGTCAAAATCTTGGAACATCCAGTGAAACATCATTGTGGGAGAACTTTCACCACACGGAGTGCAACAATTCAGGAACCACCATCAGCTGCTCAAGAGTAACTTGGGTTTGACAATAAATGCTGGACTTGCCAATGATGCCCATATCCAGAGAGTGAACTAAATAAAACTGAAAATGTGTAAATTATTTTTTTGTTGAAATTAAGCTATGTTGGTGGAGTTCAACAGAGAAATGTGAAAAATGATCTATTTTCCATCCTAAACTTTAAAGATTTCATGGATCATGTTGTTTATACTGTATTGTTACCTGAAATTCAGCTGAGGTATGAAATGAAGTCTTTCATCGATAGCATCAAATAGTTTGAAGCAGCCACTGTGAAGAATGTTGCACGTAGCTTGAAGGAAGATATAAAAAATAACTCATTTCAAATATGTGACTGTAATACAGTTCTGACAATGCTTATGTAATAATTAATATCATATCTAACTGCAAGTTAAGCTATTGCTGTGTGAGATTAAAACTCCAAATCACATAAAATTTGGTGACAAAATGCAGTCTACTTCTCTTTGGTGTGAGTATAATTGCATTCTGAAGAAATACAAGGACTGATGTTCCAAAGTGTTTGTGACATGGTTCTGTGTTAAAAGCTCCATATTAGTCCAACTTCTTAGTGTTGAGTGAGTGCTGTTGGTGTACATCTTTTCTGTCACAGTTATGCACATCTTGAAGCCAAGGCTGATGAGTTAGTGACCATTAATCTTAGTGGTTTAAAAATCATGAGAGGCAGTTTCAGAATTTCATTATACAGCCCCCTTTTAACACTATAAATATCGAGTTATTCATTCATTTGAATTAAACAAACCCTCGGGAATCCACATTATGTTGAACAACCCGATAATGTCATTGCACCACAATGAAATTTAAAATTCCATGTTAGGGAGGACCTTACCGTTCAATCCATTAACCTCAACAATGGCTGGAGTCCATGGACTCGCCAGCTGCTAGCCTCCATTATATTCCTGCAGACTTTATGTAGGAGTCAGCAGCAAGAAATGCTAATGCAACTGAGGAGATAGAATCCTTTAGGCCAGGGAATGTCAGATGGATCACCATCGGCTTTGGTGCCCTCTTTGAAAATTTCCAGCCCAAGTAAAAATCAACTCCATTAACTGCATTTTTGCTGGGTTTAAATGGTGGAACAGCAGAACCATGCACGAACATGGATGCACCATGTAATCATGGTTGAACTCCGTGCACGTCGTGTAACTATCTTGCATTTGGTGTTCTGTTCAGAGCCCAGCAATGGTTTGATATGTGTAACAGAGGCAATTGTAGGAAATTACACAGTATCGGACTCCCTCTGAATTAAATATATGTTTCATTTTTGAGTGAAAATATCTTTGCATCTCAGAAAAGTACAACTGTTTTTGTTCACTGGAAGTATTTGTTAAAAATATTAATTGCAAGAATGTGTTGCGTGACAAGGCAATCACAGTCTGATAATTCACTTATTACAAGCAGGATTTAAATAATATTTGAAACCTTGTGATGAAATAAAAGAAATATGATTTACAAAATAAAATATTTGACAACCTGGATCACTTGTGAGCTTAACATTTGAAAATACCTCAGATTCTTAATGGCTAGTAATTGACAAAACAATCAAGTATAATGAGGATGCATTAAACTTGATGATGGGAAGCTAAGGGAGTGGAACACTGGTATATACCGCTCCCAACTTTGCTTTCCATGACCTCAATGGAGAGTAAAATAGGGAGATGTAAAACCATCAATCACTGTGTCTGGAAGGGTGGGTTTTGTTAAAGTTGTTGCCATAGTGTTACTCACTAATTTAAGTTTCTACATCTGACTACTTAATTATCCCATTGGCTTGGCTCAAGAATTGACTATGCATTTTTAAATTGATTTCAACTTACACTCTACATTTATACCTTGGGCAAAAGAGTCCTAACAAATATAAAGCAGTTCATGTTGACGGCTAAAAAGATTACTTTGTGGGTTTATTTGCCATTTTAAACGTTGGGAGAGTTCTGGCTACGTCTTTCCAAAGTGCATTATTTAAAGAAAATCACACTAGTCCTTTTGTTAGCAGATTTTTAAAAATAGTTTTAATATCGTAGGATGGATGTAATATACAGAAAATCAGTAGACATCATGCAAACAAAATATAGGGAATTGCCTCCAGTGTTGTTAAAGCTTCATTATTTTATGTTGCTTCAAATTAGTCTCTGACTTTCTTAATAACAGCAGTAATTATTTGTCTTTTTAAAATTCATTGATGGGGATGTGGGTGTCACTGGCAAGGCCAGCATTTATTGCTCATCCTTAATTGCCCTTGAGAAGGCAGTGGCGAGTTTCCTTCTTGAGCAGTCAGGCTGCTCGATCCCTGCAACTGGGGAGCTATTGTAAACTGCGCTGGAGTGAAACACTCCTGGTGGCGTGGGGGGTGTGGGGGGGGGGTAGGTTCTGGGAAGAGGCTAGTGGGCCCACAGACTTCAGTCCTGGGCCTGCCAATTATATGTTAAGGATATTTAAATTAGGATTAGAATAATTTGTTCAGCTCTGCATCAATATCTGGCGCAGAGCAGATGGTGCCAGAAATCCGGCTGCTGGAGCCTCGCAGAGGCCATGGTGCCTAGCGGGGAGCTCACAAAATGGCCTCTGCTTGAGTCTCCCAGCCCACTGTGCTGCAAAAACTGCCCAGCGGGCTGAGAGAATCAGCCCAATACACTCTCAATCCCACTCTCACTCTCTCCCACACAAACACACACTCTCCCACTCCCCCTCCATAAGCACTGCTCTCACTGTCCAACACACACATATGTATACACTCTCAATCCCACACGCACACTCACTCTCTCACTCCCACACACACACTACGCTCTCATTCCTCCCCCAACCACACACATTCTCATCCCCCCTATACACATGCACACTCTCATTACTCCTGCCCCCCACCCCAACACACACACACTGCACTTTCACTCACAGTTTTATTAAGTATGGATTAATTGAGGAAAGCCAGCATGAATTTGGTAAAGGCAAATAGTGTTTAAATACCTTGATTTAAATCAAAGCTTTTCCCCCCTGTAGCAATACACATTATCACAATACACAAGACCCTTGCTGGGACATACTGAAGAGTTCCATCCTATCTAACATGGCAACTGAACCATGTCTTCAGAAGGCCAATGCCCTGCTCAGTGGTTGTTCAAGTTGTCCCTTTGTAGCTGTTGTATTTCCCCTCTGCAGCTGTACTTGGGTTCCTCACAAGTGTAAGTAATCATCTCTTTCGTGGGTAACCCCCATCACCCAATATTCACTCCTAAAGATGCACAAAGGGCCTGAAAAGGTCAGGCACCTGGGACTGTCTTAGGATGTAGGTGTCATATTGGGAATTTTGAGCAGAGCTTTGTGGTGCACAGGGACCAGTTCTACATCGATGGAGTGGGCACCTTTCACGTTGATGAAGGCTGCTGCCTGTCCTGTGCGCGCCTTGATAAGTATACGTGTCAAAGGTATTCTGCACCTGAGGGAATTCAGTGATGGGCCCAAGTCCTTTCACTCTCTTTGCCTTAATGGCCAGATCAGTGGGAAGTGCACACACTGGCTGGTCCTCATGAAGATGGCATTGCTGACCATCTTAATACAATGATGAGCTGCAAACTGGGAGATCATAGAATCATAGAATAGTTACGACTCAGAAGGAGGTCATTCAGATTACTTTGTCTTGCCTTACCCCTCTACTTTTTCCTTGTAGCCATGGGAAGATTTTCTCTTTAGCTAAATTTTCAATTCTCTTTTAAAAGCCATGATTGAATCTGCCTCCACTCGACTCTCGGGCAGTGCATTGTGCATTCCAGATCCTAACCATTCATTGCATAAAAATGCTTTTCCTCATTGTTGTTTGTGTTGTAAATCATCTTTAATATGTGCCCTCTGATTCGCAATCCTTCCACCAAGTAGACTTTCTCTATATCTACTCTGTCCAGACTCACCTCCATCAAATCTCTGCTTAATCTTCTCTTCTCCTAGGAGAACAACCCCAGCTTTTGCAATCTATCCATCGAACTGAAGTTCCTCAGCCCTGGAACCATTCTCGTGAATCATTACTGCACGATTTCTAATCTTTTTACATCCTTCATAGAGTGCGTTGTCAAAACTGTTCTCCAGTTGAGGCTGAACCAGTGTTTGAGACAGGTTCATCATAACTTCCATCCTTTGTATTGAATGTCCTATTTATATATCCCAGGTTCCCCTATGCTTTATTAGTCGCTTAGTCAACCTTCTCTTGTACTTTCAATAATTTGTATGCATATACCCACAGTTCCTTCCACCCCCTTAATATTGTATCCTTCGTTTTATTATGGCTCTCTTTACTCTTCCTACTGTTATGAAATCCAGACTTACCTTAAAGATGGGTTCAGAGATCGGGAACTTCAACTCCTGAAAGACCTCAGACTTTCTGCGCGTATGTAGGCCCAGCATGGGCTGCACAAACACAGTTCAGCATCTTTAAGTTCATTGGAACCAGGACAGGCCCAGCACATTGAAAAAAGAAAGGAAATTGGTGCAAAGACCAGGTGCGGAATGTCATAGGCAGCAAATGGCCCAGACCCGGGACAAAGGAGAGGGACAGGGAGAGATCCCAAACAGGGGAGAGGGAACAGGGAGAGGTTCCAAAAGGAAATCCAGGGTAAGGGATAGAGACAGGGAACAGAAACTGGTCCGAGTTAAGGAAAAAGGGAGGAGCAAAGAAATGGACTGTGGGGAGCAGACTTTAAGTAAAAAGGGCTCAGGACAAGCCCAGGTAATTGAAGGGGACTACTGGGACAAAATAACCCTTCAGAGCAGTAGTGTTCTGCTCAGCACCACCAAAGGCTGAAGTTATGCCTGGCATTTGATGTTTGGGTGTAGCCTGAAGAATTCAGGGGAATGGGATCTCAGAAGACGCAATTGTGACCCTGCAAGGTTGGCCGTTGTTGGTGTTGTCCCAGTCATAGAAATAGAAACCCTACAGTGCAGAAACAGGCCATTCGGCCCATCGAGTCTGCACCGACCACAATCCCACCCAGGCCCTACTCCCATATCCCAGTCTGGTACGTGAGGAGGGCTCAAGAGAAGCCTAAAGTTCCAAGAAAGCAACCAAAGGTTGGTGCTGTGGGCCATTGGAACAGTTGTGTTCTGCTTGGTACAACCAAAGTGCCAAAGCTGTGCTTGGGAGTTGGTATTTGAGTGTAGACTCGGGAATCCAGAATGTCAGGAGCTGAAATTAAAATCCTGTGAGGTGTGGCATTGTTGCTGCTGTCCAAGTTGCAGCAACTTTTGGGAAGAATTCCAAGCTGAGATCTTTGAAATTAAAGATTAGAATCCTTCATGAGAGAGAAGTTTCAGTGAGATTGGTTGACTTTGAGGCTCCTGCTCTGACAAGACCATAAGAAACTACAAAAGGTCGTGAATGTAGCCCAACCCATCACGCAAACCAGCTTCCCATCCATTGACTCTGTCAGCCAGCATAATTAAGGACCCTATACACCCCGGACATTCTCTCTTCCACCTTCTGTCGGGAAAAGAAGTCTGAGGTCACGTCCCAACAGACTTAAGAACAGCTTCTTCCCTGCTGCCATCAAAGTTTTGAATGGACCTACCTTGCACTAAGTTGATCTTTCTCTACACTCTAGCTATGACTGTAACACTACATTCTGCACTTTCTCCTTCCCTTCTCTATGCACGGTCTGCTTTGTCTGAATAGCGCACAAGAAACAATACTTTTCTCTGTATACTAATACATGCGACAATAATAAATCAAATCAGATCAGATCTTACTGGCCATTCACACCACATTCCTGCTGCAGTGAAATTGGAGAATTTGGTGCCCAGGGAAATCTCCATTCACTGCAGCGCGATGGTAAAATCCCGCTGGTGTGAACGGCCGTAACATCCTGACCTTAATGTTGCTGAAGTCTGAATGGGTTTTGAGAAATCCATGAAAACTCTTTCGGTTGCATTTGGTATTTACTGTGCAATGTGGTGTGTTAGACCACAGCTTTGTTTCTTAATTAACATGTACCTCATACTTACATTGAATGTCAGAGTATAAGATAGATATTGTAAATCGTTTTAGGTTTTTGGTCCCAAACCACATCCTACCAACAACTTAGGGGTCTGGCCAAGGGCCATAACACTGCTTGAGGTGAATCACATCATTTTTCTTCTGCATTAAATTTAATCTGACATTTGCCCACTCATTCCATTAACCTGTCTGGAACATAAGAACTGGGAGCAGAAGTAGGCAATTCAGCCCCTCGAGCCTGTTCCACCATTCAATACGATCAAGGTTGATCCTGTCTTGGCCTCAACCCCACTTTCCTGCCTGTTTTCCATAACCCTTCGACCCAGTTGATAGAGTACAAGGAAATTATGATGAATCTTTCTAAAACACATCACCTGGTGTATTTTGCCCAACTCTGGGCACCACAGCTTAGGAACGATGTGAAGGCTTTGGAGGGGGTGCAGGAAAGATTTATGAGAATGATTCCAGGGATGAGGAACTTCAGCAACATGGATATGTTGGAGCAGCTGATGTTGTTTCCTTAAAGAAGAAAAGGCTGAGAAGAGATTTGATGGAGGTTTTCATGAGGGGTCTAGACAGAATAGATAGGGGTTTGAATTTTTCAGATGGCAGTGACTCCCTTCCTGCCACTTGTTGAGCCGGTTCCCAGTGCCCCACAACCACTTCAGGCTTGAATGAGCATTAAGTGGTTGTAGACAGGACCTCTGGCCCTCACTCCGCAACTCTCTAGTCACTGCAGTTGTAGACACCTGAAGATGCCTGACCCTAAGTCCCGGAACCTGAGGACAAAGTAAGTTTAAGGGGACCCAGGGCAAGGCAGGTGGGGAAAGCCTGGGAGGCTGTGAAGGGTAATTGGGGTGTCAGGCTGTTGGGGAAAGGCAGGGGGGGGGGCTGGAGTGGGGTGGGGAGGAAAAGGTTCAGTGGCCACCTGGACCTTAAGAGGGTGTGGGTCAAATGGATGGAACCCCTTTCAGATGGGACTTCTGATTGAGGCACCACCCCACTTGGGCTCCCAGTTCCCACTGAAGATCTCAGGTCTTGTCTATTTTGGGCATTCCCCAAGCTAGGTAAATCCACCAACCTAAAATGGAGGCTGGGAAAGGACCAGCCTTTAAGTGGCAAAGGGGGGCAAAGGTGAGCTTCCCGTCCAAGGCCATAGCCGCCCAAGTGTAAAATTGCTGTGTGGTTGGAGCATGAACCTGGAGGAAATCTCTTTTCTTCCATTTCACACTACCACCCACCAAGCACCCCCCGACTCCCCTTGTTAATGGGCATTGAGGATCCCCAAGTTATATTCTGTACCCTCCAATTTTTATATTTGAACAAAAAGGGCTAAGAAAGTTATTTGAAACAGGTTCTAATAACCTTCACAACAACAAGGAATGGAAAACTTTTGAACTTGCAAAGATTCTTTTGAAGTACAAGGTCAACTTTAACCTGGTACAGGATCAGTGCGTGGATGGGACAAAAATGAATGATAAGTCTGGAGGGAAACCTATCGGAGAGAGTCCAGCTGTTTTTAACTGCTGTGATCCACATTAATTCATCAATGTTACAGCCACTGAAGGAGGCCTTTTTGGCCCATTGAGCCTTTAATATCTAATTTGTCGCATGTCCTTGCACTTTCACCAAAGCCCTGTAGAAGTTTTCTTCAAGAACTTATTCAGTCTCCTTTTGAAAGTTACTTTTGAATCAGCTTTCATCTCTCCTTCCAACAGTACATTCCAGATCAAAACAGCAACTTGTTTTTATATAGCGCCTCGAATGAAACAAAATATTCCGAGTCACATCACAGGAGTGTTAGAGAGCAAAGTATGTGAGTCACATAAATCGATCTTACAGCAGATGGCCAAAAGTTTTGTGAAAGAAGTAGGTTTTAAAGAGGATCCTGCAGGGGGAAAACCTCATCCATACCTTTGTTACCTCTAGACTGAACTATCCCAATGCACTTCTGGTTGGTCTCCCACATTCTATCCTCTGTAAACTTGAAATTATGCAAAACTCTGCCACCCATGCCTTGTTTTGCAGCAAGATCTGTTCCTTCATCACCACAGCACTCGCTGATCTACATTGGCTTCAAAGTCCATTGGAAGACCCCTTCCCTCATCCATGGACATTGGGATCTCCCCTCCTCATCAGCGGCATGTTCCCCCACCCTGGTCCCCGATATGGGCCATCAGCATAGGGGCCATCCCGATGAGTCCCATTGCTCAACTCCCAACATGCCCCCCATCAAAACCCCCAGCATGTCCCTCCATCAAGATCCCCTGACATGCCCCCCCAACATACCCCCCCCCATCAAAACCCCTGACATGACCCCCTCAAGACCCCCAGCATGCCCCTCATCAAGACCCCCAACATGCCCCCCTTTCAAAACCCCTGACATGCCCCCCTCAAGACCCCCGGCATGTCTCCCTCAAGACTGCCTTCACAATCCATCACTGCATGCTTCCTCCCCATCAGATCACTCCCTGCAGAGACCCTGTCATGACCCCCAATTAGGCCCCATCCCCTCGGCACAGCCCCCTGCACATTGATGGTACCAAACTAACTGTTAGCCAGGCACCACCAGTGTGCCAGGTGGGCACTGCCTGGCCATGTTCCTGAGCACCTGAGGGCTTCAGTGACCTGTGAGCCCTCCGGCATGACTATTCTGCTAGGTCTCTGCTGGTGGAAACCAGTAGTGATTTTTGCCTTTATCGCGCCACGCCTGAAGGCTGGTGAATTCTGTGTATTAGGATTTGAATGGGCTATGCATATTTAAATTCTAAGTTAAATATGGAAATCAGACTTGCGCCCAAAAAAGGCGCAATGCAGTTTGTGCCAGTAGGAAGTGGCCAGGAGTCTTGCAAGCAGTTTGACAACAGGTCCGAAATTGATTTTAGGCCCGCATGTTATTCTCCGGGACTGGCGCCATCTATTAACAGCACAGTGAGGTCGGAGAATTGCCTCCATTGTTTTAAATTCTCATCTTTGTTTTCTGATCTATTCATGGTATCGCCACTCCTTAGCTTTGCAATCTCCTGCAATCCCACAACCCTCTGAGATATCTGTGCACCCCTAATTCTGGCCTCTTGTGCATTTGCAATTTATAAAATTCATGAGGTGTGGGTGTCACTGGCTAGGCCAGCATTTATTGCCCACCCTATTGAGAAGGTGGTGATGAGCTGTTACTTTGAACCGCGGTAAGAAGTTTAACAACACCAGGTTAAAGTCCAACAGGTTTATTTGGTAGCAAAAGCCACACAAGCTTTCGAGGCTCTGAGCCCCTTCTTCAGGTGAGTGGGAATTCTGTTCACATTAGGGGTCATTAGGGGTGCACAGATATCTCAGAGGGTTGTGGGATTGCAGGAGATTGCAAAGCTAAGGAGTGGCGATACCATGAATAGATCAGAAAACAAAGATGAGAATTTAAAACAATGGAGGCAATTCTCCGACCTCACTGTGCTGTTAATAGATGGCGCCAGTCCCGGAGAATAACATGCGGGCCTAAAATCAACCGCTGCAGGCCATGTGGTATAAGTACACCCACATTGTTTTTTAAATTCTTTCATGGGATGTGTGCACCCCTGGCAAGGCTCGCATTTATTGCCATTCACTAATTGACCGTGAATCGAGTTGCTTACTAGCCCATTTCAGAAGGCAGTTAAGAGTTAATCACATTCCTGTGGGACTGGAGTTATATGTAGACCGGACCAGGTAACAATGGCAAATTTCTTTCCCCAAAAGGCATTAGTGAACCAGATGGGCTTTATGACAACAAATGATAGTTTTTTGGTGACCATTACTGATTATATTAATTGAATTTAAATTTCACCGGCTGCCGTAGTGGGATTTTTCCTAAAGTATTAGCCTGGGCTTTTGGATTATTAGTCCAGTGACATTACCACTATGCTACCATCTCCTTGCACCATTGGCAGCTGTGCTTTCAATTCCTTCCGTCCCCAAGCTCTGGAATTTCCACCCTACACATCTCTGTGACTCTGCCTTGCTTTCCTCATTCAAGACACGTGTTAAAACATATCCCTTTGACCCATATGTCACCCCCATATCTCCTCCATAGGTAGCTCAGTGTTATACTTTGTTTCACTATGCATCTGTGAAGTTCTCTGAATGTGTCAATATATTAAATACGCTATATCAATGGAAGCTGTCATTGAGAGTGCGATAGAGAAGTGGAAAGGTTTACAGAGGAATTTCTACAGCTTAGTGTCCAGACATCTGAAAGTGCAGCCATCAATGGTGGAGCAATTAATATCAGGGATACTCAAGAAGCAAGAGTTACATGAGTACAGATTCTGGGGGTTGTGGAGCTTAAGGAGAATACCAGACATGGAGAGCTTTGTAAATATGAATGAGATTTTTAAAACCCAAAATATTTTCTCCTCATGTCTTCTCTGCTTCTTTTGCCAATTCACTAAAATTTATGTCCGGTGTTCAGCGATTCTTTTGAGCCTACAAATATTTTTTCCTTCTTTACTCTCTCAAAACATTTCATGATGTTGAAAACATTGAATATCCCCTTCACCTTTCGGTGTTGAATGAAGAGCAACCCGATTTTGCACATCAATCTCCCACCCGATGCTGTCAGGAATACTGTTAAGGTCAGCGGTTTGGAGTGGGAGTCAGACAACACTGGATCTGCCCAAGGGAATGGCCCTCGGCATAAGGTAAGCTCTCAGATCAGTGCTGAGACTGGGGAAGGTGGAGGAGAGATTGCAGCTGAGGAGCTGAAGGATTCCTTTCAAGGCTTGGAGGAGCTGCCGGTCCCAAGGAATCATTCCAAAAACGAAGAAACTAACTTCCTCTGGCCACTCTGCCACCTTCCTCCAGGTCTCCCTGGTGGATTTTTGACTCAATAGGCCTCAACTCAAGCTCCACTCAGAATGTGTGGGGTTACGGTGATAAGGCGGGAGAAAGAGCCTGGGTAAGGTATTCTGTCAGAGAGAGTCGGTGCAGATTCAGTGGGCCGAATGGCCTCCTTCTGCAATGTAGGGATTCCATTCTATGAAATAGTATTATGGCACCACTGGGCAGCATGGTGGCACAGTGGTTAGCACTGCTGCCTCACAGTGCGAGGGACTGGGTTCAATTTTGGCCTCGGGTCACTATCTGTGTGGAGTTTGCACATTCTCCCCATGTCTGCATGGGTTTCCTCCGTGTGTTCCAGTTTCCTCCCACAGTCCAAAAGACGGGTTAGGTGGATTTGCCATGCTAATTACCCCTTAATATCGGGGGGGGGGACTAACAGGGTAAATACATGGGGTTGGGCCTGGATGGGATTGTTGTAGTTGTATGCTCGATAGGCTGAATGGCCTCCTTCTGCACTGTAGGGATTCTATGACTCCATGACATCATCTGATTGGTATATTATCATTTCCATTAAACGCGTGCCTGCAGGTACCAAGAAACCTCGCTGACTTGAAAGGCAATAAAGATAAAATATTACAAAGGAGAAACGGAAATACCTCAGGCCAATAAAGCGAATTGCATAATTTTATTACCTCCCACACACCTTTCCCACCCAGTGGGAGGGTTTTGAATTGACCCTCATAGGTATGTATGATAAACAATGTACAATACTCAAGGCTAGCCCATAATATCAAAACAGCCACCTCTTATAAAACCAGTTTTACAGCTTTGACATGGGCAGGTCCGTACTCTGGCTCAGCAGCAATATACCTAGGCTTCCTTATCGAGTAGCTTCACTTGTTTAAAGATATTCACCTCACATTGAAAGTTAAAAGCAGAAAATTCTGGAAATGATCTGCAGGAAACAACTCAGCAGGTCTGACAGCATCAGTGGAGAGAGAAACAGATCAACACCTCAGGTCAATAGCATTTCATCTGACAGGTATGCCCTTCAAGACTCAACCAGTTCAGTCAGTAGTGGTGTCCTTACAACTTATATACTTTACTAAAAGGGACCAGGAAGGTTATTTGCAACATGTTCTTATAATCTTCAGTGGTAATGAAAGGAAGAAGAGATTTGATATAAACATGAAACACTGGAACATGAAACCTTATTTCCTCCCCCAAGGTGAGTTTGGTGGGGGAAGGGCATTTCATCAGGAGGGTGGGTGATGAGTGAGGACCCTGCTACCTTTCTGTCTCCGCCTTGATTAAGCCCATGGTGGGAAGACCCTTGAATAGCCTTGCTTCCCTGTCACCAATTGAAGCCCACTGTTGCTGGTATTAAATGGGTGGTGGGTGGGAACTTGCCATGCGGGGAGCATGGAGAGCAAATTCTGGCAAGATTGCAGCGGGGTCCCTTGTTTAAAGGCACTCAGCAACTGATCGAGGGCCCTGCATCATGAAGGAGGGATGCCCATTAACAGCCTCACCCTGCCCTGGCTGCCAACCCCATCTCCCCTCCTCTATGACCCCCTTCCTGTCATTGCTCACTTGTGCCTCCATGCCTCCTTGGCCCAAGGCCTCAGGTGAGTGTAGTTCTGGCAGCAGCCACTGCCTCTTCAGTGGCACTGCTGAGCAGAGAAGGGCAGCCAGCCTTGTATTTGGCCAGCTGCTCTCGGTAGGATAGACATCTGTGCTCGGGCTCCTCAATCCCAGGTCTGCCTCCGCTGGCCTGTTAATTCTCCGAGTGCCACAAGATATGTGGGCCTTCCCTCACAGAGGTGATGTTGGATCTCACAGGCTGGTGGCCAAGACACCTGTCACCTCCACAAAATTCCACCCATTAACTGTTTCTCTCTCCACACACGCTGCCTGACCTGCATACTTCGCCCAGAATATTCTGCTTTCATTTCACATTTCCAACAGCTGCAGCATTTTTGTTCTGTGTATCATTTCAGATTAACTCTGATGAGATTACTTTAAATGATGGAATGTCCTCTTGGGCATCTCTGATTTTAATCCACTGGTGAAGGCCATGCCTACCTCGGCCATAGGGTCCGGAATCCCTCCTGTAAACCTGTCCATCTCTCTTTCTTCATACAAGATGCTCCTTAAAACCTACTTCTTTGATCAATTTGGTTATCTGTCCTAATCAGCTCACAGAGTCATATAATCATAGAGTGCAGAAAATGCCCTTTGGCCCATCGAGCCTGCACCAACAATATCTACCACTAAAGGCGTGCTGGTCCCATTTTCCTGCACTTGTCCCATATCCTTGAAAGTTATGATATTTCAAGCGCTCATCCAAATATTTTTTAAAGATTGTAAGGTTTCTGACCTGCACTACCTTCCCAGACAGTGCATTCCAGATTCCCACCACCCCCTTGAGTGGAAAAATCATGAGGGACTATAGTTTTAGGATAAGAGGCAGGAAACCCCCTCTGAATTTCCTGCCCCTTACCCTAAAGCTATGTCCCCTTGTGATTGACCCCTCAACCAAGGGGAACAGCTGCTCCCTGTTCACTCTGTCCATAACCCTCATAACCTTATACACCTCAATCATGTCCCCCCTCAGCCTTCTCTGCTCTAAAGAAAACAAGCCTATCCAGTCTCTCCTTATAGCTCAAATGCTCCATCCCAGGCAACATCCTGGCAAACACCTCCTCTCGTGCTATCACATCCTTGTGGAGTTCATGGTCTAATTTTATTTTCTAATACTCCTTCGAAGGATTTTGGCATGTTTTATTGTGTTAAAGGCACTATATACATTTAAGTTGTTGTTGACATTACATTGCATTCCCAGCTGATATCTTATATGTGGACAAATCCTGCAGAATCTTAAATTCAATAGAAAAATTAAATTCCAGCTTTATTCAAAGAAATTCTGTTCTCACGGGGAATAGATCAGATAATTTCTTTCAATGGTTTTTGGCAACACCCACACAGGTATATAATACTTTTCTATTATGATTGCTACCAGAAGCAACCTCTAGCAGATGTAGTTACAAGAAAGGTATGTCCCTGTCAGGCAGGGAGGAAATGGCCGAGTGAGGGAACCGTGGTTCACAAAAGAGGTGGAATGTCTTGTGAAAAGGAAGAGGGAAGCTTATGTAGGGATGAGGAAACAAGGTTCAGATGGCTCGATTGAGGGTTACAAGTTAGCAAGGAATGAGCTGAAAAAGGGGCTGAGGAGAGCTAGGAGGGGACATGAGAAGTCCTTGGCGGGTCGGATCAAGGAAAACCCCAAGGCTTTTTACTCTTATGTGAGGAATAAAAGAATGACCAGGGTGAGGTTAGGGCCGGTCAAGGACAGTGGTGGGAACTTGTGTATGGAATCAGTAGAGATAGGCGAGGTGATGAATGAATACTTTTCTTCAGTGTTCACCAAGGAGAGGGGCCATGTTTTTCAGGAAGAGAAGGTGTTACAGGCTAATAGGCTGGAGGAAATAGTTGTTCGGAGGGAGGATGTATTGGCAGTTTTGAATAAACTGAAGGTCGATAAGTCCCCTGGGCCTGATGAAATGTATCCTAGGATTCTTTGGGAGGCGAGGGATGAGATTGCAGAGCCTTTGGCTTTGATCTTTGGGTCCTCGCTGTCCACGGGGATGGTGCCAGAGGACTGGAGAGTGGCAAATGTTGTTCCTCTGTTTAAGAAAGGGAATAGAAATGACCCTGTTAATTATAGACCGGTTAGTCTGACTTCGGTGGTTGGTAAATTGATGGAAAAGGTCCTTAGGGATGGGATTTACGACCATTTAGAAAGATGCGGATTAATCCGGGATAGTCAGCACGGATTTGTGAAGGGCAAATCGTGCCTCACAAATTTGATAGAATTTTTTGAGGAGGTAACTAGGTGTGTTGATGAAGGTAGGGCGGTTGATGTCATATACATGGATTTTAGTAAGGCGTTTGATAAGGTCCCCCATGGTCGGCTTCTGATGAAAGTGAGGAGGTGTGGGATAGAGGGAAAGTTGGCCGATTGGATAGGTAACTGGCTATCTGATCGAAGACAGAGGGTGGTGGTGGATGGAAAATTTTCGGACTGGAGGCAGGTTGCTAGCGGAGTGCCGCAGGGATCGGTGCTTGGTCCTCTGCTCTTTGTGATTTTTATTAATGACTTAGAGGAGGGGGCTGAAGGGTGGATCAGTAAATTTGCTGATGACACCAAGATTGGTGGAGTAGTGGATGAGGTGGAGGGCTGTTGTAGGCTGCAAAGAGACATAGATAGGATGCAAAGCTGGGCTGAAAAATGGCAAATGGAGTTTAACCCTGATAAATGTGAGGTGATTCATTTTGGTAGGACTAATTTAAATGTGGATTACAGGGTCAAAGGTAGGGTTCTGAAGACTGTGGAGGAACAGAGAGATCTTGGGGTCCATATCCACAGATCTCTAAAGGTTGCCACTCAAGTGGATAGAGCTGTGAAGAAGGCATATAGTGTGTTAGCTTTTATTAACAGGGGGTTGGAGTTTAAGAGCCGTGGGGTTATGCTGCAACTGTACAGGACCTTGGTGAGACCGCATTTGGAATATTGCGTGCAGTTCTGGTCACCTCACTATAAGAAGGATGTGGAAGCGCTGGAAAGAGTGCAGAGGAGATTTACCAGGATGCTGCCTGGTTTGGAGTGTCGGTCTTATGAGGAAAGGTTGAGGGAGCTGGGGCTGTTCTCTCTGGAACGGAGGAGATTGAGGGGAGACTTAATAGAGGTTTATAAAATGATGAAGGGGATAGATCGAGTGAACGTTCAAAGACTATTTCCTCGGGTGGATGGAGCTATTACAAGGGGGCATAACTATAGGGTTCATGGTGGGAGATATAGGAAGGATATCAGAGGTAGGTTCTTCACGCAGAGAGTGGTTGGGGTGTGGAATGGACTGCCTGCAGTGATAGTGGAGTCAGACACTTTAGGAACATTTAAGCGGTTATTGGATAGGCACATGGAGCACACCAGGATGGTAGGGAGTGGGATAGCTTGATCTTGGTTTCAGATGAAGGTCGGCACAACATCGTGGGCCGAAGGGCCTGTTCTGTGCTGTAATGTTCTATGTTCTATGTTCTAAAGAAGTTACATTTGATATGGATCAAAAGATTGATATAATGTCCATTTATTAATGTCCTGTTTTTAATATATCACACACACACTCACATGATGGCCAGAATTCTCCAACCTCGCCCGTGGCCGCGATTGTCTACTCCTGTTGCTGTGAATGGAGATTTGGCTGAGTGCCAAATTCTCCGTTCTCACTGGCAGTTGTAGTGCGGCGTGTGAGACCGAAGAATTCCAGCCGATATGTGTACCTGCTTTAGGATGAATGATGTGGAGATGCCGGCGTTGGACTGGGGTGAACACAGTAAGAAGTCTCACAACACCAGGTTAAAGTCCAACAGGTTTATTTGGTAGCAAAATCCACTGGCTTTCGGATGAACAGGAGTTCCACTTGGGTGAAACGGTGCTTCAGGGATCAGAGGAAAAGAGACACCAACACCTTTCCATTGATTGTGTCTGTTCCAAGATGAGGTCATCCAGGCAGCTATCTGAACACAGCAATAACGAAATCATGATATTTAAATCTGGGTCCTATGAGGTGATCAGGACCCTGCGGCAATTTTTGAGATGGCAAATAAACTATAGAATAGTTTGATAGAATATATAAAATATAGAAAGATGTGAGGAAATAAGGGGACTGTCCCAGTCATGTGCAAGGGGATGGAATACATTTTCTCTACTGTTCACATAAACATGTGAACAATTTATTTATTTATCATGGGATGTGGGCATCACTGACAAGGTCAGCATTTGTCGTCCATTCCTAATTGTCCTCGAACTGGGTGGCAGTTAAGAATCAACCACGCTGCTGTGGGTCTGGAGTCACGTGTAGGCCAGACCAGGTAAGGCTGGCAGATTTCCTTCCCTCGAGGACATTAGTGAGACTGATGGGTTTTTAATCGCAATCAATAATGATTTCATGGTCATCGTTAGACTTCTAATTTCAGATTTTTATTGAATTCAAATTGCCCCATCTGCCATGGTGGGATTCAAACCAGTGTCCCCAGAACATTACCCTGGGTTTCTGGATTCCTAGTCTAGTGACAATACCACAACGCCACTGCCTCCCCCAATATATGGTTTGTGGTTTGCTAATTGTTAGGCAAAGTGCAAGAGTATATGTGGAATATAAGCTGAACAGATATAAGCCTGTTATGAAGAGGGATGTTGTAAAGCTGGGGCAGCTAACTCAAAGACTGAATGGGGAAAGTCCAAGGCCTTTCAACCATCGGGGGCCAGAAACCGAAAAAAACCCTTGACTTATATGTTTGTAATGAATCTTGTAAATATTATCTGTAATTTTTAATTTAGTAGCACACAATGTTGGAAGACACTGATTTGGTTTGAAAATTAGGTAATATCAACTTTGAATGATCATGAAATGTACTTATATAATTTCTATGAATAAAGTACATTCTTGAAAAAACTTTTTAATAATTCTTTTGCCTATACATTGTTGTAAGGATCGACCTATTTTTCATAATGCAACCAGTGGACTAAATTTTAACGCTGCAGTGCTCAAGTAATGTTAGAAACACAAGGGTTTGAGTAATTCTAACATGTGAACTGTATGTTCACACATCTCTGTTGTAAACAGGATCTGCAGCGATATGTTAGTGACAAATAAACTTGGGAAGCATATCAGCAATTAGTATTGTCTGTAAAGGATCAATGGACTAAGCTAATAAATGTAACAATAGACTGTTGGTCCAAACCAAAGAAACTGATATGTCTCCAAGATGTTGGGTAGGAGGAGCACAAAGGAGGAGTTCATGGTGGCACACTGGCACAGTGGTTAACACTGTTGCCTCACAGCTCAGGGGACCTGGGTTCGATTCCCGACTTGGGTCATTGTCTGTGTGGAGTTTGCACATTCTCCCTGTGTCTGTATGGGTTTCCTCTGGGTGCTCTGATTTCCTCCTACAGTCCAAAGATGTGCAGGTTAGGTTGATTGGCCATGCTAAATTGCCCCTTAGTGTCCCGGGATGTGATTGGTAGAAGGCTTAGCAGGGTAAATATGTGGGATTTTGGGGATAGGGCCAGGGTGGGATTGTTGTTGGTGCAGACTTGATGGTCCAAATGGCCTCCTTCTGCACTGTAGGGATTATATTTTATTGTAACTCAATATGTTGGCCCAGGAAGTGGTAATCACCATTAGTTTGCCAATCTGCTCCTACACTTCTGCGCCAGCTGGACCTCTGCATTTCTGCCCGGGATGTCAGATCCTGGCTTCTCCAGAAACAGTAAAATGGAACTGCTTCTCCATGATGCCGGATCGTTGGAGGAAGACAAGCCACACCCCCTTTTTATGGCACTAGCTGCCGTATTTTGGGAAATAGAGTCTAAATATCTCAAAGAATCTTTGAAAAACTATCGAGGAAAGGTAACTGGCTAAAGGGGTAGGATGAGTGAAGGGGAGTAGGGTAGTTGAGTAGGTCGGGTGGATGAGGTAAGTGGGTAAGGTGAGAGGGTGAGTGAAGGAGTAGACTGGATGAGGTAAGTGGGTAGGGTGGGTGAGGGTATAGGGTAAGTGAGGTGGGTGAGATGGTAAGCGGGTAGGATGGTTGGGTGGGTGAGGTGGTAGGGTAGCAGGTTAGTGAGGTGGTAGGCTGGAAGATGGGTAGGATGGTTAGGGTGGCAGGGTAGCAGGTTGGTAAGGTGGTAGGGGGCAGGCATATTGGGTGGCATGTGAATAGGGTGGATGTGGATCTTGGGGACCTTGGTGGTTCATTAACACCTAAAATCTGCATGAATAATCTCTTTCAACTCCCCCTACATCTCCCAGTTGAACACACCTGTCAACTGTTGTATTTTAAGCCTCGGACATTTGTAGACATGTCACACTAGTTTCAATGAGTATAGCAACTTTATTTACAGGAGTTTTTGTTTAATGCCTGATCCATGTTTACATCTTTCTGCTTCTCAAAACTCCTCCAGTGTGTTTACTTTTTCCCTGAGTCCACATCCAAACCGAACTAATCAAGCACAATGAGTAAACAGGCTCTCATAATCAAACACAGAAAAATTGAACATTGTACCAAAGAGATGGAAATGCAACCTGGTGACAAAACAACCTGACCTTGTGAGTGGCTGGAACTATTGCACTGTCCAGTGATGGCTTTAGTATCACTCTGGGGAGGATGGGTTTGTGGGGGAAAATCTACTCCAACCTGGCAGAAATCTGCTGCTCTAGAGTTTCAATAAAGCAACAGACTCCCTTCTCAATAAAACTAGGTCATAAATAGATTTACTGTACTCACACCATGTAAAGTATATATGCCCGTGTTACCTGAGGAAGGAGCACACATTTAATCAATTGCTGTGATGCCCTCTCCTTGTAATGAAGTTTCAATTCTAACTGGTTTTTAAGAGAGGGTATTTATAAGTTTGTGTCTGACCAACAATCGGCTTCAGTCTCAAGTCACGAGGTGCTGCAGACACTGTTAGTGACACACACAACGATCTTTTGCAGTTGGCCAAACATCTAAGGTAGCACTTGAGGGATATCCTGAGGGGAATGATAGTTTCCATTTCAAAAGACAAAATGGTTTTATAATATTTCTGTGCTATAAGTTAGTGAATATTTAGAATAGAATAGGTTTCTTTTAGCTCAGCCCTTACTTCCTCTCCCACATACTACATTTAAGCTCTCTATAGATTCAAAGTCTGTGCCCATAGCCTACTCTCATCTACAACATAATTGAAGTGGAACTTATAGAAGGTTGAAGTTATGTTGCCTGCAGGCATAGAATAGAATCATAGAGCCCCTACAGTGCAGAAGGAGGCCATTTGGCACATTGAGTCTGCACCGACCACAATCCCACTCAGGCCCTTTCCCCATAATCCTACTTATTTACCCTACCAACCCCCTGACATTAAGGGGCAATTTGGTATGGTCAATCAACCAAACTCGCAAATCTTTGGAGTGTGGGAGGAAACTGGAGCACCCGCAGGAAACCCACTCAGAACACAGGGAGAACGTGTAAACTCCACACAGACATTGACCCAAGCTGGGAATCGAACCCGGGTCGTTGGTGCTGTGAGACAGCAGAGCTAACCACTGTGCCGCCCAAGGCAAGGGTATATATGGTGACAAGGATAATCAAGAGAGACATTAGCAGGTGGGCAGCTATCTCCTTTGTACAATATTTAGTATATGACCATTCAATGTAATCTACTGACACTAAAAGAATAAGTGTAGACTATTTAATTGAATCATGGTCCCAAACATGGTGGAGATATCAGCATTTTTATTATTATCCCTCCGTTAATTCTGTCCAATGCTGTAGAACTCCTGATTTAAGCCATTTTCCTGTCTTGAGGTGACAGGAAAGAGGACATTAGTTTACATGCTGAATTTCCCATCCATTATGTCACTGAATTGGAATTTAATGTCAAATGAAGTGTATGTTTTGTTCTCCAGAATGACTCGAATTCTAAAGTAGAATATCAAAGAGTAATTGAGATGCACCATTTAAATGTTTAGACATTTCCCATTAGATTATATGTGATAATTCAGTAGAATATACTTTCCCTACAACCATCATAGAAACACAGAAATAGTATACATTAATGATGGACTTTCTTTTTTAAAAAATTGTCAACAAAATTGTAGCCTGATCAGATTTTCCTTCGAAACACACTCTGCATGCCTTGTGTATTATCAATATCCTTTTGAAGGCAGCATTAGCATTGAAATTCACGTTAGTGCATATTGGGGCAAATGTGAGTAGGCCAGAGTCTTAAGACCCATCTGAGCTTGGGTCTCTGGCCTTATAAGCACAAGTTTGGTGAGCTGTAGACACCAATCCGGAGTCTGGAGGTAACTCATGTGTCCCGTAAAGGGGACTGCTTCCCTGGCAGTAGCGCTCAGGTAGGTGCTGCGAAGTGGTTGTGATGGGGAATTGTGATGGAGGAAAGGAGGGTGATACCAGGAGGAAGGAGGCAATCAGGACAGGGTGAATCAGCAGGCAGCGATGATCTTCGGGACTGTAGCCAGGGGGTACGCTGCTGCTCTTCCCAGCTCCACATTCAGTTAGGTACTTTGTAAAAAAAGAACACTCTTCTCTGGTGGAATCCTCCAGCACTCCATTTAAGAACTAGTCATTGGAGTTTAGGAGAATGAGAGGTGACCTTATTGAGATAGGGGGCTTGATAGGGTATATGCTGAGAGGTTGTTTCCCTTTGTGAGAGAGACTATGACCACAGGGCATAATCTCAGTACGGGGTTTCTCATTTAAGACCGAGATGAGGAGGAATTTCTTCTCTCAGAGGTTGTGAATCTGTGGATTTTTTTTACCGCAGAGTGCTGCAGAGATGGTTCATTGAGTATGTTTAAGGCTGAGCTGGACAGAGTTTTCATCAGTAAGGGAATCAAGGGTTATGGGGACAAGATGGGAAAGTGGAGTTGAGGATCGTCATATCATAGAAACATAGAAACTAGAAGCAGGAGTAGGCCATTCGGCCCTTCGAGCCTGCTCCACCATTCATCTTGATCATGGCTGATCATCGAATTCAATATCCTGATTCCCTCCTTCCTCCCATATCCCCTGATCCCTTAGCCCCAAGAGCTATATCTAATTTCTTCTTGAAATCAGACAATGTTTTGGCCTCAGCTGCATTCGGTAGTAGTGAATTCCACACATTCATCACCCTCTGGATGAAGAACTTTCTCCATACCTCAGTTCTAAAAGGTTTACCCCTTATCCTCAAACTATGGCCCCTAGTTCTGGACTCCCCCACCATTGGGAACATTCTTTCTGAACCTGCCTTGTCTAACCCTGTTAGAATTTTATACATTTCTATGAGATCCCCTCTCATTCCTCTAAACTCCAGTCATATCAGATTAGTCATGATCTCTTGAAAGGCAGTGCAGACTTGATGGGCCGAATGGCCTACTTCTGATCTTACATCTTATGGTCTTATGATCTTATGGTACAAACTCTTTCCTTAAAAAAGGCCTTTCTATTGCACCAAAGCGACTATTATATTTTCAATAAGTTTCCTCCTTGCTAATAGATTTGAGAATCATTTGTTCATATGTGCAGGCAATTGCGTTGAGATTTTTAAAAATTAGAACTCATTGGCTGATTTTGAGTTTTGGGCAGCTGATGGCCCACCCTGCAAAGAGCTGCCAGCCCAATCAGATGGTTGAGAGCTCAGCAGCCACAGCAGCGCCACCACTAGTGGTGGCCATTGTGAGGGCTGCAACTAGAGGGAGAGGGCACCTCAATGGCTGGGAGCCCTTGTAGAGGGGTAAGTGAGGTTGGGAGTCACCAGCGCCATGCCTGCTGGGCCTCTCGAGAGGGATGTGGGGTGTGGGAGGTCAGGGCCACAGTTCACTAGCAGCACTTTTGTCACTGGGGGACCCCTCCACGTGGAAAGGTAATTCAATTCTAGAAATTCTTTGCAAAAGACCATTTATCTTTTAATATCTTGCCGTTTATACAAACCAATAAGATGAATACGGTACAAAATACTCAGGTTACTTTGGACTTTGCTTGTTATGAATCCTGTTCTTCTAAATGAGATAAGATTGCGCCCAAAACTCTAATTTGAGTTCAGGAATCATAGTGAGTAAAAAATATTGTTAATGTTAGTGCAGCAGAGATTGTGAATGATAACATGAGGAGCTCTGAGGGAAAACAATAAATAGATTTTCCTCCATAAAGATATTGTTCAAAATTGTTAACCTTTTAGCTTGAAGCACATAATGGTTGAAAAATGTTTTAAGTAAACTTTGACAAATTTAAAAGCAATATTAGAAGTCTCCATGGCCACTACATCACTTTCTATATAACCATCTTTAAGCCAAGGAATGTAGTTAGAGGTTTGGGTTTATATTGTGATACGGTAACTGAAATCAGTATAATTTGTTCCATGTGAATTCTCTTAGCAGTTGTATGGAGTATTTAATTACAGCAGCAGTGATTGATTTGCTATGCTATGTTCACTTTGTGGAGAATGTTACAATTTTACCTATAAAGACAAATTTAGTCTTTGATGAACGAAGTTTCTAGTTGAAAATGAAAAGGTCTTTAAACAACAGCACAGTTCAATGTCATCTGGGATAATTGTCAATTCTAATGGGGACAAAAAAAATGATGGTGGTGGATCAGCTGTCTGTTATACGCCTTGCCTGATTTTACATTCCATTGGCATGAAGAAGATAGACCTGTATGAAAGCAGTGCAGTTACCAATAGACTATAAGACATCCTTGAATTGGAAATGGTATCTAACTATGCAAGCACATTCATTTTGTATGCCATTGCTGACAGTTCTGTAAATTGAATTTTGACAGTGCAATAGCACAGTGTGTTGCATCATATATGGGAAAATGCAGGTAAGTCACGCCAATGATTTCCTAATATGGTGAGTTCCTAATGTCAGCTGCAACTCTGAGGGATTTGTTTGGGTAGATTTTAACTGTTGGTTGATCGATTTTGCAAGGGGGAATGGTCAGTTCATTTTGAGAACCTAGCATCAATAGGAAATATATGGCAGACTGTGGATTTCAGCTGTGAGGGAACAATCTGCCATCTTGCGTTGGGAGGGGTTGGGCACTGGAGATACAGGTGCAGCAAGGGCCCACGATGTTGTTGTGGATGTTCAAGGAGCACTGATCCTCCTTACTTTAGCACTGAACTTGGAGGACTATCTTGCTGTTCTGACAGGTTTTACTGAGCCAAATGTCCATAGTACATGTTTCCTCTCCGTGGGCAGAGTTTTACGTGTCCCAGGTGGGTGCATGTCCAACCTGGAAGCTTGTAAAATAGTGGGCAGTAGGGCAGATAATCCTTTCAATTGGCTCCATAGTTGTTGGCGGCCAGGCTGCACCTTCGCCCACCAACCAAAATATGGTGCCCATGCGATTTTTAGGCCATCGCACTGCAGCACCCTGCCTGGAACCAAGTCCAGGGCCCATTCCCAAGGTAAGCCCCACAGGGACCCTGGGGCAGGATGGTTGGGGATGTCCTGGGGGATGGAAGGGAGGCCGATAACAGTGTCGGGGGGTTGGCCGAGGGGGAGAGAGGGAGGGACAGAGCTCCCAGGCCCCCGAAGGAAGGATGCCCCAAATCTGAAGGGACCTTCAGATTGAGGTGTCAAACCCCCCTTCCCACCTGCAATTGAAAAAAGTTGAACAATGGAGTGCCTGCCTGCCTGTTCTGCAGGCAGTTTATATCATCAAGAATTCTGTGTGTTGTAGGGCACTGATTTGCATTGATTACTGAAGCTATCACCTTATTCAAGTGGGCTCTCCTCAATCATCTCGTTGCTGGCCCTGGGAAATATGGAAAAGGAATGGGCACGGGATGACCATGCTACCTCAATTTTCACTCTGCTATCACTCCATTTCTGCTTCGCAGAGGGAGTTATATTCTAACCCATTGAGTGGACGCCAAGGGTATTCTCAAAGAGAGGCAAAATAAATCAGGAGCCTGGACATTTCAGGCCACTCTTATAAAGGAAAGGTTTGGTTTTTATATTGTATCTTTCAGGACCATTCCCAAAGTTCTGTACAGTCAATGAAGTATAATCACTGCTCCAAGGCAGGAAACGTATATCTGAACAGTGTTTGTTTCTCTCTATCGTGGTGTACCTGCGTGTCTGCTTCTTTTTTTCTCTCTCACTTGCTCTGTGTGTTTGCGGTTCTCTCTCTCTTTCCCTGGGCAGAATTTTACGTATCGTGGGCAGGTTCACATCGGACCAGGAATATGTAAAATAGCATGTAAATGACTCCGGGCATGCATTCTGACATCATCTTGCACTGGCACAATATTTCGGTCGGTGAACGCAGGTGTGGATTTGCAGCGCACCCACCAATAACCAAGGAGCCAGTTGAAAGCATTATCTGCCATACTGCCCGAAATATTACATTATCCATGTGTTTTTCAGGTCATTGTGCTGGCGGAACGGGCAGGCCGCCAATCCATTTTTCAACTTTTCTCAGTTGTGCGTTGAAGGGGCAGGGAGTGGCGGAGCGGGGGGGCGGGGGGGGGGGGGAGGGATGGTTGGTGGCAGCTCTATCTGAATGTCACTTCAGATTTGAGCGGCCATCCCTCTGGGAGCTGGGAGCTCTGGCCTTCCCCCCCCCCCCCCCCCCCCCCCACCTCCCCCCTTGGCCTACCTCCCAACATTGTGATCCGCTCATCTCCCGAACCCCCAGGTCATCCCCAACAATCCCACCCACGGCACCCTTGGGACTTTCCTTGGGAATGGTCCTAGGAAGGCACGGTGGCACAATGGTTAGCATTGCTGCCTCACTGTGCCAGGGACCCAGGTTCAATTTCATCCTTGGGTGACTTTGTGGAGTTTGCACCTTCTCCTTGTGTCTGCGTGGGTTTCCTCCGGGTGCTCCGGTTTCCTCCACAGTCCAAAGATGTGCAGTTTAGGTGGATTGGCCATGCTAAATTGCCCCTTAGTGTCCTGGGATATGTAGGTTAGGTGGATTAGCCATGGTAAATGTGTGGCGATGGGGTGGGGGAGAGGGCCTGGGTAAGATACTGTGTCAGAGGGTCGGTGCAGACTCAATGGTCCAAATGGCCTCTTCTGCACTGTAGGTATTCTATGATTCTATGACTTAGCTCCAGACAGAGTACTGCAGTACACAGATTGGCTGATGGCTCTCCAAGGCAGTACTTCCTTCCTAGGGCGGATGGAAGTCCCACCCACTGCACAGTTGGCGGGAGTGCATTACGCACCAACTCTCTGGATGGCGAGTGCTTTCCATTCAACCCCCTGTGTTTCTTTCTTATCCTCCTTCTATGAGTCCCTGTTTCCCTCTCACTTCCTCTGTGTGTCTGTTGTTCTCTATGACTCTTTCACCCTGTGTTTCTTATTCTCTTGCTGTGTTTTGTCTCGCTGTTGCTCCTGTGTCTGCGTCTCTTTCTCATTCTTTCTCTGTGTCTTTGCTTCTCTCGCTCTGCATCTGTTTTTCTTTTTTTCTTTTCCTGTGCTGTGTTTTTCCCTCTCTCACTTCCCAGTGTCTGAGATTCTCTCTCTGCATCCTAGATTCTCTTGTTCTCTCCCTCTTTCGCTCTCCCAGTGCCTGTGATTCCCCCTCTCTGTCTCTCTCTGCATCTTTGCTTGTCATTCACCCTGTGTGTTTGTTCTTCTTGCTTACCCACTCCCTGTATGTTTATACTTTTCACCCTGTCTCTCTTTCACTGTGTTTCTGTGCTTTTCACTTCCTATATATTTCTGTTTCTCTCACTCCCGGAGTGTATCTCTCATGATTGCATGTCCCTGCTCTCTCATTCTGTTGTATTTGCACTTCTTCCTCTTTCCAATGGAAAAGGACAGAAATCTGATGGGAGTCTTTAAAGTTAAGAGGGGTTTTGATAAGATAAATAGGAAAACATAAATGTTTTTTAAGCAAAGAATTTTTATGAGCAACCGTAAATAGTGGTGGAAGCAGAACCCATAACAGCGTCTAAAAGGGAAATGGAAATATCATTGAAAATAAAAACATACCTATACACAGATTAAGACCAAGATCGGGGTTAAAAATGACTTTGAACATTAATTTTACTGATGTGATTCTTTGTTGAGAATGGTAATTTTGGGACAGGAGGTAGTTGGTTTGGTTGACAGGTCTATTAAATGAATCCCTTAACAGGAAACAAGTTGAAGGGATGAACCTGCCACTTGCTGCAATAGAAATGGAAAAAGCGACACTTGGGCAATTCGCCAAACTGACGTGTGGACCTGTGGCTGGGAAGTGCTAAAAGGCAGGTCAATATTTGGAGAAATAAGCAAGAGAAAGTTTGAGAGAAAGAGTGTCAAACACAATTAAGTCAGGGCACAAAAGTTATAGTGTACCAGGCTTAGTGTACTTTTTCCTCCAGTTTTTGAGGAGTTTTGAAATTGAACCAAATCAAATTTGCTTTGACTGGCATTCTGTATTTTTATTCAAAATAAAGCAGCTGCATGATTTGCATCAGCTCATGTTTTATCTCACTGGTATTTCTCAGTCGGCGAAGTGCACATAAGGAATGAGTGAGCGATGTAGAGATGAGTATTCACATGCAAGCACTATATTTGGGTCAGATGTTAAAATTTAAACAATATGAATCTCGACTGCAATACGTCTCCGATCTGTGCACTTTTGGGTTATGTGAAAACGGGACTAGGGTGGGCTCCCAGGGGACATTATGACAATTTCAATATTTTAATCAGAGCTGCCCGTCTCTGATTTAAGCTGTTGTGAGGATTTTATGGGTGGCCAGACAGCTGAAGGATATCCCTCAGCAGCTTTAGGGACAAAGTAGGTGCCTTCACAACACTGCTTGTAGTCCAGCAGAAGGAGTGCTTTCCCCGCTGATTCCCTGAACTCCCACACCATCACACTATCCTCACACAAATGCCCCCTGTAATTAAGATCATAGAATCCCAGCAATGCAGAAGGAGGCCAAGTTAAAGTTTACTTATTAGTCCCAAGTAAGGCTTACATTAACACTGCAATGAAGTTACTGTGAAATTCCCCTAGTCGCCACACTCCGGCGCCTCTTCGGGTTAATGCACCTAACCAGCACGTATTTCAGAATGGGGGAGGAAACCGGAGCACCCGGAAGAAACCCACGCAGACACAGGGAGAACGTGCAAACTCCACACAGACAGTGACCCAAGCTGGGAATCGACCCTGGGTCCCTGGCGCTGTGAAGCAGCAGTGCTAACCACTGTGCTACCGTGCTGCTCCATTGCTGCCATTCAGCCCATCGAGCCTGCACCGCCAATAATCCCACCCAGGCCCTATCCAAATAACCCCACATACTTACCCTGCGAATCTCCCTGATGCTAAGGGTCAACTTAGCATGAGTAATCCACCTAACCTGCACATCTTTGGACTGTGGGAGGAAACCAGAGCACCTGGAGGAAACTCATGCAGATATGGGGAGAATATGCAAACTCTACACAGACAGTCATCCGAGGCTGGAACCGAACCCAGGTTCCTGGCACTGTGAGGCATCAGTGCTTACCATTGTACGACTGTGCCCCCCTCAATTGGGGCTCTGCATACCCTTCTCCCACCCCAAACACCCAGGGACACTCATTGTTGCTATCCGCTAATCAGAGTCTGATCCATCTTCATTTCTCACCTTTGCTAATTTCCTACAATGATCTCCTTCACTGTTGCTGTTGTCATACACTTTTACTCTACTTTTTTATTCATTCATGGGACATGGGTGACGCTGGCTGGCCAGTATTTATTGCCCATCCCTAGTTGCCCGAGGGCAGTAGAGAGTCAACCACAGTGCTGTGGCTCAGGAGTCATATTTAGGCCAGATCAGGTAAGGTTGGCAGATTTCCTTCCCTAAGATACATTAGTGAACTTGATGGTTTTTTTTGACAATCGACAATGGTTTTATGGTCATCAGCAGATTCTTAATTCCAGATATTTTTTATTGAATTGAAATTCCACCATCTGCCATGGTGGGATTCGAACCCAGGTCCCAAGAACATTAGCTGAGTTTCTGGATTAATAGTCTCGTGATAATACCACTAGGCCATCGCCTCCCCAGTCACGGTCTACTTGCAGAACTGCTCCCATTCACGTACCGTTGTTTCATTTCAACCTCCCTGAATACTAATCCTGGGAAAGCTTTTGAATCTCCCAGTGTGGATTCATGGTAAAAGCTACTTCCTGACTGATATAAATTCAGGGAGCAGCCTGTGTCGAAACCTCCAGATCAAGAAGTTTAAATGGCCAATACTCCAGAAAGTTACCTACGAGCATACAAAGAAGAAGCAACTCACTTGGGCCTCAAACAATTGATCTCAGCCCTGACTTGCTCAGCAAGCTTCCCTTTTTAAGCACTTTAAACAGTCTAAGGTTGCTGGGAAACGGGTCATAACCGATCTTGTATCTTAGATAGTGTTAACAAACGGGGAGCCACTTAATTGTGTTTTAGCTTTGCCTACTAGAGATATTTGATATATTATTCTAAACAATGAGTTTAGTGAAACTATTATACAAACATTGAAATGTTCCAATCATTTATCATGTAATTGAATGGGATAACATTTTAATGACAATGAAATTACTGTCCACTCATACAGAAATTCTCAGCTTTAATTTTTCATTGTTTAGTCTATAAAGGCAGTGAATAATGCACCAAATATCAGTGGAAGCAAGTATTCCGAATTCCAACATTCCTGGTACCCATTTATTGAGCTGATTTGCAGTTCATAAACAGTCTCAAGATTTTAAGTGTGTCCAAGACAAATAGACAGCTTTTAGGACCAGAATTGAAGATTGTGGTACTTCCTTGAGACTTTAGAAAACTTTGAGTCACCCTTTGAGTCTATTTTGATGTTGTTACGATGTTAAGTTAAATCTTGTGTTGTTCCAATAAAATCCAATGATTAGGAGAAAAATCATTTGATTTTTATATTTAATAATCATACCTTTGCTAATCACTCACATAAAAACTCCACTCTTCACAGAAAACTGTCACAAACGTGTAGTTATGACATTGTAGATTTTTAAGTACAAAATGTTAGAAAAGCACTTGTTTGCTAAAAAAAAACTTTAAAAAACTTTTGTTCAGAAAAGGGATAGACAACACTTTTCTGTGTTGGTTCAAAACATTATAAGAATACCGGAATTCTCCCATCCCACCCGCTTCGGGAATTTTAGCGGGTGGGATGTGAACAATGTGAAATCCCATTGACAGTCGGGTGGGAATTTTCAGTTTTTAGATCAGTGCGGCTGAAGGATCACAAAAGACAATTTGAAATTCACCAAGTGTCCCACAAGAGTAAATGAGATCCTTCCATTTGCTGGCTTTCTTTCAGAACAAAGACAATTAATTAATCAGGACTTTAGTGAAAAACAAAACAAAGAACCCATAGGTTGGAGAAAGGCTGTTTGAATGGTCAATACCCAATTTGGAAGCATCATTCGTTAGTTTTGGGAACCACCATCGTTGGGTTTCGTACTATAGGAAAAGACTGGAATCTGCCTAAAGGGAGAAACATATTGAACAGCACAAGAGACACCTTGAAACAGAAACTGTTTCCCAACAGGGAGAGACTGAGGAAGGTTTTCCAGAAACAGATATTGGACACACTGCTATTCTAACTCAGGTTACCAAGAGCCATCATCTACAGTGAAAACAGGAGTCTTCACTCGCTGGATCTATTTTGCTTGTTGAGTCTATCTGCATAGGCAAACTTCAACTATTCAACCACAAGAGTTAACAGCACAAATAGAGACAAATTGTATGATTTGGTGATGATTCCTGAGATGTGGTTGCAGGGGAACCAGGTTTGGGAACAAATATCCAAAGGGTACTCAGTATTTTGGAAGGATAAACAGAAAGGAAAAGGAGATGGTGTAAATTTATTCGTGAAGGAAGAGATCAGTACTGTTACGAGAAATGATATAGATACTGGAGAGCAAAACGTAGAATCAGCCTGGGTAGAAATAAGAAATAACAAGGGCAAGGTGTCCCTGGTGGAAGTAATATATAGGTCCCCAAACAATAGTTCTGCAGTGGGGCACAGTATAAATGAGAAAATATTGGGGACTTGTTAGAAAGTTATGGTAATGATCATGGGTGATTTCACTATGCATATAGATTGGATTAATCAAGTTGGCAAGGGTAGCCATGAGGGAGAGTTTACTGAATGTATTAGAGATTGTTTCTTGGGACAATATGTTGTGGAACCAACCAGGGAACTCGATTTGGTGTTGTGCAATGAGGAGGGATTAATTAATCATTTCATAGTTAAGGATCCTCCAGGGAAGAGTGATGATAGCATGCTAGAGTTTCAAATTCAGGTTGAGGGTGAGAAACTGGAGTCCCACACTAGCATTCTGGAGCTAAACGAAGGTAATTTCATAGGCATCAGGCCAGATTTGGCCCTAGTGGACTGGGCAGGAAGACGAAAAGGTAGGACAGTTGATAATCAGTGGCAGATGTTTAAGGAGATATTCAATTCCTCCCAATTTAAATACATTCCAGAGAAAAAAAAAGATTGTCAGAGGGAGAGGAAACATCCAGAGTTAAGGAAAGAAGTTAAAGATAACATAAAGGAACAACTAAAGTATACCACATTGCAAAGACCAGTGGCATTGGAAAACTAGAGTTACTAAAAACATAATAAAAAAGGTAAATTATGAAAGAAAAAATATAATAAAGGATAGGATGGGCTTCTGTAATTATATAAAAGGGAAGAGAATGACTAAAGTGAATGCTGGACCCTTGGAGGATGAAACTGGGGAGTTAATAGTGGGAAACACAGAAATGGCAGGGGCACTAAATCAGTATTTTGGCTCAGTTTTCCTGGTGGAGCATTCTAATACCATCACAATAGGGAAAAAGTGTTGAACAAACTATTGGGATTGAAGACAGACAATGCCCCAGGGCCTATTGGCCTACATCCTAGGATCTTAAAGGGAGTGGCAGCTGAGATACTGGATCCATTGGTTATACTATTCCAAAATTCGCTGAATGCAGGAAAGGTCCCAGTGGATTGGAAAAATGCTTATATAACGCCCTTATTCAATAAGGGAGGGAGGCAGAAGGTAGGAAACTATAGACCAGTTAGTTTATCGTTAGAAATCGTTAGAATCTATTATTAAGGAATTAATAACTGGACATTTGGGAAAGAATGCAATCCATCAGAGTCAGCATGGTTTTATGAAGGGTAAACTGTGTTTGACTAATTTGCTTGAGTTCTTTGAAGATGTAACAGGCAAAGCGAATAATGGGAATCCTGTAGATGTAGAAGGCATTTGATAAGACGCTGCACAAAAGGTTAATACACAAAGTAAGATCACATAGGGTCAAGGGTAATTTATTAGCTTGGATAGAGGACTCACTAACCAACAGAAAGCAGAGAGTTGAGATAAATGGGTTGTTTTCTGGTTGGCAAACTGTAACTACTGGGATGCCACAGGGTTCAGTCCTCAGGCCCAACTATTTATAATCTATATTAATAACTTGTATGTTGGTATAGGAGGTACTATCGCCAAATTTGCAGATGACACTAAAATAGGTGGGATTGTAAGATGCGATAAAGAAATAATGGATATGAGTAGGTTAGGTGAGTGGGCTAAAATTTGGCAGATGAAGTTTAACATGAATATGTGGCAGGAAACATCATCTTCACATCCACCCTGTCAATAACCCTCAGGATCTTAAAAATTTTGATCAAATCATCTTTACACTCTTCGAAACTCTAGTGGATGCACCCCTAGCCTCTCTAACTTTTCCTCCTTTATTCTCACTGTCTCTCTTTATCTGTTTCTCTCTGTCTCTCTTCTGTCTGTTTTTCTTTAAGTCTGTCCCCCTCCATGTTTTCCTTTCTGACTCTGTTTCTCACTGTCCATCTATTCTGATTCTCAATGTGCTATCCGTCAAGGGTAGTGTATGAGAAAAGCTGATAATGTTTCAAGAACCTGGCAAGGCCAGACAGGCAGGATTGCACGATCGATTTTTATTCCATAGCCAGGAATGTTAATCAGCAGCAGGAGGAAATTGCTGGGGACATCCCAGAGGGACATCTGAGCTGGGTGGTGGGGATGCGGATGGTGTGGATGGAGGTCAGCAGGGAAGGGGAGAGAGAAATTACAATCAGTGACGGATAGCTGAACTGTTCCTTAAAGGTACCAATGGGGGAAGTACTCCAGGTCCACTAGGAGTGTTGGAAAAGGCATTTTTACCTTGTGGAGCTGGCAACTCTTTCCTTCCTTTCACTACTGGGTTTTATTTTAAATTGGACTCATAATTGCACTGTACGTTAATTAAAAATCCCACCTTGATGTGGCTATGATGTTTCATCGGCTGACAATGCCTCACAGTTTTAATACTATCAAATACTTCCTTAAGATAGTTACATACCATTACAAATAAAACATTCTGTATTTTCTATCTTAATTTAGGATATAGTTCAGACCAATCAAACTGCGTGTTAGGGAAACTTCTTTTGGGCTTATGATGACACAAAGATAAAATGCTCAGTTTATTAATAAATAGGAGCAGCATCAGAAAACGTTTATTGCTCACTTTTTCCCAGTACAAGTTGTATCATATTGGTGTATCTGCTGTTCTTTACTCAGGAGTGGTACTGATAACAGAATCTTACTTGCGATATCAAGCATGCAGCGTAGAGGTACAACTAATACTTTAAATGTTTTGTTGTTTTGAATGATTCAGGTCTTGTAGTTAATTCTAACATGAGCAAGCACAATAAAAAGCAATATTAAAGAATATATAACTTCATATATTTCCACTGGAGGGCCTCCTTTTAAAATAAATCTTTCTTCTGGCTGTTTTAACTAATTTAGTGTCATTCCTAAACACCGTTTAAGATTATAAGCCTGTCTGACAAAGGGCCTGATTTTACCAAAACTTCGCGCACGTTTTCGGGCGTGAAATCGCGGTAAAGTTGGGCGTCGGGCTGATACCGCGATCTTCACCCAATTCCGAGCACATCGTGGCTTTACCGACACCCGATTCGGGTGCGGGTCCGGCCCGCGCCCGAATCAGGCGGCCCGACAATTTAAATGCATTTGCATGCATTTAAATCGACTTAATGAACCGCACGCCCAACTCTACCGCCAAATCCCACTTTACCGTCTTCTGGTCCGATCCACGTCCACGCTGTAACCGACCTGCCAAATAAAAGTCTGAAGTCGCCGCTGCAGCCTCCGAAGAGCGGGGTCAGAGACTGCAACAGCTCTCTGACCCAGGTCACCCTCTGGTCGGGGCAGGAGGCGGGTGGGAGGAGGAGAGGGGGTGTGACGTCTCATCCTCTTGGGGGAGGGGGCGGGGGGGAGGTGGGAGGGGAGGGGGTGTGATGTCTCATCCCCTGGGGGGATGGGGGGTTGGGAGGGGAGGGGGTGTGATGTCTCATCCCCTGGGGGGGGTGGGGGGCGGGAAGGGAGAGGGTGTGACGTCTCATCCCCTGGGTGCGTGGTTGAGAGGGGGTGTGACGTATCATCCCCTGGGGGTGGGAGATGGGGTGTGATGTATCATCCCTTGGTGGGGGGGGGGGATATGACGTATCATCCCCTGGGGAGGGGGGGGAGAGGGAGTGTGACGCATCATCCCCGGGGGTGCGGGGGGGGGGGGGGGTGGGGGAGAGGGGGTGTGACGTATCATCCTCTGGGGAGGGTGGGAGGGGAGGGAGTGTGACCAATCATCCCCTGGGGGGGAGGGGGGGGGGCTGGGGGTGGGGGGGTGCGGGGAGAGGGGTGTGACGTCTCATCCTCTGGTCGGGGGGGCTCCGCTGCGTGTCTGTGGCCGATCCCTCCTGGCACCATCACTGGTACACTACCAGCCACAGATTACTCTCCCTGCAGGTGCGAGAGAGTGGGAGAGATGGCTGTGGCTGGTAGTGTACCAGTGGTGGTGCCAGGAGGGATCGGCCGCAGACAGGCAGCAGAACCCCCCCGACCAGAGGATGAACGTCAGAGAGCCGCTTTCCACTTTCTGCTTTTTCTTTCGTGCCCGGGCACGCTCTGTCAGATTTTTTCAAACTGCGCATGCGCAGTTCAGAGCTCCGATCGGTCCGCCAGTGCTAAGCCCCGCCCACAGCGCGGATCGGGCCGGAGCCGGCAAAACGCGTATGGGCGCGCTGGAAAGAGGATTCCAGGCGCGGATCTATTTGACGCCCAGATCCGACACTTAGACTCAAAATGGTAAAGTTCCCCCCAAAGTGGCTTACTTCTGCTTGCTGGAAGTTACATGTATTGGCAGGTAGGGACCTGGTCCTGCAGGCAAAGGGAATATTGAATCATAGAATCCCTATAGTGCAGAAGGAGGCCATTCAGCCCATCAAGCTTGCACCAACAACAATCCCATCCAAGCCCTATCCTATAACCCCACATATTTACCCTACGAATCCCTCTGATTTTAAGGGGCAATTTACCATGACCAATCCACCTAACCTGCACATCTTTTGGACATTTCTAGGCAATGAATTAAACAAACATTTGGGGGTCAATAATTCCCTGGTGCATTCTCAAAGGCAGTGCCTTACTCAATCAGAGCAGACTTGCCAACGCATCAGCATCCTTTCCTCATGCAGTATAAATTGTTGTTCCTTTTGAAATTTGGCATTCTTGCATCTGTCCTGATGAGTGCAAGATGAAAAGCTTTGACAGCATGTCTCTTTTTCAGCAAGAGACAAATATGCTTAGCTCTCCGTTGTGTTAACAAATACTGGCACCTCGGCTTACCCGCCTGTTTTGCAAAGACAGCATTAACAGAATCAGTTAATACAAATTGACAGGATTTATTTCATCATGTCAGTGACATGAATGATTGAGAAGGAAAATCTTCAAGGTTCTGTTCAATGCGCATACAAATAACAGGATAAAGCATGTTTTAAATTCTGTACTCTGAAGGAACAATGGTGTTTAGAAACAAAACATATTTTGTCATTTATATTAGAAGTGTGATATATAATGTTATGATACAGTTATGGACCAGTGACTTCTTGTCTGTTGCTCCAACCTCCCAGCTTCACAGAGCAGTCAATCACTTCAGCTTCATTGAGCTGACAACTGCTCCTCTTTGCTGCTTGAACTGATCTGTGTCTTGTTAACTCTTACAAGAGATCAACCTTTGCTCTGAGGCAGGGTCTGACGTATCAAAACTTTGTACCTTACATGTTACAATCTTCGGTCAACCAATGGTCCCTCCTACTGTTGCTAATTTACCATGGCTCAATACCCTCAGACCCCTTCTCCTTAGGAAAATGAAAGCTCCATTGTAGTAAAGATTTTTTTACAATAGCTCTTGTGGTAGCGTGGCCCCTTTAAGGGAGCATTTCCAAAAGGCCATGTGGTCGAGCCGGACCCGATGGAGTGTCGAGGCGGGAAGCCGAGCCAATCGAGTGCGAGGGCGCGTATCCCAGGTCTGGGGGAGGATCCGCAGTTGGAGCCAAGGGGGAGTCGTATACAGTCGCATCGTTATTCTGTCTGACACTGTTGTAAATGCAATTATTTGTTCCTTGGCAATTTAGCCTTTCCTTCTTTAGCCTTACTGAACCGCCCTAGATTTATTATAGCTTTGAACATACAACAAGTTCTTGCCATCAAAACTTTTTAACAAACAGCTTATTACATACTGAAAAGGCAACCTTTTCAATTTTCACAATGATGCACCTCGCATTTACAGATTTATAAGAGCTTAACCAAAACAAAAGAAGTACTTTGGCCCATCAAGCCTGCACCGACAACAAACTCAAACAGGCCCTATCCCCGTAACCCTACACATTTACCCTGCTAGTCCCCTGACATAAAGAGGCAATTTACTATGGCTCATCAACCTAACCCGCACATCTTTGAAGTGTGGAAGGAAACTAGAACACCCAGAGGAAACCCAATTTCACCCGGGGGGTGAGGGGGTGGATGTTTCGGTCTGCCCAGCTGTGCACTCAGCCTGAATGTATGCACACAGCTTTGATTTGAAGTTTCTGTGGCTTTTCAGCAAGCAGAAATAATTGAAACCCTCTCCAGTGCACTTGAAGTCTTTGATCTGTAATAAGTTCAATGTGCAGTGCCTCGTAAAAGATTCAGCTGTCAGGTCAATGGATTTCTAATATCCTCCAGCCACCTGTGTTTATTTTGATTTCTCTTCACGGTTGACATCTCCTAAAGTAACCCATTGATCCTGAGCACAATGTAGACAGAGTCTAATCCTGATTGACAGTCTGCCGTTTCACTCCCCTTTTGAAGTGGATGGCACTGCCAGTGTGCCAGATGGGCACTCCCCAGCCATGTCTCCAACAACCCAGGGGCTTCAATGCACTCTGAGCCCCCAGAATGGCCACCACGCCTGGTCTCCATTTGTGACCAATAGTGATTCTTGCCAGGTTCCCACTGCACCGGGGAGTTGGTGAACCCCGGGAGCAGGCAGAATCTGGCCTCGAATGGACTAAGCATATGTAAATGCTTATCTAAAATGTGCTAATCTGGTTGATGCACTCACTGGGCGGGAACCAGATCACATCTGGGCACGGTGGCTGGTAGCATTGCATTGGGGTTTCACGCAGGTGCCGAATGAGCCAGACCCCTTACCCGCGATTCTCCGACCCCGCGCTGCCCCAACACAATTTGTGCTGGGAGTGATGCGGCTGGAAAATCACAGCCTTAATCTCTGGTTCCCCCTTTGAGCAATGAAGAATTCTTATTCACTTCACCAGTACCTTTTTGTAAATAGTGAATTTCCTTCATGGCATCTTCTAGTTTAGGCGAGAGATGTGCACTCATTCATCTTTACATTGATGCTTAAAAATTAGAATCTTCATCGCCAGTTCTTTCATAATTTCATCCAAATAGTTGTTTACTCTCTAACTTTCCAATTTCTTCCTAGGTTTGGTGATCTTTTTACTTCAGTGTCTGCTCTGGTTCTGGAGGCATCTATTCAACAAGTTGATCTTTAGTTATTTTAAGGGGTTCATTGGCTTGTTTCAGGAGATAATGAAGGTTCCCAAGTATTAAGTTTAAAGTTTATTGATTAGTGTCACAAGTAGGCTTACATTAACACTGCAATGAAGTTACTGTGAAAATCCCCTAGTCGCCACACTCCAGTGCCTGTTCGGGTATGATGCGCGTCAATAAGCACATGGAATCAAGGCTTCGGTATTGAAGGCTTTAATAAAGTAACAAGGGAACTACTAACACGAATACACCAGTTCAGACTGAAGGGGTCCTGCCGGAGCAGGGGGTCTTATACCCTGCCACCGGAGGCGGGACCCCACTGGAATGTGCCACGATAACTCTCATAACAGGTAAACACCCTAACCCAACAACATAGTACAACCCCCACAGTAATAACACCCTAGCCCAACAGTAACATGGTAACAAACCCCAGTGGTGAACCAACGATGGTTCACCACATTCACCCCTCCTTTAAGAACAAAAGGTGGCGGGGTGGACGAAAAACAGGTCATATAACAGACAATAACAGAAAAGTCACAGGATTCACAAGTCCAGACGGTCTGGAGGACCGCACCGACGCTGCGATCTCCTCAACACCGGTTGCGAAACCGGAGCAGGCGCCGATCTCTTCAACACCGGTTGCGAAAACGGAGCAGGTGCTTGTGGTGGCGCTCTTAAAGTAACGTCTGGCTGTCCCCTCAAGGACTCCCGGGCCGGCCGGCCCTGGTGAGGCGATGGTGCAGGGGATCCTGGAACGTTTGGTGGTAGTGGTGGTGGTGATGATGATGGTGGCGCCGATCTCCGAGTCTCAGGCAAGCTGTACATGGGAGTAAAAGTGTTATGCACTGGTCCCGGTGCTGACCGCGCCACGTCTGGGGAAGTAATGAGGAGTAGTGGATTTGTGACTGGGGGAATAGGAGCGACAGGGGTTGCTACGTCCCCTGCGGGCGCCAGGTCTCTAATGGAGACAGTGTCCTCTCGCCCGTCAGGATATGCCACATAGGCATACTGAGGGTTGGCGTGGAGGAGTTGGACCGGTTCGACCAAGGGGTCGGACTTGCGAGCCCTCACATGGCGCCGCAGAAGGACGGGTCCTGGGTACGTCAACCAGGCTGGCAATGAGGTCCCCGAGGACGACTTCCGAGGGAATGAGAACATCCTCTCGTGGGGAGTAGCATTGGTTGCCGTACACAGGAGGGAGCGGATAGCATGGAGCGCATTTGGAAGGACCTCCTGCCAACGGGAGACTGGAAGGCCCCTGGATTTCAGTGCCAGTAGGACAGCCTTCCAGACTGTAGCATTCTCCCTTTCCACCTGTCCGTTACCCCTAGGGTTGTAGCTCGTGGTTCTACTAGAGGCAATCCCGAATGAGAGCAGGAATTGCCTCAAGTCGTTGCTCATGAACGACGAGCCCCTGTCGCTATGAATGTAGCAGGGGTACCCGAACAGGGTAAAAAGTTCACTGAAAACCTTGATGACGGTGGCAGTTGACGTGTCCGCACAGGGGAAAACAAACGGAAACCGGGAATACTCGTCTATTATATTGAGAAAATAGACATTCCGGTCCGTTGAGGGAAGGGGGCCCTTAAAATCCACACTCAGCCTCTCAAAAGGGCGAGTGGCCTTGACCAATTGTGCCCGGTCTGGTCGATAAAAGTGTGGTTTGCATTCTGCGCAAATCCGACAGCTTCTAGTTACTGACCTGACATCCTCCACCGAGTAGGGCAGGTTGCGGGCTTTGATGAAGTGGTAGAGTCTGGTGACTCCAGGATGACACAGATCATTGTGGAGAGCCTTCAAGCGGTCCTCCTGCATGATGGCGCATGTTCCGCGCGAGAGGGCATCCGAGGGCTCATTGAGCTTCCCTGGACGATACATAATATCGTAATTATAGGTGGAGAGCTCAATTCTCCACCGCAAGATCTTATCGTTCTTGATCTTGCCCCTCTGCGTGTTACTGAACATAAACGCCACGGATCGTTGATCCGTGATCAGGGTGAACCGCTTACCTGCCAGGTAATGGCGCCAGTGTCTGACTGCCTCCACAATGGCCTGAGCCTCCTTTTCCACCGCTGAGTGCCGAATTTCTGGGCCTTGAAGGGTGCGGGAAAAGAACGCGACGGGCCTGCCTGCCTGGTTTAGTGTGGCGGCTAGGGCGAAGTCAGATGCATCACTCTCCACCTGGAAAGGGATGGATTCATCCACCGCGTGCATCGTGGCTTTCGAGATGTCGCTCTTCAAAACCTTGAAGGCCAATTGGGCCTCCGGCGTAAGTGGGAAGGTCGTGGACTTAATGAGCGGACGAGCTTTGTCCGCGTAGTTGGGGACCCACTGTGCATAATATGAAAAGAACCCGAGGCATCTCCTCAGTGCCTTCGTGCTAGCGGGTAAGGGAAGTTCAGTGAGTGGGCGCATACGGTCTGGATCAGGGCCAATGACCCCGTTTTCCACCACGTATCCGAGGATGGCTAACCTACGCGTACGGAATACGCACTTCTCCCTGTTATAGGTCAGATTCAGGCGAGATGCAGTGCGCAGAAAGTGTTGGAGATTCGTGTCGTGGTCCTGCTGGTCATGGCCGCAGATGGTGACGTTATCCAGGTACGGGAAGGTAGCCCGCAACCCGTTCTGGTCCACCATTCGGTCCATAGCACGCTGGAAGACCGAGACCCCATTGGTGACACCAAATGGAACCCTGAGGAATTGGTATAGATGACCATCCGCCTCAAAAGCCGTATATTGTCGGTCCTCTGGGCGGATGGGGAGTTGATGGTAGGCGGACTTAAGGTCTATGGTAGAAAACACTCGGTACTGCGCAATCTGATTGACCATATCAGAAATGCGCGGGAGAGGATACGCATCCAGCTGCGTGTATCTATTAATGGTCTGACTATAGTCGATGACCATCCGAGGTTTGTTCCCGCTTTTGACTACCACGACCTGCGCTCTCCATGGACTAGCACTGGCCTGTATGATCCCTTCCTTGAGGAGCCGCTGAACCTCAGATCTAATAAAGATCCGGTCCTCAGCGCTGTAACGCCTACTTTTAGTAGCGATGGGCTTGCAGCCAGGTACCAGATTTTTAAAAAGGGATGGTGTCGTGATCTTCAGGGTGGATAAATTGCACGCGGGGCGCTTTGGGCAATTTGGAGGCTGCGGCTGATTCCCTACTGCCAGTGAAGGGAGTGGCCCACCGTACTGTAGGATCACACTCTTCATGTGGACCATAAAGTTTAGTCCGAGGAGAATTGGCGCGCAAAGGTGAGGTAGCACAAGGAGCCTGTATTGCTCGTAAACTGTGCCCTGTACCTCAAGAGTTACCATACATCGTCCTTGGATCGGTACAGACCGGGACTGTGATGCCATGGAAATTGTCTGTTTGGCAGGGAGAACCCGGAGTCCACACCTTTTAGCAGTTTCAGGGTGTATGAAACTTTCGGTGCTCCCACTGTCAAACAGACAATTCACAGTTCTGCCACTAACCTTTACCTCCATCATAGAATGTTCCAGTCTGTAATGCCTGGTCTGATCCAGAGAGATCGACGCCACCGTTGGCCCCTGGGCATCACTGCATGCTGCCGATGTGGATGCTGAGGACCCCTGCTGGTCGCTGCTGCATGCTGCCGATGTGGATGCTGAGGACCCCTGCTGGTCGCTCCTAGTCGTCGTGGACCATGATGGCCGCCCCCATGGATCGCACGTGGGCGAGGGCGCCAAGCGCAGCGACTCCTGGTGGTCTTCCTCCTCCTCTGTGCCACGATGGCGCCGTCCTGAGATCGCACGTGGTCGGACCTCGTGGGTGCTGCGACGCCGAAAGAGATGGTCTCCGTTCTGGAGGGTTACAAGCTGCACTGCCGTTTTTAGGTTTGGACCTGCAGACTTTGCCGTAGTGGCCTTTTTTACCGCACTGGCTGCAGATTGCCGTTCTTGCCGGACACTGTTGCCGTGGATGCTTGGCCCCTCCACAAAAATAGCATCGCTGGCCACCTGGAGCTGCCGCCGTCGTCGAATCGGTCTGGGAGCGCGGGTTCGCGGGGCGAGGAGGGAGCAGAGCTTGCTCCAACCACGTTGACTGCACGTGGTCCTCGGGGTACAGCGCCAAGCTCTTCGACGCCGCCTCCAACCTCACGGCCATCCCCATTGCCTGGGTCAAGTTGAGTTTCCCCTTTTCTAGCAATTTAAGCCTGATGTACGAGGATCCTACCCCTGCTACGAACGCGTCTCGGGCGAGGTCGTACATATACTGCTCGGCGGAGACGTCCTTACAGTCGCAACCCCTGGCAAGCTGCAGGAGCTCATTGGCATAATCCTCTATGGTTTCGCCCGACTGCCGACGTCGTGTAGCGAGGAGGTAACGAGCATGTATCTCGTTGGGTGGCATAATGTACCTATTCTTTAGGAGCTCGACGGCACCCTGGTAAGTGGGAGCTGCACGAATGGCTAGGTAAATCGTGTCGCTTACCCTCGCGTGGAGGACCTGGAGTCTATCACTGTCCGTCGTGATAGCTACCGAGGCTGCCAGGTAGTCCTCAAAGCACTTCCACCAATGGTCGAATGTGTTAGCTGCACCGAACGCACGTGGGTCCAGTGTCAGACGATCCGGTTTTAGGATCTGTTCCATACTCTCTGTTTTTTTTTCTTCTTGTTGCACAGTTGTGAGTTTTCTGTTTACTTTATTAAATTGATGCGCGTCAATAAGCACATGGAATCAAGGCTTCGGTATTGAAGGCTTTAATAAAGTAACAAGGGAACTACTAACACGAATACACCAGTTCAGACTGAAGGGGTCCTGCCGGAGCAGGGGGTCTTATACCCTGCCACCGGAGGCGGGACCCCACTGGAATGTGCCACGATAACTCTCATAACAGGTAAACACCCTAACCCAACAACATAGTACAACCCCCACAGTAATAACACCCTAGCCCAACAGTAACATGGTAACAAACCCCAGTGGTGAACCAACGATGGTTCACCACAGGGTACACTGAGGGAGAATTTAGCATGGCCAATGCACCTAACAAGCACATCTTTTGGACTGTGGGAGGAAACCGGAGCACCCAGAGAAACCTGCGCAGCTATGGGGAGAACATACAGACTTCGCGCAGACAGTGACTCCAGACGGGAATCGAACTTGGGTCCCTGCTGCTATGAGGCAGCAGTGCTAACCACTGTACCACAGCAGTGTGTACTGTACCACAGCAGAACGAGCTAACCACTGTACCACAGCAGTGTGTACTGTACCACAGCAGAACGAGCTAACCACTGTACCACAGCAGTGTGTACTGTACCACAGCAGAACGAGCTAACCACTGTACCACAGCAGTGTGTACTGTACCACAGCAGAACGAGCTAACCACTGTACCACAGCAGTGTGTACTGTACCACAGCAGAACGAGCTAACCACTGTACCACAGCAGTGTGTACTGTACCACAGCAGAACGAGCTAACCACTGTACCACAGGAGTTGAGTTACCTTTGTTTCAATGTCATCTGCAGAACCCTTATACAAGTTGGACAATTCATATAGGCATTCAGCTCATTTTTGGAATCTTTCTTCCATGGTTGTTGGCTGCCACTTAGACTCTTTCAAATTTACTCATTAACTTTTCCTCAGTTGCTTTTAAACTATTGTGCCAAAATCATCCGCCCTCGTTCACGCCTAGGATTTTCCTGTGCCGCTGGCAGTGAATGGAGTTTTATCTGGAACACCAAATCTTCCGCTCTCGCTTGCAATGGGTCCCTTCACAGATGAGACTGGAGAATCCCACCCTGGATCTGCATTGGAGTTCAAGAATTTCACAGCTCGTTTCATGAGAAAGTTTCAGTATTCCAACAGTTTTGGGTTTTGATTTTGTTATTCAACCAACTGATTCATCAGTGATTCCTTTTCCTGTTTAAGGTGTTTTTCACGATATATTATAGAGACTTCTGATACTTGAAATTCATCAAGTTTTAATCTATGCTGATTTTCTTACTATGAATTTATTATTTAGATATTTCAAAGCCTCATTGAAGTATTCTACTTCCTGTGACCAAAGCTCATGGTTTTTCACCCGTCTTCAATTTTTCATTATCCAACTCACCTATTTTGCGCATGAAAGATGGTTCTTTACACCAATCAGCTTTTCCTGAGTAGATCCCAGTTCCTCAAGCAGCTCTAGACATTGCTCTATCTCTGAAACCAACTTTTCTTGGCCCTGGGCTAGTCATTTCCGCTTCAAAGTACTGTTGCTTGCTGTCAATTTTAAAACACCCATACGTGGCTTTTAGGATAAGTACATCTGCCAAAACTGCAACTTCACCTTATTTTAGCCTCTGCTTTTAACTCAACCTTTAACTTTGTTGCTAATGCTATGAACCTCGCTTTGATTGATTGTTGCAAATCGTTCAGGAATAAGTTTTCCCTTTCCAGAAATGTCTTAGCAACTGACGAAACCATTTGGCGGCACGGTGGCAGAGTGGTTAGCATTAATGTTTCACAGCACTGGGGATCCGGGTTTGGTTCCCGGCTTGCATCACTGTCTGTGTGCAGTTTGCACGTTCTCCCCGTGTCTGCGTAGATTTCCTCCGGGTGCTCCGGTTTCTTCCCATAGTCTGAAAAACGTGCAGGTTAGGTGGATTGGCCATGGTAGACTGCCCCTTAGTATACCCGAACAGACACCGAAGTGTGGCCACTCGGGGATTTTCACAGTAACTTAATTGCAGTGTTAATGTAAGCCTACTTGTGACCCTAATAAATAAACTTAAACTTAAAACCATTCTGCTTTTCAATAAAAATCATAAAATTCACTGTGCGATGCAATTAACCGTAACTTTAGCAAGTCCCAGCACCAGTATCAGTCTGTGCTTGTCAAATCCCACTAAGACCCCCAGATTGTTACGATCCAGTTCGGGACCAGTCACTTTTTTGTTAAAGTGGACAAAATTTGAAATCCCAGGTATTTACTAAGTGAATAAAACAAGATTCCACGATCTTCAATAAACAGATTTTTCTTATAATACACAAGGCAACAAAGCAAACAGACAATACTCTCTATCTTATGCTATAATATCCATAATTAACAAAGGTAAACATGAATTAATGAACTGTGGCTGGGAATAAACCACACGAAAGGCACAAACAACAAAGTCTAATCTCACAAATTTCCTCTGCAGCCACCCAGATGTCAGTGATCATTACGAATCACAAAATTCCTTCAAACTCTGATTTTCCTCTTGAGGGATTTCAACTTTTCTCCAAAAAAGGATTTAACCTCATTTTCCTTCAACAGTAATGTCATCTCAGCCTGTAGGCCCTCTTGCTTATTCTGCCTGTAAAGAGTTGTCAGACAACAGAACTCCAGTTCAAATTGCCCCAGTGACTGCTCACTTCCAAGTTACTCAATCTCTCCTCCAAAGCCTGAGTTCCAATGAAGTTACAAGTCTTGCCCTCCAGTATCTAATCACTGGCATGATCCCAGCTCCTAAGCTGCACTAAGCAAATAACCACAGCTCATGGGCTTCTCTTTGCCTCAACTCCTGGCTTCAAGGAACACCAAATTAGCTTCACCAAACTAATAACGGCACCTCTCAGTTGCTTGAACTGATCTGCGTTCTCTTCAATCTTACAACAGACGTCCACCTCTGTTCTGGGGCACCGTGTGATGTCTCAAAACTTTGTGCATTCTGTCCGTCAGATGTCAAAATTCCCAGTCAGCCCAAGGCCAATCCCACAGGTGCTAATTTACCCTGGCCCCCCATCCCACAATGGATGGATTCAAGTAAAAAGAAAAAAATTGCACTTACATAGCAGATTTTCTCATCTCAAAACGCAACACCAGAAATTTATTACAGTTTAAAGTTTATTTTATTAGTGTCACATCAGGCTTACATTAAGACTGCAATGAAGTTACTGTGAAAATCTCTTAGTTGCCACACTGTGGCGCCTGTTGGGGTACATTGAGGGAGAATTTTGCAAGGCCAATGCACCTAAACCAGCACGTCTTTCACATTGTGGGAGGAAACCAGGGCACCCAGAGGAAACCCACGCAGGCACAGGGAGAACGTTCAGACTCTGCACAGGCAGTGATCTAAGGTGGGAATTGAACCCGGGTCCCTGGTGCTGTGAGGCAGCAATGCTAACCACTGAGCCACAACACTGGAAGTGTTGTAACTGTTAATAGGCACATATAGCAGTCAGGCTGTGTCTTGCAAGATCCCACAAACAGCCATAAGATAAATGGCCAGTCAATCTATTTGTGCTGGTTTTGTTGAGAGGAGAACATTGGCCAGAATACTGGGAGAACTCGCTGTTCTACTTTGACTCACAATATGGGGACTTTATCAACCACCTGAATCACAACAACCAAAGGGCAGCACCTACAACAGTGCAGCACTTCTGTGCGGCTACTTGGGTGCCTCAGCCGAGACAATGTAGTCAGGGTACATGTGGGGTTAATCCTTGTGACTCAGAGGTAAGAGTGCTAATAACTGACATGTGAGTTGCATGGAGGGGTGGATGTGCGTTGTGCTGACCCAGTCACAAATGTATTAAGCTTCATTAATTCTGAATAACCATTGTTATATTTGTGGAGCTGTATTGTTTAATTTTACAGCCCATTAATCAGTGCAGTTGCAAGAGGCAAGTGTGGAAGGTGAAGACCCCAGCTGTTTGTATGTAGCAATTCAATACACATGGAACTTACAGGGTTACTTAGATTTCTTCAACACACATTCTTAGTTTATCATTCCTTCAGTTTTTAAGGATGATGTATGCAAAGCAACATATTTGATTAATCAGTTAATCAGAAAAAGCTCTTAACAGGAACAAATGATTGATGTGGAGAATGAACTTAACACAGACAATCTGTTCTTGGAGTAGTGAATCATTGCGGGAGTTGTCCATCACTATTCAGAAGTCTTAGATCATGCAGCTAGCATATGTCTATAGATCTGTTGTGTTCCAATTCTGGCTGACAGTACATTTTGTTCCATAGCCTTTTTGGAAACATTTTTGTATTTCTCTTGATTTTGTAATTAGACACCTTTTATCAATTGTTTGGTTCTGCCCGCTGGTGAACCATTCACAAAAGATTGCTTCTTGCTGTAATTTGTACTGTAAATTGAGCTTACATTTTATTCCAAATCAAAGCTCAATCCTCAGTGTCAAGTTCTGTCTCCACTGCCCACCTCCCCCCCCTCACCCCGCCCATTCCCCAGCCACTTTGGCACAATGCAGCTGCATATGACTTTGTTTGGAAGTAAATCCAGAGGGTATTGAGAAACCAGTTACACATGCCTGGAATTTCTACAGTGCTTCTCCTGCTATACCTTCAGTGGAAGAGTGTTCGAGACCCCTAGAGAAACCCACAAACAGCCATTTTTGCTGTTTCTCCCGGGTTTCCATCAAAGTTACAACAAGAAATTCTATCCTCTGTCTTCACAAGAGACCAAAATTTGAGCTGCTAAGCGGAAACAGATGTTTATCATGAAAAAAATCCAATTCATTTATGGGAAATGAAATGTGCAAAATTTTAAATAAAAATCAAGGCACCAGTATTGTGGTATATTTAATAAAGTTGAAGTTAATTGAATTGAAGACAAACCATTAACCTAATTAGGAAGTTGGCTGAGCAGCAGATAGAGAATAGAGATAATGGACAAGAACTCTAATTGGTAGGCTATGACTAGTGGTATTTTAAAAAATTCATTTGTGGGACATGGGCATCGCTGGCTGGCCAGTATTTATTGCCCATCCCTAGTTGCCCGAGGGCAGTTGAGAGTCAAACACATTGCTGTGGCTCTGGAATCACATGTAGTCCAGACCAGGTAAGGACAGCAGATTTCCTTCCCTGAAGGACATTAGTGAACCAGATGGGTTTTCTGACAATCGACAATGGTTTCATGGTTATCAGTAGATTCTTAATTCCAGATATTTTTATTTGAATTCAAATTCCACTACCTGCCATGGCAGGATTCGAACCCAGGTCCTCAGAACATTAGCTGAGTTTCTAGATTACCAGTCCTGCGATAATACCAGTAGGCCATCGCCTCCCCACGCGTGTAGGACTTGTGTTGGTATTTCATACACCCACCGTATTTATTAAGACTTAACTTATGGAATGCAAAGGCACACATCCAAATTTGTTGACAAAAAGATAACTGGTATTGTAAACAGTGATAGATGAATGTATAAACTACATTGATAAACTATGTGAATGGTCAAAACTGTGGCAAATTAATTTCAATGTGGACAAACATTAGGTCATCTACTTTGGACCCAAAAAGGATAGAACTGGATACTTTCTAAATGGTGAAATGCTAGAAATAGTGGAGGTCCAAAAAGAGATTTATGGGTGCAAATACATTAAAATGTCATGAAACAGGTATAGAAAATAATCAAAAAAGCTGAAGACATCAAATACAACTGTTGATGCATTGAACGTGCTTTCAGTGTACTGAGCATGACTTCAACTCAATTTAAGACAAAATTCATGTCACTGTTTGTGAAACTGAGAATTCTATGGCAAAAATGCATTAGTGTAACAGAGAATACCCCAAAACTCATGCATCAATGCACAGATCCCCAAGATGGTGTATATTTATTAATCTTTCTTTTCTTCCTCTAATTATTCTTCCTCTAATTGGTCTTTACGCCTTAGAGTATAAGGGTGTAAAAGCAATGTTTCAACCATGCAAAGCCCTGGCTAGACCCACAGTCTGGGCACCACAGGGAGGATACACTGGCTTTGGTGGGAGTGCAACATAGGTTTACCAGAACGATACCGACATCCAAAGGTTAAATCACAAGGAGCGATTACAAAACTAGGATAGTATTCCCTGGAATTTAGAAGGTTGAGGGGTGGTTTGATTGAAGTTTTCACGATATTAAGGGGAACAGATGGGCTAGAAAGAGAGAAATTATTTCCAGTGGTTGGAGAGTCTAGGAAAAGGGGCTTTCGCTAAAAATTAGAACCAGACTTTTCAGAAGTGAAATTAGGAAACATTTCTACACGTGAAGGGTAGTAGAAATTTGGAACTCTCTTCTGCGAATGCCAATTAATGCCAGATAAATTGTAAAGTTTGAATCTAAAATTTTAAATCTAAGATTGATTTTTGTTCACTAAAAGTATTAAGGGATATAGGCAAAGTTGGGTAGAAGAAGTTAAGTAGAAGATCAGGCAAGTCCCCATTGAAGGGCAGAACAGGCTTGAGTGGCTGATGGACTAACCTTGTTCCTGTGTTCATAAAGTCTTTGAAAGACATTAGCTGAACCGAAATTGTTCATGGGGATTTGGGCACTGCTGGCAAGGTCAGTGTTTATTGCCCACCCCGAATTGCCCTTGAGACGGTGGCGCGCTGCCTCTTGCGGCACTGTTCAAGATAGTTTACAATCAGGAGCACAACTGTGATGTTTAACTGCTGAAATGGAACTATGCCTGACCTGGTTTTCCCTATAAAACTACTGCTCAACCATCCACCCCAAAGAAGAGTAGTAAACAGCCAAGTCCAGGTAATTGTATCTGCTTATAAATGTTGTCTGCTCTAATAAAAGACCTGGAATGAAATGAACACCTTTTTTTTCGAATTGTTTCAAGGAAGTGTGATACATTGGAGTATGACATTTCTGAATTTGACATTTGGAGTGTGCTGAACATTTGCCTGTGGAATTGTTGGCTTTCTCATGGTGTTGTTTGCAATGAATTGGACAATATGTGGTTCTATAATGATGGGAGTGTTATCCCTCAGAATACACAATGGATTATTCTGTTAATCGGTTGAGTTGAGTTGATGATGCCTTGCCCTTTAAGCCACAAAGAGTAATTGATATAAACAATTAGAATGAGAGTTTGATCGCTGATAGTGAGTGAAGCTTGTCAGGTGCTTGTAAAATTCTGGCACAAACCTCTCCCCATAAATAAAGCCTTAGGCTTTCTCTTTTTTATGCGTTTCACTTTAAAATGTGACATCCGAAGTGTTAAGGATGATTACATAATAAATAGCACTATGTTTTATTGGGCCAAGGAACATTTGTAACTAAAACTGTAGTTGTTTGAGAATTTGACACCTCATTACATTGCCATGCTCTTTACTGCTGCTTTAACTAATGGTTAATTACATAAAGTAGAATCTACATACACTTTGTAATTGCAGAATATTTTACTTGCAGTAATAACAAGTGAAATTGTGTAAACCTCACACAGAAATTGCAAATATTTTGCTAATAGTGTCTATCTTGGAAAATCTTATGTTTGAGAATCTAGCATGGCTGAAGCACCTAACCAGCATGTCTTCTGGAGTGTGGGAGGAAACCAGAGTACCCGGAGACACAGACACGGGGGAACGTGCAGACTTCACACAGACAGTGACCCAAGCTGAGAATGGAACCCAGGTCCCAGGTGCTGTGAGGCAACAGTGCTAACCACTGTGGCACCATGCCGCCTTATGAGTGGAAGAAATGTGAGCTTACCTGTTAAGTTTGTTGCTCTCACAAATAATGGGTGACATGGTGGCACAGTGGTTAGCACCACTGCCTCACAGCGTCAGGGACGTGGGTTCGATTCCTGGCTTGGGTCGCTGTCTGTGTGGAGTTTGCACATTCTCACCATGTCTGCCTGGGTTTCCTCTGGGTGCTCAGGCTTCCTCCCACAATCCAAAATATGTGCAGGTTAGGTGCATTGGCCATGCTAAATTCTCCCTCAGTGTACTGGAACAGGTGCCGGAGTGTGGCGACTAGGGGATTTTCACAATAACTGCATTGCACTGTTAGTGTAAGCCTACTTGTGACACTAATAAGTAAATAAAGACAATTTTTCATTTGTGCCATAGCCTGCTATTTTTGTAGACTGATCATAATTTGCCCTTTTCAGAGATTAAGTATGTATGATATCTATGACAAAATGCATGAGAAAATAAACACTGTGCGAAACACAATGGTCAAAAATCTGCTAGAGCTTTGCAAAATTTGTCTGTGTTGTGCCCAGTTTGTAAGAATTCTTTTCTTTGCCCTTCAGTCTGATCTGTAAACTGCTGAAAGTGTGAGCAGGTTACACCACAGTGAGGTCATTGGGGCAACTAGGACTTTGGATGAACAATGGGACCAAGACCCTATCTCCTTAACAAATGCGATTTAAGTATAGAGAAACGGAAGAATAACTGAGGAGGAACCCAGGTGGGGCAAAATCAGGTGTGGAAAGAGAAATCAGAGGCAAAGAAAGAACGGATTAGGATAGAGAGGGAAAAAAGTGACAGAGGACAGAGTTTTCCGGCCACGCTCGCCCCAAGCCTGGAAATTCCCGCCCGAGGTCAACTGGCCTCCGCATGGTCCTGTCCTGCCCGTTACGATTCCTGTTGCGTGTGGGACGGGAAAATCCCACCCAGAAAGTGAAAGTATGATTTTACGATAGGACATTTTTTGAGAAAAGACATCAAGGAATGAGACTCTCTTGTTTCAATTGTTCTGAGCAGGAAAAGCTGAGCAGCATCAAGGAAACATTCATCTTTTCATTGAAGAAATCCTTACGCTATTAAATACCAGCCCTCACTTTCTGCAGTGGATTTGATTTGCTTTTACAGCACAAATGCGACATCTTTAAACTGACAGGAGGATGGCAGCAAGCTCCTACTTCTGTCAGGCTAACAGGAGAGGCGCAAATTGTCCAGTGATTTGTAGTCATTTTCAGTTAATGGGATAGCTATTCCATGCCACAGATTGCTGAGATAATTGAACACAAATTATATCATTCTACCCCCACCTGAAAATTGGATAAAAATATAAATGAGATTTGTTTGTGGACTTTGACAGGGCAGCATACTGGAGAACTCTAATGGTCATGCAGACCAAGATGCATTGGGCAGGCTTGCCATACAACTTTTGTCGCTGCCAAGGAACATGGAGAAGCCTTTGTTCAACTTGTTTTGGGGCTTCACACTGGGTTTGGACCTCATCTTATCCAGCATGGAGGTGATGGCCAACTCAGTGACAGCACTTGTGGACTTGGCTGTGATTCGATACATGGTGGCTGATATCTCAGCTTCCACTGCAGCACAGGCATAAACCACAAAGACGCAAAATATAATTCACTCACACCACCACTCCCAGCAGCATGCTGGGAGGCAGGGGACAGGCCACCTTCCCAACTCCCCTGAATAAATCAGGGGTGGGAAAGTTGTGTTCAGTCTTCCCACCCGTTGGCCAATTGGGGCTGTTATGTGTCTGATCCCCCTGATACTGGTATTTTAACAGCAGTGGAGTGGGCTGTACACCATGTGAACAGCTCCCAGGTATATACAGGCAGCCTGCCTGTGAGCTGGGGGAGGGACAGGGGCTCCTGCTTGAGAAACCTATGCCCCACAGAGGATCCTGCTAGTGGCCAGGCTACTCTGCTCTCCACTCCATTGCCCTCCTGGCCCATCACCAGGTCCTGCTTGTCTGGTCTGGTGGGTTGGCCCATTATCAGCCATTTATGCCTTCATGGTTGTTCCTCATCCTGGGCTTAAGGCAGTGTCAGAAAGCTCTTACCATTCGGTCTGAAGAGCAGCCGGCCGTCTGATTGACCTGCATCTCTTGGAGACGAGATCCTCACCCTGAAGGTCCCAGGAGTCCTGACGGCAGGCAGGTAAATGCCTAACTGGGATTTAATCCCAGCGGTGCTCTAGAATCTGCTCGCAGCGGGGTTGCCATCAGGTCTCCAACTTGTGGATGGGACCATCGCGATGGCCATTAAACTCATCAAGCTGCTGCTATGGAAGCTAAGACTGCTGTCATCGTGGCTGAGGAACTCAGTGCTGAAAGGGGCTTGCAGGCTCTAACAGATTACTAGGATTGATGAGTTCCTGCCCTTGGGTCAGTAGCTGTGGCTCGCCAATCTGTGGTCCTGTCTCAGGATGACAATATTTATTATCTGCCAGTGCCCTTGTTGTCTGTCAGCTAAATGGCCCAGCCTGCTCCATGCTCCAAAATGTTACAGTCTGAAGCAGGGCCCTCAAAGCCTAGAACTGCTCAGGGGCATCCTGCAACACTCTCCTTGGTCTCTCCCATTGAAAATCAGCAGCCTTCAAACCAAACAAGCAGCAGCCACTGGGGTAGCACTGCATAGGAACACTGGGCCAAGCAAAAGGCACCCACAAGACAGACACTGAGGGAATGTTGAATAGTTTGATTTTGTATGTATCATTGAAAATGTTATTAGATAATGGTGTTTTGGAAAGGCTTTTTGTCTGGCCGCTTTTAATTGAGGATTTTGGCCAAGAGGAGGTTGCGCTGGTGCTCAGCAAGGTGATAAACAGGAATTGTGGAGCAGTGGTGCTGTGTGCAGGAAAGTTTAGGGGAACTGGATAATGATTAGCTGCCTTTGCACAGTCCAGTTGGAATAAAGGGATTCTAAATACCTTCTTTCTTCCTTCCTCCTCCTGCTCCCCATCCTGAGGCCCACACCAAATGCCTGGTCGTGCATTCACCTGAGAGTCTGGTAGAACCATAGAAAATCATAGAAACCCTACAGTGCAGAAGGAGGCCATTCGGCCCATCAAGTCTGCACTGACAACAATCCCACCTAGGCCTTATTCCCGTAACCCCACATATTTACCCCGCTAATCCCTCTAACCTACGCATCCCAGAACACTAAGGAATTGAGGGTGGCCAATGCACTTAACCCGCACATCTTTGGACTGAGGATGGGCAGACCATCATGAATGATTTGAACCGAAGAATAAAAAAGGGCCAATCATACTACCAGTTTATTTCAGACCCTCCAAACAGGAGGAGATGGAAGAGTAAATATGTAGACAAATTGTTAAGGAAATTGGCTAAGTGACAGGAAGCAAAAGGTAATGGTTGATGGTTCATGAGTGTTTTTGTGAGAGGAAGGCTCTTTCCAATGGGCTCAGGTACTGTATACAGTTCCGGTCACCACATTACAGGAAGGGAGTGATTGTAAATTAGAGAGTACAGAGGAGATTTACAAGGATGTTTCCAGGAATGGAGAATTTTAGTTAGTAAGATAGAATGGATAGGCTTTGAACAGAGAAGGCTATGGGGAGATTCAATTCAGGTGTATAAAGTTCTGAGGGGCCTAAATAGAGTGGATAGGATGGACCTATTTTGAGATCAATAACTAGGGTTTGTAATAATGGGAGAGAGACTAGAGAGGATTTGAGGTGGGGGAAGTGTACGGAGGGTTTGAAATTCATCATCTAATAGAGTGGGAGAGGCAGAAAATCCCTATTGCATTAAAACAAACTTGAATATACGGGTGAAAGTGGGATTCAGTTGGATAATAACCCCAGTAGGGTTTGCTTTTCAAGCTTCCCCTCTGGCAAGTCTCCATCGTCTGTGTGCCTAGTAGTAGCACCAGAAGGATGAAGACCTTAAATGGACATTAATTGCTCACTTAAGGGTCTCAATTCACTGCATGGTGGAAGGTTGTCCACATATTTTCCCACCATGGACTTGATTGGGACAGATGCAGGAAGACGGTAAGGTCCCAATTGATTAAATGCCCACCACCACTGAACAGGAGAGAGCATTAAATTCTGGCCACGGTTTCTGTCCAATCTGTAATGAACTGGTGCAATTCTGCCATCCAGCTCAAAAGATTGGAGGTTCAATGAACCATTTGCAATACTCCACTGTTCACTATGAGGCTTTTATGAAACTCAAAGTGCTATCATATTTCACTAGATTGATTCCAGGGATGAAGGACTCGTCTTATGAAGAGAGTGTGCAAATTTAGGCCTATACTTGCTGAATTTTAGAAGGATGAAAGGAGATCTAATTGAGGTATATAAGATGCTAAATGGGATGGACAGAGTAGGCATAGAGTGAATGTTTATCCTCGTTAGACATTCAAGAATGAGAGGCCATAGTGTTACGCTAAGAAGTGGCAGATTTCAAACAGAAATGAGGAGAAATTGTTTCACTCAAAAGGTCGTGAATCTGTCGAATTCTCCCCCTCAGAATACAATGGATACCAGAACACTAAACTAATTTAAGGAGGAAATAGATTGGCTTTTAATTAGTAATGGGGCGAAATGTTGGGGGCGATTCTCCCAAAAATGCTGAATTGGTGGGAGAACTGTTCTAAATCCCGACTGTTCTGTCAGTTTAGCTTCTCACCTGAATCTCCGCACTCTGTGCACTGCAGAGGTCCCAGTCGTGAATCTCATGAAAAACCCAGGGGCGGGGCCTATTCACGCGGAGTCTGACAGTTCTGGAACTCTGCGCATGCGCAGTGGCCCCAAATTGTCAAACTCGTTTGCTGGCCAGCCCGATCGCTGGCCAGCCCAGGACCCCCACAGTGCTGCCTCTCCAGTCCCCCCACAGCCCGATCGCGGCCCCCACAACAATTCCCGAGCCAGCCCTGACCCTCCCACCCCGGAGCACCCCGATGTCCAAGCGCCACCACCCCAGCAGTGGCGATCCCCCCACCCCCTCACCCTGGCAGACCCCCCCGCCCCCCCCCAGCTCGCCCTAATCACTGCCCTCCCTCCATCTCAGACCGATCCCAATGCAGAGTGGCAGCGGAACCCCCCACCCCCACCAATCACCCCTGGGCCCTGCCCACAATAGGCCCCACCCCCTTGGCACTGCCCGATGCCCAGTGGGCAGTGCCAAGGTGCCCCCGGGCATGGGCACTTTGCCTCTTGGGCAGTGCCAGGGGCACAGGCTGGTACTGCCAGGGTGCCCATGCCCAGGGGACACCCCCCCCCCCCACTGCCCGACCTCCTGGGGGGCCCTGATTGCCTCACTTTCATTCTGGTGGGGTCTCCCTCTAGTTCCTCGAACATGGGGAGTCAGGCTGAACCCCGCCGGAATGAAGTACTCCTGGTGGGTTGGGAGATTCAATTGGGACCTGAAAGGTCTCGATAATGAACAAATAAACATATTTAAAATACATGTAGAAAAGATTTAAATTACTTACCTGCCTTTCCGCCGGTTTCCAGTGTGGTCTGACTGGCGACTGTTCGCCGGCTCTGGGAGATGCGCATGCATTCCTGGTGCATGCGCAAATCCCTGTTCAAGGCCGCAGATGCGTGTCTCCCACTGCGACCCGACAGAAAAGTTGCGGGTTGCAATGGGAGAATCGCAGCTGTTACGTGGAGCAGGCAGGAAGGTGGAGATAAGGCCAAGCTGAGATCATCCATGATAGTACTCAATGTTGGAATAGGCTCGAGGGGCTGAATTGCCTCCTCTTGTTTCCAGCTCTTATGTTATATTCTTATGTACCTTGTATTCCAGTTCAATGTGAGTTTGATGTTTCACGTATCTTAAACATTGAACATAACTATGTCCAGGAAATTTACAGACATAATGATGCAGCTGTATAGATCGCTGGTTAGGCCACATTTGGAGTACTGCGTCCAGTTCTGGTCGCCGCACTACCAGAAGGACGTGGAGGCGTTAGAGAGAGTGCAGAGAAGGTTTACCAGGATGTTGCCTGGTATGGAGGGTCTTAGCTATGAGGAGAGATTGGGTAAACTGGGGTTGTTCTCCCTGGAAAGACGGAGAATGAGGGGAGATCTAATAGAGGTGTACAAGATTATGAAGGGTATAGATAGGGTGAACAGTGGGAAGCTTTTTCCCAGGTCAGAGGTGACGATCACGAGGGGTCACGGGCTCAAGGTGAGAGGGGCGAAGTATAACTCAGATATCAGAGGGACGTTTTTTACACAGAGGGTGGTGGAGGCCTGGAATGCGCTGCCAAGTAGGGTGGTGGAGGCAGGCACGCTGACATCGTTTAAGACTTACCTGGATAGTCACATGAGCAGCCTGGGAATGGAGGGATACAAACGATTGGTCTAGTTGGACCAATGAGCGGCACAGGCTTGGAGGGCCGAAGGGCCTGTTTCCTGTGCTGTACTGTTCTTTGTTCTTTGTTCTATAATTAAACAGAACAGAGCTGACCCTTTTGCTGAGTAGGAAGTATAAAATTATGACTTATTTTGATGTACATTGATCACAAAAATAATCACAACTCCATTTGTTGTATCGCTCTGGCCAGTTACAAATGCCATTTCAACACTTTAGCACTAAACTAATGGGGATCTCTATGGTTACTGCTTTCTAAAACGGCATATAAATGATTCAAGAGTTAATTTCTGAAATTTGGTATGTCTTGCTCCCAAAAAATCATCCTGCACTTTGTATTTCAAAATCCTGGCTGCAGTTGATGGCAGAGGTAATATCGCCGATGATTTTAGGTCCCCCGCTTTAAAATTCCATCTCTAAACACTGCCCCTCTCCATCTCCCCCTCATTCCTTAAGACCCTCCTTAGAATACACCTTTCACTCTTGCCTTTTTACTTTTCTTCCCTGACCATGTTTTCCCTACATTTTGTGAAGCTCCTTGGATTCTTCTCTTTAAGCGACTAGAGGTCAGGTTTTTGGAAACTATGGGTGTCATTGGAGCTCCATCATGATGTCCATGATACACTTCACATCTGTGAGGTGAATCACACTGGGCGCCACATTGGTCAGGGCACGCACTCAATATTTGCCGGAAATATGCAGAGTTGAAAGATCGTGATGTAAATCCTTATGTAACACTGATTTGACTCCAGCAATGCCACTTTGGATCTCAACACTCCAGCAAACACCCTCTCTTAACCTCGCCCACTTAAGCATGCATTCAGCAGCAGAAAGGACCACCTGAAATAATTCCTCCAAGGCTGCTGTCCTTTCACCTAATTTAGTTTTATTTATACAATCAACAACACTCAGGCAAGTACTTCCTCGTACAGAGTATAAACCCAGAGTGCCAGAAACCCTCACACTGCACATTATATACACATGCAGGGTTTCCTGATCGGACAAGCCATTACTGCGTTAATCTGGGAGCTAGTATTCTAAGAGGTCCACATTGCAGGTCTTGTTAAAGTCATTATATCCTCCCCATCTAGGTCCAAGGAACCTCAATGGTTCATTTGCCTCGAGAGCCTCTTGAGGCATTTAAGCGCAGGGTCCGGCTCCTCTAGGTCTGCGCCCGATGTAGGTGGGGTGTAGCGAACTGTCTAGAGCGCCGAGGCATGGGTTCACTCCCTTCTTCGGGCAGAAGGGGAGTAGACTTGGCTATGTCCACCGGGTCCATTTTGGACTCAAAGGTTCCAAAAACTGGAGATGGAGAGTGGGAGTCAGCAGGTGCCGGAAGTCTTTCCGAGGCTCCTGATGTACTGGATATAATTTGTTCCTGAACAGCCTGAGAATTTAAGGTTTTCAAATGGTCCAGGTGTTTCCTCAGGATGGCATCCCCTACGCAGACTTTGTATGAAACGTGTCCCATCCTCATTGCCACTGAAATCACTCCTCCGGGGCCGCTGTCCCTTCACCAAATTTAGATCTGTTTACATAGTCAGCAACACTCAGACAGGCACTTCCTCGTACAGAGTATAAACCCGGAGTGCCAGTAACTCTGACACGCCACGTTATATACATAGGCAAGGCTCTCTGATTGGATAAGCGATTACTGCCCTAATCTGGGAGCTCATATTCTAAGAGGTCCAAATTGAGGGCCTCGTGAAAGTCATTTCACCACCCACCATTCCTCTATTTAAAGGAATCAAGAATTAGTTGCAGGTTAGTTGATGTCTTCTGGCTGTTACAATTTTACAAGTGCTTTCCATAGTTGTTTAAAGTTGAACGTTGCAGTAGACTATAGGAAGTGGTGAGGTTCAGTGCTGAACTGATGTTTGATGGCTTCAAGGTTCTGTACAAACCAATTGCTCCCAGATATGGATGCACGAATGGGCATACCCTTTGGAACACAACATGACTTGGTAGAGACCATGTAGATCAGGCCAAATTACTATAAGAAGGAGAAGGAGGGTTCCAGGCGAGTGGTACATCTCTCTAGGGTGTTCAGGGATACATTTTCTGACCTGATTCTCAGGGGGTGGTGGCTGAGAAGTGAATACTTCAGTAAAGAAGTAAGGAAATTTGGCATGCTGTATCACAGCTGTACTCCGGGAGGACACCTCGGAGGGCTCATGCAGCGAGGCAATACAGGTAGAGCTCAGGAATAAGAAAGGTGTAGTCACAATGTTGGGGGTTTACTATAGGCCACCCAACTGCCAGCGGGAGATTGAGGAACAGATGTGTAGGCAGATTTTGGCAAGGTGTAAAAGTAACAGGGTTGTCATGGTGGGAGATTTTAATTTCCCCTATATTGACTGGGACTCACTTAGTGCTAGGAGCGTGGATGGGGCAGAGTTTGTGAGGAACATCCAGGAAGGCTTCCTGAAACAGTATGTAGATAGTCCAACTAGGAAAGGGGCCATACTGGACCTGATATTGGGGAATGAGCCTGGCCAGGTGTTCGATGTTTCAGTAGGGGAGCAGTTTGGGAATAGTGACCACAATTCAGTAAGCTTTAAGGTACTCATGGATAAAGATAAGTGTAGTCCTCAAGTTAAGGTGCTAAATTGGGGGAAGGCTAATTACAACAATATTAGGCAGGAACTGAAGAATGTAGATTGGGGGCAGATGTTTGAGGACAAATCAACATCTGGCATGTGGGAGGCTTTCAAATGTAAGTTGATAGGGATTTAGGACCGGCACATTCCTGTAAGGACGAAGGATAAGTATGGCAAGTTTTGGGAACCTTGGATAACGAGAGATATTGTTAACCCAGTCAAAGAGAAAAAGGAAGCATTTGTCAAAGCTAGGAGGCTGGGAACACACAAAGCAAGTGTGGAATACAAGGAAAGTAGAAAGAAACTTAAGCAAGAAGTAAGAAGAGCTAAAAGGGGCATGAAAAAGCATTGGCCAGCAGGATTAAGGAAAATCCCAGGGCTTTTTACACATATATAAAGAGCAAGAGGGTAACCAGGGAGAGGGTTGGCCCACTCAAGGACAAAGGAGGGAATCTATGCGTGGAGCCAGAGGAAATGGGCGAGGTATTAAATGAGTACTTTGCGTCAGTATTCACCAAAGAGAAGGACTTGGTGCATGATGAGTCTGGGAAAGGATGTGTAGATAGTTTGAGTCATGTTGAGATCAAAAAGGAGGAGGTATTGGGGTTCTTGAGAAACATCAAGGTAGACAAGTCTCCAGGGCCTGATGGGATATACCCCAGAATACTGGGAGAGGCAAGAGAGGAAATTGCTGGGGCCTTGAGAGAAATCTTTGTACCCTCACTGGCTACAGGGGAGGTACAGTAAGAAGTCTCACAACACCAGGTTAAAGTCCAACAGGTTTATTGAGGTCCCAGATGATTGGAGAATAGCCAATGTTGTTCCTTTGTTTAAGAAGGGTAGCAAGAGTAATCCAGGTAATTTCAGGTCGGTGAGCCTTACATCAGTGGTAGGGAAATTATTGGAGAGGATTCTTCGAGACAGGATTTATTCCCACTTAGAAATAAATGGACGTATTAGTGAGAGGCAACATGGTTCTGTGAAGGGGAGGTCATGTCTCACGAACTTGATCGAGTTTTTCGTGGAAGTGACGAAGATGATTGATGAGGGTAGGGCAGTGGATGTTGTCTACATGGACTTCAGTAAGGCCTTTGACAAGGTCCCTCATGGCAGACTGGTGCAGAAGGTGAAGTCGCATGGGATCAGAGGTGAGCTGGCAAGGTGGATACAAAACTGGCTCAGTCAAAGAAGACAGAGGGTAGCAGTGGAAGGGTGCGTTTCTGAATGGAGGGCTATGACAAGTGGTGTTCCTCAGGGATCAGTGCTGGGACCTTTGCTGTTTGTAATATATATAAATGATTTGGAGGAAAATGTAACTGGATTGATTAGTAAGTTTGCAGACGACACAAAGGTTGGTGGATTCGCGGATAGCGATGAGGACACTCAGAGGATATAGCAGGATATAGATCATTTATCGACTTGGGCGGAGAGATGGCAGATGGAGTTTAATCCGAACAAATGTGAAGTGATGCATTTTGGAAGGTGTAATACAGATAGGAAATATACAGTAAATGGCAGAACCCTTAAGAGTATTGATAGGCAAAGGGATCTGGGTGTACAGGTACACAGGTCACTGAAAGTGGCAATGCAGGTGGAGAGGGTAGTCAAGAAGGCATACGGCATGCTTGCCTTCATCGGCTGGGGTATTGGGTTTAAAAATTGGCAAGTCATGTTGACGCTTTATAGAATCTTAGTGAGGCCGCACTTGGAATATAGTGTTCAATTCTGGTTGTCACACTACCAGAAGGATGTGGAGGCTTTGGAGAGGGTACAGAAAAGATTTACCAGGATGTTGCCTGGTATGGAGGGTATTAGCTATGAGGAAAGGTTGGAGAAACGTGGTTTGTTCTCACTGGAGCGACGGAGGTTGAGGTGAGACCTGATAGAAGTCTACCAGATTATGAGAGGCATGGACAGAGTGGATAGTCAGAAGCTTTCTCCCAGGGTGGAAGAGTCAATTGCTAGGGGGCATAGGTTGAAGGTGCGAGGGGCAAGTTTTAAAAGAGATGTACGAGGCAGACTTTTTACGCAGAGAGTGGTGGGTGCCTGGAACTCGTTGCCGGGGGAGGTAGTGGAAGCGGATACGGTAGTGACTTTTAAGGGGCGTCTTGACAAGTACATGAATGAGATGGGAATAGAGGGATATGGTCCCCGGAAGCGTAGGGGGTTTTAGTTAAGTCAGGCAGCATGGTCGGTGCAGGCTTGGAGGGCCGAAAGGCCTGTTCCTGTGCTGTAATTTTCTTTGTTCTTTGTTCTATGTCAGTTACGACTCTCACCACTTTTTACAGAGGCACCAGAGAAAGCATTCTTTCTGGTTGTATCACAGCTTAGCATGGTTCCTGCTCTGTTCAAGATCGCAAGAAACTACAAAAGGCCATGAATGTAACCCAATCCATCATGCAAACCAGCCTCCCATCCATTGACACTGTCTACACTTCCCACTGCCTCGGAAAAGTAGCCAGCATAATTAAGGACCCCATGCTCCCCGGACATTCTCTCTTCCATGTTCTTCTGTTGGGAAAAAGATACAAAAGTCTGAGGGCACATACCAACCGACTCAAGAACAACTTCTTCCCTGCTGCCATCAGACTTTTGAATGAACCTATGTTCACTAAGCTGGTCCTTCTCTACACCCTAGCTATGATTGTAACACTACATTCTGCATTCTCTCCTTTCCTTCTCTATGAATGGTACGCCTTGTCTGTATCACATGCAAGAAACAATACTTTTCGCTGTATACTAATACATGTGACAATAATAAATCAAATCAAATCAAATCTCACTGAAATCTGCTACTTGCTGTAACTAAAACTGCAGCTTCAGGGGAGGGCAAGGACTGCATTGCTAATGGCTGGGAAGGTGATGGCAATTAAACTTTATGCATCTGGCTTGGACTGACCGGAGCACAACAGACTTGGAACATCACATAGTTTGTCATCCAGTGTTGCATAAGAGAGAACACAAAAATGTTCTGCTCAAAGAGATCGAACTACATCTTTTTCCCTTGCTGGGGAGAGGTTGGGTTGGTATAGGTTGGCATGGGTGGGGCAGAGGGAATTCTTGTGGTGTGAGAGGTCAGTGTTGGGGATGATTTTTTCATGATTAGCTTTTATTTATTTCAACACAGTTTTAGAGTTTTTTATTAGTGTCACAAGCAAGCTTCCATTAACACTGCAATGAAGTTACCATGAAAATCCCCTCGTCGCCACACTCCGGTGCCTGTTCGGCTACACTGAGGGACAATTTAGCAGGGCCAGTGCAGCTAACCAGCACGTCTTTCGGACTGTGTGTGTAAACCGGAGCACCCGGAGGAAACACACACAGTCACGGGGAGAACGTGCAGAATCTGCACAGACGGTGACCCAAGCCAGGAATTGAACCCGGGTCCCTGGCGCTGTGAGGCAGCAGTGCTAACCACTGTGCCACTGTTCCACCCGTGCCACAATGCCAGTGCATAGAGCCAGACATTATGCCATCCTGCCTTTGCAGGCGGCAGCCTGTGGATTCATTGTGGCGGGGGGGGGGGGGGGGGGGGAGGCGGCGGGTGTTGGGGGGGGGGGGGGGGGGGAGGCTGCAGGGAGGGGGCACCTGGCCTACTTGTTTTTCAGCCTGACCCCTCAACCATCTCTGTCTTTGGACATTTTTCCCGGGACAAGTCTCTTTGCATGATCTTAAACTATTCAACCAGCAGATGGAGACAAAGAATTAGAATTGGTAGAAATCAGAGTCAGTCATTGTGGAAGTCAGACGTGGCGCGATCTGGAACCTCGTGTGATCTGACCCTGACTACATTCTCGTATTGATTTCCCCGACTTGATGCAGCACAGAGGCAATGTCAGCGGCAGATTCTATTGCTGCTGGCTACACTGTATCAAAAACAACGAATGCCTGCTGTTAAACGATTTATACAGGAAAGAAACACTTCATTCTTTAGCGGTCTTAATCCTTACACTATAAGTGTCAAAATTAGCATGCACTACACTAAATCCAAACTGGAGCCTCATTCAGCATGGCATTAAATTACAGAGTTCTTGGAGTAATTCAATAGCTTCGCTGTGGGATGCAAGTAAAGTCATTTTTAATGAACATTCAAGAGCTACTCGGAAGAAAATTTCAAAAGAAATCTAAAAATACAGAGGTTGGTATTTATCTGTAAACGACGTTGGAAGTTCATTTCATGAATTCATTATTGGTGTCAATTGTAATGAAGTTGCGGCAAATGTTAATGAGTCTCTCACCATTTTTCCTTTCTTTTGTGTGTGGGTGGAACTATATCTTTGCAGAAGTAGAGGGAGCACCATTGAGGAATGAATTTATTTGCTTTAAGGGTGTCACCAACTGGTGCCAAACATTTTGGCTCAGTTCAGAAGATGCACAGATGACCTGGCCACAGACCGGTCTTGATCTTGCTTTGAAATGGACCACCATTCGATGTAGGGAATTACCACCTGTTTTTTCACTTCATCTCTGAGGAAATGTTTCTGGTTCATTCGCTCCCCCAACAACAGCACCATTAAAACAGGGTGCTCGCTCTGTGGGCAATCACAATGACAAGCTGCTGTCTTCAAGCATGGCATACCAGCTCCAGAACACACTGTATCATTGCACTGGACTCTCTGGGCGGAATTTCCCTCAAAATATTCTAAGGGTGGAATTTTCAAGCATTGCACTCCGATTTTCTGGTATTGTCGCAGTGAACGGAGATTTGGCTGAGCGCTAAATTCTCCGTCCTCACTTGCAGGGACAGCCCAAGTAGAGTGATGAAGCCATCTGCAGAGCGCGAGGGCGCCATTGCGCAGGGCACCCCGATCTACTAGTACACCGGGAGACTTCTACCCTCCCCCACATCACCATTGGCAGCATTGCCACCCGCACACCAACACGGGTCGCCGGTATGATGACCCTCCCAATGAGTCCCCTGGTGGACCCCCGACATACTCTCCCATTGTGACCGTGGCCCACCCCTGCAAGCCCCACAGCCTGCATGCCCCTCCGGCAAGCCCCCTGCATGACCACCCCCCTTGCCTGGCTCACCCCCCGCTGTCTACCCCCCTTGCAGAGCTCCCTCCATCCATAAGCCCCCCTGCCATCATGCATACCCGCCATCATGGGCCCCACCCCCACTCAGGGTCCACCCCCTTGGCACTGTCCCTGGCACATTTATAGTTCCCAATCAGGCACTGCCAGAGTGCCAAGTGGACACTTTCCAGGCCATGCCCCCCACCACTGGGAGGCTTCAATTGCCACCAATACCCCGGGCATAGCCATGGCACCTGGCCCCCACTGGTGTAACGTCTCACTGGTGAGGGGGGAAGCATCCGGGAGCGGGAAAGCTGCCACCCAGACTCACGAATAGTATTTAAATTCAGTCAATACAATGCAAATAAGCATTGCGCCCTTTCTGGGCACAGAGCTGTTCTTGCCCCAAAATAGGGTTGGGGCATTACAATCCAGCTCACCACATTGATCGACCGTCGTGGTGAGCCGGTAAGATCGCGCCCTGTACTTCTGTACTTCTTTGTGCTGAACTATTTTCCCTCCAGATCAGCCTGAGTGAGCAATGTGAAAGTCTACTTATTGCAACATCTCCATCATGTACATTTTTGGGGAGTAGGATTTGACTACAGTTGGGTAGGACTTTCAAACTGTAGACCGCTCAGCTCGTCCACATTTCAATAGACATCGATGGGCTTTGAGTTTAATTCAGTTTTTGCTTTTTTAAGGCCACATTGGTAGCAGGAAGGCAATTTTAGAAATTAAATCACTGAGGACATTATATAAAGCATATTGCTGCCTTTATTGCTGTGTGAGTGATTTGAAGAGAAGTATAGCATTCAAAGTGTTAATAAACATCCCTGACTGAGGCACTGATGTCCTTTGTATCTCGTTGCCTCAGGTGAAATAGCAATAAATGAAACATGATCATGCAGAATAGCCTTCCTAGTTCAACCAAGCATGTGTTCTGCATTATGGAATAATGGAACTAGGGCATTTTTTTTGACTGAGTGCATAAAATACAGAGAATGTTCATAATTAATAAACTTGTAATTTTATCGCTGGGAGTATAAACTAATAGGGATTTCTACTGTTACTAATTTTTTCTTAACTTGGCACGAAAAAACTTCAAGAACTCCCACTGTGCTATTTCGTACATCCTCCCCTAAAACCCCATCTGTCTTTCAAGTCTTTTTACTTCAGGAATATCACCAGCATCCGAATCTACTTTAATGCAATAAAATGTTCAGCACAGGGACGCAAGGGCCAAAAGACCGGTACTTTTATTCTGACATTTGCATCTTGACGAATTTGTGAGGGACTGAAAACTCTCATGCATTGCGTTCAGTGAAATCTAAGCCAATTAAGATGCAAAGCAATTGCACGGCTCAATACCTTAGCATACCAGAGGAGATCCTGAATACGGATTAAATCTAGCTTCACTTATAGTTATGAATCGTTTCATGCCTCTGGAAATGTGGATGAGTCCAATGAGTGGATTTGTGTTGAATGCAACAGCGCTTCTCTTTCTCTCTTTCTTTCTTTCTCTTTCTTTCTTTCTTTCCTTTCTTTCCTTTCTTTCTTTCCTTTCTTTCTTTCCTTTCTTTCTTCTCTCTCTTTCCTTTCTTTCTTCTCTCTCTTTCTTCTCTCTCTCTCTCTCTTTCTTTCTATTTCTTTCTTCTCTCTCTTTTTCTTTCTATCTCTCTCTTTCTTTCTCTTTCTTTCTCTCTTTCTTTCTTTCCTTTCTTTCCTTTCTTTCTTCTCTCTTTTTCTTCTCTCGCTCTCTCTTTCTTCTCCCCCTCTCTTTTTCTTTCTTTCTATCTCTCTCTTTCTTTCTCTCTCTTTCTTTCTTTCTTTCTCTTTCTTCCTTTCTTTCTTCCTTCTCTTTCTTTCTTCCTTCTCTCTCTTTCTTCTCTCTCTTTCTTCTCTCTCTCTTTCTTCTCTCTGTCTCTTTCTTCTCTCTCTCTTTCTCTTTCTTTCTTTCTCTTTCTTTCTTTGTGTCAAATGCTGAGATGACAGACATTTACCAAAGTCTTCACACGTCTATGTTATGGATTAGCAACTAACTGGAAGTCTGCAAATGCCAAGCCATTTCACATGAACCCTGCGTAACATATTTTAGCCCGAGCTGATCCAGACCAGCTGTCAGTGAGGATGGATAAGAACTTGAATTGTGAACGTATTTCTTTTAGATTTAAAGCAGCCTTTGCTGGCAATGTAACTGTAAAATAGATTCATCCTAAGCAAATTTGAAAACAGTTTAAATCGAATGTTAAATTTATGACAGATTAGCCCACCACTCAGGAATAGCCAGGCCCTTATGAAGAAAACTAAAATTTGCACATATATAACATTTTTTTGGGACAACTTTCTATTTCAATGCATCTATCTGGAAGAGAAAGTAAAGTGGTTCATCGTATCAAAGGATACGGTACATTTAGGGGAGGCAATGGCCTAGAGGTATTATCGCTAGACTACTAATTCAGAAACTCAGCTAATGTTCTGGGAACCTGGGTTCAAATCGCGCCACGGCAGATGGTGGAATTTGAATTCAATTAAAAAAAATCTGGAATTAAGAATCTACTGATGACCATGAAACTATTGTCGGAAAAACCCATCTGGTTCACTAATGTCTTTTAGGGAAGGAAACCTGCCATCCTTACCTGGTCTGATCTACAAGTGACTCCAGAGCCACAGCAATATGGTTGACTCTCCACTGCCCTCCAAGGGCAACTAAGGATGGGCAACAAATGCTGGCCAGCCAGCGACACCCGTGTCCCACGAATGAACATTAAAAAAACTGCTGACTCCAGTAGACCCCCAGGATGACAGCAGAAATTCAGGTCCACTGTGTCACCCCTGTTTCTATATGACAAGACAAATGGTGGCCACTGACTGAGGCCAGAGGCAGGAGCAGCCCCCTCAACAACCCCCCCCCCCCCCTCACCCCATCCTTCAGGTCTCAGGAAACCATTCACCAAAGTGCACTGTTGTGGCAGCTTCCATGGGCATGGGACATACAAGTGGTAGAAATCCGTTTGCAGTCACCTGTCCCTTGCTTTGGACTTAATGATAAGATATTTATGGACCTTGACCAAAAGCCCTTTCGGGAAGTCAAGGTGCACCAGACGTTTAAAGGGTAGGCTCCTGGAGGCACTGTCCAGAGCTGATTCCATTGGATTGTGGGGGTCATTGGAAGGGCACCCTCATTAGCAAGGAGAAGCCAGTGGAGGAAAGCGGAGGCAAAAATCCCTGAAACAATTTCAGAAACGACTGGAGAAAGCATAGGTCGGCTCTGGTTGGATGAATTTACGACAGCCGCTGGCCTTTCTCATCCGTAATTATCTTGTGATCTTGATAACTAATGCGGAATATATTTTTCAGATTAATATGATCAAAAATCTTAAGAACTCTGGAGTTAGGAAACAGTTAATGGGATAGGCATAAGAATTAAATGTTGACCTTTCTCTGGCTGATGCCACATGTGTTTTGCTGTAGACTTTAACCTGAAAGCTATTAAGGAAGACAGCACAAGATAACTGGTCAAGTGTGGAAAGGACCAATTAGTCAGATTCTGTGTGTAGCAGTGTGTTGAAAGGAGTTCTGATATTCAGAGTTGAGAGATGGAAATTTGAATTAATTTGTATTGTTGGGGTTAGGAAGTGAAATGTATCGTTAACATTTGGTGAATCTATTGTCCGAAAATATTCATGTCTACCACCATCTTTCTGAAAAACAGGAAAAGTGAACCCTATCTCCAAATTATCTGTATCATCTTGTTGTGCCGTAACTGTAAATGTCCCAATTTCTAAGCCTGCAATTTCATTCACTGCACGCCCTCTAAGTAGCACCGTCACTGTTTAAATGAATGAGATTACTTCTTCCTCATTGCAATTTTTTTTTACATCTCTGGATTTTATAGGTGACATCAAAATATCCCATTAACACTTGCTGCTTAGTAGCAATAATTGCAGTATATTCCAATAGTAATCTAGACATCTTAACAGTTTTTACTTGAGAATGAAATGATTACTGTTCAACATGCTGCACTTTTTTATAATTGTTAAGATGATCTAAGTATATCATTTAGATTTTAACGAGTTTATCTCAACATTTAAGCGGTGATTGCAATCTTTGTCACCCTGTGGAAACAGGACTGAGAAACAATTAACATTCCCGATGGAACTTAATTGGCAAAGTCCCCTTTCCTTTCTGAACATATTGGGGGGAATTTTCCTGTCCCACCCACCACAGGAATCGTAGCAGTTGGGGGTGGAGGGGTAGGGGGGCATGCAAAGGCCTGTTGGCCTAGGGCGGGATTTTCCGGTTTTAGGGCGAGCATGGCCGGAAAATCCCACCCATTAAGTTTTCCAGCGGGCGGTAAGGACACGTACTATTCACTGGCATCATCTTTCCTTCAATATTCAAATACAGGTCTGAAAATTTGATCAGGGGCTAAATGTTATTTTGATCAGAGGCCATGTATGGGGAAATTGTAGCCAGACCAATCAGGGACAGCAGATGCTCAAGGAGATGAGTGGTTTTACTTTTATCTCTTCTCTGGGAGCCAGGAATGTATCTCTGCCCTCTCGAGGAAAGCTTAGACTACCCGGCCTCCACACTCCCTGATTGCAAGACCTTCCAGAACCCCATACAGGAATTAAATCAAGAGCATTAGAAGCAGTTCAGAGAAGGCTTACCAGGCTAATACCAGAAATGGGTGGGTTGCCTTCTGAGGAAAGACTTGCGAGGTTAGATTTGTGACCACTAGAGTTTAGAAGAGTAAGAGGCTGCTTGATCAAAACCTTTAAGATCCTGAGGGGTCTTGACAGGTGGATGTGGAGAGGATGTTTCCTCTTGTCGGGGAATCTAGAACTCGGGGTCACTTTTTTAAAATTAAGGGGTCGCTCATTTAAGACAGAGATGAGGGGAAATGTTTTCTCTCTGAGTGTTGTCAGTCTCTGGAACACTCTTCCTCAAAACGCAGTGGAAACAGAGGGCAGGATTCTCCGGCCGTTCACACCAGCGGAACTCTCTGGTCCCGGTGCGGTGAATGGAGATTTGACTGAGTTGCCAAATTCTCCGTCCTCACTGGCAGCGGTGGCGGGGCATGATCGGCTGGAGAATTCCGGCCAGAGTTTTTGAATATTTATAAGGTTGAGCTAGATAGATTCTTGATTAACAAGGAGGTGGAAGGTTATTAGGGATAGGCAGGAATGTGGGGCTGAGGTTACAATCAGATCAGCCATGATCTTAATGAGTGGCAGAGCAGGCTTGAGGGGCCAGGTGGTCTACTCCTGCTCCTAATTTATATATTCCTATGTTCCTGTTGGCAACCTTCTACGGCCCTACTTTTTCTTTTAGCCGGACACTTCCCACAGTCCTGGGTGGGAAGTTGACTACATTGATACGGTTAAAATTTCTGTGGCCTCACACTCTCTTCGTTGGGGCAATTTGGCACCTGACACGGCTCCCAGCTACCCATTTCCTGCCCTGACCTAAGATCAAACCAATAGAATCAGAGGAATTGTCTTTTCCCAGTTATTTATTCTCACTTAATAGTTTTCAATATTAAGAAGCATGTGCGTCTCACCTTGAATAATTCAATAGTTAATTCTCATACCTGTTAACACTTTTTTCACAGATCTTTATTTCAATGTGAAAGTATTTTAATGTCCCTATATTTCAAAACTACTTACTTCAAAAACAATGTCAACTTTAGATGCCTAGGAGTAATTTAAGTTCTGATGTATTTTTAAACAGATGGAAAGAAATAAGTATAGTAATATGAATTGAAGTAAGTCCCTATCTCTTCATTAATTTAACTTTGATCCCTTTCTCTGAACCTGCCTTTCTGCAAAGTAAATAATTCTAACTCCGGAACTCTCCTCATAACTAAGCACTCTTGAGATAGGGCATCATTCTGATTAACTTCTTCTGCACCTTCATCAGAGCTTAGATATCCTTTAGCATGTGCAATGACCAAAACACTGCAAAATCAGCGAATCATGAAATCCCAAGAGTACAGGAGGAGGCCATTTGGCCCATTGAGCCTATATCAACAACAATCCCGCCAGGCCCTATCTCCTTAACACCGCGTAGTTACCCTGCTAATCCCCCTGACATGAAGGGGCAATTTAGTTTGGCCAATAAATCTAACCCGCACATCTTTGAACTGCGGGAGGAAACCATAGCACCCAGAGGAAATCCACGCAGACACGGGGAGAATGTGCAAACTCAGACAGTCACTCGAGGTTGGAATTGAACCCAGGTTCCTGGCATTGTGAGGCAGCATTGCTAGCCACTATGCCATCGTGCCACCCCAAAATGCTTCAACTTTTATAGCAATCTTTGTACTCAGTGGTCCTAGTGTGGGAACCAAAAACCTCATTTGTTTTCCAAGTCTACCTTATTCTTTATGCACCATTACTGAATGACAAACAATTACCCCCAAATGTTCTGGATCTTTTACCTCTTAATGGGGACCCCAGCATGGTATACAGACATACGCAGAGTTTCTTAATTGCCAAATGCAGGGTTTTGTCCATTCTAAAGGATATCTCATGAACAAAAGAGCCTATCCCCTAACTAGGCTAACTCAGACTGCAACCTAATAATTTGAATTACCAACTGCTGTTCTCATTTTTGAGTCATTAGTGAATTAAGAGTCGTCCAGTTAATGCACTTATCTAAATCATTAATGAAAATGTTGAGCAGTAATCGTCCCAAAATGCATTTTTAAAAATAATTACCTACTAACATAATTGAGCCAATAATCTGAATCGTACTCATTGCTGCCAGGGCTATTTAGGTGTTTGTAAAGGAATAAGCTGATTTTACCACATAATGAGTGGTCAGCTCATTTGAAGAGTTTTTTTTTGCATTGTTCCTTATGATGTGCCAGGGGCACCGGGGATGGAATTGCAGGTTGAAAGGCTGTTGCCTGTATATTTGTGCCAGGGAATGTTCCGGCACAGGGTGGGGGGAGGGTATGGATAGTGAGGAGTGTATGGGGAGGGCTGATGGCTTTTATTTACAATTGGCGCCTTTCCAAACAGGTGTGATGCAGCTGGAGTGCTGTTCAATTGCATCATAGGGCATACCACTAATTAGAACGGGCCATAATTTACTCTAGCAGGGACTTGCCCTTGTACATTTAGGTTTTTAAAATGTTTGCGTGGCAAATTGCTGAAAGCGTGAGCTGATAATAGGGCCATGAGGGAAACAGGGTACTTGGGACCTGAGTGGATGGGGCAAGCAACTGTTGTAGCCACTTAACTAAGCAGACTAAATGATTGCGTTGGGACTGAGAAGGAAGTGTGAGTTAGAATGGGTGAATTCAATCGTAAACCTGGTATGGATATGAAGCAAAGGGAAGAGTGACAGAATTAAGAGAAGGAAAAAAGAAAGAAAAAGGTTTAAAACATTTTGGTCGGAATTTTCTGACCACTCACACCTGTGGGATTTTCCCATCCCGCTGCAGTGAACGGAGCTTTGGCTTGTCACCATAATCTCCGTCTTTGCTGCAGCGGGAATGTAGCGTGAACAAACGATAAGATCACACACTCTATGTTTTAAATTTTTATTAATAGCTGAAGGAATAAGATTACAAATTTGGAATTTTAAATTTTCAATGCCCAAGAGGTTGACTCGTTGTAATAAATATTTACCACAGCTATCAAAAGGAACCTTGGACTGAAATTAATGGACTTAAATTTTTGTAGTGAGCTTAGTTTGTACTAACCATGTAAATGCAGCAACCTAGCATTATTTCATACATGTGAATACGAAGGCAATATTTGAGATGTTGTTTTCACGAAGCTAAAAGTGGAGAGGTCTATATCAGATAGGAACCATTGCATTTCTGCATTTAACTGTGCATCTGCCCTTGCCTGAAGCTCCTGTAGCAGTTTCTTTTAATTAAAGGTGAGTGCTATTAGCTTCATCATTATTTTAACAGCAATTATGGGCAAATAGTTTTCAGACGCTATTGATGTTTATGTGCAGGCTCCCAAAAGCCAACATACTAACCATTCACTTGAGGACATCTGAGGTGCACGGGGACTGATGCAGTTCTGGGGCTTTCATATCCAATCATGCCATTGTAGCTGCCATTGTATACCAGGATTCCAATATGTGTCTTGCATTCTATATACTTTATTTTATTTCCACTGGATATCTGTCTTGTACTTCACCAACAAACTCCAATGAACAGAGTTTTAGGAAACCTGCAGGCATCTTTGGAAAGCACATTTCCACTCCATCTGATGAAGGAGCAGCGCTCCGAAAGCTTATGGTATTTGCTACCAAATAAACCTGTTGGACTTTAACCTGGTGTTGTGAGACTTCTTACTGTGTTCACCCCAGTCCAACGGCAGCATCTCCACATCATGGCATCTTTGTCGACAGGGATGACCTGTAATATTCTACAAGTATCTTTCCCATTGTCTATTCAGAAGTGGGGGGGGGGGGGCGGTTTCCCATTGTCTATTCAGAAGTGGGGCGGGGGTGGGGGGGGTGGGTGGAAGACACCATGCAAAGATCTGTTGACATTGGGTGGGATTTTCCAGTCTTAGGGAATCCTCCAGCTGGAAAATCCTGCCCTTAATGTCCTAGTATGGTCCTAGCATGAGCATTAAAAACACTGTAGGCAATTTCAAACAAGCCTATGTGAAAGAGAGACTTGCATTTATATAATGCATTTTATAGGCAAATGATGTCCCAAAGAGCTTTACCGCCAAAGAACCTCTTTTGAAGTGTCACTGTTGTACTGTAGGAAACTTGGCAGCCGATTTGTGCACAGCAAGCTTCCACGAACCATAAGATAAAAATGACCACATAACCTGCTTCTTGTGATGTTGACTGGGGGATAAACATTTGGCCAGGCCTCTGGGATTATTTTCCCATCTTGACCATGAACTAGTACTTTGGAATCTTCTGCTTTCACTGGAGAGGACTCCTGTTTAACGCCTTTGTAAATTGTTAAAATGATCAAGTTGTGTTAAATTGTAGAGTGCCGAATGCTGTTATCATGGCACAATGTGCCTTTTAAAGCTGCAAAGCCTAAGTGTTAAGTAAGAGAAGCGCAGGCCATTCAGAGTTGGGTATTCTTTGGTCATCCACAAATCTCAAATGATAACCAAAATCACAGGTCCCAGAGTTTCATCGTCTTTGGTCCTGGATTTTGCAGATTGGAATGTGTTTGCCCATTTCGGGTTATGGCTGAGGGCAGCAAGTATTTTAAATTGTTTTGTAACTATAACAAAGCAGAATCTACTGACACTGGTAATATTGCGTAAATGTTTCCATCTTCACTGTCTGTGGCAATCTGGCAGAGTCGATTGCCAGCACTGTGCACACCGGCCGATTCTCATCCCATTGATTCATAGGGAACAATACCTAAACCCTGGAGTTGGGATATTTCCCAACTTGTGTCACCTGCCTCAGGAAAAAATTCCCCGAATGCTGGGATTTTCGCTCCGGAGGGATGGTGGGGTGGCATTGCTGGAAGTGGGCAGTGTGTGACGCAGTCGAGCCTGCCACTTCAAACACGGATTGGAGGCAGCCATGGATGTTGCCAGGTGCCGAGTGGGGGCTGGTTAAAATTGCTAATTGCCATTGAGAAGGTGAGAGATGGGCTGGTCCAACCAGCAATGCCCAATCCTGTGAACAAACAATCTAAAAAAATTGTGATTTGATGTTATTTCATTTTGAGCGAACGAACAAAATATGATTGAAAAAACATAATAGGGAAGGCATGATGGGTAATAGGAAGCAAAATCAAGGAATGTGGCTAGAAAACTATTAATATAAAAAATAGCAAAGAAGTAATTTATTCAAATGATCAGCGTGGAGATTACAATTAAACAGTTGGACTCACTCAGTGACTGAAAATCATTGGCCTTGATGTCATCCATCACATGGCATATTGCTCATATAGGCTAGCACGGTGGCTCAGTGATTATTACTGCTGTCTCACAGTGCCGGGGCCCGAGTTTGATTCTCAGCTTGGGTCACTGTCTGTGTGGAGTCTGCACATTCTCCCCGTGTCTGCTTGGGTTTCCTCCAGATGCTGCAGTTTCCTCCCACAACCTGAAAGACATGCTGGTTAGGTGCATTGACCTGAACAGGCACTGAAGTGTGGCAACTAGGGGAATTTCAGAGTAACTTCATTGCAGTGTTAATGTAAGCCTTAAACATTGTTGTAAAATAAAATATGCATGTTTTTGTATCTAGCATTTAATGCCTCAGAATCGCAAGTTATAATATTTACACTATATTGGTCTGGTCTCAGTGGAATTTTTTATTTAAATCCCCATTGGTTACTAATGTTGTCTGAAATATAGAATTATAGTTGGCCAGGCTGAACTGGTTTAACATCAGTTTATTTATCAGTGAGGTAGCCACTTATCCATACTCAAACCTAGATCATGGAGCATTCTATACTTGGTTAATAGCTCCCTAGTCATCCAATTATTTAATGTCTATCTGTTCTTTTGTTTGTGAAAAATGGCCAGGGTTGCGTCAAAATCATTTGAATGTGCGGGTTAGGTTGATTGGCCGTGCTAAATTGCCCCTTAGTGTCAGGGGGATTAGCATGGTAAATACATGCAGTTTTGGGCATAGGGCTGGGTGGGATTGTTGTCATTGCAGGCTCGATGGGCCAAATGGCCTCCTTCTGCTCTATAGGGATTCTATGAATATAAACATCAAGCCATTTACAATGAAGGAAGGTGAGTGTATGAGAGGGTACGGTGGAGAGTAGTGAACAATTGCTGCAGCCTGGCAGAGAATCTATACACAAAATTATAAATCACTGTGTCTCCTGCCAACACAAGATGGCCACATAACTTGCCTGTGCATTCGCAGAAGCCAGTGACGTCATGTTCAGGAGACACAATGCCGGTTGGATTTTATTTGGATCCAGAAGCTGTTCGCCCAGTTCCTGCACCGCACGGCAAGCAGTGATTGGAGTGGTGAGGGAGGGGAAGCTTCACATCCACTCGGTGGCAGTCACAATTCTGTTTGCAACTCCGTGGCTTGTTCCAGGTGACGGATGCAAATTAAGGGGAAGAGGCTCTGAGGCAGGAGATTTAGAAGCTGTGGGGAGGCCACAATTGCAAAACATCATAAAGAGACTGCTTCCCTTCAGTGAAAGGTGTTAACATGATGCTGCCAGCACTGTGATTCCAGGTTGTGATAACTGTGCATTTGCCCTGCTATGCATTGCCCCTGTAAAGATGGCTGCCGTGCTTCCAACTGCACATGCACAAGATTGGCAGCAAACACAGCCAACATAAATTGTCAATAAATGTAGAAAAATGAAGAATTCCAGCATGTACACAGTTTACCTAGCTGGTAATAAATCTATATTGTACAGATTATTTATTTGTACCTTTTCCCATTGTCATTTCTAGAGGTTGCTTGAACCAAACTTTGGAGATACAAATGAGACAAACATTAAGTGATGTACGTCCTATTTCCACCATTACCAACTCAGTTTAGTTGTTTTCTCTCTTTGCTTGTACAAAAGTGAGGGTGAATCGTCTCATCTGAGACTACAGCTGGAACTCTCTGGTCTCGCACGCCCTGCCACCTCTGCCAGTGTGACCTTACACAAAATAATGTCTAGTTTTGTCCGTCAGTGTCATTATATTGGCTTTGTGAGCCGTCCCCACTTGGGAGACGGTGGTGTATTGATATTGTCACTGGACTAGCAATCCAAAGTAATGTTCTGGGGATTTGGATTTGAAGCCCACCATGGCGATGGTGAAATTTGAATTCAATAAAAAAATCAGGAATTATAAGTCTAACTATGAAAACCATTGTCGATTGTTGTAACAACCCATCTGGTTCACTGATGTCCCTTTAGGGAAGGAAATCTGCCATCCTTACCTGGTCTGGCCTGCATGTGACTCCAGGCCTGCAGCAACGTGATTGACTCTTAAATGTCCTCTGAACAAGAGCAGTTGAGGATGGGCAATAAATGCAGGTCTAGCCACATCCCATGGACAAATAAAAAAATCGCACCCCCCCCCCTCCCCCCCCCCCCCCCCCCCCCCCCAACCCACCCAGCACTAGCAGTTCAGCTACATACAATTGCACTGTGAGTGACTCTAGAGGGAGAAGTGTCTGTGACAGGGCCTTTCAGAGCCTCGTTCAAGCACCGCCACCCCCCCCCCCCCCCCCAGGCGCCAGAGTGTGGTGACTAGGGGACTTTCACAGTAACTTCATTGCAGTGTCAATGGAAGCCTACTTGTGACACTAATAAATGAACTTAGCATTCCTCACTAGTATCCTCACATCAGAATATATTGGCAAGTTGTAAAGCTGTAGCTATCAACAGAGGAATGACTATGGAGGTTGAGCTACATATTCCCAGCAAATGTAAATAGCAGTCAGTTCAAGAGATGTCAGCTGTTAAAGACACAAGTTGTCTTTGACCTTTACACTACAAGGTTATTTCAAGCTATTATTGAGGACATGAATAACATTTGCCAATCAGCTGTGCACAGATGCACAAAATAAGTTCTGAATTAATTGTTTATTTTTACCAGAAAGCACTTTTATCCATTTCCCCATGGACATCCTGCAGCAGCTTGACAGGTTACTACGATTGTATAAAGTGATAGGACTCTCAAGTTCAACTAGTTACAAATTGCACCCATATGGTAGTTTATGCTTATTTGCTGCATGCTATTATCTACATGAAAAGGAAAATGTTTCACTCTCTCAATATGCAGTTCATTTATGCTGGTGAATGCTCGCGTTCATGGAACCTGCTCTCATGTTTTTATTTCCAGGGCACCACCGGACTCTTCCTCCAGGACAGTAATGATTCTGCCAGGGCCGGTGATCTCCAGAGTTTCTCGTTTGGCCTGTGTGGGCAGTGGTGATGCTGGGGACTACACCTGTCCTGGTCCTTTCCCTGCCATTATGGGCAGTCTTCTCATGCAGAAAGAGAGCTGGAGTTAATGAATGACTACCGAATGAGTATGAGGAGAGTGGGGCTCATGTTTATACTGCATGTGGGGAGAGTAGTAGAAGGCACCAGATGGACTGATGTTGGGAAGTTAGGGAAGCATACATAATGAGAAATGAGGAAGGCGTGGTGGGAACGTTTCTTGGTCGTACAAAAGTAGGGAGGTGTTAATGTCCAGTGTAAAATGAGAAGAGAAATCGGGGAATGTGTTTGGAAAGCAAAGGGGGTTGCTTTAATGTGCCCTTGTGATGGTATGGTGAAGAATATAGTGGAGCAGGAAGGAATGAGAAGAGTGTTGCAAGGTGTTGCTGAGAGAGAAGTGAAGAGGTGTACTTACCTTTGCTGTTCTTGTGAGGTTATTGACTCCAGGTGCGAGAGTCATGCTGGTATCCTGTTTGGTCCTGTCACTGGGGATGGATGCCATGGTGAATACTGGGAAGAGATGTTCCTGCCTGGTCCTTACATCCTCAACTAACAACGTCAGTGAGGCACGAGAATCATGGCCCAGCGGAAGCGGTGCCCTGAGACTAATCAGTCTTGTAAAAAAGTCTTAACGTTGTTGAATGACAAATGCACACAGGTGATGCATCCTACTTTTTAGGTGTGTATCTCTGCTTTAAGTGGGCTCAGGAGTTAAGCCAGAAATTGCACATGTCGGTGGAATTTACTGGCCTCCCCCAAAGTGAGTTTGGAGGTGGGAGGGGCATTTAATCTGGCTAAAGGGTGCAGGTTGGGCACCCCACTGCTTTCCTGCCACTATCCCAATTAAGTGTCAGGTGGGAAAGCTTGTGGATGGCTTTCTGGACCAGATGCAAATTGAGGCCCTTAAACGGGTAATTGATTCCCACTTATGGGCCTCATCCCACCTCCGCTGGTATCCAATCATACAAAAAGCCCAAATAACAAACCCTATTGATCCCTCATCGTCAGGAATTCAATACCTGATCGAGGGGCTTGCCATCAGGAAGGAGAGGCACTGAGAGCCATCCCCTGTCTTTTCCTCTGATCACCCTTCTCCCTTGACAGTGGCTCCCTCCCCTCTATCCCCATCCTGTTGACATTCATCTATGGCTTGAGGCTCTGAGTGATTGTTGACCTCAGGTGGTTGCTTTGCCGGCAGCTACCATCTCTCGCCCGGTAGTGCTGATGACATTGAGGAACTGCCAGCTTCTGATTGGCTGGCCTTTCTCAGGCGGGGAGGGGGGCAGGATATCCTCCCAGAAGCCCTTGATCCCGGGGAAGTGCCTGACTGGCACTTAGTATGGTGGGCCTTCTCCACAGGAGGCAAGGAGGCTCTCTCACTGGCTCTCCAGCCAGTGGCCAAGAGCTCCATTAACTGGATTAAATTTTGCCCATAATGTGGTGTTTTGTCAAACTCTCCATAAGATTGGGAAGACTAACTTCACATTCTAATTTAAATTGCTCAGGCCCTATACAACAAGCATCATGAGGACTTGCCATCAGTCCTATCCCCTACACCGATTCCCTATCTCAGGGTTTTATTTTTCTATTTTATTGCAAAGAATGGTAGTGAGTCTGAGGATTGGGAGTGTTTTAGGATCAAGCAAAAGGTCACCAAAAAGTTGATAAAAAGGGAAAATATGGGATACGAGAGAAAATTAACCAGGAATCTAAAAGCGGATTGTAAGAGCCTTTGCATGTATATAAAAAGTGAGGATCTAAAGTAAAGATTTGTCGCTAAGAAGCCAAGACAGGAGAGATTATCGTGAGGAGTGAGGAAATGGCAGAACAATTTGTGGCAGGCAGTGGTATTGTGGTAATGTCACTGGATCAGTAAATACAGAGGCCCATGCTCTGGGGACATGGGTTTGAATCCCACTGAGGCAGCTGCTGGAATTTGAAATCAGTTCATAACCCTGGAATATAAAATTAGTCTTTACCGGACCTGGCTCACACGAGACTCCAGATCCACAGCAATCTGGTTGATTCTTAATTGTCCCTCTGAAATAGCCTATCAAGGATAATTAGGGATGGGCAACAAATGCTGGCCTTTCTGTTGACGCCCACATCCCATGAATGAATCATAGAATCCCTACAGTACAGAAGGAGGTCATTTGGCCCATCGAGCCAACAATCCCACCCTGGCCCTATACCCGATGTATTTACCCCGATAATCCCCCTGACACCAAGGGGCAATTTAGCATGGTCAATCCACCTAACCCACATATCTTTGGGTTGTGGGAGGAAACTGGAGTATCTGGAGGAAACCCAAGCAGACACAGGGAGAACATTCAACTCCACGTAGACAGTCACCCAAGGCCGGAATTGAACTTGGGTCCCCGGCGCTATGAGGCAGCAATGTTAACCACTGTGCTACCGTGCCGTCCATGAATAAAGAAAAAAATTGAAAATGCTGGAAAATCTCAGCATGTCTGACAACATTTGTGGAGCGAGAATAGAACCATTGTTTCTGACATGAAACATTGGCTCCATTCTCCACAGATGCTGTCAGACTTGCTGAGATTTTCCAGCATTTTCTGTTTTTTGTTTCAGATTCCAGCATCTGCCTTTAAAGAAAGAAACATCTGTCTTTAAATTGGAAGATACATGTTGCATATCAGAAATAAATAGTCTATGGCCTGATAAGAGTGAGGAAATTAAGGTGATTATTACCATCAGAGGCAAAATTGCAAGGAATTCAAGGGTCTAAAATCTGACAAGTTCCCAGGACTTGATGGCACACATCCTAGGTTTCTGAAAGAAATAGCTGCAGAGATTGTTTATGTTCCGGTTATGATTTTCCAAAATTCCCTAGATTCTGAAATGACTCTAGCAGATTAGATGTTAGCAAACTATTCAAGGGAGAGCAAATCGGGAATTAGGAGCCAGTTCTTAAGGAAGCCTTAGCAATGCACTTAGAAAAGCATATGCATATCATGATTAGAACAAGCCAGTATGGTTTTACTAAAGAGAAACTCTATTTGACAAATTTATTAGAGTTTTTGGGATATAGGTACAGGAAACCAGTAGATATGATATACCTGGTCTTCCAAAAGGCATTTGATAAGGTGTTGCACAAAAATTCAATACACACAAAAAGGGTTCATGGTTTTGGGGGTGATATATTAGCCTGGATAGAGAATTGGCTAATGAACAGAAAGCAAAGAGTATGGATAAATGAGGGGATTTTCAAGTTGGTTTACTAGTAAAATGCCACAAGGATCAGTGCTCAGGCCTCAATTATTTACAATCTATGTTATTGACTGAGACAAAGAGACAGAGTAATATATCTAAGTTAAGGAAGCAAGTGGCGTGTTGGCTTTATTGCAAGGGGATTGGAGTATTACAATAAAGTATCGCTACAATTAATACTGTGTGCAATTTTGGTTTTCAGATTTGAGGAAGGGTATACTTGCATTGGAGACAGAGCTGAGAAGGTTCATTAGATTGATGCCTGGGATGGAAGGCTGAGTAAATTAGGTCTGTGTTCCCTGGTGTTTAGAAGAATGAGAGATGATCTCATTAGAATATTCAAGATTATGAAGGATAGAAAAGTGATGTTGAAACCCAAGATCAGCTATGGTCAGAATGAATGGCGGAGCAGACTCGACAGGTGGTAGGGTCTTCTGCTCCTAGTTTGATTTGATTTAATCTATTATTGTCACATGTATTGGGATAGAGTGGAAAGTATTGTTTCTTGCTCGCTATATAGACAAAACATACCATTCATAGACTACATAGGGCAGAAGGAAAGGATAGAATGAAAATATAGTTTTGCAGTTACAGATAGGGGTGAAGAGAAAGAGCAGCTTAATATATGATAAGACCATTCAAAGATCTGATGGTAGCAAAGAAGAAGCTGTTCTTAAGTTAGTTGGTATGTGTTTTCAGACTTTTGTATACTGTGTGCAGTATTGGTCCCCTTATTTGCGGAAGGATATATTGGCCTTGGAGGGAGTGCAGAGAAGGTTCACCAGGTTGATACCAGAGATAAGGGGTGTTGATTATGAGGAGAGACTGAGCAGATTGGGTTTGTACTCGTTGGAATTTAGAAGGCTGAGGGGGGATCTTATAGAGACCTATAAGATAATGAAGGGGCTGGATAGGGTAGAGGTGGAGAGATTCTTTCCACTTAGAAGGAAGCTAGAACTAGAGGGCACAGCCTCAAAATAAAGGGGGGTCAGTTTAGGACAGAGTTGAGGAGGAACTTCTTCTCTCAGAGGGTGGTGAATCTCTGGAATTCTCTGCCCACTGAAGTGGTGGAGGCTACCTCGTTGAATATGTTTAAATCACGGATAGATGGATTCCTGATCGGTAAGGGAATTAGGGGTTATAGGGATCAGGCGGGTAAGTGGGACTGATCCACTTTAGATCAGCCATGATCTTATTGAATGGCGGGGCAGGCTCGAGGGGCTAGATGGCCTACTCCTGCTCCTATTTCTTATGTTCTTATGTATCTTTTTCCTAACGGAAGAAGGTGGAAGAGAGAATGTCCGGGGAGTGTGGTGTCCTTGATTATGCTGGCTGCTTTCCCGAGGCAGTGGAAAGTGTAGATGGAGTCAATGGTTGGGAGGTTGTTTTGCGTGATGGACTGGGATATGTTTACAACCCTTTGTAGTTTCTTGCGGCCTTGGTCAGAGCAGGAGTCATACCAAGCTGTGATACATCCAGAAAGAATGCTTTCTATGGTGCATCTGTAAAAATTGATGAGCATCGTAGTGGACCTGCCAAATTTCCTCATCCTCCTGAGAAAGTAGAGTGTTGGTGGGCTTTCTTAACTATAGTGTCGGTGTGGAGGGATCAGGCCAGATTGTTGGTGATCTGAACACCTAGGAACTTGAAGCTCTCAACCATTTCCACTTCATCATTGTTGACGTAAACATTTCTTATGTACGTATGTTCTATACTTCTGTGAGTAAAGGGATAAGGGAACAGAGCAGGAAAATGGGCTGAGGAATACTGAGGATGAACATCGACAATGACTGAACGGAACAGCCTATTTCCTTGTTGTAATTTCCATGTAATTGCATGTTATTCCAAGTTTTCCAATATTTGATTGCATTTCGCAACGCGAACCTGTTTACCATGAAATATGATACCTGATGGTTTGTCAAGGTGTGAAAACCACTGGTTGTACATGCAATAGTACATGAACGCATAGTAATTTAAGATGCATGAACTTTCGATATTCCAATATGTTTATTGTCGAAACAAATGAAAGTACGTAAAAAAAAGAATGTATTTTTTGCTCTGGTGCTGGCATGAAGAAAGCAACACACTCATGACATGCAAGTTATATACAGGAGGCTAGTCTGGGAATATGTGTGAGGAAAAATGTGGGGCATTCTTGGGTGGTAGCACCAAAAACATTTTGGAGCTGAAAAATATGTAGATTTCGGTGAGAAAATACAGATGTGGTGATATGATGGTGAAAATACTGATGTCCGCACGAAATGCTGTTGGGTGCTTTGTGTGTGAATGAGGTGTGTACTTTGAGTGAAGCCCAAAATTGAAAGAATTGTCGAGGGACACTAATTATATAATTATCCAATTTAAACTCGACCTGCTAGAGTTACGGCTGGAGTCCACTAATATTCCCCTGTATACCTTGTTTATAACCTGAAAACATGACCTGGACAACACATAATGACTGAACCTAACTTGGTTGTTATAGAATTTCAAGATTCACGAAATAATGACTGAAAATATTGGAGAATGACCAAAATATTTCAAAACATTTTCTGTTTCTTTTTGTTCATCTGCACAGTGACTGGAAGCATCAGAACATGGAACTGCCCGAGACAGAAATTTAACATTTTTACTGAAATATAATCTGCTGATAATTGTGCTGCGCCATATTTTCAGAGTGAGTTGCCTAGTCAAGCAAAATATTGAAAATGACATATTTGATATTGTAAAATTTATCTTCATTAACGCAAGGACTGCTGTGTGCTGCAGTGTGAGGCAGCTGGAGGATGGGAGGTTTATGTGAATTGTAAAGGGACTGTTTTATTTTTCCATCTCTCCTTCATTTGAAGAATGAGGTTACCCAAGAGACAACGAAAGCAGACAAATAGATTGCGCACATAATGAAATATATTTTATTGCATCCTTCAGCAAGATCTCAGATGTCATATCTTTGTTTTCATTCAGAAAATTACGAACGCGAATTTGATGAGCCAGTGTGCTTTTTAATCACAGTACTTGTGGGAGATTAGAACTTTAATGTTGCGATTTCTGGCAAGATTGTGCAAATGATGAAGGAAATGCACTTCTAGGTGGTCATGAATCAATTTTTATGATTGATATTTGTCCTACAGGTATATGCAAAACTTGCCAATGCAAACTAAGTCACAAATTTATAGCCAGTATCCTTCCAGCCAACTGGAAAGTAAATTGAACATGCACAGTTTCATGTGGTGCTTGTTTTTGAAATTTTGCTACGGCAATTAATAGAGTAAAATACTTAAAACAGTAGTAAGTACATATATGAGAACATGATTATTGAATTCTTTATATCCTCAGTTTAAAGGGCTCCCTTCAGACTGACACTTTAGAATGCCTATATTCAGGAAAAATCTGTTCCAGAGGCGTTTAGTTCCCAGTGCCATAAGCTTACTAAATAACATAATGTAAACTCTACTGTTTACTTTATTTATTTTATTTATTCAACTACAGTGAGTGCTGTAATGGCTGAGTGCAGTGTGTTATGTTTGTACAGTATGGATGTATGATATATATGTGCAAATATGTGAATTTAAGTATGCATGAAATATTGACTGTTTTTATACTAATGATTGGGAGGCACAGTGTTTAGCACTGCTGCCTCACAGCGCCAGGGACCCGGGTTCAATTCCAGCCTTGGAAGACTGTGTGGAATTTACACATTCTATGCAGGTCTGCGTGGGTTTTCTCCGGGTGCTCCAGTTTCCTCCCACACTCCAAAGATGTGTGGGTTTTAGGTTGATTGGTCATGATAAGTTGCCCCTTACTGTCAGGAGGAATGAGCAGGGTAAATACATGGGGTTCCAGGAATAGGCCCTGGGTGGGATTGTTGTTGGTGCAGGCTTGATGGGCCAAATGGCCTCCTTCTGCACTGTAAGGATTCTATGACTGTATGATTATATGTTATACTGGAGGTGAAACAAAAGACAAATTTCCACTTTTGCATGGGCAGTAAAGTTCTATTCTAATCATGTTAGTCAGTTGTCAGTTCACATTAACAAAAAAATCAACTTCGAAGGTAATGCTTATGTGGTGTGTGATGTGAATTTACTGTAAGGTTACGTATCATGTGTATGGTTCTGAATTTGTGTCTGTTGGGCATCAGTGAAAGGATAGAATCTGGAAAATCATCTCTCATTTGCAGGTCGAAGTTTTGTTTTTAAATAAATGTTGACATTTCTGAATATTTTGTACCGCGGTTAATTAGACGGTTTCCATTTGCACACATTAAAAAATCCTAATTTTTAAAATAAAGTGGAAATCAACATGTAATTTTGTACAAAATAAATCTTGTTTTCCAAAGGATTGTAGGAGATGAACAGTCTAATAAAGGGACCTGTCTGACCTACATTTGAGCGCTGTCTTGCATATGTTTATATATATGAACAGACTATCTCAAGAATGTGTTATAATTTTGTATTTTGTACCTATTTATCAAACAGTGCAGATTTCAAATGCGGTCATTAGGGGTTGATTTTTTTTTTAAAGCTTTTGTGGTTCTCCAGGCCTACTTACACAATGCTTCATGAAAGTGGCCACAGCACAGAGGTTGACCTGGGGTGGAGGTAGCGAGGGGCAGAGGACTGTGCAAATTTTAATTGCATTTGAAAATCCTCTGACAATGATAAGGCATTCAGTTTTGTTCTTAATTGAAATGGGCCAGTTCTCTGGTAGTACCGAATCAAGAATCTACATTTTAAAAATCTCGCTATTTTTAAAATTTGTCAAGTTACAATCACTAACATTTTCAGCCTAGTTTGCTCCTTCCCAGAGGCTACTGAGTTTGGCATGGATGATGTCCCTATTGATTCACCACTTCTAGCGATCAAACACTTCAGATACAGGACTGAAGGGAGGTAAATAAGTATATTAAGCAACACTCAAAGTAAAATTACAATTTAAGAAAGCTACAACTTTTCATAAAAGCAACATTTTGTTTTATTCATTCATGGGACGTGGGCGTCGCTGGCTAGGCCAACACTTACTGCCCATCCCTAATTGCCCTCGAGAAGGTGGTGGTGAATTGCCTCCAGAATCCCGCCATGACAGATAGTGGAATTTGAATACGATAAAAAAAATCTGGAATTAAGAATCTAGTGATGACCATGAAACCATTGTTGATTGTCAGAAGAACCCATCTGGTTCCCTGATGTCCTTTAGGGAAGGAAATCTGCCGTCCTTACCCGGTCTGGCCTACATGTGACTCCAGAGCCACAGCAATGTGGTTGACTCTCAACTGTCCTCCAAGGGCAATTAAGGATGGGCAATAAATGCTAGCCAGGCACCAACGCCCATGTCCCACAAATGAATAAAAGAAGATCTCTGCAGTCCCTGTGCTGTGAGTAGAGGGAGCTTTGGGGAAAAAATCTTTTCATTGCTCTTTATTTCTGAATTTAAGAGGTAAAAATATAGGCAATGTGACTAATATGTGTGCTTGTAAATGCAGGTTGTATTCTTGAAATTGTAGTTATAATTGTAATTTGCTCTATTATCGTTGATGGTCTTATGCAGGCCACCCTTGTTACAAGAGATATTTTTCTTAGATTCAGCATATGAGCCCATTCCCATTGGTAAATCCTCACCAGGAGTTTTTTTATTCATCTGAGGGACATGGGTGTCGCTGGCTGGTCAGCATTTATTGCCCATCCCTAGTTGCCTGAGGGCAGTTAAGAGTCAACCACATTGCTGTGGCTCTGGTGTCACATGTAGGCCAGATGAGGTAAGGACGGCAGATTTCCTTCCCTAAAGGACATTAGTGAACCAGATGGGTTTTTCCGACAATCGACAATGGTTTCATGGTCATCAGTAAATTCTTAATTCCAGATATTATTTACTGAATTCCAATTCCACCATCTGCCGTGGCTGGATTCAAACCGAATTCCCCAGAACATTAGCAGAGTTTCTGAATTAATAGCCTAGCGATAATACCACGAGACCATCACCTTCCCTGTACCTGCTTAATATTCAGGTAGCTTGTAGCTAACCAGAAAATACTTGTTGAGGTCTTTCAGCTGGAATTGTGCCATGTATCCTCATGTAGTTTCTCTTGATTTTTGATGCTTGCAGAATAAATACTTCAGTAGATCAGGGCTTAGTTTATAAGCCATTAAGTAAATTTATTAAGCAATAGGTGGGTAATTGAACAAAAGAAATGACATACTATAGATTTACATTAGTTACTGAATTAATGGCCCCTTCTCAGAAGATAGAAAAATAAAAGTCACTTCTGCTGTGCTAAGCCACCGTGTAAAGGTTAATCGTCAGTTAACCTGATGCTGTTTCAGATTAGAATGCCGTCATATGTAACACTGGAGGCAAAATGAGGTCGGGATAGAATATTATGTATAGCTGAACAGGCTATTGAATTGTTTAAATTTGAGGTAAACCGAGCAGTAGAAAAGAGCAATACTATAGTTAAAATGTCGACAGGGGCTCAAAGACGTGGACAGAGAACTCATTAACCTATTTGGCTGCTGAACAATAATCACTAGCCAGAAGTGCTAGAGTTGTAAAGAAGCAAGGTAAGAAATAGGAACACTGTTGAATTGTTACAGAGGAACAGGATAATCAGTATCAACAGGCAGAAGCTCTACATATACATGGGGCATCCAATAAAATGGACACTTTGTAAAGATGCTCATTCACCAGTTTGGGGAAAACATAACTCCTTTATTTATAGATTAAAACTGCACAGAGGCTTGCAGCCTCGTGGCTGCAATCAGTTCCTGCGATGACTGAGTACAGAAGCCCGTGCTTATTGGTTCCCTGCGTCATATGATCCTTAGTCTGCCGACTGATCCTTAAAAGGATAATCACCGCATCCTCCCCCTCTACGACCCTTTATATAAATGTCAATACTCAAAAGAGGCCCAGATAATTTAACATTTATTATATGAATTTAGTCAATTATAAATGAAGTCTTTCAAGGGATTTCTGAATACTTGTGGAGCGGTGTAACTCTGTCTGGGGTGCCCCACAGGATTGCTGTCAGCAAAATCCAAAATGACAGGCGTCGCTTCAGGCACAGGCCGTTCAGTTCTATCTGTTTCCATGGAGACATCAGTTGCACCTGCCACAGGATGACCAGGTACTTCAGTGCTAAAACAATTAATATTTCCTGATGGCAATATACTTCCTGATGGCAAAACTGGCTGCTGGGGCATCTCTCTTTTTCTGAAATGGTCTATGCACTTTCAAATGATCCTTCCTTCTATTTCCACTTGATAAGACAGGGAGCCAGTTTTAGAGACAACAATTCCAGGGACCCAACTCGACCCACTCCCAGAATTCCTCACAACACAGTGCCATCCACCATGAACGACCGTGTTGACTGACATGGATCATGACTTGCCTTCTGACTGCTTTGGCTGGCCTCTACCCTCCCCGGGAACTTTGGAGATATGAGGCCCAGTCTCGTTCTGTGATGACGGTTTATTAACAACTCTGCAGACGGGACTCCCGTTGTAGCATATGAAGTGGTCTGGTGGTCAAGAAGGAAGCATGAGATTCTAGCCTCCAGTGTTCTTCCTGACTACTGCTTTAGGCCAGACTTCAAAGTTTGGATAGCTTGCTTAGCTGGTCCATTGGATGCTGGGTAGAAAGGCTCAGCTCTAGTCTGCTTCATACCATTGAGTGTGGTGAAGTTTTGAAACTCAGCACTTGTGAATACTGTTCCATTGTCAGACAGTATGGGTGGGATTTTCCAGCTGCACTCGCCCCAAGACTGGAAAATCCCGCCCGAGGTCAAGGGACCTTTGAATGGTCCTGTCCCGCCCACTACAATTTCCATGGTGGGTGGTACAGGAAAATTCTGCCCTTTGACTTCAGGCAATCCGTGAGTGGAAAAGCAATAGCATAACTTTTCAATGGTAGTGTGCAATTTAGGTGACTTCACCATAAAAACTTCTATCCACTTACAGTGTGCATCAACAATGAGCAGAAACATTGTGCCCATGAATGGACCAACGTAATCAATATGGACTCATATCTGTGGCTGGCCAGGCCATTCCCAGTGGGGCTGCAGCAGGCAACCTTAGTTGTAATTGGCACAGTTCACAGTGCTTGACTCGGTTCCCGATGTTGGTATCAATGTCAGGCCATCACACGTAACTTCTGGTGAACATCGTCATCTTTGAGATGACCCAGATGAATACTGTGTAATTCCACTAGAAGCGGTACTGTTACAGAGAGGACTACTCTTGCGCCTGAGAGTATGATGCCATCCTGGCAAATCAATTAAAGTTGGGGGGAACAAATTGGTTCATTTCTTCAGAAACTAGCTCATTGGCCCAACATTTAATAATCCTGGCCATGATTCTCAACCTCCCAGCTGCATGTTTCCCGTCAGCGGGAGGTGGCATGTTGTTGGCTGGTGGCGGGATTCTCTGGTCCTTTCGCTCTCAATGGAAATTCCCATTGATGTCACCCCTTGCCGGCAGGAAACCCACGGGCGGGAGTGCGCTGCTGGCGAGACCGGAGAATCCCCCTGGCGTGAACTGCTGGAGAATCCCGGCCCTTGTCTCTCACTTAGGACAAAAGTAGATCCTGACTGGTCCAGTACCTGATTTACTTTGCTGGGACAGATAACATGTCCAAAATGTTCAATGCCATGACAGTTGCCTGTGAATCTGGAGCAGCTGTAACACTTTCCTGTCAAGATAGGCGGCTAAGAGCATCCACATTCGCTATGTGTGTTCCAGGTTGGTGTTTGAATGTATATTCATAGGGAGACAAAATGAATGCCCAACATTGGCCAGGTTAAAAATTGCCCCTTAGAGTCCTGAGATGTGTAGGTTAGAGGGATTAGCGGGTAAATACATGGGGGTAGGGCCTGGGTGGGATTGTGGTCGGTGCAGACTCGATGGGCCGAATGGCCTCCTTCTGCACTGTAGGGTTTCTATGATTACTTCTATGATGATTGAATTCTTGCTGATGCAAAAGCCTTGTCTTCGTTAAAAAAATCAAGAAGGCTTGTGGTCAGAAACGATAGTAAATTGCCGACCATAGAATCATAGAAACCCTACAGTGCAGAAGGAGGCCATTCGGCCCATCGAGTCTGCACCGACCACAATCCCACCCAGGCCCTACCCCCACACATTTACCCGCTAATCCCTCTAACTACACATCTCAGGGACAATTTTTAACCTGGCCAATCAACCTAACCCGCACATCTTTGGACTGTGGGAGGAAACCGGAGCACCCGGAGGAAACCCACGCAGACACGAGGAGAATGCGCAAACTCCACACAGACAGTGACCCGAGCCGGGAATCGAACCCGGGACCCTGGAGCTGTGAAGCAGCAGTGCTAACCACTGTGCTACCGTGCCGACCATATAGGTACTGTTGGAATTTCTTGACATCAAAAACTATTGATAACCCTTCTGTCTCAATTTGTCAGTGGCCTTTTTTGGCCTCTGAGCAGGTACTTGTGACATAGCCTATTGACCTGTCATCAGATCTGTCATCCATCTCATGGGACAACAGGACACCAACGCCACAACGAGGCTTTGCAGGTCAACACCAGTTCCTGAAACGGGTTGAATCATACTAACAAGTTCGAAGAATGCAGCAATTGTCTTACTCTGTTGAAAACTTCTCTCTGGGGAGTCTTCCAAGACCAACGTTGCTGTTTCTTTAGCAGAATATGCAAGGGGTCCAATAACATTGACAAGTTTGGTAAAAAAATAATCATAGTAATTTACCATTCTCAAAAATGAGTTGAGCTCAGTTGTGTTTTTGGGGGCCTATGCCTCTTTATGACTTTGACCTTGTCTTCCATGGGGGTGTAATCCTTGTGCACCTGCATGGTATCCCAGGTATGTCACCTCAGTGGCTTGAAAAGTACATTTCTCCTTCTTGAGGGAGACTCCAACCACTTGAAATCTCTTCAGCACCTCCTATAAGTTTGCTCGATGCTTGGCTTCTGTCGATCCAGTTATGAGAACACCATCAAGGTATACTACAACTCGTGGTGGCCCCTGCAGCAACTCTTCATTATCCTCTGGAAAATTGCACATACTGAAGACATGCAAAAAGCCAGGCACGTATATTGGAACAATCCTTTGTGTATGTGTTTATCATGACATAATCTCGGGAAGCATTGTCTAATTTGCTGATATGTCTAACTCATATCCACCTTTTTATAAGATTGACCTCCAGCCAGCTTTGCATACAGGTCTTCAATCCTCAGGATTGTGCATTTATCCAACTTGACAGCCCAATTTACTAACAAATTTGAAGAATGCAGCAATTGTCTTACTCTGTTGAAAGCTTCTTTCTGGGGAATCTTCCAAGACCAATGCTAGTGTTTCTTCAGCAGAATATGCAAGGGGGCCAATAACGTTGACAAGTTTAGCAAAAATTCCCATAGTAATTTTGTAATCACCACAAATGCAGACCACCTTGTCCGGTTTCAATATGGGAACTATGGGTGCTGCCCAATATGAGAACTGAGCTGGCTGGGTAATGAGCTGGCTGGGTTCTTCCAATCGCTTTAATTCAGTGTCTCCTTTCGCTTGTGAAGCATATCGTACTGGTCTCATCCTAAAGAATTGAGAGGTTGCCTTTGGGTCTACATAGATCCTTGCTTACAGGTCTTTTATTTTGCCTAATATGTCCTTGAAGGTGTGCTTGTATTTCTTCATCAGTTTGAACAGATCTCCTTTCCACACTTGGAAAACCTCGGTCCAATGTAATTTGATTTCCTTAAGCCAATCACTGCTGAGAAGGCTTGGTCCTTCGCCTGTCACTATAATCACTGGGAGTTGGGCAGATTATTGCTCATAGCTTACAGGTACCATTGCAGTGCCTGCTATTTTTATCACTTCTCCTGTACAAGTTGTTAACTTAGCTGCGGTATTCTTCAAGTTCATTGGTTGAACTCCTTCTCTCAAGTATCAATATGTATGCTCTGCTATCACAGTAGCTGATACTTCTGTGTCAACTTCTGTCTTAGGAGGCTTCCCATTTACCTGGAGCATTACAGTAATAGGGGCTATCCTGCTTGCTTTTATATTAAACACTGAGTGAATATTTAAATCCTTGGTGCTAGACTCTTCCACATTGTATTTTGTTGATGCATTATTTAATTGGCTATTCAGTAGACTTGACATGGTTCTGCACATATGCCTTAAGTGGTCCCTCCTATGACAAAACAAACACTCAGCCTCCTTATATTACCTCCATATTGCTAACATTCCACTTCAAATTTTGCTGGTTAATTGCCTCTTCTAAATCTTCTTCTCTGATTTATGGTTGAACTCATTTCCCACCTCACAGCTATTTCTTCAGTTTTGGCACCACTGCTGATTGCAGGTTAACTACCCTGACTGGTGAACGGCACCGTTTTGTACACTTCCGTAACTCTTGTGCATCCTTATCAGCTCTTTCCATAGCCTGCACTATCTCCATTGCTCATTTAAAATTTATACTGACCTCTGCAAGGAATCTCCATTGAATTGGCTTGTAATTCACCCCGCAGACTAATCTGTCCTATAACTTATCATTCAAAGTGGCTCAAAAATTGCAATACTCCGATGTCTTTTTCAATTTTGTGATATGTTACAATCATTTAGCCTTGGGCTCTCCCCCTTGAATTAAACTTGAATCTCTGGAGTATAACTGATAGTTTAGGCTGAAAATGTGACTTCACCAAATCCACAAGCTCACTGAATGATTTGGAGTTGAGCGTACTTGGGGCTGTGAGACTGCAAATCAGATTATAAGTTTGGGTTCCACACGCACTCAGGAGCATTGTCTTGCACTCTGCCTTCTCTCCTATTTCGTTCTTGGAAGTGATTCCCAAGGTGTTCTATGTATTGTGTGCAGTCATCCAGGAAGAGTGAAATGTATCTATCCATCCAAAGAGGGACATCTTGGTAAGGACCCTTTTTTTCTCAACTTCACTGAACCTCAATGCAAACTGGATACTCACTGTCTGAGGATCTTACTTTTTAATCTTTGTCTCCAAATATAAAGATGCTCGTTCAGCAGCTTAGGGAAAGGACAACTCATTTATTTACACATTAAACTACACAGAGGCTTGCAGCCTCATGGTTACAATCAGCTTCTGAGATGACTCGGAGTACAGAAGCCCACACTTACCAGGGTGATTCGCATCCTGCTCCCCGAATGGTTCACCGGGTCATGTGTCCCTTGCTGTGCTGATTGATCCTTAAAGAGACAATCACCACACTATTCCAACATGATTTTCAACTGGCAGAGAAAATGTATCAACACATCCAAGTTCAGCAAGTGAGGGTGCAGTTGATAAGACCCATAACTCCGGATTTTCATTTTGCTATTTTACCACTGAAATGTAACTGCCCTGTTAACTAGTTAAAAGATGCTTAACTCTAGTTCAAATTTTTTATCTGGTTGGACTTAGGAATTAAATAAATGTATAATTTGCAGAGATTTAAAGATAGTAACTCCATGCTTCATATATACATATTTTGCAACAAATCTACTTGCTGTAAGTTGACCACATGCCATTAGAAATCATAGAAACCCTATAGTACAGAAAGAGGCCATTCAGCCCATCGAGTCTGCACCGACCACAATCCCACCCAGGCCCTAGCCCCATATCCCTACACATTTACCCACTAATCCCTCTAACCTATGCATCTCAGGACACTAAGGGCAATTTTTAGCATGGCCAATCAACCTAACCCGCACATCTTTGGACTGTGGGAGGAAACTGGAGCACCCGGAGGAAACCCACGCAGATACGAGGAGAATGTGCAAACTCCACACAGACAGTGACCCAAGCCGGGAATCGAACCCAGGTCCCTGGAGCTGTGAAGCAGCAGTGCTAACCACTGTGCTACCATGCCGCCCCATTTATTAGGAAAATAAATGGGCCCAATTTGGAGCTAGGTGATTAGGATGTAAAGGTTGCCACACTATAGGTGGGATGTGATTGTGTGAGAAAGGATGCAGAGGAGATTCACTAGGATGTTGTCTGGGCTGAAGCGTTTCAGCTATGAAAAGAGGCTGTGTAGGCTGGAGTTGTTTTCATTAGAGTAGAGAAAGCTGAGGGGGGAACCTGATCGAGGTGTACACAATTATTAGGGACATAGATAGAGTAGCTAGGAAAAAACCTTTCCCCTAGTTGAGGGGTCAATAACCGGGGGCATAGATTTAAGGTAAGGGGCAGAAGATTTAGAGGGGATTTGAGGAAAACCTTTTTACCCAGAGGGTTGTGGGAATGTGGAACTCACTGCCTGAAAGGGTGGTAAAGACTGGAGCCCTCACTACATTTAAGAAGCACTTAGATGTGCACTTGAAATGTCATAACATACAAGTCTATGGACCAAATGCTGGAAAATGGGATTAGAATAGATAGATGATTGATTGCCAGCGCAGACATGATGGGCCGATGGGCCTCTTGCTGTGCTGTAAATCTCTATGTGTGAGATTTTCTGGCCACGCTCGCCCCAGGACCTGAAAATCCCGCCCAAGGCCAAAGGACCTTTGCATGGTCCGTGTCCTGCCTGCTACGATTCCTGTGGCAGGCGGGACAGGAAAATTCCACCCTCGGACTGTGTGACTACAAAGACTATTTCAAACTCTTTCATTATTTTGAATTTCCATGTCAGCATTAATAGGATTTAATGGTGCTGTAACGAATGCTAAAACTTTGGTTGTCAGGTGCAGTCTCCAAGATAGTCATTCACCTCAAAACTATCAAACTATCGCAAAACCATCCAAAGCTCTGATTCTGTCCTGTTCACTTCCTTTTATGACAGGACACTTAATAACTTATGATAGGGTTGGCTGTATATTACTTGTAACAATGTGGCCTTAACCATAGAATTACCACATCATTGGAGCAACATCGATTCTCTCAATAACCTTCAGCCTGTAATTCTATCTACCTGTGGCTTTTATACTGGTTATTTTCAAATCACCTGGAGAACGTTAAAAAGAAATCATCCTAATTCTAGTAAATAGTATTATTTTACTTCAGTATTTTGTCACTGCTTTATTTTATCTTTAAGCTGCATTTAAAATGTATTTTGCATGTAGCTCTTTGCCAGTAATATGTCATACTGCATTACTTTATTAGGATTTGCATTTTGGCCAGCAATGTTATTCAGTTTATTCAGCCCATGGGATTACTCTTTAAAGGAAGTTCAATAGCACGAGTCTAAAGATTTGCTGTAACTAAAATGAAAAGGTACAATTCAATGGCTGTAGCCCTGCTGAAGTGACAGCTGCATGGAAATTCAATTAATAAAACCAATCTAGATGTCAGAGGTTCTGCCTGTACATTGCGTCTTAACTCTCACTTATTAAGTATGACTCCAACCAATGTTTTGCTGAGGTGACAAGCTTGTGGTTTCCATAAGAAGCTATTGAGAACCAGTTCAGCTGCAAAAGAACTGTTCTTTGCTTTCTAGTGTGTTGAGCAGTGGTTTTGTGGCGCTGTGGGTCACACCCCTACCTCTGGGCCAGTAGCTCTGGGTTCAAGTCCCACTCCAAGACTTTTTAAAAATTCAGTCGTGGGACATGGGCGTCGCTGGCTGGCCAGCATTTATTGCCCATCCCGAGTTACCCATGGAGGGCAGTTGAGAGTCAACCCACATTGTTGTAGCTCTGGAGTCACATGTAGGCCAGACCAAGTAAGGACGGCAGATTTCCTTCCCTAAAGGACATTAGTGAACCAGATGGGTTTTTACGACAATTGACAATGGTTTCATGGTCAGCTGTAGATTCTTAATTCCAGATATTTTTAATCAAATTCAAATTCCATCTGCCGTGGTGGGATTTGAACCCGGCTCCCCAGAACATTAGCTAAGTTTCTGGATTAATAGTCTAGCGATAATACCACTCGGCCATCACCTCCCCCTGGATGGCATTGGATAGTGCTTTCATAATGTGGTCAAACAGTTGATTATCAACCTCCAAATGCTTTCCTATGAGTTTCCTGGTCAGTAGTCCTGGATAAGGCAACAACAAACCACTGCAGTACTTTGTGAAGCATAACCATGGATCAACCCATAGTTGTCGATGCCCTCTCAGGGAATGGTACCTGAAGGAGCAGTGTGTTGAGTGAAATTATTTACATGGTTATTCAATTATAAAACACTTTCCTAACAGTTCAGTGCTTCTAAACTGAAAGTAAAATTGAAGATCAAAATTTTTGAAAATTCTATGATTTGAAACTGATCATGATTTATATATTTTCGAATACCTTGTTCAAAGTGATAATATAGTGTGTAAAGCTCAAACGCCTTATAATATTTAACTCATGCCTGGAGGCATATAGTGAGTGGTGTGTAAGTTATCTAGCTGACTTTAATGATGTGATGATAGATATTTTCTATTCAGTAAATGCTAACATTCTAACACACTGTCCCAGACCTAAATCCTGACTAAACATTGTAAACACAATTGTTAAGCACGATCATCATTCTATATAGTGTGTGAACATAAGAACATAAGAAATAGGAGCAGGAGTAGGCCATCTAGCCCCTCGAGCTTGCCCCGCCATTCAATAAGATCATGGCTGATCTGATAGTGGTTTAGTTCCACTTACCCGCCCGTTCCCCATAACCCTTAATTCCCTTATTGATCAGAAATCTATCTACCTGTGACTTAAACATATTTAACGAGGTAGCCTCCACTGCTTCAATGGGCAGAGTATTCCAGAGATTCACTACCCTCTGAGAGAAGAAGTTCCTCCTCAACTCTGTTCAAAACTGACTCCCCCTTATTTTGAGGCTGTGTCCTCTAGTTCTTGTTTCCTTTCTAAGTGGAAAGAATCTCTCTGCCTCTACCCTGTTGAGCCCCTTCATTATCTTATATGTCTCTATAAGATCTCCCTTCAGCCTTCTAAACTCCAACGAGTACAGGCCCAATCTACTCAATCTCTCCTCATAAGCTAACCCCCTCATCTCTGGTATCAACCTGGTGAACCATCTCTGTACTCCCTCCAAGGCCAATATATCCTTCCGCAAATAAGGGGACCAAAATTGCACACAGTACTCTAGTTGCGGCCTCACCAGTACCTTGTACAATTGCAGCAAGACCTCCCTGCTTTTATACTCCATCCCCTTCGTGATAAAGGCCAACATTCCATTTGCCTGCTTGATCACCTGCTGCACCTGCAAACTGAGTTTTTGCGATTCATGCACAAGGACCCCCAGGTCCCTCTGCACAGTAGCATGTTGTAATTTTTCACCATTTAAATAATAGTCCATTTTACTATTATTCCTTCCAAAGTGGATAACCTCACACTTGTCAACGTTATACTCCATCTGCCAGATTCTCGCCCACTCACTTAGCCTATCCAAATCTCTCTGCAGACTTTCTGCATCCTCCACACAATTCGCTTTCCCACTCATCTTTGTATCATCATAGGGATATGCACATAGGGATTTTGCTCTTTAGTGAGATAGGTGTTCAGTGAACCTATGGTAGAGGGAAAGGACATTAGGGACCAACCCAATTTATGTCCCATAAATGACACACCCAGACTTTCTGTTGAAGGGATTGCAGCTCCTTTTTCCACCATTTCTGCTCCACTCTGTCATCATTTAGACAAGCTGTGCAGCAAGATTTTTTTATTCATTCAAGGGATGTGGGTTTTGCTGGCTAGGCCAGCATTTATTGCCCATCCCTAATTACCCTTGAGATGGAGGTGGTGAGCTGCCTTCATGAACCACTGCAGTCCATGTAGTGTAGGTACACCCACAGTGCTGTTAGGGAGAGAGTTTCAGGATTTTGACCCATGAAAGTGAGGGAATGGCGCGATATAATTCCAAGTAAACATAGTGAGTGAGGTGGAGGGGAACTTGCAGGTAATGGCTGTGGTGGACCTCAGTTGTGCCTTTGTCCTATATGGACCACCGTTGTGTGTGCTTGTCATACCTGGACACATCCCCTTCCAGTTTGGTTCCTCCCCTCAGCACCTAGTATAAAGGTGGCTGTCTCCTCCCCCTTGTTCAGTCCAGGTTGGTTATTTGTTGGGATCTGCTCCTGATTCTGTTGTGAATAAAAGCCTACACTTGTATTGGCATATCGGTAGTCTTTCGCCTTATTGATAGCGCATCAATGGCGTTCCCATGTATCTGTTGCACTTGTCCTTCTTGATGGAAGTGGTTGTGGATTTGGAAGGTGCTGCCTGAGGAGCCTTGGTAAGTTCCTGTACTGTGTCTTGTAGATGGTACACACTGCTGCTGCTGTGCGTCAATGGTGGAGGCAGCGAATGTTTGTGGAAGTGATGCCAATCAAGCAGGCTGCTTTATCCTGGATGGTATCAAGCTTCTTGAATATTGTAGGAGCTGCACTCATCCTGGCAAGTGGAGAGCATTCCATTACACTCCTGACTTGTGCCTTGTAGATTGTGGACAGGCTTTCGTGAAGCAGGCGATGAGTTACTCACTGCAGGATTCCTAGTCTCTCACCTGCTCTTATATGTCTATTTATATGGATGGTTCGATTTAGTAACCCACCATGATGTTGATAGTGGGGGATTCAGTAATGATAATGCCATTGAATGTCAAGGGGTGATGGTTAGATCCTCTCTTATTGGAGATAGTTATTGCCTGGCACTTGTGTGGTGAGTATATTAATTGCCAATTATCAACCCAAGCATAGATATGGTCCAGCTCTTGTTGCATCTGTACATGGACTGCTTCAGTATCTGAGGAGTCACAAATGGTGCTGAATTTCATGCAATCATTAGCCAATATCTCCACGTCTGACCTTAATATGGAAGGAATGTCATTGATGAAGCAGCTGAAGGTGGTTGGGCTTAGGACACACGCCTGAGGAACACTGCAGTGAGGTCCTGGCATTGAGGTGACTGACTTCCAACAACCACAACCATCTTCCTTTGTTCTGAGTATGACTCCAACGAGCGAAGAGTTTTACCCCTGATTCCCATTGACTTTAGTTTACTCGGGTTTCTCAATCAAATGCATCCTTGATTCCAGTTCCTCTTGATTATTTGACCAGTTATGCCTTCCATAGGGCCACCAGTGGGTACATCATTTGGTGTACAGGATTGTGTGTGATTCTCACAATGTTGCACTCAAATAGGACTCCACTGAGCAGAAATTAATTGCTTGTTGAAAATGGGTGACCCCCCCATTGCTGACCTACTGACCCCCCATCACTCGATTGCTGGCCTCCCGATGGGACCCCAGAGCAAGCTGTGTTTCTGGATTAATAGTCGAAATTAAAGTTAAGTTTATTTATTAGTCACAAGTAAGGCCTGCATTAACAATGCGATGAAGTTACTGTGAAATTCCCCTAGTCGCCACACGCCAGCGCCTGTTTGGGTCAATGCACCTAACCAGCACGTCTTTCAGAGGAAACCAGAGCACTCAGAGGAAATCCACGCAGACACGGGGAGAACGTTCAAACTCCACACAGACAGTGACCCAAGCCAGGAATTGAACATGGCGCTGTGAAGCAGCAGTGCTAACCACTGTGCCGTCGTGCTGCCCACCCAGCAATAATACCACTCGGCCATCGCCTCTCCTGGGTCAAATACTCTGTCAGAGAGTCGGTGCAGACTTGTTGTGCTGAATTGCCTCCTTCTGCACTATAGGGATTTGGTGAACATCTTCATTCTTGCCTGGCGATTGTGGAAAGTTTGAAGTGGCCTGGTCATTTTAATTTCCCTGCCCTCAGTCACCTGGCAGGCCTTTAAATCACTGCAGCACTAAATTTGGCAGTAGGGATTTCCTTTTCTCTCTGTCAGAAGCTGCAGCTATGAGCAGATCCCAATGAAGTCCTCTGACAGAGAGAAGACGTGAATTTCACTGAGGTCGGAGGTGGGGGGGGGGGGGGGGAGGGTGGTGGGGAGGGTGGTTCTCCTTTCTGAAGCTGTTCACTCTGTCCCAATGTACTCATACAGCTTTTATTTGAAGTCTCTGAGCCTTCCTAGAAAGCTGAAATCTTTGAAATTCTCTACATTATATTGGAAACCTTTGAACTCTTTCAATTTTATAGTGCAGTGGTTTGAATTCACAGCTTAATGGATTTTTACTCAGCTTCCTGTCAGCTTTATTTATTGATCTTTCCCTTCAGGCCTGAATGCATCTCAAATACCTTCATTATTCCCAACTGCAATGTTTACAAACACCCACCCCTGATTGACAGCTGTGAAATTTCAAAGTGAATGAATGGTTTTACTTCCTTTTTTGCAGACATGTCTCTTTGCCAGCACTTTTCAATGCAGATCGATGAGGCATCATCTTGCTGCTGCTTCCCCCACTCCCCACCCTAATTTTCACTTACACATTATAAACTCAGAAGCATTGACATTTTGAACATACAGTTAAGTTTCAAGATTTATTTGTAACATCCTCACAAAGAGTACCTCACCTGAACAATGAACCAATCATGACCCTGAAATCTTTGAAAGCCTTAAAAGTCTCTGTGCTAGATGGGTTTTACAATAGGCTGACACCAGCCAAGATTGATTCGTTTACTGCATGGACCTTGAAGAGACCTGTCTATGAATTACATTGACAGCAGCACAGTCCTTGAGATGGTACAACATTCCTGTCTTTCTCTCTCTCTCTCCCTGAAGTCACTAAAAGCCCTTTCATGCAATGATTTCCAACTTCATTTGAGTGCTATCCCTTTACCCAAGGACGAGGTCCCCCGTTTTGCCTCCATGTGCCCTCAGCTCAACTATGAACAAAGAACAAAGAAAATTACAGCACAGGAACAGGCCCTTAGGCCCTCCAAGCCTGCACCGACCATGGTGCCTGACTTAACTAAAACCCCCTACCCTTCCGGGGACCATATCCCTCTATTCCCATCCTATTCATGTACTTGTCAAGATGCCCCTTAAAAGCCATTACCGTATCCGATTCCACTACCTCCCTGGCAACGAGTTCCAGGCACCCACTACTCACTGTGTAAAAAATCTGCCTCGTACATCTCCTTTAAACCTTGTCCCTCGCACCTTAAAACTATGCCCCCTAGTAATTGACTTTTCTACCCTGGGAAAAAGCTTCTGACTATCCACTCTGTCCATGCCTCTCATAATCTTGTAGACTTCTATCAGGTCTCCCCTCAACCTCCGTCGCTCCAGTGAGAACAAACCAAGTTTCTCCAACCTCTCCTCATAGTTAATGCCCTCCATAACAAGCAACATCCTGGTAAATCTTTTCTGTACCCTCTCCAAAGCCTCCACATCCTTCTGGTAGTGTGGCGACCAGAATTGAACACTATATTCTAAGTGCGGCCTAACTAAGGTTCTATAAAGCTGCAACATGACTTGCCAATTTTTAAACTCAATACCCCGGCCGATGAAGGCAAGCATGCCTTATGCCTTCTTGACTACTTTCTCCACCTGCATTGCCACTTTCAGTGACCTGTGTACCTGTACACCCAGCTCCCTTTGCCTATCAATACGCTTAAGGGTTCTGCCATTTACTGTATATTTCCTATCTGTATTAGTCCTTCCAAAATGCATTACCTCACATTTGTCTGGATTAATCTCCATCTGCCATCTCTCCGCCCAAGTCTCCAACTGATCTATATCCTGCTGTATCCTCTGATGGTCCTCAACGCTATCCTCAAATCCACCAACCTCTGTGTCATCCGCAAACTTACTAATCAAACCAGTTACATTTTCCGCCAAATCATTTATATATATTACAAACAGCAAAGGTCCCAGCACTGATCCCTGAGGAACACCACTTGTCACAGCCCTCCATTCAGAAATGCACCCTTCCACTGCTACCCTCTGCCTTCTTTGACCGAGCCAGTTTTGTATCCACCTTGCTAGCTCACCTCTGATCCCATGCGACTTCACCTTCTGCACCAGTCTGCCATAAGGGACCTTGTCAAAGGCCTTACTGAAGTCCATGTAGACAACATCCACTGCCCTACCCTCATGAATCATCTTCGTCACTTCCTTGAAAAACTCAATCAAGTTCGTGAGACGCAACCTCCCCTTCACAAAACCATGTTGCCTCTCACTAATATGTCCACTTATTTCAAAGTGGGAATAAATCCTGAATCGGAGAATCCTCTCCAATATTTTCCCTACCACTGATGTAAGGCTCACCGACCTGAAATTACCTGGATTATTCTTGCTACCCTTCTTAAACAAAGGAACAACATTGGCTATTCTCCAATCCTCTGGGACCTCCCCTGTAGCCAGTGAGGATACAAAGATTCCCCTCATGCCCCAGCAATTTCCACCCTTGCCTCTCTCAGTATTCTGGGGTATATCCCATCAGGCCCTGGGGACTTGTCTACCTTAATGTTTCTCAAGAACCCCAATACCTCCTCCTTTTTGATCTCAACATGACTCAAACTATCTACACATCCTTTCCCAGACTCATCATGCACCAAGTCCTTCTCTTTGGTGAATACTGACGCAAAGTACTGACGCAAAGTGCGGGGTGGGTCACAGCCAACAAAATGTGATTAGGGGTGACCTTCCCTTAAGGCCCGGTGATCTCTGGACCTCCCTCCCTATTCTTCAACCTATCTCCTGAGACCCCCGATTATCCCCCGGAAACCCCTTAGGTATTCCTTACCTTCTCCACCTGAGACCCCTGAGACTTACCTGTCCTTTAATTTCTAGAGCTTAGTGCCAGGCAGCTCTTTGCAGCGCCTCTTCTGGTCACTGCAGCACTAGGTCTGGAGGAACTGGCCAGCAGCTCTCCAAGGTGGCACTTCCCCACGATTGAGGAGTGGAAGCCCTGCCTTATTCCAATCATAAGACCATAAGACCATAAGACATAGGAGCGGAAGTAAGGCCATTCGGCCCATCGAGTCCACTCCACCATTCAATCATGGTTGATTTCAACTCCATTTACCCGCTCTCTCCCCATAGCCCTTAATTCCTCGAGAAATCAAGAATTTATCAATTTCTGTCTTGAAGACGCTCAACGTCTCGGCCTCCACAGCCCTCTGTGGCAATGAATTCCACAGACCCACCACTCTCTGGCTGAAGAAATTTCTCCTCATCTCTGTTCTAAAGTGACTCCCTTTTATTCTAAGGCTGTGCCCCCGCGTCCTAGTCTCCCCTGTTAATGGAAACAACTTCCCTACGTCCATCCTATCTAAGCCGTTCATTATCAAAGCTCATTAGAGTGTAACATGGCATTGAGGTTGCTGGAGTAGACTCAGATCCGTCATCCTGAAAATTCAGGCCCTTGTAACATTTGTAATCTTATTAGCTTGTGTCAACAAACAAGGAACCACATCAAAAGGACAATCTGTTATTATAACTTCTTGAAACTGTCATTCATTCTCACCTGACTGGATCACCTACTGTGCTGAAACCCATTAGGATGTGAAACTCTGCCAAGCATTCAGAATGGCCATAGCTGTTTAGACAATAGACTGCTCTCGGGGAAGGAAAGAACAGAAAGTGCTCACTTCAATTTTGAAGCAGAGTGCTTGTCAATTAACGTAAGGGAGCAGGTCATTAGATGTTTTTAAAGTGTTAAAACCATGTTTTTATAATCAACTACAGCCATTTAAATCACAGTAGAAAAGATGGCTGTGCCAGCTGACAGGTCCTTTTGTAACACCTTTTACTGCTTGGCTGACAGCCCTCACTCTTAAAAGTATTAACTCTCTGGGAATTCTGTTTACACAGTTGAAGAGTACTGTTGCTTTTGCTTGATTGGCATCTTTAGGAGGTTATAGCAAGTTATTTTTTCTGTGATCTCTTTTGTCAATGCCTCATGTTTATTTTGCACAAGATTATGAGGTATGACTTTCTTAAAGGTTCCAATATTAATGGTCTGTTTGACACTTTTTTTGGGTTGTAGGACACCAGATTGTAGGACATCAATTACGAATGGATGCCATTTTTATAAGCAGAACATGACATTATTACCATAATGATCATTAGTCTGGTACGTATTGTATGGGCTTATAGTGAATGGGAATGGCCCTTCGAGTCTGCACAGACAACAATCCCACCCAGGCCCTATCCCCGTAACCCCACATATTTACCCTGCTAATCCCTCTAACCTACACATCCCGGAACACTCAGGGGCAATTTAGCATGGCCAATGTATCTTTGGACTGTGGAAGGATTTAAATTTTAGTGTGGAAGCAACAACATCTTGCTATGTTAAAGGCAAAATACCGTGGATGCTGGAATCTGAAACAAAAACAAAACATGCTGACAGCAGGTCTGACAGCATCCGTGGAGAGAGAATCGAGCCAATGTTTCGAGTCAGGCTGACCCTTAGTCGCCTGAACACCTTGCCAAGTGTTCATTTATTGAACTTATGGAAGCAACATACCAGTGTGTAATTGGACAGGTAAAGATAAACTAAGCAACCAAATATTTGAAACAAAAATCCCAATTTTGTTTAAGTTTTAAAGTTTATTTATTAGTGTCCCAAATGGCTTACATTAACACTGCAATCAAGTTAGTGTGAAAATTTTGGTTTATCGTAATAAGAATTTCTTCTTATATCAATGGAGCAGCACACTTTTATAATCGAGTGTTTGGTGTACCAAATGTTTGCTACCAAGGTGGGTAGCTCAAGTCGGGAAATTTCCTGACCCGCTGCACCCACCTCAGCTCAAAGTGCCCTGAATGGTGTGATCTTCATTCATGGGGTGGGAGCAGAATGGCCCGCTTCCCCGAAAAGCTGATTGAAAATGGCAACACTGGTAGCCAATTGCTGAGGTGGGCTGCTTAAATGGCCCACCTTGGTTCTCTGGAACTTCATCCCAGTTGTTTGGTTAAGGCTCTTGCTGTCATCCCTTACACCCATCAACCCCACCCTCCCACCTATTTTCCATGCTACCTCCATGCCCCAAGACAACTCAATGCCCATTTCATGCCTCATCCGCTGCCATTGTGTCTTATAGTCCCCATGCCAACTCAATGTCAACTCATGCTTCCCAACCAACCCCTGGTCCCTCATACCCTCCCTGCCAACTCATGGTCCCATTCCCATTCTGTTCTGTCATTCATTAGACAATTGTGCTGCATGGTCAGCTACATTGACCCTTATCCCTTAATACCAAACAGTTGCTAGCCTAAGATTGGTGTCAATTTAACATTTGTGTTGATCTAGTTATCTTAAATTGCAACATTATCGTCATATCAGTCAGAAAATGTGGACGTCTCCCTCCTTCCTTTTGCATATCCTCTCCCAATTTTCCACTACTATTGCAGAGGGTGAAATTTAAAAATATGATTGGTCCAATAATATGTTCCTAGATTGCAATAGGAAGCTTCTGTAAAAGGTTTTAAGAACAAAGAACAAAGAAAATTACAGCAGAGGAACAGGCCCTTTGGCCCTCCAAGCCTGCACCGACCATTCTGCCTGTCTGAACTAAAAAACCCCTACCCTTACAGGGACCATATCCCTCTATTCCCATCCTATTCCTATATTTGTCAAGACGCCCCTTAAAAGTCACTATCATGTCTGCTTCCACTACCTCCCCCGGCAGGTAGTGTTAATTAAATGTCCGACATTTAGTTCTTAAATGCCCAACCTTGATCAGTTAACAAGATTTTCTAAGTTATGTTACTGTGTGAATGCTATCATTGTGTGTTCCATCCTGGCTGAACTATTCACCCTGCTCCTTCAGAACAGCTGTAATCCTACTTTAAGAATGTTAACTTGTGTTGCATTTATTTGTATTTGATTTCCCAAATGATAGGAAAGGGTGCACGTGTGTGTCTCGCTCTTTCTTTCTATCTCATGGTAGCGAGCCTTGTTGTTTTCTACTTATTTGATTAGACTTTGTAACCATTTGGTGCTGTGACAATATTGACAGCCATCGATGATTAAAAAATATATATATTGAAAAAAGTGAACTAAAGTTTAAACATAATTGTCTCAAAATTTGTGTCTGTCCATTTTTGGGTGCGTGAACCTCCAAGCGATCAATTCCTGCACTGGAGCGGTGAAGCCTAAGCTGCACTTAATATTGAGGCCTGAGCCACAATTCCACCAAGTTAGTGAGCAATGGACCGCATTGGCTACCTCATCAGTGAAGCAGATTTGTAGATCAAGGCACTGCAATGCCAACAGCAGCCCTTGGGTAAGTGATGAGATGGAGTTGTACAGAATGGCCAAGGAAAGAAAGGGGGGAAATTGGATCAGGAGGTAGTCTGTGTGTGTCTGTGCGTGTGAGTGGACAAGCGGAGGTAGCATTATCAAGTGAGAATGGGATATTGGTTCGGGGGCGCGAACTGGAATAATAGTTAGCAATGGGAATAAAGTGGTTATCAGCATAGACTGTATTCTTTGAATATGAGGGCTGGAATAGGGAAAAAGGTTGTAATGGGGTTGGGGGGTGGTCCTCAAGTAGGCAATAGACCCTTATTTGTATGCCTTGGACACTGCACATAACTTTTTGGCTTTTACTAACTTGGCAGGTGTTGCACTTCTGATTGGTAATGAGCTAATGGGTGAATTTCTAGGGTCATTGTTTTACTATCATTGTGTGGTGAAAAATGCAGGAAATTAGCATTTTATTGTATTTGGGTACATTGTGGTCTTGAATGTCCTAAATGTAAATTCTCTTAATCTTTTTAACAGTGCAAATGCTACATCCATTAAAGCCCCTGAAACTATGTAACATGATACACAAAAAGAAAAAAAAATGTACCTTGCATTCACCAACAGGATCATATTCATCCTTCACAGTGGATGGGTGAAATTTTATGCCCCCCTTTCCAAAATCTCGTACGGTGGCACAGTGGTTAGCACTGCTGCCTCACAGCTCCAGGGACATGGGTTCGATTCTCGGCTTGGGTCACTGTCTGTGTGGAGTTTGCACGTTCTCCCTGTGTCTGCGTAGGTTTCCTCCGGGTGCTCCGGTTTCCTCCCGCAGATGTGTGGGTTAGGTGCATTGGCCATGCTAAATTGCCCTTAGTGTCCTGGGACGCGTAGGTTAGAGGGATTAGTGGATAAATATATGGGGTTACGGGAATAGGGCCTGGGTGGGATTGTGGTCGGTGCAGACTCGATGGGCCAAATGGCCTCCTTCTGCATGTAGGGATTCTATAATTCTTCTATGATTCTATTTCAGGGCTTGTGGTTAGATATGTAAATAACGTTATCAGTGATACTTTGTAAAATTAAGTGTCCAATGCTAATATTTGGGCGAGGTGTATAATAATAATGAGAATACTTAAAAGAACAATTCAGCGAGACAGTAAGAAGGAAATAAAAGGAGAAATGAACATATCTAAGATGTTGAAAATCTATAGAGAAAGTCTACATCAAGAAAAAAAAGGAAGAAAAAAAAGTCACCAAATTGCTGTGCTGAAAGCATGTTTCTTTTCTCTTTTCAGGATAAGGGAGCTTACTGTACACTTCTAAAATGTTTCTGTTTCATTTCACATCTCCTGCATTCTTTCTACATTTCCCCCTTTGTTGTGGCTTCTGATTTGTGCAAATCTCTTCCATGCCTTTTCACCATTCTAGCTACTTTTAATTCTTTTGTTCCTTTTGCTGTCTTTCCACTGATTCACTGAAATTATTTTTGCATTATGTAACAGGTTTTTGTTGTCCTTTTCTTCTCAAGCGTTTATCTTTTCAGTTCTGATAGAGGTTTACAATCAAAATGTTGCTTTTTTTTACTGTTCACAAAGGGGAAGTAAACCATAAATTGGGTAAAGTGGGTATTCTCAAAATAATTCTATAATACTCTGAAAATCGTGAATACGCTTTCTCTTTCATATTAATACAATTAAAATATGGTGTGCTGTTGCCACAGTCACGATTCCAAACTGCAGTTCATCTGTGAAATGTTTAATCTGGCATATGCTCAAAGAGTGCTGTGACAACATTGTTAATGGGTCATTATAGGCTGAAATTGAGTGGCAAAGGGTTAGAAATTTGTGCAAGATTAATCTGAACTCTCTCACCCTTCAATCCACAGGGAGTGGAGGAGCAAAGCAAATTTAATAATAAATTGAATCAAAAGATGAGGGATTAGAAAAAGAAAAGCCACCAAAAGACACACAAACAATTTTGCAAACAGAAAAGAAACAAAAGCCTATGTTCCAAATGCAGAATTCTACACTATTTTCCCAAAATTTGTGACAGTAGAAGTAGGTTTCAAAGATTGAACAAAAGGTAACAATGTTGCCCTCCTCCAGGCTATGAAATAAACCAGATCAGTCATTCACACAGAAGTAATATAAAGGTTTTGCATATTAAGAATGATCCAACTAATGCAATAGTACAATTGTTGTGTTAGCAGAGCAGCAAAAGGCTCAAATGTGCTTAATTTGACCTTGTTCATGACAGATTCTTGTCAATAACGAAATCAAGAGTTCATACTTAATGTTTTGGTTGATTCAGTAATCTTTCGCCATCCACCACATTATTGCTGTCCCTGACTTCTATTTCAGGCTTGAATGATGCTTGAATTTGATTGCTGCTAATGAGCAAGTTTGGTTAGCTATTGACCACCTAAAACTGAAGTGCTCTGTCCTAAGGAGTAAACTTGAGCAGAGTTAGCCCTGTGACACATGTTCATGTACCTTCTGTTGATCACAACACATAGCGCCCATGAAGTCTGTTGAGCCTCGAGCAGATGGAATCAATTGGAATTAAATGAATGAATAGAATTGTAAGTAAACTATAGCTTTGTTATCTATCTGTATTTAAATATAACTGCCTTTGGAAACATTAACAAAAAAATCATGTACAATGAGGATGTTTTGCATGTTTTACCTAAGTGAATACCATCAACAATACATTCTATATCATAACCTGCGCATATAGAAGGCTGCCATGCCGTAAATAGTCAAAGTGATCTTGAATCGTTGTAGATTTTTTCACAAGATCAGTGGAAAGTTGCACCAAGTGTGTTATGGCAAGGTGCCTTCCTCATTTCATGTGCGCGATGTTCGAAATACTGGAGCCCTTCTTTGGAAATTAATTTTAATAGAGTTATCACAGCATAAATGAGGTAAACCCACATCACAAGGGGATGGGTTAATTAAAACCCACAACTGCTTCCAGCTTCATTGCAGCCAACCTGTATAGAAGTAATGTGCATTGTCCAGCCCGTTTTGGTTTAATGTCTCTAGCTAATTAATTTTTAACACCAGGTTTAAACAGAATACATTATGGAGTCTAATGGAGTATGAGTCACTCACAGCACAGATCCTAACTAACTAACTCTTGACTTTATTACTTCGAGCTATCAGGTCAGCCCAATGGTGGGATGCATATAGTCTCCAACAAACCTTCACAAAATTCCCCTGTGTACAGTGCCTAAACTGGTAATTTTTAATTCTTTGAGCAATACTTTAGATAAAGAAGATTATAAATTATACATTTTCATCTTAGTCCTTTGGTGACTTTATGCATCCATGCAGTAAGCATACTGATTTCAATCGCAGACTTTTTATACTTTAATCGTAAATTTTGAGAGTTTGGAACAAATCTTTTCTACAGATGTTGTATGATAGATGGCACCAATGCTTTTAAAGAGCCAAGCAAATGAATCACACTTGTTTCCGCCACTGGTAGTCTTACTCGGTATTTCATAATATAGCAGCCTGTTGTCAAAAAATGTAAACTTTGTTTTCTCAAAGTAGCCTGAGATGATTGAAGAAACAGTAACTGCAAGTATAATATTTAGATTACCTTTATGACTATTGCGATTTTCAAATAGAGCAGGAGTTGCATGGTTCAACTTGTTGGGCTGCGTTGAGTTAGCTCATCCTAGCTGGGGTGTGAATAGATGTACTGAATACTCTTGGTGGCCCTGGGCAATGGAGAGTGAATCAAACATTTACCAGTCTTCAGTACTATCCAGTAACACCTAATGAATGGGTCACATGTTGCAGGTTGAGGCTGTGGTTAAGAAAGCGTATGGTGTACTGGCCTTCATCAATCGAGGAATTGAGTTTAGGAGTCATAAGATAATGTTGCAGCTAAATAAGACCCTGGTCAGACCACACTTGGAGTACTGTGCTCAGTTCTGGTCACCTCATTACAGGAAGGATGTGGAAGCCATAGAAAGGGTGCAGAGGAGATTTACAAGGATGTTGCCTGGGTTGGGGAGCATACCTTATGAGGATAGATTGAGTGAGCTCGGCCTTTTCTCCTTGGAGAGACAAAGGATGAGGGGTGACCTGATAGAGGTGTATAAGATGTTGAGAGGTATTGATCGAGTGGATAGTCAGAGGCTTTTTCCCAGGGCTGAAATGGTTGCCACAAGAGGACACAGGTTTAAGGTGCTGGGGAGTAGGCACAGAGCAAATGTCAGGGGTAAGTTTTTCACTCAGAGGGTGGTGGGTGCGTGGAATGGGCTGCCAGCAACGGTGGTGGAGGCGGATTCGATAGGGTCTTTTAAGAGACTTTTAGATAAGTACATGGAACTTAGTAAGATAGAGGGTTATAGGTAAGCCTAGTAATCACTAAGGTAGGGACATGTTCGGCACAACTTTGTGGGCTGAAGTGCCTGTACTGTGCTTTAGTTTTTCTATGTTTCTATGTTTAAAGTTTATTTATTATTGTCACAAGCAGGCTTACATCAACACTGCAATGAAGTTACTGTGAAAATCCCCTAGTCGCCGCACTCTGGCACCTGTTTGGGTACACTGAGGGAGAATTTAGCATGGCCAATGCACCTAACCACCACGCCTTTTAAGACTGTGGGAGGAAACCGGAGCACCCGGAGGAAACCCATGCACACATGGGAAGAATGTGCAGTCTCTGCACAGTCAATGACCCAAGCTGGGAATAGAACGCGGGTCCCTGGCGCTGTGAAGCAGCTGTGCTAACCACCATGCCACATGTACTAATGTTAGGTGAGGAAAGTTATTCTCTTGCGATATTTCTCATGATAACTTGATAATGCCCACTGCCTGATCCACAGTTGGCTGTTCCTGCTTGTGCATGCATTGATGCAACTGACAGAGGTGGACATGAAGCATGAATTGTCCTACAGTAGATGTGGTTTGCGAATAAATTCTAACATAAGTCATTGTTTTATCACAGCGATCATAACCATAACATTACAAAATCTATTTTTCTTCCTATATACAATACTTATCTGCATAAAAGCTTGTGGCTTGTGCTACCAAATAAACCTGTTGGACTTTAACCTGGTGTTGTGAGATTTCTTACTGTGTTTGCCCCAGTCCAACGCCAGCATCTCCACATAAAAGTTGATCTGCCATTCTTCAGCGCACTCATATTTTATTTTGCTCATTCTCTACTATCTGGGGTGCCTTGTTCAATTCCATTATCCATCTGAACATGCTCGCATATGTAATATCAACTTATTTACATTCAGAAACCAAGTTATTACAGTAAATTAGAAAGAGTAGTAATTCAAATGGTGAGCCCTCAGGCATCCTGCTCGGCCCTTGCTCCCAACTTAAAATTACTTGTCTATCCACTACCCATTTTTTTTTAACCTTTAGCCAATTTCTTATTCATATTATCTACCCAAATTTAGCCCTGAATCTCCTCAGCTCTAATTTTAATTAGCGTTGATGAGACATAGCTAAATCATTTTATTTTCTATCATTTCTGAACATTGTACAGCCTTCAGTATTGAATTAATTTATATTGTCTACACAGAGGGAGGAAAATGGGTGATGTGCATTCTTCATATGTGACTTTGAAATAACTAAGAAAGAGGCTAAAATTATTTATAGATACAAAGCTAAGCATATTCTCTACAGCCATCTGGATATTTTTAATACAAAAAGTTCAATATCTTTCGCCTCCTTCAGATTTCTCAATTTTTTCTTTGTATTTCAATGCTTGAGATTCTTATTTGCGCCATCGCTGTGAATTGGTTGGTTCGTTTATGTTTTGGTAATGAAAGGTCATTCTGCTACTGTATAATTTTAACATGACACATTTGAACTCATGTTTCACTGACCTGAGCACATAACCTAGCATTTTTTAAATTATTGTCTACAGTGAGTTGGCAGGCTACATGTTGGAACCATTATCATCCCCAGTTTCTTTCCACGTTATTTTCAGTTATTTCTGCACCATGAATAGTGCACTGACGGTAAAATTTATGTCACTGTACACGGCTCTTTGTGATGAAGTATTAGTATTTGGTGCTGTGCTTAACAAGAAAAACAATGGCATTCTGCACCTGTGCTACGAGGGAAAAACAGTTGGAACCATAGTCCTTAATGGGCCAGATGGCCTCAACTCGTGGACTTGGCTTCAATGCTAATTGAACCCAGTAAACGTTTGACAACAATCTTGTGCCAGGATAAATCTATTGAGAAATGGCCAAATACAATGCATATATTGTTTGTGGTATATACTTATCAAATCAATTGGAAAACCAATATATTTATTTTCTAGATTAGTATGTGCAAATCTTTGTGCCAGCACGTCTCAGGTTTTTCAAAGATAACTTTCATATATTTTTGCATCGCCTGTACAAACTGTTCAAAATTAAAATGCAGTCATAACAATTTATTTTGTGGAGCATATAATCTTGGAAAAACAGGTCATCTTGTCACATGTGTGATGCACCAAGTGGACTGTGATGTGTGGTCTGTTACTGTGCAGCCACGTGGATACCTCAAATATTAAAATGTGTTTAATTGAAAGTGGCATGTGGACAGGAAGGGTGTGAATATAATGTGAAAAATATAACCTACTGACCTTCCACTGAACCGTAAATGTTACTTCTGGCACATATTACAGATAAACCTCAGGTTATTCTGAGCAAAGCGGAGCTCTTTTAATAAAAAACTAGACCTACAGTCTTTTATAACATGATGGCATTTTATCAGGACCTTGAGAACTAGGTTCAAAAGTTCAGCCGCTTTGTTTTTATACTGTGTCAAAGCTTGTCCATCCTAAAGGCAGAGGGAAAGAGCATATGGTTGGAAGGCAGTAGCCAGGCTGTATTCTACAATTAGTTTTCAGTGCCAGAGAATATCCTTCCAGGGTTAAATGGTGGGTTTCTGACATTCTGCAATTGTCAATACGAATATAATTGTGTAAGATTAATCATTTATTAAATAGATGCTGCTAAAGCAATGTGCATTTGACATTGAAATGGCAATTCTGGGAATCATTTCTACTTTGCCTTCTGCTCAAGTCTAATAAAGAATAACAGTTGTATTCCCCATTGACCTTTTGGGTGCTGGAGCTTTCTCCCGCTTTTAGTATTTTGATTATTGAGACTACACAGTGTAGTTGTGTATGGGTTTGTTTCAAAGAAGAACTGGCTAAAAGGCATGAGCAGCCTCTAAATTTTGAAAAGGGATCAGGGTGCAGCAAAATAGACTCTGAAAGCTAGTAACTGGGGTTATCCAACAGTCATAATATTCTGAGAATTCATGATCAGACTAGAACAGTTAAATAACACTTTATTGACATAATTTGACATGAAAAAGCCAGTACTGGAGTTTACCAATCCTATCTGTGTGGTCCATGTTATATGAAATACAGCCAATTCAGTCATGTTGATTAGTTTGGGGAATAGCAAGATAATTGATCATTTTAGGTATTTCCATGAACAGTGATAGTGAAGATGGCACATCTTAGGAAAAATTAAAATGCACTGCTAATATATCAGACTTCACTCTGCTTCATGAACTTATGCCCATTGCTGCATCTGCAAAGATTTGTAATGGAAATTTGCCCATTGTTTCTTCATCATGTGACAGATGGAAGGGCACTTAAAACACTTCTTCACTGCAGCATCAGGCTTTTTGACAAAGACTAAAAGAGTACAGATAAGATGCTGGCAAGAAAAATGTACCCCTATCACAAAGAAAATTCATAGGATCCAGTTTGCCTCTGTCTTCAACTCCTGTGTAACTTGAGTATTTGGCTGAATGTGGATCCAATGGTACTTCTCAGCTGAGTGAGCTTAGCACCTGAGGTTGGGAGCTTATAATAGAAATAGGCAATAAAGAGCAGCAGTCACCCAAAGGATACATGGCTCCTAAAGGAATGTTTGACCACTATCTAGAGGGAAGCAGGACACTGTGCTTTTATGAGATCTAGCTGCACCAGCTACAGCTTGCAGTGGGTGGATTTTGGGGTGGGGGTGTGTGGGCGGCATGGGTGTAGAGTTCTTGCTTTCCTGAGCTGGGCTAGATCTGAGACAGATGGCGGGCAATGGGTTTGGGAGGAGGTCATCAGTTCTATCAATGTATTAACACTGTGCAAAGGAGGTGAATTAATAATGGCACTGGCAAGGGAAAGATAAGAAACTAGAATGTTATAACAGCTGATACTATCATTTGTTGCTCCTTTTGATCAATGCATGCCTTCATTTTCTCTCCATCTTCCCATGAATGCTTCTGTGAGGAATCTGTGTCAAGAAATCCAGCCATAATAAGGGTTAATAAGGTTAAAAGAGTTATTTTCCTTTGAATGAAAATTAAAAAGGGTTCATTTTTAAAAGGTCAAATACAGTTCATACTGCATAGCCAGAGTCCCTGCATGAAGGAACTTTCCCCGAGAATCTGGTGAAATGGTGAGACGATGATAATCTCTCGCTCAATGTTAATAAAGCAAAGGAGATAGTCATCGACCTCAGGAAATGTAGTGGAGGACATGCCTCTGTCTACATCAACAGTGATGAAGTGGAAATGGTCGAGAGCTTCAAGTTTCTAGGTGTTCAGTTCACCAACAATCTGTCCTGGTCTCTCCATGCTGACGCTATAGTTAAGAAAGTCCACCAACACCTCCACTTTCTTAGAGGCTGAGGAAATTCGGTATGTCCGCTACGACTCTCACCAACATTTTCAGATGTGCCATAGAAAATATCCTTTCCAGTTGTATCACATGGTTCCTGCTCTGACCAAATCCACAATAAACTACAAAGTGTTGTGAACGTAGCTCAGACCATTATGCAAACCAACCTCCCATCCATTGATTCCGTCTACTCTTCCCGCTGCCTTGGAAAAGCAGCCAGCATAATCAAGGACCCCATGCACCCCAGGCATACACTCTTCCAACCTTTTCCGTCAGGAAAAAAATACAAAAGTCTGAGAGCATGTGCCAACCAACGCAAAAACAGCTTCTTTCTTGCTGCCATCAGACTTTTGAGTGGACCTACTATTTATTAAGCTGACCTTTCTCTACACGCTATCTGTAACTGCAAACTATATTCTGCACTCTCTCCTTTCCTTCTACCCTATGTTTTGATTTGATTTGATTTATTATTGTCACATGTACACTATGCACACTATGAACAGTATGTTTTGTATGTATAGCAAACAAGAAACAATACTTTTCATCACATCCCAATTCATGCAACAATAATAAAGCAAATCAAATCAATTGTGACCTCTGATAAGAGGGATTTACAACAAAGTCATGGGGGGAGGTTTCCCGTCTCGCCTGCCACGAGAATCGAGGTGGGTGAGGGGAGGACCATGCAAAGCTCCGTTGACCTCATGCGGGATTTGCTGGTTTTGGGGGAGTGCAGCCAAAGATTCCCGCCCAGAGTGTAAACATTTATTTCAAAAATGTCACAGAGCTACTATGGCGTAACATTTGAAAAAGTAACTTCATGCTGATAACCCTAAATCACATTCTTACAAAGCTAACCCAAAGCAAATCTGCATGATCTTGAAATGCAGCAAGACAGAGTCAATGGTTGCATTTTTATGGTGTTGGGGGCATACCGTGGATGTATAAAAATGGTGGCAGGGACTGATTCTGGGACTCCTGATCCCATTCTTGGCATCTCCAATTTTTACCACTGCAAATTAAGGCTGTGAACTTGTGCAGGTCATAAGCCAGCTGTAATCCTGACCTGGCTGGCTCCATAGCTGAAATGGGAATCCCCTAGTCTCCTGCAGTTTTCATGGAGTTAGGGCAGCTTTTAAAGGACTCACGGTTTACAGTCCCTTAGAGATGGCATGAACCATGCTCTGCCTGAAGGAGCCTTTAGAAAGGAAGTTCAAAAGCTCTTAAGCATGCTACCAATGCAAACTATTCTCCACTAATCTCATGCATGTCCACACCCATTCACCCACTATACACTCTATAGATTCAGTGAATCATTTAGTACCAATAGAATGTGTAGAAATATATTAATAAAAATGATAATACATTTATAACTTCTTACTTTCTTTAAAAAAAATTCTACAGCCTGATAAAAACATCAATGACCCAGAATCTTTAAATTATCAATAGCAGAAACTTCTTTATCGTGTGTAAATAAACAGTGTACAATTGACAAAATAGATCACAGAGAGTTTTCCCTGGGGCCCAGATATTTCAACAGACTAATTGATGTCTGGGGTCTCAGCCTAGCCTCATTATGTATTCTTGGCTGCAGACGTATATGTTTATTTCCTTGAAGTGCCCATCCAGATTCCTTTTGAAATTGTCAAGAAAGCAGAAGTGGTTTTAGATCAGCTATATTTGTATTGTTAAATATTAGAAATAAGGTATAGATTTAACTGGATTTAATTTAGTGGTTCTGTGTAAGAAGAATGAAACTCTAGTTAGATTCATGTTTGGCAAAAATGTTTGCAAGTGTGGGGATTTGGTCAGTTCAAGCTGTGTTTCTACTGTGCTTCGAGCATGTTACATGTAACCCCCTGCTGACCACTATATGGGGGCTACTATTTAAATATTCAATCAACAGGATCCCGAATTCCTAGCGGTTGATGTTGATTTGGCTAATTCCCTGTTTACCCATAAATGTCAGTACTGTAAGTCGGAATATCAAAAATAAATTTAATAACACATATCATTAACAGACATAAAACAGCGACCTCTGATCTTCAACCGTTGGTGCACATATGGGGAAACTCATCCTCCGTAACACATTCGTAGATACTGATCCAGTTGGACTGTATAGTCCCCACCAGTTACTCACGACACCCACACACAGTCCAGGAGAGACACACGTGTGGAAGATGATGCCGCCGGAGGCAAAGGTGCCGCGAGCTATCCATGCAGCAACGTAGGTCGAGTGCGCTGAATGCTGTCCTCCTCAGCAGAAATGAAAAGAACAGGCAGGGGAACGCCTGGCTGCCCCTCACTCCAAACCGAATTCTCCCTGCCTGGAAAAAGCTCTCTCTCTCCAGCTCTCTGCCTCTCCAGCTCTGCCTCTCTCTCTGCACTCTTCACTTCCTGGCGCCCTTTATTTTTCCTCCCGCCCCCAGAGCAATCCCATTGGCCCAGCCCACATCACTCAACCAACAGCATCCTGTTCACAGCACCCACCCGGCAAACAGGACACTGAAGCCCACCAGGGACAAAGAACCCTGGTAACTGTCTTCCCCACAAATTTTCCTCAGTCCCTTACATACAGTATGAAGAGTAAACAGGATTCAAAAAGTAAAATGTTGTTGCTTAGCAACCAGGTAGTAAGGTGTAAGGTAGTAAGATTTTTGTGATTGTATATGTTCACTGAATTCATAGCAGTTAGTTATAGAGTGCGAGAGAGGGACCATCTGTCTCAGATTTGTTAGAAGAAAAGCCACACCATGGAATAATGGTTCAGAAAATCAGTGCTGGAAACTTAAGGAAGAGCTTATTAAGGAAACTAGAGAAATGACGAGAGGTTTCCAATAAGTCTGCAGTTGAAGGAACCGAGAAAATAGGGACTAGAACATGATACTTTTCAGTAAAGCCACAGAGTGCAGAAAGGGAATTGGATCATGAGAGGCTAGAAAGATATCTGAAGTAGTTCTAAGGTTTGTGAAATCTTCGTACAATTTTTGAGACAGTATTTGAGATCATTGTGGAAATTGGTGGCTGGGTCTCGGCGTTTGTGTTGAGGGCATTTGAGACAAAGGGAGCCTGAAAGAAGAGGTGGAAAACCTGGAGCGAGATTCCTTATCAAAACAGTGGAGCGGAAGCTTTGTTTGAAAGGATAATTGGAAAACCTGGAGCTGGGTTCTTAATGAAAACAGCTGATGGAAAACATCATTTGAAAGAAGATTTTAAAGCATGACTTTGTGGGAGTGGAGTTTGGAAACACTCATGTGACAATCATCTGGGGGACTGTGAGAAGAAATCCATGGAAGATCATTTTAGTGGCATCGGCCATTTAGTTTCAGGATAGGATGTTATTTTTGAAAGCTTTGTGATCACACATTTGTGATCCTAAGCAGGGGAGAAAAGGTGTCTTGATATATTAAAATCAAACTTTTCATGCTTTATAAATGGTTTTGTTCTTGTTAAAATCAAATTAGCAGTCTTATGACTCTTCCATGTTATCTTAAAAAAGTTAAACATTGCGGTGTTCCGAGCCAGGGTTCCATTCTGGGACCTTCCTGTCCACTGGGTAACACCAACTGAGGGAATAATAAAATCACTGATTGTTTCTGCTTCCACCATCTGAGTGGACAGTGGGTTCCAGGTCATTATCACTTGCTGCCTAAGAATATACTTCCTGACATCCTTCCAGCATTTCTGCCCAAAATCTATAATTTTAAGTCACCACCAGCTAATGGGAAAAGTATTTTCTTGTCTAACTTATCTAAGCTATAATACCTTTTACGCCTCGTTAGGAAACCAAAGTAGTTTTAAGGGATTTATATTTGTATGGGTAAACATTAGAAATAGGGTATAGTTTTAGGTTGGTTTAATTTGATGTTTCTGTGCCAGGAAGAGACCTACAGTTAGATTTCATGTTGGACAAAGGTGTTTGTATGTGTGGGTTTGGTATCAATTCCAACTGGGATTCTGTTGTGCTTAGAGAGGATTATAGCATGTAGAATAAATAGTTTCAAGCATTGCTTAGTAACTAGAGGCCTTGTGAGGCAACAAAGTTTTCATTTATCCTTAGTTCTTAATGAAAGCCAGAGTAGTTGTGGTTTGTGAAAGACAGCTAAGGAGAGAACATCTCTCTTAGCTTTGTTAGAAGCAAAGTCATACATTAGAGTAATGGTTAAGAAAGCCAGTGCCAAAAATTCTAAAGGACAGCTACTTAAGGAAACTAAAGACATGAGGTGTTTTCAGACAGCCTGAAGTTAAAGGGACAAAGAGTAACTGGAAGCAAAGAACAAAGAACAATACAGCACAGGAACAGGCCCTTCGGCCCTCCAAGCCTGCGCCGCTCATGTGCCCACTAGACCATTCTTTTGCATCCCTCTATTCCCAGTCTGTTCATGTGGCTATCTAGATAAGTCTTAAACAATCCCAGCGTGTCTGCCTCAATCACCTTGCTTGGCAATGCATTCCAGGCCCCCACCACCCTCTGTGTAAAATACGTCCCCCTGACATCTGTGTTGAACCTTGCACCCCTCACCTTGAACCCATGACCCCTTGTGTTCATCACCTCCGACCTAGGAAAAAGCTTCCCACTGTTCACCCTATCTATGCCCTTCATAATTTTATACACCTCTATTAGGTCACCTCTCATCCTCCGTCTTTCCAGGGAGAACAACCCCAGTTTACCCAATCTCTCCTCATAGCTAAGACCCTCCATACCAGGCAACATCCTGGTAAACCTTCTTTGTACTCTCTCCAAAGCCTCCATGTCCTTCTGGTAGTGTGGCGATCAGAACTGGATGCAGTATTCCAAATGTGGCCTAACCATCGTTCTATACAGCTGCAACATCATATGCCAACTTTTATATTCTATGCTCCATCCAATAAAGGCAAGCATGCCATATGCCTTCTTCACCACCCTCTCCACCTGTGCTGCCACCTTTAAGGATCTGTGGACTTGTACACCCAGGTCCCTCTGTATGTCTATAGTCCTGATGGTTCTGCCATTTATTGTACAGCTCCCCCTTACATTAGATCTACCGAAGTGCATCACTTCGCATTTATCTGGATTAAATTCCATCTGCCATTTCTCCGCCCAATGTTCCAGCCTATCTATATCCTGCTGTATTCTCTGACAATGTTCATCACTATCCGCAACTCCAGCAATCTTTGTGTCGTCCGCAAACTTACTGATCACACCAGTTACATCTTCCTCCAAATCATTTATATATATCACAAACAGCAGAGGTCCCAGTACAGAGCCCTGCGGAACACCACTAGTCACAGACCTCCAACCGGAAAAAGACCCCTCCACTGCTACCCTCTGTCTTCTATGGCTAAGCCAGTTCTCCACCCATCTAGCTAGCTCACCTTTTATCCCGTGAGATTTAACCTTTTGCACCAGCCTGCCACGAGGGACCTTGTCAAACGCTTTACTAAAATCCATATAACGACATCCACGGCTCTTCCCTCGTCAATCGTTTTTGTCACCTCCTCAAAAAACTCAACCAAATTTGTGAGGCATGCCCTCCCTTGTACAAAACCATGCTGTCTATCGCTAATGAGATTATTCAGTTCTAAATGCGCATATATCCTATCTCTAAGAATCTTCTCCAACAACTTCCCTACCACGGACGTCAAGCTCACCGGCCTATAATTACCCGGGTTATCCTTGCTACCCTTCTTAAATAACGGGACCACATTTGCTATCCTCCAATCCTCTGGAACCTCACCTGTGTCCAGTGAAGAGACAAAAATTTCTGTTAGAAGCCCAGCAATTGCATCTCTCGCCTCCCTGAGGAGTCTAGGATAGATACCATCCGGCCCTGTTTTAATGTTTCCTAAAAAACCTAACACTTCCTCCCTTGTAATTGAGATTTTTACTAACTGGTCAACACATCTCTCTGAGACAATACCAGTCAACATGTCCCTCTCCTTTGTGAATACTGATGCAAAGTATTCATTTAGGATCCCACCTACTTCCTTTGGTTCCAAGCATAATTCGCTTCCTTTGTCCCTGAGAGGTCCGATTCTTTCCCTAACAACCCTCTTGTTCCTAACATATGTATAAAATGCCTTAGGATTCTCCTTAATCCTGTCTGCCAAGGACATTTCGTGACCCCTTTTTGCCCTTCTAAGTCCCTGTTTAAGTTCTTTTCTACTTTCTCTGTATGCCTCCAGTGCTCCATCTGTTTTTAGCTGCCTGGACCTCATGTATGCCTCTTTTTTCCTTTTGATTAGACCCACAATTTCACTGGTTACCCATGGCTCTCGAATCCTACCTTTTCTATCCTTCCGCTTTACAGGCACATGCCTGTCCTGCAGTCCTATCAACTGCTCCTTAAAAGACTCCCACATGCCAGATGAAGATTTACCCTCGAACAGCCTCTCCCAATCAACAGCCACCAAATCCTGCCTAATCCGGCTGTAGTTAGCCTTCCCCCAATTCAGTACCTTACCCATAGGACAGCACTCATCTTTTTCCATTACTATCCTCAAGTTTACAGAATTGTGGTCACTATTTGCCACATGTTCCCCCACTGCAACTTTGATGACCTGACCGGGCTCATTCCCCAGTACTAGGTCCAGTATAGCCCCCTCTCTAGTTGGACTGTTAATATTTGCAGAACAGGGTACCATTCATTTCAAGTCTCAGAACTAAAAAGGGGCTGGCGAGTGAGAAGTCAGAAAGATATCTGAAGTGTATTTGTGTATTCTGTGTATTATGAAGCATATCTCCATATTCCCCTTCTCGGCACATTAAAATCAGCCCTCTTTCAACTTAGACTTTTTATATTAGATTGTCCCTTGCTATTATATACTTTCTGATACGATGAGTGCTCTTCCTCTACAGATGCTTTGTCCAGTTGGCCTACCTCACTCTCCACCACCAGATCCTGCAATGCCTCCTTTTCAGTTGGGTTGAGATCATATTGATAAAGGAAACTCTACTTAACACGTTTCAGAAACTCCTCCCCTTCCTTACCCTTTACTCGGGTGGCACGGTGACACAGTGAGTGGCACAGTGGGCAGCATGGTGCCACAGTGGTTAGCACTTCTGCCTCACAGCTCTAAGGACTGGGTTCGACTTCTGGCTTGGGTCATCGTCTGTGTGGAGTTTGCATGTTCTCCTTGTATCTGCGTGGGTTTCCTCCGGGTGCTCTGGTTTCCTCCCACACTCCAAAGATGTGCAGGCTAGATTGTTAGGTTAGGTTCCCCCTTAGTGTCCCAGGATCTGTAGGTTAGAGGGATTAGCGGGGTAAATGTGTGGGGTTGTGGGGATAGGGTCTGGGGTGGGATTGTTGTTGGTGCAGACTCGATGGGCCAACTGGCCTCCTTCTGCACTGTAGGGATTCTATGATACTCTAACATTATCCTAATCAATGTTTGGGTGATCAAAGTTCCTCAATATCACCATTCAATAGTTCTGGAACATCTCTGTGATTCCACTGAGGGCTTGTTCCTCTATCTCTCTCTCCCACTATTGTGGCAGCATGGTAGCACAGTGGTTAGCATTAGTATCTTTATTGCAGCAGTACTTGTTTAAATGTAGGATTTTAAATTATTCTTCCACCAAAGACTTTCATAGAATCATTGCTTTCTGTTTTAGAAAAAAGATGCTGTCTATGTGTAAAAACAGACGAAGAATATAAAGAGAAATTTTGTAAAGTGTCTGGCTTTGTGACTTGTGAATTGTCATAGAGTATGAAAGTTTAATTGAGGACTGCTTTTTTCCTGAGTTGAAAGGCTGATTATTCAAGGACTAAACAAAGGATTTTCTTGAAATTTGCCCTTTCATTTCCTCATCCATCATTTGAAGAAAATGACTTTCTAACTACACATCTTGCTCCATGACAAAGCCATTTTATAGGATTCATAGTTTGAGGCAACATTATAATGGCTTCCTCCTTAAGTATAAGTTTGTGCAGTGCAGTGCCCACTGAGGTTAGACTGTGTGGAATTATTGGAGCATATGAACTGTTATCTTCTTCATCTACAGAATCAATGCTAATTTATTCTTTTAATTCACTTGACAACTTTTCTAAAACATTTTGATATTCAAATCTAGTGATTCTTCATATTTAGGCCAAAGAACAGCTTTAAGAATTAAGAAACAGTTCCGAAGAGTTCTCCCTGCCTTTTCGTCATAATTCACCAATCCCAATATCACATCCATCCCCATTCCATCTTAACCATGCCATCACAGCTCTCAATGAAACACTTTCTCCAGCCAGGGTAACTGTGTTGTTGGCTCCCCCTTATCTTCCACTGCTTTTATTCTCCACCCCACCCCTGCCAGGTGCGTGGGTGCCACCCACCAAATAGGCCCACCATCAGATTTGTATCTTAAATCGACCGATCAAACCATAAAACATAGAACAGTACAGCACAGGAACAGGCCCTTCAGCCCACGATGTTGTGCCAAACATGATGCCAAATTAAACTAATCTCTTCTGCTTGCCCTTGGTCCATATTCCTCTATTTCTTACATATTTGTCTGCTTATCCAAAAGCCCCTCAAATGCTCCTATCATATCTGCCTGCACCACCACCCCTGGCAGCGCATTCCAGACACCTACCACCTTCTGTGTAAAACACTTGCCCCTCACATCTCCTTTGAACTTTCCCCCTCTCCCCTCAAGTCCATGCCCATAGGATTGGACATTTCGGCCATGATTCTCCAATCCTACTATGCTAATGTTTTAGCGTAGTGGGCCGGGAGAATCCTGCGGCAGCCGATTCGCAGGGTTTGTGCGAGCATTCACGCCCCTAGCGTCTGCTCCACATCGGAAATCAGAGGGGACATGCACAAACCATTTACATGGACATTTCAATATTATTTGAATGTGATTGCTGAAAGATCGGCGCCTGCACAGTGGCCCGCTCAGTGCGCTGATTTCAGCCTCTCCAGTGGGAATAGGCCCTGCCCCCTAAAATTTAATGATATTCACGCAAGTGCCTCTGCAGTGCACAGAGTGTGGGAGATTCTTCTTTGAACTCCCACCAAAAAAATCAATGTGAATTACTCCAGTTTTCACACAAATTCAACATATAGATTTTTTTTGGGGAGAATTCTGCTCTTTATCTCTGGGGAAAAGATTCTGACTGTCAACCCTATCTGTGCCTCGCATAATTTTACAGACTTCTATCAGGTCTACCAGTTCAGACAGATGCAATCTGAGTATTATTGTTATAGATTGTATGATTTTCTGTCAGTCAGTTATGTATTGAGAAAGTTCGCCATTCAGATTGTTCCAGTGGCTGAGGAGAAAATTGTAGAAAGTCAGGGAAGATGCAGCCCAAGTGTCTGCCAGTGTAACTACTAAATGAAATTATTCAAGGAAGACAAAACATTTCTTAATGATTTTTAATGTCTTATCATTTTCACCTGGATTGCATGCTGTAGAATAATCACAAAGATAACTCCGCACATTATGAAGATTATTCACTCCATCTAGCTCACCTTTTGTTGATGAGGGGAGAGTTCCAAAAAGAGGAAAGTAAACAATTTGTCACCAGGACTGTTAACCAAATCCTTAATTAACTCATGTTGGGGGATGGATGTGGATTCCATCTTCTTCTGTATTTTGAGCTGAGGCTTTCTGTAGAGATACTATCCTGATAATGATGTCAAATCACATAATATAATGTAAACTGTAGGCCTCGATGAAGCTCCAACATTAGTTTCCATAGAGTTGGTTATCACAGAGTACATTTTCATTCCTTTAATCAGTGCATCAAAAACAAAGCCATCTGCACAGAGCATTTTCCAAAGGCTGATGCACTGCACTTTATTTTAATTTAACGAGATTAAAGCAAGCTTTCTTTGAAAAAATCTACCAAAAACAAAATTCCTCACATTCAAACTAAAGAGTTATTCCCCTGTCAGCTGGCATTAAGTCAACTAAGACTCAGGAACTAACATAAATAATTAAGATCACTTCAAACCTAGAACACCAAATGAAGGAAAAGAGCTTCAGGCTTCTGTTGCTATATAAAATTTATGATTAGTTAAAATTTTCAGAATGTGAAACACTTTCCCATACATTGGCCTAACAATGTATCTTTTATTATGCTAGTGATGTAGAAAAAATTTCAGACAAGGTCAGTCACTCTGGTAGTAACCCATGGTAATAATTTATATGCACTATTGTATTCAAGATTGTTCTTGCCATTGACAACGTACGGGCTGGGATCTTGGGCCCACTCTCTCCATCTGCAGGATGGTGGTGTAGGCTCGAAATGTGGAGAGTTCAGTAAAGCGCGATCCTTGCCAGCGAGATCGTGTTTTCTGATTTTGAATGAACCTCGCCGGCAGAGTGATGGAGAACATGCCGGGGAAGGGCGGTAACCTAATTTGAATGCATCAGCATAGCATTAGCGAGCACTCTTGCTGGATATTGAGCCCGCACCAAATATTCATGTCGGCATGATGTCACGTCAACGCCATTCACAATAGCTTTACATAAGCATGGTGCCCTCACCTCCGAGGGGGATATCGATGAGGGTCACTGTCGCAATCATGGGTGGGGAAGAGGGTGGTACGGAGGTAGTGGGGCATGTGGGTGGGTAGCTCGGGGGCCTTCCCTTCCCTTCATATCGGGTCGCTTCTTGCTCTGAGGAGATGTGCAAGCAGGCATTGTGTCCCAGTTTCTCCATGCTTGATTAATGTTCAAACAGTAACAGAGTGGGTGCCTTTCCTTCTTGGGGCCTGCAAGCTGGGTGGGAAGTGGAGGGTCAGTACTGGATGCGACCATGAGGTTCTGGGGACTTGATTTGGGAGAGACCAGGCTGCAAGGGCAGTGTGGGGGGTATCAGTGATGGGAAGCTACCCTGCCTCATGAGGCATAAAGATCCTTTCACTTGGGGGAGGGTGAATTGAGTGAAACCTATAACCCTCACTCTGTCAATGGTGTGAGGCCAGGGGGCTTACTGGACAGGAAGCTTAAATCCACTTCTCTGAGAACTCTGACTGTCAGGTACAGCTATGAAAGGACATTGTTTGCTTTCGCGCAAGGCTGCTTAATTGCGCAGTATTGAAGACCCCGAAGAATGAGGCCTTCAGGGAATTGCTTGGAAAACTAATTGCAGAGCTCTCAGGATTCATCCGTGCATTGTCAAGGTGAAAGTTGCTGCCAGAACGACTGAGTGACGATTCTTTAAGGAGTCCAGTTTGCTGGTTTAGGATCCAGAGCTTGATCTAGTTGCACAGTCAGGGGACAAAGATTAACATTTTGGAACACTAAGCCCAAAGAATGCAGACTTTCAACGCAAGCCTTAGCAGTACACAGCTTGCACTGTTGAGATCCTCCAGGCAAGTTAGGATGATGATCGCTGGCAGCACTTCCCATGTTCAATATCATGCCTGGCACCATTTTTGAGAATGCAGACTTTGTTGTGATGCATTCTCTCGGATACACTTCAGCACTAAGCAGGGTTAGGACTTACATTCTTTAGTGGGGGGTGGGGCGGTGGGGTGGGGGTGGTGTGTGGGTCAGATGCCATGAGACAACAGAGGCTCAACACTTTTCATCCTGCTGGAGTACAGAGGTAGCTATGTGGGGATGTGGCTGTAATGTCGGAGGAGACGCTGTGAGGGAGAGCAGAAATGCACCCAGGTAATGGGAAGCACTTGGACGGAAGTCACAGATACGAGGAGCGATGAGGGTCAGGGCTGTGTTAGGACTCCTCAGCGCTCACTGAGGTGTTCTCACTCTTTCAGTGCATGATCCATCAGAATTCTGGAGCCTGTTGAGTTGGCCTTTCTACTGATCAGGATTGACCAGCATCAGAGACGTGCTGCCACGCGTAGCCAGGACCAGTGGCTTGTAGCTGCTCAGGGAGCAGGAGCAACATGGAGGAACAACAGTACTGGTCAAGAATCTTCCGGCGTCGATGTTCCTACCTTCAGGTATCTGAGCTGTAATGCAGAAGAAGACTGCGTCTGTCCTGGGGGACAGTGGACCATCTCTGGCACGGTAGCACAGTGGTTATCACTGATGCTTCACAGCTCCAGGGACCTGGGTTCGATTCCCGGCTTGGGTCACTGTCTGTGTGGAGTTTGCACATTCTCCTTGTGTCTGCGTGGGTTTCCTCCGGGTGCTCCAGTTTCCTCCCACAGTCCAAAGATGTGCGGGTTAGGTTGATTGGCCATGCTAAAATTGCCCCTTAGTGTGTCCTGAGATGCGTAGATTAGAGGGATTAGCGGGTAAATATGTAGGGATATGTGGGTAGGGCCTGGGTGGGATTGTCGTCGGTGCAGACTCGATGGGCCAAATGGCCTCTTTCTGCACTGTAGGGTTTCTATGATTCTCTGATTCTCTGAACAACGAACAAAAAACCAAGAAAAGTGCAGCACAGGAACATGTCCTTCAGCACTTCAAGCATGTGCCTATCATGATGCCCTAACTAAACTAAAAAAAACATTCTGCCCATACTCGGTCCTTATCCCACTATTTCCTCCTTATTCATATACCTATCCAGATGCCTCTTAAATGTTGCTAATGTGAATCTGCCACATACTACACAAGATAACACTGCATGGTATTGGAGGACACCCAATGCCTGAGGCCCTTAAATTTACAGCTGCTCTGAACTTGTATGCTAGCGGTTTATTCCAGGGCAGCACAGGAGACATCTGTAGCATCTCCCAGTCTGCCAATCACAAATCTATTGGGAAGATGACAGATACTCTTCACGCCAAGTTTATCAACTTTGACTGAGACTAGGTGAGCCAGGATGCCAGGGCCTTGGGCTTTGCCCACCTAGTAGGGATGCGCCAGGTGCAAAGCCTGATAGACTACCCCCATGTGACTCTTAAGTTACCATGGCAGCATGTGGCACCATTCAGGTACTGTATGGGATTCCACTCCATTAATATCCAACTCATCTGCGACCACACAATGTGCTTCATGCAGGTGTCTGTTACTGGGATGCGCCCATTTGAGGGAGTGCAGCAGCTGGAGGGATGGCTTTTTGGGGACAAGGGATACCCACTCAGAAGGTGGCTGATGATGCCAGTGTGGTGCCTTGATACAATGAAGCTTACACTTCAACGTGCATGTTGGTTGAACAGGCGATCAGATTGTTGAAGATGCGGTTCCAGTGCCTCACCCTATCAGGGGGTTCCCTACAATATAGGTCCCCAGATGGTCTCCTGTATTATTGGGGTCTGCTGCGCTCTCCACATACTAGCGCTAAGGAGGGGAGACAACCTAGACCTGGAGGAGATGGGTGACCGCCAGATCTCCTAGGATGAGGAGGATGTTGAGGAGGGCGGTGGGCCTGACGGTGCCAAGGTTGAGAAGGAAGAATGTTGGGCAGTGACAGAGCTAGAATTGGGTGACCAGCAAGGGATGCCCTGATCGCCTCTCTTTTCAGGGATGAGCCAGAGTAGCTGGTGGTGAAGTCTCCCACAATGGGTGTCACCATTTGATTAATTGTTTGAAATGGCAGGGTGCTGAAACCATTTGCCTGACTCTGCAGGAGAATGATGATGACTTGCAGCAAGGACAAAGTGATGCTTTACTCATGCTCTGCGATAGCTCTGACTCCTGCTTAACAGAGAGCTGCATGCGCCCTGTCAATGGAGGGGCACATATGGGGTTGATCAAAGCTGGAATGATAGTCCCAGGCACTGCAGGCCCCTCTAAATATGTGGCTAGGTTTTCACTTTCACCTTACACCTGAGGTGGCAGGCAAGCTGGAGTGAGATCCAGAAGCCCCACTGTTCTCTGGCGCAGACACCCACCAATGCCTGCACCATGCAGTTGAAGCCCTCAGACATGGGTGTCATGAGTTGAACTATGGTGTGGTCATCTCCTGCCATGGAGTGCACATCCTGTGCCAAGACACTTTACAAGGAGATTGCCATAACTAATCTACTCACCATTTTCAAGTTTTGTTCTAGCCATAGGTCAGTATTATATGGCCCAACCATGGCATGTCTCTGCACTGGTGGATGTAGCGAGCCATTTAAATCTCCATTCAGGAGATTTGGGACCGTAATATCCCGCTGGGCAGGAGGGGTAATACAATCCTGACCACTGATTTAAATTCTTATCTCTCTTCCAGGGCTCAGCTAATGGGGAACTCATATTCTGTTTATACCATTTTGGAAATTAGTTATGGAGAAAATAAATTTGTGCAATTTCTAGCTTTAATGTGGAACGTCCATCTCAAAGCAATGTTTCTTCAGGCACAGTCGAATTTTGTTCATGTGTGGAATGTGCACGTTTGGCGCAGACAGTTCAGAGGTGAATACATATCTGTCTTGTTCTCTTATTCAGGCTAATTTGGTGTTTGGTATAATTTACAAACCCTTTTCTATCTCTTCTTGCCTGTGCAAAGTGCAGAAGCTGAACCTGTGGGTTCAGGGACACAGCCATTTTGTTTTCTACTGACAGGATTTACTGTGCATGAGATTAGCAGCTGGATGCAATTGCTTAAATGTGGGCACTAAGAGAAATCCGTCGTGATTACAATCCAGACAGCATGAAAGATTCCTGAAATATTTCTACTGCAGAATGACTTGAAAACTGTGCAACTGCTTGGTTTTGTTTTTACAAAACAAGTGTTGCCAGAATTTAAACATTGAACTTGGAAGCGAACTTGGCTTTACCCTTCATTCAATTTTTGAGGAGATCTAGAGGACGTTGAACATTGGCTGAGGAAAATTGTGGCTGTGCAATTAGCAGAGCTAGGTGCAGGAGAGGGGTGTCTGGGTGGAAAGTAGAAGTTGAACCCATGCCAGGGCTGAGGGTGTGGATGCGTATTGAATTGCTGTATTTGGTGTGTCGAGAGAAAAAGAAAGTTGAATAAAAAATACCTTATCTGAGTGAGTGGAGGACAGGTAGACCATGAAGCAGAACACAGGCAGTGCTGAGCTGGAAGCACAGGTAGAGATGGATGTCGGCATGGAGCAAGATTTGATGTGTTTTATTTAAGTCCAAAGCTTGAGAAAGCTCAGGCCTTCCTGATATGACATGCTGTGAACAGAGTTGCTGTAATCTTTCTGCAATTTTCTTCCTGGAAGATGTTCATTCACCTTAGAACTCGCTGCTTAAACTAATCATATTCTCAAGATTGCTTTCAGATTGGCCCTGTGTGGGGAGTGATATAGCAGGTGTTTCTCAGTGCCATACCCAGTAAAGGCACTACCAATAATTTAAAACATGGACTGTATTCAATTTGGAATCTTCAGGACAGCCATCATTTACAAATAGGCATTAAAATGGTGCAAAAGGTGGCTGTTGAGAGTCAACTGCCCTGAGCTTTTAATTCAGACTGCCACACTGTCTCAAAAGGACAAATATTACATTCTATGCTAAGGAGTGTCAATATCCATTGCTTGAGACCATTCAGAAGAGATTTCCTGACTCAGAACGAATTAACTTACAACCAATGCCATTTTTGGAAGGGAGCTGTGAAGAACCACACGGTCAGGCAGCTTTGTTGATCACCCTTTTTTTTAAAAGAAGCTTTAAGCGCTGTCTGCATAATGCAGAACAACAAGAGCAATGGTAAAGGCAGCAACATCTATGCCTTTAAGACCTGGAGACTGCAACGTCGTAAGGTTTCTAAGCCTATTCCTTTTCAAGTCCACCAGTACAGATAAGCAAGCTCCTGGGAGCAAAAGTGAAAGCAACTAACTTCACAACCTGCTGAAAATCCTTCTCCTCATGGGTATTCTGGAATAATCCTGACACACGACTCCAGCTTTTGAATCCACCTCACTTTGGGAGTTGAAGTGCATTCCTCACTGGGACAGCAATGCGTGTATTTGTTTCAGATGAGTCAATCACTAAGAACTATTCTTTTGTTTATGACTTGTAGAAGTGTGTTATTCTCACTGTATTTTCCTCCAGAAAGGGAGGGAGAATGGATAGGGTTTTCCAGTGGCGAAGGTGGTTCATCATTGGCCGCCGGTGGTATCTTCCAGTCTTGCTGATGTATACAGTATTTTGCGTGGCCTGCCCGTCCCACCACTGGGGAATTTGGGGAAGGGCAGAAGACCCCGCCCTACATGCATGTGTTGAATAAGTGATGTAACATTATATTCTTGCAGTTAAACTGTGAATAAATAAACATCTTAATTTAAACCCATGAACTGATAGCTGCTGGTTATTCAAAATGACCACACTCAGGGGTTAAGAAACCTGCACATTTTCCTTTTTAAAAACACATTGATTATGGACAGCAAAGGAAGGGAAAAAGGGTTTCAGTTCTCTCGTCCTTGGCTGTAACACTCAAGAGGATATTTATTTTGCTGCAATGGTATTATGTAAGATTTATTTTTGGTGGAACGTGATTAGGGAAAAAACTGAGAATGTTGAAGGAATGCTTTTGCAGAAAAAAAAATCGGCTAATGAAAATAGCCAATTAGAGAAAGGAAAAACCTAGAAATTTAGCCAGCGTGAGATGTAACTCGTTAACTTGGGAAAAACAATTAAGATCAGATTTTGAGAAAAATCTATTTTAAATTCAAAATATTTTGAATGAGAGATTCAAATGTATACAAATCAAGTCAGAATTTGATAGCAGCCAAAAGCAAGAGTGGGGATTGTGATGGAAGATTAACCCGTCCCTGTTGCTTCCGATGCAGGCAAACTCTGTGCTGTGTTTTCATTTGCATGATCACAGCATACAGGTTGCACCAACAGTGGCTGCATGACTGAACAGGGGTGTAAAATCATGGGAGGCTAGCAGAGAAACAAGCTAGCTTGCATTATTCAAAAACAGCTTGATACCTTTCAAAGCGGAAGTGGATTTTGCAGGCACAGGTGATGGAAGTCATTCTAGAGGTCTGTTTGACTTGGGAAAGATACATGAATGGGACAACACGGCAGAGAATGGACTCCACATTCTCTGATGCAGTACTGTCCACTTTGGTGCAGGAGGCGGACAGATGAGTCCACAGAGGTTGAGGAGGCCCTGCAGCCAGAATAACCAAGGGGAAATGGGAGCAGATAGCCTTGCACATCAAAGCCAGTGATGTTAATTGAAGACCTGTAGTCACTGTGAAAGAGCATGGTGGAGTCTGGCACCAATATTGCACAGAGATTTGTGCAGTGTCTGAGCTCCTATTGTCCATTATGTAAGTTGTGGCCAACTACACTAGCATTTGTTGTACACTCCACCTTGTTGCTATGCACATGGAGTTTGCTCCCATTTGCACTCAGACTGTTGTCATTGTGGTTGTGTATACCAGGTGCTCAAAGGGACTGTCAGATCGTCACGGCAATCCTTCAGAATACCAGGATTACTTAGGCATTGCCCAGGGGGATTGGCTGTGGCTCTGTGGAGCATGAATCTGCGGTCTTCTCTCAGGTTTCCACCATTTGTCCTCTCACTCCTGCCACTTTGCCAGTGCCCTTGTGGCTGGTTGTCAGCCAGCCCAGACTGCTGCCACCCATGCCAAAATTGCGCACACCAAAACCGGACGTTCTACAGTCAGAGACACTTTCATCTTGCAAGATCACAGCATACAGGTTGCACCAACAGTGGCTGCATGACTGAACAGGGGTGTAAAATCATGGGAGGCGAGCAGAGAAACAAGCTAGCTTGCATTATTCAAAAACAGCTTGAAACCTTTCAAACCTATCTGCAGTCTCAATCACTGAAAATCACCAGCCATGTTGTAACCACTGATGTAGCACTTTGTAGGATCACTAGAACAGACAAAGGCAGACGTACAGACAATAGGGGGGGGGGAGAATTTTCCCATCCCACCTGCCAGGGGAATCGTAGCGGGCGGGGGCGCGGATCATACAGAAGTCCGTTGACCTCGGGCGGGATTTTCCAGTTTTGGGATGAGCACGGCCGGAAAATCCCGCCCTAAGAAAATGAATGAGGTTGACCTTTGTGTGGAATCTTGGATTGTTTGCTCAATAATGTTGCTTTGGAGTATTTGTTTCATGGTGGCTTTTTGGTGTTGTGATCTAGAGGATGCTGTGATAGTCAGCATCAGAAAAAAAGTCAGATGTCGGAGTATTGAATGAGAAATTGGCATTTTCACTGGTACCAAAGTCAGATCAGCCAATCATGGAGATCCTAGTCAAAAAGGGGATATGTTGATTTGCTCCTACTCCTTCTCTGTTGTTGGTTCTGTACCTGGTGGCCCTGGTTATGCGAGGCTGTGTAAAGATGCAGCAGACCATGGTGAATCACAATGCATACTCTGGAAAGTGATGTAAAGTTCCTCCAGGGCATTCCAGCAATCAGAAACATTTCAGTGCTTTGCCTAGGAACATTTTGTGTGGCAGCATTTATTATTTTTCAGTCGCGGGACATGGGCATCGCTGGCTGGCCAGCATTTATTGCCCATCCCTAGTTGACAATAGCTGTCACAGGACGTATGCTGTCTCAGTTTCTGTAGCTTGGCACAGCTCTGAGCCAGCTGACTAGTAGCTAATCCTTGTTCTCCAGCAGCCATCCTCTTGATCCGTCATATGATGGCGGTCCAGTGGTCTGATGCAGAATAAAGATATATCACTGCTGCTAAGATCCTGGGCATTGACCTTCATGATGTGAGCATGGTCACACACCGGTCGCACTGATGATGTTGTTTTACCACATGGACAGAACTACATTGTGAGGAGAAATGCTGGAGCTGCCAAAGGATTATATTGATTTAATTTATTATTGTCACATGTATTGGGATACAGTGAAAAGTGTTGTTTCTTGCACCTTTGCAGACAAAGCATACCTTTCATAGAATATATGGGGAGAAGGAAAGGAGAGGGTGCAGAATATGGTGTTACAGTCATAGTTAGGGTGACGAGAAAGATCAACTTCTTTTCAAAATTTTGATGGCAGCAGGGAAGAAGCTGTTTTTGAGTCGGTTGGTACTTGATCTAAGACTTTTATATCTTTTTCTCAGGGGGGATCAGGCTGTCTCCGCTATTGTTCTGTTACTATTGGTAGCATCAACATCAGGAAAAGGAAATATCAGATGTTTGGGGGCAAATCAACAACTGGCCTGTGGGAGACTTTCAAGTGTAAGTTGATAAGGATTCAGGATCGGCATATTCCTGTAAGGATGAAGGATAAGTATGGCAAGTTTTGGGAACCTTGGATAATGAGAGATATTGTAAACCTAGTCAAAGAGAAAAAGGGAGCATTTGTCAAGGCTAGGAGGCTGGGAACAAACAAAGCAAGTAGAAAGTAGAAACTTAAGCAAGGAGTAAGGAGAGCTAAAAGGGGTCACAAAAAGTCATTGGCTAGCCGGAAGAAGGAAAATCCCAAGGCTTTTTATGCATGTTTAAAGAGCAAGAGGGTAGCCAGGGAGATGGGTGGCCCACTCGAGGACAGGGGAGGGAATCTATGCGTCGAGCCAGAGGAAATGGGTGAGGTATTAAATGACCACTTTGCATCAGTATTCACCAAAGAGAAGGACTTGGTGCATGATGAGTCTGGGAAAGGGTGTGTAAGTAGTTTGAGTCATGTTGAGATCAAAAAGGAGGAGGTATTGGGTTCTTGAGAAACATTAAGGTGGACAAGTCCCCAGGGCCTGATGGGATATACCCCAGAATACAGAGAGAGGCAAGGGAGGAAATTGCTGGGGCCTTGAGAGAAATCTTTGTATCCTCACTGGCTATAGGGGAGGCCCCAGAGGATTGGAGAATAGCCAATGTTGTTCCTTTCTTTAAGAAAGATAGTAAGAATAATCCAGATAATTACACGCCGGTGGGCCTTACGTCAGTGGTAGGGAAATTATTGGAGAGGATTCTTCGAGCCAGGATTTACTCCCACTTGGAAATAAGTAGACGTCTTGGTGAGAGACAATATGGTTTTGTGAAAGGTGGGTCATGTATCACTGACATGGATCGAGTTTTTTGAGGAAGTGACAAAGATGATTGATGAGGGTAGGGCAGTGGATGTTGTCTACATGGACTTCAGTAAGGTCTTTGACAAGGTCTCTCATGGCAGGCTGGTGCAGAAGGTGAAGTCGCATGGGATCAGAGGTGAGCTGGCAAGGTGGATACAGAACTGGCTCAGTCATAGAAGATAGAGAGTAGCAGTGGAAGGGTGCGTTTCTGAATGGAGGGCTGTGACAAGTGGCATTCCTCAGGGATCAGTGCTAGGACCTTTGCTGTTTGTAATATATATATAAATGATTTGGAGGAAAATGTAACTGGTTTGATTAGTAAGTTTGCGGACGACACAAAGTTAGGTGGATTTGCGGATAGCGATGAGGACCATCAGAAGATACAGCAGGATATAGATCGGTTGGAGACTTGGGTGGAGAGGTGGCAGGTGGAGTTTAATCCAGACAAATGTGAGGTAATGCATTTTGGAAGGTCTAATACAGAGAGAAAATATACAGTCAATGGCAGAACCCTTGAGAGTATTGATAGGCAGAGGGATCTGGGTGTACAGGTACACAGGTCACTGAAAGTGGCAAATCAGATGGAGAAGGTAGTCAGGAAGTCATACAGCATGCTTGCCTTCATCGGCCGGGGCACAAGTTTAAAAATTGGCAAGTCATGCTGCAGTTTTATAGAACTTAGTTAGGCCGCACTTGGAATATAGTGTTCAATTCTGGTCGCCACACTACCAGAAGGATGTGGAGGCTTTGGAGAGGATACAGAAAAGATTTACCAGGATGTTGCCTGGTACGGAGGGCATTAGCTATGAGGAGAGGTTGGAGAAACTTGGTTTGTTCTCACTGGAACGACGGAGGTTGAGGGGTGACCTGATAGAAGTCTACAAGATGAGGGGCATGGACAGAATGGATAGTCAGAAGCTTTTTCCCAGGGTGGAAGAGTTAATTAATAGGGGGCATAGGTTTAAGGTACGAGGGGCAAGGTTTAAAGCAGATGTACGAGGCAAATTTTTTACATGGAGGGTGGTGGGTGCCTGGAACTCACTGCCGGGGGAGGTAGTGGAAGCAGATACGATAGTGGCTTTTTAGGGGCGTCTTGACAAATATATGAATAGGATGGGAATGGAGGGATGTGGTCCCCAGAAGGGTAGGGGGTTTTAGTTCAGTCGGGCAGCATGGTTGGTGCAGGCTTGGAGGGCCGAAGGGCCTGTTCCTGTGCTGTAATTTTCTTTATTCTTTGTTCTTTGTATCGTGGGGGCGATTCTCCCAAAAAATTCTAAGTGTCGAATTCAGCGGGAGTTTCGGAATGAATCTCCCACACTCTGTGCACTGCAGAGTGCACATGTGTGAATCACGCTGGAAATCAGTGGGCGGGGCCAACAGCATGGCGGGCCACTGCGCATGCGCCGATATGTCAGCGCTGAGATTGACGCACGCGCAGTAGCCTCGCACTGCCTGCCTCCCGATTGCTGGCCTGCTCGATTGCTGGCCAGCCCCATGACTCCTGCATCACTGCCCCCCCCACCACCACCACGACCCCCTTCCCGCCACGGCCCAATCTCTGAATCCCCGTATGTGTCTGGGCCAGCCTTACTCCCCCCCACCCCCCCCTTCCCCCACAACAGCTGCCCCCAGCCGGCCTCAATCTCCCCCCCCCTCTCATCCCAACCCCCGGAGCACCGATCTCCTGAATCCCCCCCCCCTCCACCCTGCAGATCGACTCCCCCTCCAATCAGGTTGACACCCCAATCCTGCCCTGATACCCAGCCCCGATCACCGGCCTCCCTCCCTCTGTCACTCAGTCTGAATGCAGAGTGGCAGCGGGACCCCCCCCCCACCCCCCACCAAATGCCCTCCCAATTAGGCCCCACCCTCATTCGGTTTACTTCAGTCCCGGGCCTGCAAATCAAATGTAAAATAGATTTAAACGGCGATTAGCATAACCTACGCAGCTCCGCGCCGACTTCTGGTGCAGCAGGCCGGGAGAATCACCCCCCCACATTTTGGGTAAGCACTGAACGATACCATCTGCTGATTATGCTGATGACTCCCTCACATTATTGTTGTAAAGGGAATTCAGAACACCCAGCGAAAGAACTGCTCTTGTTGCTATGTTCAATAACAGTATAAATCATTCAAAAAGGATGTTTTCGTGATTTTGCTACAAATTGCGGCTGCAGCATTCATTTTCCCTTGCTGTTCAGGTTTTCTCACTCCTGCTGAGTGAGATTTCTGCTGGGAGCTTAACTCTTCTCACATTTTGGGAGTGGAATTCAGAAATCCATATCAGATTCAGTTATTTGATATTGGTCAATGCTGTACCCTAATCAAATTAAAATACATATCCGGATTATGTCAATTCCCACTGTGAATTTCATGCGTTATCATAATTACTGTGTTAAGCCTGTCTGCAAAGTTGTGCGCAACAGTACGATTTTGAGTTATTGATGCAAATATCTGACTCACTGCGGTGCTGCTGCTGCACTTGAGAATGCTGCTTTCTCCTTTCGCAATTACACATTAATCTGTGAGAAAGATTAGGCAAACACAGTGTGAATTTTGAAATGAACTTGTTAAATACATTAGTGCAGAATTTGTGGTTAGAAATAATGGCAAAGAATTTAAAGAGTAGATCAGACAGCAACTGACCGTACGTGCAGTTAAATGCGGAAATTAAGAAGTTACTGTCGGAGTTGTCCTGTTCCTCCAGAAGGGTCACTGACAGACTCGGCGTTGATACCCTTGGAATGGTGTGAAGCGGTCTGATTTATTATTGTCACCTGTATTAGTAGTCATGATGTGGAGATGCCGGTGTTGGACTGGGGTAAACACAGTAAGAAGTCGAGCAACACCAGGTTAAAGTTCAACAGGTTTATTTGGTAGCAAAAGCCACTCGCTTTCGGAACAGGCTTTACACCTTTAACACCTTTTACACCTTTAAGACTTGATTAGCTGTAAAGGCTCACATTCCAATCATTATTCATGTAAATTGAGTTTGTGTCTTTGTGCCCTGTTTGTGATCAGAACTCCCACCCACCTGACGAAGGAACAGCTTGTTCCGAAAGCTAGTGGCTTTTTCTACCAAATAAACCTGTTGGACTTTAACCTGGTGTTGTTAGACTTCTTACATGTATTAGTATACAGTGAAAAGTATTGTTTCTTGCGCGCTACACAGACAAAGCATACCGCTCATAGAGAAGGAAAGGAGAGATTTGAGAATGTAGCGTTACAGTCTTAGCTAGGGAGTAGAGAAAGATCAACTTAATGCAGGATAGTTCCATTTAGAAGTCTGATGGCAGCAGGGAAGAAGCTGTTCTTGAGTCAGTTGATACGTGACCTCAGACTTTTGTATCATTTTCCCGAGGGAAGAAGGTGGAAGAGAGAATGGGGTGCGTGGGGTCCTTAATTATTGATGCGCTATCAATTAGGCAAAAGACTACTTGTGTGGCAATACAACTGTAGGCTTTTATTCATTACAGAACCAGGAGCACATCCCAACAAATAACCGACCCGAACTGAACAAGGGGGAGGAAACAGCCACCTTTATACTAGGTGACAAGGGGAGGAGCCGGCAGGGGATGTGTCCAGGGCATGACAAACACACAACGGTGGTCCAGGCAGGACAAAGGCACAACTGAAGTCCACCACAATTATGCTGGCTGCTTTTGCGAGTGGTGGATATCTACTGAACACAGCAGAAAAATGGAGCACTTGTCCATTCAAGTGCAAGTGAATTTTATTTTGAATGGACAAGTGCTCCATCAGGAGATGAAGGAACAGTGCTCTGAAAGCTCATGATGCTTAATAAACCTGTTGGACTTTAACCTGGTGTTGTGAGACTTCTTACTGCCCACCTCAGTTCAACGCCGGCATATCCACATCTTAATTATTACTAAACAACCTTTCTGACATTGAACATTCAGGGTTAGATTATTGGAGATACTGTAATGTTTTCCCTTTTACCTTACCTTTCTACCTCTCTTATTTCTTCCTTCATCCCATTTTTCTTTCACCCTCTTTATTTGCTTTCTGCGCATGATATGACATTGAATTAATAGTTCTAACTTACACTTTCCTGATTCAGACTTGTGCGTCTAAGTAAAGATTCTTTGATCTGAATGATTAAGGAGATCCCACTTGTTCACCCAGACCTCAGATCGCCCGTGGGCAAGTCTAAGTGTAATGAGGAGCAAACACCAATCATTCACAGCTGGCCACAAAATCCAAGTTGTTGTGATCATTGTATTTTTGCTCAGGCTTATTGAACAAAAATAGTAATTTTCCAGCTATAGCAAGAGGGCCATGCTGCTGTATTGACTTGTGCAGGGCTCCACGCTTGCTGTGTTGGTATTCGCTTGTTGCTGGTTATTATTGTTGCAATCCTACCACAATGAAGCACACGCTTCAGTTGTATATGAGAGCAGCTATTACTAACTGGGGAAAGGTTTGGGCATTATTCCTAAGTATATATAAGAACTGGTTTCCACCTGCATGGGGAGGGAGGGAAAGGGAGTCTGTGCCTGTGTTCTCTGGGTTTTGTGAACAAATGGGTGGCATGGGGACAGAGTGGTTGGCACTGCTGCCTCACAGCACCAGGGACATGGGTTCAATTCCGACCACGAGTGGCTGTGCAGAGTTTGCACATTCTCCCCATGTCTGCATGGGCTTCCTCTGGGTGTTCCGGTTTCTTTCCACACTCCAAAGATGCGCAGGTTCGGTGGATTGGCCAATGCTAAATCATCCCTTAGTGTCGGGGGGATTAGCGGGGTAAATACGTAGGGTTACGGGGATAGGGCCTGGTGGGATTGTTGTCAGTGCTGGCTTGGTGGACCGAATGGTTTCCTTCTGCACTGTAGGGATTCTATAATTCTAAACTAATGTCAAGGAAAGGCAGGCTCCTAGTTCTTCCTTTGCTCAGTGAATAAGCAGCGGATTACAGCTTTGGTCAGGGCCCCACAGATAGGTGGCAGTGACAGTGGAGGGTGCGAGTTTGGGGAATTTTTCAGCACTCGATGCTTTCTGGAGAACGTATGGTTTCTTTGATGGGGTGGGTCCAGGACCACCAGCATGCAGGCTGAAGTGTGGGCAGGTGGAGAAGGAACGTGAAAAAGTGGCCCATGGTCCATGTCAGTGACTGGTGAACATGGCAGTAAAGGGGAATGAAGGTGTGCATTCAGCCACAATGGACCATTGAGGACCATCAACATAGATCCCTCTGAGTTCCAGAAGCCAAAAGATGAAGATATTGTTCATGGTTTTCGATAGTAATGTGCTTCTTGGCTGACATCTTTGAGTGGAACTAGCAACACGAATACCAGAATGTGCTTGCTATCAGCAATGTTTTTATAGTGCTTCAAGTAAAGTCTAAAACCCATTTTGCGAATAATGAGAATGGGAGATAAAAGGAGAAAGCTTCAGAATCACAACCTTTCCCTCCTACCTAAAACAAAAGCATTCTTGCTTATCATTGTTTAGCAAACAAGTCTGCAGCACTGTTGATTCGAAACAAGGAGTTGAGCTCTCAATGGTTTTATTTGATTTGGAGGTTCAAACAATGGCCGCCCACCATAAGGAGTTTATTTCTTTAAGCTGAGCTTTTTCATGTGTGCATACTAATTGGTGCCAGCGGAATAAAATTCTGTGTGTGTGAGAAAACAGTTCGACTGTTTGTATTACTTCCGCAAACTATTCAAAGGTGACTTTTGTCTAAAGCTTGTGTCAACGGCTGGAAAAGTAATGGCTAGATTGTGTGTGGTGTTCTCTGGTGATGTATAACCAGCTTAAGAATGCAAATAAGTTCATTCACCATAACCAACTGCCGACAGAAGAGGCATCTGGGATTTTATAACCAGTTGCGGCTAAAAATTGAAAACTCATGGCATTTAAAAATAGTTTCTGGGGATTTAAAAGTTAAAAAAACCTTATTTATTAGTCACAATATTAACACTGCAATGAAGTTACTGTGAAAATCCCCCAGTCACCACACTCTGGCGCCTGTTCGGGTACACTGAGGAAGCATGGCCAATGCACCTAACCAGCACATAGGACCCTGGTCCGACCCCACCTGGAGTACTGTGCCCAGTTCTGGTCGCCTCATTACAGAAAGGATGTGGAAGCCATAGAACGGGTGCAGAGGAGATTTACAAGGATGTTGCCGGGATTAAGTGGCATGCCTTATGAGGATAGGTTGAGAGAGCTAGGTCTGTTCTCCTTGGAAAGATAATGGATGAGAGGTGACCTGATAGAGGTGTATAAGATGTTGAGAGGTAATGATAGAGTGGATTCTCAGAGGCTTTTACCCAGGGCTGAAATGGTTGTCACGAGAGGCCACAGGTTTAGGGTGCTGGGGAGTAGGTAGAGAGGAGATGTTAGGGGTAAATTTTTCACTCAGAGGGTGGTGGGTGCGTGGAATCGGCTGCCGGTGGTGGTGGTGGAAGCGGATTCGATTGAGTCTTTTAAGAGACTTTTGGATAAGTTCATGGAGGTTAGTAAGATAGAGGGTTATAGATGAGCCTAGAAGGTAAGGAAATTGTTCGGCGCAACTTGTGGGCCGAAGGGCCTGTTTGTGCTGTAGCTTTTCTATGTTCTATGTTCTATCTTTGGACTGTGGGAGGAAACCAGAGCACCCGGAGGAAACCCACGCAGACACGGGGAGAATGTGCAAACTCCGCACAGACAATGACCTGAGGCCTGAATCACTGTGCCACCGTGCCAATTTGATTTTAACAACATAACTTTTTTCACACTAAAACAATTATTTCAATGTAATTTATTGTCAATAATTTACAAATGTGGTGCTGCATTTTTATAAATTATTTGTGTTAGTTAAACATTTGATTGGATGCTTGTAGCAAAATCATGCTTTTACCAGAATATAACAAAATGTTAGAACAGTCTCGTTGCAGCTCAAATATACAGCTCTATTAGCATAATTCAAAACTATCGGAGGTAACTGAAACAAAACAGATTTTAAAAATGCAGTCTGATTAAATTTCTTTTACTAGAATCCGCACTGAGTATTAGAGCTGTGCATACAATCAAGTTTCCACTGATGTCACGTTTGATCCCACAGTAGCAAGGTCAATTTTGTTTTGACTTTGTTTTGCTGAGGTAGCCATTGTAACCTGATATGTTGGTGGTGAGTGTTCAAAATGCTGGAAGGATTTGATAGGGTACATGCAAAATAAACTATATTCTCTGGTTGGGGGAATCAACAACAAGTGCACATGTCTTAAAATTGGAGTTGGGCTGTTTTGGACCAACACCAGGAAGCACTTTATCACACATTGGGCTGTGGAAATTTGAAACTCTTCCCTGAAAGGTTGTTGATTCTGTGACAAATTGGAACTTTCAAAACTAAGAGGTTTTTGTTAGGTACGGGTATCAAGGGATATCGAGCAAAGGCAGAAAAATGGGCATATCAGCCGTGATCTTACTGAATTGTACAGCAAACCTGAAGGCTCCATTGGCCGACTCGGGTTCCTATAGTGTTGAATGAGAGGTGCTATAACACAAGCTCTTCTTTCTAAGACTACTATAGGTGCTCACTGACTCTTTGTAAACATTTTCTTCCCCCTGAAGTTTACATCTGCTCCAGTCTATTAATGGTGCTGATTCCCTTGTTATAATACATTTCTATGAGGGCTGACCAACCTCTTCACCTTCTGTACATCCATCTGATTTTGATATTGAATTTTTGCTTGGACATTGACCACAGGAAACATCACAGCCAAGCCTGATCTTTACTCCTCCTGCCCAAATCTGTACATGATGTGGAGATGCCGGTGTTGGACTGGGGTAAGCACAGTACGAAGTCTCACAACACCAGGTTAAAGTCCAACAGGTTTATTTGGCAGCACTAGCTTTCAAAGCCCCTACTTCAGGTGAGTGAGGACTCGTGTTCACAAACAGGGCATATAAAGACACAAACTCAATTTACAAGATAATGGGTGGAATGCGAGTCTTTACAGGTAATCAAGTCTTAAAGGTACAGACAAAGTGAGTGGAGAGAGGGTTAAGCACAGGTTAAAGAGATGTGTATTGTCTTCAGCCAGGACAGTTAGTGAGATTTTGCAAGCCCAGGCAAGTCGTGGGGGTTACAGATAGTGTGACATGAACCCAAGATCCCGGTTGAGGCCATCCTCATGTGTGTGGAACTTGGCTATCATTTTCTGCTCAGCGACTCTGCGTTGTCATGTGTCATGAAGACCCCCTTGGAGAACGGCCTTACCCGAAGATCAGAGGCTGAATGCCTGTGACTGCTGAAGTGTTCCCCGATTGGAAGGGAACACTCCTGCCTGGTGATTGTTGAACGGTGTTCATTCATTCATTGTCGTAGCATCTGCATGGTCTCACCAATGTACCATGCCTCGGGACATCTTTTCCTGCAACGTATCAGGTAGACAACGTTGGCCGAGTTGCAAGAGTATGTACCGTGTACCTGGTGGATGGTGTTCTCATGTGAGATGATGGCATCCGTGTCGATGATCCGGCACGTCTTGCAGAGGTTGCTGTGGCAGGGTTGTGTGATGTCGTGGTCACTGTTCTCCTGAAGGCTGGGTAGTTTGCTGCGGACAATGGTCTGTTTGAGGTTGTGCGGTTGTTTGAAGGCAAGATGTGGGGGTGTGGGGATGGCCTTGGCAAGATGTTCGTCTTCATTGATGACATGTTGAAGGCTCCGGAGAAGATGTCATGGTTTCTCTGCTCCGGGCAAGTACTGGACAATGAAGGGTACTCTGTTCACCGTGTCCCATGTTTGTCTTCTGAGGAGGTCGGTGTGGGTTTTCGCTGTGGCACGTCGGAACTGTCGATCGATGAGTCGAATGCCATATCCTGTTCTTATGAGGGCATCTTTCAGCGTCTGTAGGTGTCTGTTGCGATCCTCCTCATCCAAGCAGATCCTGTGTATACGGAGGGCTTGTCCGTGTGTCGAAGAATGCAACCGATTCTGGAGAGTAGTCCATGGTGAGTCTGATGGTGGGATGGAACTTGTTGATGTCATCATAGAAACATAGAAACATAGAAAAACTACAGCACAAAACAGGCCCTTCAGCCCCACAAGTTGTGCCGAACATATCCCTACCTTTTAGGCCGACCTATAACCCTCCATCCTATTAAGTCCCATGTACTCATCCAGGAGTCTCTTAAAAGACCCTATTGAGTTTGCCTCCACCACCACTGACGGCAGCCGATTCCACTCGCCCACCACCCTCTGTGTGAAAAACTTATCCCTAACATCTCCCCTGTACCTACCCCCCAGCACCTTAAACCTGTGAACTCTCGTAGTTATGTTCGCTACCCCCAAGATGCTCTCCCACTGAGAGATCTGACACCTGTCCAGGTTCATCGGTCAGTATCAGATCAAGTACAGCCTCTCCTCTTGTAGGCTTGTCCACATGCTGTGTCAGAATATCCTCCTGAACACACCTAACAAACTCCTCCCCATCCAATCCCCTTACCATTGGGATATTCCAATCTATGTTTGGGAAATTAAAGTCTCCCATCACAACAACTCTGCTGTTATTGCAACTCTCCAGGATCTGTTTCCCTATCTGCTCCGCCACCTCCCTGTTACTATTGGGCGACCTATAGAAAACTCCCAGCAAAGTGATCGACCCCTTCCCACTCTGAACTTCCACCCACAGAGACTCTGTAGACAATCCCTCCACAGCATACACCTTCTCTACAGCTGTGACACTATCCCTGATCAGCAGTGCCACTCCACCCCCTCTCTTGCCTCCCTCCCTGTCCTTCCTGAAACATCTGAATCACGGCACCTGGAGTATCCAGTCCTGACCCTGAGACATCCAAGTCTCCGTAATGGCCACCACATCACACTTCCAGACATCGATCCACGCTCTGAGCTCATCCCCTTTATTCACTATACTCCAGGCATTAAAGTAAACACATCTCAATCCTTTGGTCTGAGCTCTCCCCTTCTCTATTCCCCGTCCATCCTACAACATATAGTTGTTTCAATGATTGTTCGCCATGAGTCCAAAGGAAGAAAATGTCATCAATGTATCTAGTGTATAGCATCAGTTGAAGGTCCTGTGCAGTGAAGAGGTCTTGTCCTAACCTGTGCATAAAGATGTTGGCATATTGAGGTGCGAATTTGGTCCCCATGGCTGTTCCGTGTGTCTGGATGAAGAACTGGTTGTTGAAGGCGAAGACGTTGTGGTCCAGGATGAAGCGGATGAGTTGTAGAATTGCATCTGGAGATTGGCAGTTGTCGGCGTTGAGTACTGAATACACATCTCTTTAACCTGTGCTTAACCCTCTCTCCACTCACATTGTCTGTACCTTTAAGACTTGATTACCTGTAAGGACTCGCATTCCAACCATTATCTTGTAAATTGAGTTTGTGTCTTTATATGCCCTGTTTGTGAACACGAGTCCCACTCATCTGATGAAGGGGCTTGGGGCTCCAAAAGCTAGTGCTGCCAAATAAACCTGTTGGACTTTAACCTGGTGTTGTGACAAATCTGTACACCCAGCAGGGGCCGATAAGTAGTAACCAGGATTGGGATTCTTTTCCCCACGCACCCCCCGACTCCCATCACCCAAACCTAGGGGTGGGGGTGGTAAATGAGGCTACTTGTAGCAGCTTCACTACTAACCTGATTGAAATGAAATGATTTAACATAAACCAGGGATTAACTTGGAACTGTACTGATGAGCGCTCATTGGTCACCCATTGGTAAAACTTGTGTGGCAGGTTCTGGCTGGGAATGCAACCTTGGGAGTGGCTGACTTGTTCAAGGTTTTAACAGCCAGGTCCTTCCATTTCATTGTTTTAGACAGAATGCTAGCCAGTGTGGAGTTGGTGGGGAGCAGTTGCCTGGCTGTTGATATTGGATGGCAGGATACTATCACGAGGGATCTTTGAGAATGGTCTTCAACTGACATCAAGATTTGTTTCTCCAGGCTCAAAAGGAAACTTTTCCTCTTTCCTTACCTTGCCGTATCTCGGCATGGTATTCAGTTTCCCACATCAGTGTCCTGGAGAGGAGGCCATTGCTGCTTCCTCCACTTCAGCCTCAGGTTAATATTGCAGTCATTAGAGCGCATTCTATGGGCAGGATTTTCCGTGTTCCCTGTTGACTGTTTTGCGGAGGTGGCCCACAGTTAGCCAATAGTGGGATCTTCGGATACTGCTGTTGCCAATAGAGTTTCCCTCAGCAGGGGGGGTGGGGGTGGGGGGGGGGGGGGGGTACCGTTGGCAGGACTGGAAGATCTTTCTGGCGGGAATGACCAGAAAATCCCTCCCTATGGCCTTAATGTTGTAGGGTCCTCCACTGCTGCCAGGAAAAATGAAGAATTTAGCACTCAGCCAAATCTCCAGACATTCCTAATTAATCCTGCTTCATTACACAATACAATATTTAAGATAGCTTTATCCCTAATTGGTTCCACTATGTATTGCATCAAGAAGCTGTCATGAAAATATTCTACAAAGTCACCTTCAAACCATTCTTGCTAATTTGATTATCACAGTCTATATGGAGATTAAAGCCCCCCACAATTATTAAATTCCCTTTCCTGCATGCTGCAATGATTTCTTGCTTAATGCTCTGCCCAGTGGGATATCTGTTGTTAGAAGGCCTATGAATCACTCCCACCACTGTTTTCTGACTCTTGCTAGTCCTAATTTTCACCATTACTGATTCAATTTCATGATCATAGAATCATAGGATCTACAGCAAGGAGACAGGCCCTTCAGCCCAAACTGATCCATGCCAACCAAAATATCCATCTAAGCTAAACCCATTTGCCGGCATTTGGCCCATATCCCTCTAAACCTTTCTTATCCATGTATCTGTCCAAATGCCTTTAATTTGTTATAGAATCATAGAATCTCTGATCTTCAGAAGCTAGATCCTTTCTCACTAACGTCGTTATGTCATCCTTTACCATTAGGGCTACTTCACCTCCTTTGCCATTGTCTGTCTTTCCAAAATATTTTGTACTCTGGAATATTTATTTCCCAACCTTGGTCACCTTGTAACTGTCGCCAAAAATCTCCATCCTTGTTCGCAACTGGGATTCTCCGGTGCCATTGAAAGCAAGTGTACCACATCTACAGGTTCCCCTTCATTCACATTGCTTTTTACTTCCACAAGGAACTCTTAAAAAAATCATGATTTCCCTTTCACAAAACCACATTGACTCTACCTGATCGCATCGAGATTTTCAAAGTGCTCTGCTATAATCTCCTTAATAATAGATTCTAGAATTTTCCCTGGGACAGATGTTAGACTAGCCGGCCTGTAGTTTCATGATTCCTGTCTCCCTCCTTTCTTGAATTACAAGAGTTTCTTGGGTTGTGCGCACTATTTTCCAATCTGGTAGCGCTTTTCCAGAATCTCGAAAAATTAAAATCAATACATCTATCTCCACAGTCTTCTAAGACACTAGGATGAAATCCATCAGGTCCTGGGAATGTGTCACCTATTAATTCTAATAGTTTTCTCAGTAACATTCCCAGGTGTTTGTAATTGTTAAAGTTTGTAGTGGGGAAATTAAAGAAATGGTTACCTGACACACAAAATGGTTGCCTGGCACACAAAATGGTTACCTGGGCAGAGACATTAAACAGGCACTGGCTTTTAGCACAGACAGTCACTTAAAGTTAAAAAATGCAGGAACCGAAATGCTGCAGGAAGCTAGTCAGAGCTTGAGGCGCTTTAAGATAAGGGCAGACCCAGAACAATAAGACTGATAATAAGATCAGCCACAGGTGGGAACATAAATACATAAATGCAACAACATCAGCCACTGAATGTATAGATCGAAACCAGTCATTGATAGAGGAAATGTATCCATTCTATGAACAATGCTATGTTAACTGCCCATGTCTGTACCTGTCTGCTTGTAACGATGTTTTAACTATCGATCACCATGATCTGTCTACTCAACTTATAACGCTGTGTTAAATGGCTAATATCCGTACTACCTATTGTCTAAAAGGTATAAAAATGATCAACTGCCATTGTGTAGTTGAGAAGGTAGCTGCCAAGTACTGCGGAGTACCAGTGCTTTCTCCCCGAAGCTTTGTGTCCGAAATAAAACTGTATTGTTGAAACCTCCAAGTTTGACTCCGGTGGTAAACTTCCCACAACAAGTTTCTCTCTCCCTTGCATAATAAAATGGAAAATCTGCCCCATGTACATTTATAACTATGGATACAGGTTTTTCTAAATAGTTTTATTGGAGTCATTGCCCTGACTCCAAATAGTACGCTTGTAAAAGGTATTGCAAGATGTGAGTAGAAAACCAACTTTATATTATTGACCCAGATATCAAGTCTCAGCACAGACATTTACTGCATTTTAGCAATATCCAATAAATAATACTCTAATGTTTGCACCCAGATGGCTCTGAGGATTATTTGTAATTGTAACCTTTTTGAAATGACAGTTATTAGTCACATACTAAATTTGGTTTCATTGATAATTTTTCTCAGCAGTATAAACAATACTGTACTTTTCACATTTCATGTTAAGTGATTTACACTTGACATGACAAGCATATGGTCTGACAATTTACTTGCAATGAGCTCTGCTCCAGATGCTTCAACACAGTTATGTATGGTTCAGATTGTTAAAGTGCCATTTTCCCTTTCAGCCCTTTCACAGTAATTCCCCAAATAGATATTGTCCTCCGTGATCCTGAAGCTGTATGTTTTTTGTGATTTGCCCTAGCAGAAGGTGGTTGATCTGGGGCTAAATATCACTCTAATGGGAACACTCCTCACACTTGAAATCAAGTAGTCAGCATAGATATTTTCACCTTGGTGCAGAGAATGTCATGACAGAGAAGAATGGATTTTCCAAGCTAAACTTAAGAAGTACAATATGTGTTGCAATATAAAGGGAACATAGGATTATGACTGGACAATAGCAACCAATTATATTTGTCAGTTACGCAGTCTATGAGGGGTGATTTCGAATCTTTAAACAAGGAAGTAAAGATCAGTAGTCATTTTTACGATGCAAAGTTGTGGACATGCCAAAGAAAGGCAGAGCAATTAACCACCTGAAAGGTGTGGTGTTTCCCCTCAATAGCCAATGTTACAGTGATTAGTAGGAGTTAACTTAACATTGTCAACAGCACATCTTATTTCACAATTTCAAAACTGCTACAGTAGGAACAAGCATTTGTATCACCAACAGCAGATGTTAGGGATATGCTTCTGGGTATTTCCAAATTAAATCTATAGGATTAAAGTACATACAAATAGAAAGCTGACAAATCCAAGTCCAAAGATTGGCTTGAGGATCTTCTTCGACACAAGGAAATCGGAAACATCTCTGCACTAACTTGTTACCCTATGTATGGTATCTTTGTCTCTGTGGCAATGTAATCACAATTATCATGGAGTGGATTTGGGCAGGAAAACAAGAAATAGAAATATAATCTCAATGGAATGACACTGATGCATGCAGATGAACAGAGAGATCTAGGGGTACCTTGATTCATTAGCATCCAACACCAGGCCAAGGCATATCAGAATAGAAGGGGAAAAGAGCTGTTTCAAATTGCTCCTTGGGTATCTTCACCATAATTGTCTTAAGCTGGTGTTCCAACCATGGCTCCTGATTGGGAACCTGACTATTTTCAGCTGCTCAAGGCTGACAGTTGAATCACGAGCAGGGAAAGAGAGCAATCTGAAGGGGGACAAACGTTACCTGGCAACACCACAGTTGGGTAGGAGGAGCATTCCTGGTTCCACATTAAAGTAAAGTTAAAGTTTATTTATTAGTCACAAGTAAGGCTTACATTAACACTGCAATGAAGTTACTGTGAAATTCCCCTAGCCGCCACAGTCCGGCGCCTGTTCGGGCCAATGCACCTAACCAGCACGTCTTTCAGATTAATGCAAGATTTTTTAAAATTGCATGCTTTATTCTTCTGTGGCCTCCAAAGGATCCATTATGGATGACTGATTAGCCCGTTGTAGAGCCTACGGAAGAAGCCAGAGTTTGTACAGTGCCAACTTTGACTAGTTTACACAGCCTTATATCAATGTTGAAATGTCTGCTGCCCTATTTCCGGCAGCCATCATTGCAACTTGAGCATGGGATTTCCTAATGTCATATGTCTTTGTTGGGTTCATTTTTCACCTGTAAACATGGGAGCAATCATGTTTCTTAAAATTAAAGCCACAAAAAAATAGATCTGTGTTTTTTATAACTAAGGGTATAAAATACGAGAGGAAAGAGTTTATAATACATTTGTTCAAGCCAATGATCAGGCCTAAAGAGTACTGTATATAGTTTTGATCCCATTATAGAAAGAACATCAAACATTGAGCTTAGATTTCCCAAGGTGAGGTGCAAATGAACACCTTGACATAAAGGCAGCATTTCACCGAGTGAGACATCTAGGAGACCCAGCAAAACTTGAATCAATAGGAATTGGGGAGAAATCTGACTGGTTGGAGTCATGTCAAGCACAAAGGTAGATGGCTGTGATTGTTGGAAGTCAATCATCCCAGGACATCACTGCAGGAATTCCTCAGGGTAGCATCCTTGGCCCAACCATCTTCAGTTGCTTCATCAACCTTCCTTCCATGAAATGGTCAGAAGTGGGAATGCTCATTGATGATTGCACAATGTTCAGTATCATTCACGACTCCTCAGGTACCAAAGCAGCCCATGTCCAAATGCAGCAAGACCTGGACAATATCCAGGCTTGGATTGACAAGTGTCAATTAACATTCATGCCAAACAAGTGTCAGGCAATGACCATCTCCAACAAGGAGAATCTAACTATAGCCCCCTGAAATTTCATGGTATTTCCATTGCTGAATCCCCCAATTATCAACATCCTGGGGGTTACCATCGACCAGAAACTCAGCTGGACTGGCCCCAACAGAAACTAGGAATTCTGCAGTGTTTAACTCACCCCCTGACTCCCCAAAGCCTGCCCACCATCTACAAGGCTGCACTAACCAGCCCTTTAAGGGCCATACATTGGGAAGGTCATGTGACCCGATTGCCCAATGTTGAATGAGTGCAGGGATCTTGGGGCAGAGCGTGGTATGATGATACTCCTCTGTTGATATATTTGATGTTTCTGTAGAATGGTTCAAGATTCAGTGTTTTTTTTACAGGGAGTGAATGTGTTTGGAAAACATGCAGCTCAGACGCTGGACCGAAGGCCAGAATCGAACCTGGGTCCCTAGCTCTGTGAGGCAACAGTGCTAACCACTGTGTCACTGTGCTGCGCCACAATGGTACCAGAAATGAGGGTGCATCCTGCCCCCAAGCAGTAAGATGATGCAGAAGCAGGAAGAATCACGAAATTTCCAAGGTTAAGCAACCTATGAGTAACACAGAATGCTTTCCATGTGGGGGAAGCCACTCCCCAGAAGTATGTAGATTTAGAGGAGCAGAGTACTTCAGGTGTGGAAAAGAAGGTAATTCAAGGCACAAATGTGAAAGCAAGCAGGGGCAGCTCAGTAAAAGCAGAATCAATAATCCAGTCCCGGTGCGTAGTATGGAGGATTGTCGAATGGGGGAACAAAAGGTTATGTCATTCATCAATGTGGAAGCGGTAAAGAAGTCCCCTCATCACAGTAGTGTTGTTAGTAAATGGCTGGCACTGAAGATGGAGGCAGATACAGGGGTGTCAACTGCTGCTATGAATGAGTGGACCTACTGGTATCTTAAAGGAGTTTAACCCCTGAAGCTGATGAACACTGCAGCAAGATTCGCTACGTATACTGAAGAAGTCATAAATACAACCCGTGTGTTATGGACAGCAATCGGCCCAGCTACTGCTGATGGTGTTGTCGGGCCAAGGACTACATTTAATGGGGCACAATTGGCTCCAGAAGATTAAGTTGAACTGGCTGGAGATCTTTAAGATAAAAGAAGGGGGTCTGCAACAACCCCAGAACAATCAAAAAGCTTAACACCATCTGGGATAAAGCAGCTCACTTGATTGGCATCCCTTCCACAAACATTCCCTCCACCCCCGATGAACAGTGGCAGCAGTATGAACCATCCACAAGATGCGCTGCGGTAACTCACTAAGGCACCTTAGACAACACCTTCCAAACCCGAACCGTTCCCACCTCAAAGGATAAGGGCAACAGGCATGTGGGAACACACTACAAACAAGTTCCCCTCCAAGCCATTCACCATCCTGACTTGAAAATACATCATTGTTCCTTCACTGTCGCTGGGTCAAAGTCCTGGAACTCCCTCCCTAACAGCACTGTGGGTTTACCAATATGCCGTATGGACTGCAGCGTTTCAAGAAGGCAGCTCAGCACTATCTTCTCAAGTGCAACTTGGGATGGGCAATAAATGCTGTCCTAGCTAGTGATGCCGACATCCCTTGAATCAATAAAAAATTGGAGAGGGAGGGACTTGAAATACTTGAATAATTTCTGTTGGAGCAGGGAGTCCAAAAACAAATTTTATAGAAGTGAATAAAATTGTGAAGAATTTGGATTGATTTAAGAGGGAAAAACAATTTCCTCTGGTTGCGGAATCAGAGATGAGGGACTTTCAATTTAACATTGAGCCAAATAGAATGAGAGAGGTCAGGAGAAGTGTTCTTCCGGAGAGAATCATTGGAGCACGGGAATACTTTGTCACGGGGAAAAGTTGAAGCAAGAGCTTTTTTTGTCGAGCAAGAAATTAAATAAACATTTGAAACGTAGATACAGAACCGGTGAAGGAGCAGAACTGAGAAACTTGTTGTGGACAGCTGTAGCAGTGAGCCAGCACAGACACACTGAGCTGGATGGCCAGCTCCCATAGCTCTTCAGCTTAGAGAAAAGGCTGAAAATCTTGAACACTGCCAAGAACACAGATGAAATATTTCATCATTGCTGCCACAGTTCAGCTAACACTCTCTCCCACATAACATACATTAGTTTTCGTGTAGGTTTTTTTTGACAGAAACTTACGTAAAAAAAAATGCTTAAAGGGGAGTGCAATCATTTGCAAGGTATTTAGAATGCAAGACCTTCATCCCTTGTAAAAATCTAAATGCTAGAAAGCTTATTTACTGGTGCATTAGCACATCATCAAGAGAACATACATTTCAGACCCGACAGGGGCCCCCGCTGATATCAGCCAGGGATACTTTGTTCATTTCATGGAAATGACATCTATCTTATTTCTGAATATTAGAACAGTACAGCACAGAACAGGCCCTTCGGCCCATGATGTTGTGCCGAGCTTTATCTGAAACCAAGATCAAGCTATCCTACTCCCTATCATCCGGGTGTGCTCCATGTGCCTATCCAATAACCGCTGAAATGTTCCTAAAGTCTCTGACTCCACTATCACTGCAGGCAGTCCATTCCACACCCCAACCACTCTCTGCGTAAAGAACCTACCTCTGATATCCTTCCTATATCTCCCACCATGAACCCTATAGTTATGCCCCCTTGTAATAGCTCCATCCACCCGAGGAAATAGTCTTTGAACGTTCACTCTATCTACCCCCTTCATCATTTTATAAACCTCTATTAAGTCTCCCCTCAGCCTCCTCCGCTCCAGAGAGAACAGCCCTAGCTCCCTCAACCTTTCCTCATAAGACCTACCCTCCAAACCAGGCAGCATCCTGCTAAATCTCCTCTGCACTCTTTCTAGCGCTTCCACATCCTTCTTATAGTGAGGTGACCAGAACTGCACACAATATTCCAAATGTGGTCTCACCAAGGTCCTGTACAGTTGCAGCATAACCCTACGGCTCTTAAACTCCAACCCCCTGTTAATAAAAGCTAACACACTATAGGCCTTCTTCACAGCTCTATCCACTTGAGTGGCAACCTTTAGAGATCTGTGGATATGGACCCCAAGATCTCTCTGTTCCTCTGAATTCCTACTGAATTGATTATTAAGCAATCAATTTTGAAATAATTTGAAAAATCATTTTGGGTTCTTTTGTATAACGATATGGATTCTTTCTTACCCTTTTCCTTTCTGAATGAAACATTTTAAACCTAGTTTTGTGGCTCTGTATACTTTTCTTGAACGTGGAAATGTGATAATGTGGATAAATGTGAGGTTATCCACTTTGGTAGCAATAATAGGAAGACAGATTATTACCTGAATGGGTGTAAATTGGGAGAGGTGGATACTCAACGAGACCTTGGAGTCCTCGACATCAGCCATTGAAAGTAAACACGCAGGTACAGCAGGCAGTAAAGTAGGCAAATGGTATGTTAGCCCTAATAGCGAGAGGATTTGAGTATAGGGAGAGGGATATTTTGCTGCAATTGTGTAGGGCGTTGGTGAGGCCACATCTGGAGTATTATGTGCAGTTTTGGTGTCCTTATCTGAGGAAGGATGTCCTTACTATTGAGGGAGTACAGTGAAGGTTTACCAGGCTGATTCCTGGGATGGCAAGTCTGTCATATGAAGAGAGACCAAGTCAATTAGGATTATATTCACTGGAGTTTAGAAGAGTGAGAGGGGATCTCATTGAAACTTATAAAATTCTAACAGGGTTAGACAGGGTAGATTCAGAAAGAATGTTCCCAGTGAAGGGGGAGTCCAGAACTAGGGATCATAGTTTGAGGATAAGGAGTAAAACTTTTAGAACTGAGGTGAGGAGAAATTTCTTCACCCAGAGTGTGGTGAATGTGTGGAATTCACTACCACAGAATGTAGTTGAGGCCAAAATGTTGTCTGATTTCAAGAATAAATTAGATATAGCTCTTGGGGCTAAAAGGATCAAGCAATATGGAGGGAAGGGGAGATTAGGATACTGAATTCAGTGATCAGCCATGATCAAAATGAATGGCACAGCAGGCTCAAAAGGCCAAATGGCCTACTTCTGCTTCTAGTTTCTATTTAAGATAAACATCAACATCAGAGAATAATAACTTTCCACAACCCACATCTTCAACTATGAGACATTTCGTAAAGGCTAAGGCATTTTCTTGGTAGGGGATTTTCACAGTAACTTTATTGAAGTGTTAATGTAAGCCTACTTGTGACATTAATGAATAAACTGAAAGGATGTCTGTTTCCCCTTTAACAGACAGGTAGAGTCCAGGCACACTGACATTCAGAAGTTCAAACGATTGCTGACTTCAGTGCTGAATAAAATACATTTAGTTGATTTTTATAAGCAGTGTTTGCACCACTGAAGCTCTTCCAATAAATTCTGTGTGCAGATTGCCCTAAGCTACCATATGTGTTTTATAAGGCAAAAGAAAAATGATTGCACTGAACTCTAAAACAAAAAGGCGTGGAAGCAAAGTACATTGCACTTCACTGCCAGCCAGCTGGGCCAAAAATCTGCTTCACCCTCTCCGTGTTAACTACAAATTAAAAGTGCATTTCTTCTGTCTCTGTTTAACTTTCGTAGAACCTGCAAAAATGTACTGTAATAAATGACAAAGATTCTCTTGAAACAACATACTATAGCATGTATCCAATAGCCTGATTGGCTGTAATGTCCTTACAAAGTTAAAAAAAGTGCTCCCTAACTTACAAATATTTCAGGAACTCAATGAAACAATCGTTCTCTAAATTCATTGGAGCCTGTTAGAATCCTTTGCTCGATGAAGTTCTGAACTTTTTCGCAGCTCTGCAAACATTCAAAGTTCTCCTCCAAGCCACTCACCATCCTGACTTGGAAATATATCGTCGTTCCTTCGCAGTTGCTGTGTCAAAATCTTGGAATTGCCTCCCTAACGACATTGTGGGTCAACCCACACAACATGGACTGCAGCGATTCAAGAAGGCAGCTCATCACTACCTTCTCAAGGGCAACTAGGGATGGGTAACAAATGCTGGCCTAGCCAGCGACACCCATGTCCCACAAATGAATTTAAAAAAAATCTCTTCCAATACTAAGTACATTCTAAAAAAATATCAAAACCAAACAAACTAACTATGAAGAGTCATCCAGACTTATGCTCTGATGTGGAGCTGCCGGCATTGGATTGGAATGGGCACAGTGTGGTGAACCATTGTTGGTTACCACCAGGAGTGCTGAGCCATGGTCTGGCCAGTACTATGAGTCTGTAGATATGTTACTGTTGGGGTTAGGGTTGGGCTGTTCTACCTGTTAATATAGTCCTATGGTACACCCCAGTTGGCTCCGCCTCCTGGGAGAGGTATAAAGGTCACTGCTCTGCCTGGTGACCCTTTAGTCTGGGATTGTATATTGTATATCGTAGCTCTGTTATTGTTGGCAATAAAAGCCTTTATTTCCCGGGTACATCCTGCCTCCCGTGTGATTTATCGCGCATCAATTTTATTGCCAACAAGTAAATTCTTTTTTTTGAAAAAAAAACAAAAGAAAACATGGAGCAAATGCTTAAACCCGAACGGCTTACGTTGGATCCACGTGCAGCGGGAGCATTGAACACTTTCGACCACTGGTTGAAGTGTTTCCAAGATTACCTCGACGCCTCCACAGCGGTCACCGACGACGCCGACAGACTCCGGGTCCTCCACGCGAGGGTAAGCAACGCTGTACACTTAGCGATCCGTGAGGCCCCCGACTACAAAGGGGCCCTCGAGCTTCTCAAGAAGCGATACAACAAACCGCCGAATGAGATCCATGCTCGACACCTTCTAGCCACTCGATGGCGGCAGCCCGGCGAAACAACGGAACAGTACACGTGTGAACTTCAGCAGCTAGCCAGAGCCTGCAACTGCAAGTCAGTGTCGGCAGCCCAGTACATGAGCGACTTAGTTCGAGATGTGTTGGTGGCGGGAATCGGCTCGTCGTACATCCGCCTTCGGCTGTTGGAGCAAGGTAAACTCGATCTCACTCAAACCATCGAGTTAGCTGACGCTCTAGAAACAGCCTCCAAAAGTCTGGAGATGTACCCCGACGACCGCGTGGAGACATTGTGGCAGGGGCAGTCGCAGACTCCACTTTATTCAGCGGGACCGAAAAACTGCGCGATTGCATTTCCAGCCTCGGACCTGACGACGGCAGCGGCTCCAGGTGGCCCGCGGTATTACTTCTGTGGGGGGGTGAAACACCCTCGGCAGCGATGTCCAGCTAAAGCAGTGTTGTGCTCCGCCTGCGGCAAGACAGGACATTATTCCAAAGTATGCCGGACTAAACCTCCATCCAAAAACAGCAGTGCGGCGTGTGACTCCCCGGAGCCGGCCTCCTTGTCTTCTGCGTCTTCAAGGTCTTCCACCACGTGTGATTCCAGGACGTTGCCATTCCTAACGACGGAGTCGCAAGACACGTGCGACCTGCAGGGGCCGGAGGTTTTGGCACCATCGTCCACGTGCGACCTATGGGGGCAGCCATTTTGGTCGGCACCGACCGCGAATGACCAGCAGGGGTCGTCATCAACCATCTCAGCTGCCTGCAGTTGCACCCACGAACCAACGGTGGCGTCGATCATCCTGGACCAGGCCCAGCCTCACAGACTCGACAAGTCCATGATGGACATACAGGTAAACAGATGCCAGATTTATTATTTGTTTCACAGCGGGAGCACAGAGAGCTTCATTCACCCTGACACCGTGAAACGGTGTGGTCTCCAGATTCGGACTGTCAAGCAGACAATTTCGATGGCGTCAAGGTCCCGGTCTGTCACCGTGCTAGGGAGCTGCGTGGTCAATCTGACGGTGCAGGGCACGGTTTACGAGAACTTCAGGCTCCTTGTGTTACCGCACCTTTGCGCGCCGATACTCCTAGGACTAGATTTTATGGTCCACCTGAAGAGTGTAACCCTGCAGTATGATGGGTCACTCCCTCCGCTTTCAGTGGGAGATCCGCAGCCTCTAAATTGCCCAACGCGCTCCACATGTAGTCTCTCAACGCTCAGGATTATCACACCCTCCCTATTCCAGAATTTCGTGCCAGGCTGCAAGCCCATCGCAACAAAGAGCAGGCGTTACAGCGCTGAGGATCGGATCTTCATTCAATCTGAAGTTCAGCGGCTCCTCAAGGAAGGGATCATCCAACCTAGCGCTAGTCCTTGGAGAGCGCAAGTCGTGGTGGTTAAGAATGGGAACAAACCCCGGATGGTCATAGACTATAGTCAGACCATTAACAGATACACGCAGCTGGATGTGTATCCCCTCCCGCGCATATCTGACATGGTCAACCAGATTGTGCAGTACCGTGTGTTCTCCACCATTGACTTAAAATCTGCTTACCACCGGCTCCCCATTCGCCCAGAGGACCGACAATACACGGCCTTTGAGGCGGATGGTCGCCTGTACCATTTTTTAAGGGTTCCTTTTGGTGTCACGAATGGGGTCTCGGTCTTCCAGCGTGCTATGGTCCGAATGGTGGACCAGAACGGGCTGCGGGCTACCTTCCCATACCTGGATAACGACACCATCTGCGGCCATGATCAGCAGGACCACGATGCCAACCTTCTTAGATTCTTACGCACTGCATCTCGCCTGAATCTGACCTACAACAGGGAGAAGTGTGTATTTCGCACGCGCCGCCTAGCTATCCTCGGATACGTGGTGGAAAACGGGGTCCTTGGCCCTGATCCAGACCGTATGCGTCCCCTCCTCGAACTCCCCCTGCCCACTAGCATCAAAGCACTGAGAAGATGTTTAGGCTTCTTCTCATACTATGCACAGTGGGTTCCCAATTGTGCGGACAAAGCCCGTCCGCTCATCAAGTCTACCTCCTTTCCCCTAACAACAGAGGCTCGCTTAGCCTTTGCAGGAATAAAAGCCGACATCGCGAAAGCCACGATGCACGCTATCGATGAGTCCATCCCCTTCCAGGTGGAGAGTGATGCATCTGATTTCGCCCTGGCCGCCACACTTAACCAGGCGGGCAGGCCCGTCGCCTTTTTCTCTCACACCCTCCAAGGCCCTGAAATTCGACATTTGGCGGTGGAAAAGGAGGCCCAGGCCATTGTGGAGGCCGTTCGACGTTGGCGCCATTACTTGGTGGGAAAATGGTTCACCCTGCTCACAGACCAGCGGTCCGTGGCGTTCATGTTCAACAACACGTTACGGGGTAAGATCAAGAATGATAAAATTTTGAGGTGGAGAATCGAACTCTCCACCTACAATTATGATATCATGTACCGTCCAGGGAAGCTCAACGAGCCCTCGGACGCCCTGTCGCGTGGAACATGCGCTAGTGTGCAGGAGAATCGATTACAGGCTCTCCACAATGACCTCTGCCATCCGGGGGTCACTCGGCTCTTCCACTTCATAAAGGCCCGGAATCTACCCTACTCGATGGAGGATGTCAGGTCCATAACCAGAAGCTGCTGGGTATGCGCGGAATGCAAACCGCACTTCTACCGACCTGACAGGGCACACCTCATTAAGGCTACTCGTCCTTTCGAAAGACTGAGTGTGGACTTTAAGGGCCCCCTTCCCTCGACAGATCGGAACGTGTACTTCCTCAATGTGGTTGATGAGTACTCACGATTCCCTTTTGTCATTCCCTGTTCTGATATGACCGCTGCCACGGTTATCAAGGCATTACGTGATCTTTTCACCCTGTTCGATTACCCCTGTTATATCCACAGCAATAGAGGCTCGTCGTTCATGAGCGACGACTTGAGGCAATACCTGCTCTCATATGGGATTGCCTCTAGTAGAACCACGAGCTACAACCCAAGGGGTAACGGACAGGTTGAACGAGAGAATGCTGCAGTCTGGAAGGCTGTCTTACTGGCGTTGAGGTCTAAAGGTCTTCCAGTCTCCCGTTGGCAAGAGGTACTCCCTGATGCGCTCCACTCCATACGCTCACTCCTGTGTACGGCAACCAACGCTACTCCTCATGAGAGAATGTTTTCATTCCCTAGGAAGTCTTCCTCTGGGACCTCATTACCGTCTTGGTTGACGTACTCAGGACCTGTCCTCCTGCGGCGGCATGTTAGGACCCGCAAGTCCGACCCTTTGGTTGAACAGGTCCATCTCCTCCACGCCAACCCTCAGTATGCCTACGTGGCATATCCTGACGGGCGAGAGGACACGGTCTCGATTCGAGATCTGGTGCCAGCAGGGGGCTTGGAAACCCCTGTCGCTCCCACACCCCCAGTTAGGGACCCCCCATCCATTATCTCCCCTCCTGACACGGCGCGGGCAGTATCGGGACCACCACTTAACCCTCTTACTCCCGTGTACAGCTTGCCTGAGTCCAGGAGATGGTCGCCACTTCAAGGCGTGCCTGAGTTCAGCGGATTGTCACCACCTCGTGGTCTACTGGCCCGTGAGGAACTCGAGGAGTCGCTGGACACTGCCTTGGAGAGAACGTCACCGCGATTGCCTGAACCGGTGTCATCGCCGGTGTTGAGGAGGTCACAGCGACGGTGCGGTCCCCCGGACCGTTTGAACTTATAGACAGATGAACAATTGTTCTGTGTTTTGTACCCCGCCGGCCTTTGTTTTCAAAGGAGGGGTGAATGTGGTGAACCATTGTTGGTTACCACCAGGAGTGCTGAGCCATGGTCTGGCCAGTACTATGAGTCTGTAGATATGTTACTGTTGGGGTTAGGGTTGGGCTGTTCTACCTGTTAATATAGTCCTATGGTACACCCCAGTTGGCTCCACCTCCTGGGAGAGGTATAAAGGTCACTGCTCTGCCTGGTGACCCTTTAGTCTGGGATTGTATATTGTATATAGTAGCTCTGTTATTGTTGGCAATAAAAGCCTTTATTTCCCGGGTACATCCTGCCTCCCGTGTGATTTATCGCGCATCACACAGTAAGAAGTCTCACAACACCAGGTTAAAGTCCAACAGGTTTATTTGGAATCACGAGTTTTCAGAGGTGAGTGGAGAGGTACCTGATGAAGGAGCAGTGCTCCGAAAGCTCATGATTCCAAACAAACCTGTTGGACTTTAACCTGGTGTTGTGAGACTTCTTACTGTATCCATAGATGTTGTTAGACCTGCTGAGATTTTCCAGCATTTTCTGTTTTGTTTCAGATTCCAGCATCCGCAGTATTTTGCTTTTATCTAAATATTACATTTGCATGATTTGTGCTCTAGCAATTATCAGTAAGGGTTAATTTGATGCATTTTGTCCCAATCAATGACTGTCGGGGAATGAGAGGGGCGGAGAAGAAAGGTGCACGTTGATCCACTTTAGCAAAGTACAATGCAAACCATAGTGAGCTCATTCAATCACTGCGGTGGGCTGGAATAATTTAAGTGGTTGAATTTGGATATGTTGGACCAAAACTGCTTTCCTCCCTTTGACTTTCGTGTGGAATATTGAACATTAGGCACTGTGTAGCACGATTGGATCATATTCCACATGAGCTCCAGCATGCTTTGACAAAAAATAGTAGAACATTAATTTTATTGAGTGATGGTTTGTCAAAAGGAGGGACATATTCCTTCCAAAAGATTTTAGTGGATCCCTCCACCAATTCCTTTGTTACCTCCAATATAATCAGATGCAATGTGTAAACAAGACACACTTCCTTCTTGCTTCAGAATATAGTTATGAAATGAAGCCTCGTGGATAATAGAAGTAGAACACAAGTGAACAGAAGGGCCAAGTACAGCTAGAGCAGTGGTTGACAGCATTGGAAATGCATCAGGTTAAATTTATTAGATTCTGACAGAGTATTTACATTATGATAAAACTGTTATGTGAATAAGGTTTCCGCAATGCTGATTTATTACTCCTGTGGAAGGATGGTTGTCAACTTTTAGAGGAAGATTTTTTTCCTGTCAATTAAATAATAATCAATCCATGTTGGGACAAAGCATAAAATTGAAAAAAAAAATAAAGTGTGACTGGGATAAATGTACGTCTGACAAAGATATTGGCTTAGAAATTTGATTGTCTACTGTCCGTATTTCATGTGAGAAATGAAAGCTGCAGGACCCAATGTGATGCATGGTGTGCATGCATTCATTCATCACAAAAAGTGCCCCACAGCAGGATTTTGGTTATCCTGCCCTCCTTTCTTCTGAGGTGCCTACATGAAACTGAACATGCACTGTGCATGCTGTGGTCAGTTTTCTCAAATGCACAGCAGCCAAAGCATTTATCCTTAAAGGGCTCACTGGAAGTTGCCACAAAAAAGATAAGTAAATTTCTTTTTCACATACTTGAATGCGGAGCCGGAAGGAACTGCTCCTCCTTTCTCGATGTTAAAACTCAGGGCCTCTTCCAACCACTAGTCATTCTCCTCCCAGTTTCCTCCCTGCCTTAGACTCACCTGAAGATCTTGGCCAGCATTCTAACCAGATGCATTTTTAAAATTCATTCTTGGGGCATGGCTGGCCCATCTCTTGCCCTTGTTCAGAGGGCAGTTGAGAGTCAACTGTGGCTCTGAAGTCACATGTAGGCCAGACCAGGTAAGGACAGCAGATTTCTTTCCCTAAAAGGACATTAGTAAACCAGATGGGTTTTTCCAACAATCGACAATGGTTTCACGGTCATCAGTAGATTCTTAATTCCAAATATTTTTTATTGAATTCAAATTCCACCAGCTGCTGTGACGGGATTTGAACCCGGTCCCCAGAACATTAGCTGAGTTTCTGGATTAATAGTCTAGTGATCATATCACTAGGTCATCGCCTCCCACTCCCTTCTGTGAACTGTAAGATACCTCCGGGGTCGTGACCATTACCTGCAGCTCATTGGTATGTATCTTAGTGTTTCCAACAATCAACCTCATAAATTGGTCCCATAATCAACCTCATAAGTTGTGCATGTACTGCGCAGGGATCATGCCCATGATCCAACTTCCAGGCCGTAATGTCATGCAGAAATTATTAAGTGAGTATATATTCCACATCATGTATATACTCAAGTAGTTTTGTGTACAAAATAATGTAGATATCACAATATGAAAAGTCATGAAATGTGTATAACATGTTCAACCATGTAACCAAATTTGTTAGTTCATGTGGAAAGTGAAATGTGAAACTTACAAACTGCAGTGTAAAACAATATGGTGGAAGAATTGCAGTCCATCATTCAGAACAATGTGAAAACTAGACAGCCCTGGAAATAGATTGAAGTGTCTGACCCAAGTCTGACATGTTACAATTAGGAATTCAACACTTGATTGTAAACACCCTTAAGAGGATCACCTTTCCAATGCAAATGTGTATGCGCCCAAAACTGACAATCCTCTAGACACTGGAGCTGACAGGTTTATGGAAGGAAAATGAATTATTAAAGTCAGACAAATGACTCACTGACATTGTCTGCAGTGATTCTAAGTGCTCCTGATAGCTGCAGTATCTAGAATGTGCTTACTGTCCCGTGGTTGTAAAACCTAAAAGAAATCCAAAGGGTATTTTTGTCACAGGCCTTGTTACAATACTTTTGGGATACCTGAATGATTGTGTCCATTTAAAATGTGTACACATGCATGGCAATTGTTGACTCAAATACACCACTGGATTGTGTGCACAGAATGGGCATAGTGCACAGAATCTTGGCTTCTCAAATTGCCTATGCACACTTGTAAATGCATATACATTACATTTGTGCAACATTTCAATTATATGCATTGAGGGAAGGTGAGCTCATTTTGCATGCTTGAATATGTACATGTCCCTAGGCTGTGACAACAAAAATGTAGCCTCGGTGGTATCATAATTTTGAAGGTGGATTAGCCTCTTTGTCCTTAAATTATTAAATCCACATTATTAAACAGAGAATAGAAAGCAAAATAATTTCTAATCACATGCTGATGAAAAACAAGCAGAAGAAATAAACACAGGGATGTGGGGTAAAGGCCCTACAGTTATATTTACAGCATTCATCAGTAGATGGCAATATTGTCTCAGCAATATTAAGAAAAAATCACATGCACATTTGTGCATGAATACACCCAAGTGATCTAAAAAAACCCGTTTGTGTCCTCAAAGAGGTGTTTTTTATCTCCGGACTGAAATTTTTAACACAGCGCTATAGCACGGGAATGACCCATTGTAGAGAGCAATCTACAATGGAATAAAGAATTATTTAATCATTGGATTAAAGCAAAACAACTTTGCGAGAAACACTTTTTAAAAAATCTATTAGAAGCTAGAATAAGCCACCAATATGATCAAGGGCCACCTTCCTGTTATATGTATTCCTGTCTTTGTTAAGCTTTATGTTAAAATCTTGAAAATGAATGTTTAGCTTGTGATCTTTGTATATTTTGGCCTCAGGCTGTGCAGTCTGTGCAACATCATTGCTTGAAACTGTGGTAAAACATTCATCTTTGATTTTGTAGTTACAGGTCTCTGGAAGGGGCCTGTTTCAACAGGATGTTAGGTTTAATATATGTTTTTATCATTAGGGTGTTACCGTTTGGTGGGTAGAGGTGTAGTGGCATTGGATCTTCTAGACGTTTCTTGGTAACTCTAGGTGGTGGAATGCATTCTTGGATTCATGGTTGTTTGTTCCCATGGTTTCCTTAGTTAATTCAGACTACCAGTCTACAGGACAAAATACATTAAAATCAATACACTTCATTCATATTGTCAGTAATAGTTACAGGTATATTATGCTATCGACTTCAAGAACAGGAACACTTCAGATGCTCTCGATTGAAATCAAGGTCGAGCTTGCAAACCTCTTGTCTGATGGATAGTCAGGGATTGTCACTCTCAATATTGTAGTATGAATATAGCAGGAATATGATGTACATCATAGTATGTTGGTGTTATTAGAGGCTAAGGGTTTAGATCGATGGTGATTTGTCAAGAAGAGAATGCCCATATTTATTTTGACAGGGACTTGACTGTGTTTTCATATTTCAAGAATTTTAAAACAGTTCACCTCCATCTAGAATCAAAAGCCTATGCACTCCTTCATTTAAAAAAGGTGGAATATATCAGGCAAATACTTCTCCACAAAGGATATCTACCGAAAGTACCAAATTTCTGAAGCAAAATTGAAATAAAAGTCTAGCAATAAATGTTAGTTTTTGAAGCTCATGTGAAATACATTTTAAAATCCATCAATACACACATCTGTTGCACTGAATTTTGATGTCAGTTATGAGAACTTATTTTGAAATAAGGATTATTTGGTTGAGCTTTTACCCAAACATTAAGGAACCTTGTACAATGGATAAGCACAGAGCCCTCTTGCAACGACAAAGAAAATCGAGGCTTTCAAATTTGTTTTGAATGGGTGTTGCTGGGTGGTGATAAATGGGAGGATAACTCAATAACTTCCTGCGGGTTCAACCATGGAAGTCCTGGAGACAGAGAGAGAGAGTGGGGGGGGGGAGGGGGGGGCAGCTTGAGTGTGTTCAGCTTAGAGGAAGTAGGAAAGGCAGATTGAGACCTAGACTTTCCTTCCGCTTATGGCCCAATTCTCGCAACTTCTGGGAGCGGCACGGTTGGCGGCATGGTGGCACAGTGGTTAACACTGCTGCCTCAGCGCAAGGGACCCCCGAGTTCGATTCCCGGCTTGGGTCACTGTCTGTGTGGAGTTTGCATGTTCTCCCAGTATCTGCGTGGGTTTCCTGCGGGTGCTCCGGTTTCCTCCCACAGTCCAAAGATGTGCGGGTGAGGTGCATTCGCCATGCTAAATTGCCCCTTAGTATCAGGGGGATTAGTAAGGTAAATATATGGGGTTGTGGGGATAGAGCCTGGGTGGGATTGTGGTCGGTGCAGACTCGATGGGCCGAATGGCCTCCTTCTGCACTTAGGAATTCTATGATTCTCTAACTTCTCACTTATGGTAATTTCAACGATCTGTCTCATCATCCTCAATTTTGTGCTATTCTCAGTTTGTAATGTTCTGAAAGCAGTTTGGAGTATAAATAAATGAGCAAACATTTATATTTAGTTATATTAACCTTTTCCAGAGGCAGTAGTGGCCCCATCGATGGGGCCAAAGGGGCAGCCCAGCTGTAACAGGCAGTGAATGTACAGCCACATTTTACAGATTTATGTGGATACTCAATTGATGATTATTTTGAAGACTGAAATGGACAGATGTTTGTGTATGAAAGGAGACAAGGATATGGAAATAGGGCAGGAAAGTGGAGTTGATGTAGAAGTTCAACCATGATTTGATTGAATGGTGGAACTGGCTCAATGGGGTACATGGCCTAGTCCTGATCCTAGATCTTATGTTCCAAGTGACTGAGAAAATCTATGGCATATAGAGTTCAATGTGGGAAAGTGTGAGGTCATTCACTTTTGATCTGAGAAAGACAGATCAGAATATTTTCTTATTTGCGAGAGGCTGGGAGTTATGGGTGAGCAAATTAGTTAGGTGTCAATCCAGTGAACACTTGTGCACAGATACAAAAAGGGTGCAATTTTCCCGTTCCGCCCACCACAGGAATCATAGCAGGTGGGACAGGACCATGTAAAGGTCCGTTGACCTCGGGCGGGATTTTCCGGTCTTGGGGCGAGCGCGGTCGGAAAATCCTGTCCAAAACAATCAAAACGCTAATAGAATACTGACCTTTTACCTTGCTATGATCTTCATAAGACCGATGTTTTAAAAAGAGATTCAAACTTCCAATTGATAGCTGAAAGAATAACACAAGATTTCACAATTTAAAACTCTTACTGTAACACATAGCTAAAGCACTGTGGAATAAACACTGTTTTCCTTTTGTAAGAAATGATACTTTAAACTACGGAATGTTTCCCTGTGATTTTTGTCACAAGCTCTAATTCCCACAGAATTACAGTCATTTGTAGCAAGCAGTTCACAGTTGTTTCCAACTTCTAATGGATTCCCAGATCTCTATTTTGCTAATTAGTAATTACCACCCCTCAGCACTTTCCTTAATTTTCAGAGTGTTCCTTAAATCCAACACGAGCAGTAAAACATACCAATGAATCTTCATTTCCTGACCATCTCAAAATAAATCTCCCAGAGTCCTTAGATTGTTGCAGGATGCATCTCTTCAACCAAAGACCATCTCCCTCTTGCATCCAGCTGTGGTAGTGTACAAAGCCAAACAACCTCTTCTCTCTGCTGACCATAGAGAATTGCTGTCTATTTGCGATATTCATTAGTTCGTAGTGAAGCCTGTAACCTGATCTCAAAATGGCTCCCTCTGCCCTCTTCCCCATGGCAATGTGGAACACATTAACCTAGCATTCAGATAGAGTTATAACCGGGTGAGAAGCAGTGAACAGGTTCCCCTCTATTAAACCCCCTCGCAGCAAACATTTTTTTGAAAATTTATTTTCACCATAAATGCTTTTTCCAATCCAAATATACTTACTTTTTAATAAGGAATCAATCAAACTGAGTTTTGTTGAGTCAAAGAAAGAGTAAATTCATTAGTTAAACATGAGAAAAAGGCGTGAAAACATGTACATACAGATGTCATAAGTAAAAAATGTTAGAGTCCAATTAGAAGTTAAAAGAATACATAATTAAGTCCTTTGATTGGCTACAGGACATAGATTGTTGGATGTTACAGCTATTTGAAGTTAGCTGCTTTCCTTTAAAAACCCGGGCCAGAATTCTCCGGCCGTTCACACCATCAGGATTCTCCTGTCCCGCCGCCAGCGCACCCCCACCCACGGGTTTCCCAATGGGGTAACTTCATTGGTAACCCCCATTAACAGCAGTGGAACCAGATAATCCTGTCACCAGCGAATGGTGCGCTGCCTCTTGCTACCGAGAAACACCTGGCTGGGAGGCCAGAGAATCCCATCCTGGAGTTGAATTGAAGTTCAGGTAACTACACTTTACTGGAGACAAATTTAGCTTCAGTGAGAGAAGGGGGAGAGAGAGGGATTCCTTAATGCTTTCTTCAATAGTTTTTTTCCAGATGATTTTTCATTCTATTCATGTTTTATCAAAACCGGTTCTTAAACCTCCTGTCTGTATATTCCAAGAAAGGAATCAACATGTCTTGCAATCGTTGTTGTTGAACAAGTAATCGCATTTTTGAACTTTCATCTCAGAAACTTTTGACACATTTCAAGATAGTTGAAACCAACAGGTGGTGGGGGTTGTTTCTTCCTCCACAGTTTGAATGTTTGTCGTGTGTATCTGGCTGGTTAGCAGTTCCCATTGTCTTGACAGAATTCCAGTTTATTAAACTCCATCATTGCATTTTTACTGCTTTCCTTTCAAGAGATCCTGTTTGAAATAGACCTTGATACCCCTCAGTTATGCAACTCCATGTTTAAGTTTTAAGTTTATTTATTAGTGTCACAAGTAGGCTTACATTTAGTTGCAATGAAGTTATTGTGAAAATCCCCTAGTCGTCACACTCCAGTGCTATTTGGGTCCACTGAGGGAGAATTTAGCATAGTCAATACACCTAACCAGCACGTCTTTGGGACTTAACATGTAACATGTCAGAGCAGGCCTATAGTGCAATCGAAATAGGAACCTTTTAGGAAAGTGGTCAACTTTCAGTACCGGACATCAGGTGACTGCTGGTAGTCATCTTTGGTCAGTGTATTTTCCTGTTTTTTTTAAAGATCCTCTTTAAACAGTTCAATATGATTTTGGTTAGCTGGTGAAGTTATAGGTAGCTGTCACTCAGTCATAATTTCCCATCATCATGACCGTAGAAAGACTAATTAACTATCCTAGGCCGAAACTCACTTTCACCTTAGAAGTATATGGACAGCTTATAGCACAACTTGACAGTGAGGTTCATATTATATTTCACTTGAACTCAAAAATGTTTATAAATGAATTTATGCATCATGAAACCCAACCAGCAACATCACAAGTGTATCACGTGGACGTTGTAAGGGTGTGCGGGTTAGGTTGATTGGCCATGCAAAATTCCACCTTAAGGTCAGGGTGATTAGCAGGGTAAATACGTAGGCTTACGGGGATAGGGCCTGGGTGGGATTGTTGTCAGTGCAGGCTCAATGAGCCAAATGGCCTTCTTCTGCACTCTAGAGATTCTATGATTCTATGAACAAACCCGGCATAATTTTCCAGCCAAGTTTTACATTTCACACAGTCCAAGACATAACTTGGTGGTTGTAATAGCGGAATTTGTATACTCTTTCCTCATGTCATCTTGGCCAAACTTCCATTCTTTTAAGACATTATTGTTGCAATTATTACTTTTAAGAACCAGAAACCTTTAGGTCCTATTGCAAATTAGCGGATCTGAAGGTAATGAACAGTTGAGATGTCAGTTCTAATTGGTTTGCATTGATCTTGTTGGAAATCAGAAGAAAATACTTCCTGGGATGTAACCTACCCCTGAAGGTGAAGTGAAACCATATTGATTATTCAATAAATAACCACTTTACTGTCCCAATGGCCATTGCAAACAGCTCATCTATATTGAAGCTGTAAAGAGATTTTCTTTTCTGTTGCAGAAATCTGGATGATGAACATTCAACCTTTTCACCTTTCACCCTGTTGGAATTTTCAGCAGAGTACCATTAATAATTAGCATTTAACAGGTGAGTGAATTCTTCGTTGTGGATTTTCAGATCATATTTTGAGATCTATTAGATGTAAACATGTTCAAAAAACGTTAGCAAATCTGAGGAAATTGCCGGAGAGAGCTTTTCAAACTTTGTATTGGGATGGTGTGGTAAGAGACTCTGGGAAAGACGTGCTGGATGGGAGGAGTATCACTGGCCAGACTGGTATCTATTGTACATCCCTAGTTTTCCATTAAAGGTTGGTGGTGGATCTCTGTCTCAAGAAACTGTGGTCCATTGGTAGAACCTCAAAAGTCAACAGCACCTGCTAAGCCTCAGGCTTTCTTTCTCAAACAACTGCATCAATGGCACAGAAGAAACAACACCAGGTTGTCCCAGGGACAAGCTACAGAGAGTGATCCAGCAGTATCTCCTTCCCAGGAGCAACCTGCCATGAAACCAGGGTCCCCTCAGACCTATAGGCTTTTTGTAGAATATGCATCGTCCATCCTTAGCAATACTAGCCCTCAAAATTGCAGCTAGAAGAAGCAGTAGAATAGGAAGTAAAAATATCATAGGCTAGATTTTCCAGCCGCGTGGATCGCAAGACCAGAAATTCCCGTCCAGGGTCAACGGATCTTAAAATGGTCCACCACATTTTCTGTCCTGTCCTCTATTGTACATCTCTAGTTGTCCATGAAAGGTTGGTGGTGGATCTCTGTCTCGATGAATTGTAGTCTATTGGTAGAACCTCTAAGGTCTACAACAGCTGCACAGCCTCAGGTGATTATTATTGGCAAGACTAAGTAGGGATAAAGAGTTCTGATGTATTGTAATATTCTAGGGTGACTACATATTAAAGGATTGTTAAAAACGGGGAAGGGTAAGGAGTTAAGGTAGTAATGATAATGGTAGGCCGCGTGAACATAAAGGAAAAGACTTGGTGATCAATGTTTTTTGACACTCCTTGCAGGCAGGAGATGCCCAATGATTGACAATGATCATGATGCTCTCCTCCACATATTACTTTCTCCAACCATGTCAGGGGCACCTGTCAGAAATGTGAACAGGTGAAATTGTACAGTGCATAGCAGGCTCCAACTGCATGGACTATGTCAGCTGGGGAAAATTGAAAAGGACCTCGTGAATTGCCAAGGTAGTAAAGCCATTTTAAGATCTCAAAGGGTCTCATGCTTAGTTCAAGCTGTACAGCCAGTCTTTGCACATTTTTGCACGTTCCCCTGGCCCAGAAAACTGCTGCACCATTTAACTCTGGATCTTTCAGCTCGAACTTTAAGGTGCTGCTGGAGGTGAAAACCTTGCCTGCCAGATTTTCCATCCTCCCAAACAACAAGCTGCTGAGAAGCAGCACAGATTATTGGTGGCACTTTGCCTATTCTACTTAAAAGACCTGACTATCGAAATCGATTGGGGCTCCCGTCAAAATCATCAACAGTAACCCCCCCACCACTGCCTGATACACACTTCACGCAAAACTGACTGCCTTTGTCAATTTAACAGGAGCACAATGAATAAACAACTTAATATTCAGAGCTTAACTTCTATAAATCAGCAATGTGTTTTTCCCTTAACTTTACCTTCACTTATTACCTGTGAAGCAACTCCGGATCTTGCGCCAGATGTCTTGTAGCTCCTTGAACTGCTGCGAATTCATATTTGCAAGTGTTGGCACATCTAGTGGTGAACTTTCAAGGGCCAACTGGCTCGGTAGGGTCAGCCGGGAGCTTAACCATCTGCAGTATGGACTCCTGTAGCCAACGAACAGCATAGACATTGACAATGCCCATGGCACGTATTCAGAGAGTTCCTTTGCATGAGCCATTTTTTTGCATCTGTTCCCTCATAGGTAAACATTCACTGTTGGAGTTCCAGACACAGAACTTTACACACTGGGAGCTCATATAAGGAACTTGGGTTCCCATGTTTTTCTACCCATTAAGTTATTGTGAGCAAATGAAGGAGATGAAATCAAGCATCACTTCATTCAACGAATTCACACCATGCTGAATCTTGCAAGTGGGGAATTTGATGGGCAAGATGATGCTTCACTTCAACATGCACGAGCCTCATTTAAGTAAGATAATTATTGAAAACAGCCCCCCTGCTGAATGCACATCTTTGTCATGCAAAATGAGTACATTACATTTTCACTGCATGACCTGGTTTAATACATCCTTGAAGCAAGGTTGGTGTAATGGAAATTGGTGAAAAGCTGATTCCATTTTCTCATTAAACAAATGTCCAAGGTTTCCGTTACAGCTATCACAGAAATCTGGAACCTTATTTTCAATCCAGTCAGGGGAAGGCTCGAATCATTGCTGGTCCCCACCTCATGTTTGGTTTGTGATGCTGATATGAGGTTGTCCTTATAGGTAGTTCCCCTAATGGGGCTCCTCTGAGCTGCTGGGATATGGGAACAGAGACCAGAATACAGGCATTATCCTCACAGACAGATAATGACCATGGTCTTCTGGAGAATGCTGGAAATCAAAGGGCCAAAAGCCTCATGGTCCCCACCAGTGGTTAATGGTCAATAAAAGGCACAGTAACATCCCAATGAGTCAAATCCCAGGGGATCTTCCCACAAATCTATGTGAAGTGAAGCTTTGTGATAGCCGATGGGCCCCATTCCCACATGGATAGATCTTTATGCAACCTGATATGCCTACAAACGCAAACTATGTCAAAAACAACAGCTTTAAATACCATGTGACAACACAGTAAAGCAGTTAATTTGATAAAACTCTTTATTAGAATCCCACAGATCCCTGTAGTGCAGAAGGAGGCCACTCATAAGAACATAAGAAATAGGAGCAGGAGTAGGCCATCTAGCCCCTCGAGCCTGCCCCGCCATTCAATAAGATCATGGCTGATCTGACGTGGATCAGTACCACTTACCCGCCTGATCCCCATAACCCTTAATTCCCTTACCGCTCAGGAATCCATCCATCCGCGCTTTAAACATATTCAGCGAGGTAGCCTCCACCACCTCAGTGGGCAGAGAATTCCAGAGATTCACCACCCTCTGGGAGAAGAAGTTCCTCCTCGACTCTGTCTTAAACCGACCCCCCTTTATTTTGAGGCTGTGTCCTCTAGTTTTAACTTCCTTACTAAGTGGAAAGAATCTCTCCGCCTCCACCCTATCCAGCCCCCGCATTATCTTATAAGTCTCCATAAGATCCCCTCTCATCCTTCTAAACTCCAACGAGTACAAACCCAATCTCCTCAGCCTCTCCTCATAATCCAAACCCCTCATCTCCGGTATCAACCTGGTGAACCTTCTCTGCACTCCCTCCAATGCCAATATATCCTTCCTCATATAAGGGGACCAATACTGCACACATAATTCCAGCTGCGGCCTCACCAATGCCCTGTACAGGTGCATCAAGACATCCCTGCTTTTATATTCTATCCCCCTCGCAATATAGGCCAACATCCCATTTGCCTTCTTGATCACCTGTTGTACCTGCAGCCTGGGCTTTTGCGTCTCATGCACAAGGACCCCCAGGTCCCTTTGCACGGTAGCATGTTTTAATTTGTTTCCATTGAGATAGTAATCCCATTTGTTATTATTTCCTCCAAAGTGTATAACCTCGCATTTCTCAACGTTATACTCCATTTGCCATATCCTCGCCCACTCACTCAGCCTGTCCAAATCTCTCTGCAGATCTTCTCCGTCCTCCACACGATTCACTTTTCCACTTATCTTTGTGTCGTCTGCAAACTTCGTTACCCTACACTCCGTCCCCTCCTCCAGATCATCTATATAAATGGTAAACAGTTGCGGCCCGAGTACCGATCCCTGCGGCACGCCACTAGTTACCTTCCTCCAACCAGAAAAACACCCATTTATTCCGACTCTTTGCTTCCTGTCGGATAGCCAGTCCCCAATCCACTTTAACACACTACCCCCAACTCCGTGTGCCCTAATCTTCTTCAGCAGCCTTTTATGGGGCACCTTATCAAACGCCTTTTGGAAATCCAAAAACACCGCATCCACCGGTTCTCCTCCATCAACCGCCCTCGTCACATCTTCATAAAAATCCAACATGTTTGTCAAGCACGACTTTCCCCTCATGAATCCATGCTGCGTCTGATTGATCGAACCATTTCTATCCAGATGCCCTGCTATCTCCTCTTTAATAATGGATTCCAGCATTTTCCCTACTACAGACGTTAAGCTGACCGGCCTATAGTTACCCGCCTTTTGTCTCCTTCCTTTTTTAAACAGCGGTGTAACACTCAGCCCATCAACTCTCCAAAAGAGCACTTCAACCAAGCCCACCTTCCCCATCCTATACCCGTAACCCTGCACATTTACCATGGCTAATTTACATAACCTGCACATCTTTGGACACGAAGGGGCAATTTAGCACGGCCAATCCACCTAACTGGCACATCTTTCGGAGGAAACCGGAGCACCCGGAGGAAACCCACGCAGACACAGAATGTGCAAACTCCACACACAGTCACCAAAGGCCCGAATGGAACCCGCATCCCTGGCGCTGTGAGGTAGCAGTGCTAATCACTGTATCGCAGTGCTGCCAATTTGTTGACACCTTACAATGGCCTGACCTTGTAAAAGAATTTGACTGGAAATGAGAATGTTCTGCGCTCAGGCTGCCTTGAACCACATTAGCAGAGTTTCTGCAGCATTGGGATAAGTAGTCATTCTCAACTTCTTCTTCAACTTTACAAATATTGACTGGAAATGCTACAGTTCGAGTACTTTAGATGGGTCAGTTTTTGTCCAATGTGTGCAGGAGGGTTTCCTGACACAGTATGTAGATAGGCCAACAAGAGGCGAGGCCACATTGGATTTGGTACTGGGTAATGATGATGTGGAGATGCCAGCATTGGACTGGGGTAAACACAGTAAGAAGTTTAACAACACCAGGTTAAAGTCCAACAGGTTTATTTGGTAGCAAAAGCCACACAAGCTTTCGGAGCTGCAAGCCCCTTCTTCAGGTGAGTGGGAATTCTGTTCACAAACAGAGCATATAAAGACACAAACTCAATTTACATGAATAATGGTTGGAATGCGAATACTTACAACTAATCAAGTCTTTAAGAAACAAAACAATGTGAGTGGAGAGAGCATCAAGACAGGCTAAAAAGATGTGTATTGTCTCCAGACAAGACAGCCAGTGAAACTCTGTGGGGGTTACAAATAGTGTGACATGAACCCAATATCCCGGTTGAGGCCGTCCTCGTGTGTGCGGAACTTGGCTATCAGGTTCTGCTCAGCGACTCTGCGCCGTCGTGTGTCGCGAAGGCCGCCTTGGAGAACGCTTACCCGAATATCAGAGGCCGAATGCTCGTGACCGCTGAAGTGCTCCCCAACAGGAAGAGAACAGTCTTGCCTGGTGATTGTCGAGCGGTGTTCATTCATCCGTTGTCGCAGCGTCTGCATAGTTTCCCCAATGTACCATGCCTCGGGACATCCTTTCTTGCAGCATATCAGGTAGACAACGTTGGCCGAGTTGCAAGAGTATGTACCCTGTACCTGGTGGATGGTGTTCTCACGTGAGATGATCGCATCTGTGTCGATGATCCGGCACGTCTTGCAGAGGTTGCTGTGGCAGGGTTGTGTGGTGTCATGGTCACTGTTCTCCTGAAGGCTGGGTAGTTTGCTGCGGACAATGGTCTGTTTGAGGCTGTGCAGTTGTTTGAAGGCAAGAAGTGGGGGTGTGGGGATGGCCTTGGCGAGATGTTCGTCTTCATCAATGACATGTTGAAGGCTCCGGAGGAGATGCCGTAGCTTCTCCGCTCCGGGGAAGTACTGGACAACGAAGGGTACTCTGTCCACTGTGTCCCGTGTTTGTCTTCTGAGGAGGTTGGTGCGGTTTTTCGCTGTGGCGCGTTGATGCGATTAGGTGAGATTTAGGATGCATAGGATGGGGAAGAAAACTGCAGGGGTTGGGCACAATTGAAATGTGGAGCTTGTTCAAGGAACAGCTACTGGGTGTCCTTGATAAGTATGTACCTGTCAGGCAGGGAGGAAGTGGTCGAGCGAGGGAACCGTGGTTCACTAAAGAAGATGAATCTCTTGTGAAGAGGACGAAGGAGACTTATGTAAAGATGAGACGTGAAGGCTCAGTTAGGGTGCTTGAGAGTTACAAGTTAGCCAGGAAGGACCTAAAGAGAGAGCTAAGAAGAGCCAGGAGGGGACATGAGAAGTCTTTGGCAGGTAGGATCGAGGAAAACCCTAAAGCTTTCTATGGGTATGTCAGGAATAAAAGAATGACTAGGGTAAGATTAGGGCCAGTCAAGGACAGTAGTGGGAAGTTGTGCGTGGAGTCCAAAGAGATAGGAGAGGCGCTAAATGAATATTTTTCGTCAGTATTCACACAGGAAAAAGACAATGTTGTCGAGGAGAATACTGAGATACAGGCTATTAGACTAGATGGGATTGAGGTTCATAAGGAGAGGTGTTAGCAACTCTGGAAAGTGTGAAAATAGATAAGTCCCCTGGGCCGGATGGGATTTATCCTAGGATTCTCTGGGAGGTTAGGGAGGAGATTGCAGAGCCTTTAGCTTTGATCTTTATGTCGTCATTGTCTACAGGAATAGTGCCAGAAGACTGGAGGATAGCAAATGTTGTCCCCTTGTTCAAAAAGGGGAGTAGAGACAACCCTGGTAATTATAGACCGGTGAGCCTTACTTCTGTTGTGGGCAAAGTTTTGGAAAGGATTATAAGAGATAGGATTTATAATCATCTAGAAAGGAATAATTTGATTAGGGATAGTCAACACGGTTTTGTGAAGGGTAGGTCACGCCTCACAAACCTTATTGAGTTCTTTGAGAAGGTGACCAAAGAGGTGGATAAGGGTAAAGCAGTTGATGGGGTGTATATGGATTTCAGTAAAGCGTTTGATAAGATTCCCCACAGTAAGCTATTGTAGAAGATACGGAGGCATGGGATTGAGGGTGATTTAGCGGTTTGGATCAGAAATTGGCGAGCTGTAAGAAGACAGAGGGTGGTGGTTGATGGGAAATGTTCATCTTGGAGTTCAGTTACTAGTAGTGTACCGCAAGGATCTGTTTTGGGGCCACTGCTGTTTGTCATTTTTATAAATGACCTGGATGAGGGCATAGAAGGATGGGTTAGTAAATTTGCGGATGACACTAAAGTCAGTGGAGTTGTGGACAGTGCGGAAGGATGTTGCAGATTACAGAGGGACATAGATAAGCTGCAGAGCTGGGCTGAGAGGTGGCAAATGGAGTTTAATGCGGAAAAGTGTGAGGTGATTCACTTTGGAAGGAGTAACAGGAATACAGAGTACTGGGCTGATGGTAAGATACTTGGTAGTGTGGATGAGCAGAGAGATCTCGGTGCCCATGTGCATAGATCCCTGAAAGTTGGCACCCAAGTTGATAGGGTTGTTAAGAAGGCGTACGGTGTGTTAGCTTTTATTGGTAGAGGGATTGAGTTTCGGAGCCATGAGGTCATGTTGCAGCTGTACAAAACTCTGGTGCGGCCGCACTTGAAGTATTGCGTACAGTTCTGGTCACCGCATTATAGGAAGAATGTGGAAGCATTGGAAAGGGTGCAGAGGTGATTTACCAGGATGTTGCCTGGTATGGTGGGAAGGTCTTATGAGGAAATGCTGAGGGACTCGAGGCTGTTTTCGTTAGAGAGAAGAAGGTTAAGAGATGACTTAATAGAGGCATATAAGATGATCAGAGGTTTAGATAGGGTGGACAGTGAGAGCCTTTTTCCTCAGATGGTGATGGCTAGCACGAGGGGACATAGCTTTAAATTGAGGGGTGATAGATATAGGACAGATGTCAGAGGTAGGTTCTTTACTCAGAGAGTAGTAAGGGCGTGGAATGCCCTGCCTGCAACAGTAGTGGACTCGCCAACATTAAGGGCATTTAAATGGTCATTGGATAAACAGATGGATGATATTGGAATAGTGTAGGTTAGATGGGCTTTAGATTCATTTCACAGGTCGGCGCAACATCGAGGGCCGAAGGGCCTAAACGGCACTGTAATGTTCTATGTTCTATGTTCCTCGCTGGAGAGACAGACTGGAGAGACAACACTTTTAAACTTCTCGCATGCTTATCCATACTCACAGGTTTTGCACATTCTTTCACAGAGAGACCTGGATGGCTTTGACAAAACGTCACCTAGACTTGAAACGTCAACTCTTTTCTCTCCTTACAGATGCTGCCAGACCAGTTGAGATTTTCCAGCATTTTTTCTTTTGGTTTCAGATTCCAGCATCCACAGTAATTTGCTTTGAGCTGGATGTCTAATGCTGCTTGATGTGGAGATGCCAGCGTTGGACTGGGGTAAACACAGTAAGAAGTTTAACAACACCAGGTTAAAGCCCAACAGGTTTATTTGGTAGCAAAAGCCACACAAACATTCGGAGCTCCAAGCCCCTTCTTCAGGTGAGTGAAGAAGAGGCTTGGAGCTCCGAAAGCTTGTGTGGCTTTTGCTACCAAATAAACCTGTTGGGCTTTAACCTGGTGTTGTTAAACTTCTTATAATGCTGCTTGCCCAGAGTTCCATGATTTTGTGCTGTTGTGAGTTCTAACTCTGCTTCGATTAATCAGCGCGGCCATGTCACAAACCTAGACTAATCCAGAGTTACCTGTGCGGAATTTCAGCTTAGCACAGGCATCGTTCTACAGGATTTGCTATTCTTCCAACAGGAATAGTTGACGGCTTCAACATAAACTTGAATTTAATGTCATCTGAGTTTGACGCATTGCAATTTCACTGTAGTAAATCTATCCTTAGAAAGTAACCCATTTTTTCAAAAATGTTTGCTCAGCAGAAACATGCCTTGATGTCTCCTGCTATTCCACTGCTGTCTACCAATGTGCACTGGTTGGCTCAGTTCTGTCAATCTGAAGTTTGAAAATTGCCTTCTGGCTCTCTCCAGCCCATGAACAAATTTCTCAAGGACCTTAAGGGGCAGATAATTGGAGGAAAGCAAGTTGCTCGATTCTTCCTTCCTGCCCCTTGCTTTGAGAATAGCAGCGTTTCCGGGAGGCTTCAGGACATTGACTTGGCTGCATTGGAAGTAATACAGTGAATATTCACTAGATTGGGGGTAAGAGGGTTGTTCTGTGATGTGAAGGTGAGTAAATTGGATCTATATTCCCTGGAGTTCAAAAGAATGAAAGACCACCATATTGAAACATACAGGATTCTGAAGGGACTTGACAGAGTAGATACTGACAGATTGTTTCCCCTAACTGGGAAATCTAAAACATAGGGGCCTGTCCCACAGATCATTACTCTCTTGTTCGAATATTCTTTAACTCTGATGTTTACATCTAAAACTGGCTTGGCTACCTCAGAAGTCCAACAGACTGTTGGGAGTCCTTCAAGAAGTTTAATCTCTTTTTGCTCAGACACAAAATTTCAACTAAAGTCTGACTGAAAGAGAGGCTTCCTAAAAGTATAGTTTTCCTAAAGACCCTGCTTGAGACCAGATGTCTCGCTGGGATTTCCAGAAACATGTATTGCAAACTGTTGGAGAGTCAAAACAAGGCTTAACACTTGCTTTTTAACTGTGGAGAACTTTCATTGACAAAGGATTAGTTTTCTCACAAAATAACTGACTAGATCCTCTATGGTAGCATCATCATCATCATCTTGGAGAAACACAGCTCCCACATTCACATCACTGGCATCAATTGCTATCCTGAATCGCTTATTGAAATTTGGAGCAATCCACACACAGGGCCATTTATTAAGGTAGCCTTTGAACTCGGAGGCAGTCTGACATGACTCTAACCAGTCCAGTCATATTTGATGTTCTTCTTCAATAGTTTTGTTGATGGAATGGGTACTGTGCTGAAATTCGGGAAAAATCTCCTGCAAAACCTACACATTCTGAGGAACTGCAGCATCTCTCATTTGTTTTTAGGAAGAGGGAAGTCCAGAAGTGCAGGCTCGATGGGCTGAATGGCCTTCTCTGAGCAACACATGACCTTGTCATGACATGTCCCAAATAAGTGACCTTGGCTTTTCATCAAATTTATCACTAAGTAAGCTTTTTGTTGTCTTTCAAATAATGCACTGAGGTGTTTCACATGGTCTTCCCAAGTGTTGCTGCAGATCAATAAATCACCGATGTAGGCAACACAATTTGATATGTCATAGTAGCGTGATTTTCCTAGCCTCTGAAAAGTAGCTTGTGCATTCTTCAGTCTAAATGGCATCATTTTACGTTGATACAAGCCACCCGGTGATACAAAAGCAAAGATTTATTTGGCTTGATCTGGTAGTGGCACTTGCTAATATCCTTTTAATAAATCAATCTGACTGCTAAATGCTGAGTTTCCAACTCTATCAATGCTATTTTCAATTTGTGGTATAGCATAAGAATCAAATTTTGTTATGGTTTACTGTAAAATGATTAACACAAAACCTTTCAGTTTCATCAAGTTTTGGTACCAGTATGACTGGTGAACTCTAACTGCTATGACTCAGTTCTATTATGTCATTATCCAGCATTAAAGCAAGCTCTTCTCTGACTTAAGGCAATTTCTCAGAGTTTGGTCTGTAAGGGTTTTGTTTACCTGGGTAGAGTACTTTCCACATCAAATTCATGCATAACTAAAGACGGCAATTTCAGTCTATCTTTATAGTGACTCATGTTCTTTTGGCAATTTGACTATGCCACCCCAAGACTCAGCTGGAAGATGGTGTAATATTTTAGCCAACATTTTTAGCGTCTCTGTGTTGGTTAATCTCACCGCTGGCGATTCAATTTTAAACCTTTTGTTCTTTACCTCATCATCTGAGTGGCACAGTGGTTAGCATTTTTACCTCACGACTCCAGGGACCTGAGTTCAATTCTGGCCTTGGATGACTGCCTTGTGGAGTTTGCACATTCTCCCCATGTCTGTGTGGATTTCCTCCGGGTGCCCCAGTTTCCTCCCACAGTCCAAACATGTGCAGGTTAGGTGGATAGGCCATGCTAAATTGCCCCTTGGTGTCCCAAGATGTGTGGGTTAGCTGGATTAGCCATGGTAAATGCGCAGGGTTACAAGGATAGGATGGGGAGAGGGCCTGTTAAGATTCTCTGTCAGAGTTGGTGCAGACTCCATGGGCTGAATGGCCTCTTCTGCTCTGTGGGGATTTTATGATTCTATGATCAGGTATAGTCATATCGCTCTCTTCCTCTTTTACTACCTGAAGCATACACATTGGTTGGTTATCCTGCCTGTCATAATAATACCATAATAATAATTAGGGGCGGCACGGTAGCACAGTGGTTAGCACTGCTGCTTCACAGCACCAGGGACCTGGGTTTGATTCCCGGCTTGGGTCACTGTCTGTGTGGAGTTTGCACATTCTCCTCGTGTCTGCGTGGGTTTCCTCCGGGTGCTCTGGTTTCCTCCCACAGTCTAAAGATGTGCAGGTTAGGTTGATTGGCCATGCTAAAATTGCCCCTTAGTGTCCTGAGATGCATAGGTTAGAGGGATTAGTGGGTAAAATATGTAGGGATATGGGGGTAGGGCGTGGGTGGGATTGTGGTCGGTGCAGACTCGATGGCCGAATGGCCTCTTTCTGTACTGTAGGGTTTCTATGATTTCTATGAATGTTTCAACATAGTTATGTGACACACTCATTGACTTCTCCTTCTATCAGACTGTGGTCGTCTCGTTGGCACAGTGGTTAGCACTGCTGCCTCACAGCGCCAGAGACCTGGGTTCAATTTGTGGCTTGGGTCACAGTGTGGAGTTTGCACAATCTCCCCGTGTCTGTGTGGGTTTCTTCTGGGTGCTCTAGTTTCCTCCCACAGTCCGAAAGACATGCTGATTAGATGCATTGGCCATGCTAAATTCTCCCTCAATGTACCCGAACAGGCGATGGAGTGTGGCGACTCGGGGATTTTCAGTGTAACTTCACTGTAGTGTTAAAGTAAGTTTACTTGTGATACTATTAAATAAACTTAAAGTATTAATAACATAGTTTATCTCATTAAGTTTGTTTTTAACTGAATAAGGGCCACTAAATCTAGCCTTCAGTGGTTCATTCAGCATAAGTACCAGAATTAGTGTCCCATCTTCAGGTTTTAAAGTGCATTCTACAGATGTCTTATCTGCTTGGTTTTTCATTATCTATTGGGAAACCTTAAGGTGATCTGGAGCAACTGCACATGCTTTTGACAGTCTGTCTCAGAACTTGGGCACATGGAGCATAATTTCCTCTTTCTGTTCCATAAATATCTCTCAACCGAAATATCGCATGTTTTCATTTTTTTTACCCGAAACTACTTATATTTACATAGTTCAAATTTCTTTCAAAACTGGAATAACCTGTTTTAAGTACAAAGAACAAAGAACAAAGAAAATTACAGCACAGAAACAAGACCTTTGGCCCTCCAAGCCTGCACCGACCATGCTGCCCGACTGAACTAAAACCCCCGACTCTTCAAAAGTAGTAGAAGTGTTCCTGGAAACAAGTACTTAAATCAAAACTATGATATCAAAGCTTTCTCATTTAGATGTATGTAGTATCAGGGGATGAATCCGGGAGAAAGATCAACTTAATATAAGAAAGGTCCATTGAAAAGTCTAAAGGCAGCAGGAAGAAGCTGTTTTTGAGTCGGTTGGTATGTGACTTCAGACTTTTGTATTTTCTTCCTGGGATATAGAGGGGAGTGATTGCAGCATCAGGGGATAGGCCAGGGGGCGAGGGAGGGCCTGAGCATCTTTTCAGGTTTCCTCCGGGTGCTCCGGTTTCCTCCCACATTCGGAAAGACATGTTGGTTAGGTGCATTGACCTGAACAGGCACCGGACTGTGGTGACTAGGGGGAATTTCACAGTAACTTCATTGCAATGTTAATGTAAGCCTTACTTGTGACTCATAAATAAATAAACTTTAAAAGGTGGAAGAGAATTTATCCGGGGTGTGTGGGGTCCTTGATTATGCTGGCTGCTTTTCTGAGGCAGCGGGAAGTACAGACAGAGTCAAAAGATGGGAGGCTGGTTTTCGTGATAAATTGGGCTTCATTCACAAACCTTTGTACTTTCTTGCGATCTTGGACAGAGCGATGATACAATCACAGCTTAGAGTAGAGGGATCATCGAAGAAAGATTTGTTGAAGATGAGATTCACTATTACTGGTGCTGATGCACTTCCTAAACAGATAACTGAAAGCTTGATTTTGCTACATTCGCAAAACTGGGGCACACAAGATATTTCTACTCATTAAATATTAGCCATGCTTGATGCAAACCATATTCATCAAGACATATGTGATTCAAAATAATAATTTGTTTTTGAAAGGAATCCCTCAGAAACTGTATGTAATAAGGATGATTTGAAGATTCATTGTCAATTAGAATTTCTGGCTTACAGCAAAAGACAGCTTGAAGAATGAATGTTGACAGTAAGCATACAAATTTACTTTCAATTTTATTTTATCATTTTGTCCATATGGCAAAGGGAGTCTCCCAAGAGCAATAATTTATGATCAATAGGCGAGCTTATTCATCTCGTACTAGAAACAGAGCTTGGAGAATGATAAATGACCGAATAAAATTACTGTTCTTTCGCTGCAAAGGACTCACTGGAAGAGATTTTCAGGCCTGCCGTCCAATAGAAATCAGGTTGGAGCACCCAAAATATAGAATGAGTTGCAACTTCATTGATTTGCATCCAGAGTGTCAGTAACCTCCCTTTTACAACAAGCTGCAAAGTGTTGGGGCTGTCATCAGCTCTAGCCTAGTAGAGGCCATCACAAAGAATTTAATGGCCATTGTTACCTTTACCTTTATTAGCAATGCCATCCTTGCCCCAGCTCTGGGGCTGTATAGCTGCCTTCAAGTGGTGGCACATTTCAATGGGCAGCTCCTTGGTGAAATGTTGATGGCACAGACATTGCTCTTCGCTTCCACTGAGATAAGAAAATTGCTTAATTGCTCCCTAAAGGTCCTGGGTGGGTATGGCCACCTGATAGAGCCCTCCTTCTCCTCCTCCCCTCCTCAAACCGCCTGCCCTTTTCCTGTTGTCTCTACTATTCTTATTGTCAAGCTGTAGGCCAGCGGCCTAGAAAATATAGCACTCTAACTGGGAGCAATTGGCCTCAAATAAACCCTCAAAATGAAAATCAAGGCCTTCAATATATGCCATGCCATTTTTTGTAAACTTCATCAACTTTCAATGGCAGTACAAACCTCTGAGCCCTTTTACAAAGTCAGCATTAGAAATCAATTAATAACTAACCTGAAAGTGACTGATGATCCTTTGAAATAACATTGGTGGAGGGCCATGCCTGCTGTTGAATACATGTTCAGGGCATTAACTCGGATGCTGAAGTTGAAAATGGCCCCACAAGAATAAATTCAACAATGAGGCGGCAAGGTGGCAAAGTGGTTAGCACTGCTGCCTCACAGCACCAGGGACTCATGTTCAATTCCGGTCTAGGGTGACCGTCTACGTGGAGTTTGCACGTTTTCCCCATGTCTGCTTGGGTTTCCTCCAGGTACTCCAGTTTCCTATCACAGTCCAAAGATGTGTGGGTTAGGTTGATTGGCCATACTAAATTGACCCTTAGTGTCAGGGGGATTAACAGGTAAATATGTGAAGTTACGGGGATAGGGCCTGGGTGGGATTGTTGTTGGTGCAGGCTCGATGGGCTGAATGGCCTTCTTCTGCACCATAGACATTCCATGATTGCAGTGGCAATGCTAACTTACCACCCAGAATAGAATTCAATATTGTCCACAGCAGAATTACCTGTGCAAGAATGCCATTTCAGATGAAGGGCCCTTCAAATGCTAAATATTGTAGCCTAAATCCTGTGACCAACTTTTAACAAGGAGGTGGCTTCATATGTTTTTACCTGAAGGTCTATCTATCCCTTTTAACCAATAAATATTGGTCATTTTATGTATATATGGGCTCTAATGTAAAGTTAATATTAATGAGGATAGAAATACAAATAAAAAGAATATTGCGAACCAAACTTCATGGTTTGGTTGCATTCATGGTAGTCAAAGTAGGCAATCCTTTTCTCCTAGCTGGTAGACGCATCATGAATAGGACTTACGATGGAAAAGATTTTTGATTAAGAAAGGGTCATCACCATATTCCATAATATGCAGTTGAAATTTATCATTTTAATTGTTGATGGGAATATTGCTATTTTACACTAACTGTAGATTTACTCAAGAATGACATGGAAACCTGAGCAGGACCCAAACGATCAGTTATTGATTCAATTTGTGAATAAATTTGCATTTGACTTATTTTCTTTCAGGTTGTCAATATATCTCAAGTACCAAGGAATATTTAGAAATCTTAAATGACCTAATTTTTTAACTTGTCATATGCAATTTTGTCAATCTTTTTAACCTGATCATTCAGCCACTCTTGCAATCTTGAGGTGTCTATTTGAGTACCTGGCCTGCTAAAATGTCTTAACTTGGTTCTATTAAAATCCTTTCCTACCGACAAAATACGCATCAAAATGAGAATACTCAAATGAAGGGAAAAAGGAAGATTTATTCTGTATTTGTTACATAGTTAGAGACAAAACGCATCAATGTTATGTGACATTCCATTGCCATACTCTACAATGACTATTACTGTATAATGAACCTTCCATCTGCTTTTTTTGTGTACCCCCTTTCCCTTTGCCTAACATTGACTGTCATTCATGCCTCCAGCCAAAGCCCTCACCATCTGTAATTACCTTCCTAAATTCCGACACCTCTCTCTCTCTCCTCAAATCATCTTTTCCGCCAAGTTTTTAGCCATTACTCTTAATATATATCCCACTTTCACTCAGCTTCCATATTTTCTCCTTCTGAGAAACTTTCTGTAAAGCACTTCCATATGCTTCTATTATGTTTATAAGAAAATAATTAATGTTGCTTTTACCCACCATGTCGCATAGTTTGAATGTGAGTAAACGAATATGCAGGTTAGCTACACATTAACTTGACTTTGAAGGAACAGTTTTTCAAATGGCATTTAACTGCTGTAACTTTTTGCAACAATGATAAATAATGTTGTGTTGCAGTACAGGCGTGCTTGCAGAGTTTGGAAACAGTGGTGTTCTAAAAGCTCAGCATGTATTTAGTGTGAAACAATGAAGGGAAACTATTGGAGCCATGTACAACTTGCCCATCCATTTGATGTAGCAGAAAACTGCCTATTTTTATCTTGTCAGATTTCTTGAAGATGTTTCCTCAGCAGATTCCATCTAACCTTGAAGTTGCAGACTGCTTTATACTAGCAGCAAACATCATTATGTTGACATGTCTAAGAGGACAACCTTCCTTTATTGGACCTCTCCTAAACAGACTTCAGAACATGTTTCAAACAATATTGTTGATCTTCGCCATCTTCCCTGAATCAGAAGTTTTGTTCATGCCCCACTTTTAGACTTGAGCACAAAGACCAAGGTTGACTCTCCAGGGCAGTACTGAGGGCCTGCAACAGATGAGCTGTCTTTCAAATAAAATATGGTTCTCTACATTGGCACAGTGATTAGCACCGCTGCCTCACAGCGTTAGGGACTGGGTTTGGTTCCCAGCTTGGGTCACTACACATTCTTCCCGCAACTGCATGGGTTTCCTCTGGGTGCTCCGGTTTCCTCCCACAGTCAAAAGACGTGCTGGTTAAGTGCATTGGCCATGCTAAATTCTCTCTCAGTGTACCCGAACAGGCACTGGAGTGCGGTGACTAGGGGATTTTCACAGTAACTTCATTTGCAGTGTTAATGTAAGCCTACTTGTGACACTAATAAATAAACTTTAAACTTTAAATATGTTATTTCTTACTCCTATTAATTCATCTGCATAATATCGACAAATAGCATGACATGAAAGTACAATTTTATCACAGGGAACCAAAAGCATAAGTGCAGAAACCCACCGAGTCAGTTCCCAGACACATTTGTCTAAATGTTATCCACATCTCATGGCCTTTTAGCTTCAATTCTGCAGACATTCTATGCAGTGCAATTCATTTTAATCATGGTTGCGAGCTTTTGGCACCAAAGCTGATTAAAACAATACTAAAGTGACCCCAAAATGATAGGTCATACCTGATTGACTTTCTTTACCCATAATGATCTTGTGATTGCTCCACTTACCATTTCTGTAACAAAATTCATTGTAAAATTAAAATGAAAACCATCACCTTTTCCAAAAGTCCTAAGGCCCCTGGTAACAATTTCAGTTAGAAAATTGGCACATTAGAATGAAGTTGTATCAATTACAGCAAAGTAACAGGTGTATCTGTTGCTTGTGAGTTCACTAAATGGATTAATAACTGGTAGAATTACAATAGTTCACTCAGTCGCTTTTTACATAACTGTCAGACACAGACAGAAAAAGATCTGGATAATTCCCTGCTGCATACTTGGTAACCATTGTAGTCCTCCAACATTATTGTTGCCAGCAATAATATTATTCAGAAAACACCAGAGTTTCAATCACTGACAGGGTTAGACATGTCCAGAGGTGTTGATGACTGCTTATTTAGTTTGATACCATTTGCGATGCACTAAAAAATGTGAGCAACGTCTTTGGAATTGCAGGAGAGACACCACATCAAATGAAAAGTTAGAAACTGTTTTTTAGCCACATTTTCCTCTGACAATAGAGCACTTTCATGGAGCTTTGGCTTCAAAGCTGTTGTCCAAGATACAAAAATACTCCCCTGAAGGCCATGGAGTTAAGATATCCTCCAGATGGCTTACACAGGTGGAATCCGGCAAACATGCATCATGTGTTCGGATTTAGTATATTTATTTAATGCTCGGCACCAGCTTCAATAAAAACATACTTTCTAATGTTGGAACTAAAATTAAAGCATAAGCAAGATCTCAATTGAAATTGGATACAATTCTTTCCTGTGAACTTCAGAAATGTCAGTGGGGAATATTAGCTTTAACACTGCATAGGGTCATTAAGTTCATTGCCTGTGTAATGTCTGAAAGATCACTAAGAAAGTTTGCCTGATGCAGTCTCAAAGCATTTTGAGTGAGACTCTTGTTGCTACAGACTACCATGAAATTATATATACAATTCCATAACTCACTTGAAAGTCCGTGGTACTTAAAACATGCATGCTGTCAAAATCGCTGTAATCTAACTGTTCAAACTGTGCAAAGCATTCTCATTATGAACATTTTGTTACTTATTTTCAAACGTATTGAAAGGAAATAATTTTCGTGACCATCTTAAGTCATAATTATCCAATGACTTCTGTTGCTGTGCATTGGCATACTAACAGCATTTGCCTCAAGTGTTTGAGAGAAATACTTCTAGTTTGCAATTTGGCTTTGGAATTGTTGAAGGAAAAAGTTCTTGGAACCAGCACAGTGATATGCAAAGAATGTTAATTATACCACAAGAGATCATATCATATTCATAACAAATTGCAGAATCGATTGGAGGTTTTGCAAAACAGAATGGAATACAAATTGATTTAAATCTACTTTCAGGCACAGGACAGGAATCACGCTCTAAGCATGTCCAATCGCCAGAATGGAACGAAAGCCCTTTGGTGGCGGACTTAATGAACTTAAATATGATAGGTAATTGCCAGTGCTACTCAGCTATTTATTGGCAGCTCAAAGAAGGAAACAGAAGCATCTCCCCATGGGCATGGCTGCAGTGCAGGAAAAAAATCAATGACCTCACGAGACTAGTAAACGTAATTCATCTTTCTCATTTTTCTATGCTTTGTATTGCATTGTCTACAGCTCCGCCATTTATAGAAACATAGAAACATAGAAAACTACAGCACAAAACAGGCCCTTCGGCCCCACAAGTTGTGCCGAACATATCCCTATCTTTTAGGCCTACCTATAACCCTCCATCCTATTAAGTCCCATGTACTCATCCAGGAGTCTCTTAAAAGACCCTATTGAGTTTGCCTCCACCACTACTGACGGCAGCCGATTCCACTCGCCCACCACCCTCTGTGTGAAAAACTTCCCCCTAACATTTCCCCTGTACCTACCCCCCAAACCCTTCCTTCTCTGCTCACTGCTGCTCTCCTATGGCAGCCCACATAGTTCAAGGTTGGTTAGAAGAATGAAAGCAAATTACTGCGGATGCTGGAATCTGAAACCAAAAGAGAAAATGCTGGAAAACCTCAACAGGTCTGTCAAAGCTGTGACAAAGGGTCATCTGGACTCGAAACGTCAGCTTTTTTCCCTCCTTACAAATGCTGCCAGACCTGCTGAGATTTTCCAACATTTTCTCTTTTGGTTAGAAGGATGATTATATGGAGATAGGCTAGTGTGCATGAAGGTCGGGGGGAATAAGACAGACTGGAACAAAGCTTCCCTGTTGGAAAGATTACATATAAAGACACGGAGGATCTACCATGCATAAGAAGACTGACCACGTTCCACACAGAGTTTCGAAGTGCATTGGCTTGTCTGTCAGTGAGCTTCTGCACAATGTTGAAGCACATTGTAGATGTCCAACTCCTTGCAATACCAGTACAGAGCATTGATAGGGACTATGAGAGACTCCAAACACACTTGCCGTCTATTCTTAGCACAGCAGTGGGAATATTGAGTCTTAATGCATTGAGTGGTAATGCCTTAATGGGAAGGATACATTTTGCCCTCTCTCAGGAGGACAACCTGTCTGCTCCTGTGCCAGCTATCAATCAGTGCCCTTCTTGGTGCAGGACAAGCAGCTGTATCAGACTGTCCTGGCCAAAGTTGTGCTCCAGCAGTTAGCAGCAGGATTCTTGACTTCAAGAACTCCTTGGGGTCACTCACCATGGCCATCTCAAGTACCCTCAGTGGAAGTTCAGCAGACTTTTACCTTCCAAACTGTAGCTTTGAGAAAACACCAACACTAAAATCGATTAAAAAGCTTACAAAACAGGTACTGTGGGTTTACATTATAGTGGGCATCAGACGTGTCAACATTTGTCAAATTAAGACTAAACTGTTGGAGTAGTGAAGTAAAATGTTCTCTTTTGATCTTAGCTCTCTCCATGATCTTTGTGATTTGGAGCAGCCAAATGTTGTACAGTTTGAAGGCATTGGTACAGTGGGTGTATGGATGGATGGAGATTGATGGAAAGAAGAAAGGTTGATTCTCTACCCTGTCTCTGCTCTTCCATTACTGAAACCCTCATCTCTGCATTTGTTTCCTCTAGACCTGCCCATTCCAACTCACTCCTGGCTGGCCTCCGACATTCTATACTTCATATTGCCTGTGTCCTGAATCCAGTTGACTCCGTCTTTACATCCACTGTACCTGGCATGAATACCGCAGATGGCTTGAAGGAAGCCTTTGTGCAATGTTAGGTGGCAGCAGTCTGGGCTGGCTGGTTGAGAGGCAACAGCAAAGTTGGCAGAGTGGCAGAAGTTGGGAGCATGAATGGGAGCAGATTTGTACACCAGAGAGCCATTAGCACCTCTCTGGAGTGATGTTTCAATAATCCCAGTAATGTGTTGGAGGGTAAAATGCTGGACTGCTGTAAGAACCTGCAAGTCCCTTTGAACACCGAGATCCACAGACATGATGGTAGCAGTCTGAGTCTGCATGGCAGCAAATATGGATTGCATGATTTCCTTCTGAATTTCCACTGCAGAACAGAGATGCTGAGTGGCTTCTGTCTATCCTGCAGCAAAAGTTGAGATGAAAGCCACCAAAGACCCTCTATCATGGCCATGTCCACAAGTTCGGTCATAATGCTGGCCACCACTTCCAGGGTTGAAAGGATGGGATCCAAGTCAGAAGAAAAGCCCTGTGCCATCTTTGTATCATGGAGTCATAGAAACCCTACAGCGCAGAAGGAGGCCATTCGGCCCATCGAGTCTGCACCGACCACAATCCCACCAAGCCCCTATTCCCATAGCCCCGCTTATTTACACTGCTAGTCCCCCTGAAACTAGGGTCAATTTAGCATGGCCAATCAACCTAATCCGCACATCTTTAGACTGTGGGGGGAAACTGGAGCACCCGGAGGAAACCCACGCAGACACCAGGAGAATGTGCAATCTCCACACAGACAGTGACCCAAGCCAGGAATTGAACCCGGGTCTCTGGCGCTGTGAGTGCTGACCACTGTGCCACTGTGCCACCCAGGAGGTTGTCTGGCAGGTTCCAATACTGCATACATCTTGGTATCCATGTTCACCAGTATTCTCCTGAAGGCTGCCCAATTTGAATTCCCCCGTTGCAGAACATGTGTGTGATCTCATCTTATGGTGATACATATCAAAATAAATATCTTTTCACCTTGGTTTGACTGCAGCCCACATATGGCTAGTGACTCAGTATGTGCAGATCCAAACACTGTACTTCAGTTTACAGTTCACAAAGTGCCAGTGTCTCAGCTAGTGGCTCCAAGTGCTTCTTCATCAGCAGCATGGTATTGCCCAGTTATCGCCTCCTGAACCTGCTGATGCTATCATGTGGCAGCAGTTGGATCTGAAAGCAGGAAGTCATAAGGAGAGGGTTGGAGTGAGGGAAATAGGAAGGAGTGGAAAGAAGGAGGCATTAGGAGCTAACATTTCATGCCAGCTTGCAGGTCGAGGCTGAGATGGGAGTTGAGATGGGGCATAAGGCAGGAACATACTGTCATTCTCAATGTCAGATGAGCTCTGTCGCTGCCAGCCCCATGATGTGGAACACTATCCACTCTGTAGGAGATGCAGACAGGCCTGTCCCCTGACAGCTCTTCTCCCCTTTGAGAGAGGAAAAAATGTCAGTGTTTGTTTGCACCGTGTTTTGGTTATATGTCTACCATAACTGAAGTGATGGTGAGTGATGGTGTGTGGATGGCAGCATTGATGGCGTGTAAAAGCTAGGCAGAGTATTTGCATTTTAGGTTTGAGTCCTTCTAAGGCCTGCTGATGAGCAAATGATTGGGTATTTGGTACACCGAGCAGCTTTGAGAGATTGGTGGTCTGGATTTTTAGGTGCCATTTGAGGATGAATTTAATGTTTTCTTTATTCATTCATGGGATGTGGGATTCACTGGCTCGGCCAGCACTTATTGTTCATCCCTAATTGTCCTTGAGAAGGTGGTGGTGCAGAGGCTTCCTGAACCACTGCAGTCCCTGTAGTATAGGTACACCCGCAGTGCCATTAGGGAGTGCGATCCAGGATTTTGACCCAGTGACAATGAAGGAACAGTGATATATTTCCAAGTCAGGGTGGTCTGTGGTTTGGAGGTGAATTCCTATGTGTCCGGTGCCCTTGTTCTTCTATTAGTTGTGGGTTTGGAAGGTGCTGTTTATGGAGCCTTGGTGAGTTCCCACAGTGCATCTTGTAGATGGTACACACTGCTGCCACTGTGTGTCGGTGTTGGAGGGAGTGGATGTGGTGCCAGTCAAGCAGGTTGCTTTGTCCTGGATGATGTTGAGCTTCCTGAGTGCTGTTGTAGCTGCACTCATCCATGCAATGGAGAGTGTTCCATTGCACTCCTGACTTGTGCCTTGTAAATGGTGGCCAGGCTTTAGAGAGTCAGGAGGTGAGTTACTCACTGCAGGATTTCTAGCCTCTGATCTGCTCTTGTAGCCACAGTATTTATCCGACTGGTCCAGTTCAGTTTCTGATCAATGGTAATCCTTAGGTTGCTGATAGTTGGGAATTCCATGATGGTAATGCCATTGAATATCTAGGGGTGATGGTTAGATTCTCTCTTGTTGGAGATAGCCATTGCCTGGCACTTGTGTGGCGTGAATGTCCTTAGGAGGCAATTGAACTTTTTGTGGCACAGCTTTCATGTCATCTGGGCCAGATTGTGGCAGTTGATGTCCTTTATCTCCTGCTTCCATTCTTCATAGGGTGTGCTTTGAGAGCCCCCTACCCCTGCCCCAAGGGAAGATAGGCTCGCCACCTGTATGCTTCCATCACTGAGGCCTGTTGCATCCTTGAACAAGAGAGCCCTCTCTCACTCTCCGTCTTCAATGGTTTTCAATTTATCTTTTCCTTACCATTAACATAAGAACATAAGAACATAAGAAATAGGAGCAGGAGTAGGCCATCTATCCCCTCGAGCCTGCCCCGCTATTCAATAAGATCATGCCTGATCTGAAGTGAATCAGTTCCACTTACCCACCTGCTCCCCGTAACCCTTAATTCCCTTACCGATCAGAAATCTATCTATCCGTGACTTAAACATATTCAACAAGGTAGCCTCCACCACTTCAGTGGGCAGAGAATTCCAAAGATTCACCACCCTCTGAGAGAAGAAGTTCCTCCTCAACTCTGTCCTAAACTGACCCCCCTTTATTTTGAGGCTGTGCCCTCTAGTTCTGGTTTCCTTTCTAAGTGGAAAGAATCTCTCCACTTCTACCCTATCCAGCCTGATGCGCTATCAATAAGGCGAAAGACTACCGGTGTGCCAATACAAGTGTAGGCTTTTATTCACAACAGAATCAGGAGCAGATCCCAACAAATAACCGACCTGGACTGAACAAGGGGGAGGAGACAGCCACCTTTATATTAGGTGCCGAGGGGAGGAACCAAACCGGAAGGGGATGTGTCCAGGTATGACAAACACACACAACGGTGGTCCAAATAGGACTAAGGCACAACTGAGGTCCACCACACAGCCCCATCATTATCTTATATGCCAATATAAGATCACCCCTCTGCCTTCTAAACTCCAACGAGTACAAACCTAATCTGCTCAATCTCTCCTCATAATCTACACCCCTCAACCTGGTGAACCTTCTCTGCACTCCCTCCAAGGCCGATATATCCTTTCGCAAGTAAGGGGACCAAAACTGCACACAGTATTCCAGCTGCGGCCTCACCAATGCCTTGTACAGATGCAGCAAGACTTCTCTGCTTTTATATTCTATCCCCCTCGCGATAAATGCCAACATCCCATTTGCCTTCTTGATCACCTGTTGTACTTGCAGACTGAGTTTTTGCGACTCATGCACAAGGACCCCCAGGTCCCTTTGCACAGTAGCATGTTGTAATTTTTTTCCATTTAAATAATAATCCAATTTGCTATTATTTCTTCCAAAGTGAATAACCTCGCATTTGCCAACGTTATACTCCATCTGCCAGATCCTCGCCCACTCACTCAGCCTATCCAACTCTCTCGGCAGATCTTCTGCTTCCTCCACGCAATTCACTTTCCCACTTATCTTCGTGTCGTCAGCAAACTTTGTTACCCTACACTCAGTCCCCTCCTCCAGATGATCTATGTAAATAGTAAACAGTTGAGGCCCCAGTACCGATCCCTGCGGCACACCACCAGTCACCATCTGCCAACCAGAAAAGCACCCATTTATTCCAACTCTCTGCTTCCTGTTGGATAGCCAATCCCCAATCCACGCCAACACCCTATCCCCAACTCCGTATGCCCCAATCTTCTGCAGCAACCTTTTGCAGAATTGCAGAATTGGCAGACAGCAGCATCTTTCTTCTACTTACTGCAGTTCACCTTTAAGAAGCACAGGTTAGCTGCAACACTTGTTACCTATTGAATCTGCTTAACTTTCAACCAGCCAGCAGCCCAGGTCACACTTGATGAATGCTATGATCAGGCAACTTGAGGAGGCAGCATGAAGTTTGTGTGCTCCCAGCCCCAACAGGACCAGGCATGGGCAGCTCATGAATCCTAGGGCAGCACAGTGGCACAGTGGTTAACACTGCTGCCTCACAGCGCCAGGGACCCGGGTTCAATTTCCGGCTTGGGTCACTGCCTGTGTGGAGTTTGCATGTTCTCCCCGTGTCTGTGTGGGTTTCCTCCGGGTGCTCCTGTTTCTTCCCAGTCCAAAGATGTGCTGGTTAGGTTGATTGGCCATGCTAAATTGACCCTAGTGTCAGGGGAATTAGCAGGGTAAATATGTGGGGTTACAGGAATAGGGCCTGGGTGGGATTGTGGTTGGTGCAGACTCAGTGGGCCAAATGGCCTCCTTTTCTATGATTCTACTCTGGAAAATGTGGGGGAATGAATTTTTCACTTGAGGACTCTTGCATATATAAATGAGGGATACTCTAGAAATTGGCATCCCGAGGTTTAGATCAGGCATTGGGCCTGATGCCCTGGATGTGACCTTGGGATCCATCAGCTCCAAAATGATGAGTACAGTATTCATAACTGTTTAAAATATGTATATGGTTCTGAGAGCGACAGGAGTGCTTCTCCTGGTTTTGCAGCCCAATTGCTGCCACCTGTGTTGTGCCATCCTCCCTAACACCCTGCTGCTGGTGAGGCAGCTAACGTGAAATTCATTCCTGCAGGAGAGCGAGATCCGTTCTTTCAGATTATTTAGGTGAGCCCCTGTTTCAGGCCAGCCTCAGACCTCCAGGTTTGGATACGCATTTCAGCCATCTCTCGCTGTTTCTATACCTAATGCAGGCACAAACAAATTCCCTCTTTCTTGTGATATTTGGTGGGATGTTTATTGTCAGGGGAATTATGCAGCGCCTGAAGATATAAATTCGATTCCAAAACTTTAGAAAAGAAAATACATGTAAGGAAAATAATTCTTGTTGAGTCATAGGTCTTTCTTAGTTCCTGAGATCATTCTTGGGCAATAAACATATGATGTAAATGCCTCTGTTTCTTTCAATTAGGCCATTACGATCGATTGCTTCCCTGATAGCTACCTTGATTTATTTTATTTGTTCATGTGATGCGAGTGTCACAGACCAGGCCAGCATGTATTGCCCTTCTCTAATTGACCTTGAGAAGGTGCTGGTGAGCCACCTCCTTGAATCACTAGTACCACTCAGTGATAATTAATCCAATCTTTCAGAGTGTACACCTTATATATTTTTCAGTACAGATCTGTTCTTCCCTTTGGAACATGGTGATTTACGTTGCTTTTGTTTTGTCTATCCTCTGACAGTGAGCACTCTTGAGTAAGCCTTTATAATGTTACTGACTTTCATAGGAATGGAATGACAAATTTGTAATGTGGAACTTCCTTGCTGAAACACGTTTATTCCCATATTAAAGAACATAGGAATCTGAGATGTATCACCATACCTATTTCCTTAAAAAGAAGTACATTTTAGAACTGTTTTAATTGTTGGGTCTGTTGCGATTGTTTCTGGACAGGCTAAACTGGATCCATCAGATACATATTACTCTACAAATTTAAATTAAAGTCTGACCCATTGGCACTGGAATAGGTTTGTGTTTATTTTATATAAATACACAGGACTAAAAATTCACTCAGGTCCATATCTGGAACAGAGCGACGAAACACGATCTGTGTCTGCCTTTTCTCATTTAGGTAGGCAGCTCACAAACTTCATGCTGCCTCCTCATTACCATGATTTCTGTATGCAGCCCAGCATGCCATGTGCTGCTGGCTGACTGGCTGCATGCACAACAGTGTGTGACACCAATGTGCATTTCACCTCATCTCCAACTCTTAAAGGCAGTCTGACCCTCTTAAAGGAAGGCTGACTATCACTGCCGCAAGTGTAGAGAATGGAAATGGGGCACTGAGGGAGGGAGAGGACTCCGCGGTTCATAGATGAGGTGTCGGAGGCCACAGTCAGGGAGCTGAGCAGGATAGGCATCATGTTTCCACACACACACAGTCAATCAGCCTTCGAGGACCATCCTTGAAAAGAGGTTGGGAGCAGGTGGCCCAGGTGGTCAACTCCTGCAGATGGACATCGAGGACATGGCAGCAAGACTGCAAGTAGCCTGATGACCACATGTGAATGGTCAAGGTCAGTGAATACATCCACATCTGACATCTCCTGCGCACTATACCATTATCCATGGCTGCTGCTCCGGCCAGCCACAGTATCTTCAGCAGGAGGAGACTGAACTGCCCCAGACTTCTGTAAGTGAAAGCCTGCCCCATGACTTGACACCCACAATTCCCAGCTCAGGTACCGGCAGTGTCCAAGCTTTACAGGCTCAAATGGAGTCAGGATCTGCACGTGGTGAGTTACTGACCCGAAGTGGGCTGCATCCAGATCAAGAGGCAGGAATAGCTTATCTGTTAGATCCCCAAAGGGTGAGGTTACAGTTACGTTCTGTTGCTGGGGTCTCTGCTGAGGATTCCAATAGGGTGACAGGGAGGATGCTAATGAATATGCATATCGAGTGTTTAATTCATTGGCAGGCCCGCCTAACAGCCTGTTATCACTGTCAAAGGAACATGGGTAAATTTGGTTCCAATGTGGCACAGGATATCTTGCAGAGTCTGGAGCCCAATCTTTCCACTGTGGTGGCCAATTCCATTGCTGAACTAGCGGACCTGTCAGTGATGCAATGTCTGTTTGCAGTGGTCTCTGCTTCCATTAAAGTACAGGCAGAAGTCATCACTGTGTCAGTACTACATGGAAGCTCAGATGGCCATAAAATTCATGGCTTATCTGCTGCTATTGTAGTTGTGGATCTGAGTATTCAAAGGCTCCCACAGCAGTCCAACATTCTGCCTTTTAACAGATTACTTGGATTGTTGAGGCACTACCCCAGAGGAATGCCAGTGGCTCTGTGGGCACGAGCTTACTGTTCTCTCTCAGTATGATGTGTTCCCACCACTTCCATCCTGTCAATATCCTTAGTGTTTTCTCTCAGCCAGCAAGCCCAGACTGCTGCTCTCCATGCATGATGGGCAGTCTGAAACAGGTCTCTCAGCGCCATAGCAGTCCTAAGGCCACTTTCAGTCTTTTCTGTCAAAAGTTGGCAGTTCGAGTCCAGCCGAGCTTCAGTGAGTGGGCTGGCACTGTGTAGAATCATTTGATCATGCAGTCAAAGACATCCACAAGACAAGCACTCTGGGTTTAGTCCAGAGATCTGAAGTACTGTTTCAGCATGCTGATGGTCTGCTCCATGATGTTTCTGTGGCCCCATGTTTCTCATTATACTCACATTATTCTTGGGTAATCGGTTGGTTAATTTATGGAGGGCAGGGTTATAAGTGAGATAGATATAGGAGATCACCTTTGTCTTTGGGAACAGAGCCTCTGGTTTTATATGGTGGGATGAAGATGGCGGGAGCATCAGATTGGCTCAGAAAGAAAGCAGCATGGCTGTTATGAGGATAGCAGCCATTCACTAGTATCTCTATTGTACATGGTCACATATCAACTGCACATTTATAGGATGGCAGCACTTGTGGTTCCTATATCTCTACCCATTGAGGTCAGAAACCTACAGAGACATGAGCATCCTTTTGCTGGCTCCCTGTCTCATTGGAAACCCTGCTATCCTGGAAATGCCACGTGCCTTCTCATACTGTTTCCCCCTGCTGAAGAAGAAAATGATTCAGTTAGCTCTCCTGATGTGAGTGGTCTCCATTACCACCCAGATGCATTGATGGATGATGTACTGGATTATACTGAAAATATTGACAACTTCTGCCCGGAAAGATTTGGACGCAACAAAGTCTAGTGCCTCTGTGACTTTGATGGCCACTGGCAGTGCCACCCTCCCCCTGGTGTGTGGCTACAGATCAGGTTGAAAGAGGTGACATTTTTGTGGCCACCTTCTTGTAGAACTAAGTCACTTCAGACATTCCTCCTTGCTGAAGTGGAGGTAGGAGAAGTGCTCTTGAAAGATCCGTGGTAAGTAGGGCCTTCTGTGGAAAGACCTCCTCCTTTTCCCTCTTTGCAGAGCTTCCCTTCTCTGCAGCCTTTGTTCATTCGCTGGTCATGGAAGATCCAGAGGTACTGCAACCACAAACTTTCAAGGCTTCCATTGTGCTGAGCAGTGGTGCTATGGAGCACCATAGGTTGTTGCCAGCCCCAGCCGCCCTCAGTATTGCCACCAATACCTCGAAGGGAACAGAATTATTTACCCTGCAATATTAGTTTCAACTCAATTTATAGAATGAGGAGGAAAAACGGGTGCTGGGTCAACACAGTAATGTAACCTGCCTTGCCATTGTTGGCAAAGCAATCCCTTTTTAAATACATTTCTGTTTCTTGGGAAACTATTCTCACCGGCTTATCTGTTCAGTTGAAAGGAAATAGTGATGTACAAATTTAGAAATGGATTTGCTTAATGTCTGGCACTGAAGTCTACAGCTTGTGAGACTGCAGTAAGGTAACACATGTCTGTGACATAGCACACAATCCTTTCATTGTGCTGTGCGCACCATGAAGGTCAGAGTAAGACATTGAGCAATAAGTGGAGGGGATGAAATGGACCAACGAGAAAGTATTACAGCTCAATTAGCATGTGATTTGTCATACAGCAAATATTTAAGAAAATACACAATGTTCGTCATATTAATTGACTATTTCATTAGTTATCGAATCAGCTGTTAAAATTACTTTATCTAAATGTGCATTATTATTTCTAACAACCCAACACCACTTTTGACACTCCCTCAGGTAATAAAGATTGGTCAAAGAATATTTGCCAGTGCGATTTAAGTCATTGATATTGCAATGTACTCTTCACACTCTCATTTGTAATTGCGTATAGCGTCTGATGTGCTGATTGTGGGAAGAGATCTTGTGAGATCTTGATAGGATGATTAATGGAACAGTATGAGACAATTTAAAACATGTTAGCTTTCCTCTTGGATTCTTATCAAAATGTTGGAATGAATTTGCATCCATACAAGATTTTTTTTTCTATGTTCTGGCATCTTTGTGTTAATCATTGCAAAGTGTAGAGCTCGCATTAACAATAACAATCATACAATCCTCTTTTATACATTGACATTCTTCTTACAAGATTTGCATTTTTTTATCTTGGGGAACATAAACATTGACAGTAATTACAGATGACCCAGTGACCAACCACTATATTATTGCTCCAATACAACATGTACGAAGGGGAGACAACATAATAAATCAATAATTAAACATCATATAATAAGCACAAAAAAACTGAGTGTGACTTTTCAGTAAGTAATCTCTTCCTGTAACATAATACTCATAAACTGTGTGTCTAAAATTACACTCCTTTTAAAACCTGATGTGAATGAACCAAGGTCAAACTTGAAGGCTGCCTGCCAAATGACACATCAAACTCCTAACAACTATGGACTGCACAAGTCAAAAAAGTTGAGGTGATGCATATTGGTAAAATATACATTCCGTAGAAGTTACCGTGGGTGAACCCAGACTAAGCAGTCATAAAAATACCAGTAACTACAAAAATATCAAATAAAGAACTTAGGATGAATTTCTTTACACAGAGAGTGGTCAGAATGTGGAACTCACAGCCACATGGTGTGGCTTAAGTAGGTGTCATTGATGCATTTACAGGAAGGCTTATGTATAGAGTGTGGGAAGTGGTAATTAGGATGGAAAAAGGCTCATATTGAGTAGAAACACCAATATAAGAGCACGTGGGTTGAACTGTTTGTTTGCTGCACATTCTATATAATTTGTTGTGTATAATTACCATTGTCACATTAACCGACGTGTGACTACGAGATGCTTCAAACCACTTAGCAAGGATTGGTGTTTAACAAAATCTGTTTTAGTTGCGTCAGCAGCACCGAAAAATCTGAAGCGCCCATGCTGGAACACCAATAAAAATTCCAGAGCGTTCACATAGCTTGATTGTTTTATCAGCTCTGTGCAGCAGCTGATGATTAACTTGCGTTTGAACCTCTGCATTCAGAGAATACAATTCTCAGAACACAATGCTGCCGGAGAAGATTACACGGGCTGAAGAAACACAATACGAACGACCACAATAATATGTTTTTGGCCACATGGCATTGCAGAATATTAAAGCTGCTGGAATTTCCTATAGATCCCAACTCTTGTGTCACCTTTGCCATATGTTTCTTGCGCTACAATTTAGATGCGATTAAGATGTCAATGAGTTCAATATATTGAACGAAAGCAAGCTTAATACTGTTATAAAACTTCCTTAATGGAGAGATTAGCCTAGAATTTGATGCTTTAGGCCCATTTTACAAATGTAAAACAGGTGCCTTTGCATTAAGAACATTAAAAAATAGGATTAGTCTGTTCCACTGTTACATAAGATCATGACTGACCCCTACATCAGCGACACCTTCCTGCAGTATCCGCATATTCTTTGATTCCTTTTTTACCCAAAAACATGTCAATGTCTGACTTGAATATCCTACTCAATCTGATGGGTGACACTTGCGCACTTACCCCGGAAGTATGGTGGCTGCCACATTGGTGAAGAATTTGCAAATGCAGAAAGGGGTTCTCACTCCAGTTTCAGGACCCTTTCTCGAAATGACGCTACTCTGACTGATGCTAAGTTTATGTTCAGCTTAACCAGTGGTATTTAAGAGTCTATTTCAGCTCAAAAATTTATGAACATGCGTGAGAATCGCTCATTAAAGAGTTTCTGCTTGTAAGCTCTGACAATTGCTGACAAAGACTGCTAGTCTTTGCTCTTCCTCTGCAGTCTGATCTCCTGGATTAGTTTCCTGATCCTCAATATTTTCCTGCCACTGTGGCTTCAACTTTTTTATTTCTTATCCTTATTATTCTTTGTTATTCCACAGCTTGTGAGCATTGTTGGAAAGGCCAGAATTTATTGCCCATCCCTAATTGCCCATAAGAAAGTGGTGGTGAGCCGTCTTCTTGAACCGCTGCAGTCCATGTGGTATAGGTACACACACAGCACTGTTAGGGAGGGAGATCCAGGCTTTTAACCCAGCGACAGTGAAGGAACGTCAGTATAATTCCAAGTCAGGGTGTGTGGCTTGGAGGGGATCTTCCAGGCGGTGATGTTCCCATGCACCTGCTGACCTTGTACTACTAGGTGGCAGAGGTCATATGTTTGGAAGGTGCTGTTGAAGGCATCTTGGTGAATTGCTGCAGTGCCTTGTATATGATGCATACTGCTGCCACTGTGCCCCAGATGGAGGGCTGTATGTTTAAGATGGTAGATAGGTCCCAAACAAGCAGGCTGCTTGTTCTGGATGGTGTTGACTTTCTTGAATGCTGGAGCTGCACTCATCCATGCAAGTGGAGAGTATTCTTTGTGCATTGTAGATGGTGGACAGGCATTGGAGAGTCAGGAGATGAGTGCAGAATTCCCAGTCTCTGATCTGCTCTGATAGCCACAGTACTTATATGGCTGGTCCAGTTCAATTTCTGGTCAATGGTAACTCCTAGGACATTGATGCTGGGGGGATTCAATGATGGTATTGCCATTGAATGTCATGGGGAGGTGGTTAGATTTTCTCTTGTTGGAGTTGCTCATTGCCTGGCACTTGTGTGGTGTGAATATTACTTACCACTTGCCAACCTAAGCATGAATGTTGTCCAGCCTTTCTGTATATGGACACGCTTCAGTATCTTTCTGAGGAGTGACAAATGGACCTGGACACTGAGTAAACATCCACAAACATTCCCACTTCTGACCTTATGATGGAGGGAAGGTCATCGATGAAGCGACTGAAGATGGTTGGACACTAGGACACTATCTTGAAGAATGCCAGCAGTGATATCCCAGGACTGAGATGGTTGGCCTCCAAGAACCCCAATCTCTTTCCAAGGTATAAGATGTGCTGCATCAACATAAAATGACAAACATTGACATTCACTCTGGATTAAATTAAAGCTACTTCCAGAACAGTTAAGGCACAAACCTTTTGCTTGAGGAGCCTAATGGCCTATTTACTGACAGCCCTGAGCAACTTCCATTGTATTCATCCTGCATGTCCATATCCAGGTTCCGAACAGGAGTCATGAGCAGGAAATGCAGGAGGGAGCACTTCTGCTCAAGTAGTCAGCTTTGTACCTGATGGCTTTGTTTGAAATGAAAGGGAAAGACACAGGATGAAGGTATCATGACCATAGCTGGAATGCCTTGCACAGATCTGTTCAATTTGTTGTCTATGATTGCATTATTCACATAGAGAAAGACAAACATTTATGGAATGTAATCCCTCCTCGTTTTGTTGAGGGCTTTGTCTTGTATAAAAGTATACAGGGGAAATTGGGTGAAGTTGATGATGTAGCCATAGCCCTCTCCCTCCCTGCTGAAATGCACCAACTCTCAGAAAGCTCACACTCTCTCCCCTTGAATCACAATCACTGTTGGGAAAGTGATGAATCTCTGGCACTGGCCACAACGCAGCTTTGACCTCCTTCACTGGAGTCTGCAAGATATTATCAATGGCAACTGCTGATATTGGAAAGGGATGTTGGAAAGAGCTCAATGCAGAAAAGTCCAGGAGCACAGTGACCTCAGCAGTCATGGACAGTGCTACTGATGTCCTGGTGCTGGGTTGCAATTCTTGGTTAAGCAGCTGGCAAAGCTCAGTCATTGCCTTCCTGGAGACCTGGAGCCACCTGGCACACTGGGCTAAATTTCATGTGTCCTGCGGGCATGTGATTCCCAAGGGGGTTGGTGGGGGTGCGGGGGGCAGGTAAAATAAGGTGGGCACTTATCCCACGACCTTCCTGCCCAACCCAGAGCTCTGTCCCAAAATACGAGGGTGGGCAGTCCCCATATTTAAATGAATAATCAAGGCTCAGTAAGCCTTGTTATCAAGCCACTTCAGGCTGCTAATAAGCAACCCACACCATTAAACATTTGCTGTGTGCAGCCAAATAGGAGCGGGAAGCCTGATTTTTAAAAACTCAGATGTTTAAAGAGTGAAGGAAGGGGTGGTTGATGTTTGGAGGCTTCCCTTTGCCAATTGCAGGGGGTCCAACCTCCATCCCCTCCCCTCCCCCACCCTTAGGTCGAACACCCACTTTCCTCCTACCTATCCTCTCTCTGGAGCTCATCGTATCCCCTCCCCTGCCCCTTTCCCTAATCTACCCAGACTCTCCTCCTCCAGTATCCCAGAATTACTTGCTCCAGGGATCCAGGGGTCTTGACCTACTCCTTCCCTTGTAGCCCTGGCAGCTGCCATTGACGCTTTCCTAGCTTTGCAGTTCCAGAGGGCAGGACTTCCACCCCAAGAGGCAGAAGTCTTACTCGACCCTCATTAGCACTTCACCATCGCATGCTGGATTGGCATGGTGTACGTGGGCTCCACTCCAAATTTATTTCTGGGGTTGTGTGCCATCCGCCCTCTGTGTTATTTGGCCCACTGTTTCTATGTGAAGGTGAGGCTGGAAATCCTGTGCCCATGCACCCTCATTGTATAAGACTCCTCCATTTTGCCTCACTTCACCCTCTTTGGCAGTCGGCGCAACCTTTTGCTGTTGGTGCTCATATCACTGCATCAGTGGCAGACTAAACAGGGTTTCCATCTACCAATAGTGCTAATGCAGGCAACTGCTTGAAAATGTGCAAGACTACTCACATATCACTGCAAAATTCAGCTCAGTGAATAGTCAAAATACTCTCCATCAGGTCCAGCAGATAAGGGAGGTGAATATCACTTTTAATGGTGTTTCCATGGCATTCTTCCCAAGTCTTAATGTTAAGAGCCAGAGAATCTTTTACCAAAGAGTTTCTGCTTCCGAGTGCTGACAGTTGGCATCACTGCTAGTCTTTGCTCTTCCTATGTAGTCTCAGCTCCTGAACAATCTTCCTGATCCTCAACATTTTCCTGCTAATGTGACTTCAACTCTTTTTCTCATTGATGGGATTGTGGGAGTGGCACAGTGGTTAGCACTGCTGCCTCACAGCACCAGGGACCCAGGTTCGGTGCCCGGCTTGGGTCACCGTCTGTGCGGAGTCTGAACCTTCCCCTCATGTCTGAGTGGGTTTCCTCCAGGTGCTCCGGTTTCATCCCACAGTCCGAAAGACATGCTGGTTAGGTGCATTGGCCATGCCAAATTCTCCCTTGGTGTACCCGAACCGGTGTTGGAGTGTGGCAACTAGGGGATTTTCACAGTAACTTCATTGCAGTGTTAATGTAAGCCTACTTGTGACATTAATAAGTAAAAAATATTCCTAATTGCCCTTGAGAAGGGGTTGGTGAACCATCTTCTTGAAATGCTGTCGCCCATGTGGTGTAGGTACACCCACAGTGGCATTAGGAAGGAAATTTCAGGTGTTTGAGCCAGTAACAGTGATGCAACAGAAATATAGGCCGCGATTCTCCCATCTCGACCCGCAACTTTTTTGGCGGGTCACAGTGGGAGATGCGCGTTGCCAGCCGTGTACCGGGATTTGCCCATGCGGCGGGAATGCATGCCCATCTCCCAGAGCTGGCGAACAGTCGCCAGTCAGATCACACTGGAAACCGGCGGGAAGGCAGGCAAGTCATTTGAATCTGTTTTAAATGTATTTTAAATATGTTTAACAGTTCATTATTGGGAGCTTTCAGGTCCTGATTGAATCTCCCACCCCATCAGGAGTACTTCATTCCGGCAAGGCTTACACTAACTCCCCACGTTCGGGGAACTAGTGGGAGATCCCGCTGGAATGAAGGATGGGACAATTGGGGCCCCCCAGGGGGTCGGGCTGTGGGGGGGGGGGGGGGTGGTGCCCCCCCCCGTGAATGGGAACCCTGGCAGTGCCAGCCTGTGCCCCCGGCACTGCCCAAGGGGCAAAGTTCCCCATGCCCAGTGGCACCTTGGCACTGCCCATCGGCATTGGGCAGTGCCAAGGGGGCAGGGCCTATTGTGGGCAGGGCCCACGGGTGATCGGTAGGGCTGGGGTGTCCCACTGCCACTCTGCAGACAGGATTAGTCTGGGCTTGAGGGAGGGCAGCGATTGGGGCAGGCTGGGGGGGCGGGGTGGTCTGCTGGGGGGCCTGCCTCTGGGGGGTGGTCTGACCCCAGGGGTGTCTGCCAGGGTGAGGTGGGTGGGGGGATCGCCACTGCCGGGGGCAGGGTGGGCTGTACATCAGAGTGCTCCGGGACGGACTGGTCTGGGAATTGTTGTGGGAGCTGCGATTGGGCCATGTGTGGGGGGCTGGAGGGGCAGCACTGAAGGGGCCCCAGGCTGGCCAACGATCAGGCTGGCCAGCAAACGGAGAGACTGACAGATCGGGACCACTGCGCACGCGCAGAGTTCCAGAACTGTCAAACTCTAGTGCAAATAGGGACCACCCCCCTGGGTTTTTAGTGATATTCATGATTGTGACCTCTGCAGTGCACAGAGTGGGGAGATTCGGGTGAGAAGCTGAACTGAGAAAACAGTCGGGATCTCGAACAGTTTTCCCGTCATTTCAGCACTTTTGGGAGAATCGTGGCCATAGTTCCAAATCTAGATGGTGAGTGGCTTCTTGTAGTTAATAATGTTCCCATGGATTTGCTTCCCTTATACAAAATTTAGAAAAAGGGACATATTCAGGTGCAGGACCTTCATGGTAATAACATTTTTAAAATTCCTTTTTATTATTCATTCGTGATAAAATTCTTTTTTAAAATTCATTCATGGGACATGGGTGTCGCTGGCTGGCTAATATTTATTACCCATCCCTAGTTGCCCTTGAGAAGGTGGCGGTGAGCTGCCTTCTTGAATCGCTGCAGTCCATGTGCTGTGGGTTGACCCACAATGCCGTTAGGGAGGAAATTCCAGGATTTTGACCCAGCAACTGCGAAGGAACGGCGATATATTTCCATGTCAGGACGGTGAGTGGCTTGGAGGAGAACTTGCTGGTGGTGGTGTTCCCATGTTTCTGCTGCCCTTGTCTTAGATGGAATTGGTCGTGCATTTGGAAGTTGCTATCTAAGGATGTTTGGTGAATTGCTTCAGTGCATCTTGTAGATAGTACACACTGCAGCTACTGAGCGCCAGTGGTGGAGGAAGTGGATGTTTGTAGATGTGGTGCCAATCAAGCAGGCTGCTTTGTCCTGGATGGTGATAAGCTTCTGAGTGTTGTTGGAGCTGCACCCATCCAGGCAAGCGGGGAGTATTCCATCACGCTCCTGACTTATGAATGGTGAATAGACTTTGGGGAGTCAGGAGGTGAGTTACTCGCCACAGTATTACTGACCTCTGACCTGCTTTTGTAGCCACTGTGTTTACGTGGCGAGTTGAGTTTCTGGTCAATGGTAAACCACTGTTGACAGTGGTTATACCATTGAATGTCGAGGGGTGGTGGTTAGAGTGTCTCTTATTGGTGATGGTTATTGCCTGGCATTTGTATGGCATGAATGTTACTTGCCACTTGTCAATCCACACCTGGATATTGTCCAGATCTTGTTGTATTTGAACATGGACTGCTTCAGTATCTGAGGAATCATGAGTGGTGCCGGACATTGTGCAATCATTGGCACACACCCTCACTTCTGACCTTATGATGGAGGGAAGGTCATTGATGAAGCAGCTGAAGATCTTGGGCCTTGAACACTACCCTGAGGGATTCCTGCAGAGATGTCCTGGAGCTGAGATGACTGACCTTCCACAACCACAACCATCTTCCTGTGTACCAGATATGACTTCAACCAGTGGAGAGTTTGCCCCCTGATACCCATTGATTCCAGTTTTGCTAGGACTCCTTGATGCCACACTTTGTCAAATACAGCCTTGATGTCAAAGGCTGTCACTCACCTCACCTCTGGAATTCAGCTCTTTCGTCCATGTTTGAACCAAGGCTGTAACGAGGTCAGGATCGGAGTGACTCTGGCAAAGCCCAAACTGGGAATCACTGAGCAGGTTATTGCTGAGCAGGTGCTGCTTGATAGCACTGTCGATGACCCCCTTCCATCACTTTACTGATGATCGAGAGTAGACTGATTGGGTGGCAATTGGCCGGGTTGGATTTGTCCTGCTTTGGTCAAACCCTGGGCAACTGGGTTATCACATTGCTAAATTCTTCATAAGTGCACCAATAGAGTACCTGAAAAATGTGAATATCAGCATTAAATTGAGCCCCCTTTGTATAGTTTTGTTTATTGTATTGTTTTTACCTTCAGTGCATAGCAGCTCAGTTTATGTGTATTAAAATCAATGCACATTTCATACCTGAATAGCTTCATACGTCTGCTAATAGTTTGAATGCATGACCCCGTGCTAGTTCAAGGTGACGGAGCACGATGCCACTCGATGAGATAAGCCGCCAGTTTTACTTTCTATCCTTACTCTGGTAAAAAGTTTGTGAAGTTCTCCGCGTGAAAGCGTTGAGCTTCCACAATATCTGTTTCTTGCCAAAATAAATGAGGAAGTAATTTCCTCAGAATTCACTAATTTTTGCTTCTAAGTAATGGAATCAGAATTATACACAGGTTTTACGAGTGCTAGATATAGCACATGGGGGCGAATGGGATCAAAGATTAAGCAGGATTAGGCTATTGAGTTGGACAATCAGCTCGAAGGGCCAAATGGCCTCCTCCTGCTCATATCTTCTATGTTTCTATGTTTTCAAATTCAAATATCATTGGTGTTGTGGGCTATTAAAGGAGGTTAAACAAGAAATAGTGGCACAGCAGAGCAAGACAAATGACTGTGTTATGACACAAAGCCCATGGGTACAGAGGCTTGACCTGTGGTAATGGAGTTGTGAATAAAATTGTAATAAATGTGTTACTGTGCCCCTAGCTTTATGTTGAGTCGCTCTTGCAGTAGAGTCACAGGTGCTTTATTTTTGAACTTTATTCTCGACTAATAATGTTCGAAAGCACCTTCTGAACAGTTTTCTCTGGTACATCAGAATTCTCTTGGCATGAAAATCATAACTTCAGAAATTGCTAATCAGTAGGTATGCTTGTAGAATCAAGGGGAGATTTTTAACTTTTGACAGTAGTATAAAATAGAATCCCTACAAGGAGGCCATTCAGCCCATCGAGGCTGCATGGACGATAATCCCACCCAGGCCCTATCCCCATACCCCACATATTTACCCTGCTAGTCCCCCTGACACTAAACGTGGATTGGCCATGCTGAATTGCCCCAAACGTGTAAATCTTTGGACTGTGGGAGGAAATCGGAGTATCCGGAAGGAACCCACACAGACATGGGGGGAACATGCAAATTCCACACAGACAGTGACCCAAGGCCAGAATGTTTGGTATCTGATCAGCCACCTGTTATACTTCCCCCCTTATATTTATTTCCAAAGAAGTTAATGATAAACAATATCAGGAGAGTTGTCTTAGTGAGCTGTCAGTCCAATACTGCCAATTTTACACTATTAACTAAAAGTTACATTTACCCTCAAAGATACATGTTGCACATGTGACTTCAACATTTTATAACTTTTTTTCAGATGCAATGCACTGCTCTTGGGAATTAATAAATTAAAGTTTTAATATAATGCACGCCTGACAATATCAGTTGCTTAATGTTTTAGAAATACTTTCATTGTGACACCCAATGACATACAAGTCTGGGCGTAGTGGAAATGGAAAATTGAGATTGATATCTTTGTGGGAAGAGAAGCCATTGGTGCAGATGATGTGACTGTGATTATGTAGGTATGAGTGGATCAAGTTGTGGACAGGCAATTTAACTGGAAAATTAAATAGAGGAGTGGGAGCAAGATGGTGTAGGCAAGCAAGTTAATGGCCTCAGACAGGCTGAAGAGAATGAAGAGGTGTGATGCACCACAGTCACAGAGGATGTAATTGTTTCAATGCTGAAGAAGAGGTGAAAACCCTCATTGGAGAGATTCAAATAGGAAATCCTGAGCCTTTGGCATGCAAGACAAACAAAGAATGAGATGTAAGTCGGCACAAGGGCTTTGTAGAGCTGAGGAGAACATATGGAACAGGCTATACTTGGCAGGAATAATCTTTGGGGCCAACCGTACAATATATGGTCTGGTTAGTACTGTTTCACTGTTAGATTCCTTTGTGCTATCTTCTTTCCTTCTGTTTTTAGGTCCTGTGGGTAATGTGTGCAGCGTTGAGTTTACCAATCACCTGCTGCCATTAATGGTACTCTGGTGCCCTGTGGGGACAAAGTTCTGAAATGCCAATATCAGGCAACACTCCTTGCATCCAGCTGCATGTGCCCTGAGCTATCTCTGAAACATAGGAGCAGCTGTTGTCCTTCTCAATCATTTGCCCAAAGGATTCGTTTTGTGCAACTACATTGAGTTTCCGTTCAGTTTATTTATATCTGACGTGTCTCCTCATCTCCTTCATCTTAGCAAAGACACACAAATATATGAAATTGATTTTGAAGCTTGATAAAGCTGGAATAAATATTTGCTCCCATTTGCAGGTGCTTATCTTTGTTATTTAATCTTTAATTCAAACTTGATCAGGTCAGAAATTCCATTTGCTTCATAGGGCTAGCTACCGACAGAGAGCTGCACAGTCTGCTCTTGTAATAAACCGGAGAGTAAGTTTCAGGGCAGCCAGTGAACATCTGCACTCGGCAAGTTTAGGCCAATAATGTGATACAGAAACTTTGAGGAATCTCATATCACGTTTTGCACAAAGAGGGGAGTTATGTGAATGAGTAGTGGGGTTTCAGTGGATGTATCATGGAAGAAATTTGCATGTAATGATGTATCAGCATAAAACACAGCATTAGACATGTATATGTAAATTTCCTTGCAAATATATGGCAAAAACAGTTCTTGTGTCATTATTATGCGTGCAGTTTCTAGGAAATTATGATCTATATGTTCTTGTAGTGAGACAAACAGCTGTCTCACAGATTAGTCAAGCTGCAGCCTCTCAGAGACATACTCACTGAATCATACCTTACAGATAATGTCCCAGACACCACCATCACCATCCCTGGATATGTCCTGCCTAACCAGCAGAACAGACCCAGCAGGTGGCACAGTGGTATACAGTTAGGAGGGAGTTGCCCTGGGAGTCCTCAACATCAACTCTGGATGCCACAACGTCTCAAGGCTCCAGGTCAAACATGGGCAAGGAAACCTCCTGCTTATTATCATGTACTGTCCCCACTCAGTTAATGAATCACTACCCCTCCATGTTGAAAATCACTTGGAGGAAGCACTGAGGACGGCAAGGGCACAAAACATACTTTGGGTGGGGGACTTCAATGTCCATCACCAAAAGAGGCTTCATCATACCACCACAGACCGAGCTGGCCAAGTTCTAAATGACATACCTACTAGACTGGGTGTGCGACAGGTGGTGAGGGAACCAAGAGGGAGAAACATACTCGACCGCATCCTCACCAACCTGCCTGCCGCAGATGTACTCTGCTTCTTGGCCTTTTGGCTAAGATCAAGTGTGGTCTGCTGATGCTGCACTTGGTCGTGGCCATTGGGTTGCATTTAAGCTTCATTTTCATATGAAGCAATTTTTAAAAGCGGCATCTCGGCCTTTTGGCTCAGATGCAAATAAGATCAAGCCTTGGAGGCGGAGACGTCCGCCTACTCCAATCAGCTTGGCTCATGTAGATCAGGCCCAAGACAGGGTAAAGGGTTGCATACCCTGTCTTGTCAGCTTGGATCGGAAATGTCTCAACTTGTTGAGACTCTGAATTGGACTTGATTTGATTGAATTGGAAAAGTATTTAAAAAAATCTGTCCATGACAGTATCAGTAAGCATGATCACCTCACGCTTGTGGAGACAAAGTCCCTGTGGAGACAAAGTCCCGTCATCACATTGCGGATACCCTCCATCGTGTTGTGTGGTATTAGCACTGTATTAAATGGGATAGACTTTGAACAGATCCAGCAACTCAAGACTGGCTATCCATGAGGCGTTGTGGGCCATCAGCAGCAGCAGAATTGCACTCAACCACAATCTGCTACCACGGCTGCCCTGAAACTTACTCTCTGGTTTATGGCCTGGCACTACCATTACCACCAAGCCAGGGGATCAACCATAATTCGATAAAGAGTGCAGGAGGGCATTCAAGGAGCAACATCAGGAATATCTAAAACTGAGGTGTCAACCTGGTGAAGTGATAACACAGGACTACTTGCATGTCAAACAGCATAAGCAGCAAGTAATGGACAGAGCTAAGCAATTCCACAATCAATGGATCAGATCTAAGCTTTGCGGTCCTGCCACATTTAGTTGCAAATGGTAATGGATAGTTAAACAACTCACTGGAGGAAGACACTCCACAAATATCCCCATCCTCAATGATAGAGGAGCCCAGCAAATCAAGGCTTTAGCATTTGCAGTAATCTTCAGCCAGAAGTGCCAAGTGCATGATCCATCTAGGCCTCCTCCGGAGGTCCCCAGCATTGCAGTTTTCAGCCAATTCGATTCACTCCATGTGATATCAAGAAACGACAGAAGGCCGTGGATACTGCAAAGGCTATGGGCCATGACAATATTCCGGCAAAAGTACTGAAGTCTTGTGCTCCAGAACTTGCCACGCTCCTAACTAAACTATTCCTGTAAAGCTACATGTGGACAACTACGGTGCACAACTACGGTGGGGCAGATCCTTGTTTATGAAGACATGTTAAATGTGCTGGTATAGAAAGTTGCATCATCTGAACAGATGCAATATAGGCAGAGAAACTGGGAGATTGGAATAGAGGAGCTTTTAAAGAGTAAATGTCCGAAGCACACGACCTTATCAAACGTTTAAATGAGTGACCCATTACTTGGGACCCGGTTGGTCATCCATCCCTGCCCCACCTCTGTTAAATCAGAAATAAATGAAGTGGGTTTGGGTTTCCCACTCAAACCAAATCCACCTGTCCTTAAGGGTTAAATTTCCTTTTAATCCCATATCTACAAAAATCACACAACATTCTCTAATGCTATGAATCATAGCGTTAGGTCAAATTAACAGAAGAAATCCAACAAAATGCTTAACTACAGCAGTTGTGCAACAGCAATGGATATTTCACATTTTCAAGCCACACTTGTTCTAATAAGGACAATACATGTGTCTACGGTACTATATTAAATACATGATTAATATTGCCAAATCATTTAGAATCATGATTCCAAAATGCTTGTTCTGGCAACAATAGGGAGAGATCAGACCAAATAAGCTAATTTTTAAAAAATGACTGCTTGAAGTAAATGCTTTATACATCACCATGACACAACTAAAATTTCTTGTTTAATGTACAAGGAGAACTTGTTTCCTCTGTAAAGAACAAAGCATGAATGAAATCCTGGGAAAACACATCTCTGAAACATTTTTGAGAATGCAATATCACTGGCTGTTTGATAATTATTGGCAAAACATGCATATAGCCAAAGGGCACTGAGTAAATTAGACCATAAGACCATAAGACCATAAGACCATAAGACATAGGAGCGGAAGTAAGGCCATTCGGCCCATCGAGTCCACTCCACCATTCAATCATGGTTGATTTCAACTCCATTTACCCGCTCTCTCCCCATAGCCCTTAATTCCTCGAGAAATCAAGAATTTATCAATTTCTGTCTTGAAGACGCTCAACGTCTCGGCCTCCACAGCCCTCTGTGGCAATGAATTCCACAGACCCACCACTCTCTGGCTGAAGAAATTTCTCCTCATCTCTGTTCTAAAGTGACTCCCTTTTATTCTAAGGCTGTGCCCCCGCGTCCTAGTCTCCCCTGTTAATGGAAACAACTTCCCTACGTCCATCCTATCTAAGCCGTTCATTATCTTGTAAGTTTCTATCAGATCTCCCCTCAACCTCCTAAACTCCAATGAATATAATCCCACGATCCTCAGACGTTCATCGTATGTCAGGCCTACCATTCCTGGGATCATCCGTGTGAATCTCCGCTGGACCCGCTCCAGTGCCAGTATGTCCTTCCTGAGGTGTGGGGCCCAAAATTGCTCACAGTACTCCAAATGGGGCCTAACCAGTGCTTTATAAAGCCTCAGAAGTACATCCCTGCTTTTGTATTCCAAGCCTCTTGAGATAAATGACAACATTACATTTGCTTTCTTAATTATGGACTCAACCTGCAAGTTTACCTTTAGAGAATCCTGGACTAGGACTCCCAAGTCCCTTTGCACTTTAGCATTATGAATTTTGTCACCGTTTAGAAAATAGTCCATGCCTCTATTCTTTTTTCCAAAGTGTACGACCTCGCACTTGCCCACGTTGAATTTCATCAGCCACTTCTTGGACCACTCTCCTAAACTGTCTAAATCTTTCTGCAGCCTCCCCACCTCCTCAATACTACCTGCCCCTCCACCTATCTTTGTATCATCGGCAAACTTGGCCAGAATGCTCCCAGTCCCGTCATCTAGATCGTTAATATATAAAGAGAACAGCTGTGGCCCCAACACTGAACCCTGCGGGACACCACTTGTCACCGGTTGCCATTCTGAGAAAGAACCTTTTATCCCAACTCTCTGCCTTCTGTCTGACAGCCAATCGTCAATCCATGTTAGTACCTTGCCTCGAATACCATGGGCCCTTATTTTACTCAGCAGTCTCCCGTGAGGCACCTTGTCAAAGGCCTTTTGGAAGTCAAGATAGATAACATCCATTGGCTCTCCTTGGTCTAACCTATTTGTTATCTCTTCAAAGAACTCTAACAGGTTTGTCAGGCACGACCTCCCCTTACTAAATCCATGCTGACTTGTCTTAATCCGACCCTGCACTTCCAAGAATTTAGAAATCTCATCCTTAACGATGGATTCTAGAATTTTGCCAACAACTGAGGTTAGGCTAATTGGCCTATAATTTTCCATCTTTTTTCTTGTTCCCTTCTTGAACAGTGGGGTTACAACAGCGATTTTCCAATCCTCTGGGACTTTCCCTGACTCCAGTGACTTTTGAAAGATCATAACTAACGCCTCCAATTGAAGCAGAATATTTTGTCTCCCAGGTCCCTTGACATTCAATGGCATTACGATCGCTGAATCCTCCATGATCAATATCCTGGGGGTTACCATTGACCAGAAACTGAACTGAACTAAGCATATAAATACTGCGGCTCCCAGAGCAGGTTAAAGGCTAGGAATCCTGCAGCAAGTAACTCGCCTCCTGACTCTCCAAAGCTTATCCACCATCTACAAGGCACAAGTCAGGAATGTAATGGAATACTCACCACTTGCCTGGACGAGTGCAACTCCAATACTCAAGAAGCTCGACACTGTCCGGGACAACGCAGTTGGCTTGATAGCCAGCCCTTCCACAAATATTCACTCCCTCCACCACTGACGCACAGTACTAGCTGTGTGTAATATCTACAAGATGCACTGCAGGAATTTACCAAGATTCCTTAGGCAGCAGCTTTCAAATCCACGACCACTACCATGTAGAAGGACCAGAGCAGCAGGTACCTGGGAACTCTACCACCTGGAGGTTCCCATCCAAGTCACTCATCATCCTGACTTGCAAATATATTGCCGTTCCTTCACTGTCACTGGGTCAAAATGCTGGAACTCACTCCCTCACAGCACTCTAGGTGTACCGACACCTCAGGGACTGCAACAGTCCAAGAAGGCAGCTCACCACCTACTTCTCAAGGGCAAATAGGCATGGACAATAAATGCTGGCCTAGCCAGCAATGCCCACATTCCACAAATGAATAAAAAAAAGGTCATCTTCATTGCCTCATGTAATCTCCCACTTAAATACCATTGCGGATCGAGAACTGGCTGGTCGGTAGGAGAACAATTTCACATGGTAGGTGGACGGAAGAAACGTGGTCCCTGGACTCAGGTTAGCCATAGGAAGGTGTGTTTGGGAGACCCTCAAGGGGTAGTTGAGGGAAAAGTGATAGAGGTGAGGCGTACTCCTCATAGTTTGTCTAATGGGAAAGCAACACAGCTTCCCCATGCAGGTCTGCAGTTAAAATAACAGTTGGGTCCCATTGGCATCAACAGAGCTCAAACTGCATATTTAAAGAGGGATCCTGTAGGCATTTATCAGATGTCCCTCTCTGCAGGCTAAAATTGAAACCTGCATGATCAGTTTGAGACACTGATGGATGAGTCTCACTTGCGATTTTACCTGCCAGGTTTCTGCTGAATCAATAATGTTTTCCTGACTTGCTGCATATTTTAACTCTAACAATTTGGTTCTTGTCTTACTCTTCACAGACTTTGATAATATGCAGCCTGTGGGAGGGAATGTTGTAGGAAGATATAATTGGAAACCCGTGGCAATCTTAAACCAGCTTGTTTAACTCAGAGACATCTACCTTCAAATCTGCAATATATTTTGGAGAAATCCATTTTGTAAAGACAAATGTTAAATATTTTCCTGGACAGGGATTTTGCTTTCTTCTGGGTAAATTCTGCTTCAAAGGTTAATTCAGATATTTGAAATATTTCACAGTGCATCGTAATTCCTTACTCTGAATAGTGCACCCTGCCCAACAGGAATAAATATTCAGATTAATTAGGCTCACGTGAAATTCCGATTGGATTATCCTGAAGTCTAATTTTAAAATGCTGATCCATAAGCAAGGAGAGTCTCTGAGGAATTTCTTTCAAAATCCCACTCGACTGCCAGAGAAATTACTTGAATGGACGAACAAGAAGGTCATAGAAATCAGATGTCACAGACTGATTGCCACTTAGACTTCCAGGTATAAAGTGCCATATATATTTAGCCATTAGACTGGCAGGAAAATGAAGCATTGTCAATGCTGTGCCATAGCATTACTACCGACGCAGATGTCTTGCGCATTCATCAATTAGTCTGACTTGCACAAACTTCGGATTGTATTCCCTAGAATTTAAAAGAATTTAAGGGGAAATTGTAGGGCGGCACGGTGGCACACTGGTTGGCACTGCTCCCTCACAGCGCCAGAGACCCGGGTTCAATTTCTGGTTTGGGTCACTGTCTGTGTGGAGTTTGCACATTCTCCCCATGTCTGCGGGGGTTTCCTCCAGGTGCTCCGGTTTCCTCCCATGGTCCAAAGATGTGCGGCTTAGGTGGATTGGCCGTGCTAAATTGTCCCCGAGTGTCAGGGGGACTAGCTGGGGTAAATGCATGGGGTTATGGGGATAGTACCTGGGTGAGATGATGGTCGGTGCAGACTCGATGGGCCAAATGGCCTCCTTCTGCACTGGAGGATTCTATGATTCTATGAATTGGATGAAAGGTTTCAGGATATGAAGGGGAAACAGATTGCGTAGACTGAGGGAAACTACACCCGCTGATTGAGGAATCCAGGATTAGAGGACACAGCCTAAGTTTAGGGTCAGGCCTTCAGGAGTGAAGTGTGGAAACAATTCTACTCGTAAAGTATGGTGGAACTTTGGAGCTTCCTTCTACAAATGGGGGAAAATTTTTCCATTCCGCCTGCCATGGGAATCGTAGAGGGCGAGGGGCAGACCATGAGGTGGTCTATTGACCTCGGGGCAGGATTTTCCGGTTTTGGGACGAATGCGACTGGAAAATCCCACCCATGGAATTTGAACCTGATCATTTGTGACTTGTGAATTCAAGATTGATAGTTTCATGTTAATTAAAGGTATTAATTAATAAGGGGCCAAGATGGGTGTATAAACTGGAATTTTGAATCGCCCCCCTCTGCCCTCACCCCCAGAAGCAGATTATGGGAATGCGGGAGGAGGGGGGGGGAGGGGGCGGGGGGGCGAAAAATCAAGTGAGATGGTGAGGGCACCATGTTCGTTGCTTAATTGCCTCTGCGGGCAGTTTATCGAGTAAGGGCCTCAAACTGCAGCTGCTGGGATTTTACCAATCCCAGCAAAGTTCATGTGGGAGTTAAATGTTGTGAAGTTGAGGTTGGATCAGGATCCGAATGTCATCCTGGTCCCTTCCAACTTTCCTCTTGCTAAGTCTTGAGGCAAGAAATGAACACCCACGGATTTAATGGAAAATTAAATGAGTTAATTAAAAAGGCAATTCAGAGTGTCTTTAATCCCGTGTTCACTATTTCCCTCCCAGCAGATGGGTTCTATTCTGTGTGTGCATCCTGCCAGTTTGGAGAAGGCAAATGCAAGCAGATGAGGTCCTTCAGTGAAACTGACAAGCCGTAATGGCTTTGATCAGTGAAACTAAAGAGTTCCTGCCATGGCCAGGTGAGAGACTGATGTCCAAAGCTGTTCTTCCCTCACATTTCTATCACTGCTTAAGAGGTAATTGCCAACTTCTTGGAGGGCACTTCGCCTGTCTAGCATTTCACTCAGTTTCAATTGCACTTCCCAGTCTTCAACGCGGTGTGGGAGCAGCTCCAGTTTCAACTCCAAGGAGCAAGAGCAGAAACAACACCAGCTGCAGCACCAGCTGCCTTCTCCACAGCCACATTCCCCGCCACGGGGCAGATTGAATAAACACCGAGATCCAGCTGAAAGGTGGTGAGACCCCCAACGCAGGGTCCACACGCAGAGTTTCAGCTCTCTCGACCTCTGAGCACCAGTGCTTCAGGAAGCTTATACTTTCGTGGCAGATTACTGCTGCTATCTGCAGGCTCCAGGGGTAGCCGGTGGGCACACATTACCAGTGGCCGACAAGGTCCCTGTCACTGAAGGGACAAACCCTGGGTCTCAGACTCTTGCTAAGTAGTTTCCTCTCTTCTTCATCATCATGAAGGGAAAGCAGAGATGTGTGAGTGTTTGTAATTCCTTGTGTGGAAAGGACACCACTTGTGGACAGTGATCGTGAGATATGGATGTGAGAGAGCAATAGGCTAAAGGTGAGTATGAGTGTCGCCTATTCAGACGGAAATATAAGGTGCCTGCAAAGAGACAAATAGGCGGAGCAACAATGTGTTTTTTAAATTCATTCGTGGGACACAGGTGTTGCTGGCTGGCCAGCATTTATTGCCCATCCCGATTTACCCTTGAGAAGGTGGTGGTGAGCTGCCGCCTTGAATCGCTGCAATCCATGTTCTGTAGGTTGACCCACAATGCTGTTAAGGAGGGAATTCCAGGATTTTGACCCAGCGACTGCGAAGGAGTGACGATATATTTCCAAGTCCGGACGGTGAGTGGCTTGGAGGGGAACTTGCAGGTGGTGGCGTTCCCATGTATCTGTTGCCCTTGTCCTTCTAGATGGAAGTGGTCATGGGTTTGGAATGTGCTGTCTAAGGATCTTTGGTGAATTGTTGCAATGCATCATGTAGATAGTACACCCTGCATCTACTGAGCGTCAGTGGTGAAGGGAGTGGATGTCTGTATATGTAGTGCCAATCAAATGGGCTGCTTTGTCCTGGATGGTGTCAAGCTTCTTGAGTGGTGTTGGTGCTGCACCCATCTAGGCAAATGGGAAATATTCCATCACACTCCTGACTTGTGCCTTGTAGAAGGTGGATAGGCTTTGGGGAGTCAGGAGTTGACTGAGGAGTGCTGGGCAAGACAACACATGGAAAGTAAGAGAATCTTCCCAACAAAGAAAATAATCAAGGATCAGCAACACTTCCAGGTCCTGACTCTGCTGGTGTTTATCCTCTGAACAGCATCACATTCTTACGAGAGATGGCTAACTGACAGGCCATCACCATGTATTGGATTCTAAGCAGGTTCCCGAGGTGGGATACCCAATATGTGGGCCAAAAGCACTGGGAAGATGGTAGAGAGGTGGGTGCTGCTAAGGTAGATAGATTAGTGTGAGGGCAACTCAAATCGAAGGTGCTCTCGGAAGACTGCTTTAATTTTAAAAATAAGGAAGGGCTCAGCTTTTGAGGACCATCAACATGGAATAGGAATTTTTCATAGGAATAGTCTCTTCATTTTTGTGGCTCATTCATTGGACCAATGACACGAGGTGTTGATGGTTCTCTGGCCTGCCTCGAGAAGGCCATTTCCAAGTTGCTGCCAGTCTCTGGACTCAGCAACAGGTCAATCCAAACCAGGAAAAAAACCATCGGCGTCTGAAACTTTCCCCCAAGTGGGGCCCTAATTGGCTACCTGCACTTCCTGGTGGGAAGCTTCAGCAACCTTGAGCCTAGCTTTGGCAAAAGTACACAGATGAGTTAAGGTTGCAGGCAGACATCTGACCCGCAAATTTTGAAATCTTCAAGTGTCCCTGCGGGGCTACAAAGATTCTGCTCAGAATGAGGGACTTGGTACCTGAACCTGTTATGCCATTCACCTCAAGGTGCACTGTCTCCTGACTGTTGGGTATTTCACTTCTACTGCTGTCTTCCTCAGCTACTTCCATCTATGTCTTCTTGGTTGCCGAAGCTGCCCTCTTCCTCTCATCCATAGGAGAGCTCACCTCATGCAATCCCTCAGCTCCCACCAAAAGAGCTCCGGTCATAATGGACTCATTAGATGGGCTAAAAAGTGATTGATGAAGAGGAGGTATTAAAAAGGTTGCCTGTACTTAAACTTGTTAAGTGACCAGGACCCAATCAGATACAACCAAGATACTGAGAGAAATGAGGGTGAAAAATGCAACTGATCATAAACTTCTAATCTTCATTTGATGTGGGACTATAAATGCTATTGTTTGTTTTTATGAGATTAAGTACTTGAAGGAATTTAAATGCATTGAATGATATTTTATCAATCAGAGCACTTTAACAGAATTAAGTCTATAATGGATACTTAGAACCTTATTTTATTTGATCTCAGCATGGCTCCTGAGTTCTGCCCATGGTGGATACTGGGTTCTTTGGCATGCAGGGTGTAAGGTTGTTATTGTGGGGCTTGTGTTGACCTGAGATGACACTAAGTTGACAAAGGGCTATACAGGGCAATAGAGATGAAGGGGGCATGGTTTGGTATGAGTTAATACTAAGTTAGCATATGGGCTGTAAAGAGGCATGTGGGACAGAGGGGCACAGGTTGGCATGGAGCATATGAAGGTCTTTGGAGGGTGGGTGTGAGGCATGAGGTGGCATAAGTTCTCACAGAGGGAGCATGAGACGTGTGTGGGATGTAAGGAGGTGAGGGACAGAGGGCCAACTGAGAAGAAGTCCCAGTAGCAAGGAATGAGCTAAAGAAAGAGCTTAGGAGAGCTAGGAGGGGGCATGAGAAGTCCTTGGCGGGTCGGATCAAGGAAAACCCCAAGGCTTTTTACTCTTACGTGAGAAGTAAAATAATGACCAAGGTGAGGTTAGGGCCAGTCAAGGACAGTAGTGGGAACTTGTGCATGGAGTCAGAAGAGTTAGGAGAGGTGATGAATGAATACTTTTCTTCAGTGTTCACCAAGGAGAGGGGCCATGTTTTTGAGGATGAGCGTGAGATATAGGCTGATAGGCTGGAGGAGGTAGATGTTCTGAGGGAAGATGTATTAGCAATTTTGAAAAATCAGAGGGTCAATAAGTACCCTGGGCCAGATGGGATATATTGTAGGGTTCTTTGGGAGGCAAGGGATGAGATTGCAGAGCCTTTGGCTTTGATCTTTGGGTCCTCACTGTCCACGGGGATAGTGCCAGAGGACTGGAGAGTGACGAATGTTGATCCTCTGTTCAAGAGAGGAAATAGGAATGACCCTGGCAATTATAGGCCAGTTAGTCTTACTTCGGTGGTCGGTAAGTTAATGGAAAAGGTCCTGAGGGATAGGATTTATGACCATTTGGAAAGATGCAGCTTAATCCGGGATAGTCAACACGGATTCGTGAAGGGGAAGTCTTGCCTCACAAATTTGATTGAATTCTTTGAGGAGGTAACTAAGTGTGTAGATGAAGATAGAGCAGTTGATGTCATATGCATGGATTTTAGTAAGGCGTTTGATAAGGTGCCCCATGGTCGGCTGATGAAGAAAGTAAGGAGGTGTGGGATAGAGGGAAATTTGGCCAATTGGATAAGTAACTGGCTATCTCATAGAAGACAGAGGGTGGCGGTGAATGGAAAATTTTCAGACTGGAGACCAGTTACCAGCGGTTTTCCATAGGGATCAGTGCTGGGTCCAATGCTATTTGTGATTTTTATCAATGACTTGGAGGAGGGGGCTGAAGGGTGGGTCAGTAAATTTGCTGATGACACCAAGATTGGTGGAGTAGTGGATGAGATGAAGGGCTGTTGTAGGCTGCAAAGAGACATTGATAGGATGCAGAGCTGGGCCGAAAAATGGCAGATGGAGTTTAACCCTGATAAGTGCGAGGTGATTCATTTTGGTAGGACAAATTTAAATGCGGATTACAGGGTCAACGGCAGGATTCTGAGGAATGTGGAGGAGCAGAGAGATCTTGGGGTTCATATCCACAGATCTCTGAAGGTTGCCACTCAAGTGGATAGAGCTGTGAAGAAGGCCTATAGTGTGTTAGCTTTTATTAACAGGGGGTTGGAGTTTAAGAGCTGTGGGGTTATGCTGCAACTGTACAGGACCTTGGTGAGACCACATTTGGAATATTGTGTGCAGTTCTGGTCACCTCACTATAAAAAGGACGTGGAAGCATTGGAAAGAGTGCAAAGGAGATTTATCAGGATGCTGCCGCCTTGTTTGGAGGGTAGGTCTTATGAGGAAAGGTTGAGGGAGTTAGGGCTTTTCTCTTTAGAGCGGAAGAGGATGAGAGGCGACTTAATAGAGGTTGATAAGATGATGAGGGGGTTAGGTAGAGTGGACGTTCAGAGACTATTTCCTCGGGTGGATGTAGCTGTTACTAGGGGGCATAACTATAAGGTTCATGGTGGGATATATAGGAGGGATGTCCGAGGTAGGTTCTTTACTCAAAGTGGTTGGGGTGTGGAATGGACTGCCTGCTGTGATAGTGGAGTCGGACACTTTAGGAACTTTCAAGCGGTTATTGGATAGGCACATGGAGCACATCAGAATGATAGGGAGTGGGATAGCTTGACCTTGGTTTCGGATGCAGCTCGGCACAACATTGAGGCCGAAGGGCCTGTACTGTTCTATGTTCTATGTAAGCCTGAGGCAAGTCTTTTAAATACCCCTCCTCAGCACCTAGCAATTCTTGTGGCTGCCTCCACACTGTTTCTGCATCAGTGGGCTTAACTCCAGTTAGCACCTTTTGGAACTGTCCTCCCACCCTTGGCAGTGGGGAAGTTTCTCCTGAGTTGGGTTTGTGGAGTTGGAAAATTTCTCGTCTATGTGCTCCCAGTTCGGAAGCAAAGAATTTGGCCCATTGAGAACAAAAGCAAGGAAGTTATGGTGAACCTTTATAAAACTCTGGTTCAGCCTTAACTGGAGTATTCTTCCAATTCAGGGCACTACCATTTGGGAAAGGTGTAAAGGCATTAGAAGGGGTGCAGGAAAAGATTATGAAGGTGGTTCCTGAGACAAGGGACTTCAGTTATGTGGATATGCAGGAGAAGCTGGAGCTGCTCGTTTCAGAGAAGGTTGACAGGAGATTTGATAAAGCTGTTCAAAACCATCCACAGTCTGAACAGATTAGATAGAGAACATTGTTCCCACTGATGCAAGATCGACAACCAAGGGTCACTGGTGAATGGCAAAATAACCAAAATTGAGGAGAAATGTTTTCACTCTGTTAGTGTTGGAATCTGAATACACTGTCAAAGAGTACTGTGAAGGCAGAGTCCAATTGTGGCTTTCAGAAAGGAACTGGATAAAAATCTTGCAGAGCAAAAGGAAAGGAAGGGGGAGTGGGACAAATCTTCCCAGGTATATTCTCCATTTCCATGGTTGCTGCAATCTGAAACATCAGGTGCTGCTATCCTGCAACCCATGTCATGGCCCTTTTAATTTAGAACCTTTCCTTTGACTGAATGGCACATCATCACATCTGCCCTTTCTAATTGAGAAGTGAACCTCGCTAACGCCCACCCATTTGAAATTTGGGTTCCCAACCTGAAGATGGCCCTGTTGATCCTGCAGGGACTAAGTCCAGAAGATTCTACCGCTATTGTCTGTCTAGTGTACATGCTCTCTTGCTCCAATCTTGTTATGAAGTGTGTCCCCATTACTGATTGAAAGGGAGGTGGAAGTTTGCTAAGCTTCCATTGAGGCTACTGAGATAGTTCTAGGCGACCTGAGATAGTTCTAGGTGACCTTAACTATCTGGCAGTAGAAGACTCACTGTTTCATTAATCATTAATAGGATGTGGTCATCGTTGGTTAAACTAGCATTCATTGCCCATCCCAAATTGCCCTCGAGAACGCGGTGGTAATCTGCCTTCTTGAATTGCTACAGTCCATGTCATATAGGCACACCCATAGTGCTGTTAGGAAGGGAGTTCAGCACTTGGAAGTATGTCAGCAGCTTCAGTCAGGCCCATCTGGCTGTCTGATATCAAGACAACATCTGGTCCACAGTGTAAAGAGGGCTCAGGCATACTATCATCCTGAAGACAGGGTCACTCTCTCATGGAACCAAAGCCACCCCTCTGGGTTTGCACCTGAGGACTCCCATTAGGTTGCATGAAAATAGAGTGTAGGAGTGATGAGATCCTCTAATTAGGTCCTATCCACACTTCTATCCTATTCATGCATTGCAAACCCTACTGGAACCCAGAGGCAGACTGATCTTCCATCAAATCTGTCAGATCTATTACCCAAATCTCTAACATTGTAGGTCCCAATAGAGTGTTCATAGCACTGACCATTTGTGCTATGGTTGATTGAATGGTGTCGATATGATGCTCAAAGACCCTACAGAGGTTGAAGTTATCCTCCTCCATGCCTTCTGCATTTACTCAGGAGCTCGTTGGTGGGCTGTCCCATACACTTATAGGTGTGTGCTGTGTAACTACCCGATTCCTTTCATAAGCTGAGTCCTCGAGGTCTACACTCTACAGCAAGGCTCTAATGCCACATTGAGACAAGCTTCCTGGGTCATCCTGTCCATTTATTCTGAGTTCTTGCTCACTTCTCTACCTTAGCCTCAGTGTTAAATGGAGTAGCAGTCTGAGCTGATGCTTGCTTAGGCCAGGTTGCCTGATCTTCTGGAAGAATGCCTGCTCTTGCTCATGTCCAGCTTTGAGCTCTCGAGTTTCATGATCTGAAAAATAAGAAAGGATAGAGTTAATGGCAGGAGAAACATTTTGCCAGAAACAGTCTGTGGTTGGGATTTTCTGCTCCCGTTTTTGTTGGCTGGGGTCGGTGGCAGGAGCGGAAAATCTTCTGAGAAGTCCAATTTGCATTTCATGGCAATGGAAAAGCACGACTCGATTGTCCTCTCCCCCACTAGTGATGTAATGCATTTCCAAAAGTCCAACATTGGGAACAAATTTTCCATAGTATATCATTATCAAGCCTCTAAGTCTAAATCACATACCTCCCCCCACCCTGGCGCTATAATAAAGTCCATTGATGTCAGCATGAGGGTAGACTGTTGTGAAACCTGACTAGTTCCCTTAGGCTTGCACCTGCTGAGAAGACCTCCCTGAGGAGCTCAGGTGAATACATCATTCAGAGGGGGGAGAGCCATGCTCAGGCACTACCTGGACACTGCCCCCGGCATTGCCAGGGGATGGGGGTGTGGGGGGTTCCAAGTGAACTTTTGTGCACGAAGGCAGCCTTTAAAAATGGCACGCCAATCTTCAAAAAACTAAGTAGCTGGTGGAGCAGCCATGAGTGTGACATTGTGGAACACACCCATGCTGTTTTTCCCAATGTTCTGAATGACATGGCAGAGGATGTGTTTTCCCTGCCTGGTATCAGCCTCTGCTGAATTTAGGGAGAATTCTGATCCTGGAATTTCGATGAGAAAAGACAGATGGCTAAAACCCATCTTCCAGCCTGCATCAGGAATATTCCTGATGCAAAAGTCATCTGGACTCGAAATGTCAGCTCTTTTCTCTCCTTCCAGATGCTGCCAGACCTGCTCAGGTTTTCCAGCATTTTCTCTTTTGGTTTCCTGATACACACCCTGCCCACAATGCACATACCTTCTTTGAGCCTTGACAGGTCACTGCTGCCATTGGCCATATTGACATCTTTCCCAGTACCCCTGTAACCAGTGATGACAGTGATGAGTGCAGCTTCTGTCAAAGCGACGCAAAAGCTAAATTGTTTTGAAAGTTGTCAAAACTCAGCAGTAGCCAAAAATGCCTATTCAGAATCTTGTATGAATGGAGGCAGTGATCCCTTTAAATAAATTTGCTTGCCAAATGTGGGTGACATGTTTTTCCTGGCAGTCATAAGAATAAATGAAACAAACATCTGGCCCTCCTTTCCTTCCCTCCACTAACCCACAACCCTCGGCTGGGTACCAATTTTCCAAAGGAACCCAAATACAAGGACAGAATCCATGTTTTCAAATATTAACTGGTGAATGAAATTGAGATTTCTTGCTTAAAAAATGTGGATGAAAAGGAAATAGATTTCTACCCAATATTCATTAAAGGTTAACTTGATTCTTTTTTACCTCATGATTGATGTGCTGCCTATTTCAATCATTTGCTGTATTTCTTTGTTATGTGGTCTGTAATAAGCGTTACATTAATTTCAATTAGACAATCATCTCACTTTCTTCTGTCATAAGTTTCATTTTTTTTGTGAAGGATTTACATTTCTGTTTACTGATATTTATACGAAGAAGCAAATCAAATCGAGTAGATGTCTTCATTTGAAATAAGGAATTACATTTTGTACAAGGATGTAGAACAGCTTTATACTCTAACATGGGAGTGGGAACTGTACAATTTGGATTTGAAATATTGAATCTGAGAGCTGGATTTTAGTTTGTGGTGATTTGATTGCATTGTTTAGATTTTGAAAATCCAATCAGGTAGAGGAGACCAGGAGCATGGATGGATTAGAACACCGTTTCTTCACTCCTGTCAGCCTGGAATTGAATCTTGTTCAGATTGATGAAATGGAAGTCTCCTTTTAATCTCTGGGTCCGAAATGAAATGCACTTAGACAACCCCTATCTCATTCAAAGTGGACAGGAGGGCATAATACAAAATTCCTGTGATATTGGAGTTCATATGCGACAGAGTCATCTTGGGGTTGACAATGGGCGCAGTGCCAAAAGTCATAATGTTGCACTCCCGAGTCCGAACATGCTTGACCTTGATTTTGTACAAGGCAATATCATCAATGACAATATCTTATTAATTACATTGTTAAGGTTTAATGGCAATTGAATTTACAATTAAACAGGTGAGGGATATTTGCACACCTATAAATGGGGATAGCTGGGACATGGTGGGGTGGAGGAGTGCTGACCATGAACTATGTCAATAAACTCTCTCCAGCAAAAGAAGTTGCTGTATCTTTGCTTTAACTTCACCAACTGGCATGAATCCAGTTAACAATCAGATGACTCGATTTACTTTCAATGTTTTCCCCTTCCTAACTACACATGGACTGCAACGGTTCAAGAAGGCAGCTTACCACAGAAATTGTTGCCATGACAAATATTAATTTCTGTACAGATAAACAATTCAGAATGGTGCTGAAACTAATTGGGACTGAAATTGGTCATTGACAGTGACAAAAAACAATAGTGAATCAACAAATCTTCAATTGGAAATGAAAATGGAGTAGGTTGTGTATGACAAAAGGCAGAGGCTATGTCTTCCTTTAAACCCTCAAAACTGGCAAACATTTTGTTCGATAAATTATAATAGAATCTATACAATGGAGAAGGAGGCCATTCAGCCCATCAAACCCGCACCAATAACAATCCCACCCAGGCCCTATTCATGTAATCCCTCGTATTAGTCCCCCTGACACGGAAGGGCAATTTACCATGGCCAAGCAGCCTAACCCGCATAGCTATGGGAGGAAACCAGAGCACGCAGAGAAAATCCACACAGACACTGGGAGTATGAGCAAACTGCACACAGTCACCTGAGGTCAGAACTGAACCTGGGTCCCTGGCACTGTGAGGCAGCAGTGCTAACCACTGTGCCACCAGGATTCAGTATGCATGATTCAATGAAATAATCCTATTGAAATGTCAGTTTATAAACCAGTCCCGGAAAATCATAAAATCCCAATAAGTATCCAGAATACTGGATGATTATAATGCTTAGAATTTCAACAATACCCTTTTAAAATCATACATTGTACCATTGTTGTTCCACTTACTTACTTTGCCAATAAGACAAATAAATAATGCTGATCCTTGGCATGGTACAATCAAGCCAACGTTCAAGTGCACATCTTGAACTGCACTTCAGATAGCTGTTCGATAGTCCACAAAATGAGTGAGCCAAATACCAGGTTACTAAGATTTTCAGTGAACTTTTATTAGCAGCAAGGAAAACCTCAGCATCTAAATATTCAATCTTTATAGCATCTCCAGTTTATTGGGAATTCTGACTGCCTCAAGAAAAACACCTTCAATTCCTGGCCAAACTGGTCTCATTTCGGTGGGTAGCCCAGTCAATGTCAGGGAGATTGCCAGGATTTGGCAGAGTTGGTTGCTGTCTCTTGCAATCTTATTTCAAGATTGTCTTACTTTTGCATTTTTGAATTTGCTGCTATGCTCTGTATAGGCTCCTGGGATAATTATGAAATTACACCCCCCCCACCCACCCACCCCCTCAACTCCCCACTATCACCATGGCGATGTTGGACATGCAAGACCAACAGACATCTTTAGCATCCAGTATTCTTTTGGGCAGTTTAATCTAAGTGGTGCTGGTTGGAAGGCTGTGCAGAGGGACATTAGATGCATCTTCGTGAATTTCTGTGGCAGGGAAAGTTGACAAGGCTGCTAAGAAAGCCTTCGGGAGATATGCCTTTCTGCATTGAATTCAAAAACTGGGAAGACCTGCTTTACAAATCATTGGTTATATCTCAGCTGGAGTGTTGTGTACAATTCTGGCCAATACACTTGAAGTACATCAAGGTACTGGACGGGGTTTAGAGGAAATTTACCAGGATGACACCAAAGATGAAGGAGTTGCATTGTATGGAGATCTAATAGGAGAAGCTTTGATGATTTTCATTATAGCAGAAGCTTAAGGGGAAACGGATTTAAAATGATGATGAGTTTTGAGAAGTAATTTTATCTGGAAGTTGATTGGCAACCAATGGTGATAAATTTAAAAACATTGCCAAAAACACAAGAAGGGAAATAAGGAGAAATATTTTCATACAGAGGCTTGCTAAGGTGTAGAATACACTACCTGGAATACCAAAAATATCAGATCAGATTCCATAGCAATTTGCAAAAGGTGGTTGGACATGAACTTGAAGAAGACTATTTTCGAAAGTTACGAGGGAAAAGCTAAGATCTATGACTACATTGGATGACTTTCAAAATATCGGTGCGAGCAAAGTAAGCAGAAATCCCCTTTCTCTCAGATATTTTTCTATGATACAACACACAAAGAACAGTGTACTTCCAGCATTTGCATATGATCCCAAAAGAGGTATATTAGACATCACACATTGCTTTCAGTGGCAAGTTCAGAGTGTTAAGTAACACAGCACATCCCCATCCTATTTCCCACTTGTATCCATCCCTGTTGCACTGAAAAATCAGCAAATAGAGGGCTGAATATCTTACTCCGAATATCAGACCAAAGGAAAATTCCTGCCTCCATAGCATTAAGCATAATGTTTAGCACAAGGGTTTTGGACTTGCTTCAGCCCAGTTTATGGGCATTGACATTAGTTTCTTACTTCATAGATATAATCGAACACAAGAGTTGATTTGTACTAATAAATCTGGTCCTTTTTTGTTTTTTTCCCCAAACTGTTTACGTTTTAAAATACCTCTCCTGCTTTGTGAAAATCAGCCTGGAGGTCATGAGGGAAGGTCACAGGGGAGCAGTTTGGGTGTCTGTTGTGGTAGCCAATCTGTCACAGTAAATCTTCCATTGTTTGGGGAAATGAGGCTGTACTATGAGAGATAGAATTCCTGACGGATGAACATCACAGCAGACCACACTCCACACTAGACTTTGGAATGAAGGAGTAATGAAAATCTTTCAACAAAAATTAATGAAGCAAATTTTGTTCCAGCTTGTATTGGACGGAAATTGTATTTTGCCAGTATGTCATTTATTTTAGTTCTAATTCCTTTACCATATTGCATCTCTTTTGTCATTATACTGAAGGGGAACAATTTCTTATTTAATTGTCCTTTACATGCCAATATCATTTCCTTTCGAAACAGAACATTTAAAAATTAAATCACTCACCTTTATTCATGTCCAGAAGAATCAAGTGGCATCAAAACTACTGTGAGTGGGTTGTTCCCAGACCCATCAACAGAAGGAATAAAATGATTATTTGTTTAAGTTGTGTGCGTAATATTTATTTAACAACACTAACTGCTGCTCAGCAATGTTGAATACAATAACTAAAATAATGTTTCAAATCACAGTGCACTGTCCGCCAAGGCAGCACACTGTTGGAAAATAGAATTGGAATATTATTTGTAGCTAATGAGGTGTAAAAGTACAGCATTAACATTGTGCCCTTTTCTTAAATAAACCGGTGTCAGTGGCTTTCAAAATCTGAAAGACAAATCTGGTGTTGAGTCTTTTTTTTTAACCTGTGGGTTGTTAAAGCAAACATAAGCACCAATGACATACTTGGCTTTATAAACTGAATTTCAAATTCGTGCCACTTCATATTTTCACAGAAGTTAGCAGGTGTATTCAATTTTCTAAAGTGCTGTTTTAATCCAATTGCTGTTTTACTTTGAGGGGGGTGCTTTGAAAAGTAAGAAACGAGACGTGGTTTCCGAGCCATCTATTTCTCAGCAATGAGTGGAAATTTCCAAGAAGTATGCAAGTCATGTGCTGCATTAGACAGGACATTATTTATGTTCCATTCAGTTAAGTAAAGGTTAGTGAGGTCATTGTGACCCTTAGCCCAGTGTCTCTAACTAATTGCTATTAGTTTATGAAAAATTAAATAGAAGGTCGCAGGTACAATAGCATTTCCATTCTAGCGATGAATGCTGTCTTTCATTTGTTTGTGAGGTACAATACCTGCTCCAATATATGTGATTTATGACAATAGCAATAGAGTCCTGAAAGCTTACTTTGTCTTCTCATTTAGAGTATTTCTATAGACACCTGAACAAATAGATATAAATAATCAGTCAGACTCTATCCTATATATCTCCACCTAAACTTAATGATGGATCCTTCTAGGAAATGATGAATATTTAATGATATAATTGTCAACAGTAAAAAATAATTGAATACATATCTAACTAATGATGGCACCATGCTGACATATGCTATAGCATTGTCTTTAACGATACATTTCCCATGGGAACATTTGGTACGTAGCATATTAATTAGGATTTTCCAAAATTAATATGAAAACTTACATTTATTCAGCTATTTTGAGATTATATGAGGTCTGCACATTTGATGTCTCTCTCTGTTTTTATTCCCTACTGGGAAGCGATGCCATCACTCGGAAGAATCAAATGGTCATCTCTGGTTCCCGGGGCAAGTGGGTGTTCAGAGGGCAAATGAGGTTACCAGCTGGATTACTGTCAATTTTCAGGGCTGTCAGTATTACCCTTCAGGGATGGGTTTGATATTCTAGATGGACGGCACTAGAGCCAAGCTATTGAAAAATGACACCAGAGGGTCTCGTTTTCTGTCTTATAAATCATGGGCAGTCTGCCTATATGTGTTATGCATGCCATGGCTGGAATCTCCCACAGGAGGTTCAACTGAAAAGAAATTGATGCTGTTCTTTCTGCATGCAGCTGCAGACTATGCATTTTCTAGCTAAGAATAAATATAATGGGCAGAATTTTCCCAAAGTGCCATTTCGGGCAAGAAAACCAGTTAGACCGGCACGAATCAGATTGCAGTCATCCCACACTTAGTGCACTGAATGAACCCCCGTGTGAAACTCGCAGGTACAGAGTTCCCAGGCATGTGACTCACCCGAACTGCCTCGCAGCTATGCACTGTTAACAAGGGGGAGCTACATTTAAACATTTCCTCTGCACTCACAGCCAGTCATGCCAGGAGGTTGGCATCATGGACAGTAGCGCTACACTTCATAGAGGCAGATCTCAGAAGGCTTCATGACACAATGGAGGAGAGGTGGGCCACCCTGTACCCCAAGTGGGCACATGACCCAGGAGCAGGGAAACAAATGCAGCCTGGGATGCGGTGGCTGTAGCTGTCAGTGCCAGTGGCCTGACACTGGGGACTGCCATCCAATGCCACAAGAAAATGAATGACCTCAGAATGACACTGCAAGGGTGAGTGGCCATCTGTCACACCCTGGCATCAGTCCCCTCTGGCACACCTGGAATGTCCACATCAATCCACTCCCTGACACCCGTCAGCCATGATCTCAGTGGGTAGTCCTTGTCCCCCCCGAGCCATTCCAGCAGCCAGGGATGGTCCTCGAAGACCCCGGGGCTCTCCGAGTGTCTGAGGATGAAGCTGTCATACTATCATACTCACCGCACCAGGGCAATCAGTGCATGAAATGTGACTTGTAGCCCAATGGGGAGTCAGATGTTAGCCCTCTCCCTGCCCTCAGGATATCCGTCCCCTCTTTTCTCTCTGAGTGACATGCAGTCAGTGCCTTGTATTGGCACGTTTCAGCTGTGGACCCCTGGCACCCCTAGCTATTGGCAGCAGCATGTGGCAGTTTGGGCTGAGCTCTGTGGCGCTCATGTAGACAATAAGGATGGCTGTGAGAAGGCCTTCATTGAGGAATGCTTGCACTATGCTTTCTGGGTGTCCCCACTTGGATGTCTGGTACAAACTAGCCTCCAGGAATAGCATGCAGTTCAAATAGAACAAAGAACCCTCCTAACTTCCATGTGATTATACATTATGGTGCTCATTGTAGGAAGCATTTCAGAGTTCGTGCAGTGTGCAGAGCTGTGCTGACAAGCTCCCTTCATGGAGGCAACGGATGCCAGACCAGGTGCTTGTAACTGTTAATGGGGCCTGGGATGGGATGTCAAAAATAAACCACAGAGACTTCAAGCAGATGGCGAGCATAGTAACCAGTGCAACATTAGCAGGCTTTGCAATTGGCATCATGGGCAGTACCTCGAGGGCATCTCAGCAGACAATGAGAATACTGGCCCCTGCACCCTTAAAGATCCTCCATGCCACCCTGCACCATGGCAGTGGCTGACCTCCCTTTTTACCACCTGGTGATTAGTGTTGAGTGGTACTCACCTCCTTGCTTGCCTTTGCAATCCATGATGCCTGGTCCATACTATAAGTGGTGACTAGTTTTGACTTCCCACTTGGGGGGTGTGGAGGGCATTCTGGGAAGGGGGATTCATCACATGCCAAACTCGCTAATGAGATTGAACTCAAGTCAGTCTCATGCTAATGAGCCTCATGCCCTTTCTGGGCAAGAGCCTGTTTGTGCCAGCAGAAAGGGTCTGGGGAGATCACAAAACATTCGGCGCCCAGCGCAAAACCCATCTTTGGGCCCTCATACAATTCTCCTCTTTCTTCAAACCTCTTGACACATTTTCATGTGACCAATTTAAACCATAGAAAATTATAACTACAGTGATAGAAGTTGCACCTTTAAAATAGAAAAAATGCATCTTAAGGCACTTCACAGGACATAAATCGAACAGAAATTAACATGAACTGGAGGGGTGTACGAGTTTGGGTAAAGAGGGGGCACGAAAGGCGGAGAGACAAAGATTTCAGGAACAAAACCCAGATTATGGGCTTAGATAGTTTCAGGCACAGCCTCCAATATTGGGCAGATAGGACTGGTGAACAGTGACAAGAATGTGTTTCAGAAGATTATCTGCTCAATATTTCATTTCTTCCCCATGGTCCATTCAACAAACTGAGAATTGATTTGGGTTCTTTTTATGTAAACACTATAAGGTCCAATGGGTTTTCTGGGATAATTTATACTCTTCCCCATTTCTTTGTGGAGAAGAATACTGCTCTAGTGGAGAAGTACAGCCTGGAGCTTGCTGTTGAATTGTACTTACCAAGGGCAGTTTTTCTGATCCTGTCTGTCCCGAGACCAGAATTTCCCACTTGAGGTCAGTGGTCCATCTAACTTTCAATCCCATCCTTGATGATTCCCATGGCGGGGTTGGAAAATTTACGCATGGATGTTTTGAGGAGTAACAGAGACTTTTGCTTTGCTCCTAGATTTTGTTTTATTCAGGTATTGAACTAAACTATGCATCAAACCTTCCAAGAGGAGACAGCCAACAAAAGCAATAATACTTATAACCTGTTGAAAATTGCAATTAAGCAGTTGAAAAGAGTCTTAGAAAGCTGGGTCCAGCTCATTGCTTGACAAAGTTGCCATAGAATTAGCCTAAGAGTCAGGAAAGTGATTTACAAGGCAGACACTGCAAGGAATTAGGGGAGATGCACATAATTTATACAACCAATTGACCTGTCTCTTTCTAGAAGCCCCAAATGGACCAAATATGGGAAAAGTGATTTCAAGAAGAAATAGTTCTTGGGGCCAAAGGAATCAAGGCATATGTGGGGAAGGCACGATCAGGATATTAAATTTGATGATCAGCCATGATGAAAAAGAATGGTGGAGCAGGCTCAATGTGCGGAATGGCATATTCCTGCTACTATTTTCTATGTTTCTAAGAGATGACTGATCCAGGCAACACCAGCCTTCCATAAATCTCCTGGTTGGCTCACATGCTGGGCTTTGTAATTCAAAGCTCCATGGGCAGCAGAATCCAATAAGTTATTAATGAAACCCTGCAGCTGATCATCAAATGTATCCCTTCTTGAAGAAAACTCTCCCGAAGGAGTGGTAAATGGGGTTACCACACGTCAGAAACAAAGCCGAAAGATGAAGGACAGGGCTATGATTATTCTTGCTGCCAACAGTCATGTTACATAATAAGGGAAATAGAGGTGGGACAGTGGTTAGCATTGCTGCCTCACAGTGCCAGGGACTTGGGTTTGATTCCTGGCTTGGGTCACTGTGTAGAGTCTGCACGTTCTCTCCGTGTCTGCGTGGGTTTCCTCTGGGTGCTTCGGTTTCCTCCCACAGTTGAAAGATGGGATGGTTAGGTTCATTAGCCATGCTAAATTCTCCCTTTGTGTACTCCAAGTGACAACTTGGGGAATTTCACAGTAACTTCATTGCGGTGTTAATGTAAGCCTACTAAGTGACACTAATAAATAAACTTAAACTTAAATGCGCCATACTGTTTCTACATTGTGTAGAAAAAGAAATGTCTACTCATGCTTAACTTAGATGGTTCATTACACGCTCTCCAGCATCTCCCATCAACTCTACACCACAAATAAAAATCTCCTAGACCCAGAAATCACTTTCCCACTATTCCCTGATGCAAGGATCCTTCTCTCTACTCAGGTTCCAATGTCCGTTCACAATTCCTGAAACTCTCTGATTTCCCTTACACAAGTCCCAGAATCTTGAATCAATTCCTCCCAATACAATGAAACTTAAGCAACCTACCAATACCCCAGCATCAGTGCACATCTCCTACCACTTATCTACAAACTGGAATAGCTTTCCCATCCTTCTGTGTGACCTACAATTTAAAATAAATGCAGGTCACAACATAGACAAAATTAGTAAACAAATAAATTGGGGCACACTTTCCTGGAGACTTATGCCATTGTACTGGCACATGTATGCTATGGGCCCTTTGAATGGCAGAAAGGAAAGGTGGCACAATAGACCAAATGGTCTCATTATGATTCTACAGAGGAAATTATGAAGTGACATACACCATAAATTATTGTGCTCCATAATTCCCTGGGTTATGCCCACTGAAGGCACATCCTATTCATAACTTCCAACATGGACTATGTTTCTGTGGAAACTTCTGAAGCTTTATTTTATATTTTATAATGGATACTCACAAGATGGTTAAGCTGGCTGCCAAAGGGCCAGGTGATATTTGTTTATTCAACACAGACCATCACAAGTTTCCGGAAAATTCTAATTGAATCACCCTGGATGGGGGGGCTCCTTCTGGAATGGACGTGCTTACCCTGCCATTGTTCAAAATTTATTCCAAGCACATAGACTTCGTCTCCAAGTTTTCAATTTAATAAAAGTGAGCTGAGGTGACCAGTTATCCACAAGTGTGAAAGACCACAATCTATCTCCTCTTGTCTAGTGATGAATTTGGACTTCCAAATCATTCTATTTAGTCAATACCAGTATTGGTCTTCTGACCAAAATTAGCTAGAGATAACATATTTTGATCTAAAGACCCAGAAAAGACCCGGACATCTTGCAGAAGAACTCTTCGGACCACAGGAGCTGCAGAAAAGGCAGTGACAGTTTTGCCTTTTAAGAATTGGGGGGTTGTAATGTCTTCAAAAAGCTTCCCAGCCTGGTTCCTACCTCCAGTCTATACGTAAAGAAATTTGACCTCCTATTACAAAAACAACCAATGCAGAGTTCTGTGACCTGCTGATCATTCATCTCTGCGAGGGAATCTTGCAACTATCTGGATATCTGATTTCAACTATTTGAACCCATCTGAATTGCAATCTAAGAATGGAAAAGGACTCCTTTTCCCACCAGGTCCACAAGGACTGATCTCCTGCAACAAGCCAAACATGTCAACTGATGGATATTCTTCTGGTTTAACACTTGTAGATGTGCACTATCCTCTTTTATTGTATTTCCTTGAGTTTGTGGTGTGGAATTGACATAGTGTTTCAATCTTCAGGATGAATCTGTGAATAAAAGTTCCTCTTTAATTAAACCAACAAAAGTCTGCATATGTTATTTAAATAGACCACATGCGAAAGGGGACTTTCTACATATCTACCTTTTAAAAAAGCACACTGATTACGGACAGTAAGAGGAGGGAATTAAGGGGTCCAGTTTATCTCTCCTCCCTTGCCTGTAATATTGGGATGTTTGCATAGCCCTGTCATTACTGATACAGAATGTTATTATCATAGCTTTACCCCATTGAAATCAATGGCGATCATAGTGTTCCGACATTTAAAAGCAGTTTTCACACTGCTTCAAAACATTGGTTTAAGTGGCCTGGCAGGAGTGTAATTTTATTGCTCCAAGATCAGTGTAAATTCCTAGCTGTTAAAATGTGTTACTGCTACAAGATTAAGCAACTAGGATCATTGAATATCCCCTTCCTGCGTCTGGGATTTTCAATTTTGATATTGCTAGGCCATATGGCTTAGAGCCTATTCAATTTATTAGACTGTTCTCAGAATTTAAATTAAGTCTGCTCTGTTTCCTCCAATGTTCAACCTCTCTAAACCCACTAACAGGACAAACACATATTTTGGAATAACTAATTTGCTTATTGATTGTAATTATTTCAATCACTCATGAGGAAATTTATGTGCATCGACCTCAAAAATATTTCAGGCTCATCTACTTAGAGGAACAGCAATGTGTCATTATGTAAATATTTTGCACTCCGTACGATCTTCACTCTCATTCAAAGCCAGGACTTCACAATAAATTAACAATTCAAAGTTAGCTCGCTTAGCTCATTTAGTGCCCTCATAACACACGAAAATAAAAGTTGATAATTATTTAATTTCTGAATTGCTGGTTGTAATTTGTAATGGAGCGACTTGGAGTGGCCTGTGTTCACAGATTACAGCAATAAAACTGACAAACATCTCATTCTGAAGAAGGGTCAAGACTGTTTAAAATAATCGTAGGTTAAAGTTTGCGGAATTACACTTCCACTCACAGAGATGCCTCCCTCTGGATGGGGAATGTTTCATGACTTCAGCTCTTAGCTGAGTGCTTGATTTCCTGCGATCCCTGATTCAGCATATTCAAGTTTGAAAACTTGCACCTTGTCAGTAGGCTAGCAGCAGTGAGGTCAGGCACCTAATGGAACTATTTACGGTGAACATTTCCAATTTAGACATTGTGGGAAAATCTGGGCCAAAATTAATCAGAGATACTGAGTTACGAGTTCCACAAAAATATGGACATAAAAATCACACACTCTCACTTGATTTGATGACCATGGATGGTGCCCCTAATGTGTACCTAATGTGAATAGAAAAGAGCATTTCTGCAGCATCATGGGGAATCTCCTAAAGATCTTACCAGTCAAACTACCCCTACTTATCGAATCATAGAATCCCTACAGTGTAGAAGGAGGTCATTCAGCCCATCGAGTCTGCACCGAATCTCCGATGGAGCATCCCATCCAGGCCCTATCCCTGCAACCCCACATACTTGCCACACAATTCCACCTAACCTACATGTCTTGGGACACTAAGGGGGAATTTAGCATGGCCAATCCACCTAACCTGCACATCTTTGGAGTCTGGGAGGAAACCAGAGCACCCGGAGGAAACCCACGTAGACACGGGGAGAATGTGTAAACTCCACACAGATTGTCACCCGAGACCGGAATTGAACTTGGGCCACTGGCACTGTGAGGCAGCAATGCTGACCACTGTGCTGTGCCACCGTGCCACCCTATCATGGACTTATCACAGACAGCCGCCCTTCTCATGCAAATGACACCAACCATTTCCCCTTACCATAGGAGTTAATTTAAAAGAGATGTTACTTACAGTGACGGGCGGCACGGTAGCATAGTGGTTAGCACTGCTGATTCACAGCTCCAGGGACCTGGGTTCGATTCCCGGTTTGGGTCACTGTCTGTGTGGAGTTTGCACCTTCTCCTCGTGTCTGTGTGGGTTTCCTCCGGGTGCTCCGGTTTCCTCCCAAAGATGTGCGGGTTAGGTTGATTAGCCATGCTAAAATTGCCCTTAGTGTCCTGAGATGCGTAGGTTAGAGGGATGAGTGGGTAAAATATGTAGGGATGTGGGGGTAGGGCCTGGGTGGGATTGTGGTCGGTGCAGACTCGATGGGCCGAATGGCCTCTTTCTGTACCGTAGGGTTTCTATGATTTCAGTGTGGGATTTTCTGGCCGCACTCGACCTAAAACCGGAAAGTCCCTGCCGGAGATTAACGGACCTTTGCATGATCCACCCCACCCCAGCTACGATTCCTGTGGCGGACAGGACGGGAAAATTCCCCCCACATTTATTAATTACCTGACTGGTTCACACAGTTGAAAAAGTACTTTGTCCTTTGTTGAGTCATTTAAAGGCTATGTTGATTTCAGCCAAAATAGAATCCCCAAGCAGGTTCAATCAGCTGTTTGCCATTCTTTGAAGTGCAAAGTGATGAGATTTTAGATGCAACTGCTGACCAGCAGCACCATGTCTATTGACACAAATGTGTGTCAGTCAATATGAATTGGGGCAGGACAGAAATTATACCAGGACTTATAGCAAATATCTCTTTTACATTTCATTTAAATAGCACACTGTAACAAATACTCTATTCATTCAGCAAACAGAATTTATTTAAAAAGAGCCTCCACAAACTACAGTACATAAAATGCATGGCCAAAACTGCAGAAAAGTTACCTGTTTTCCCCCAGAAAATGCAGCGAGTGGGGGATGGTTATATATACATCGAATATGCACGTAAAATCAATCCCAGTGATTTACAGCATACTCCAACATTGATTAATAAGTGAATTACCAACTATCACTATTCTGGCCAGCAATAATTATGTCACTATATGCAGTCTTGTATTCACATATTGTCTTGTATCTTTTGGCCAAAGAATATCATATTTACAACAGTTTATATTAGAAATTGAAGCAGGGCCTGGTTATACAAGTTTTCAACTCCATTCTATGCTGGTTCAATTAGAGACTGTAATAAAACAATAACAATTCATATTTATTTAGCACCGTTGATGTACTAAAACACTTCAGGATGCTTAACAAGAACAATGTAAATAAAATCATTTTCTTGACATCAAACAGCAGAAGGAGATTTCAGAAGATTACTAAAATCCGGATCAAAGTGGTTGGACATAAGGAGCATCTGAAAAGGAGAGAGAGATAGAGAAACCCAATTAATTTAGTAGTATTTTTCAGGGAAGGATAGCCACCATCTCCACCTGTTCTGCCCTACACATGATTCTAGTATTGCACTATATAGTTGACTGTTATTGCCCTCTAAAATGGTCAAGAAGACTGCTCTATAGTAAACAATCGTTCAAGGAGGTAACTCGCCACTGGAAAATAAAGGATGGGTAATAAATGTAATCTTTCTAGCATTGCCTGCATCTCAAGAATACATTTTAAAAATGACACAATGCCCTTGCTCTTATAAGGGGAAGTCTGCCAGTATACAATATACACACCATCCATCTAGTGGAATATGCACTCTATGGCAAGGCAGAGGTTAAATTAGATATTAAAGTCTGTGTGCTCCTGCAAGCATAATGATGTTGGGTGACTGAACTTGAAAAGTTTCCCAGGAATTGTTGCAGAAAAAAAAGTAATCTTGCAAAGGCAATCTTGCAATTTGAATCCAGAAAATTCTGATTCTCTTTCTTTTGCCCATTTTGCTGTCATTGATTCATTCAATCCATTTCCAGCCTGTATTCTCCAGTGATCACACAGCATGTTATAAAGCCATGTTAGAATTTTCTAACTCGTCAATGTGCTGCCTGCTCTCCACCACCACATCCTGTTCCTGAGGATATTGATCTCTGGATGTTATCTAGTGAGTCCTCGAAGGAGTTGAATCACTTCCCCAGCTCCTAGAGATGAGAGTTCAATTTTGTTCTTTCACTTTTTTAATTTCTCACAAATTTTCTATTCATCAAAGTAAAGGATGCCTGTGCTGGAGAATGGAATGAATTCTCATCTTTTTGTCAGTATTTGTGCTCATCAAGATGAAGGATATTATCCCTGTGAAATAGAACACTTTCCCATTAAAGGCGCCTGGCGTCAACATCAGCATCAAGACTTTCAGCTCAGGTCAGATGTGGATTAAAACTCCCTCTGTTCTGCCCTCACTTCAGAAGAACATGTCCTGCTTTATCAGTGTGATATTTCATATGCCAATCATCTTTGTGACACCTTTGAACGAGGCTGCCATTGCATCGTCAAATTAGGTCTAGTTTTCTGTTGTGCTCCCACAACCACTAGGAACTGCCAGACTCATTTTCTTACGGGCAGTGGAGAGGGAAGCTTTACATCCCATCAATCTGGGCAGGATACAAAACCAATATCCACAGCTGGCAATCGATAGTATGGTAACCCATTACACGACACAGTCCTAGTTCTCATGTTTACACTTGAGTATTCACATTAATTTTAATCTATCCCATGGGAGTGCTTAAAGTTTAAAAGGTGTCCTGGACCAAATGTAATTTTCTAATCTTAAAAAAGGAATGGCAGGGTGTCCTGGTGAGTACCTTCCTGCAAATGCATTTAATTAAGTAACAGGTAAAAACTGGTTTAAACCCATTTTCAGGCATGGAATAAGTACTGTTCTTGGATATTGTGCCTAATCAAGTGGACACAGTAAAAGGTCCAAGTTTGTCCTCCTGGCTAATTTAAATGGAGTAAGAACTCTCACAACGCCAGGTTAAAGTCCAACAGGTTTATTTGGTAGCAAAAGCTACTAGCTTTCGGAGCGCTGCTCCTTCGTCAGGTGAGTGGGAGTTCTGTTGACAAACAGGGCATATAAAGACACAAACTCAATTTACAAAATAATGGTCGGAATGCGAGTCTTTACAGGTAATCAAGTATTAAAGATACAGACAATGTGAGTGGAAAGAGCGTTAAGCACAGGTTAAAGAGATGTGTATTGTCTCCAGACAGGACAGTTAGTGAGATTTTGCAATGGGCATTCGGCCTCTGATTTTCAGGTAAGCATTCTCCAAGGCGGCCTTCACGACACACGACAACGCAGAGTCGCTGAGCAGAGACTGATAGCCAAGTTCCGCACACATGAGGACGGCCTCAACCAGGATCTTGGGTTCATGTCACACTATCTGTAACCCCCACGACTTGCCTGGGCTTGCAAAATCTCACTAACTGTCCTGTCTGGAGACAATACACATCTCTTTAACCTGTGCTTAACGCTCTCTCCACTCACATTGTCTGTATCTTTAAGACTTGATTACCTGTAAAGACTCGCATTCCAACCATTATTTTGTAAATTGAGTTTGTGTCTTTATATGCCCTGTTTGTGAACAGAATTCCCACTCACTTGACAAAGGAGCAGCGAGCACTCTGAAAACTAGTGGCTTTTGCTACCAAATAAACCTGTTGGACTTTAACCTGGTGTTGTGAGACTTCTTACTGTGTTTACCCCAGTCCAACACCGGCATCTCCACATCATAATTTAAATGGAACAGAAGGATTGCAGCCTTTCTTGCGCTGTTTAATGACTGCCTTTCTAATGAGCATGTTAATATCATGCATTGCCAGCACCATTTAAAAGAATTATGCAACCCTTAATGGGGTGATGCACTTTGGCTGCAGGCAACTCTGACGGAAGAATACTAACAATGACAGGCAGAGAAGAAGCTGCAAGGATCCTCTGGTTTTCTGACGTTGTATTAGAGTTATTGGTGGTGGTATGGGCAAGCAAGAGAAGGGCTGTTTTCAAATTCCCAGTGGAAGAAAAATATCCAGGCAAGCTGTCTAGCTTGAGTGAGCAGAGTGAGTGAACGTTAAAAGCATCACACCTAAGATATAGCTGTAATGCAGGAAAATAAGTTTAATGAAGTCACACGGCTATCTATGGCAAGCCTCCTAATTAGCCTGATTACTATCTGCTCAGCCATGCACTAACTGTGGCCCCAGAACTCGCAACCCATCTCTCCCCTGATTCCTACCACTCTCTTCCAATTGCCAGAGCAATCTGCACATGCCATTCTCCACATTATTAATTCCCTCACCACCTCATGCCTCTTTCACCTTTCACAGCTTTCACACAGCAACACTATTCTACTCTGACATGCACATCCTCAAACCATCGCACCCGGGCTAACTCTAACACATCTACCCCGCTTTCTTGCAGGAATCATTTGCATACAATAAGAGGGAAGAGGCAAGCAGAGGTAGCTGGAAGCTGTCTTTTTGCCATTTGCTTCATCAGTATCCCTTTTTCAAACACTGCCTTTTCTTTAATAACCATTTTTTTTCCTTTTTGTTCACTCTGTGACATTGACATTTCTTCACAGTTATTGACATCTTTTGGCTAATTTAAAATCTGGCTAAAATATTCAAGCGTTTTTAATTTAATTACGTAAATTGCATTCCTCTAAAGGCTTCTGACATCAGGATAGACTTTATATGCTAATTAGCTATAATCTTCTAATGAAATGAACAGATTCTGCACCACTTCTTATGATTAAAACAGGCAGACCTTAACCCTGTGATCCTTCAGCAATTTCTGATTTATTGATGCTATTCGGCACTTGTCATTCCTCAGCAGGTACATTTTAAAATCTTGTGGATTTAAGCTAACCTTAATTGATGACATGATACCCAGCGCAGAAATTATTAGGAACAGATTTCATGTGTAGAAATCACCTTGGAAAGATGATTAACTTAACGTGAAATTGTTTGTGAATAGAAGTGCTATTATTTTCAATCACTTCTCTAGATTCCATTTTGTCCCTGGCATGTCTTCTCTTTGAGTTAGGATAATACACCTGCTTATTGTAAAGGAAAATTGGTATGTGTTTTATTTCCAGATTGCCTTTATTTAAGTTTAAAATACTAGTTTTGGACCCAAGTTGCTCACCCTTAAACTGAATGTTATGTTCTATCATGCTATAATCCGCTCTTGCCAAGATAATCCTTTATTATGAGATCATTAATAAATCTGGTGTCAATGCACATTACTAAGTCCAAAATAGACTGACCCTTGGTTCATTCCAGAACAAATTGTTCTAAGAAACTATCTTTAATGCACTCTATCTCATCCACAAGGCAATTTTTGCCAATTTGCTTTGTTGAATTGATATGGAGATTCAAATCACTCACAATTACTGCAATACCTATCTGACAAGCCCCTATTATTCCTTGGTTTATATTCTTGCCCTACAATTTCACCTCTGGTAGTTTGTAAGCAGTCCAGACTATTGGAAGTACAAATCTTGTCTCCTTGCATTGTGATTGAGTGCAAGTGAAATGAGTTCTGGATGTTTTAACTCAATTTCCAACAGATTATAACTGAGACTGATAACAGCTGCATTTTCTCACCTCCAAAGTGCAGATGAAATTCAATCATGCAATAAGTCTGTAGGAAGATAAGTATTGATTTATAATCACTGACTTCTGCCTTAGCCAAAATTAAACTTTGAGAGACCCACCATTAACTTATATCCTAAGTTACGTTACAGAGATGTAAAATCACTGGAGTAGCAACAGTGAATGTGTCATTGCAGAGAGTCATAGAGTGCTACAGTACAAAAGAGGCACTTCAGCTCATCATGTGTGCATCAATAAATTATATGCAATGATGTAATAGGCTATTCAAATTTATATGACAAAACTGATTACATGGCCAACCATGTCTTCCATATCAATAGAAATGTATTGTATACTAACTGTTATCTGTTACTTGTATCTATATCTTATTGTCTTTTTTTGGTATATTATCCTTTTGTGTTCATCACTCTTTAGAATGTCAGTGTTGAAGACTGGATTACCATCCTACCTCTTGCACCTAGTGGCAATTACTCCCATGTCAAGATTGTGTTAAAACTACTGAGGAGTCCTCATTTTCTTCTGTCCAAACAAATATTCACAAACCCAACTTCGGCAAAACCCCCATTGCCCTCACATACCTCTCCACCCTCCCCCTGTATTCTTTGGTCCTGTTATCCTTCGGTATATGTCTGTTTGTTAGCCTTGAACATTTTGAAGTGAATGTGCCTATAGATCAATGTGGACCTCATCCATTCGCATCTTGAGGTCATTTTCACTGTTCAACATATATTACCCCTCACACCCCCCCCCCCCCCCCCGCCCCCCAGTATGTGCCCTGTTGTAACCTTCCCCATTCATAACCCCAGTATAGGCTGAGCTCTACAGCCCCTTTTTTTGCCTGGAGGCCAGCTGTCCTTCTTCCCCAGTGGCGACCAAACTATGCAGCCTGTTAAAAGCCACCACTGCCTTATTGCTGGGCTGGTAGGTAGAGACGTTGTGACAACCTCCAGAAAGTGATATGTTGCTGCCTGTGGAGTCTGGCACTGATTACTGTGAGTGCTGTGAGACACAAGGCAGGTGAACCGCCTTGTAGTGACAAGTGATGCATGTAGCTTATGTATTGGTGTGAAACCCGTTCCAATTGAATGCTGATGTAGCCTGTTGATCAAGCGTGGGGGGATGATTCCAATGTGCAGGGCTTATAATAAGATAGAAATGTATTAAAATGATGTTCCCAAAGTGTCGTGGCAGGAAACACAGTCTGCCATTGATAGGTGGAGAAGGTGATCGCAAATTGCTTTCATGAGGATGTGAAACTGATTTTTGACTTTCTCACAATATTTTCCATCCATTGAGAGTGGGAGCAGAAAATCCCAGCCTTTGATCTTATTTATCCAATACCAATTTGCTCATGACTCAAGTAATTCCAATGATGATTGTCTTTGAAGTTCTGCTTTTGAATGCAGCCCCTAGTTGCTCATGTTCCTGCAGTAGAACTCTTTAATAGTCCTACTTATGTCATTGGTACACACATGGACCACACAACTGGATACTTCCTCTCCCACACCAAGTTCCTTGAATCCACCTCAGAGCAGATATCCTTAACCCTCGCAGTGGGCAGGCCACACAGCCTTCGGGATTTAAGCTCTGGGCTGCAAAAATCAATTTCACTAACCCATCCCCTACTACTGCAACATTCCGTTTCCAGTGACCTGAATGGCCCCTGCACCCTGGTGCAGTGATCACTGTGTTCATCCTCCCTTCAGTCCTTGCTTTGTTCACACAGACAGCATGAACCTTGAAACTGTTACCCAACTGCAACGGTTATGGTTCCTCCAGTTCTGTCTTATTGATCACCATACCTGACATACATACACAGTCGTACTATCCCGTCCCTGACCGCAGCCCGAACCTGAAATACCTAACCTAAGGGGCGTAATTGCCTCCTCGAACAGAGTCTCCTCTTTCCCTTTCCCCAGTACATCGCAGTGTCTGAAGTTCAGACTCCAACTCATCAATTCTGAAACCAGTAAACATGTAACATAGAAACTTTGAAACTAGAAGCAGGAGTAGGCCGTTCGGTCTTTTGAGCCTGCTCCACCATTCATTTTGATCATGGCTGATCATCAAATTCAATATCCTGATCTCCCTTCCCCCATATCCCTTGATCCCTTTAGCCCCAAGAGCTATATGTAATGTTTTCTTGAAATCACACAATATTTTGGCCTCAACTACTTTCTGTGATACATATTCCCCACCCTCTGGGTGAGGAAATTTTTCCTCTCCTCAGTTCTAAAAGGTTTACCCCTTATCCTCAAACTATGACCCCTAGTTCTGGACTCCATCACCATTGGCAACATTCTTTCTGAATTTACCCTGTCTAACCCTGTTAGAATTTTATGAGTTTCTATGTGATCCCCTCTAACTCTTCTAAACTCCAGTGAATATAATCCTAACTGACTTAGTCTCTCCTCATATGACAGACCTGCCTTCCCAGGAATCAGCCTGGTAAACCTTCGCTGTGCTCACTCTATAACAAGGACATCCTTCCTCAGATAAGGACAACAAAACTGCATACGATACTCAGGTGTGGCCTCACAAATGCCCTATACAATTGCAGCAAAACATCCCTATCCCTATACTCAAATCCACTTGCTATGAAGGCCAACATAGCATTTGCCTTCTTTACTGCCTGCTGTAGCTGCGCACTTATTTTCAGTGACTGATGCACAAAGACACCAAGTTCTCGCTGAGTATCCACCTCTATCAATTAACACCCATTCAAGATGTAGTTGCTGTGGTCACACTCATGCTGACCAGATGCTACATGCTACAACTGCAACATATCACCTGCCCTGCCTGAAAATGCTGGCTGAAAACACTCAGCAGGTCTGGCAGCACCTTTGGAGAGAGAAACAGAGTTTCATATCCATATGATTCTTCCTCGAAGCTGAAGATAGGTAGAAATATGATGGTTTTATGTATCATATTTGACTTAATTAATTACGGTTTCAAGTTTAGAAATATCAATGCTTATTTGTAGTTTTGCCAAATAGTTTAACTAGCTAAACTACAAATTTAAAATAGTACTTACACTTCCCCAGTACTAGCTTAGTTTACTGCCTAGTTTAGAGAAGTAGAAATGCCTTAAAACTCACCAATCAGTCAGTTACCCGTTTACCTAGTCAATGCCTTTGTAGGTCTCATGTCTCCCACTCCCTCTTTTGGATTACCCTTCATTCTTTAAAAGGCCAGAACAGCACCTATTCCCTCCTTGCACCAAATTCTCTCAGTCACTAAATTCCTTAAGTTAAGTAAGTATTCTGTCTGGCAGTATTCAATGATTGCTATTGTAGCTCAGCCTATTATGAATGCTTGGCTGATTTTTAAACACTCCGAACCATTTACTTCAGCTGAAGGTCTGTGATCAAATTTTGATTGACAGTTTTAAGAGGCCATTATCTGTGTTCGATATAATAAGCTTCAGGAAGTCAGAAAATAAATTACTCACTGCAAAGTTCTCAGCTCTTGACCTGCTCTTATAGCCACAGTATTTATATAACTCCTCCAAATAAGCCTCTGGTCAATGTTAACTCCAGAATTTTGATAGTGGTGGATTCAGTGATGGTAATACCACTGAATGTAAAAGGAAGATGGGAAGATTCTTTCTTGTTGGAGATAGTTTTTGTTTGGGAAGTGTGTGGTGCAAATGTTACTTACCACTTATCAGCCCATGTCTGTGTGTTGTCTGGATCTTGCTACATATAGGCATGGACTGCCTCATTGTCTGAAGAGTCAGAAAAGGCACTGTATGGAGTACAATCATCAGATATCCCCACTTCTGATCTAAAGGTGCAGGGAAGGTCATTGATGATGCAGTTGAAAATGGTTGGATAAAGAAAACTACTCTGAGGAACCTCTGTAGATATGTCCTGGGGCTGAGATGATTGACTTTCGACAACCACAGCTATCTGCCTCTGTGCTAATTACGACTCCAAACAGTGGAGAGCTTCCACCTGGTTCCCACTAACTTCAGTTTGCTAGGTCTATTTGATGCCACACTCGGTCAAATGCTGCTTTGATATCATGGGCAGTCACCATCATCTCACTGTTGAGTTTAACTCTTTTGTTTGTGTTTGGACTGCGACTGAAGATCAGTGAGCAGGTTATTGCTGTGTCAGTCCCACTTAATAGCGCCAATGGCACCTTCCATCACTTTGCGAAGGTATGCAGTGTTAAGGTTGGTGAGGTGAAGCCTTCCTTTGTTTTTGAAAGCACAAGCTATTCCATATTTTCTGAGCAGGAGAAGTAAACTGTTGATGCATTAATTAGATTTTAACTGGGGGCAGCACAGTGGCTAGCACTGCTGCTTCACAGCGCCAGGGACCTGGGTTCAATTCCCGACTTAGGTCACTGTCTGTGTGGAGTTTGCACATTCTCTCCATGTCTTTGCGGGTTTCCTCTAGATATTCCGATTTCCTTCCATATCCTGAAAGACGTGCTGGTTAGGTGCATTGATCCGAACAGGTGCCAGAGTGTGGCGACTCGGGGAATTTCACAGCAACTTCATTGCAGTGTTAATGTAAGCCTTACTTGTGACTAATAAATAAACTTTAACTTTAACTTTTTAGATTTCATTAACACCTTAGCTAGAACTGGTAGGTCAATGTTCAAAGAGTTATTGAGCTGCATCTTTTGCCTTTTCTATAATAAAAGTGCAAAGCTTAATTGATTGAACACATCACAAAGATTATACATTGTTCATTCACTCATATTTATGTGAAACAAACCAGTATTTGGATTGAAGCTATGTGTCATTTCAATCGAGTCTTTTCCAACTTGCCTTCTGCATCAGCTCCTGTTACATTTCAATAGCTAGTACACAGAGTAGGGGCTTTCCTTTACAATCCTTGGGTCATGCTATTGTCTAACCAGATTCTGGACTGAATGAGATGAATTCTAATTCATAGAGGGTGCAAAGCCCATTTATGGGAGAGACCAGTGATGCCAAACTTGAGAGAATATTAAGGTTCTGAAGTTGTGCCATCCACAAATGTTGTTGCATAAGGAACATTACTCCCTGATCACTAACATAAGTTGAGGAAAACTCTCTCTCTAAAAGAACATTTTCTTTACTGTAGCATGCCAAAATGTTACCATCCATGTTTTATTTTGCTAGCTGTATTTGTGTTATTTTTACCTATAAAAATATTCAATAATAAGATAACATTAGCCTTTGTTGCCAACCATTTTCCTATCAGTTCTCACTTCTTCACTGTCCCATTTTCTGTCACTGACTGTTTATTATCTTATCTTCCATGTTTTCCTGCTAATTGCTGAGTTTGTTTTTCCAGAATACACTACTCTCTGCGGGCTCTCTGTGAGTTCAATTTTACTGAATTCTCTATGGCCTACATAACACAGTCAACCTTGACTTTCATTTCCGTTATATGAGTTGATTCACACTCAGTGCCTGATGAATTTTTAGCTGCATGTTATTAATAATACATTTTGGGTGTGGTATGCAATTTCCTCTGCCGATGGTTAGCATTTGAAGCCAAAAGTACAGCCTGTTCTCAATCATGTCCAGTATTATATCTGATGAGTTCTGGATCAGAGTAGATTTTATACAGCAACATTTGCATACTCAATATTTTCTGCAGTGGTTTGCACTTTTATGATCCAAGTTTCATTAGAGCAGCATTTCCGTTGTTTGCTGAATTGTGCTGAGGCACTTTATTATATCGCATCATTTTTGATGTCATAAGATTTGACATATGATCTAAATATTTGGGTATTTCTGTGCAATGGAGGTTAATGCAGCTATTACTCCTCATTGCAGTTTAAAAATGTATTTTTATTATTGCAAGTCATGATAAAAATCTAAAATGATTTATAATCAACTTCAAGGTCAAAGATCTGTATGTTTTAATTAAGTTTTCAGTGAGATTGCATAAGCTCAGAAATGAAGATATTGACAGTGTTATCTTAACATTTTAGGATTGATGCTGGTCTTTTTCAAACTTGATTTTATTTATTTTGGGTGAGACTTTCTATCTCAGTGCATTTTTAATGCTCTAATGTTCCAGTAATATCTTTTGTAAAAGGGAAATGTCCAACGTAAAACCTTTCAGATCTGTTTTTTCCTTCTAAGAGACAGGTTGCAACTATTTAAAAAGTGCATGTACCTTGATGAAATAAGAGAAATGTATGAAATGTCGTCTGTTTGTAAATCTCAGCAGGATGAACACATTTCGAGCTGCTAACATTTGAGCAGTGGATTGTTAAACTTTTTTGTATTCAATTGTGGGACATGTGCATCGCTGGCTAGACCAGCATTTCTTGCCCATCCCTAGTTGCCCTTGAGAAGGTGGTGGTGAGCTGCCTTCTTGAATCGCTGCAGTCCATGTGCCGTGAGCTGACCCACAATGCCGTGAGGGAGGAAATTCCAGGATTTTGACCCAGTGACTGCGAAGGAAAGGCGATATATTTCCAAGTCAGGATAATGAGTGGTGATGATACTTGCAGCTGGTAGTATTCCCATGTATCTGCTGCCCTTGTCCTTCTAGATAGAAGTGGTTCTGCGTTTGAAAGATACCATCTAAGGATTTTTGGTGAATTGCTGCTGTGCATCTTGTAGATAGTACACACTGCTGCTACTGAGCGTCGGTGCAGGAGGGAGTTGATATTTGTGGATGGGGTGCCAATAAAGCGGGCTGCTTTGTCCTGGATGGTGTCAAGCTTCTTGAGTGTTGTTGGAGCTGCACCCATCCAAGCAAGTGGATGAGTTGAGAAGCAACTCAATGCAATACCCAAATACCCAGCTGGGGACAGAATTTTACATCGATGTTCCGAGGTTTGAATGGATTTGAACAGGAAGATGCCAAAGTGAAGGGTTGGGAAAAGGTGACAATGAGAGGAAAGGCAACCAAAAGGTTGAGGGAGACTATCAGAGCTGGCACGACACAAATACTGCTCCATGTGAGGATCAGGCTCTGAATGAAAGCAAGGGATTGTTATCACAATGTAGGGTGTAGATCTCTGCTACTTTGGGGATCACTGTGTGCAGGAGATAGGTGTCCTTAGTGGGATTAACAATAACTAGAGGATGAACAGGTCAGACTGTGGCCTTGACTTGGAATTCAGTATGGTACGTTGCCATCCTGGTACCAGGCAAAGTAGATCAAGGTGTGTGATGACAGTTTAAGTGCTTGTTGATCCTGTGGAAATTAATTACATTGGTAGAACCCAGAAAAAATGTCCTGCAAAGGGTATTTCAGGAGCTAGGAACAAAGCTCAAAAGTAACTCAGGGCTGGAATTCTCAGTAATATGTGTGTTGCTCACTAAACTATGAAGGTATTAGAAGGCTAAATAACTGAATGAATGATATGAACAGCAGTATAAGAGGGAGCATTTCAAATTTGCCAGGAACTTGACTAGTTTTAGAATCAAAGATTGTTGTACAACAGACATCGACTCAACCTGGCACCACTGCCTAAGGACTGAATGTAAATGGAGCTATGGGTGAGAGTTTAAACTGCTAAGCTTGAGGATGAGGTAGGGGGTTAATGCTGTTGTTGTTAGTGTGGGAAGATGGACAAAAGAAGAAACCTATCTTGGAGTTTTTGAGCAATGGCTTAAGAATAATTTTAGTGAAGGAAAGAGAAAACCATTGGCAAGGTATACTGAGGAGTATGAATAGATCTCGGCTGCAAATGGTAAACACATGAGAAAAGTTGTCCAGTGACTGGAAACATTTGTTAAAATGAAAGGATATAATATAACTACAGTATGAAAAATGCTGGCTATTAACTGTTTGTAATTTTCTGAAAGACCATCCTGGTAAGAGAGTTTTAACACCCACAAACTAGAGTGTGACAGTTTGTATGCAATAGGGGTATTGATGTCTCTCCATCACCAATGGAGGGTCTCAACTACAGGTAGTGCTTATAGGAAATTTGGTCCTGTGTTGTTCATAGTTTACTAACTGAAAACTCACCTCCTAGGGTAAAATGAAATATATAACATGTCACCAGCTCCTAGTAATACTAAGCTGCGACTATTGTGTTAAGCTTAACTTAAATATGAGTCTCTGGCATGTACTATCAGGAGAGGTGATGAACTGGAATTAGGGATGGACACCAAATGCTGGCCTTGCCAGCTCCCATGAAAGAATAAAAGAAAAACTGGAAGAAGACTGTCCCCTGCATCCTCAGAACTGATTTCCATTGGCTGAAAAATTGCCGGTTAAACGGGCTTCAACTTAAAAGAGCCCTTTCCTCAGAAACTTGTTTCAGATTTTTTTGATTATTTTGAGGACAAGGTCAAGTTATGAGAGCCTTAATGCCTGGATCCCTCATATGACAAACATATTCATCTCTATCTTCTGAAATCTGGGAAATTATATTAAGTGATTCTGCCACCTAAGTGAATTTGGTAAATAACCCTTGTTAAGTCATTTATCTACATAGCAGAGATGATCTGTCATTGAAGAGACATGCTTCCTACCCATCAGTTGTGTGCACCCTTTTCAATATGAAGAAATAAAGAAAGACAGGCAGCTGACAGGTTCTCAGCACTCAGCAATTAATTTAAAAGTGACCCCAGCCACAATTCATAGCGAATAAAAATATAGATGTTTTCTTTAGGTTTGACAAGTGTCAGAAACTCAATGCATCACATTTCGCTTTAACTATTGTGGGACTGGGAATTTCTGTCTATTACTTTTCAGGACAAGGGGATGAACAGACCTGCAGAATTGTAATATACTTTAAAACTATCCAAAGCATGCAGCACGCACAGTAATCATCTCTTAATTGTCCAACAGAATTCACAAGTCCATCAGAATGCTGCTGAATTCCACGTCTAGTTTAAGATGAGAAATATCACTTTTTACGAAGTTCTTCTTATAATCATTGTAGTCCAAAGGTCCATCTGCAAAAGAAGATTCTTCATTGTTATACACTTTCTGGGATTAAATTTGACTTGGAAAGTCTGCAAAGTTTTTGCTGTCTCTCCACTGCCCTTTATAAGAATGACTCCATAAGTATAGTTTTTTTTTTACATCTGTTTGCTTCTTAACTGGATCACAGATAAGTGAAGAGTTTTTACTCACAGCAATGTTAGGGTCCTGGACTCAAACTCCAAGATATACTGTGAAGTCAGACAATTTTTCAATTTTGGCATAAATGTGAGGGTAGGATGCTCCACTCCAGGAGTAATTCCGCTGACAATTTAGGGATCTTTTAGAGTAAAACAAACTTTATTTAATTGCACAGTTTAACTATAACTCAACAAATGAAGCAGCTTAACTATTACCCATTGAACAATGTTTAAACATGAAACAAATGCTAATTTCTAACTTATTACCGTTTCAGTTCCAAATAAGCAACATTTCTCTTACAGAGTTACAGTGCCACTTTAAATACAACTAGCAACCACAAGTACACTTGCTATAAGGGATCTAGTCAGTCTTGAAGCTTTCAGAGACTTGATGGAGAGAGTAGCTTGCCGACCTCTGTATTCAAACAAATCCCAGCCAGAACTCAAAAGCTGTTTTCTCTCTGCTACATACCTAACTCCTCTCATTAACCACATTATCACATGATTATGTCAATCTAAACCCATCTTGAATTCCTTTAATCAAAAACCCCAGGGGAACGTTTTCTTTTGTAAACAAAAGTCCATTAGCTCTCCTAAATAAACACTACATGGCATTAATGAGTAATTATCTTGCTTTTCCAGCATCTGAGCTGCATTCCCTTCAGACATACTGACTACCTGTAGAAAAAACTAAACATTAAATAGTTCTCTTAAACCTAAAAAAAAAAATCCATAGCAATTGCAGACTATCATCACAGCAACCATTCCACTGTTAAGCTGGCCTTCTCCTGCCAGTCATGCCTCGGTCAGCGTGGCCATATTGTATGATCTATTGCTGTTGGGGTTGTCCATAAGAGTTCTGATGTTCCAGGCTCCGAAATTCATTTGGGGGGGTGGGGTGGGTGTGGTGGAGTCAGGGTGGAAGAGGCCTGTGCATGGATTCTTTTAACATTGGGTGATTGTTGCACACCATAGCATCAGTAAAGACCTTGATAAAATGAAGTGCAGCAAGCTGCATAATCATAGAAACTCTACAGTACAGAAAGAGGCCATTTGGCCCACCAAGTCTGCACTCCCACCCAGGCCCTACCCCCATATCCCTACATATTTACCTGCTAATCCCTCTAACCTACGCATCTCAGGACACTAAGGGGCAATTTTTAGCACGGCCAATCAACCTAACCTGCACATCTTTGGACTGTGGGAGGAAACTGGAGCACCCGGAGGAAACCCACGCAGACACAAGGAGAATGTGCAAAGTCGACACAGACAGTGACCCAAGCCGGGAATCGAACCCAGGTCCCTGGAGCTGTGAAGCAGCAGTGCTAACCACTGTGCTACTGTCACCTTTCTGCCTCGAACAAGACTACTAAATAAGATGGCTGGGATTCTCCCAAAATAATTCTAAGTGCAGAATTCACTTAAAAACTGGAGTAACTCCCGCTGTTTTTTTCAGTGGGATTTTCAAAATGAATCTCCTGCACCTGTTCATCATAGAGTGCCTCAGGGAGATTCACACTGAAAATCAAGGGGTGGGGGCCTATTCGTGCCTGAGGGGCAGGCAGCATAGCGCTGAGCAAGCCACTTGGCATGCGTCAACCTGTCATAGCAGAGTTCAGCGCATGTGCAGTAGCTCCGCACTTCAAGCCTCCTGATCACTGGCCAGCCCCACCATCCTGCATCACTGCCCTTGTCGACCCCCCACCACCCTGATTGCTGGCCTCCCAGAATTCTCTGGGCCAGCACCAATGTCGCCCCAGCCCCGGCCTGCCTCGATTGCCCCTCCTCCCCCATCAGTCCCAATCTCCCTGACCCATACCCCTGGCAGCCCCAACACCCCTGGCAGCTACCACCCCCACCGTGATGGTCAGCCCCAATCAGCCCCTTCCCTCCCTTGGCCACTGATCTGGATTGCAGAGTGACAGCAGGACCCCCCCACCCCCACCAATCTCCCCCCAGAGCCATCCCAATAGGCCCTACCCCCTCTGGCCCCGCCCTCTTGGCACTGCCCAATGTCTGGCCAGGCTAGCACTGCCAGGCTGGCAATGCCCAGGTGGCACCCCCTTACCCAAACTCTTGGGGTGGGGCCTCCACGGCCCCCCCTTCATTCCAGCGGAGTCGGGCCGCCAACTCCTCGTTAGTGGAGAGTTGTTGTAAACTCCACCAGAGTGAACCACGCCTGGTGGGATGGAGGAAAGGCTAGTGGGCTAGGAGACTTCAGGCCCGGGCCCGCTAATGACATTTAAAATATTTTAATGTGCGTAATGCTGGAGCAGTGCAGCGGGCCGGGAGAATTGCCTGCTATAAGTTTGAAATCCAAACTCTGCTTCTGTTATGAAGTCCTTCCAGCAGCCATAGCTTCCTAAATTGCTCAGCTGAAATTCAGGGCTCAACTGGAATCTTTAAATCTCTCCTATTAAAAAAACCTTGCATGAAACTGCAAGCGTTTAATTGCTCACACAGTGTATTATTGTAGATTAATGATCTTAACTACTCCATTTAATGAAATTTGAATAATGCAGCAGGCTCCAGATTTCTAGCCGCACCCACTGCACGAATTATCCGGATTGGCTGTGATGACACTGGCCTGACATCATTGTGCACAATAATATATTGACTCACCTGATGAAGGAGCAGCACTCCAAAAGCTCGTGATTCCAAATAAACCTGTTGAACTTTAACCTGGCGTTGTGAGACTTCTACCAAGGCGGCACAGTTGCACAGTGGTTAGCAATGCTGTCTCACAGCGCCAGGGACCTAGGTTCGATTCCCGGCTTGGGTCACTGTCTGTGTGGAGTTTGCACATTCTCCCCTTGTCTGCTGGGGTTTCCTCCGGGTGCTTCGGTTTCCTCCCACAGTCCAAAGATGTGCAGGTTAGGTGGATTGGCCATGCTAAATTGCCCCTTAGTGTCGAGGGGACTAGCTTGGGTAAATACATGGCGTTGTGGGAATAGGGCCTAGGCGGGATTGTGGTTGGTGCAGACTCAATGGGCTGAATGGCCTCCTTCTGCACTGTAGGTGTCTATGATTCTTACTGTGTCTACCTCAGTCCAACACCGGCATCTCCACATCAATAATATATTAGCACGGGCACATAACACTCTTGTTTTCGGAATATATTATTCAGTCCCACATCTCCAGTTCTCAGGTGAATAGGCTTACCTGCTGTTTTTGGTCAACATAGCCCCAAACCTTTCAAGTATAATGGACTCCAAGCTGACTGTGTGATGCACCATCAATCGAGCAAAGACTAGTTTGTAGGCAAGAACAAATAGGCTTTTATTAGCAAAAGACTTGGAGCACACCCATGCCGATGAACTGGTCCAGACTGAGGCAGGGGGGTGGGGAGCAGTCGCCTTTATACCTGGACCAGGGTGGGAGAGGAGTCTCGAGTAGGGCCGGCAGGGATGTGTCCAGGCATGTCACATATACAGGTAAGAAGCTAACAGTGGTTTACCACACTGTGTTGCCATTCCTACTGTTAAACTTTAATCTTCCCTGAACTAAAAATTACCTCTAAAATTATTAACATGAACCATGAGCTAGATATTCATCACACTGGCTAAAAAATGTGAATTGACGGAATGTTGGGAACAAGTTACCCCTTCACTTGGAAACAGTACTGAAATAAATACAAGCTAAAAAAAATCCCAAAGTTTGCTTTCTGAAAAAGGATACAATGCAAAAATGTATTTTTGTTTTGCTGTCTTTCAGCGGACAGGAACAATATAATTTGTCATTTCTGATATTGGTGAACTTCGCTGTTGGATTTGAATGAATGCTTGAATGTGGGTATTTTCTAAGTGTACTATCAGCTTTAGAATGAACAGAAATCCCTGACAAATTGCTGCAGATTTTCCAAGTTGGAAGATTAATTTATTTAAACAAGGTAATTGATCGCTATGTGCAAAGCACTAGATCTCTGGGGGAAAGTAGTAATTTTGCTAGAAGGTTCTATAAGTTTGAGTGGCAACTATTATGTTTATAAAATCCCTCAGACCGTGACTGTATTCCTTTATTACTTCGACAGGGAACCCAGGGGCAGTCACCCTTCAGTTTTTATCTAATTTGATGGGGCAGAGTCCTTAAAACCATGTTAAAAATCATTGACCAAGGTTTATGCCAAAACAGTTCAGCCAGGGCACCAAGACATTCTCTGCTAAACAAATAGAGGAATATAAATATTGGCATAAATAAAGCAATTTCTTGATGCAAATGGAAAATTAACTTCCAATGAAAATTATGTTATCAGGTAGGATCTTGAGTCCGCACTGTCTGACTGAGGGCTGACGATCCAGCGAAGCCCAAAGTTTGTGAATCTCACTGGTGACACCGCGATCCCCGATTTTTGCCACCCCTCGCCAGCACTGTAATCAGGCTCACGCGCATAAGGTTTACGGCGAGGTTTGCGACAGATTTGCTCAGACATGAATCTATCAAGGGGTCCCCTGGAGGCCCAAATCTCAGTATAGTCCCCCCGCCCTGGAGTAGAGGGTCGTGTCCAGGGAGTGTCCTCGCGCTGCCTTTTTTTGTTTCAGTGACCGAAGTACCCTTTAAAAATGGCATCCCAATCTTAGTGGAGCTGGCTCCCGGCTCTAAGAGTCACCGTCTCATCAGGGTGTCGATGCAAATCACGTGCACTCTTTTAAGATCTGGAGAGAAAACCTGTCGGTGGAGTTGGAGAGTCCCACACCGGTTTTCTCACCAGAACTGACACTCTGCCAAATTCTCATAGGATTCTGCCCATCATAACCAAGTAATACACTCTAATACACAATGAAGTATTTTTATGACATATGTTATTCTGTCCCTAAGTCACTACAAGCGATTCTGTAAACTTCTACAACATGGATATTACAAGGTTCTCCTCATTTTGGCTTGGACTTTTTGAATTGTGCTAGTAGTGCAATTTTGCACTTTTTCCACAATCAAGAAAAATTCATGCTTTTGTTTTCTATATAGTCATCTATATGTATCATCATTCTCTATATCACTTCACAAATCAGTGTTAATTAGATATAAACTGACTTTGTCATTCATTTCATATACCGTTGAGCTGTAAGGATTATAAACGTTCAACGTTGGACACACCCCACAGCACTTACCTATTAAAAATAGTGTTTAGGTCAAATAGGTAAGATTTTCACTTGCGTGCTTATAAATTATTTTCATCTTTCAAGATATCAAGATGAAATCTGAATGCCTTTTAATCACAGCATCATGATATCTTCATAACCAACTGCAAAGAGTAATTCCATGGCTAATTCCCATACACGTTCCTTTTAATTGCATAGCAAATAAACACCGGAAAAATCACTAATGATTCAATCAGACCTTTTTCCTTGGTTTTCCTCTGATTAGCAGATAGGTCAAGGGTAGATCTGATGCTAATTGAGTTTGTAAATACTCTAATATTTGCTATGGTGTGAGCATTTTGCCTGCAGCTGAAGTATTGTGTTACACATTCTGTTCATTTCTGTTTAAGAATACTTGCCCTCTTCCTGCAATTCATGGTGAATCTCCAGAGATTTTAAGACAAATTTCTGTACCCATGCCAATAATTCAGTGGTTCTTCATTATTTTTGGCAGGAAATAATATCAATATTTATATAGATAGTGTCAAAAGCATGAGTTTTTTTTGTCGAGTTGTGGAGAGATTTGATATGGTTTATTAATAGACGTACTACAAATGTCTGTGATTTGTTCCTACATGATGTGGTAAATTCTATTGGACAAAACAGTCTTTGTTACAATACTTTGTAGAACTACAGGAGATTAACCGATGTGCACATCAGCATTGATTTTGTTGCAGCTAAGCTAGAGAGAGAGTTGAGCAATAAATAAAACCCAAGATCTGAATTTGATTACTCTTTAATGTTTGATTCTAGAATGGAAATAGTCAAAAATCTATGAACAATGATTTCCTATTCATTTATATAATGTGCAAATGAGTGATGTTAACTATGTCCCCATCCAACAATCTTTCAAATGGCATATCTATGCCAAAAAGGTGGCATATGAGCTCTACATAAGAAGGTGAACTGGGAGAGATTCTGGAAAAACAAGAAAACAAAAAAAAAGGAAGGCTTATGAGGAGAATCAATAGAATTCAAGAGAAAAGAATTCACTGAAAACCAAACATTAGCAAACTAATTTTGAGGCACTGTGGTTGAATAAAGAATCTAAGGAAAAAAAAAACTACAAGAAAAGGTTAGTTACTAAAGGGAAGGACAAAAGGGATAAAGAACTGTTTAGAGATATTAGCCTGGATGTTGCGGTCAGCAACAAAACCATATGTTTATCCCCTGACCTTCAACAAAGATTTCTCAGTCCCTCCGGCCTGGATCTCAACTTTCCTGACCTTAACTTGAATCTGGTTCCAACTCAATGGGAATTCCAGGCATCCAGCAACAGTCATATCATCAAGCAGCAGAAACAACCCGAGTGATCGTGAGCCCGCACTCTCCGTTCGTGGGAATGGAGGTGGGGACTCAAGATCCAGCAAAACCAGGAAGTCATGAATCTTGCCGGTGAGGTTGTGACTCACCTCGCCAGTGACATAATCAGGTACACGCCCACAATGAATTGTATTTTAATATATTAACATATATTTCAATATAATTAAATACCCTCCCCATGCTATATATTCCCCCAAGTGTATTTTCATACCACATATGTGATGTCACATCGGCAAGGTTTAGAACAGCTACACCAAGACATGAACCTGTCATGGGATCCCATCAGGCGTGTAAACATCCCAGGGGAGAGGGACATGGCTAGGCAGTGGTGTGGCACTACCCCATTGCAGGTTGGTGAGTGCAAACTCACTGCAAAAGAGGATGGGGCAGCTGTGTCACAAGAAGGTGAATGATCTTCTGTGCTTAGCCGGGGTAAGTGAGCCTCATGCAGTCTTTTTATGGACCTCCTGCCTTTTTTAGGTTTGAGCATTCCTGAAAAGCTTAAATGCCTTGAAAAGCTTTGTGTTCAATCAGTTCCATGCTACAGTACCTTTAACAAGTCTTTGTTTGGTAGGTTGCATCAATTACACACCAGGTAGGAGCTTTGTTTGTTTTTCTTTCCCTTCACAGTTGAATGCATCTCGAATATTTGCTTCTGTTCCTGATGTTTGTACACATTGTGGTTCGAAAATAGGAAGTGAAACCTCCTGCCTGGTGTGTAATTGATCCAAACTGTCAATCAGAACAAGAATGTTTATAAATATTGAAGCACTTGAAATTTCTTTATGTTGTATAAGTTAGCATTGTGCAATTGACAGCATAGATCAGAAAGCCAGAGGTGGAAATCAAGTTATATTTTTCCTGGAGCTCAGTTAGTTCTGTGCTTTAATGGATGGCTCAAGTCTCAGCCAAGCCTCATTATGTATTCTTGGCTGAAACCTCATTTATTTAGATTGTTTTTAACCAAAAGTATTAAGGGAAATGGGAAAAAGGCAGATATTTGGAGTTAGTCATTTGGATATCAGTCATAACCCTTTAAATGGCAGGACAGATTTGAGGGGCTAATTGGCCTAACCCTGTTCCAATGAAATGATGTGCAATCTACCTGTGACTTTCCAATAAGCCATATACTCTGCCTGAGATCCTGATTGTGATGTGGGCTGTTGGTAACATTTACCCTTAAATTGTATATGTCCTTTTTTTCCTATTAAGGAACTAATCTGTCAAAGTTTGCGAGGTGATTCTGATTGGTATTAACATCTCACAAAAGAAAACTTGATCTGCCTGCACAATCAGGTTTATATAAAATGACAGGTGGATATTAAACCCAGCTATTATAATTCTTTGGAAATTGGATCTCTGGAATTGCCATATTAAAAGGTTATGCAAAATCCACTTGGTGATGCTAGGTGTAATGTTATCCATATTCATCATAAATTTCATGGTAATTGATTAACATATATGCAAATGATACTAACTTATGTTGAAAGTGCAGTGGAATGTTTCACAGATATTTGGTCAGAAATATTTTCTTTAAAAAGAAATGTTCATAGCATGTGAGTGGAATGCCTGAACTGGTATTTACGATGGGAAGAAACACTTGGAATTAATGAGCAATGCGTATATATTGGGGCTTTACAATTGTAAGAAATGGAAGTGTGTAGATTGATTGTGGTTTTATTCACTGATACAGTTGTGGCGAAGAACCATCAAAGTAAAATGGCAATATAAATTGTTCCAATAAACAAGATGAATTGTAAGGAAACTGATATGTTCCAGGGCATCTGTTCCCATTTGTAAATTCCACTAACTGTTATAGTCTGCATGATTTGTTTTTGTTTGGGCTTGAGTTAGTGAAATGATAATATGCTCTATGATGCCGAATGGCCTTAACTTTGCAGAATAAAGGGAGAAGAAGCATGATCAGAATTATATGAGATCACAAGGATTTGCCCATTTCCGTTCAATATGTTGTAAAAATGATTAGAGTTCACAGAGATTTAAAAGGATTGGGGTTCTTAAAAAAAAACAGAAGCATAAAACTTAAATGGGAATTTCTGCAGATCAATAAATACCTGAAGTTCATCAATTTCTCACGAATGAAGCAAATACACGTTCTTCTCCATTTTCATTTTGTCTGTTCAGATTGAAAATAGGCATGGACTCATACTCAAGATTCCAAGAAGAATATTACAAAGTGCTGATGAAGGGCTTAAATATATTATTATGCAAATCCCATATTCCAAATGTCCTCACTGAAGCTTTTCATAAAAGAGCTACTGTGAAAGTTAACACTTGTGCCTCAAAAAATGAGCTTGGTGATTAGCACCAAAGACGGAGACATAAACAAACTGAGAGAATTATCTGTTGCTCAATGTTGCTTCATCCAAAATTTCAGTTACATCATGCAGCAAACAAGGCCAAATATAAGCACATGGTCATTACTCCTGGGAACTTCTTCACAGGATGCAACCAATACTAAAACCCATGGATTTCTCAGCAACCCACACAGATTTCACTTACCATTGTGAATCATAAAATCTTGTTGCAACTCTGTCTCCCTCATGAGCGATGTAAATTCTTCAATGTATTTGAATTCCCCTGAATGCTGCTCTAACTTAGACTCTGTCAACAACTTCTCACCTCCTGATGGTTCAATCTCTTCTCCAGAGATTGTTCCATGGGATTCACAAAGCTGCACTCCTGCCTCCAATTACCAGTAGAATTCCAACTCTTTCTCAGCTCATTAGCTTCATTAAGCTGGCACTATCCTTGGCTTTCTCTGACCTTCAGTCTCCCAGTGGCACTGAGTAAAAGTGGCTCCCAAGGCTTCCCTGAGCCCTAAATGTCTCCAGCATCAAATCAGTGACCTCCTACCACCTTCTAAGCTCTCCTGGACTTTGCTTGAAACCTAGCTCCCAGGGCTTCTCAGTGAGCTGTAAACCACACAAGGTCAAACTTCCCTCCCTCCCACAGCAAACACACAGATAACCTGAAATCGGAGAGTCTTCTTCAACTCCTCCCATCTCCCTGACTGTATAGCCTTTTAGGGTTTGCCGAATGCTTTTGAGCTAATTTAACTCTAACTTCCAAAACAAAATATCTCTATAGACTTCACTTCTTTGCAAGCAGTGTTGTCATCCCATCTCCAGCTCTCCAGCTGAATAGGCCCACCTACGATTTTAGGATCTTAACTTTCGAGATGTTAACCTCTTAAATCAATATGGCCCGACCTTTTAAGTGTAATAGACTCCAACCTGCTTTAGTTGCATTTATCCCATTTTCTGCAGTTAAACTTGAATTTCCCCAGAAATAAAAGTTACCCCTAAAATGTTAACATGAATTATGATGACAAGCTATTTAGGACTGAGGCAGTGGAACGGTAAGGGGAAGTTGGAGGTCTGCCTCCAGCTGTAGGCAAGTATCACCTTTCTCATCCTTGTCATTCTCACTTTGTTACATACACACATTCACTCAATGCACAATACTAGTGGAACTGCAGCTTCCAATCTGGAACAACTGTGGAAAAATCTGCAGGCAACATCTGCAAAGCGAGGATTTATCACTTCACTGCATTGCAGACCTTCAACATGTTACTTGTATCCATTGGAACAATTTGCCTGTTTCAATGGCAGTAAGATGGTTATTGACAATCCTGCAAAATGAGAGGTATCTGAGAGATACTTCATTAACCTAACCCTTTATTGCAGTGGGAGACTCAGGCAGAGTTGGGGAAAACCAGCTGCTGCATTTATAAGATTCTAAGGCTGGAATTTTATGGCAGATTTGCATGGGTCGATCTCCTGTCCCACCAGAGTTGCACCCAATTAGAAACTGTAGGCTATCATCTTCTGCAGGAAGATCTCCAAGAAGATAATAGTCATCTCACTTTCATACACATGAGTTCATACACATATGTGCTTTTTTCTAGCTTGGAACATGTAATATTTGCAGGATCTGTTCATTTTCTACAGGCAAATATATCAAGGAATTCACAGATGCGTAACTCAACCAGGTCAACAACTTCCAACATATTTCTCAATGACCAGCAATAGCAGCAGTCAAGAGATGCACAATTCTACTACCCTGCTGCTTATTCAAGTGTCCAGGGGATCAATCACTGCACCCTGATGGTCATTCTGCTCTCTGGGTCTAATCTCGTGTCTTACATGAACCAGAAGGATTTTTACTCTGTGTGTCGCTGATATGTAGTCACCAGTGCAGAATCTTATACGTCAATGCATGCTTTCCCAATGGCCTCACAATGCTTTTATCTTACACCGATCATCTGTACCAGCCTAATTTGAAAGGAAAGGAAGAGTTGAACTATGACTCCTGGGAGACCAAAACTACACTTGTGCCAAATTATGGACAGATGCAGAGTGCAGATACAATGTGACTCATGCTGTTGCGAGGATAATTATAGAGCATGCAACTGGAATCTTGAAGCAACACTTCACAGTCTTGACAGATCCTGGGGTGTATTGCAGTTCAGGCACTCACAATACACTACCATCTGCTGCAAGATCCATAACTTTGTTTTGCAATAGACCTTACTGTAAAACATAAAGAGCAAGGAAGAGCAGAGGCTCAATAATAACAGTGAGAGAGCAACTTCTGAAGCACCAGAACAGCTTGGGAGATGTATTTCAATAAGGGTCTGTGCTGCCTCAGTTGTGGCACCTCTGGAGAGCAGAGCCAACTAAATTCAGGGTCCAGGAGCAGAATTTTTTCATCTTGCTGCCATGGCAAATGTAGCGGACGAGACACAGACCATGCAAAGGTTCGTTGACCTAGGGTGGGAATTTCCGGGATTTGGGTGAGCGCGGCCAGAAAATCCCACCTGTCTTCATTTATAGTCAGTTCAAGAAAGACTATTCATTGGTAGCACTTCAAGTGCCCCAGAGCATTTCACGTCAAACTACATACTTTTGAAGCTTCACCACTGTTGAGATATCACAGCAATCAATTTGCATAAAGCAAGATCCCACAAACAGCGGTTAGAAAAGTGACCAGATGATCTGGTTTAGTAGGTGAGAAATTCAGCAGGGCTCCAGGAGAACTTCACTATTCTTCATAAACTGCCATGAGTCTCATTTTAACGTCTCACCTGGAAGTTGGATCCTCTGACAGTACAGCATTCCCCGAGTACTGCGCTGAAGTGGAGATTACATGCTCGAGTATCTGGCATAGAAACTGAACTCATGTCCTTTCCAGTCAGATAAAAGAATAATGGCATAGAACCATATGGCTGACACTGCAATTCTTCAAAACAAGAAGGTTTATGCCAAGCTGCACTTCCAGAATTTGTAATTTTCGCAACAAATTTCGTTTGGGCAAATAGGTTATAGCTGACTACAGTTTAGTCTCCCTACATGGTTAAAGTTTATTTATTAGTATCACAAGTAGGCTTACATTAACACTGTGATGAAGTTACTGTGAAAATCTCCTAGTCGCCACACTCCGGCGCCTGGTCGGGCACATAGAATCATAGAATCCTACAGTGCAGAAGGAGGCCATTCGGCCCATCGAGTCAGCACTGACCGCAATCCTGTCCAGGCCCTATCCCTATTTACCCTATCTAGTCCCCCTGACACTAAGGGGCAATTTAGCATGGCCAATCCACCCAACCTGCACATCTTTGGAAGGAAAGTGGAGTACCTGGAGGAAACCCACGCAGGCAAGGGGAGAATGTGCACACTCCACACAGAGAGTGACCCAAGTTGGGAATCAAACCTGGGTCCCTGGCGCTGTGAGGCAGCAGTGCTAACCACTGTGCCAACGTGCTGTCCACTGAGGGAGAATTTAGCAAGGATAATGCAGCTAACCAGCATGTCTTTCGGACTGTGGGAGGAAACCGGAGCACCCGGAGGAAACCAATGCAGACACGGGGAGAACGTACAAACTCCGCGCAGACAATGACCCAAGTCAGGAATCGAACCTGGGTCCCTGGCACTGTAAGGCAGCAGTGCTAACCACTGTGCCACCGTGCTTCCCCAATATGCTTTTAGCTGTTATGATTCCATTAATATAGATCACTATCCCTCTTTATTTGTTGTTGGTACCAGTTCATTAATAACTTATTCATTCTCTTTGACTATTACTTACTATGAAGTGGAGATGCCGGCGTTGGACTGGGGTAAACACAGTAAGAAGTCTCACAACACCAGGTTAAAGTCCAACAGGTTTATTTGGTAGCAAAAGCCACTAGCTTTCGGAGCGCTGCTCCTTCATCAGGTGAGTGGAATTTCAGTTCACAAACAGGGCACAGAAAGACACAAATTCAATTTACAAAATAATGGTTGGAATGCGAGTCTTTACAGGTAATCAAGTCTTAAAGGTACAGACAATGTGAGTGGAGAGAGGGTTAAGCACAGGTTAAAGAGATGTGTATTGTCTCCAGCGAGGACAGTTAGTGAGGTTTTGCAAGCCCAGACAAGTCGTGGGGGTTACAGATAGTGTGATATGAACCTAAGATCCCAGTTAAGGCCATCCTCATGTATGAGGAACTTGGCTATCAGTCTCTGCTCAGCGACTCTGCGTTGTCGTGTATCGTGAAGGCTGGAGACAATACACATCTCTTTAACCTGTGCTTAACAGGTGGAGGAGTGGCATTGTTAATCAAGGATAGTCTAACAGCTGCGGAAAGGCACTTCGAGGGGGATCTGCACACTGAGGCAATATGGGCTGAAGTTAGAAATAGGAAAGAGGCGGTCACGTTGTTAGGAGTTTACTATAGGCCCCCAAATAGTGATAGAGATGTGGAGGAAGAAATTGCTAAGCAGATTATGGATATGTGTGGGGGTCACAGGGTAGTTGTCATGGAGGACTTTAACTTTCCAAATATTGATTGGAACCTTTGTAGGTCAAATAGTTCGGATGGGGCAGTTTTTGTGCAGTGTGTGCAGGAGGGTTTCCTGACACAATACGTGGATAGGCCGACAAGAGGTGAGGCCACATTGGATTTGGTACTGGGAAATGAACCGGGCCAAGTGTTAGATTTGGTTGTGGGAGAGCACTTTGGAGATAGTGACCACAATTCGGTGTCTTTTGTTGTTGCATTGGAGAGGGATAGGGCCGTATGGCAGGGCAAGGTTTACAATTGGGGGAGAGGTAATTATGATGTGATTAGGCAAGAATTAGGGGGCATAAGATGGGAACAGAGACTGTCAGCGAAAGGCACTAATGAAAAGTGGAACTTTTTCAAGGAACAAATACTGGGTGTCCTTTGTAGGTATGTCCCTGTCAGGCAGGGAGGAAATGGCCGAGTGAGGGAACCATGGTTCACGAAAGAGGTGGAATGTCTTGTGAAAAGGAAGAGGGAAGCTTATGTAGGGATGAGGAAACAAGGTTCAGATGGCTCGATTGAGGGTTACAAGTTAGCAAGGAACGAGCTGAAAAAGGGGCTTAGGAGAGCTAGGAGGGGACATGAGAAGTTCTTGGCGGGTCGGATCAAGGAAAACCCCAAGGCTTTTTACTCTTATGTGAGGAATAAAAGAATGACCAGGGTGAGGTTAGGGCTGGTCAAGGACAGTAGTGGGAACTTGTGTATGGAGTCAGTAGAGATAGGCGAGGTGATGAATGAATACTTTTCTTCAGTGTTCACCAAGGAGAGGGGCCATGTTTTTGAGGCAGAGAAGGTGTTACAGGCTAATAGGCTGGAGGAAATAGTTGTACGGAGGGAGGATGTACTGGCAGTTTTGAATAAACTGAAGGTCGATAAGTCCCCTGGGCCTGATGAAATATATCCTAGGATTCTTTGGGAGGCAAGGGATGAGATTGCAGAGCCTTTGCCTTTGATCTTTGGGTCCTCACTGTCCACGGGGATGGTGCCAGAGGACTGGAGAGTGGCGAATGTTGTTCCTCCGTTTAAGAAAGGGAATAGAAATGACCCTGGTAATTATAGACCGGTTAGTCTTACTTTCCACTCACATTGTCTGTATCTTTAAGACTTGATTACCTGTAAAGACTCACATTCCAACCATTATTTTGTAAATTGAGTTTGTGTCTTTATATGTCCTGTTTGTGAACTGAAATCCCACTCACCTGATGAAGAAGCAGCGCTCCGAAAGCTAGTGGCTTTTGCTACCAAATAAACCTGTTGGACTTTAACCTGGTGTTGTGAGACTTCTTACTGTATTACTTAGTACCCCTTTGTGTCAGGGGGACTAGCTAGGGTAAATGCATGGGGTTATGGGGAAAGGACCTGGGTGGGATTGTGGTCGGTGCAGACTCGATGGGCTAAATGGCCTCCTTCTGCACTGTAGGATTCTATGATTCTATGATTATTTCCCTTCCTTTCCTCTTTACTTAAAGTCTCAAAGTCAGAATGGGGAACTTGCTACTAAGGAATAGTTAAACAAAATAGACTATATGTATTTAAGGTGAAATGAGACCAACACGAGTAGGAAAACAATAGAATATTATACTGAAAAAGTTAGTTCAAGAGGTGTGGGAGGAAGCTTGGACTAGTTGGGCCGAATAGCCTTTATCTATGCTGTATGTTCCATGTAATTCTATGTAAAGGCTTATGTAAAGAATTATGTTGATACACAGTTCTACATGTGGGAACAGCCCTTTGCTAACTCATCTAAATAGCTTGAGGCTATTCAACCTGGGAGCACCACAGCCAATTGCCATTCTTCCCAATGCCCATGTGCACATTTTCTAACAAGGGTCACTGGATGGTAGGGATGATTGCAAACTGCAGTTTGTTTGTTTTTTTCCGACTGGAACTCACTGACACAACCCACCAGGTCCCTCAGATGAAATTAGCTAGTAGCACTGATTGGGAATTGAACCAAGGACCTTTTGCTTGTTATGGCTGCTCACACAAACCTTTTTGCCCAGTAGTCCATTAGGAGACAAATTATATATTGCTGAGATCAGAAACTATAAACTTTTTTTTGGATGCATTCATTCCTGTGGTTGAATATTCTGGATATTTTAAAGGTTTGCTTTGTTTTTTGAAGAAAGCGGTATTGGACAATTGCCACCAGTGCTAGTGGACTGATTAGAGACCGTCTGGGCTATTGTGAAGGCTCCTCTATTTGCAAAGTATGGAATCCAGACGCAGAAGATTCTGGAAGCACATCAGAAGAGTTCTGGCATGTCACAGAGGCTTACTTGGAAAATCTAATTAATAAGACAGATAAAATCTCATGCAGCACATTAACTAAATTACATTATCATTTTCATGCATCCAGTGAATCACGTAGGTGGTATATTTATCTATTAAATAACTCTACATGAATTAAAACTTGGACTCGCTTTGATAAAAATGCAGACTGGCGAAAACTGAATAGTCAACATTAATTCAGGAATTGGGAATATGGGGGAAGCAGATCATGCAGCACTCCCACATCCAACTACCCTCACGCCAAGAGCATTAAAACCTCCTGGCCTCCATTACAGACACCCAGCTTGACTCCTGCCCTCAGCTGACAAGAACAGAAACAGAGGAGCCTGTACATTCAGCCCCTCAAACATGTTCTGCTATCCATCGAGATCATGACTGAAAGAATCCCATCCCTTCAATTTCACACACCCCACCTCTTCCTAAAGGCGTGTCAGTGGGGGAACATAAAATTCAGCCTCACAACTTCAGCTTTGTTTCTGGCATTTGTTCCATATCCCTTGATAATTTTACCTAATTAAAATCTATTTATCTCAGTCCCAGAAGTTTTAGTTGGCCACTTCTTTTGGGAAGACAGTTTCATATTTTTACTCCCCTTATTGTGAAACAGCTCTTTCCAATTTCACTCCGACATTCAATTTTGTGATTTTGCTCTTTAGTTCTGAATTCCACCCCCCCCCCCCCCCCCCCCCCCCGCTGGAAATATTGGCCAGAATTTTATGCTCCCCCACTGGCAGGTTTTTAGGAAGGAGTGGGGAGCATGAAATTGAAGGGATGGGATTCTTTGATACTTACAGGCTGTTTCTGCCCAGCCCCAATTGGCAAGAGTTAGATTTCGGGCTGGAAGATGGGGAGTGGGTGTTGGCAAGTCTCCTTCTGAAGTCAAGATCCAGTACATTCTGGACCTCCCTCTACACCCCTGGCCTTTCTCCCAAAACCCTGATCAGCCCTTTCACTCCCCTCTCCCTTCCCCCCTTCCACACCCAACGCTCACCCACTGCCGGGCCTTCTCTACCCTCCCCGCCCATTGGATTCCTTCAGCGTAACTGGGCTTCTGGTGCCTAGGCTTAGTCACAGCTATCCTCCTGCATTTCTTCTTTTGTCTACTGCAGCACTGTTGTCCGGTAGACAGTGTGAAGAGGGAGGCGTGCAGATCAGAGGACCTTATCTTTAGCCGGCTGCTGGGCATGGCCATGGTGGCCATGGTAGACACCTGCATGGTGTCCAGAGGCAAGGGGAATGAGGGGGGACATTCAACCTGACTGCTCACCTCATTTTAATGGTTGCATCTGCAACCGGGTATCACTGGAGAGGGAGCACCATCATGTGAGGCCTTCCACGACCAGTGGGAACAGGAGGTGCTGGAGTACAGCTCCCAAAACATTTTAATTTAAATTTGATAAGTTTCCTTTAAAGTTTTGTTTAGGTATTAATCATTTGATTATTGGCTGTTGTTTTGATTGGTCAAAGGAGAATACATAAAGTTTATTTATTAGTCACAAGTAAGGCTTACATTAACACTGCAATGAAGTTACTGTGAAATTCCCCTTGTCGCCACAGTCCAGCGCCTGTTTGGGTCAATGCACCTAACCAGCACGTCTTTCAGACTGTGGAAGGAAACCGGAGCTCCCGGAGGAAACCCACACAGACACAGGGAGAATGTGCAAACTCCACACAGACAGTGTCCCAAGCGGGAATCGAACCCAGGTCCCTGGCGCTGTGAAACAGCAGTGCTAACCACTGTGCTACCATGCTGCCCCGTTGGTGGCAAATAGCCTGAGACAATTTTCAGGTCTCTCCCATCCTTCAACTCGTTCGGTGCAGTTAAAATCATTCTCATGGGAATGAAGATTGAGAAGGCTGAATAGAATTCTGCATTGTGAAACTAAAAGGAAAGAAGGGATGCTTAATTTTTGCAAGACATTGGTTAATTGAAATATATGATGCATCATCAAGAACATAACAGGTATGGAAAGGATACAGCAAAAGATGTGTCAGAATGAAACCAAGAATGAGAAGTTATAGTTGTAAGTAGCTGAAAACATTGTGTCCTTTTCCAGAGAAGGTTAAGGAGAAAAATCTATTAGCAATTTTCAGCAGGTAATTAGTGAAAAAATATCCCCACTGCTTGTGAATTGCTAACAGTGGGACGCAGTCTGGTCATTATCACCAGGCGAGCAAAGCCGAACAGAAGAGAATTCTTTTCACACTCTGCTTCTGCCACAAACATTTAGCACAGTTCGGAAAATATGCTAGCTCGCCAACCTTACCATTATGGCACTGCTAATGGAGCTCTGTACTGTGAATGGAGTCTCATGACGTTAATGCCAGAAGAAAATTTAGCCATTTTTAAAATCTGGGTGTCACTGATTGGCCAGTATTTATTGCCCATCCATAGTTGTCCTTGTTCAGAGGACATTTGAGGATCAACCACATTTGCTGTGGCTCTGGAGTCACATGTGGCCAGACCAGGTAAGGATGGCAGATTTCCTTCCCTAAAGGACATTAGTGAACCAGATGGGTTTATGGTTTCCATGAATGGTTATTGAGGCAGAGGCTATAACATGGTTTAAAAGGAAAGAAATTAAATATCTGGAGAGGAAGAATGAAAAGATTACATGAGGGGAGTAAAAAAATGGACTGGGAGTATCGAGTTTTAGTTGAAGAGCCAGCACTGTCCAGGAATACACTGAAACACCTTCTTCATTATGGGAGAGGCGGGGGGGGGGGGCGGGGGAACATTCAGCTTTGGTGAGCCACAACACTGACAGGTGGTGGAGTGGCCATCCATTATGCACCCCGCCAAGTGTTCCGTTCTATTGACTTCAATGGCACTGCCGGTTTTACACCCACTGCCAAAGTGGAAAACTGCACCCATAGACCAAGATTTTCTACATCTGAATGGGGCTGATGTGTTCAGTGGCAAGATTGAAAAATCTCATGAGAAGGCCCTAGGCACGTTTCCCAGTGGCGTAAATCCATGACATGATTGTCCCCTGACCCCGTCAATGGCGGGCCGCAATTCCATCGTCAAACGTTGGGAACTAAATATAAAATAATTTGCATCTTATTATTGTGGCGAGACATTGGAATCATCCCCATGAGGAGGGGAGGGATGCAATTGCCCACACAATTGGTAAAGCATCTCCAGATTGAGCACTCTTCCATAGCTGAGGAAGTTCTATATCAGCTTCATTGCCACGCTTGGATGTCTGGCTTCTGAAGGAATTATGTGCACTCTGGAAACATTAATTCCGAGAGTGCCAATGATTGCTCCTGTAGTGTTAATCCCTCATATACAGACTTCAATTATGGGGCCTCAAAACCATTGGGAGACTGGACAAATTTGACGATCCTCTTGTAACAAGGTGGGCATGGATCACTTGCTGAGGGTGGTGCTCTGAGCACCCAGCGTTATTGTTTGATAGGCATTGAACAGGAACCCTCATGGTCCAAGCACACCGCTTGGCCTGGGAGTGTAGGTTAGCCTAATGCCTGTGCTTGAGCTGAGAGCACAGCATGCAACTGAATGGCCAAAGCGGCTGCCACTCTGTCATGTGATGTGAGGTGGATGTGGGTGTGGTTTTTATCAGGCATCAATCAAACTGAACACTGGAAATCCAATTGGTGGCCAGGACTCTCTGGGAGCTTCCTATTCCTTGCAGAGGGCTAACTCTGTGCAATGGTGCCCTTTAAATATGGCGCCTGGATTACTGACGGCCTGAGGTCACGGTGGAGAGGGGAAATCAGAGACTGCTCCATCAGTGATCCGACCACTTTTTTAAACAAAGAGCAGCACAAAATAGCAAAAAAACCGTAATTGGTATCGACGAGTCAAACACCACCTTTCCTACCCAAAATCGGACATTCCAGCTCCTGGGGTGATTCCGTCCATAATTCTTAAGACTCTCCAATAGCCCTTTCTCATTTTATTATTTTTGTTCTTAATTTTTTAAAATTAATTTGTGGGACACAGGTGTTGCTGGCTGACCAGCATTTCTTGCCCACCCTTAGTTGCCCTTGAGAATATGGTGGTGAGCTGCTTTCTTGAATCGCTGCAGTCCACATGCTGTGGATTGACCCACAATGCCGTTAGGGAGGGAATTGCAGGATTTTGATCCAGCAACTATGAAGGAACGGTGATATATTTCCAAGTCAGAATGGTGAGTGGCTTGGAGGAGAACTTGCAGATGGTGGTGTTCCCATGTCTCTGCTGTCCTTGTCATTCTAGATGGAAGTGGTGGTGGGTTTGGAAAGTGCTGCCAAAGGATCTTTGGTGAATTGCTGCAGTGCATCTTGTAGATAGTACACACTGCCGCTTCTGAACGCCAGTGGTGGAGGGAGTGGATGTTTGTGGATGTGGTGCCAATCAGGTGGGCTGCTTTGTCCTGGATGGTGTGAAGCTTCTTGAGTGTTATTCAAGCTGCACCCATCCAGGCAAGTGGGGAGCATTTCATCTCACTCCTGACTTGTGCCTTGTAGATGGTAGACAAGCTTTTGGGAGTCAGGAGGTGAGTTAATCAGTGCAATATTCCAAGCCTCTGACCTGCTCCTGTAGCCACCATGTTTATGTGGCGAGTCCAGTTGAGTTTCTGGTCAATAGTAAAATGGGTCTTGTTGGATTGTTAAGGGAGAGATGGTGTTGCCCATCATCATTACCTCCGTAATCTCCGCCAAGCCCACAACTCTCCAAGGTATCTGTACTCCTCTAATTCTGGTTTCTTGCGCATTGCCAATTATACTTACTTCACCATTGGTGGCCATGTCTTCTGTTGACTGTGCCGCAATGCTTTTGTATTGCTCCTGTGAAGCGCCTTGAGAAAGTTTCATTATGATAAAGGTGCGATAGAAATAGAAGTTGTTGGTGTTGTTGGGACGGGGTTATTGAGGCCAACATCAATTCTCCATTTGGGTCAGGTGTAAGCATAAGCATAGAATTGACAAGATTTGAGCTGAAGGTATTGGATTAGATGTCTGAATAGATGACTATATATGTTCTGGTTGAATGTATCAGAATCTGAAAGCAATTATTTCTCCGATATCCTAAAGACGTGTTAATTTTTTTTTGCTGTTAGGCACATGGCTATTGATTTAATATTTAAATTCAGTAAGAGAAATATAATGTTACTATCATGCTTCAGGGGGTAAAAAAAAGCCCTGCAAAACTTGTACCAAAACTGAATCCAAACTCAAGCTTTCTTGTCAGAACCAGGTCGTTAGTTTGCATAGTAGAACAGTGATCCCATAGGTTATGTTTGCAGAGTGAAACCTCCACTAGTAGCTGCAGCAATACAGTGATATCCCTTCCATGTGTTGCAAATGATTTACGTTCTAACATCTTATGCGATTTACTTGGTGATAAATTTGTGAAGTGATGACAAGTGCAATAGCTGCGCGACTATTTTCTACTGTTTATACTGGCATATGTTATAGTTAAAACAGAACATTTTATGGATTTCTAAAATTAATATTTTTAGGAGGGTAAGACTCAATTGCAACTTCTATGAGTTGCAGTGCAAATATGGAAGTCTAAAGACGCAATTAGTCAAATATTAAGATTATTTTAAAATGTGCATCTACTTATTTGCTTTTCCTTTATTAATCAATGAGTATACATGTATGCTTATTACCTCGAGAAGACTGCCCTTGAGGCAATACAACAAAGGTTCACTGGATTGATCTCGGGATGAGAGGGTTTGCACAGCCGGAGAGCTGGAGCAGACAGGGCCTATATTCTCTGGAGTTTTGAAGAACAAGAGGTGATCTTATTAAGACATATAACATGTTTAGAGAGCTCGACAGGGTAGATGCTGAGGGGCTGTTTGCCTTGCTGGAGAATCTAGAAATAGGACACAATGCCCGAGATCTTCTCGTATTTCCGCAAATTGCGAAGTTTATTTATTAGTGTCAAAAGTAGGCTTACATTAACATTGCAATGAAGTTACTGTGAAAATCTTCGAGTCGCCACACTCCGGCACCTGTTCAGGTACACTGAGGGAGAGTTTAGCATGCCCAATGCATGTCTTTTGGACTGTGGGAGGAAACCGGAGCACCTGGAGGAAATCCACGCAGACAGGGGGAGAACGCACAAACTCCACACATACCCAAGCCAGAAATCGAACCTGGGTCCCTGACACAGTGAGGCAGCAGTGCTCACCAGTTTTCTCCAACTTAAAGATACGACCCATTTTTGGCCCTATCTTCCAATCCTGGCTGAAGGAGAATTGGGCAGGTCCTCCAGGGTAAGTTCAGCAAGCGTAGAAGAGTTCGATAAAGGAGAGGATATGACCCCTTTGTGATGACAGTAGCTGGTGTGTTCAGGTAAGTTTTTAAAGGTATCACATCTTTTAGTGAATGGCTGTGGGATAGTGAACAGGTAAGTGGGGAGTAAGTGAATGAATGGCTGGGTGAGTGTTTGAGTGAGTAACTGGATAGGGAGGTGAGGTCGGTAGGTGGCTATGGGTAGGAAAGTGAGGTGAATAGATGGGTGAGATGGGTGAAGTGGCTAGATGGGTAAGTGGGTGATATGTGCAGGTGGGTGAGTGGGTAAGTGGTGTGCAGGTAAGATGGGTAGGTGGAAAGGTCAGTGAATGGACGATGTAGATCGGTGGATGAGGTGAGTGAGCTGGGTAGGTGGATGAGATGGGTAGGTGGGTAAGTGGGTGGATAAGTGGGTGGGTGGGTAATTAGGTCAAGTGGGCAGTCAGAGTTTGGAGTTGTCAGGTGGTCGGGGGTAGTCAGCTGGAAGGGATGGTTGTCAAGTCTGGTCAGGGGGTTAGTCAGGTGGCCGGGGGATTGAGGGGGTTTTATTTGCGGGGTTGGGTGGGGAGTGTGGGGAGGGAGGTGGGCATTTGGTTATGATGTTCAGTTGAGTTACCCAGGTTAATCTCTGAGTTAGCCCAGGTTCTAAATTGTCGAACATTTCCAGGCTAAATATTCAGGTAGGTTCCACATATTTGGCCATGTCTTTGTTCTGGGCTCAGAGTTGGAGGTTTGAGGAGGGTATGTAATCTTCCTGGGCAATTTCCATGTCTGTGTGTTTTCAGGATGTCTGCAAGGTCTTGACGTGCATCTCCCAACTTATTTCCCATCTTTGACTGGAGATTTAAACTATATTGTCTCAGGATAATGGGCCAGCCAGAACTAGGATGAGGAGATATTCATGCACTCAGAGGATTGTGAATATTTGGAATTACATTCAAATTTCCTCCATTCATATAAAGGGAGTTATTCTGCCACAAAATACTAAGTGTCGAATTTGCGTAAAAACTGAAGTAAATTGCGCTGGTTTTTTCAGCAGGAGTTTCAAAAAGAATCTCCCACACTCCGTGCACCGCAGAGTACTTCAGCATAAATCATGTGAAAAATCAACAGGCTGGATTCTCACTGGAGAGGCCGGCAGCATCATGCTGAGTGGGCCATTGCGCGTGCTCTGACCTGTCAGCGCCGAGACCAGTGCGTGCACAGCGGCCCCTGTCTGCCAGCCTCCCGATGGCTGGCCAGCCCTGTGACCCCGCACCACTGGCTGCATGACTCCCCCCATGGCCCGAGCACTGGCCCCTCAAACATGTCTGGGCCAGCCCCGACCCCCTCCACCCACCCCCATCCCTGGCCCACCTCAATCTCCCACTCTCCCCCCTCCCGCCGGCTGCCCTGATCTCCCCACCCCCCGATCCCCCAATCCCCCCCACAGCAGTCCCGGCACCCCCAGCCAGCTGCCCCCCTCTCCCCCCCATCCCAATGGCCAGCCCCAATCGCTGGCCTCTCTCCCTCTGTCTCTCAGCCCAAATGCTGCCGATCACCCCCAGAGACCTTGCCACTATCAGGCCCCGATCCCATTAGCCCCACACGTTGATACTGCCCCATGCCCGGTGGGCAGTGCCAAGATGTCCCCTGGGCTTTGGCACTTTGCCCCTTGGACAGTGCCAGGGGGCACAGGCTGGCACTGCCAAGGTGGCAATGCCCAGAGGGCGCATCCCCTCAACGCCTGACCCTTTGGGGGGGGCCTCGATTGCTCTGCAGTGATTTACTCCAGTTTTCATGCAAATTTGACTTTTTTTGTGAGAATCACTCCCTTTATATTGAATTGAGGAAGTTTGAATCTAATTCCAAAAATTCACAATCCTCTGAGTGCAGGAATATCTCCTCATCCCAGTCCTAGCTGGCCCATTACCCTGAGGCTAACGGGCCCGGACACTTCAGTCCCAGGCCCGCCAATGATACTGAAATTGTGGGGAAATGAGCTGTTGAATATATTATGCAGCTCCGCGCCGATTTCTGGCACGGAGTTGACGACACCAGAGATCCGACGCAGGGAGACGGCCTCCGCCTGAGTCTCCCGGCTTAAAAAGCAGTGCAGTGTGATGGGAGAATCGCCCCCAAAGCTGCTGTTGTGTTAAACCGTGATGCTGATGGTTTAGCTGATTAAGCAGTGTGAGACCTGTGTGAGATGGAAGAAGTTAGACCAAATTCTCAGTCTGTGGTAAGTTGGGACAAAGAAATGGAAGATATAGCTGGCTGTATGTGCCATAAGTTAGAGAGGAGAGAATGAGTTTGTGTTTCTAGCTTGTGCATGTTTGGGGGGGGCGGTGTTGTATGAACATCTGTTGTGAAAGGGATTGAGCTAAAATGTTCTCTCCAACATAATTGAATATAATGCTGACATTCACTGCTTAGATTCAGGCATAAAGAATCGGTGAGGTTGCAGAAAGCGTGTGGTACCTGTGGATCTGCTGAGGAAGCAGTCAATACCTTCCGGAATAAGACAAAAGAAGAGCAAAAACAAGTGGCTGAAAATCAAAAGAAAAAGAATTAAAATTTTCATTTCCAGGTGAGAGCGTTCCCAATGACTGGGAAAGATCAGCGTAGCCAACTATTCAAAAGTTATGTTGCTGCTAGGTTGCATGCCAGCCTAAAGTCAGAGTTCACTGACAACTTTTCATGTTTGCTTGTGCTGATGCCGTGCCCCTGATGGTATGAGGTAAAGTATTTGGGGAATGTACTCCAAGCTGTTAGAGGCATGAGTAGTGGCTCAATTACATTTCTTCACGGCCACCAAAGTTACCACTGTCTCATCGCATGAATGTGGTGCCACTGCAGTTTATGCCACATTAATTGTGAAGAGTAATTCCATTCCATTTGTCCAGTGAATGAATTACATGACCCAGAGATGACAGCTGCTCTGCTACCAATGTCACAGAGCTCTAAAACACTCAGCTGTCAAAAGATACTCAGCTGTTCTCAAAATGCTTTCGCCAGATGCATAACATTGTTTCCATAGTGTAGACTGAAGACCACCAATTCCATCAATAACTGAAGTACTTGATTTGACATTCACAGAAGTAATATATTCACTGCAGTCCTGCCTATGTGTAACTTTATATTTGAAGTTCATTGATGAGTGTCAAACAGAGGCTACATTAACATTGCAATGAAGTTCCTGTGAAAATCCCCTAGTCACCACCACACTCCGACACCTGTCCAGGTACAATGAGGGAGAATTTAGCATGCCCAATGAACCTAACCAGCATGTCTTTCAGAGTGTGGGAGGAAACCGGAGCATCCGGAGGAAACCCATGCAGACTCGGGGAGCACTTGCAAACTCCACACAGACAGTGACCCAAGCCGGGAATCGAACCCAGGTCTCTGGCACTGTGAGGCAGCAGTGCTAACCACTGTGCCACCGTGCCGCCCTTGGCATATTAACATATTTATCAGTACCAATTCTTTACAGTTGAGAGTAGGAATACAGTCTGCAGGATGGAAAGGTACCTTTATCTCTGTAAACAGTCAAAAGGAACTTTTGCAACAGTGAATCATTGACAAATATGTCTCTGTGATTTACATGCACCAAATTTCTATGGGATGATCAATTTGGTTAGATCACCACATTAGTTACTGATTGCATTTCCAAACCAATCGCAGATACACATTAGTTGAGTTTATTATACAAAACTTGTTGATGCTAAAAATTGCAACGAACATTGGAAGTTGCTGGAAAAACTTAGCGGGTGTCAGCAACCATGGTGAGAGAAACAGAATTAACATTGTAGGTAAGAAATATAAACTGAAATAAAGGGGGCAATTCTCCCAAAACTGATGAATTGGTGGGAAAATTGTTCCAGCTCATGACTGTTTTTTCAGTGCAGCTTTAGACCCGAATCTCCCCACTCTGTGCAATGCAGAGGTCCCAATTGGGAATCTCATTAAAAACCCGAGGGGCGGGGCCTATACGCGCCGGAGTTTGACAATTCTAGAACTCTGCGCATGCGCAGTGGCCCCGATCTGTCAGTCTCCCCATTTGCTGCCAGCTCGATCACTGGCCAGCCCGGGACCCCCGCAGTGCTGCCCCTCCAGCCACCCCCCCCATGGCCCAATTGCGGCCCCCACAACAATTTCCGGGCCAGCCCTGATCCCCCCATCCCTGAGCACCACGATGTCCAGCAGTGGCGATCCCCCCACTCCAGCAGACCTCCCCTCCTGCTGACCCCTCCAGGGGTCAGGCCATCCCTGGAAGGCAGCCCCCCCACCCAGCCCGCCCCAATTGCTGGTCTCCCTCCAGCCCAGACCGATCCCATGCAGAGTGGCAGCGGGACCCCCCACCCCCACCAATCATCCCTAGGCCCCACCCACAATAGGCCCTGCCCCCTTGGCACTGCCCGATGCCTGGTGGGCAGTGCCAAGGTGCCCCCTTGGATATGGGCATCTTGCTCTTTGGACAGTGCCGGGGGCACAGGCTGGTGCTGCCAGGGTGCCCATGCCCAGGGGGCACCCCCCTGCCACCCTACTCCCTGAGGGGCCCCGATTGTTCCCCCCTTCACTTCAGCAGGGTGTCGCACTAGTTCCCCGAACGTTGGGAGCTACTCTAACCCCCCCCCGGGTTGAAGTATTCCTGGCGGGGTGGGAGATGCTATCGGGGCCGGCACGGAACGTATAATCACATTGAAATGACATTTAAATTACATTTAAAACATATTCAAATTAGTTACCTCACTTCCCGCCGGACCTCTGCGCATTCCCGGCAGGGCCATTTTCTTCCGGTTGGGAAATGCGCGCGGGTCGTAAATACTCGCGGGGAACCCGCAAAATGGCCATCATGCGCATCTCCCAACCCGACCCATCAGAAAAGTTGTGGGTTGCAAAGGGAGAATCGGGCCCAAAGTGTTCTATGGACAAAAATAACAGAAAAAGAATTAGGATAGGGATCATATCACTAAGTATGCACAAGTTAAACTCACTAGTAAAAACAGCACAATGACAGAAATAGCTACTTTGCTTCAGTCTTTATCAGGGAGGTCAATAATGTAGGCACAACATTAGAAGAAGTGATCAAAACATTTCAGAATGAAGGTGGGGGCGGAATATATCATCAACAGATTTAGTTCAACAATCTACTAATTAATACTTAAACGCCATGGTTACAGAAGTACTTTTTCAGGGCAAGCTTTGTTCATCGCATCATATTAATCACATTGCTGTTAAAAGCCTCAGTTACACTTGATTGGACAAAATATAACTTTTTATGATGTTTCTAACATTGAGGTGGAGATGCCGGTGTTGGACTGGGGTGGGCACAGTAAGAAATCTCACAACACCAGGTTAAAGTGTACAGATCTGTAACTATCTTGCAATTGTGTCTTTGCCCACATATGCCACGTTTGTGAACTAACCTCCACTCGCCTGATGAAGGGGCAGCACTCCGAAAGCTCGTGATTCCAAATAAACCTGTTGGACTTTAACCTGGTGTTAGAACATAGAAACATAGAAACCCTCCAGTGCAGGAAGAGGCCATTCGGCCCATCGAGTCTGCACCGACCACAATCCCACCCAGGCCCTACCCCCATATCCCTACGTATTTTACCCGCTAATCCCTCTAACCTACACATCTCAGGACACTAAGGGGCAATTTTAGCATGGCCAATCAACCTAACCCGCACATCTTTGGACTGTGGGAGGAAACCGGAGCACCCGGAGGAAACCTACGCAGACCCGAGGAGAATGTGCAAACTCCACACAGACAGTGACCCGAGCCGGGAATCGAACCCAGGTCCCTGGAGCTGTGAAGCAGCAGTGCTAACCACTGTACCTAAAGTGTTGTGAGACTTTTTACTGTTTCTAACATTGATATGGAAGCAGGGAAATTGAAATTCTCAGTGTCTGGCAGCTCTGGGAAGTGGCATCGCACCGCCTGCATTTGATTCCTGGGATGATGGGACTGTCGTATGAGGAGAGATTGAGCCGCTAGGCCTGCAGTCACTGGAGTTTAGAAGAACGAGAGGGGATCTAATTGAAACATTTAAAGTTCTGACTGAGCTGGACAGACTGGATGCAGAGATATTGTTCCCCTGGTTGGGGCTCGAGAACAGGAGGTCACAGTCTCAGAATATGGGGCAGGCATTTAGGACTGATATGAGAAGAAGTTGCTTCTCTCATAGGGTGGTGAAGCTTTGGAATTCTCTGCCACAAAAAGCTGTGGAGGCCACGTCACTGAATATATTTAAGAAGGAAATTTCTAGTCTCTAAAGGTGTCAATGGGCATGGGGAGAGCGCTGGAGTGCGGCTTTGAACTAAAGGATCAGCCATCATCATGTTGAATGGCAGAGCAGATTTGAAGGGCTGAATGGCCTACCCTTACTCCCATTTTCTATGGTTCTATGGGATTCTGAATGGCAGGCCACAGCTTCATGTTAATCTGACCGTAGCTCATGTCCTGAAGTGGAGGTCAGTTTCAGAGGGGTAATGATCGTGAATGCAGACAATTCACCTTCACCCTATCCTGCAAAATCTCACCCATTGTAAAATCAACGTAAAAAGTAAACAAGACTTGCATTGATATGTTGCCTATTAGCATCTCAGGATGTCCCACCCGCTTTAAAGCTAAGAATGTACTTTTGAAGTGTATGGGATCCCTCCCCACCCAGCCAGTGTCGACAGGGTTTCCTGATATTCACAGCCTTCCCTGCCGGGGAACCTGTGGTGGGGAGTTGCTGGCAGCAGGACTGGAAGATCCCACTGTTGGGAGCCCTGGAAAATCCTGTCGCAGTTTCTATAATGATGTAAGAAATAAGATAATTCAGAAACATTGAGAAAGGGGCAAGGAATATTTGCAAGGATGATACTAGAACTAGTTATAATTATTTTAAAAATCTCAACATTTTGACTCGCTTTTCTCTAGATCAGAGAATGCTGAGAGATGACTTGATACAAATCTTTCAAATGATGAAGGGTTCAAGATATAGTCACAGAGAAGATGGGCAGAATTTTACCTGACCTCAGGAAGCAGGGATGGAGGAAGTGAGGAGCTGATAAAATTTCGGGGAATCTGGCTCAGCTCCCCATATGTCCTGCCACCGAGGAAGCTTACCAATGATAGGTTTCGTGAAGCCCAATTTAAATATGTTAGGGCTCTATTAAGGGCCATTTTATAAGCCCATTAGCATTTTGCCAATGTGGATTGACCCCAATCCTTCCCACCGCGTGGGGAGGCAATAAGGCAAATGGAGGTAGCCCCAGTGGCAGCCCAAGTTGGAAGGATTTTCAAATTAAAAAAGGGGCTACGGGGGAGGTGGAACCTATTACCCCAATTATATCCCTGGAGAGCTTTCCCCTCCAGAATACTCAACCCTCAAACTTTCTAAGGATGTTTTTATCCTACATACTGTCGACTGTACTGTACTGTAGGCCCCTGCCTGCCTTAGCAGTGGCCACTGCTCCTGGTGGCGCTGCTGAGTTGCTGGCTCTCTGACTGGGCCAGCAGTTCTTGCCAGCGGCTGCTCTGAGTGGCGCAGTAACCCTGGTGGCAGCCGCTCAATTATCTGCTGCCTTAAAATATACAGGGAAGTCCCACTGACTGCCTGCCCATGTGTGTTTGTGAGAAGCATTGCCATTTGACGTCGGGCCTTCTGCCCAATAAGTAAAACCCAGCCTCAGGTTTTCACTTGTGGACAATTCAAAAATTAGGGGACATAAGTATAACGTAGTCACTAATAAATCCAATGGGAAATTCAGGAAATACTTGTTTCTACAAAGAGTGGCAAAAATGTGGAGCAAGCTACTATAGGGTGTAACTGAGGAAAGTATTATGTTTATGTTTAAGGGGAATCTAGATAGTAGAGAGTATGTTAGAATCATAGAATCATAGCGTCCCCACAGTGCAGAAGGAGGCCATTTGGCCCATCAAGTCCGCACCGACTCTCCAACAGAGTACTTTACCCAGGCCCTATCGCTGTAACCCCAAGTATTCACCCCACTAATCCACCTACCTACACATTTTGGGATACTAAGGGGAACTTTAGCATGGCCAATCCATTTAACCTGCACATTTTTGGACTATGGGAAGAAACCTGAGCACCCGGAGGAAACCTATGCAAACACAGGGAGAATGTGCAAACTCCACACAGACAATCATCCAAGGCTGGAATCAAGCCCGGGTGTCTGGTGCTGAGGCAACAGTGCTAACCAGTGCCATAGACCAGTTGGCTTGAAAGATGTCTTTCAATGATATAGACTCAATATGAAATGGAAAAGCTGAGAGATTTCACTGTTTTATTAGCCCGTGCAGAGATGGGAAAAGGAAGTGGTGGGGTGCTGGAGAACAAATGGAAGGTTGTGATAGGATGGAGAGCAGGAGCAAATTTACGGAACGGATGATGGTGCAAGGCAAAAGTGAGGTAGTAATGGGATAAGTAAATGACTAAAAGATAAGTCTAGAGGAGGTGTAAATGACAACAGCAGAATCATTAAACACACCTACATCAGAGGAAATAGAGGAGTGGTTATGATCTGAAGTGGGTAAATGTCTGAGCAAGATGCCTAATGGAAGATGAAGTGCTGTTCTTTGACCTACCGAGTGTTTCCAGTCTTTTCCATTTTTAGTCCCACTGTTATTACACGTTTCGATGATTTTGGATTAATATCAATACTCTCAAACAAGGAAAGCATTGCAAGTTAAATTGCATTCTTTGATGGAGTTTTTTCATAAGTTTTCCCGATATCAGAAATCACACAAATATTTTGTCTGATGTTGAAGTTATAATGCCATTCTTCAATGCGTCAATTTTGTTTTCTTTTTAAGAGCTTCCTGCATCAAATCAATCCAGTGTCTGTGATGCAACTAATTTAAGGAAACTAATCTTACCGTGAATTGATGTGTCTAAAGTAATATCTGAACCCCCACTATTTGGTATAATAAGTGTGAAGTAGAAATTTTAAACTTTAAAATTTCAATTGGTCCCAGCAAGTCTGCTGTCTTCTTTTTTTTTAAAATGTTAATAAAGAACTAATGCAACAATCAATTCTTTTGTCATGTTACGAATTTCAATGACATTCAGATATTAGTTCGAAGAGTTATGTATCTGAGTTTAAGTACAAAATGTGCCGTGCCTTTTCCCTTATCCAGACAGATTTTCTTTGAGAGTTCTTGATGAATTGACTGCTTAAGTTGCCAACAAAACAAGTGACAGGACTAAATATGTAAATTTATTGTACTGAGACATTGGGGGGCATTCTGAAGATATGAAAGATAACACAAGTTCTTACTTTATATCCCCCTAAATATTTAAGGGCAGTGTGGTGTGAATACAATAATCTATTTTATAGAATGGCTTGATAGGAATTCACAGCTGTGATAAGTCAACATGTTAGTAATTTGTTGTACTGTTTCATGGAGAGAGAAAAAAGTCTTCCTGTCCACCCGTAAGCTCACCCCCATAACAGGGAGGGTAGGTGGGCACTGAAATCGGCAGTCTGCCCACAGTGTGTTATGACTGCATGCGGGCTGGTGTGCAATGGGTCAGCTTCTGAGGCCGGTGCGAGCGAACCTCTCCCATGTTATATTCTGCCAAGGATTAGAATGACTAACATTGGATCTGTATCTGGGAAGTTATTAAAGGACCATAAAATATAGGAGTAGAATTATGCCATTCGGCCCATCGAGTCTGCTCCACCATTCGATTATGGCTGACATGTTTCTCAACCCCATTCTCCCCCCTTTTCCCCGTAACCTTTGATCCCTTACCATAGCTGATTCAATGGCCTTGGAAATTTGCTGTGGGATGCCAGCGTACTGGCCTCAATACATTTGTTTGAAATTCCTTTGCATTGTAGCTGGGGCATGAACATGTACAGGGGTGGCGCGGTGGCACAGTGGTTAGCACTGCTGCCTCACAGCGCCAGGGACCCAGGTTCGATTCCCGGCTTGGGTCACTGTCTGTGTGGAGTTTGCACATTCTCCCTGTGTCTGTATGGGTTTCCTCCGGGTGCTCCGGTTTTCTCCCACAATCTGAAAGATGTGCTGGTTAGGTGCATTGACCCAAACAGGCGCTAGACTGTGGCGACTAGGGGAATTTCACAGTAACTTCACTGCAGTGTTAATGTAAGCCTTACTTGTGACCAGTAAGTAAACTTTAAACTTCATGTTCTAAATAAATGTGATAGAACCGTGAAGAGAGGAATTCCAAATGATGTTGGAATTATTTATGATCAGAAATGATCACCCACTGAAGTCCCCAGGTGAGGATTGCATGGCAATTTCCCAGAAAGTTCAAACTTCTGATGGGCAAAACCCTGCACCGTGAACCACCCGAAAATGCAATTTAAATCACCAACTATGGATGGTTCCTTCCGTATTGCAGCAATAGTTACCCAGAAAAACTTAGAAGAATTATAACCATTTTTAGCTTCTGGGTAATTATTGTACTGACCCTCCATGGGACCCCCAACACCTTCCCGTTTCAACCCGAGACTCCCACCGGACTCCCTCCACGCCATTCCAACCCCACCGCCCCTCCAACCCCCTCAGTTACTCCACAAGCTCTCCTTTGCCACAAGCAGAAATTATGCCTGTTTACCTGACGCTTTCCCCTCAAATTCCCGATCTAAATTCCTCAGAGCGGATATCCTTGAGCTTGTGCTTGCAGTGGATCAAGTGATGTCAGGAATTGGCTTCTTGAAAGCATGACAAGCCCTGGCTGATCCTTGAGCTTTGCACAGAAATAGAAGAGGAATATAAATGAGAATCTGGCTATGTGTATCCTATTTATTCTCACTTGTTATTTTCTTGGTAATATAATTGTGTGATAAGACATTGTGCTTCAGTGTATGCCTGGGAACAGTAGGTAAACAGGGAGAGAAAGAGGAACATGAGTAAGGATGGTACCAGCCCATAATTTAGGGATGGGCCTATCATCTCCCATGATTTTCTATGCTCTTTCCCGATGATTTTCATTGTAGCCTCTTTTAAACCTCAGTCTTGAAGATCCAGGCTCTCTCATAGAATCCCTACAGTGCTGGAGGAGGCCATTCAGCCCATCGAGCCTGCACGGACAACAATCTCACCCAGACCCTATCCCCGTAACCCCATGCATTTATCCCGCTAATTCCCCTGACACTAAGGGAAATTTAGCTTGGTCAATCCACCCAATCTGTGCATCTTTGAACTGTAGGAGGAAACCGGAAAACCCGGAAAAAACTCAAACAGACACGGGGAGAACGTGCAAACTCCACACAGACAGTGACCCAAGGCCGGAATTGAACCCGGGTCCCTGGCGCTGTGAGGCAGTTATCCATGTCTGTTCGTTCCTGTTATGTGTCGCCCTACCCTGTGGAGCAGACGGATAATATTGAGATGTCGTAGGTGTCCAGGGTGCACAACGGCACATTCAACCATTCATCCTCAATAATAATAATGAGATGCATTTGTATAGTCCCTTTATCACTCACTGACATGAGTATGTACTTAGGTTTGGAATGGGGAAAATTGCAGCTGCAACTTGTGCCCAGCTAAAGAATGGGCATGCAGGGTACACATGTAAATAAACACACTGAGTGCCTTGCATACTTTGCCCATTTATTTGGTGCAAGATAAAGATGAGTCGGTTCCCTTTAATTTTGTTAGGTTTTCATGTCTTTTTTTAATATTTTGAGCTCTGTTCCAGGATGTTGGTTCACAGCATGCTCAAATTGGAAAATCTCTTCTGAGGAGGAGATCATGGAGAGCCAAATAGGTCAATCCTGCTGTGCTTTCTTTTCTCCAGCAGTGTCTCTTCAGCTGCATCAAAACATTTTGGAATTGTAGCATGCTGCTCCTCCATTCTCACACATCTCTGGACATGAATGGCAAAGAGACTTCAGTATTTAAAACACCTTTAAATATTAGCAGTGCTGTCAGGTGCACGGCCCCCAAAATAGCGAGCGGTAACCAGAAGACTAAATGGCAGACATCACTTTGGATGTGACTCCTCCATTTTCGTCAAGGTCAACCTTGTGCTCTTAGAATGGGGACCTAGAAATAATAGAAACCCTACAGTACAGAAAGAGGCCATTCGGCCCATCGAGTCTGCACCGTCCACAATCTCACCCAGGCCCTACCACCACATCCTTACATATTTTATACACAAATCCCTCTAACCTACGCATCTCAGGACACTAAGGGCAATTTTTAGCATGGCCAATCAACCTAACCCGCACATCTTTGGACTGTGGGAGGAAACTGGAGCACCCGGAGGAAACCCACGCAGACACGAGGAGAATGTGCAAACTCCACACAGACAGTGACCCAAGCCGGGAATCGAACCCAGGTCCCTGGAGCTGTGAAGCAGCAGTGCTAACCACTGCGCTACTGTGCCGCCCCCTGCTACCGTGCCGCCCCCTGTGTTCGTTTGAAATGTATGGGATTTTGATACTAGGGATGGGCCTATCATCTCCCATGATTTTCTATGCTCTTTCCCGATGATTTTCATTGTAGCCTCTTTTAAACCTCAGTCTTGAAGATCCAGGCTCTCTCATAGAATCATAGAATAGGATGTATGGGATGTATGGAATATCAAAAGTACATATACCGTACCTGTGTTCGATTCCCGGCTTAGGTCACTGTGCGGAGTTTGTACGCTCTCCCCGTGTCTGCGTGGGTTTCCTCCGGGTGCTCCGGCGGCACGGTAGCACAGTGGTTAGCACTGCTGCTTCACAGCTCCAGGGTCCTGGGTTCGATTCCCGGCTCGGGTCACTGTCTGTGTGGAGTTTGCACATTCTCCTCGTGTCTGCGTGGGTTTCCTCCGGGTGCTCCGGTTTCCTCCCACAGTCCAAAGATGTGCAGGTTAGGTTGATTGGCCAGGTTAAAAATTGCCCCTTAGAGTCCTGAGATGCGTAGGTTAGAGGGATTAGCGGGTAAATATGTGGGGGTAGGGCCTGGGTGGGATTGTGGTCGGTGCAGACTCGATGGGCCGAATGGCCTCCTTCTGCACTGTAGGGTTTCTATGTTTCTATGTTTCTATGTTTCTATGAAAGACGTGCTGGTTAGGTGCATTGGCCATGCTAAATTCTCCCTCAGTGTACCTGAACAGGTGCCGGAGTGTGGTGACCAGGGGATTTTCACAGTAACTTCATTACATCAGATATAGCTCTTGGGGGCTAAAGGGATCAAGGGATATGGGGGGAACGGGAGATCAGGTTGGGGCGGCACGGTAGCACAGTGGTTAGCACTGCTGCTTCACAGCTCCAGGGTCCCGGGTTCGATTCCTGGCTTGGGTCACTGTCTGTGTGGAGTTTGCACATTCTCCTCGTGTTTGCGTGGGTTTCCTCCGGGTGCTCCGGTTTCCTCCCACGGTCCAAAAATGTGCGGGTTAGGTTGATTGGCCAGGTTAAAAATTGCCCCTTAGAGTCCTGGGATGCGTAGGTTAGAGGGATTAGCGGGTAAATATGTGGGGGTAGGGCCTGGGTGGGATTGTGGTCGGTGCAGACTCGATGGGCCGAATGGCCTCCTTCTGCACTGTAGGGTTTCTATGATTTCTATTGAATTTAATGATCAGTAAGCCTACTTGTGATAATAATACATAAACTTTAAACTTTAAGCTTTGAACTTTAAACTTTAAACTTTAGATGCCCACATGCCAACATTCCCACCGCCTACTTGATCAGATCAGAAAACTGGCTCTTCTGTCTCCCTGGTACACCGTACTTTTTATGTTTTAATCTTTGGTGCAGTGACCTGCAGAAAAATATTTTCTTCCCCTCTGCCAGCACACAGGTAATATTTTCACTGTAAGACATTGTTCAGCATATAAATCAAAATGATTGCACCACTTGGATGCCGTGAGTGCTACCAGTCATCCTGAATCTTAATTAGAAAGTGAAGTGTCAAGAGCAGATGACAGCAAGTATGATCAAGGAATACGGGAGTGCATTTTCATTGAACTGTGGACTGCCTCGGCAACTGGCTACAAATCCTGTTTTCCACACAGTAGTCATTCAGTGCAGGGAAGAGTTCAGATTCATGTCAACATAAAGAAATGCTAAGCTAAAAGGTTTTTATTTTTCCATCTATTTAGGCACCAAGGGCCAGGTTCTGAATAAAGAATTTGGTTGTCTAATACCCGTTTCATAGACACCACGTAGAAAGAGGCCATTCAGTCCTCATTACCTGTGCCTGTTCTTTGACAGAACTATCTAAATAGCCTCATTCCCTTGCTCTTATCCCATAGCCATGGAACCATAGGGTCCCTACAGTGCAGAAAGAGGCCATATGGCCCATTGAGTCTGCACCAACTCTCCAAAACAGCATCCCACCAAGGCATGATGCCAAACTGTGCTGGGGGCAGTGCCACAGGGCATTGTCAGGCCACTGCTAGGCGATGCCCCCCTCACCCGGCGGCTATGCTCCCGTTTACGGCCCGGAGGGGTGGGCGGTGGGGATATCCCCGTGACAGATTCACGTCCGGAAATACAGCAAGGTCTCAGTATCTGGTGGGGGGATTTCTTTAATCAGATGTAAATGTAGTGTAATATATTTAAATCAGGTTTGCATCTGATGTGGGTGTGAACCTGGCGATCTCGCAGGCGAGGGGTGGTGAAAATCGAATGTCGCGATCTTGAGATTCGCGACGTCCGGGTTTCGCCGGATCTTTATCCCCGCCGGCATTCCCACAGATGGTGAACATAGGCTCAAGATCCCGCCCAGGCTCTTCCTCAATACAAGTACACACATTTCCCAGAAATTAGAAACATCGAAACCAGAAGCAGCTGTAGGCCATTCGGCCCTTCGAGCCTGCTCCACCATTATTTTGATCATGTCTGATCATCAAATTCAATAACCTGATTCCCCCTTTCCCCCTATACCTCTTGATTCCTTTAGCCCCAAGAGCTATATCTAATTTCTTCTTGAAATCAGACAACGTTTTGGCCTCAACTACTTTCTGTGGTTGTGAATGCCACACATTCACCACTCTCTGGGAGAAGAAATTTCGCCTCACCTCAGTTATAGAAGCATAGAATGTAAAAGGACAATGATGCATAAGTGATAAAGCACAATGTCGCCCCCTGCCAAAGAAAGAATGCAGGAGTAAATTTTTGCTTTCACTACATGGCGTTAATGTAGTGCAGCAGGTCACCCAACTGTTATAGAACCCACTCAGATTTCTTTCCATTTATTATGAATTTAGGTAGATATATAAATAATACATACTGCTGTCACCTTAATGCTTGTGTTAGCGAGGAAGAATTTGGGGTCGGTAGCAAGGACACATATCAAACCATTTGTTTAGATGTTGTTGAGTTTGGTGAATTTTCAAGTGGCTACACCCAACAGAAAAGTGGTAAATGTTCCATCACTTCCAAACTTATAGTAGTTAATCTCTGATATTTACGTGTATGAATATTCTGTGTGGTGTATCAGCCCAAACCTTGATCTTGTTCAAATCATGCTGTTGGCTTGGGTAGACTGCTGCATTATTAGAGGGGCTGTGAATGGAGTAGAATGCCATAGAAAGATCAGCAAAAACAAGCTCTAGCCTGACAGTGGGAAGGCCATTGATAAGACAGCTAATGGTGATGATTGCTCCAGGTATGTTTTCCTGCAGTGATGTTCTGGGACAGTCACAATGACAATCATCTTTCTGTGTGTCAGGTGTAGCTCCAGTCACTGCACAGTTTTCTCATTAGCCCCAGTAACTCTAATTTTGCGAAAGTTGCTTGGTGTCATAGTTAGCCTAAAGCTGCATTGATGTTGAGGAGAGCTACTCTTCCTTTTCTTTAATGCTTCTTTTCTTTACAAAGACTTTGACCAGGACTGGAGTTAAGGGCAGCACGGTGGCACAGTGCTTAGCACTGCAGCCTCACAACTCCAGGGACCTGGGCTTGATTCCCGCCTTGGGTCACTGTCTGTGTGGAGTTTGCACATTCTCCCTGTGTTTACGTGGGTTTCCTCTGGGTGCTCTGGTTTCCTCCCACAGTCCAAAGAAGTGCGGGTTAGGTGGATTGGCCATGCTAAATTGCTCTTTCTTGTCCTGGGATGGGGAGGTTAGAGGGATTAGCGGGATAAATATGTGGAGTTATAGGGATCGGGTTTAGGTGGTATTGTTGTCAGTGCAAACTCAATGGGCCAAATGGCCTCCTTTTGCACTGTAGGGTTTCTATGTTTCTAAGTGGCTCTGGTAACCAAATGGAACATTGGCGAGCAGATTTTTAGCTGGTAGGTTGTCACTTATTGGTACTATTGATTATTTTTTCTATTGAATCACTGATGATTGGGAGGAAACCGATTAACCAGATAGATATGTTGTTGATACTGTGGCCAGAACATATCTGGACAGGGTGACACATTCAGCGTTAAGACCAGAATGTTATCAGACTACATAATGGTTGCTTTACCCAGTGTTCTCAGCACATCTTAATATTACAGTGACAATTTGCTGCATTTTCTTCCATACATTTGCTTCTTTTGCTGGAGGGTTGGCTGGTTTTGTATTTTCGTTCCTGTCAATATTTTGCTTAATTTTTTTTCAAATTGAAATCCTTCCAGGTCCTTTTTCCCTCTTGATTGATGCCGTCGTTTAAATTGCACCATCCAAAGCATGACTGGTATTCATTCGAGAGTTCTAAATGTGTTGCATTATGGAAATGAGGAAGAAGGGTTTATGACAGACTTACAAATGAAAGTCCCACTCTATCTTTCTGTGCCCTTCAGTCTGCCACATCTAACTTGACGTGGCAAAATAAAACCCTTATTTTTTTCTGCCTTCTCTCCCCAAATCGGATATTGTAGAGTTAAAACATCTGCTGCGGGATGACCTGCAGACAACATTTGGAATATGGACAGTTCATCTCGTGGAGGTGAAACAACATAGTATTAAAATTTCATGCCATCCCAGGACACCATCATTACATCAGGCAGTTTGCAATGCACACATTTCAGGAAAGTGTTCATACTATCATAAAAGCAGCAGCACCTGTGGGTAAATTTAACTCATAACATTCCCCTACCCCGTGAGTTTATTTGCATGTTGGGTAGAGTAAACTTCAATGGGTTACCAGCCCGCTGCCTTCCCGAGCACCCCCAGCATCGTCCCCATATTGCAGGGGCGGGTAAGGCAAAAGGCAGCCCTTAGGTCCATTGAATCCCTTAAGTGGACAACTAACTAGGGAAGGCAGTGGCACAGTGATATTGCCACTGGACCAGCAATCCAGAGATTCATGGTGATGCTCTGGAGACCTGGGTTCGAATCCCACCATGGCAGATGGTAAAATTTGAATTCAATACAAATCTGGGATTAAAAGTCTAATGATGACCGTGAAACCATTGTTGTCATAAAAACCCACCTGATTCACCAATGTCCTTTAGGGAAGGAAATCTGTCATCCTTATCTGATCTGGTCCACATGTGACTCCAGACACACAGCAACGTTGTTGGCTCTTAAATGCCATCGGGATGGGCAATAAGTGCTGATCCAGCTAGTGACGCCCATGTTCCATGAACAAACAAAAAAAAATTAAGGGTCTCATTCTGCCACCGTCGGAAATCTTCAGTCTATGAAGGAAGGGGAGGTACCATGTTGGGGCAAATCTCTGATACTGCTGGGACTACAGAGACTACAGAGATTTCTGACAACACTCTAGGGAAGGACATCCTGAATGGTGGAATTTCTATCTTCACCCTGTACAGACTGTTACCAGCGTACTTTCACTGTGTGGCAATTGGTTTTCTGGTCGGTGAGGTGCCGTCTGCCCTTTTGCTCAGTGGGGGAGTGGCGGGCATTCCATCCACTGTAAAATCCACCCCATAGAGTTTGCATTGCAGGTGATGACCTCTCATTTGGTCTCTGATGAAAAACAATTAAACTGCAATGTTAACTCTCTGTGTCTCACCTCTACAGTTGCTGCCTGACCTGCTGAGTATTTGCAGCAATTTTTGCTTTATATTTTATGTGGTACTTTAAGCCCCATAAGGAAGTGTGGGTAAATGTGTGCTGCCTCTCCTTTTCATACTGGTGAAACCCTGCCAACACCCCTCCCTGCCAATTACCCAAATAACAGCCTAAGCCTCTGACTATAGCCAGCCAGCTGCCTGCTCCCATCGGCATCACAAAGGTAGTTTCTTGACCTATTTGGAGGGGCTTCTTTTCCTTTAGAGGCTTCCTTAGTCAAGCTACGGTTAACATGCCATTAGAGTCGCGGTGAAGTAATAGGGCTACAACTTGCATGAATTCATGTGGGAGGCTTTCGTTGTCAGAATCCTGAGACAGTGGCACCGTGATAATGCCACTGATCTCATAATCCAGAGGGCCAGCCTAATGAGGGTTTGAATCCCATCACAGCAGCTGGTGGAACTTAAATTCTATTCGTAAATCTGAAATTGACAGCTCGTCTTAGCAAAGCTGAGCATGGAATTATCATCAATTATTATAAAAACCCACAGGTTCATTAATGTCTATTAGGGAAGGAAATTTGGCCTAGATGTGACTCCAGACCCAGATCAATGTGGGTGGCTCTTAACGACACCTCTGATGTGGCTTGGCAAGCCACTCGTTTCAAGGGTAATAAGGGACCTTGCCAGTGACACCCAAATCCCATGAAAGAATAAAGAAAAACACATTGAAGATGGCCAGAAAGAGTGGCCTTCTGACCAAACAAATAACCTGCTGGTAACTGACTTATTTCTAACTCGTCGCAGTTGAGCTAAAACTGGTGCCTCTGTGTTTGAAATTTGTAAACGGAATTTAAGATTCTGTCGCACATGAGACTTTCTGAGCATTGCAAGCAAACTTTTATCTCCGTTCACAAGTTGGAGAACCAAGCAGTTTTTGTTCAAAGGTGGGTGGGGTGGCGAAGAGGGTGTAAGACTAGAATTCTTTTATCTCCCCTATTTCCACTTTTGGGAATAGCTGTTCAAAGCAGATAAGTTGTCGTCCTTGACTGGTTCACACAAGATACGAAGTACTGGAAGAAATAAATAAATTAAATGAATTAAATTGGCTGTGATTACTCAGTACACTGTATTCAAAAGTCCTGCCAGGTTATGCTTTTAATCCTGAGGAAATCCTTTGGATCCAGCAGCAACTTAAATATTCCAGGGCAGGAAACTACAATTTAACAAACACATGAAATATATTTGTTAATCAGGGGCTTCATTGTGTCATTTCTCTGTAATTGAGAGCACACAGCACACTCCGTGTTCTATACAAACAAAAATCCATAAATAACTTGTTTTTTGACAAGGGACTTCCTTCCTAACACTGGCAAAATTGCATTGCCAATAAAATGTTACCCTTATGATGCATTTGTCTAATACGTTACCTTTCAAACCCACAGAAGATGCTATGAGCATAATCTTTGGTGCAGTAAGATTCCTACTATCAATATCATTCGAAATTTCATGCTTACCTCAAAGGTTGTTCAGCCCTTTGCACCGATTAAAGTAAGTTTCACCCATTGAGACAATGCAACAAAAACCTCTATGAAAGTTGGTTCAACATCTGTTTTGCTGGTCAAAATAGAATCCACATCTCCTTTGAAAACTCCCTAATGCAGTCTAAATCACCCCCACCAAAATGTATGTATTGTCATTTAAGTTTTAAGATTGGTGCAGCAGTTCCAACTTTACAATAATGTTATGTGCAGGTTACAGTAGGTATTTAGACATTCAGGGAATCTTCATTGACTTGATGCAGTGATTGAAACTACATTGAAAGTACTGTATGCTTTTAGCATCATTGAGGCCAAGCGAAGTTGCTTATATTTCTGATGTTTTTAATAACTTTTTAAAAGTTTTATAGACAGTCAACAGTACAAAAAGTGTACAGGAAGGGAAAAATACCAGTTTGCTAATATGATGACAATGAGTCTCCCAAAGAGATAATATCACAGACAAACTAAAAGTATTGTTGACATAGTTAGGATAAAGCCGAGGTGAATCTCTATATGAGGAACCCAGGACAAAACAGTACATTAACAGGCCATAGAAGGAAAAGGGAATAAAACAAAGCACAAAGCTCTATTCCATAACACCTATCTGAAAAAGAGTCAAACGTCGTTTAAAGCCAAAATCTAATTAAGATTGTTCTTATCTGCACCTGTGCATTGCTGATCTATTTTAAACAAATCAAGGTTGAAATGATTGACTATTACCATATAAACATCATAGACAGTTGTTTAAAGAATGGAAGCATAAAATGTTTTTAACCTTAGAAGCAGTCCATGTCCAAATGCAGCAAGAACTGAACAATATCCAGGTTTGGGCTGACAAGTGGCAAGTAACATTCACGCCACACAAGTGCCAGGCAATGACCATCTCCAACAGGAGAGAATCTAACCATCGCCCTTTGACATTCAATGGCATTACCATCACTGAATCCCCCACTATCAATATCCTGATGTTTAAAATTAACCAGAGTCTGAACTGGATTTGCTATATGAACACTGTGACTACCAGAGTTGGTCGAAGACTAGGAATTCTGTGGTGAGTCCCACCCCATTGGACAGTGCTCATCCCCTTACCCCCCCCCCCATGCACTGTCTCTCCCCACTTGCTGTCTAGAATCCCTGGCTGTTGTCCAACTGATTTCAGAAGAGTCGACAGCGTTTGAGGGGGTAAGTTGAGTATTTTCATGAGGTGAGGGAGGGCGATTAAGCACTCTCAAGAATATGGAGAGAAGGAAATTTAAAAGCGATGAACTTGGGGAAATCCTGGATCCCAGTTTGGCTTGGACCAGATTGATCACATGAAACAAGCTGTCTGGTTTAGAGAAAAGTTGGATGAGGTCTTATCAAAGAACAGGGAAAGGTTTGTGATACATGACAGCTTGTCCAGGAAGGGCTGTACATAATCATTCACGGTTCGTTCAATGTCCCAGCAAAACATCGTGGGATTTGGGATCGGGATTCCACAAACTGAAAGTGATTTCACATCCAAGACTAGATTTAAAGGCTGTCATGCTGCCTGTGAAAGTGTCAGTGCCAAATATTCCCAAGGGAACACAGCTGGACAATGCAATGACCACCATGGTATCAGTGAAAGGATTGTTTGCAGAATGTCCTCCACTTTGTTATCAATGTCCTGAAGGATATCCTCCACACCATGCAAAGGAAGGGGGTGGGTGAACACTGTTGGGGTGACAGTGAGTACTGAGGAGGGTGTTTGAGCATTGTCGGTCAGGTTAGTTAGTTTAGTTTTAGTTAGTTTTATTTATTAGTCACAAGTAAGGCTTACATTAGCATTGCAATGAAGTTACTGTGAAATTCCCCTCGTTGCCACACTCCGGCGCCTGTTCGGGTCAATGAACCTAACTAGCACGTCTTTCAGAATGTGGGAGGAAACCGGAGCACCCGGAGGAAACCCACGCACACATGGGAAGAACATGCAAACTCCACACAGACAGTGACCCAAGCCGAGAATCGAACGCGGGTCTCTGGCGCTGTGAGGCAGCAGTGCTAACCACTGTGCCACCGTGCCACCCATGGAGTGAGTCTGTGCAGTTTGAGATTGCTACCAAATAAACCTGTTGGACTTTAACCTGGTGTTGTTAAAACTCTTACCCAGTTTGAGATTGACAGGTCCATTTAAAAACCGTGTAAAACAATTAATTGAAGGTAGAGCTTCCGAGGTGTGATTTCATTTCATGTCAAGGAAAGGGAACGTGTCTGCGTTGGATTCATCCTTGTATCTCTACTGGAGCTGGCATCAGAAGGTGCAAAGACTCCAGCATAAAACTGGAAAGTGGGCACAGTAAATCACAGTCAGTTCTGGATTTACCCTTGCCGACTGTGACCGAAGGATTTGATCTCTATGCACCAATAACTCTGGCCACGGTGAACTTGCCATCATTTTTCCAGCAATGTTTGTGCCATTGTATTGTTACTTTGTCCCATTATTACACTGCTCAGAAAAAAACCAATAAATTTTTAAAAGTACATTGCAAGTCTTGCCTCTTTCTATTCCAACACGCTGAAAGCATTTAAGAGAATCAGATTCAGTGCATCTGATACAACTTGATTACACTTAAAGGATAAGGTAATTTTTAAAGAAAACCTTCCCGTAGCAGCATCCGCAAATCTTTTATCTTCCTAAAGTCGCTGAAATATCTGGAATCCAAATATCAAGGAAATGTCAAGAAACCAGAGAAGTACACTGATCAGTTCCACATGAAAGCGGGCTTTCTGGAGCGCTCAGCAGTGACTCCTGGCAGGCAGCCAAAGGGCAGAATAATCTCGCATTGTTACTGAGAGTTCACATCACCATGACAAATGGATGCTCCTAAATAACAGCATGGCCTACAAGCTCTCACTTCTGATTGTCGTCATACATCACCACTGGGGTCAGCAGACCAGATAATAATGGCTTGTTGTTAACCATTAGCAAGTTCATCTTGTCTAAATAAATTGAAACAGTGAGCAGGAAGCGTTTTCATGAAATTTATAGGCTTGGCGTTTATGATGTGATGCAAATACAATCTGTGGGAAATAAGCTTGTGTAAATATGAACTGAAGAGTTAGTAGAATTTCAATACATCTTTCTGATGCTGTTGAATTGATTATCAGGAGGAAGCAAAGTAAAGTAAAATATTAGACTACATTTTGAATTCATTATTAAAATAATCTTTTAAGCTGGGAAGTATATGAAGGGACTATGTGTGTGGTCTTACACTGTGAAATATGCTGATATAGTGTTCTGCATCATTAGGGCTTTTGTTTAATTAGAAGATTTTCAATTAAAAGTTTATTAAGCTTCTGGAAACCCAAATGAACTATATCGCCAGGAGTATCGCTATCTGTCACCTGCAATATTCTTAAAAGAGGCAACAGATTTTGTCAGGCAGCAGCTTCATTTTCTAAATCCATTTCATTTCCTATTATTACCATGTTGGCACTCTAATGTACCTTGTAGATGTGCTATAGACAAGTATGAGAGAGAACTGAAACTCCAATTCAGGGTGGCACGGTGGCACAGTGGGTTAGCACTGCTGCCTCACAGTGCCAGGGGACCGGCTTCGATTCCCGGCTTGAGTCACTGTGCGGAGTCTGCACGTTCTCCTCATGTCTGAGTGGGTTTCCTCCGGTTGCTCTGGTTTCCTCCCACAGCCTGAAAGACATGCTGGTTAGGTGCATTGCTCATGCTAAATTCTCCCTCAGTATACCCAAACAGCTACTGGAGTGTGGCAACTCGGGGATTTTCACAGTAACTTCACTGCATTGTTAATGTAAGCCTACCTGTGACACTAATAAATAAACTTAAACTTCCCTTCTGTAATCAGTGTTTCTTAACCCCTGAGTGTGTGATCAATTTGAATATTCAGTTTGTGTGTTTACATAGAGAATTATTTATTCATGTATTCACCATGAAAGCCTAACACTGTCACTCATGTGACACTCACAAATGCACACACACATACACACATGCAAGATAAAATACTGTTAAGGAGAATATGCACTTTTATAAGTTGTAAACTGAAGAATAGTTCATAATCATAGCATAGACTTCATGTCCAGGAAATAAGGCATTTTTCACTTCTGAAGTGCAGTCTACATGCATTCAATAGCTTAGCATCAACCTCAGGATAATTTCAGGATTCTGTCGACGAGATGGATTTTCAGCAGACTATTTGTAGTCTTATCAGGAGGAAAATATTCTGCACTGGCAAGAGCCTGGCTGAAAAACCTTATGATGTTGTAGTCTCCAGTTTTAAGGCATAGGTGTTTCTTCTTTTGCTGCTGTATTGTGCTTTGCCGACTGATTGATTCTAGGAAGTACTAAGATTCCTTATCTGTGGTTGGTCTTGGTCATGTGACCATGTGATCAATACTTCTGTTGTCCACCTGGAATGATTTGTTGTTCAGTCATTAATACACAATGATAGATGGATGGTCGCCATTCAGATCTACTTATGATTAATTGGTTTCAGCAACACTCTTTTGTTTAGTATCAAATGGGTCTAGGAGTCCAGTGATTTTGAGTTCTGGGTAGGTCCCCAAACAATAGGAGGTATGAATTCAACAAATGGTTTGATCAAGTGTGGCATTCCACCCACAGTCATTCCATTGGAAACTCTCCAGAGATTTGAGATACTTCTGAGACTAAGCAGAAATTGCAAAAGTTACCCTGCCCTCAGTAGCCATTTTAGCAACCTTTTAGTCTCCGTTATTTTAAAAAGAAGAGGCAGTTCCAGAAAATTCCAGACTGAATACAGTCCATGTTTAAATTTATGAAAGCGATATGTCTTTACTGGGCATACTCTGCCACACAGCAAAAGAAATGGAATCTTGATGAATTTTTTGTTACATTGCTTTCCTGATAAAGCAAGAGAAATATGAACACACAGTCTGGACACACTCGGTCTGAACATCCATACATTAATCTTATGCTGCAATGGTCTATAACAGCGATTTTTTATGTTCAAGTTTACGATTTCATCATCCTTTTTGGATGAAGCGCAAGTGAAATTGAATTTTTTGTGTGTTGGGATCTGGCATCAAACAGATGTGTGTTCTGGAATCTAGTACCTTCTATCCCTTTTCTCTACTGAGGGACCTAAAAAGAGGGTTTACACATAGAGGTAGAGGCATAGCTAAGTTATTAAATGAATACTTTGCATTTGTCTTCAAAGAGGAAGAAGATGCGACCCAGGTGAGGTGAAAGAAAAGTTAATTCAGACAATAGAAGGATTTAAATTTAATAAAAATGAGGTATTGGATAGCTATCTTTACTTAAAAGTGAAAAGGCACGAGAACCGGACGAGATGGATCCAAAGATATCGAAGGAAGTGAGAGTGGAAATTGCAGAGACACTTGTCATAATTTTTCAGTCTTCAGCAAGAGGACTGGAGAATTGCAAACTTTACACCTGAGTTAAAAGAGGGTGTCTTCTTCTTCTTGGGCAGTCCCTCAGGGTCAAGGATGACTTACTTCCTACACTAAAAATAAATTCTCAGGAGTCGAATGTGTGGCCTACTGTGGGGCAGATGATTGTTGGAGGAGCAGGTGGGTGGGGTGCCCAGGTTGCCATTTGCTCCTTTCGCTGTCGATGCTTGGCTTCAGCCTGCACTTGGGAATGAAACTTGAGATGTTCAGCTTCTTCTTGGATGCTTTTACTCCACTTCGGGCGATGTTGGGCAAGGATTTCCCAGGTGTTAAGTGGGACAAGGAAGCTTTGAAGGTGTCCTTGAAGCATTTCCTCTGCACTCCTGGGGCTCGCTTGCTATGTTGAAGTTCTGAGTAGAGAGCTTGTTTCAAGTGTCTCATGTCGGGCAAACGAACAAAATGGCTTGGCCAGCGGAGCTGATTGAACATGGTCAATGCTTCGATGCTGGGGATGTTGGCTTGAGTGTGAACACTGACGTTGGTGTGTCCATCCTGCCAATGGATTTGTCGGATCTTGCGGAGGCAGCATTGGTGGTACTTCTCAGGCTTTTAAAGTGCCTGCCGCACATTGTCCATGTTTCTGAGCCATATAAGAGGGTGGATATCATTACTGTGCTGTAGACCATGGGCTTGCCGGGTCTGAGGTCCTTGTCGTCAAACACTTTCTTCCTCAGACAACTGGTACACTGAAAGAGCTATGGAGCTTCATCGTCAATGTCTGCCCTTGCTGACTGCAGGCTCCCGAGGTCTGAAAAGTAGTCCACGTTGTTCAAGACTTTGTGGATTTTGATAACCCGGGGACAGTGCTGTGTGGGGAAAAAAATGACTAAATGTGGGAAAATTGTGATCTGATTCATCTCCAGTGCAAATCACATCGGCTTTCTCACCCAGTTATTTTTTGGGAAAATTTCATCCACAGGGCGCAATCTTACTGACTGTTCACACCCCACTGTCACTGCAAGTGAGGGCGGAGAATTTAGCACTCAGCCATATCTCCGTTCACTGCAACAGGACCAGAAAATCCTGCCGGTGTGAACAGCCAGAAGATTCCGCCCACGGGGTGTGATCTTACCAAACAAATCTCTAAGTGCCGAATGAGCATGAAACTGCGAGAGTTTCAGATCTGCTTTTTTTGGCGAGGTCACAAATGAAATCTTACCTCAGTTGGTACAAAAAATGATGCACAATTTGATTCCCGCCAATAGAAGCAGTGGACAGAGTCTATTCTTGCCTGAAAGCTGGCTGCTCACACCAGGGGGCACTATCGCGCATGCATAGATCTGTCAAGCACCCCACCGCCCCCCCCCCCCCCCTGGAAATTGCACCCTCCCCCCCAATCGCTGGTCTCCTTGGCTGAGCGACCTCCAACCCGGTTGACTGTGCCCCCCGGCCTAGTGAATTACTACCAAAACCCCCATCCCAATCCGGTTGATCTCCGATTGCAGAGTGCGCAGCTCCCCCTTTCCTGCCTCCCCTTAAGCCTTGCCCTCACCTTGGCCCTGCCCTCTCCCCTTAGGCCCTGCTCCATCATGGCCTTGCCCCTTGGCACTGCACGGTGCCTGTTGGGCAGTGCCAGGGTGCCCAGTGGGCAGTGCCATGCTAGCAGTGCTAGGGTGTTAGGCTGGCATTGCCAAGGTTAACACAGTAAGAGTTTTAACAACACCAGGTTAAAGTCCAGCAGGTTTATTTGGTAGCAAATCCTATTAGCTTTCAGAGCGCTGCCCCTTCGTCAGATGGAGTGGATATCCACTCCATATGGAGTTAGATATCCACTCCATCTGACGAAGGAGCAGCGCTCCGAAAGCTAATGGCATTTGCTACCAAATAAACCTGTTGGACTTTAACCTGGTGTTGTTAAAACTCTTACTGTGTTTACCCCAGTCCAACGCCGGCATCTCCACATTATTGCCACAGTTCTCAGGCTGGCACTCCCTCCACCCTTGACCATACGAGGGGCCGCAATGGCCTGCAGTCCTGCTGGTTAGGCCATCACGTCAGGTCCCCATTGATGGGGACCATACTTGATCCTCGCCAGTGAGGACCTTCATCAGCGAGGTTGTTGAGAAATATGAGCCCGGACGATTCCATCCGACTCTCACTCAAGACATGGAAATTAGAATTTAATAGCCTTCCCAGGTGCGAGGCTGTTCATGTCAGAAATCTAGGGTCTGTAAGATCCTGAGAGGTGAGAAAGCAGGCACGAGCCCGATTTTTCACCTCTTGCACTATCTTACTGACTTGCTCCATGCATCGACAAGGGTGGCAAACTGATAAGATTGTCCCCACAGTTATGGTGAGCTTTGGGTTTTATGGAAGTACAAGTTCAACTCTGGAGTCTTAGAGGGAATCAAATTTGGCAGGTTGCTGGGAAGATCTCTTTTGTTCCAAACTAATTCCTTTACTGCTTTGTTGCTTGCCTGTAAGGTTTTGTAATTGCTGCTTCCATAACCCATGCATCTATTAGTTCAGATTCTGTTTTTTGATAATTCTTATTTCTACGATGACATTGGATGCTGGACAGTTTTAAACTACTATAAACTGTCTGGGTTCTCCTCCTGCTCCTTGTCTAAGGTGGTTTCTGAAACTGAGTTGCTGGGTTCAGTTACATTTCAATTTTGAATCTTTGATCCATTAGTGGGCAACTCCATTCTGACTATACTTGTTTCCCATGTGAGTTTCAGTAACGCACGTCACCTCGATCTGTTTCAATTTCCCTTCAGGGATGGACCTGTCCTCTAGGACAGTATCACTCACGGGTGACTGTTCAACTTCTGCTGAACCCCTCTGTGACTATTTAAACAGGTGAAGCATCTCCCTTGCCTTCTGATTCCCTACTTGGGAATTTTCTTTGTCCCTAAGGACTCTGTTAACCTGAATATTGTGTGCAGTTCTGGTCACCTCACTATAAGAAGGATGTGGAAGCATTGGAAAGAGTGCAAAGGAGATTTACCAGGATGCTGCCTGGTTTGGAGGGTAGGTCTTATGAGGAAAGGTTGAGGGAGCTAGGGCTTTTCTCTTTAGAGCGGAGGAGGATGAGAGGCGACTTAATAGAAGTTTATAAGATAATGAAGGGGATAGGTGGAGTGGACATTCAGAGACTATTTCCTCGGGTGGATGTAGCTGTTACTAGGGGGCATAACTATAAGGTTCATGGTGGGAGATATAGGAGGGATGTCTGAGGTAGATTTTTTACTCAGAGAGTGGTTGGGGTGTAGAATGGACTGCCTGCTGTGATAGTGGAGTCAGACACTTTAGGAACTTGCAAGCGGTTATTGGATAGGCACATGGAGCACACCAGGATGATAGGGAGTGGGATAGCTTGATCTTGGTTTCGGACAAAGCTCGGCACAACTTCGAGGGCCGAAGGGCTTGTTCTGTGCTGTCCTATGTTCCATATGTTCTATAACTCTGGCTCATTTCCTTCAACCTCTTCTGTTTTTTCTCAGCATTCTTCCTTTCCTCTATTTTGGCCTCTCTAAATTCCATGGTCTCTGTCATGGCTCCTTTCATTTAATTCTATTGGCTTTTCTTTAGCCTCCTTAGCCTTTACTAGCTCTATTGTCCCATATATGATTTGGGGATTTCCTCAGCCTTCAGCAGCTGAACCAAATGTTGTTGGTTTCCCTTAGTTTCTGTGGCCTGCTCTAGACACCCTGAACAGAAAGTCGACATCCCGCTAAGTCACTGTGCAGCAACAGAGCGATTCCTTGCATTGGCAAGCTGGGAATGACACTGACTGTCACCAGTCACCAAATTAATTTGCAGGTAAATTTTAACTCAGGGAGTCTTCAAACATTTGCCATTCAGTCCTTTTACCAACACTGATATTTGTTCTGCTTTTGGATGGCACCTCTGCAGCCTTTATTACGAGTAATGATTGGAAGATTGGTCATCATTTGACTTTTTTTCCAGATGTTTTCACTGAGTTTCAATTACACCATCCGTCATGGTGGGATTCAAACTCTGGTTCCCAGAGGATCACATTGAGTTTCTGGATTACTCGTCCAATGACAATGCCACTACGTCACCGCCTCGCCAGGACTTACTTTGGATCAGATGTTTGTGGGTTAATTCATGGTCAGTTGCTATGATGGCTGCTTCCCTGGCATTTGAAACTCTTTGTTCCTCCATGTGAGTTTTAAGTCCGTACATGACGCAAGTTTTGAACTCCTCTAATAGGATAACCTCTCTCAATCCCTAGTAAGCATGTTCAAGTTTGAGCACTTAAAAGTTTATTTATTCATCACAAGTAAGGCTTACATTAACACTGCAACAAAATTACTGTGAAATTCCCCTAGTCGCCACACTCTGGCACCCATTCGGGTCAATGCACCTAACCAGCACATCTTTCGGACGGTGGGAGGAAACCGGAGCACCCAGAAGAAACCCAGATAAGGGGAGAATGTGCAAACTCCACATAGACAGTGACCTAAGCCGGAAATCGAATCCGGCTCCCTGGCACTGTGAGGCAGCAGTGCTAACCACTGCGCCACTGTGCCACCTGCCAGTAAAATGTGAGTTGCTTAATTCTCTCAAATTTGAGGAAAGATTGAATGGGCTTTCATAAGAATTCCTTAAGTCCCTGATGGTACGCTTCTGGGACAAACTCATAAACACTCGGGGTAGTATTTTTCATTTGTGCTTAGTTTGAAGGGCTATCTGGCGGCAATATGGAATAAATCTTGTGGACTTTCCCTGTTCACTAACCCTGCATTAGGAGAGTCCAAATATTTTCAGCCCTCTTTAACGTATTTGCAATTTTCTCAAAGGAAGCGAAGAAGATTCAATATCATCCAATTTAAATTTGGGTACCAACTGGTAACATTTTAAGAAATTAAAGCTTTACTCTGAACAAGAATCATTTGATTTTTGGGGATTCCCCATCACGTAGCTCATTTTTCCCTAGCCATTTCAACCTGTTTCATTTCACTGTCCTTTTGCGCTTGTAATTCCTTCTCAAACTTTTCCCTCTGCAATCCTGCCTCTTTTTCTTGGAATTCTCCCTCTTGCTCCTGGAATTCTCTTTCTTGTTCCTCCTTTTCCCTTCGCTGCTGGCTTTTCTCATTCCTCCTTTCTTGCCCAAAACTTGAACTTTAGCTTTTCCAGCTGGATTGTTTTTTTTCGAGGTAACCTGGTTGGTTTCAGGTTCTGTACATGTCAGTTGCAGTTCTGGGATGATAGAGGAATACTCAACTAGCATTTTCACACCTCAAGTCATTTTGCCCTATTCCTCATGTTAAGTTCCACCTGGTCAGCCACTGCTGGGACCTGTTCAATGGTTCAGGTTGCTAACTAATGACAAGTTAAATCATCAGTTTTATGAATGGTTTCATATTAAAGTCAGCCTTTCTAGTTTCTATTGTCAATATATGCGAAGCCTGCTGCTACAGCCCTTTTTTTTAAAGAAAAGAAACAAATTCATCTATTAAGCCCTTCATTTTTTGCTTCCAATTTATTCTTTCATTGTCCGATTCAACTCATTTTAGTCCAGTTGGTTCAGTTCCTCCTTGAAGCTCCCAATTCTGTTTTGGTCAGGGATGAAAGAGAATTGAAGCCCCAATTCTTACTGTCTGTGATCAGTCTGTTTTCGAAAAAAGGTGTGTCTAACTCGTAACCCTTGAAAGTGTAGTCATTTTCATGGTTTTAAATAAAGAGGATTATTTATTCATGCATTCACCTTAAAAGTCAAATGCAACATCACTCACTTGTCACACACATAGACTTGAGAAAAAATACTGTTAAGAATTGTTTAAAAGTTTAAAGTTTATTTATTAGTGCCACAAGTAGGCTTACGTTTCACTATCCTTACAATAACTGCAGTGAAGTTACTGTGAAAATCCCCGAGTCGCCGTACTCCGGCACCTGTTCAGGTACTGATGAAGAATTTAGCATGGCCAATGCAGCTAACCAGCACATCTTTCGGACTGTGGGAGGAAACCGGAGCACCCGGAGGAAACCCACACAGACACAGGGAGAACATGCAGACTCCACACAGACAGTGACCCAAGCTGGGAATCGAACCCGGGTCCCTGGCGCTGTGAGATACCAGTGCCAACTTTTCCTGCTGTGCATTTGCAGACTGATTGGTTTATCTCTCATTCTTGGGATAGTAAGATTCATCATCTGTGATCAGTCTTGGTCATATGGCCATGAGATCAATACTTCTGCTGTCCACTTAGAATGATTTAAAGTTCAAAGTCATTGCTATACAATGGATGATAATGATGGCCATTCATACCTACTTATGATTAACTTATTTCCCTTTTTGAGAAGTATTGTGCTTGGAGACAGTGGGTTTAAGAGTCCATTGATTTTGAGTCATGGGTAAATCCACAGACAAAAGGAGGTGTAAATTCCACAAGTGGTTTCACCTTGGTATATCCATTCAAGGAGGCACTCTACTCTAATTGCTCTGCAGAATTGCTCTGGAGAGAGGAGATTTACAAAAATGTTGCCAGGGCTTGAACGTTGCAGCTATCAGGGTAGGCTAGGGTTGTTTTTCTTCGAACAGAGAAGGCTAAGGAGTGCTTAATTGAGCTATACAAAACTATGAGGGGTTCAGACAGGGTACACAGAAAGGACTTGTTTCCTTAGCTAAAGGGTCAATTGCCAGATATAATAACACATAGTACATGCTATGGACCAGGTGCTGGGAAATGGGGTTAGAATGAGTGGCTAGTTTGTTTTTTCTCTTTTTTGGCCAGCGCACACAGAACAGCACAATTTTCTTGGCCTGATGCGTTGGTTGAGTAGGGTAGCAGGCCAGGAAATTTAACCAGGAGTCCAAAAACCGGAATCGTGACTGGCCGGATGCAAATCTCCCAGGCTATTATTTACGACGTGATCAACCTTGTGCCAGGGAATGACATGAAGCTGATTTAAATATTCATAACCCTATTTAAAACTGTTCACCGAGCCCAGAATGCATTTGTCCACACCAGCGGGATCATGCATGATCCCCAGTAATCGGGACCTGACATGATGGCCTACTGGTGGGACCAGAGGCCATTGAGGCCCCAGAGAGGTCGGGGGCAGAGGGGACAGTGCCCCTTGGGCAGTGCCATTCCTGGCACCGCCAGCCTGGCACCATGGCACTTCCCACCAGGCATACTGGGGAGTGGGCAGTGCCAAGAGGTTGGGCCTAAGAGCGCGTCACCTCATGGGGGTGGGGCCACACCAGGGGGAGGAAGTAAGAGGGGAGTAAAGGTGGGAACTCTGCCTGTGGTGGTGGGGGTTGATGTTGGGCCAGCAATTGGAGGCCGGGGCTGGCCATTGGAAGTCAGGGCTGGCCATCGGTGGTAGGGGGGTTTGGGGCCGGCAACGTCCCGGACGGGGTGGGGGCATGTGAACTGACCTCCCAATATGCTGGGAGATCGGCGCATGCGCAGTGGCCACCTCAGCAGTCTGCTACTGGCATCTCTTACGAGATTAGCACCCCCTCCCCCACTTACCAACATGAATCTACTGATGGCTCCTGTGCTGCACAGCGTTCTGTAAATTTATTCCACTAAGTTCGCCCAAACAATGGGTGGGAAAACCTCACGTTTAGCCACTTGTTGAGCACTTAGAATGTTTTTGGAAAAATCATAAAGGCTTCTTTCTGCATCATAACTTTTCTTTGGTTCTATCCATTGTTATTCAATTAGAAACTTGCCAGAGACTTGAGATACTCCTGAGTCTATGCAGAAATTACAAAATTCAGAGCCTCTGCAGCCATCTTAGCAGCTCTTTGATTTCCATTTTTTAAAAAGAAAATGCAGTTCCAGAAAATTCTAGGCTGCATGCAGTCCATGTGTAAAGTTATGAATGTGACATGCCTTTACTAGGCATGGCAGTTGCCATCACTTTATTTGTTATTGATGTTAAACTAACTGGTTTAACATCAAGCTCCCATTAGTCAATTGTGTCCTTATGTAAGAGACCTTTAGCAACAGGATAGGAGATCACGAGACTGTCACCAAATGAAAAGGTAACATTTTCTAATTTAACACTTTTCTTTAAAAGGCATTCAAATTTTGTGATTATACACAACTGAAGTCAGGTGTTATAAACTTTACATCTCTCACCCACTTATCATTTCCACATATTCTGCAATAAAATGATGTGAAAATCATTGACAGCATAAGTGATTTTTAAATAAGAACCACCTCTAAATAAAAACAAAAATGAAATCACAACAGTTGGAAGTATTGTAGCAATGTCCTTTTGTGCGTCAGTTTATGATGCTTTACAGTAATCTATTACAAATCAACATAGAAATTAAGAGCAGGAGTGGACAATTTGGCCCTTCGAGCCTGCCCCACCATTCATTATTATCATGGCCGATCATCCAAATCAGTTGCTGTGACTTGGAACATGATGAATCTCAACTCCAGTGAAATACTAGACTCATCAAAGTGTCTTAATGCATATTTTCTTGTTAAAAAACATTATATGCTTTTAAAATTATGCATACTAACGACAGAGCTTCATGTTTGAAATTGCTGAAGGTAATGTGGGGTCATGCATTAGTTGGTCACCAATCTCATCCCCCTAATTATGATTTCTTTGTATGTGGCCTGTCCAAGTGCATGTGTCAGATTAAACTTCTAGTGTTGAAACTGTTCAAGCCCTTACTTATATCTGGGCAATTTTCCATTAATTATTTTACATTGGTGCTGTGCCAAAACCAACATTAATGATAACTTACAGTATATGATATCCTTCGTGCTGATAGACATCTCAAAGCATTTACAAAGGGCAGAGGTGGAGAAGAATCAGAAACTGAAGGCATCATTAAAGAGACAAGTTTCTAGCAGGCTTTTAATGACAGGGAAAGATGCAGAAAGGACAAGTGGTGTGGACTTTGGCAGATAGAGAATTTGGCAGATAGAGAATTTGGGATTTGATTCAGTTCTCTGAAATCACCTAAACAGTAATAGCTTTATCTGAATGTCTTTTAAACATTAAACAAAACAGTCTCTAGCAGATTTCCCTTTGAATGAATTTGACGGATGGTGAATTTTGTACTCTTTGGGGATTGTACCCAGTGTCTGCTATCATCAACCCACCATCCTTCTCCCCTTCCTTAGGGACCAAGCTACTGTCTTCATGCAACACAATACAAGAAACTTTCCCCGTAGTTGCTGACCATTTGCTGCTGTGGTTCCTGCTGTCATTGAGGAGGCATTCTCAGTTGCTTGATGTCCTGGAAACTCATTATGGCAAACAAATTTTTAATAACATTGCAAATGGCTGATAAGAGGAGAGAGAAATCCCCACAAAGTGAAAAACACAATTTTCTTTCCTTTGAGAGCTGTGAGCAAGCTCTTGGTTAGTCTGAACTTCTGTCTCAAGTAATTGTGAAGAGAAACTTGAGATACTGTGACTATTTCTATTGGAGCAAAACAGGATAAAGGAAGATGTAATGGGAGATTTAGCATTATGAAGGATGAACGAGGAAAGTATATTTTGTCTGGTTGGAAAGTTAATGAAGAGGGTTCATCAGTTTTACATTGTTACAAAAGAGCAAGTGGAGATAGAGGTTAGGAAAAAATTGTTTTGCACCAAGTTATTAGGCAGAGAACATTGCATCTTTTGAAGCAGAGGAAAATACAGAGTCGAGCAGTGTGATTGGTACAGTATTGCTCTCGCAAAGAGCCAGAATGGACATGATGGGTTAAATGGCCCTCTTCACATGGAGGCTCACAGCTAGAATGGAGAGATTTCCATTGTATTAGAATAAAGATATGTAGAGGGACAGGTAGTATTGAGGAAGCAGGGGGGCTGGAGAAGGACTTGGACAGGTTAGGAGAGTGGGCAAAGAAGTGGCAGATGGAATACAATGTGGAAAAGTGTGAGGTTATGCACTTTGGAAGGAGGAATGGAGGCATAGACTATTTTCTAAATGGGAGAATGCTTAGGAAATCAGAAACACAAAGGGACTTGGGAGTCATTGTTCAAGATTCTCTTAAGGTTAACGTGCAGGTTCAGTCGGCAGTTAGGAAGGCAAATGCAATGTTAGCATTCGTGTTGAGAGGGCTAGAATACAAGAGCAGGGATGTACTTCTGAGGCTGTATAAGGCTCTGGTCAGACCCCATTTGGAGTATTGTGAGCAGTTTTGGGCCCCGTATCTTAGGAAGGATGTGCTGGCCTTGGAAAGGGTCCAGAGGAGGTTCACAAGAATGATCCCTGGAATGAAGAGCTTGTCGTATGAGGAACGGTTGAGGACTTTGGGTCTGTACTTGTTGGAGTTTAGAAGGATGAGGGGGTATCTTATTGAAAGTTACAGAATACTGCGAGGCCTGGATAGATTGGACATGGAGAGGATGTTTCCACTAGTAGGAAAAACTAGAACCAGAGTGCACAACCTCAGGCTAAAGGAACGATCCTTTAGAACAGAGATGAGGAGGAATTTCTTCAGCCAGAGCGTGGTGAATCTATGGAACTCTTTGCCGCAGAAGGCTGTGGAGGCCAGGTCATTGACAGTCTTTAAGACAGAGATAGAGAGGTTCTTGATTAATAAGGGGATCAGGGGTTATGGGGAAAAGGCAGGAGAATGGGGATGAGAAAGATATCAGCCGAGTGGCCTAATTCTGCCCCTATGTCTTATGGTCTTATAAGTTGGCTTTGATCCCAGGCCAAGTGTTATAAAGTGAATATGCTTTACCACCCATGCATCACCCAGTTCCCCTTGTTTTGCATGTTCTAATTATTATAAATTGGAATTTATTTTTGGCCTGTTTGGTAATCAGGATGAAGTAGACAAAAAGCCAAACATCATTATTTCTAAACCCATATAAAAAATGATGTGTTCCTCTTACAGGGGGCCGACATTGTTTAGTTTTTAGAAAACAGAGACATTTGACTCCAATCACTGCAAAAGAAAATGAAAAAAAAGTACTGCCAAGACGCTTGCATCAAAAACCCGTTGCTGAGACTACCCCTGCAGTCTTAGGGGATACACTTAGGAAGTCTGCAGTTAAAGCTTAATTTTAAACATCATCATGAACTCTCAGAAATACTTTGGGATTGACTCACTTGGATTTAAAGATATGGCTCATGTGGCTTCGAGATTGGTCTGAACATCTTAGTTAGGTAATTGAGTGTCTATAATGGTGGGTGGATTTAGTGAAGTGAGTAATTTATTGCAACCTGATCATTCCTCCAACAATACTTGAGAAAAATATGATGAAGGTTTGAAAGCACTGTCTTTGAGCTCTGATTCTAAGTGCTGCGAAAACAATGTGCAGGCTTGACTTCATGGGTGTGATAATGGAAAAGAGCTGCTCATGATTCAGAACTCACTGTGAGTCGTGGCACTTCCAGTTTCAGAGGGATTCAATTTACTTAGAGCCACAATACATTTGCTTGTGCCAGGTTTGTCAGAATATGTTACCATTATTGACCCAAGTAATCGGAAACTTTGAAAAACAAAGTACCCCAGATACCCAAAGGGGAAAAAAAGTGTAAAATTCTGCTGTAACAAACTATCCAGGCTTAGGCAGGATGCAAGGTTACAAAAATCATTCCACAGAGTGTTTTTTTCTTAGCTAAGCTCCATGGGGAGATGATTTTTTCCAAAATTAGAGATCTGTAACCAAAGTCAGATGTAGCTGACAAAATTAGATCCGAGATTATCATCCATAAAATTATAGAATTGTTTAGCAGCTAATAATGTCTGTATTTTCAAAATGGAGTTAGCGAGTGTCGTTCAGCAGCGTTTTGTAAGGCCAAATATTTAAACTCTGATTTCTTCCTGATTTGTTCAACACAACAGAAAAATCTGTTTATTGTCACTTAGCTCAATAAGTTGTGTCCATGTGACTACTCATACCGTGGAAATAGTAAGAACTTACATATGAGTTCTACAAGAGCAATCTAACGCTTACTTCTAACTTTGCTTTTTACTTGTTGAAAAAATAAACCTTTGGTGGATTTATTTCTAATCTGTCTCTGTAATTCTGTCACATTTGCCACTAGAGATAGTAATGACGGTTGAAAGGAAATAATAACCTATCAATGTACCTGCATTGAATATACTTAACATAAGACTGCTGGGTGGCAATGTGGCACTACACATTGGTGCACTGGTGCATAATGACATATAAAGGTGTGGTGTAGGAACTGGTGCACAGTGAGATTAGCTGGTAACAAAGATAAATGCACATGAGGCCATACTTCCAGAGAAACTATTGAGCAGGATTTTACCAAATCCACTGACATCCTGAAATTGGCTGGAAATGCGTGAAAATAGGAGATGATGTAACTGGAGCGTGATTTGCACATTTAAAGAAGATTTCTTGATTTTGGGAAGGTGGCCTTACCACCCGCCATTTAAAATTGCAGTTGGCCAAATAAAGGCAAGAAGGAAGTGGATAAGCCCTCCACTCCATTCTAACTTTCTCTTTCTATCAGGTGGGGAAGTTAACATCTAGCAAGATTGTTCTAATATTTCCTCATTCCTCTGAGACTAGCAATCAGGGACTAAAGATTCGGGACTAGGTGCTCCCTGTGAATTCCGGCTCCAATCACCCTATCTGCAACTGCAACACCATATTCTTCACCCTATTCTTTTCTTCTCCCCTCTGTACTCCATGAACGGTATGTTTTGCCAGTACAGCGCGTAAGAAACAATACCTTAATCTGTATCCCGATACATGTGACAATAATAAATCAAATCTTTCCTTTAATGTGTCAGAAGCCAAATTATCCAGTATATAGTCTGAGCAAAGCACTAATCAGCTTCAGTGGAATGGCTTCAAGGCTTGCATTTTACAGATTTGGCAATCCAGTTCTGAATTCTGTTTGTTTATAGTTTTCTCTTCTGGAATGACTGGGCGTTGTGAGCGCTGAATCTATTATTGTATTATTGTAACTTTTAGACAAGATGTCCCTACTTCCACACTTGTGAGTGATCTCAAAATCCCAACTCAAAGAATCTATTACGAATGTAGCTTCTCAGAAATGCCTCCTGCACATACATTTCTGGATCACATCATAATCCATTTCCTGTCTCTACCAGTAGCTCAATGTTTATGCTGTCTGATGTGGATGGGCATCAGGTAGCAATCCTCAGTGAGCAATGTCAATGGGTTGTGAAACAGATGTCTTTACCCATTTATGATCTAAAGAAAGGTCGTAGTTTGCAAAAGAGGGGTGTGGTCTGGTGTAATAAATAAATGAAAATAAAGGTAATTATAAATCAAATCGTATGCAAACTTCTAAAAGGGCACATTGCACGATTTAACCTTTGTCGATTGTTTCCAATGTTCAGGCAGCATTTTGGATGGAACAGGTTCTGGAAGTTATTTGGACAGAGAGATTCCTTTGAAAAAGAGACAAGAATGACAACACATAGCCGCGAGTGAGCTCCAAGGTTCACAGATGCAACATGGAAGCCTTAGTGCAGAATGTGGACAGAGAGAAAAAGGTCATCTTTTAGCAGGGAACCATGCTCCCCACTGACAGATACTACAAGGGCAGTGGGAGCAGATCACACATAGCAAATCACATACAGCCCGAAAGGGACCATGTTGGTTGACACTTCGCCTTCCCCTCCTCAACAGCTCCAAACACCCAATGGCATGGGCTATGCACACATGATAGCAAGTTTGTGCAGGATGCAGTGACTACCAAAGGTTCTGATATGCACTTTGCTGATTTCTGCACTAACACTTCTCCAGAATAGTCCAGGCAATGGAATTGTTGCTTCAGTTCTCCAAGGGTTTACTCTCACATTTCATGTGGCAGGATGGCTCTCGTATGCACGCTGCCAACATGTGCAAGGATTCCACATGCATTATGAACCAGATGGTCAGCAGATAGCCCTTGTCACCCAACAACCACCTTTTGATTCTCATGTTGGTTTACATGCTGATGGTATGTCAGACTGACACAGGGCGGCATAGTGGCACAGTGGTTAGCCTGCCTCACAGTGCCAGGGAGCCAGGTTCGATTCTGGACTCAGTTGACTGTTTGTGTGGAGCTTGCACGTTCTCCCTGTATCTGCGTGAGTTTCCTTTGTTGCTCGGGTTTCCTCTCACAGTCCAAAGATATGCAGGTTAGGTTGACTGGCCATGCTAAATTGTCCCTTAGTCTCCAAAATGTGTAGTTAGGTGGATTAGCCATGGTAAATGCACGGACCTATGAGGATAGAGTGGATGGGTAATCCTATCGGAGATTTGCTGCAGACTTGATGGGCTGAATGGCCTCCTCTGCACTGCAGGGATTCTAAGATTCTAATAAAGTCATCCAAGACATTGAGTGTTGGCATCTGTCATGTGCAGATTATACCCACATACTACATGTCCTGAAATTGAGCAAAGATTTTCACTTTTACAACACTGCAGGTGCTGGCTCTTGGTAACCTGCTTTAGTACAGCAGCCTGATATCTGTTCCTGGAAAACCTTCCTCAGTCTCTCCCTGTTGAGAAGCAGGTTCTGTTTCAAGGTGTCTATCCCATGATTTACAAGATGGTCCTGCACACAAAATGGCTGTTCACGGCCAGGCGTTAAGGTAAAAATCTTCCGTCCTCGGCGGTTGGGATTTTCTGATGCCGTTCAAACTGAATGGAGTTTTGGCTGGAACGCCAAATTTTCCGTTCTTGCTCACAACAGGGCCCTACAAGGACAAAACCAGAGAATTCCACCCTATACATTTCCAAAACTTGAAATAGTTACGATCCCAAACACTTGAATCACAGGAATCATGGAGCAGGCTCGAAGGGCTGAATGGCCTACTCCTGCTTCTAATTTCTATGTTTCTAATCATGGTTCCATATTAGGTATTGGGTTAGTCTGGGCGGCATAGTCTTTTAAGCCAAGATAATTAACCTTTTAAAGGTCCAAGCCACTAATTTCAATGATTCCCATTTTCCCAGTTTAGAGGAGATAAGAAAGAGATATTCACACCTCCAGGGAGAACATAATCGTGGAAGTCTTTTGGTCTCACCTGCCGCAGGATTTGTTGCAGGTGGGAGGGGGAATCCAACAGAGATGCAAAAAGTCCGTTGATCTCAGGTGGGAATTTCTGGTCTCTGGGCAGGAAAATCCTGCCCAATGTGTTTCTGTTTACTCCTTGTAGAAATGAGAATTGCATTTTGAGTGTCTTCACATGTCTCGGGCCTGCCTACAATCTTGGAGGTTGCTGACCACATTGCAGTCTAAGATGTCAGGAGACCTCTGGCAGTCACCTTTAAAGCTTATTACAACCATTTTAAAAGGAAGATGAGCTTTTTTTGAAATATCTATAATATCAAACAAGTACATGTTCATAACAGTACACTTATCAGGACAATCAGCAAACATCTTCAGCATGTAAAAGAAAGAGACCATTAATGTGCTGGAGTGATGGCCTACAAGAACAAATTGGGACTGGGAGTCTACATGGTTATCAATGGCAAAAACTTTTCAAAGAACAATCAATGAGAATTCCAGGATTTATACTCTGCTTTGCTTTACCCCATCCAAAATTAATCAGCCGATACAGGGAGGATATTTACTTTGGCCAGAAACTTCTGGGTTTCAAGCAAAGTTATATTGCCAATAATTCTATAAGAAATAGAAACTGGGATAACCAAAATGTAATCTAAGTTTTAGAAAAATAAAGTTTAAGTGCCAAAATGGAATGGCCTTGGGATAAGTATTTGTATGATCAGCCAGTGTCCTCCCTATATCCCCAGTGCAATGGCACCTGGTACAACCAGATTGTTTAACCTAAGCTATGATTACAGGAATAGGGGACTATTACAATTGAAAAGTAGCAATTCTAGATTTTTTTAGAACTTCTCCTACAAAACTTCCTGTAACAACACAAACAACAAAAACAGATGCGATGTTTCTGAGATCTCCTAGTGACTTTTACATCTGCCTGCACTGGGTCAGTGAGATTGGCCCAGTGCCCAGCTCCTCATCCCCAAGCTGCCTGAATTTTACTTACATCAGTATCCACAGCACTCCCCACTCTAACATCACAAATGAACTTCCAGTCCTATAATTCCTGTACAATCAAAATATTTCAGCCAAACTCCAGTGACGGATAGTTCCGAGTTCATTCATAGCCCCCAGAAGCAGAAAATCTTACCTTTTAAGTGATGGCTATTTTTAAGGAAGTCACCATACACTAACGTGAAAGAGGAGCCAGTGTCTTACAATGCCACTTACGTATAAGGTTGCCAACCCTCCAGGATTGGCCTGAATGTCTCCAGGAATTAAAGATCAATCTCCAGGACACTACTCTGAACAACCCTGGAGAGAATTATTGGGACTTCAAAAATAAAATGGTTCTTTTTGTCATTTTCCTTGGACATTTCTATTTACCAGATATAAATTTGTTTGCCATTCCTAATTGCCCTTGAACTGAGTGGCTTGCTAGCCCATTTCAGAGGGCAGTTAAGAGTCAGCCACATTACTGTGAGTCTGGAGTCATATGTAGGCCAGACCAGAGAAGGACAGCAGCTTTCATTCCCTTAAGGACAGCCGTGAACCAGATGGGTTGTTATGACATTTGAAGATAGTTTCATGGTCACCTTTACTGAGATGAGCTTTCAAATTTATTCCCTGAATTCAAATTCCACCAGCTGCTGTGGTGGGATTTGAACCCATGTCCCTAGAGCATTAACCTGTGTCTCTAGATTGCAAGTACAATAACATTACCATTATGCCACCATCCGTCCATGATTTGATGAAGACGTACGTCTTTTTCTTAAACGATTTTGTGTTGATATTTTGCAATCAGCAAGATATTGGCATTGGAAAATTGGATATATGTTGACTTTAGGTACACAATGTAAGCATTAAAATCTCCTGGGTTAAGTACATTATAGCAAACTTGATGGTAAAGACTCCCTCTCATCTGCTTTCAAAATGCGTCTTCACTGTGACTCAGTAGAATACATTTTACTTGTATCAATTTGTTTTTTTTCCACTTAGACGGGGGGCCTTATTACTGTGCTGCCATATTTCTCTGCATATGAATTACTGTTTATGTTTAATCATTCCACCCTCCATAGGACAGGCTCGCATTTGTCGTCTGACCATTGTTGGCCAACTGATTGACATTTGTTACAGATCTGCGGAGTCTTTTTGATGCTAGGATGAAAGCTTTCATTCCCAGTTTTTATTAGTGAATAGATCCACTCAACACTATGTTAGAATTAAGCCACCAATTTGCCCACTCTGAATATGGCCACATACCAACCTGGTTATCTGTCAACATGCAAGTTTATTGTTTTGTCTGTCGAAAGCTTACCGTGTGCAGTGACCACAGAATGACCCTCTTAAGAAAACTAAAGATGTCTGTCAGAGTTTAATAAACTGTTATGTTACTCTAGTTTATATAGGAATTTGAGAGATGACAGGATTAGGTTCAGAATGTCAGAAACAGGCAATGTGTAATATGTGCATGTCACTTTTTTCTTGCCAAACTTGCTGTCCGTTCCATAATAGAATATCATTGGCTGGGTATGTTATGCTACCAATACGATCCTTTATCAGGGACATGTTGAGAACTTCAGTAATTCATTGGAAATGCAATTCCGACCTTTATTTGACCTGTCGAACTTGATCATTTTCAGTGGGATACTTATGTTGAACTTTATTCAGTGTCAATTTGAATTAGAATGTGCGCAGGCATATTGTAATGGTGCAGAACAGGTGCCATTCCAGTTTTCATGTTCGTGCTACTCTGTATTGTTCAACTACAAGTGTTTTGGTGGCAATATTAAAGTCATGTCAAGGGGCAAGTATGAAGTCCGCTCCACCTGCCTTCTCATGCTGCCCTGAGGCTTGGAACCTTTTGAAAGCCTGGGCTTCATCAGAATGCTGCTGGCAAGCTGCAGGTGCCAACTTGCAGGCCGGGCCTGGGGGGTTGGGGGGCGGGTGGGGAGCAGAGGGGTTGGTTAGTTGATCCCAAGGAGGACTTCCAAAAGGCAGGGAGGTGGGTAGAATCCTTTTGGAAGTGCTTGCTAGGCTCAGTGAGAAAAGTACAAGTTTCCTGGACTATTTTCTCTGTGGTCTCCAGTGGACGCTTTAAAGACCATTCCTTAGTGCATTCACCACTGATGAGATTCACACCCTGCCCGTTTGCACCTGAAAACTGCATTCAGGTTCATGCAATTGGACTTGTTAACAGATTCCTTCCTTCATCAGGGAGGAAGGCTCCTCATTTTTGAGACAACCAAGGTGCCTCCTCCAGTTGGTGGCCACCCATTTCTCAGGCGAGATATTGGTAATTGACAATTAAATATCACTCCCTTTATTTGGAAAGGTAACGGTTAATAATATTGTGGTAGCGTGGCTCCTTCAAGTGGGTGATCCCTGAAGGCCATGTGATTGGGCCAGACCCTATTGAGTGGCAGTGCGGGAAACTGAGTCAGTTGTGTAAAAGTGTGCATCCCGGAGGATCAGCAGTTGGAGCTAGCGAGGAGTGGAGAGAAGTCATATATTCAATTCTGCCGGATCCTTGCTTGTATATATCTATTTATCGTTGTAATGAACCCTTTATAGCTTTGAAGCCACAATGAGTCACTTTTGAAGTTATTACAAATATACACAAATGAATTCCTGTCATTTCATTTCTGTTAGTTTGTATCTTGGAATCAGGATGATGAGAAAGATACAAGGTGAGATCTGAGTTGTCAGCTTGTGACCCCCTATTCTAAGCAGTCTGCTGGGAATTATACTGTCGTTTCAGCTGGTTGATTGTTCACTGTACAGCTTTCTTATCAAATTCATGTTTTAGCTTTTGCTGCTGTGAACTTAGCCATCACAACCATTCCATAGATTTTGGGTGGAATTTTCCGGCCGCGCTCATCTCAAGACTGGACAATCCTGCTCGAGGTCAACGGATCTTTGCATGGTCCGTGTCCCACCCGCTACAATTCTCTTGGCAGACAGGACGGTAAAATTCTGTCCTCTAACTACTAGCCAAAGCCCATCTCTTACCTCTCAGCTATTTAGCCTGGACATTTCACACGCCCTCTTCTGCACTGACTAGTTGGTTTCCACAGATCCTCTTTGAATATGTGGATACCCAACATAGGCACATCACAAACTGTGTGCTATATGACATTTGTCCAACAGTATGAATACATAACTTTAATTTGGCACAGGTCTTCATGCCCAAGACTATGGTTATCACTAAGTCTTCTCGAAAGTACAACCATTCCGGTTATAAAGGGTGGCACGGTAGCACAGTGGTTAGCACTGCTGCCACACAGCCCCAGGGACCTGGGTTCGATCCCTGCCTTGGGTCACTGTCTGTGTGGAGTTTGCACATTCTCCCCGTGTCTGCGTGGGTTTCCTCTGGGTGCTCCGGTTTCCTCCCACAGTCCAAAGATGTGCGGGCTAGGTGGATTGGCCATGCTAAATTGTCCCTTAATGTCAGGGGGACTAGCTAGGGTAAATGCATGGGGATATGGGGATAGGGCCTGGGTGGGATTGTGGTCGGTGCAGACTCGATGGGCCAAATGGCCTCCTTCTGCACTCTACGATTCTATGATTCAACCAAGCAGCAATGGCCTCCTTCTGCACTCTACGATTCTATGATTCAACCAAGCAGCACCAGCTGACCTTTCTGCTACCTTTCTGCAAGTTCAGACACACTGCTAATCCTCATGTACATAACTCTGAGCTGATACACTGCTGACATATTTGGGAGTCAGCCTTTAGATTTCAGCCATAACTCTACCTATTAACTATGTTATATCACTTGCTTTGTGATTTGTTCATAATTCATCAAGTCTTCCTGTATATTTTGTATATTTGTAGGTTTACACAGAGTCACAACATTTTATGGGTTCTGGGCTGACTTTATTTTCACTAAGAAATCTGTGGTGAGACAAAGTGTAGTTTCTGCACAGTCAGGTAATCTGAGTGAATGGAATACAACAAACATGGTGGATTTGTTCTATCTAAGCCTTAAGGACTTTTATGGAGAACATGAAAGGGGTTGATGGCATTGAGTAATCCAATGCATTTATTTAACTAAGGTACGGCAAATTGACCACTATTTTACCAATAACAAACCTGCTATAATATATGCCACAGAAAAAAAATCATTTAACGATTTTCTGAAAGGAGGCAGTAGCTCCAGTTGCAAAAAATTAGGGATTGCTTAGATTATTGTCCAATTTGACATAAAACAGCAGACAAAATCAAACGTAAACGGCAGGCACATCTGGAGCTCTGGAAAAAGCTAGCTCAAAGTAAAATGTCATTACTGTTGTAAGAACCACTTCATCTTTAACCTGCTTTCGACCTTACACTGTGTGTTTGCCGTTCCCATAACTACTGTTAATGGCTATACTCTTTGTTTCATGTTGGCGGGTCTGATTGCACACATGATGCCACCCCTCTTTATTGTATCTTCAAGTACTTTTTTGTTGCTTCTATTATCTACATTTCAGTTTCAGTAACAACGGCTATTCAATCAGTTTTTGTATTTCACATATTTGCATAGGAGTGTCCCTGAATATATTCTCATGAAGTCAATGCTCAGTGTGCATGCATGCACGCACGAGAGAGGCAACAAATGGAATTTAAACTTGGAATAGAAAATATATTCCTACTCAGTATATGGAAGCCTTTAGAGGGATAAAAATAATCACTTGCATCTTTATAGCATCATAAACATAATAAAATCTCTCAAAGCTCTTTAAAGAAGCATTATAAAGCAAAATTTGACACCAAGCCACATAAAAAGATAGGAACTATAGAATTCCTACAGTGCAGAAGGAGGGCATTTGGCCCATCGAATCTGCATTGACTCTATGAAAGAGCATTTCACCCAAGGCCACTTTTCCTCCCAACCCCGTAACCCTGTGCATTTACTATGGCTAATCTACCTAACCTACACATCTTTGGACCCTGGGGGGAAACCGGAACACCCGGAGGAAATCCACACAGGCACAGGGAGAATGTGCAAACTCCACACAGACAGTCACCTAAGGCCAGAATTGTACCTGGGTCCCTGGGTGCTGTGATATTGAGAAAGATGGCCAAAAACCTGGTGAAGAGTTAGGTTTTAATGAGTGTCTTAAATGAGGAAAATGAAGTAAAGTGTCAGAGATGTGTAGGGAGAGAACTTCATAGCTTAGTGCCTGTGCATCTGAAGGCATGGTCACCAATGGTGAAGCAATTCACATTCAAGAGTGTTCTCTTCCTGTTGGGGAACACTTCAGCAGTCACGGGCATTCAGCCTCTGATCTTCGGGTAAGCGTTCTCCAAGGCGGCCTTCACGGCACACGACAACGCAGAATTGCTGAGCTGAAACTGATAGCCAAGTTCCGCACACATGAGGACGGCCTCAACCGGGATCTTGGGTTCATTTCACACTATCTGTAACCCCCACGACTTGCCTGGACTTGCAAACTCTCACTAACTGTCCTGGCTGGAGACAATACACATCTCTTTAATCTGTGCTTAACCCTTTCTCCACTCACATTGTCTGTACCTTTAAGACTTGATTACCTGTAAAGACTTGCATTCCAACCATTATCTTGTAAATTGAGTTTGTGTCTTTATATGCCCTGTTTGTGAACACAGCTCCCACTCACCTGATGAAGGAGCAGTGCTCCGAAAGCTTGTGGCTTGTGCTAACAAATAAACCTGTTGGACTTTAACCTGGTGTTGTGAGACTTCTTACTGTGCTTAACTCAGTCCAACGCCGGCATCTCCACATCGGAGCAATTCAAATCAGGGATGCTGAAAAAGGCCAGAATTAGAGAGGCACAAATTTCTTGGGCCAATTTTAGGGCTGAAGGAGATTACAGACAGTTGAGGACATAGAGGGATTTGTAAACAAAAATGACAATTGCAAAATTGAGGCATTGCTTAACGAGGAGTCAATATTGACCAGCCCAGTCATCGGGTGAAGGATGAATGGAACTTCTTGCAAGTTAACTCAAGGTAATAGCGTTTTCGATGACATCTGTTGTAATATGCCTTTAGGGGATAGCAGCATGCCATCACTAGAAAGGAAGTGTGTCATATAATTAAGTCTCAGTTTCACTTAGGCCTCAAGTTTTTATCCCATATATATGTTTCTACGTGCCTAGTTTAAATAAATGATCCCACAATAAGTTTACACAATCATTTTTGAATGATTGGTGGCTTTATATCAGTACAAAAACACAACATGGTGTTCAGCCATGGTCGAACAGCATGGTGCAGAAAGGTTAAATATAAGTGCGACACAGTGAACAGCCGTTGGTCATGTTACAGAGGAGCAAGATCTAAGAGGAGGGGTGGGGCCTGAAGGGGAAAGAAGCTGAAAAGGGTGGGGTCTGAAGGGGAAGGAGAGTGTGGGGAGCTCCATAGGGGCTGTGTATTCTGCATTGGGGCAGCAATAAGTGGGGGTGAGATGTGGGCATTAATCAGCTTGGATTGGTGGTGCTAATCAGCTGAGGTAGGGGTATCAGGGGTGGCAATCAGGGGGTCACGATAGGGGGTAGTAATTGGGGGGCTGCGATCTGAGGTCGATCGGTGGGGTGGGGGTGCAATGTCTGAGGGGGTTAGGGGGGGAATGACAGATTCCCAGTGCACTGTATACTCTTGTACACGGTACACTGGGAGATCAGGGTACATGTGCAATAGTGCCCTCTTGCAGTCTGCAGTTGGTTTCTGCGTGAAGAGGCTCCATCCACGCTCCCTATGGTGAGAATCACATTTGGGATCTTTTTTTTCGAAGTGCCATAAGAGGTGGTCTGGGAGCTCACCTTTTTCGGTTTTCCACTCATTCAGCAATTAGAATTTTTTTGGTAAGATCGCTCACAGAGTGCTGGGATAGTGCTCAGATAAAGAGCTGGTAAGCAGATGATGAGTGGGACAGCACATCAAGAGGGCCAGCACCAGGTTTAGTCCAGTCAGGAAATGCAAGTGACCAGGATGTGGGCGGGATCAATGGCAAGTGAGGGAGGGTCAAACAAAAAACAATTATCAAAATCAAGCCAGGGAAGATTGTGATTATAATGGGTGGAGCTTTGGGAAAGTCTGTGAAAGCAGCTAGAGTGACACTCATCCCAGATACTAAAGCAGAAGAGAGGTCAAAGGAATATTGTCAAACTGTCCACAAAATTCCCAGTTTGAATTGGGACACAGCTGACCTACTATCCAAATTGAAAATGTTTGCACAGGGTACAGAGCTATGGGCCGCGATTCTCCCAGAAGTGCTGAATTGGTGGGAAAACTATTCTAAATCCCGACTGTTTTGTCAGTTCAGCTTCTCACTCAAATTTCCGCACTCTGTGCACTGCAGAGGTCCCAATCGTGAATCTCATTAAAACCCCAGGGGGGCGGGGCCTATTCACGCCGGAGTTTGACAGTTCTGGAACTCTGCGCATGCGCAATGGCCCCAATCTGTCAGACTCCCTGTTTGCTGGCCAGCCCAAGACCCCAGCAGTTCTGCCCCTCGAGCACCTCCCCACGGCCCCCACAACAATTCCCGGCCAGCCCTGACCTCCCCCGTACCGGAGCACTCTATTGTACAGCCCACCCTCCCAGCAGTGGCGATCCCCCACCCACCTCACCCCGGCAGACGCCCCCCTCCCGCTGATCCCCCCCCGTGGTCAGACTCCCCTGGAGGCAGGTCCCCCCCGGCAGACCACCCCCCCCCACCCCAGCTCGCCCCAATCGCTGCCCTCACTCCATCCCAGACAGATCCTGTCTGCAGAGTGGCAGTGGGACCCCCCACCCCCACTGATCGGTCCTAGGCCCCGCCCAGCGGGCAGTGCCAAGATGTCCCCTGGGTATGGGCACTTTGCCCCTTGGGCAGTGCCAGGGGCACAGGCTGGCACTGCCCGCTGGGGGGCACCACTCATCCGCCGCCCGACCCTCTGGGGGGGCCCAATTTCCCCGCTTCATTCCAGCGGGGTCTCCCGTTAGTTCCCCGAATGTGGGGAGCTAGTCTAAACCGGCGGGGCAGGTGATTCAATTGGGACCAGAAAGCTCCCAGTAATTAGATTGAAAACATATTTAAAATACATTTAAAACAGATTCAAATGACTTACCTGTTTTCCCGCTGGTTTCCAGCGTGGTCTGACCGACGACTGTTCTCCAGCTCTGGGAGATGCACATGTGTTCCCGGCGCATGTGCAAATCCCAGAACAAGGCTGGCGACGCGCATCTCCCACCGTGATCTGCCAGAAAAGCTGCGGATCGGGCTGGGAGAATCGTGGCAATGGTTTCTTGATTCAGGTGTACCTGAATCAATAAGCAAGCCATAAAAATTCATCTGCAATTGAGAATGAAGGTCTACTCAGGCTGAACGTGTAAGGGTTAACAGCAGAAGAGCCAAAGATCCCCCATAAGATGCGGACTACATTGAAAGACCAGTTCAGAATCAGGTTAAACTTTCATATTCGTCGACGAGAGTTCATGTCATTTCAACAGCAACATACAGAATCCATTGACCACTTTGTCAGCAGATGTAGAGAAAAGGGTTGGTGGGGTGATTTTTCAGACATAAGAGTTAGCAGGCAGAGTTGTTGAGTTGGTGATCAGATGAACTCGCATGGAAGTGTTCTAGGAAGATCTTCCAGACAAGCCCAAAACATATAGCATTGGAGAGCTATTCAAGCATGGACTGTGGTGAACCATCGTTGGTTCCCACCAGGTAGTACTGAGCCAGGGTCTGGCCAGTACTATGAGTCTGTATATATGTTGCTGTTGGGGTTAGGGTTGGGCTGTTCTACCTGTATTATAGTTATTATGGTGCATCCCAGTCGGGCTCCGCCTCCTGGGAGAGGTATAAAGGTCACTGCTCTGTCTGGGACCCCTCAGTCTGGGATCGTGTACTATATATGGTAGCTTCATTGTAATAGTAAATAAAAGCCTTTATTTCCTTGAGCATCTCTAGCCTCGTGAGTTATATCGCGCATCAATTTTATTTACTATTAATTGAACTCTCGTCGTTAAAAAAAGGAAAACGATACAGAGAGTATGGAGCAAATGTTAAAACCCGAACGTCTTACACTGGACCCACGTGCGGTGGGCGCCTCTAACACCTTCGACCACTGGTTGAAATGTTTTCAGGACTACCTTGCAGCCTCCGCAGCGGTCACCACTGACGACAACAGACTCCGGGTCCTCCACGCGAGGGTAAGCGACGCTGTATATTTAGCGATCCGTGCGGCCACCGACTACAAAGGGGCCCTCGAGCTTCTTAAGAAGCGCTACATTAAACCGCCAAACGAGATGCATGCTCAATATCTTTTAGCCACTCGACGACGGCAGCCCGGCGAAACGACGGAACAGTACGCGTGCGAGCTCCTACAGCGAGCCAGGGGCTGTAACTGCAAAGCAGCGTCGGCAGACCAAAACATGAATGACCTCGCTCGAGATGCGTTTGTGGCGGGAATCGGATCGTCTTATATCCGACTCCGACTGTTGGAGCAAGGTAATCTCGATCTCACTAAGTCGATAGAACTAGCGGATACGCTGGAGACGGCCTCCAAAAGCCTAGCATTGTATCCCGAAGACCATGCAGAGACAGCGTGGCAGGAGCAGTCGCAGATCCCACCCCGTCCCTCGGGTCCGAAAAGCTGCGTGATGGCATGCCCACACTCGGGCCTGATGACGGCAGCAGCTCCAGGCGGCCCGCGGTGTTACTTCTGTGGGGGAGTGAAGCACACTCGGCAGCGATGTCCCGCTAAAGCGGTGTTGTGCTCCGCCTGCGGCAAGAAGGGGCATTATTCGAAGGTATGTCGATCCAAACTTACTTCCAGGAACAGCAGTGCGGCCTGCGACTCCCCGGAGCCGGGTTCCTCGTCGTTGGCATCGTCGAGGGTTTCTTCCACGTGCGAGGCCAGGACGTCGCCATTACAGACGACGGAGTCACAAGAGATGCGCGACCACCAGGGGTCGCTGATTTTGGCGCCATCGCCCACGTGCGACCTATGGGAGCAGCCATTTTGGTCGGCACCGACCGCGAACGACCAGCAGGGGTCATCTTCATCCATCTCAGCTGCCTGCAGTGGCGCTCACGAACCAACGGTGGCGTCGATCATCTTGGACCAGGCAAAGCCTCACAGACTCGACAAGTCCATGATGGACATACAGGTAAACAAACGCACGATTTGTTGTCTGTTTGACAGCGGGAGCACGGAGAGTTTTATTCACCCAGATGCTGTGAAGCGGTGTGGCCTCCGGATCCAACCTGTCAAGCAGATGATTTCGATGGCATCAAGGTCCCGGTCTGTCACCGTGCTAGGGAGTTGCGTAGAAAAGGCCATTGGCAGCAGCCAATGTGGACTTCATTGGTCTTTGTCAGAATATAAAAACAACTTAAAACTAGCCTGTGTCTGCTGCAGCGTTTTTTCAGAGTCTAGGTATCGCCAAAAACTTCAGCTAATACAAAGACTCACAAAGACAGTGTTCCGGTTAAAGACGTATCTTTATTTGACCAACGATCGAAGGGAGAGGTTAGCATTGGGCAGTCCAATGTCTTATTAGAAGAGAAGGCCTTGGTGATCCCAATACCACTCTGAAGTTACAATGCATTATACAGATCAATTATACATTTCTCAAGTTTTGCTTTATTCTTCTTTCCGGCAGTCATGAACCTGTCATTATTAGTACAAATCAATCATTGTTAACAGTCATATACCTTAGCCAATTGCATTCTACCCTCTGACATCATTGGATTTCATTTGTCCATAGAATTCGGATGCTTCTTCCCCCTGACACTCAGCAATCCCAGATGCTTAGCTACAAAGGTCAAAGTTACTGTTCCCACCAATTCTCGTTCATGTCAGTGGCTGAACCAGAGAGCTGATGTTCTCAGCCTGTGAGTCTGTGCATTTCCCGGCTGTGCCTTTGGATGAGGTAAGTTGGCATTCCCCATTTTCCAGTTTCCTTCTCATCAAGTTGGCCAAATCTAAAATTTGACTGGCCCTTTATCCACTCTCATGCCCCCATCTTCCCTCATTGGAGAAAGATAGCTTCAATACTGCTACCCACTTCTGCCAGAAAGTCTCAGAACCTCTACTGCTTCTCCCCCTCATCTCTATCTTGCAAAACTAGATCTTGCCCATTGGAAAGGACAATGTTTCATTCTTCTAAAGGGTTGGAAGGTGTGGGGGTGGTTGGTGGTGGTATTGAAATATTTTGCATGTAAGTTTAAAGTTTATTTATTAGTGTAACAAGTAGGCTTACATTAACACTGCAATGAAGTTACTGTGAAAATCCCTGAGTCACCACATTCTGGCGCCTGTTCGGGTACACTGAGGAAGAATTTAAGATGGCCAATGTACCTAACCAGCACGTCTTTCAGACCATGGAAGGAAACCGGAGCACCTGGAGGAAACCCACACGACACGAGGAGAACGTGTAGACTCCGCACAGACAATGATCCACGCTGGGAATCGAACGTGGGACCCTGGTGCTGTGAGGCAGCAGTGTTAACCACTGTGCCACCATGCCGCCCCAAGAGTAAGATTTGGTCAAGTGTGGTGTAGTAAGATTTTTTTAAATGCAAAAATATTAGCACCAAATTCCAAACATGAGTTATTCTGATATCAGGTAAATTTGGATCTTAAATGGTGTAGATCTATGCCAACATATTATTTGCAGAAATCCCGCATAGTCACATGAACTGGCATTTTGTATGTCTGTAAGTTGGAAGTACAGTGTTTCAGGGGAAATATCTTGGAAGTAGTAAAACGATCAAGGAAATCCACGTGGAACCCAGTCTAAGGTTGCAATAAGCAGTCATGTGAAAATGTTCTTACAATAATAAAAACACAACATCACTTTTGCACCATAGTTACACCAAAACACTCCAGGAAATTCTGAGCCCCTGGCCACTTAAAAAAAAAACATATTAATGCTGGTTTTTAAAATACAAAGAGACCGAGGGCCTGAGAAAACATTCTCTACTGAAGAGTTCTTTTTGAAATGATGTCAAATGAATTATTTCTAAATAAGCTACTGGTCAGTAATGTTGAACTGATTGTGTTTATTTAATGGACAATAACATCTGCAGCCCAGATAAATGAGACAGTTTCCTCTTCAATGGGTCATGTTAATTAACTGGTTTCATTTGTACAATCATTCATAGAACAGTGCATGACTTAATTTTGTAACCCAATCTGGGACATTGTTCATCAACATTGTAATGAATGTGTCTCTAATGACTGACACTTTGGTTAATCCACATAATGCATGTAGCAAATTTGTGTGCGCACATTACTTTTGATTGATCTTTCTTAATATGACGGGCATTTTCTTTTCTTTTATATTTCGCATTTGCAATCTGATCATTTCCATTTGGTTCCCATGTGGAAGTTGCAGCTGTGGCAAGAAGATGATATCACTCTATTAACCCTCTGGGCTTATGATAGCAAGTCGGCACCATATCCAAAAATAATATCATACAAAAGCAAATTTTTATTTATTCAGTTTCTTCAGAGAATACCGTTTCAATGTGTTGCACATGCTTCAACAGGAGGTTATAAAACTAAAGAATAAAGTTTCCTCTACTTCAAGAAATCAGTTAGAGTCACTCATTACTCTTCACGAGTAATAAAACATAATGAACGTAGGAAACACACAATCTTGTCTAAAACTTCAGAAAAGGTGATCCCATATGACTCTCAAGAAGATTCACATGGACTTGAAATCTGTTTCCCTCTCCACGGATGCTGCCAGACCAGCTGCATTTCTCCAGCATTTTCTGTTTTTATTTCTTTAGTTACATTGATTGCAATGGCATTGCCATTTGAGGGTATCTATCCCCTTCTCTTTAAAAGACATTTTCAGGGGAAATGTGGGGAAGGTAGAATCATAATGAATAGCAGAGCAGGCTTGAAGGGCTGAATGGCCTATTCCTGCTTCTATTTTCTATGTATGTTCCATACCTATGTATGAATTGAAAGATTGTTTAGCATTGAGAATGTCAGACCCATGAATTGACTCCAGCACAAGGTGAGTATTTTAATTGGAATTGCTGGGATTTTTGGAGTCAGTGTAGGGCAGCAAGGACAGTGGTGATGTATGAATAGGATCAAGTGCACGATAGGATACAAATATCAATAGTTATAATTCAGACAATGTTCACAGAGGGTAGAGGATGGGAGGTCAGCCAGGAGGATTTTGAAATAACCAAGCCTGGAGGTGGCAATGACATAAATGAGCATTTTCACATCAAATGGGTTGGGGTAGGTGTGGTGATATTGTAGGCATGCCCACCTCACTCTCTGCCACTTTACCCCATCGCTCATAACCTTGCACGCTTACCTTCTCTCCTGCCAAAGTGGCTGGGAGCATTAAAATGACCAGTTTATGGCAGCTGGTGCTGTTAAAAAGCGTGTGTGGCTTCACCGCCCTTGACGATCAAGCACCATGCAGACAGGACTCCAGGAACAGTTACTTTGCACATTTCTCAGCGGACCAGAGACAGGAGTCTAGATGAGAAAGGTGCAGCTGCAGTTTAGGATAAGTAAAAAGGAGCAGAGTGGCAATCTGGCGGTGATTGGCGCTCCATGGAAGATTCGGCCCATAGCTTCACTGAAATGCACTCACGTTCCCAAGCAAGGTTCTAGCTTCAGTTTGTGTTGGTTGCATTCTTGTGCATTCCTAAAGCTAAAATTTCAGTCCTGTTGTAAGATGTGTGTAATTTGTTAGCCTGATGATGAGGTTCTGAATCTTGAATAGTTTAACAGTATTTATTACCTATTTATAACTATGCACTGTATGTGTACATAGTATAGGTCTAAGCTAGGAGCTGTCTCCATGTTTGCCTCTACACATGTCTCTGTCCAGTACAGAACTGTCCACTAGACTCGATTATGAGTTCCTATACATCACAATGTCAATGGTACTATATACCCAGTCTCACATTAATTCTTTCAATGCCAAACCCTTATACCGCAAGCTCTTGCTCTATGGTGCTTAGCATTAAAATGTCTCATATCAAAGTTACAAATGACATTCTATTTGACTATGACCAGAGTAAACCTTCCCTCTTCCCAATTCTGAATCAGTTTCCAGCCCTTGACACATTTGGCCACACTATTGTTTTTATTCATTTGTGGGACATGGGTGTCGCTGGCTGGCCAGCATTTATTGCCCATCCCTAGTTACCCTTGCAGGGTAGTTGAGAGTCAACCACCTTGCTGTGGCTCTGGAGTCCCATGTAGGCCAGATCAGGTAAGGACGGCAGATTTCCTTTCCTAAAGGACATTAGTGAACCAGATGGGTTTTTCCGACAATTGGCAATGGTTTCATGGTCATCAGTAGATTCTTAATTCCAGATATTCTCCTTCAACGCCTCTCCAAAGTTGTCCAGGTGGTTGGAACTGCACTAATCTGTGGCCAACCTTTTCTATTCATTTGTACTGCAGAATAATTGGAATGGCTTCTCTCCCCACACTTGCACCGTTCCATCATGTGTCTCCCATGGATCTGCTCTGTCCGCTCATGTATCTGCGCATGGAACCTGCAGCTCCTCCAAAGCATGTGGAAAATGGTTTCTAAATCTATATTGATGACTCCTGGCTAAGCATTACATTGACATTAAAATTCTCATACTTGGTTTCAAATCCCTTTAAGGACTCATTCCCCCCTATCTCTGAAACCTCTTTCAACCCCAAAGCCCTCTTAGGTATCTCACTCCTTTAGTTTTAGTCTCCCTGGTGGCACAGTCATTAGCACTGCCGCCTCACAGCACCAGGGACCTGCGTTCGATTCCTGGCTTGGGTCACTGTGCGGAATCTGCACGCTCTCCCAGTGTATGCGTGGGTTTCCTCCAGGTGCTCCAGTTTCCTCTCACAGTCTGAAAGACATGCTGGTTAAGTGCATTGGCCATGCTAAATTCTACCTCAGTGCACTCGAACAGGCGCCAGAGTGTGGCGACTGGGGGATTTTCACAGTAACTGCATTGCAGCATTAATGTAAGCCTACTTGTGACTAATAAATAAACTTTAAAAACTTTTCCTGACAATCTCTGACTTGAATTGCTCCAGTCATGGCTGTGCCTTTAGCTCTCAAGGCCCTAAGCTCTGGAATGCCCTGCCTAATTCTCTCTGACTTTCTACCTCTCTTTTCTCCTTTAAGATATTCATTCAAACTCACCTCTTTGACCAAGCTTTTGGTCATCTCCTCTTGTAGCTTGACATCAAACTTTGTTTGATTATGCTCCTGTTAAGTACTTTGTCACACTTTACTGCATTAAGTGTGTTATACAAGTTATTGTTGTTGCTGCTTTTAATAATCTGCGCATTGCTCAAATAGATCAGAACAAAGGAAAATAACAAGTGCGTTTAGTTACTAATTTTATTATTCTGGTACGTTGGAGAAGAAATCTTTTGATTCCCACACTTTGACAGCCACCCGTGGCAACATGTCTTCCCCCTACTTCTGATTTAATTAGCACCCATCATCCATTATTGGCTCTAATCTTTCTCCCAGTAGGCTGTTCTTAGAAACAGAACCATTTTCTCTGAAGGTTTGAACAGGAATTATCATCGCAAATGAAGCAAATTGAACAGGACAACCAATAATAACACTGCTTTCTCAAATTGCCTTAAAACATAAGTTACAAGTTTAATATTTTGACAAGCTTCATATTTCTACAGTATCAGATTTTAAGCAGCTATCCTGAGCTATTGCACTTGCATAATCTTTATTTTGTTTCAAGTGACACCCATGGCAAAGATGAGAATTTTGGAAGCGCCTCATTGTTTCTGCTCCGTTTTCAATGGAACAAATTTCAGGTTGAAGTTACTATTTTGTGCAGAATTGAGCATTGTTCGAGCTTTAATCAAATAAACTTGTGCCTTATTCATGAAGCCTCGTCAGTTCACCGCTCTGATGTAATACCATAGCACATAGTTTAGCCACAGGTGTCTCATTAATGTGCATGTTCGCTCTTCACTTTCCTGTCTGCCTCCATGAATGCTTTTCTCACAATATACAGACCACATTCAGTTCATCGTCAGGAGCTATGGTAAAATGATTTCAAACAATGCAAGGCTTTTTTTTCTCCTTTGGAAAGATGGCTAAGTTCAGAGAACGGAAATGGCAGGGGTGAAGGACTCACTGCTGGTTATTCTGTTCATTTGTGGGTGGTAGCTTTCATCCAAGTCAGATTCAGACTCAGATGACTAGGGCTAAGTCTCAGATGATAGCACTGTCTGAGACTCAGGCACACACAGAGGCTCAGTGTCAGATCCAGATGATAAAGCAACCTCAGCAGAATCGCCAACAGCAGAATTGAGTGGGACAGCCTGGATAGCCTTTGTACGGGACATAACAACATTGTCATAATCATCAGCCACTGGCAGTGCTGTAGAATAGCATTTCTGCAGGTGTTGTTTAAATGGGCTGCTTTCCAAATGACCTTTCTGCCTTTTTCTACTAATACCTTTGCTGCAGTGGGAACCAAACGCTTTCACTTCATTAAGATGAATGGTGAAATAATTCCAAAACAACAGATGTGAATCTTTTTGATTCTGAAACCCAGCCAGAGATCCACATTCCTGTTAGATGCTGGTTCTAGGGGTTGGAATGGGAGAGGTGTAATATTGTATCACTAATTGGAGAAAGGTGAGTGAGAATTACTTATACTGCAGTTGTTTGCGGTGGATAGGGTCTTATCTGTGGTTTGAGCTTTAGTACTGTTGTGTGAAGAGAAGTTGATGAAATATTTTGGTTTCAGTGGATAAATCATTTATCATTTTAGCAGCATTAAGGATTTTTTAGATTCACTCCACTTCTCAAAAGACCATGGAGTCAAACTTTATCCTAATGTATGTTGGCAAATGGGAAAGCAATTGCAATGGATCCCTAACAACATCATCAGTGTGAATACTGTAAGTCATTTTGATGCTTGGGCCCTATTTCTATTCAACTAGCAAGCTTCCACCATGTTCTGAGTGCTTGTATAACTCACGCGTTTGGATCAAGAGGCGACACAAAACATGGACCTGCTACAGGATGTTAGAGAGCACTGGACAATGGGAGTGACTAAAAGGGGAGAAAGAAGTGAGGTATAGGGAAAGCAATTATGCTTAGTTGCCCTGTGACTCCTGAGAATAACTTTGCAAGTAATCTTGAAATAGTACCAAATTTAGGACTTATCAATAAGACCAACAAAAACCAGGCTTTGTTTTATAACACAAGTGGCACAGTGGTTAGCATTGCTGCCCCACAGCACCAGGGACCCGGGTTCAATGCCAGCCTCAGGTGTCTGTCTATGTGGAGATTGTATATTCTCTCTGTGTCTGCATGGGATTCCTCTGGGTGCTCCGGTTTCCTTCCACACTCCAGGTTAAGTTGATTTGCCATGCTAAATTGCCTCTTAGTGTCAGGGGGGATTAGCAGGGTAAATACATGGAGTTACTGGGATAGGGCCTGGGTGGGATTATTGTCAATGCATGCTCGATGGGCTGAACGGCCTCCTTCTGCACTGTAGGGATTCTATCGCTGGAATTATACCGCCCCGTCCACCACGGGAATCGGAACGGGCAAGTGGTGGACAATGGAAAGGTCCGTTGACCTCGGGTGGGATTTTACAGTTTCGGGATGAGCAAGGCCATAAAGTCCCATGCTATGATTCAATGTGACTGTGAGAACGTTCTATTCTGTGAAAACCTTTCTCTAGCTTCGTAACTTTTAACAAAGTGATAAATTTCCAACAAGGGAAACATTTCCGACAATCGCCAATACTACCGCAGACAACAGCAACAACAGCAGTGATTTGTTTTGCTAACATGCTGTCAGCATTCTGCATTCTACAGAATTACATATCAACATGCAGATCACCACAAAGTTTTCTGTATTCCCTTTGGTCCGATCACCTTCTCCTCTTCTGACTCCTTGCTCATTCTCACATAGCTCACTTAGTCTCTCCCCCAAGTAGCCATTATTACTCTGTGTGCTTTGGCAGTGAGTTGGCAACCTATTTAACTCCAGGGCTGTCATGGCCAGACCTGATCCTGCTCTACCTAACGTTCATCCATTTCTTTTCTGCTTAATAAAAAAGACTGCACTGAAAATATATGCAGCTGTCGGTACTGAATTAGTAAAATCCATACATGCAAACTAAGCACACCACAGATCACTGGCAAGCAGCTGAGTCAACAGTCAATTTAACTTTCTTTCCCTCTAAAAACAATTAGAAATAAATTATTGTTGTCAGTTTCTCGAGGTGACTCACAATTCATTCAAGTTTGATTCAGGTTGAGACTTCCTCAAAGCCAGAGGAAGCTGGACTATGTGACCTCAGTTCACTGCTGGAGCTAGTTCATCAACTTACTGTCGAGGATAAATAAAAACAAATGAAAGCACTGCTGCCTCACAGTGCCAGGGACCCGGGTTCGATTCCCGGTTTGGGTTACTACCTGTGCGGAGTCTGCACCTTCTCCCTGGCAGGAGTTTACGGCCTCGCTCGTCGCAAAATTGTAAAATCCCACCCGAGGTCAACGGACCTTCCCATGCTCTGCCTCACGCCCGCTCCGATTTCTGTGGCGGCCAAGCTGGTAAAATTCCGGCCCCCGTGTCTGCGTGGGTTTCCTCCGGATACTCCGGTTTCCTCCCATAGTCTGAAAGAAGTGTTGGTTGGGTGCATTGGCCGTGCTAAATTCTCCCTCAGTGTACCCGAACAGGTGCCGGAGTATGGTGACTAGGGGATTTTCACAGTAACTTCATTGCAGTGTTAATGTAAGCCTACTTGTGACACTAATAAATAAACCTAAACTTAACATGTTGTCATCCACTCTCTCAGCAGCAACAGCAAATTCCCACTCAGAGCGTATACACTCCGCTACTTTTGACGTTTATTAACCTATTTCAGACTGAGATTACCTGGTCCAATTTGTTATTAATGGGATGGAGGAGATGATTTTTGTTGCGAGACACTATAGATATAGGCCAAAAGGAACCTGTTGTTAGGAAGTTGTCTTGAAGAAAATGATTAAGTTATATATTTTGGTCACATTTTGGTCCATAAAGGAGAGCAGCAGCATTTCCACAAACACAGATGAACAGCTTATATTTTAGTGCATTATCACAATCCCGTGAATTAACTCCCTTCGGTGCCATTCTGTGATATCCAATACAAAATGCTTTAAATGGGATTTTCTAGGTGAAGATGTTTTAAATACACCATTGAATGGACTTTTAAGGGGCGTCTGGACAAATACATGAATAGGATGGGAATAGAGGGATATAGTCACTGGAAGGTAGGGGGTGTTAGTTCAGTCGGTGCAGGCTTGGAGGGCCGAAGGGCCTGTTCCTGTGCTGTAATTGTCTTCGTTCTTTGAAAATAATGAGGTACAGACTTGGCATAAGCATTGTGCAAAACAGGTGGGATCAAATTGGCACATTTACACTCCTTTTCCAATATTTAGTTCAATGGATGAATTCACCCTGGTGTCTTTAGGGCAAAAGGTGCTTTTGATCTGCTTTCTGCCTCATATGCGGAAAATTCATGATCTAATGGGGGTAGACTCCAAAATTGACACTCATTCTGATTTGATTAATTTGAGTGACTGTCGCACCACAGGAGACAGATTTCCCAAATTCAAACAAATCACTTTTGCCTCAGGTATGTCCTCAGGGATGGTGAGGACAGGTGTCCTCAGGGATGGTGAGGACAGGTGTCCTCAGGGATGGTGAGGACAGGTGGGGGTGGTAGGGCACAGCAAGGGTGCCGATTGTTGGCACGCAGCTGTTCCCAAGAGTACTGTGGAGCCAGGAAGAGTAATCATTCTTCTCCTCACTCTAGATCAACTTGCTTTTTTTTCACTTACCTTTCTGAATAGCGGTCAGTTGCTAAACCATCTCCACGAATGGAAGACCTGAGTGAAGCAGGCCCAAGATCTGCAGCCAGATTAGACTCAAGATTGTTGTACAACACATGTCAATTTTAATCCTTTTATGTGACAATCAAATGTAGTTCAAGTAGGAAACACATTCCTAGACACTTATGACAAGCCTTTAAAGCCATGGAGAGTTGATGGTTTCAATTACATTTTTGATTGTCATTTCAAATGATGAAGTAACACCTTAATTTTAAAATTATTTTCCTTTTTTCAGATACCTCCATGGCCTCATTCCTCCCTATCTCTGCAACCTTCTCTGAGAGAAGGTTGCAGAGATAGGGAGGAATGAGGCCATGGAGGTATCTGAAAAAAGGAAAATAATTTTAAAATTAAGGTGTTACTTCATCATTTGAAATGACAATCAAAAATGTAATTGAAACCATCAATCCTCCTGGATATCTGCGATCATCTATTTCTGGCCTCTTGAGGATCCAGCCTGTCCTGTCACGCAAAACTCCCCACTGCATTATAAATAAGACTGGAGTTGCGCGATATGGCGTAAATTTCCAGGAAATTTCTGGGAAATACTCTGCGCCCCCTTCCCCACCATGGGATGTAGTCTGTCCTATCTCTTTGACCAAGCTTTTGATCATCTGCCCGAATATCTCCATATGTGGCTCAATGTCAGATTTGCTTGGTAACACAGCTGTGAAGTGCCTTTGGATATTTTACTGTGTTAAAGGCAATAACACAAAATGTTGTTGTTGTTGTTAAAATAATGTAGTGAAGGTGGAATCCATTTGAATGATCCATTTCCATTCATTTCTGACTTTCTTTATTCTTGCTAAAAGTCACGTCCACTTGTGAGGCAATGGCTGCAATTAAAGTGGTGAGAACATCCTCAAGGGGGAAAGTTCTTGGTTGAGCCAGTGTAGAAGAATGAGGTTACTGATTGCTGGATTTGTTAAGTTATATAGTCCCACCATTGTGCCTTTGCTAAAATTACCATCAAGTCTTGAAATAGGATGCTGCTATCCAAAATCCAAAAGAATTGTATCAAAAATGCTTTAAATACATTTTACCAACACTACTTATTTGCAAAGCTATTTTATTTCTGTGCAGTTGAGCTATGTTTACCAACTTAATCCTGTCCACAAGAGAGATATGGAAACCTGTGGCTGGCGCTATATTAAACACAAGGTGGATGCTGGTTTAGGTCCCCTGAGATACAGCAAAATGATTTCCTGATGGGTAGTCAGAACTCTGAGCAGCGCAGAAATAAAATGCAATTACTTTATATTCAATTCGACCAAATTTACAATTCCATTCATGTCATGGTGTTTTAAGGATGCTGACTCCTTAATCCAGCGTTGGTGCGTTTGTTTCAAAATTCTGTTGAAAGTTCAATCCCCAGTTTTCGTAATGGATTCTCACGGCGATCTTCAATATCCTGAGATAATGTAAAAATAGAAACATTGAACGTTTATGGCACAGAAGGAGGCCCATCACATTTGTGCTGCTTGAAGAGAAACTATCCAGCCTCATCCGACTTCCCAGCTCTTGGTCTATAGTCCTGTGGTTTATGACAGTTCAAATGAATATCATAGCAATATTTAAAAGCATTGAGAGCCTCTGCCTCTGCCAACGCTATCAAGCAGTGAGTTTCTGGTCCCCTGAAATAACCCCCAAATCAACGAAATTCTCCTCAACTCCCTTCTAATCCTTGTTATTGACCTCTCTGATTTGGGTGTTTTGTTTCTAATCTGCCTAGGTCCCTTAAGTTTTATATACTTCAAATGAATCACCTCTCAGCCTTGGCGGTTCCAAAGAAAACAATCTGAGTGTACCCAATCTTTCATCATAGCTAAAATTCTCCATTTCTAGTAACATCCTGGTGAATCTCCTCTGTATCCTCTCCAGTGTGGTCACATTGACCCTGTTATGTGGTGATCAGAATTGATCAACTAATCTTTCACGCATTCTAACATAGCCTCCCTGCATTTATGTTCTGTACCTTAATAAATAACACAAACTATCTCATATGCCTTCTTAAATACCTTATCAATTTGTTCTGCTGCCTTTAGGAATCTGTGGACATGTTCTCCTACACTTCTCAGTAACCTACCATTTATAATACATTCCATTCCTTGTTTATCCTCCTCAAATGCATAACCTCACATTTTTCCAGATTACATTCCATTTGCCATTTTCTTGCACACTTGACCAAGCCATTGACACGTTCCTGAAGTCTACAGCTTTCCTCCTCACCATCAATTACATGGCCAGCTTTTGTAGCATCTGCAAACTTCATAATGATGCCTCCTACATTTAAGTCTAAATCATTGATATATGCCACAAAAATCAACAGACGTAGTACTGAGCTCACGAGCAACAACTTTTGAGTTACAAAAACGCTGGTAAATCATTATCCTTTGCATCATACCATCAAGGCAGTTTTGAATCCAACTTTCTGTTGGATCTCATAAACTTTTACATTCCTGGCCAATCTACCATATGGGGTCTTGTAAAAAGCCTTACTAAAATCCATTTGGGCTACATCAAGTTATGCCATCTGAGTTGAAATGAGGAACAGAATGGGGAAATCGCACTTCTGGGAGTATCTTATAGACATCTAAACAGTCAGGGGGAGATAGAGTAGCAAATAAATAGATACATTGCTGAAAAGTACAGAAAAAGAGGGTAGTTTTAGGAAGGGATTTAATCTACCATAGTATTAACTGTGATAATTCTGTGTGAAGGAAATAGAAGGGGTAAAATTCTTAAAATGCATTCAGGGGAGTTTTATAGAATCCCTACAGTGCAGAAGGATGCATTCGGACCATCAAGTCTGCACCGACCCACCTTTTTATCTTACCCAGGCCCTTTTCCCCATATTAACCCCGCTACCCTCCCTAAGCTACACATCACGGGGCAATTTAGCATGGCCAATCCATCTAATCTGCACATCTTCGGACAGTGGGAGGAAACCGGAACACCTGGAGGAAACCCACGCAGACATGTGGAGAACGTGCAAACTCCAAACAGAGTCATCCGAGGCTGGAGTCAAACCCGGGTCCCTGGCACTGTGAGGCAGCAGCTCTAACCACAGTGCCAGTGGCCAATAGATAGCAAGCCCAACAAGAAAAGGGATAGTTCTGGACTTAATTGTAGGGAATTAAGCTGAGCAGGTGGGAAGTATTTTGAGTGAACATAATTCAAGTAGATTTATCACAGTTATGGAAAAGGACAAAAATAGACGAAGACTGAAAGTTTTAAATTGGGGTAAGACCAACTTACTAAGCTGAGCTGTGATTTTGAAAAAGAGGGCTGGAAACAGCTACTTGAAGGTAAATCAGTGTCAGAACGGTAGAAGGCAGTCAAATCATTCAAGAGAGGGTTCAGAGCAAATGTGTGTGTGTGTGCAGAGTAGGATAAGGTAAAAGGGAAAGCTGGTTTCAGAAACTGAGTGCTCAATATTGCAGAAATCCTAGCAGAGTATAGAAAAGGTGGGGTTATGTTAAAAAGGAAATTAGGGCATTAGAAATACTGGCGATTAAAATCATGGAAAACCCAAAGATATTTTTAGATATAAAAAGAGCAAGCAGATAAATGAAGAGCAGGGCCTACTAGAAAATGCTAATGTAAAGAATCTTATGGGGCCCCATTGGCAGGTTTGCAGGTTGGAGGGCCCGTAAAATTCCCTGGGAGGCCTTCCCACTCCCCCCCAGCCCAACCATGATCTGTCCATATTTTTACTATTGCCGCCACACTCTCCCCAACTGAGGCCCTTAAGTGGCCAACTAATGGCTATTTAATTTTGAGACCAGCGGAGAAGGTCGGATTTGTGGGGAGGGGGTGGGAGCGATGCCCAGCACTGACTCATTGGCCTACCTATGGTCCCAGCAGTGGCCACCACTTTTGGTGAGTGAGGGAGTTGATGAAGATAGGCAGGATGGGCAGCACGGTGGCACAATGGTTGGCACTGTGACCTCAAGGTGCCAGGGACCCGGGTTCAATTGCAGCCTCGGGTGACTGTCCGTGTGGAATTTGCATGTTCTCCCCGTGTCTGCATGGGTTTCCTCCAGGTCCAAAATGTGCGAGTTAGGTTGATTGACCATGCTAAATTGACCCTTAACGTCAGGGGGATTAGCAGAGTAAATATGTGGGTTTATGGGGATAGGGCCTGGGTGGGATTGTTGCCAGTGCAGGCTTGTTGGGCTGAATGGCCTCCTTCTGCACTGTAGGGATTCTGTGATACCATGATGCAGCCACAAGTGGCAGATGGAATGGTTCTTTCTCGCCTCTTTCTCATCCTTGTGGTTATTAAAGATACTTGCTCCTCATCAGCTTCCTCCTTTTGTACCCCTGTTGCTGTGATAGAGCTCCAGAAACAGACAATAGAGGACTAGAATGAGCAGTACATTCTTGGGAGCTCCTCCTAGGCCCACTAAAAATAATCTAAAGTTTCCTGTGCTATTCTTTAACTGGTTTCTGATAGTCCCTTTAAGAAACATTTATTTTAAGAAAGCATTTAGATAGTTACATGGGTACGATGGGTATAGAGGGATATGGGCCAAATGCGGGCAATTGGGATTAGTTCAGGGGTTTAAAAAAAAAGGGCAGCATGGACAAGTTGAGCCGAAGGGCCTGTTTCCATGCTGTAAACCTCTATGACTCTATGACTCTAACCACTAGTTAGACTTCGTATCTGATCCAGTCGGGCAGAGAGGACCTGAAAATTACAATCCTACTACTGACCCATGGCCCTAATTTACCTATTTAAACAGCTTCACAACAGGAAGGAGGGCTGCACACCCTACCATCTCCAATGTTACTGTCTTGATTGTAAACTATTGCTTTCCATATGCAGAAATGCACACGTATAGTATATTGTAAAGCTCAGTTTTGTACCATGATCCATTTATGGATTAAGCTGCAGGTGTTACGTTTTACTGATACAGCATTTCTGTAGCTTATAATTTGTCCAGCTATCTGAAGAGCAGCATTCATCAGTGTCTGAAATCTAGAGCAGGCCTTCAGTTTTTCACCAGTTTCTAACAATTTCACGGTGAACTAATGCTGTTTTCCTGGCACTTGAGCACAATGTGGTTATGAAAAGTTTGATATCAAAGAAGGTTGTTTTTAAGCCAAAGAATTATCAAATTAATTACTTACTGAATATGAACGCTGTGTGGGGCCATGCAATTTGAATAACTTCAGCCAAAAATAATCAGACCAAAGATGAGAAGAGCAATAGGCTTTGGCAACTAAATTGGATTGGGTCAAGGACAAAAAGTATTAAGAGACGTTTGTGGGGTACAATTTTCACAGAATTCTTTAGGCGCTAAAGAGGTAGCCAAGATCTTAAGCCGTAAGGTCAGTTTAATCCAAGTGTAGAACATGATGCCACCTTGGTAAAGGAATTGAAGTTAGTGCTAGGAGTGACTGTCCGGCTGTAATTTAAACAACTGCTACTTAAGGTACTCGCTAACACACATAAAGAGGCATTTTAGTGGCTCATGCTTTGACTGACCAGCTGTTATTGAGTAAGCACGATATTGATTTCGACTTCAAGCACTACTTTAAAGGAAACTGACTCCTTAAAGAGATATTTCATGATCATTGCTCCTGGAGCTGTAAACCTCTGAAAATCATTGGGAGACCTTTAGGGGCACTTTGTTAACACTTAATCAAAATTTATCCTGAAAATGATCTGAGTATTTCACCTATAAAGAGTAAGCACTGTGCAACTCCAATCTTTTTACTTTATTTATTCAGTGTTGGGATGTGAACATCACAGGCAAGGCCAGCATTTATTGATCATCCCTAATTACCCTTGAGAAGGGTGCCTTGTAAACCAATTGCTGTCGTTCACGTGGAATAGGTGTCCATACAGTGCTTTGTTTTATACAACTGAGTGGCTTATTAGGCCATCCAGAGGACAGTTAAAAGTCAACGGCTGGGATTGTCCCAAAAAAATTTCAACTTCCCAACATGCGGGAAAATGGGAGTAAATCCTGCTAGTTTTTTCAGCGTGATTTCTGGAATGAATCTCCAACATTTTGTGCATCACAGAATGCCCTAGCGTGATTCACTCTGGAAATCTGTGGGTGGGGCCTATTCCCACCTGAGAGGCCGGCAGCATAGCATTGAGCGGGCCACTGCTCATGTGCCTCTCCAGGCCAGTAGGCTAACCCCTATGTTACCCCCCCACCCTGTAGCCAGCCCCGACCTCCCCCCGATCCTGATGACCAGCCAAATCCCCCTGACAGTCCCGACCCCTTTCCCCTTTCCCCGACGCCGTATTACCTCTCTCTGCCAGTGATACAGAGTAGCAGTGGGTCCCCCAACCCTCACCGATCGCCCCCAATAGGCCCCCTCCCTCATCGGCCTATAGGCCTTGACCGCTCCGGCCCGTTTCCTTGGCACTGCCCAATGCCCTGATAGGGTTTTACAATAATCAAGTAATTTTATCATTTAAAAAAAAATAAAACATGCATTTTATTCCAGATTTATTAATTAAATGTAAATCCCTTTGAGCTGCCTCAGTGGAATTTGAACTCATATCTCTGGAGCATGAGTCTGGACCTCGGGATTATTGGTCCAGTAACATTAACACTTTGCTACCCTTCTCTTTGTAAGATACCCCAGGGGAAAGGGAGTGTTTGGCCACGAGCATCTTGCTAGAACTCTCCCCATGGTCTGGATGAGATAAGGAAGGAAGACATGAGGCCAGACAGAATAGCACCTGCTACAGGCGAGAGGGACTGGAGAACTGTCTCCTTGTGGCTACAGGTCATTCCTCGTCCACTAAAATGTCCATTGTCACGTTCCATTGAACGTAACCAGGGCATCCTCTTCCTCAGTTACCGAGCATTTCTGTAACGTGCTGCTGTGTGTCAGCCACAGCACGCCACACATTCAGTGGAAATGGATACTCCGTGAAAACAGTATGCAATCAGCATATGAGTGCTAGACCTGTAGGTTTCTGATTAACAGCTACAGGCACTTTCAAATCATGATAATCATCAATTAGCCCGAAAATTACATGTTAAGTCCGAATGTCCAGACAGGCGTTTCTTATTAGCACATCACTCCTTGGCCAAGATAGCCCCTACGATGTAAGTCAGTCTTCAAATCGTACCAACTTTATATTTTTTCAGGAATCTGAAAACTGCTTATACTTACTTTGGCAAGGATTTTGAGTTGGAATTGAATTGCTCGGCAGGTCAAATCCGAGGTATTTTTTACATTGACAATTATTTAGAGTTGATCCTTTGGTCGTGAACACTGCTCACCATAAATATCCTTTTCAAAATATACGATTCAATTAGAATGTGGGTTTTAAGAATTCCATTGTAAGTTATCTCCCGAACATTATGTATTGTATTCTTTCTGAAGTTCTGAAGTAATAATACTGTTGATCTTACAAATTACTTGCTGTGGGTTCTGCCTCATGTCTACAGGGGAAACAGTCTATATGTAAATAAGATGGATGCATTTTGCAGGATGTCTAAATTGTGAAGAGAAATGAGGCATGCATTTCCTTCACATTTTTTCATACTGTTTTTCTTTCTCTACTTTTGCAACAGGAGAATTGACGCTTAGAATTCATTGATTTATTTCAAATGTTTTTCAGTTGAGTTCAACAACTGATATGTTGGCATAGAAGTTACAGACCTATTGCATGTCCCTGGAGATCTTTAGGAGCTGCTGTCTGTATTTGATCTTGGATACTTTGTGGACACAAATATTTATTTCCAAGTCACCGATGGTGAAAAGGCTACTGGTGTAGATTGCTAAAATGCGTGGTAAATGCGTGGGGTTATGGGAATATGGCCTGGTGGGATTGTGGTCGGTGCAGACTCGATGGGCCAAATGGCCTCCTTCTGCACTGTAGGGATTCTATGATTCTATTCTATGAAATAAAAACAAAATACTGGCAATATGAAATAAAAGCAGGAAGTGTTGGAAAAACTCAGCGGGCCTGACAGCACCTGTAATAGAGAAACAGTATTAATGTTTCTAGTTTATTTTCAGAACCAAAGAGTCAAAGAGTGGGAGCGATAGTGAGCTGGGGGGGTCAGTGAATGAGAGAGCCGGCTCACAGTAGAGGCAGCGGACCAGAGGGTCGATCAGCCAGCCAAAGGGTAGCAAGTGGAAGAGCTGGCAAGCCGGAGGTCTAGCAAATGGGAGAGGTGCCAATTATAGAATCCCTACAGTGTTAAAGGAGGCCATTTGGCCCATCGAGCCTGCACCGACAACAATCCCACCCAGGCCATTTTTCTTATAACCCCATGTATTTACCCTGCTAATCCCCCTGACACTAAGGGACAATTTAGCATGGCCAATCAACCTAATCCGCACATCTTTGGAGTGTGGGAAGAAACCAGAATATCCGGAGGAAACTCACGCGGGCATGGGGAGAATGTGCAAACTCCACACAGGCAGTGACCTGAGGATGGAATTGAACAAGAATCCCTGGTGCAATGAAGCAACAGTGCTCACCTCTGTGCCAAAATACCACCCTAGCCAAGCAAGTGCTAAGTAGAATGAGTTAGTATTTTTGAAAATATCGTTTTAAAAGTATGTATTTTACAGCTTTTACATTGGTTGCAATGGGAAAATTTGATTTGAAACAGAAGATTAGAAACATAAAAGACAAGAGTAGATAAGCCATTTGGCCCTTCGAGCCTGCTCCGCCATTCATTGTGATCATGGCTGATCATCCATCTCAATAGCCTAATCAAATTTGCTTAATGTTAATTCATTTAAAGTTGCACTTTTCAAGAATGAAGCTACAAAGTTGATCGAGAACTTAGTGTATTCAGTTTAAACTTACATCGTACGATTACCCCTCAGAAGGTCAATCTGAGATGATGGGAGGTCACTTTGAAATGATCTTTTACTGAGACCTTTCTGCTTAGTTCACCAGGTCTCTGTGTCAATACCTTGGACTGTTTTCAGGAATTTGCATTCAGAATACTGTTTTTGAAAGAGCTCATGAACTATCCTGGTCTGGATACGGATTGGTTAGTTCAGTGCATGATGGATTGTTAGTTGCTTCATGATCCTAAGTTGTCTTCCATTGGTTTAACCATTTAAGGACTTCTTCCTGTCCTGCTGTGATTACCTGTCTGGATTCAATAAAACTCCACTGATTTCAGTAGATTAAAATTCTGTTCAATTTAATCTGCTCTTTAGATATTCAATTCAGAATATCAATGCAATTAACAACAATCATTTGCATTTTCCACATTACAAATACTGTTCTGAACTCCGAAGCGGTCTGTTTCCTTACTGGCATGGTTTTTTTTCTCATGTGCAATCAACTTGCAGTAATTTATTAATTTGTATCCTGAACAATGAAGGCATGTTCTATTCCTAAGTTTAAACATGGACCGAATTTGATATGTAATTTTCTGGAACTGTCTTCTATTTAAAAACGGGCACTAACAAAACTGCTAAGATGGCTGCCTGAGGTCAGGTGACTTTTGCAATTTCTGCTTCATGTCTCCAGAAAATTCCTGATTGAATGGCCATTGGTGGGAACCTTTGCCTTGAATGGATGTACACTTCTGTGGGATTTACACCTGCTATTGTTTGTGGATTCACCCAAAGCTCAAAATCTATAGACTCTGAAACTCCGTGGCTCCGTTTGATACTCAACAAAAGAGAGCTGCAGAAGTCAGTCTATCATAAATGGGTGTGAACAGACCTACCATCCATTCTTCATTGTATAGCAATGCCTTTAAACCATTCTGTGCGGACAATAGCAATATTTGATTCGATGGTCACTTGATTGGAACTGTCTTTAAATAACAAATCAATTATCCCACAAACCAGAGGGAAACTGGTCGGTCTACACAGAACACCACTGCAGGACATCAGCAGTAAACCCACACCTACATAAATCTGGAGATTGTTACATCTTAAAAGTCTCTTAGACTGGTCCCTATTCCAAGCCTATCTGTACAGAAACTTTACCTCCTTGTAAGGAAACAACAAGTAACCAATTTTGAAAACTGCTGGAAAAAAGTCAATTTCTTCAAGGGAATCTTAAAACAATTCTGATATATGGCTCCAGCTGTTTGAATCCATCTAGATAACTATACTTCAGGAGTGGAAATGGCTTCTTCAGTGGCACAAATTGACTGTTTTTCCTATGATGAGCCAAATATGTGAACTATTCTTTTAGTTACAACTTGTAAAAGTGTATTCCTCTTGAACTGTATCAGTCTGGAGTGTGTGTGTGAGTGGGCATGCACACAACCTGTGGAGGGATCTCCACAATTGTGGCCAGGCTGTTGATTCCATTTTCTATTTAAAAATGTAAGAAATTGGAGAGTGGGTACCTCAAGATAGAGATTCTCTCCCTCTCTCTCGTTTACCCAAAAGGCATTTTCTTTTCTCATGCTGAAGGGCTCCTTATTGTCCCTGATTTTCAAGAGTTAATTTTCCATCATGAATTGGAGGGCAAGACTGACTGCCTTCTGGCCACTAATTAGCGAATTTGGGGAATATCACTTCCAGGTGACGGTTTCCTAAACAGTGTGGAATTATGACCTCCATTTGACCCCAAAACCCCAAATCCTCCCCATGATTTCAACTATCATCATAAAAAGAAACCTATTAGATGATCAGGAATCCTCAATTCAAGTGTTAAAAAGCAGGCTGTTATATCATAAAAAGAAGAACGCGTACATTATTTAGGAATAGCTTATGGTCTCTAATTTCATGGTTTGTCTATGCATTTCCAAGAGGGACTTTCAGAAAAAAACAAGGCAAAGATATTGATTGAAAGCCTGAACTTTAACAATGACACAAAAAAATGGGAAGATTCAGCAAGTACAGTTCTTTATTAATGGCTATGATATGAATTGCTTTTATCATTCTTATTAATATTTTGAAGGGAAAATGGATGAACCAGTCCATCAATCCGCCCTTTGCTGCCTTCCCAATCTGTGCAAATATTGGATGGGAAATCAAGGGTGAGGGGCTGCACCTGAACACATTCCCAATACACATTCCCAGCATGCAAAATTCTGGCGTGAGAAGGTGAAAAATTGCCCTGACGTGTATGCTTTTTCTTCGTGGTTTACACATCTATCCCTGACACAAACATTCATTTTCTGAGTCAACATTGAAAGGTCCAGGAGCCAACCCTGAAGGTATTCAGGTAGGTATGCATTTGTGTTCCACACTGTGTGGGGAAGAGAGCAAAGAGTATTTTTAATAAAGGAGCAACCGAGGTCAAAATTCATCTTGGTCTATAATGCAAAACAGCGTTAGTTACCTATTCAATTCCATTGAACTCAATCTCCCTGTGTCTAGGGAAATGCCTGTGTCATTGGAGTTAGATTTTCAAATTTAGTTTGGAAAATACTTCCATTTTGAATGTCAAAGATTACTGTGGAATTTAATCAAGTCTCAATGTTACTCTGTTTTACAGCAATGCACAGCGGCGACAGCAGGTTACATTAACTACATGTCACATAACTGTTGAAACAGGAGAGGATAAAATTCCTTCTCTAATGGCACCACTTCCAAACACGCAGTATACTCCTAATCCAAGTTTAAATCAAAAAGTAATTTATCAGACGGAAATGAATTCTCAAATTCTCATGTTAAATTTATTGTAAGCTTATAACCACCCCCTCATGTGCCAGCATCCTTTTTCCTCCAGATGGATTTCAGAAGGTGCAACCCTACAGGTGAAAAGTCACAGCTTAAACCTTCAAGTTATGTTAAACAGGTCAGCAAGGAATGTTGTCCTCACCAACAATACTTAGTGAACAATAAGTGATTGTAGTGCTACAAGTGCCATTTTTGATTACAAATCCACTTCTGACATTTCACACCACACTTGCTAAGTGCTACCAAATCGATGCCATAGAACCATGCTTGTCATTATCTCTGTTTCATACTTGCTTTCATTCCATTAGTCACTAGGCATAGTGGCTTAAAATGAGATTGTGAAATGCTTGTTGGCAGAAATGATTCTGTTGTTAAGTATGAGCTCTGGAACACTTCCATAAACCTTTGTCCATTTATATATGTTGCAGCCACCTGATGAGCCATATTTGATCACTTTGGAACATGTATCCTAGTTAAAGGACACCTTTATCTTAAACCGGTTCAACTGGCTTGACTACTGCCGGTAAAAATGTTCAGAAAGATTGTGTTGAATCCTGTGTAACTGCATAGAGTTTCTGATTGCCAACAAAGTATTAAAATGTGCATTTGGACAACACTGTTTTGTGATGCATCTTATATATACAATCAATCCTTGATTGTTCGACGTTCAAGTTACAAAATACGGTACTTACAATGTTAATAAGTGGATGCCCCATTTCAACTTTACAACATTGGTTTTGACTTTACAATGCCACACCAACATGATCATATGTGAGAACTGATGTTCTGCACCACCTATCTGTATAAATGGACGGGGTTGAACCATTTTTATTAGGATGGAAATGAATGTTTTATTCCTCTAATTTCTTTTGGCAGGACTGTCACCATTTTAATGCATTTATACGCTTATGTTGTATTTAATATATGCTCAGACTCGCAGAAATTCAAGATTAAACAGGTAACTAACAGTCATCGATGGTTTTATTATTTCCCCAAACTAACCGAGGAACTTGTGCTAAAGCGTGCAGGCATCAAGTTGCCTCAGTGACTTGACAGGGCAAGAGTTGAGAGCATCTAACACCACTGGGTATTCCATGAGTGATTTTGGCCTTCGTTCAGGAACCAACCCCCATTTATAACAATGTGTTTACCCAGTCCAACGCCAGCATCTCCACATCATGACTGTAAATGATACGTACAGAGAAACAAATCCAGTTATAATTTTAACCATAAAAGGACATTAATACGTGTAACCCACTTAAGTTATCTGCCTATATTAATCAGTGTGTGCTGTAAAATCATCCAAAAATAATTAAAATAATTTTTAGAAAATTAATCTTCAAAAATGGTTAAGTAAATAAAAAGTATTAAAAAACTGGTTTGCCAAAGCATTATAACATTGCATTATTCACACTGTGAAACAGTTCAAACTTGATTGTATGGAAATGCAACACTCCCCGGTAAATAGTATTCTTTCCATAATGTTCATCCTCGAATGTTTAGAGTTGTTTCTTATGTCACAATAATGTGTCGTGTGCAGCATTGAATATGAATTGTTTGTTTCATCGACTGATGGCCTTGGGTTGCTTCGAAAAAGGAGAAGAAATTGCAAGGACAGTGAAAGAATTCTCCCATTTTGAGACTAAGTGCAGTGGTGAGAGGTTCCAGTGGCGCCTGTCCCATTGACCAGAATACTGGGATCCTGCGCCAGATTCTGTGCTTGGAACTTCATTAGTTATGCACAGGCGAGTTCCCCTCCGACTCTCCTGGTGGGCTGGCAGCTGATTCGTCTGCCTGCCCTCTGCTGACTGGTTAAATAGCATTTCAGCAAACAATTATCACTCCCTGAAGCTCACTTGTCTTCACCAGATCCTCCAACATCTCTGGAATCCAGAAGGAAAAGGCTAGCAGCCTCAAGAAGGCAGCGCCAGCTTTCAGCGCTAGGGTCCTGGAGGTCCTTATTCAGGGAGTGCGGGCCCACTGACAGCCCCTTACACCAGGGGTGGCTCAAAGAAGCAAATCAACTTCACCTCCCCAGTCTGAGAGGCTGTTGCCGAGGAGGCTAGCGTGGCTATCACCCCCCACCCAATGAAGCATCGTCCAGTGCAGGTAGTAAATGAATGAACTCATCCACTCTGCCAGGGTAAGTCCTCTCTCAGCTCCCTCCACTATCAAACTCTCAGCCTGGAATCATGTACTCAAACGGCAACTCTCTTCACAGATCTCACCCATCCATTAATGGGAGATACATATCAACACTCATCCTCTCAATGAGGTTTTCACAGTGCCACCATCCCATGTGTGTTTTCTTGCTCCAACTCCACCTCTGTCCTTCCTGGGTAGCACACACCACACATAAAGGACATGCTTTTCACCCGGCCTCTGCTCTATCCCCTCTGACCATATAAATAATGTGGTTCCGCTATTTAAGAAGGGTTTAAGAGATAATGCAAGGAACTACAGACCAGTGAGTCCTGCTTCCATGGTAGGGAAACTACATAGAAACATACATAGAAACCCTACAGTGCAGAAGGAGGCCATTCGGCCCATCGAGTCTGCACCGACCACAATCCCACCCAGGCCCTACCCCCACATATTTACCCACTAATCCCTCTAACCTACGCATCCCAGGACTCTAAGGGGCAATTTTTAACCTGGCCAATCAACCTAACCCGCACATCTTTGGACTGTGGGAGGAAACCAGAGCACCCGGAGGAAACCCACGCAGACATGAGGAGAATGTGCAAACTCCACACAGACAGTGACCCGAGCCGGGAATCGAACCCAGGACCCTGGAGCTGTGAAGCAGCAGTGCTAACCACTGTGCTACCGTGCCGCCCTATTGGAGAAAATTCTGGAGAGAATCTATCTTCACTTGGAGAGGCATGGGTTGATTAGGGATGATTAGCATGGCTTTGTCAGAGGGAGGTCATGCCTAAAAAATTTGATTGAATTTTTTGAGGAGGTACCAAGTGTGTAGATGAGTGTGGCGCAGCTAATGTAGTTTATACGGATTTCAGTAAAACCTTTGACAAGGTCCTACATGGGAAACTTATAAAGAAGGCAAATGCACATGCGATACAGGGTAATTTGATGAAGTAGATTCAAAAGTAGCTCAGTTGTAGGTGACAGTGGGTGATAGAAGAAGGCTGCTTTTGAGACTGGAAGCCAATGCCCAGTGGTGTACCACATGGATCTGTGCTGGGGCCCCTATTATTCATCCTTTATATACCGACATTGATGATGACGTGGGGTAGGATTCGTAAGTTTGAGAATGACACAAGGATTGACTGGGTGGTTAATAGTGAGGTTGAATGTCTTGGGTTACAAGGAAATATAGATATTTTTGGTCAAATGGACAGAGAAGAGCAAGGTGGAATTTAACCCTGAAAAGTGTGAGGTGATACACTTTGGAAGGAGTAATTTGAAAAGGAAGTACTCAATGAATGGACGGACACTAGGAAATTCTGTTGAACAAAGGAATCTTGGTGTGTTTGTCCTTAGATCTCTGAAGGCGGAAGCGCATGTTAGTAGGGTGGGGAAAAGACATATGGGACACTTTATCAATCGAGGCATAGATTACAAAAGCAGGGAGGTCATGTTCGTGTTGTACAGAACTTTGGTGAGGCCACAGCTGGAGTACTGTGTGCAGTTCTGGTCGTCACATTATAGGAAGGATGTGATTGCACTGGAGAGGGTGCAGAGGAGATTCACCAGAATGTTGCCTGGGATGGAACATTTAAGTTATGAAGAGAGAGAGAGAGATTGGATAGGTTTGGATTATTTTCGTTGGAGCAGAGAAGACTGAGGGATGACCTGATTGAGGTGTACAAGATTATAAGTAGCATGGACGGGGTGGCTAGGGAACCAAAACAGAAAATGCTGGAGAAACTCAGCAGGTCTGACAGCATCTGTGGAGACAGAGTAGAGCCAACATTCTGAGTCAGGATGATCCTTTGTCAGATCCTGATGGCCATTTACCAAGATGTCAGCTTTCCAAAATGAAGATTCGCATTCTCTGATGTTCCCAAAAATAATGGCTCTACGTCTTCTGGGTCTTTAATCTCGACATTATGGATGATCTTTGCGATGTCACTGTGGTGCTGGCGTTTACCAAGAGCGTCTCAATCTGTTGCAGTGGAAGCATTGGGCCGTACGCTCAGGACACTGACCTTTCCTGTGAGGGCACATTGCATCACAGCACTGGCTAGGCCGCTCTGCTGGGCTGAACAGGGGTTGTTTTCCCTGACTCGGGTGATCTCTGCATTCCTGTGACCTTATGTAGCGGACTGAAGATTGGTTTCTGTCTCATGTGTTCTATGTTGTTCACGTAGCTCAGACACCCTTGACAATGCAGTCCAGCTAGTTAGACTAAGGTCACCTTTAGCTTGTGGGAGGTCAGAGAGTGAATTATCTGCAAAACCCACCATGATTCTGTCTCAGTTGAGCACAGACTCGAAATTGTCATTTCCACATCCCTCTGCCAGCCTGTAGAGGTTGTTTATGAAGGAATCGATAGATTCCCCGGGGAACTGGACTCTCTTATTACATTCAGCTCTCGCTAGCATTTTATTGGATCTCAAGTTAAAACAGACATCAAAAGATTTCACAACATCATCTAATTTGGCAGATGATTCATCAATAGCTTCTCAAGCAGTGATGCTGTCTGCTTTTAGCTCAATCAAGGAAAGAAGTGAACTAACTTGTTCTGACACAGGTTTTTTTATTGGGACCTGCAGCAATGCTGTAGATTGGAAATCTTTTCCTCCAATTGTTTATCTGATCTTGGCCATAGGTGAATTGGAAGTGGGGATTTGCAGTTTTGAAGATTTTAAAAATGTGGACACAGCTTTCAGAGATTGCAGGCTTCCAAGAAGGTGTTGCTGAACAAAGGACTTCCCCGCTTGTCAGTTTAGTTAGCCTTTTCAAAATGGCAGGAACATGCTTTTGCCTGAAGAAGAAGGGACTGCAATGGGAGTATAGAGCCATTAGCTGCTGACTTAATTCATTTGGCAGTATTGCACGATGAGTCAAAACTCTTGAAAGAAAGGGTGGGCTTGCTGTTTCCAAATCTGGATGACCACGAGGCACACAGAGCGGACAAAGTGAATTATTAATGATGAGCTTTTTCAGAGTCTGGAATCAGGTTTCAAAATGAGTTGCTTTCAAATGGTGCTTCTAACGGATAGACTTAAAGCAGGTTTCTCAGGGCTAGCTGGCCTGGAATTTTAAACATTTGATCACATCCTTGCAGGTGGGGAGGATTGCTTACTGAAGCTGGACTTCCAAGTGAGATGCAATGGAGTCACACCAAGCACTGCCCCCTGACACTACTTGGGTACTGCAGTACCTGCGCATTGCCCAGGGGTCAGTGCCTAGGCGGTGTCAGGGGTAATGCCAGGAGGCTACCTGGGCAGTACCTGGGCATGCTCCCCCACCCCTCCCCCCCCCCCCACCACCCGCCCACCACCCCAAGCACTGCACACTCAGCTGAGCTGAAAGCCCACCCTTTCTTTCAAGAGCTCCTCGCCAGGTGCATGACTTCCGATCCAGTTGTGATTCACGCTGTTCTGACATCAGGCTGTTGTGGATGGAGTTTCTGATGGGGGGGAGGGTTGGGGGTGGGGCGGGGGGGGGGGGGGGGGGGGTGGCGGCACGGGGATTGCCAGGTGAGGGATGATTCTGGTGTTGGGTTATGTTAATTTATTATTGCTGATTTTCCACTCCCAAAACCGAACCCGCCCGAGACAAAAGGAGTGGAAATCCCAGCCAGAATCCTTGAGTATTTTTAAGGCAGAGGTACATTCTTGATACCCAAGGGGGTGAAAGGTTATGAGGGGTCGGCTGTGAATGTGGAGTTGAAGTTGCAATCAGACTAGCCATGGTTTTACTGAATGGTGGAGGAGACTCAAGGGGCTGAGTGGCCTTTTCCTACTCCTAATTTGTATGTTCATATGTTTGCACGTTAAACATTCACTCCCTCCACCACTGAGGTACAGTGGCAGTTGTGTGTATCATCTACAAGATTCACTGCAGCAATTCATCAAGGTCCTTCCTTCTTCCAAGCCCATGACCACCTAGAAGGACAAGGTCAGCAGTTGCATGGGAACACCATCACCCATGGGTTTTTCTCCAAGCCACACACCTTCTGAACTTGGAACTGTATCATCATCCCTTCCATGTCTCTGGGAGAGAATCCCGGAAACAGCACTGTGCATTTATCTACACCACTGCAGCTGTTCAAGAAGGCAACTCAACACCACCTACTCAAGGACAATTAAGGCAATGAATGCTGGCCTAGCCACATCTCATGAAAGAATAAATTAAAAAAACATAGGCCCAAGTGTGAGCAGCTGCCATGGGGCGGCATGGTGGTACAGTGGTTAGCACTGCTGCCTCACCCAGGGACCTGGGTTCGATTCCCAGCTTGGGTCATTGTGTGTGCAGTGTCTGCACATTCTCCCCGTGTCTGCATGAGTTTCCTCCGGGTGCTCCGGTTTCCTCCCACGCAGGTTAGGTGCATTGGCCATGCTAAATTCTCCCTCAGTTTACCCAAACAGGCACCGGAGTGTGGCAACTTGGGGATTTTCACAATAACTTCATTGCTGTATTAATTTTAGCCTACTTGTGACAGTCCAAAGATGTGCGGGTTAGGTTGATTGGCCAGGTTAAAAATTGCCCCTTAGAATCTTAAAATGCGTGGGTTAGAGGGATTAGCGGGTAGATATGTGGGGGTAGGGCCTGGGTGGGATTGTGGTCGGTGCAGACTCGATGGGCTGAATGGCCTCCTTCTGCACTGTAGGGTTTCTATGATTTCTATGACTAATAAATAAATTTAAAGCTTAAGTTTGCCTTTCCCATCCATTTTATTTGGGAGGAAGGTCAGAGGTGGGTGGGAAGGCAGCGAACAACCTAACCATTTTATATTTACGAGACCCCACTGCCCTAAAATACAGCCTCTGAATTCAAACCCCACCATGGCAGCTGGGGAACTTAAATTCAATTAATTAAGTAAATCTATAATTAAAAAAAGAATATCAGCAACAGTCCTATAAAAGCACCAGATTGTCATATCTGATTCAATATGTCCTCTGGGGAATAAAATCTGTCATCTTTACCTCATGTCACCTATATGAAATTCCAGACCCAAAGTAATACGCATGACTCTTAACTACTGAGTGAAATGCTTGAACAAACCACTTATTTTTAATCAAGAAGGTGATTCACCATTGCCCTCTCAACTGCAATTAGGATGGACAATGAATGCTGGTCTTGCCACTAATGAATGCTTCCGCTGAATGATTAAAACAAAACTATAAGCACTTGCCTAATTTTTACTTGCATAACAGGGGTGAAATTGCCCATGTGAGAAAAGCCTTTTTGAGATATTTGCTTTTCATAATTTTCCATCCATTAAATTAATACAGAATGAGTCAAAGAATCTTAGAATCCCTACAGTGCAGAAGGAGGCCATTTGGCCCATCAAACCTGCACTGACAACAATCCCATCCAGGCCCTAACCCCGTAACCCCACTTATTTACCTCGCTAATCCCATTGCCACTGAGTGGCACCAAAAGAGAAAATGCTGGAAAATCTCAGCAGGTCTGGCAGCATCTGTAAGGAGAGAAAAGAGCTGATGTTTCAAGTCCAGGTGACCCTTTGTTCTCTAATTAGCGGGAAACTTTGACAAAGGGTCATCTGGCCTCGAAACATCAGCTCTTTTCCCTCCTCACAGTTGCTGCCAGGCCTGCTGAGATTTTCCAAAGTTTTCTCTTTTGGTTTCAGATTCCAGCATCCATAGTAATTTGCTTTTATTATTTTAGACGCTAAGGGGCAATTTAGCATTGGTTGATCCACTCAATCTGCACATTTTTAGACTTTGGGAAGAAACCAGAGCACTAGGAGGAAACCCATGCAGACCCGGGGAGAATGTGCAAACTCCACATAGATAGTTACCGGAGGCTGGAATTGAACCCAGGTCCCCGGCGCTGTGAGGCAGCAGTGCTACCATGCCACCGATCTTTATTCCTAAAATATATCTCTGGCAAGCAGAGTTCTCTAATTAGGGGGAAACTTTGATGAGCCTATCCTGTCAGTGTCTGCAGTCCTCCATGTTGATTTTTGGTAAGAGAACACGACTGCTACTTTAAATGTAGATATTCCAAAAATTATGAAATATTTACAGAAATGTTCTTGTTCAACACAGTAATGATGATGTTACTTTAGTGGGCAGAACTCCAGATAAAACTACATTTATTTTTAAGATAGCCACATGCGTGATCACTCAATGGCTGGGATTGCTGTTCACTATTCCTGAGGTTTCTCCATCAAAATGACTGCAGTTCATTAGTTAGAAATTAACATATTAAGCTACCCTTTTCCACCACAGATGTAAAATCATATGTTTGCACAGTAGTTAAATTAGCTTAGGCAAACAGGCAGTGAACTATTGCTTACCCGAATGAAAACTGCGCACAAAGAGCACACTCCTTGGACTATGAACGTCAGATGCAGCAAGTCTCATAGATCACCAGAAAAACTGAACTGAAGCAAAATGCTAGAAAAGTAAAATTTAAAGAAAAATTTGATTCCATCTGTCAACAAAAGGGAAACCTATCTGGGATGTGGCAGTCCTTTGCTATTGGAACGTACCACTGAACATGGTCACAATGGAGTAATATAGTATGATGTGTATGGAGCACGCATAACAATTATCAAAAGTTTAAGTATCAATGTTACAAGTAGGCTTACACTAACACTGCCATGAACTTACTGTGGAAACCCTCTGGTCGCCACACTCAGGCACCTGTTTGGGCACATTGAGGGAGAATTTAGCATGGCCAATGCATCAAACCAGCACATCTTTTGGACTGTGGGAAGAAACCGGAGTACCCGGCAGAAACCCATGCAGAAACGCGGAGAACTTGCAGACTCCGCACAGACAGTGACCCAAACCGGGAATCGAGCCTGGGTCCCTAATGCTGTGAGGCAACAGTGCTAGCCACTATGCTGCCCCTTAAATGCATCCTTAGGTAGAATATTATTGATATATGTGGAATGTGAAATATGTGGCAATTCCAAATGTTGGTGATAATTCATAATTTTACAGTAATTCATACATTTTGATAAGCAAGTACATTGGACGGGATTTTCCAGTCCCCTCATGGCATGTTTTCTGGCGTTGGACGCAGTTCGCCAATGGCCGCTGGCAGGATTTTCCAGACCCGCTGATGGCTATAATGTTTTATGTGGCTTGCTCATCCCACCGTTGGACAACCGCCCCCCACCCCCACGGGAGTGGGGAGGGGAAGGCGGGGTGGGGTGGGGTGTGGTGGGGGGGGATCACCTTTGGCGGGATCAGAGGATCCCACCAGCGGGAAGGGCTGGAAAATCCCGCCCATGGTTTATTTCACCGCTCTTCCACCTGCAATGATTTAATCTAGTTTCTTTTGTTTTCCGTATTTCCAGTGAGTTCAGGAAAAGCATTACAAAACAGCAAGTGAAACAAAACAGTCTCACTTTAATTGCAAGCAGAATTGATGTATTTGTGATATCAACTTAAAATTGAACCAAATGTAATTGGTTCATTAACTTCTATGCATGCTTTATGTATTGAATGTATTCAAGGGGTGGCTGGATGTAGCACTTGGGCTGAGTGGGATCAAAGGTTATGGGGAGAAAGCAGGATTAGGCTATTGAGTGGATGATTAGCCATGATGGTAATGAATGGCGGAGCAGGCTCGAAGGGTCAAAAGGCCTCCTCCTGCTCCTATCTTCTATGTTTCTTTGTCTTGTGTCAAATTCACACTTGTCCCACATCTCAAAATAACATCCTACTGATGACAGACTTCAAGGCCGGAACTCTACCACCTCACCCACCACGGAATTGGAGCAAGCAAGGATCCGACAACGGAAATCTCCATTGACCTCGGGAATTTCCGGTCTCGCCCGAGCAAGGCCGTAAAATCCTGCCCCAAATAACAAAATAATCTGAAAGAAAGATGTTCATGCTGGATTCTTCAGACCTAATTTGGTAGCAACTCCAATTACCCAAATTTGACTCTTGAGGTCATTTCACCAGTGGGAGTACCTTGCAGTGGCTTTAAAGAATAGGTATAATTAAACAAACTCCAGTTCAGTAGTTAATAAATAAGAACATAAGAAATAGGAGCAGGAGTAGGCCATCTAGCCCCTCGAGCCTGCCCCGCCATTCAATAAGATCACGGCTGATCTGAAGTGGATCAGTTCTACTTACCCGCCTGATCCCTATAACCCCTAATTCCCTTACCAATCAGGAATCCATCTATCCGTGATTTAAACATATTCAATGAGGTAGCCTCCACCACTTCAGTGGGCAGAGAATTCCAGAGATTCACCACCCTCTGAAAGAAGAAGTTCCTCCTCAACTCTGTCCTAAACTGACCCCCCTTTATTTTGAGGCTGTGCCCTCTAGTTCTAGTTTCCTTTCTAAGTGGAAAGAATCTCTCCACCTCTACCCTATCCAGCCCCTTCATTATCTTATAGGTCTCTATAAGATCCCCCCTCAGCCTTCTAAATTCCAACGAGTACAAACCCAATCTGCTCAGTCTCTCCTCATAATCAACACCCCTCATCTCTGGTATCAACCTGGTGAACCTTCTCTGCACTAGAATAAAATTCTATCGAAAATAGAAAATAACTAAAATAGAAGTGTTCAAAATCCCAAACTACCTGCAAGCAACAGCACAGAATTGCTAGTTAGAAAAAAGACTCAGCCATGTTCAAGAAAGGTATTTACTTGAGATTTTCAAGTCCTAGGGCAGGATTTTCTGGCCACGCTCGCCCCAAGACCGGAAAATCCCACCCAAGGCCAACAGACCTTAGCCTGGTCCGCCCCTGCCCATTATGATTCCCGTGGCGGGTGGAATGGGAAATTTCCACCCTTAAAGTTTTACAGTAAATCCCATTCTCCAGTACATGGTCCATAGCCTTGTACACATTTCGAGTGCTCATCTAAATGCTTCTTAAATGTTATGAGGGTTCCTACCTCTATCACCCTTTCAAACAGCGAGTTCCAGATTCCCATCATGTTTTGGGCGAAAGAGTTTTTCCCCAAACCCCCTCTAAATCTTATGCCCATTACCATAAATTTATGCCCTCTGCTATTCACCCCTCTCAACACCCACCTCCTTCCCTGCCTCCCAGACCAGCCAGTGAGATACAGGCAGATATGGTGAGAGGTAGGGAGGGAGGTTGTTGATCAGAATGTTGGCATTCTGAGTGAATGTTGATATGCAAGGGGAAAAGGTTCTTCTTTTCTATCCTATCTATGCCCTTCATAATTTTGTACACCTCAAACAGGCCCCCTTCAGCCTTCTCTGCTCTAAGGAAAACAAACCCCAGTCTAACCAGCCTTTCTTCATCGACATTCCAGCCCAGGCAACATCCTGGTGAATCTCCTCTGCACCCTTTCTAGTACAATCATGTCTTATACATTTTGTAAAAAAGGACCAACGAACAGCTGGCTAAGCAAAAACAAGCTGGGTTTATTATGACATGAAACTGCCTGGTATATTCAATGGTACTAATAAGAATGGAAAGCAGTACGGTCGGTGAGTGTATCTCTGAAACTGCTTCTTGGGTGTGATGGTATGATGAGTAATAAACTAGCCTTTGCTTTCCCTAAAGGTTCTTCTTTGTTTCTTTGCACCTTAACTATCACCTATCATCAAACTTCACTCAGAAGCAGCAGTTGAATGCCACTGATGACATGTCTTCTATCGGCCTATAGCCTGTTCCAGCATGCCTGTGGTGCGTAGTTGTCAGAAAACAGATGTGAACTATAGTCCAAAGCTCAAATTAAAATTTCGACAAAAGGCAACCTCTTCACAGTGAGTATCTGTTTTCTATGAATTCTTCTTTTTCAGAGAATCTGTCCTAAACACAACATTCCATACCACTAAAGATCCTTTGGCATTATTTCAAAAAAGAACACGGGTGTCCTAGCTAATTTTAATCTTCAACCGACATTACTGTGAAAGGTTATTTGGTCACATTGCTGTTTGTGGAACCTTGCGGTGCACATATTAGCTGCTGTATTTTTTTAAGCTTATTTATTAGCGTCACGAGTAGGCTTACATTAACCCCAGTGAAGCTACTGTGAAAATCCGCTGGTCACTACACTCCGACGCCTGTTCGGGTTACACTGAGGGAGAATTTAGCATGGCCAATGCACCTAACCAGCACGTCTTTCCGACTGTGGGAGGAAACCGGAACACCCAGAGGAAACCCATGCAGACATGGGGAGAACGTGCAGACTCCACACAGTGACCCAAGCCGGGAATCAAAGACGGGTCCCTGGCGCTGTGAGGCTGCCCTCGACTTGACATGTATGCCCAAGCCGTCAGGAGGTGCATCAACACCAAATTCATCAGCCGCACTCATAAGACAGCCCCGAACATCACCCAAGCACAACGCAACGCCATCCACGCTCTCAAGACCAACCACAACACTGTCATCAAACCAGCAGACAAAGGAGGGGCCATTGTCATATTGAACAGAACGGATTACTGCAAAGAAGTGTACCGACAACTAAACAACGAGGAACACTACAGACAGTTACCCACAGATCCGACCAAAGAACACACCCGTCAACTCAACACTCTGATCAAAACCTTTGATCCGGACCTTCAGAGCACCCTCCGTGCTCTCATCCCACGTACTCCCCGCGTTGGAGATCTCTACTGCCTCCCGAAGATACACAAGGCAAACACACCCGGCCGTCCCATCGTATCGGGCAATGGGACCCTGTGCGAGAACCTCTCCGGCTACGTCGAGGGCATCCTGAAACCCATTGTACAAAGAACCCCCAGCTTTTGTCGCAACACTGCGGACTTCCTACAGAAACTCAGCACACATGGAGCAGTTGAACCAGGAGCGCTCCTCGTCACAATGGATGTCTCGGCACTCTACACCAGCATCCCCCATGACGATGGCATTGCTGCAACGGCCTCAGTACTCAGCGCCAACAACTGCCAGTTTTCAGATGCAATTTTACATCTCATCCGCTTCATCCTGGACCACAATATCTTCACCTTCAACAACCAGTTCTTCATCCAGACACACGGAACAGCCATGGGGACCAAATTCGCATCTCAATATGCCAACATCTTCATGCACAGGTTCGAACAAGATTTCTTCACCGCACGGGACCTTCAACCGATGCTATACACTAGATACATCGATGACATTTTCTTCCTTTGGACTCATGGTGAACAATCACTGAAACAACTCTATGATGACATCAACAAGTTCCATCCCACCATCAGACTCACCATAGACTACTCTCCGGAATCGGTTGCATTCTTGGACACATGCATCTCCATTAAGGACGGTCACCTCAGCACCTCACTGTACCGCAAGCCCACGGATAACCTCACGATGCTCCACTTCTCCAGCTTCCACCCTAAACACGTTAAAGAAGCCATCCCCTATGGACAAGCCCTCCGTATACACAGGATCTGCTCAGATGAGGAGGATTGCAACAGACACCTCCAGACGCTGAAAGATGCCCTCATAAGAACAGGATATGGCGCTCGACTCATCGATCGACAGTTCCAACGCGCCACAGCGAAAAACCGCACCGACCTCCTCAGAAGACAAACACGGGACACAGTGGACAGAGTACCCTTCGTTGTCCAGTACTTCCCCGGAGCGGAGAAGCTACGGCACCTCCTCCGGAGCCTTCAACATGTCATTGATGAAGACAAACATCTCGCCAAGGCCATTCCCACACCCCCACTTCTTGCCTTCAAACAACCGCACAACCTCAAACAGACCATTGTCCGCAGCAAACTACCCAGCCTTCAGGAGAACAGTGACCATGACACCACACAACCCTGCCACAGCAACCTCTGCAAGACGTGCCGGATCATCGACACAGATGCCATCATCTCACGTGAGAACACCATCCACCAGGTACATGGTACATACTCTTGCAACTCGGCCAACGTTGTCTACCTGATACGCTGCAAGAAAGGATGTCCCGAGGCATGGTACATTGGGGAAACTATGCAGACGCTGTGACAACGGATGAATGAACACCGCTCGACAATCACCAGGCAAGACTGTTCTCTTCCTGTTGGGGAGCACTTCAGCGGTCACGGGCATTCGGCCTCTGATATTCGGGTAAGCGTTCTCCAAGGCGGCCTTCGCGACACATGACGGCGCAGAGTCACTGAGCAGAAACTGATAGCCAAGTTCCGCACACACGAGGACGGCCTCAACCGGGATATTGGGTTCATGTCACACTATTTGTAACCCCCACAGTTGCCTGGACCTGCAGAGTTTCACTGGCTGTCTTGTCTGGAGACAATACACATCTTTTTAGCCTGTCTTGATGCTCTCTCCACTCACGTTGTTTTGTTTCTTAAAGACTGGATTAGTTGTAAGTATTCGCATTCCAACCATTGTTCATGTAAATTGAGTCTGTGTCTTTATATGCCCTGTTTGTGAACAGAATTTCCACTCACCTGAAGAAGGGGCTTGGAGCTCCGAAAGCTTGTGTGGCTTTTGCTACCAAATAAACCTGTTGGACTTTAACCTGGTGTTGTTAAACTTCTTACTGTGTTTACCCCAGTCCAACGCCGGCATCTCCACATCATGATAAGAATGTTGGCATTTTCTAGTGAATGTTGAGCTGTAAAGATGACTTGACCACATAAAATTATGGATGCGCGTTTCTGCAAATGCTTTCAACTTTTGAGTGTTTGGATGATGGCAATAAAGTGCAGAGTTATGCAGAAACTTGATAAAAATCGTTGACTGTGAGTGTCACTGTGGGAGGTGATGGTGTAGTGGTATTGTCATTGATGTTGATAATCCACACACCCGGTTTAATGAACTAGGGACCTGGGTTCAAATCCCACCACAGCAGATAGTGAAATTTAAATTCAATAAAAAGAAAACCTGGAATTTTAGAAAATGTCTAATGGTGACCATGAAACCATTGTTGATTGTTGTACAAACCATCTGTTTCATTAATGTACCTTAGGGAAGGAAATCTGCTGCCCTTAGTTGGTCTGGCTTACATTTGACTCCAGGTCCACAGCAATGTGGTTAATTCTTAACTGCCACTCAGTTCAAGGGCAATTAGGATTGGGCAACAAATGCTAGCCTTGCTCGTGACACCTACATCCCATTAAAAAAAAAACACAACTGGGTTAGTTCACTTTTTATACTCAGTCAGCCTTTATTTATTGAGAGCACAGGGATATCCATTCGCTGGTCCATTCTCTGGCTGCCTGTTATCCTAAGACACATTTTCTTTCTCTTGTGCACTCTCCTCACTTTCATCACTTTCCACTTTTGGAAGCAGTAAGTCTTTCTCATTGTGACGTTATGTCATGTGCAAAATGATCTTGTGATTTCTGCTAGACCATGTTTCAGATTTATCTGGGCACCTAAAAAGGGACTTTGATTCCTGTTTTGCTCAGTGATGTTCCTTGTACTGGCGTGGACTCATTAATATCTGCTAAATTTTACTAAATTTACACCTGCTCCATGCCGCCTGGAATATAAAGAGAATCCTCACTATCAAAATGCAGCACATGCTTCCTATTCCTGCGCAATAATTCACACTGTCTCCATTTTTGCAGCCCTGTTTGGTGCCACAGTCTTCTTCTCTTACAAACTCCCCTCAAAACACACTGAACTGACACTTAAGATTTGCTGCTGCCATCTCAGTTATGGAGCACAAACTCATTCACAAAGGACAGCACCTTTAAATTTGCTTGAAACTTGCAAAGTTACAAATCCCAGGTTTTGGCATGCTTTCGTTGAAAAACATACCACAAATCACCCAAAGGTGTCCAGAAAGAAATGCTAGCTCATTTCCTTCAGCAGAAAAAAAGAGAAATAAATCTGTCTCTCTCTCACGGGTCATTAACTGTACCTGCCACTTTAATGGTATGTCTGTCTTTAAAACCTGGATTACTTCCATTTTTACTGTTCATAGATCCAATAAAGTGCCTCCATGTTGCTGAAGGCCTGTAGGTGTTCCTGACAATGGAAATGGTTTCTTGAGTGCTGCACTCAGAAGGCATCCAGTTGACACCTCGCAAGGAAAATTGGCCCTGATATTTTCCTCAGTGGTTTATACATTTTAATCCATTGAATAAAAATTTCGAGGTCATGGTTTGAGGCTTTATTGTGTCATTAAGAGGAATTGGTTTTTGTATAGGGCCTGATTGAGGTGCTTTGTTAGTGACTTTGTGGTTGGAGTTAGTCGGACTCCAGTTGAATCCTACGTGCTTGTGTGCTGGAGTCTTGACAGTGAATAAATCCACCTAAAGCAGTATTGAATTAAACACAGCTTCAGTGAGAACTGCAAATCCATTGCCAGGGAGGGATTGACTATTTGTTCTAGGCAAGTAAAAAAAAATGTACTTGAACAAACGCAGCAAATTCATCATGATAGCTGGAGTAAAAAATATTTTGTAATACAAATATCTAGGATTAAAAGGCTTTGTGAAAAGAATAATAAGTTGACTCATAAAATAGTGCAAAGTAATAGCTTTTATTATCTGAGAGGTGGGTAATATTTTTAACTTGCGTCGGTCATGACATATTGCTGATATATATTGATTGCTGCATTATAGGGATGGGCAAACCACTGTCATGCTTAAGTTGTAATGTGGTTGTAGTTCACATCAGGAACCGCACTGTCTCTGACACCTACATGGAATGGAATGGGGATCTATCCACTATAATTTTTTAATGTTGCTTCTGACTGCGAATCATAGAGTCCCTACGATGCAGAAGGAGTCCATTCAGCCCATCGAGTCTGCACAGACTCAGCATCTTACCTCGGTCCAATAAGTACAAAGGAAATATTCCCATAAAGAAATTGAGATCTCCCAGCCGGCTAGTTTGCATCGCTAGTAGAGTTTGTTTACTTTCTCCATAAAAGTAACTTGAGCGCAGATTCTTGAGCAACAACTTTTTTGGGATTTAATTTCTCGCAGAAAATAGTTTTAGGTCTCAAGTGAAACTCATGATATTCAGGGGGCGATTTTGCACCTGTGTTCGTCGTGAGCGCAAATGGCAATGTGCATGCAAAATCTTGCGAGAATCAGTAAACGAGATTCTGGCCGGCGCAATCTCATTTTCCAATATTCCCTGTCCCTCGCCAGTGACTCAACGGGATTCCCTCTCAGAAAAGGCAGGGACCTCATTTAAATGTTTTTAAATGGAAAAATTCTGGCTGTTGTCTTTCAGTCATAACATCCAAAAGTTAATGAAAGAAATAGATGACTGATTTTTGAAACATTTCAGAAACACCGACATCAATCATTCAAGAGAAAAATGACAGATATGTGTCGTTTTTCGAAGTTTGTACGAAGACTACAATCAAAAAATACTTGTGGGATTTTCCAGCTGTTCCTGCCAGCAGGATCCTCTGGTCTCACTGATGACAAACCCCACCACATGTTTCCCAGCGGCAGAGGGTGTAAATAACAGAAAACTCTGTTAACAGTGGTGGGACCAGAAGACCACATCACCGGCCAATGGCAGGCTGCCGCTGCAAAGTGAGTGGAAAATCCCACCCTCGATGTTCTATTTTTCCAATTTAACTTTTAGCGATTGTGGAGAATTCTTGCAAATGTGACATGATCATAAACAGACTATTTTCCGTTACTTGATGGCATGAAAGGACCATCTGTTATGTCATAAAATATGTACTGTGAAACTATACTGCAGTGAATCAAACGTATGTTCATAGAATCATAGAAAGCCTACAGTGCAGAAGGAGGCCATTCGGCCCATCGAGTTTGTACCAACCACAATCCCACGCAGGCCCTATTCCTGTAACCCCACATATTTAACCTGCCAATCCTCCTGACACTAAGGGGCAATTTAGCATGGCTAATTCACCTAACTCGCACATCTTTGAATTCTAGGAGGAAACCAGAGCATCCAGAGGAAACCCATGCAGACACGGGAGAATGTGCAAACTCCACACAGACAGTAATCCAAGGCCAGAATTAAACCTGGGTCCCTGGCGCTGTGAGGCAGCAGTGCTAACTACTGAGGCACCGTGCTGCTTCTAATCATTGTAGATTCTCAGGCCTAAACATTCCAATGCAAGATGTTATTTTATGGCCCGGAGCTGCTCCTCAAACATTTATACATAAATGGTGAATGATGTTATTTTAGTTCTTGCTGCAAGGTACTTTAGAGCAACCTGGTCAGCCTTGTGATTGAAAGGACATTGGAGCCTCTACCATCACTATCCATAGCTCCAGACTACAACAAGTGGGATTTTCCACCCCACCCCCCCCACCATAGCAGAGGTGGCCCGCCATTGACTGGCGGCGGGATCTTCCAGTCCTGTAATTGTCAATGGGGCATCCCATTGTTCACATCCTCACTGTCGGTGGGACTGGAAGATCCCACTGGCTGGAATGGCTGGAAAATCCCTCAGCTGGAGTTCGGAATGCGCGAAAATGGCGATGCTGGCGGAAAGTCCTGTGAGACCGGAAATGAGAATTTTACTGGCGAGATCTCATTCTCAGATTTTCCCCGCCCCTCGTCGGTGATGCATTGAGGTTCCCACCCAGAAAGAACGGGTACCTCATTTAAATACAGCTAAATAAATTCAAATATATTTAAAGGACTTCCTCACCATATATTTCCCCATATGTTGGGGGCGGCATGGTGGCACATTGGTTAGCACTGCTGCCTCACAGTATCATAGACCCAGGTTCGATTCCCGGCTTGGGTCACTGTCTGTATGGAGTTTGCACATTCTCCCTGTGTCTGTGTGGGTTTCTTCCGGGTGCTCCGATTTCATCCCACAGTCCAAAGATGTGCGGGTTAGGTGGATTGGCCATGCTAAATTGCCCCTTACTGTCAAGGGGACGAGGGGGATAGGGCCTGAGTGGGATTGTGGTCAGTGCAGACTCGATGGTGCAAATGGCCTTCTTCTGCACTGTTGGGATTCTATGTGATTCCCCCAGGTAGGGGATTCCCCACGTCAGGTTTATGACAGCTGTTGAAAAACTGGAAGCTGTCAAAGGGAACCTGCCGGAGGTGGAGAGGTAAGTATAGCCCTGGGGCGGGAGGGGGGCGTGCCCAAGCACTGCCCTGGCACTGTCCCCTGGCATCCTGGCTGTGCCAACCTGGCAGAGTGCCTAGCTGGCAGTGCCAGGGTGGCAGTCAGGGGGCTGTGCCAGGGGCAGGCCCCCTGAGAAGCCACACTGAGGGGGGGTGGGGTGGAGAGGTTCTTCTCACATGAGGGGAGTAGTTGCCCCGGTCCTGGGATGGGGGTGGCCCTGATGTTTGGGGGGGGGGGTGTGGGGGGGATGGTAGGGATGGTGGGGTATTGTGGGGGGGGGGGGGTTTATCACTAACACAGATCGTGTTTATCGCTAACACAGATGGTGCCTTATCTGTGTGGAGTTAGCATTGTTGGCTTTATCAGTCCACACCCACCAGAGTGACAGAGGTTTTCTTGCTGAAACTGATACTCTGACAAATTACTGGAGGATTCCGCCCAACATATGTGTAAAAGTGCGCCACCACCGAAACGTACTTTATTTGATAAACCTGGGTATTTGTTACATTGTCACACTTTTGGAAAATACTTTTCAGCAATTTAGTGATATTTTTATGATGTTTCGAATTTTCTAATATAAGCTATTTTAGAGATAGCTTTAGGTCCCGTGACGTTTATAATTTGTTTGTCGTGCCATTATAGTCCGTGAGAGGCGGGTGAGATTTTCAACCATCTGCTATCCATCTATTGCCAGAGAAATGAGCAATCAGCAAAGAAAAATCTGTTGTAGATCTAAGGCTGCCTGGCTTACTGTTGAGCCAGTGCGCCTCCCTAGAAGAAACAGAAACCAAATTAAAAATGCAAATTGACATTTTCTGCTGTTTGTGGAACGGGCTGGAGTGTCTAAATGGCCTCTTCCTGTTCCTATATTCCTGCTGCAATTTTAATGTACAAATGGCTGAGGTGTATACAAAGTACAAATTAGTCTCACTTCTCGCAGGTGTTGAGCTGCATTGCCCCGCACAACTTGAAATCACGGCAGGCTTGGAAGGGACAATTTATGTTTTCTTAAGATCTTTTTGGAGCTGGGAGGAGCATTTGCGCTGCTGCTGACTCCACAGAAGTCTTCTGGCCCAGCTGTGCAGACTTGTTCCTACCACCCACAACTATCGTCCCTCCCACGGCAGCTCTCTATCAACAGGCTTGGACTGCTTGCAGGCTGTGAGCGGAAAGTGGCTGATTTTCTGATGTACAGAACCGGGATTGTGCATAACTCACCAGTACAATTGAAATCAGACCCAAGCCTGGAAATTACCTGGGCCTCCTGACTGCTGTCTTGAGCACTGGCACACAGCTGATATCATACCTATTTTGCACCCAACTTGTAAATATCCTCCTATGTATCTTGTATAGTTTTGCTGCCAAGGTTGCAAACATTGCCATGAGGGCTTAATATTTATACAGAACAGAACTTATAAAGCAAAGAGATTAACTTATTAGATCTGTAAACATCAATTCGTAATTGTATGCCGCCTTTGTAGCATCTTCAATAATTATTTCCGGTAGTATCATTAGCACTAGTTTTGTAATTGAGTCTATTATTGCTCGCATTTTAGTCCAAAGTGACAATCCACCCCCTCAAGGCAGGATGAAGAGAGGCTTGACGAATTTGCATTAAATTATTTCAGATGCACTGCTCACGTTTCAATGTGATCCACTTTATATTTCTCCTGCAATGTGATGTGGTGTTTATATTCTGGAAGGCGTCATCTTAAAAGCAGTGATAATGATGAATGGAACAGAAACCCTGTGGAACTCAAAAGCAGGAGCAGCGTGGCCTTATTCCAAATATATTTCACTCCCTGAGAGGAAACTGCCATCAGACAGTTTGAAGGGGGGAGAGCGAAAATAACAAAATCTATGTGGACATACTTTCACATTTCCTGTTTTATTGGAATGTGCATCTCCTCGGTCAAGAAATAAGGCTTTTCAGTTTTGGGGCAAATATCTGTTTTACCAGATTAGTCTCGCTCTCCCAATTCACTGCCACGTCAAGGATTTAGAACTGGAACAGCATTGATCATTAATACCATAAATATCAGAGAACCCCCACAGCGCAGGAGGCCATTTGGCCCATCAAATCTGCACCAACCCACCTTTTGATCTTTGTAACGACTTCAATCAGGCCATTGAGGTTGGCCTATTGGAAAATGAACTCCCTGATTAAGGAGTCAATTGATGGGCCAATCAGGGAGTCTTTTCCTTGTATTTATCCGGGAGTGTCACTTCCTCTGGCACTCCCGAAGGTAGACCACTGACTGATAGCACTCTGCGTACTGCTGTTGGAATTGTAAATAAAGGGATTTTGGTGAAGGGGCTTCCGCATCCGGAGATTTATTACAATCTTACCCAGGCCCTATCCCCGTAACCCCACATATTTACCCTACTAATTCGCCTAATCTACTTATCTTGGGACACTAAGGGGCAATTTAGCATGGCCAATCCACCTAATCTGCACATCTTTGCACATCTTTTGTATTTCTACTTGGATTATCACGGAACTGTTGGGGATGAAGCAGATCTTGGTAGTGTACGTTTTGCGATCACTGTGGGCAGAATCTTACTGACTTTAAAATCAATGGCTGGTCAGGACCATTTCCAGGTCAGCATCCTGCTCTTAGTGGGAGTGTGCCCATTGACACAATCTCATGGGTGGCAGCCCCCTGATTGGCCACCTCTATGACTGTCATCCAGTTATTGATGGTGAGTTTGCTCCTGATGTGCAGGTCCAAACAAAGGGCCGGCAGCCATGGAGCGATGCTCACCCCCTCGGATGAGGTGGGTGCCGTCACTGTAGTAGCGGGACTGCTAGGGCAACACCATCTTAAGGCACTCTCTAAAATAAGCAGTGGCCACATCTCTCTGGCCATCCCTGTGGAGGGGGTAGCAGCCACAGCTGTAGCCCACTGATCCCTGTGGCTCTGGTGGGGGCCTATGTACAGGAGGCATCAATAATCTGCTCACAAGTGGACACTTATTCATTCAAATTGACTACCTACCATTGCTAGGCAGGTAATTCCTGTCACTTCCACCTCACCTCAAGAAAGATGTGCCAAGGAGGGAGGTCATTGCTCTGCTGACTTGATGCTCTTCTGCCCTGCTTTCTCCCTGGTCCTGACATCAAAGCCACCTTGGTGGGACCAGTAATATTCCACTCTATAAGTATCCTTAAGGCTCCAAAATTGCATCTGGAATACTTGTGCACACTTATTACAAAACAGACTGGACGCCATCTTGGTAAAAGGGTTACCACACACTGTGCCATCCCGTGTGGTGAAACAATAATATGGGCTCTTTATTTGCAGATAAGAATACATACAGATAAAGTTAACTGCGGAGACTAAGTATAGTACTTTTGACCTCTTGGACAGCATGGTGGCACAGTGGTAAGCACTGCTGCCTCACAGCGCCAGGCAGCTGGGTCCAAATTCCAGCCTCGGGTGACTGTGTGGAGTTTGCACATTCGCCCCGCGTGTGCGTGGGTTTCCTCCGGGTGCTCTGGTTTCCTCCCACACTCCACTGATGGAGTGGATTGTCCACGCTAAATTGCCCCTTAGTGTCAGGGGGATTAGCGAGGTAAATAGGTGGGGTTAAGGGGTAGGACCTGGGTGGGATCGTTGTTGGTGCAGACTCGATGGGCCGAATGGCCTCCTTCTGCACTGTAGGGATCCTATGATTCACTGCCGCTTGCTGGCTGATCACGAGCCGCGGGTCTGATATATTACATCCCTTCGAGGTCTGTAATTTAAGATATGTCTCTTCAAAGCTGAATGCTCCTCAAATCACAAAACCGTTCACTATCATCATATCTCGTAAGTTTATATTGCCAAGGAATTGCACCAAGATTAATCTTCACTTTATTCCAGTTTACTAATTCCGTCACATGCCCTTCCTTGACTTTGGAAGGCAGTGGGACAAACATTTCATTGTCAAGTGCCAATAAGTGAACAGTGGAAACGCCTGACTGTAGATTTTTGGCTGAATTAACAAATACTTGAGCCTGCTGTGCTTAACTAAAATGGAAATAATATTCTTATGCGACAGGATTTTCTTGTCCCCCCCACTTATCCATGGGAGTTTTCTGAACTGACCGTCTTTCTCCAAAGGCTTCAGTTGAACTCTCCAAATTAAGCCAGGCTTGCCAAGAAATACTTTCCAAAAAACAACTGGGTCTATGCTAATTTAAATGGCTGTTGATTAAACTCCAAAAGAGCAACCAATCGAATATATATTTGAACTGAATGCCTTGAAACCTCCCTTGGATCCCTGGCTCAGATAAGCTACTGACTGCAAGCACTGTATGAAAATAAAGTTATTGGGGTAGATGTCGATCTTGCAGTGTTGAGTAAAATGGATGATAGTGAGTCGACATTTCATTCAACATCACTTCTGATTTTAAATTACATTGACTTGGTTTATTTATTAGTGTCAGAAGTTGGCTTACATTAACATTGCAATGAAATTACTGCGAAAATCCCCTAGTCACCACACTCCGGCGCCTGTTTGGGTACACTGAGGGAGAATTTAGCATGGCCAATACACCTAACCAGCATGTCTTTAGGACTGGCGGAAGAAACTGGAGCTACCAGAGGCGAATGTGCAGACTCCACACAGACAGTGACCCTAGCTGGGAACTGAACCTGGGTCTCTGGCACTGTGAGGCAGCAGAGCTAACCACTGTGGCACCGTGCCGTCCGTTGAACCTATGTCCTAACCACTGAGCAATATTAAGCAGTGTAGTTTAATACTAATCCAGTGAAGAACTACAAAAGAGGTTAACTTATACTGAGTGGCGTTTTCTTTTTAAAAGCACGTTAATCGATTAAACAGAGCCCGAGAACGGTGGTAAGGATTATTATGGTGCTCGGAATCTTGAAACACATTAATGTATTTTCATTGGAGAAATAAAATTGAGAGAAAATAGTGAGAATTTGAAGGGCTTTTGATGACAATCTGTCAGTGTTTGCCATTATTACCCATCTGAATCTGACCACAACTTCGGGATTTGGCCCAAGAGCAGATTAATGAGAAAATCCCGCAATTCTGGTTTGTCATTCATTGCTTCACCATAGCTGCAGAGTGGACATCCCCTCCCCAACCTCAGAGTCAGCAATCAATAAGATCGATTAATCTGGTGAGAAGCTTCCCATTTCCACTCTCATATTGTTCTTCGAACTTTCATTAAAAAGTCATGCTTTGCTCATTGACAAAGTGTCCACACATGCCAGATTTCATCGACCTCTGACCCACCTGGCGGCCAGCTGACATCATCCCCATTTGCTTCCCTGCAGGATAAGCTTACTCACAAGCACCTCGAGCGAGCAAACACAGGCAGTGGGATGCCGGAGTTGAAGATCCTGACTCCATTTGAGGAGGGAGCCTTGCAGCTCACAGGGGAGGAGCAGGAGTGGGCCTGTGCTGAGAGTGAGGTGAGGAGCCACTGCACCTTCATCCAGATGACCAATCTCAGTGGCCATGCACTAACAACATTTTCCTTGCCTTGCAGGAACATCACCGATCAGCCTGGCCTGTCCACAAGCAGGGTCGCACCACTAACCCTCGTTACAATCTCTGAGGAGATGTTGGAGGAGGACACAGAAGAAGCATCACAGCTGTCATCTGCACCGTCCACCAGCGCAGAGACGCACACCTCAGTGGGCGATTATGGCAGACAGGCTCTGGTCACCATCTGATGAGCACTACGCTGCTTCTGATGCACATCAGGTGGAGGCAAGAATGGAGATCGGATGGTCAGAAGCCTGCTGGTCCCAGCACTCAGCTGTGTTCCAGGCAGGCACTGTGCCTCCGGACATGTTCAACCCTCAGCTACGTGAGATGCAAAGGCAGAGCCGGGAAGACCAGGAGGGGGGATGTTAGAGACACTCCTGTGACTGTAAGGCTGAATGGAGGAGTCGCAAAGCCTTCCGACACAGGAGATAGTGCCAGCAATACGTGTCATTCAGGCCAATACTGCAAGGGTGCACAACTGCCCAGTGGAAAGCTTGGGGCTAGAAGGCAAATCCAGGGCAGGAGATGTCCGAAGTATGGCTCAGTCCCTGAGGACCATGGTTGAGGCCTTCAACTGCAGACACTGGTGGGGACCAGGTGTGGCAGTGCCAGATGACAGCAGGGATTCTGGATCTCATTCCAGCTGTCCCTCTCTCCCATGAAGTGAGCCAGAAGCCCACAAGCAACGGGAGGGGTGGAGATCCTGGGAGTGCCCAGCCAATCTGAATCCCCTCTTCACGAGACCAGTGCACTTCAAGCACAGAGGGCAGAGTGACACTACAACACCAGTGCCACCCAAAAGTAGGCTTGGGCCCTTGAGATCTCTGCCCTCCAGAAGACACCCACCAAGGGCATCTCAGGCAACAGGGCATGGACACAGCAAGCCGACTCCACCTCAGATGTGCATCCTGCAGACAAACCTAGATGTAATGGGAGGTTACATAAAGTTCAGGAATTGTACAGCATGGGCACGGATGACGTAAGGCACTAGTAGTTGGGGAACATTGTCACTTGTCAAATTTAGAGATGTCAGTGAATGAAATATTATTGTTGCTCACCATTTTAATACCCCAGAATTTTAAACTTTCCTCCCAGGGGCATGACGCTTCTCCCCATCGGAACACATTGTTCTCACTGGACCTTCATGCTCACCAGATGGTTGGACCCTCTCAGTAAGAACGGTGCATTTGCAGTTATAAGACTTAGGCATGATTCAGCGAACCCTAGACCATCACCACTAATCCCCATCCCGAGTTGCCCTTCAGTAGGTGAGCTGCCTTCTTGAACCGCTACCGTCCCTGAGGTGTAGTTACACCACAGTGCTGTTAGAGAGAGAGAGCTTCAGGATTTTGCCCAGCGATAGTAAAGGAATGGTGATATATTTCTAGGTCAGGATGGTGAGGATCCTGGAGGAGAACCTCCAGGTGGCGGTGTTCCCAGGTGTCTGCTGCTTTTGTCCTTCTAGACGGTAGTGGTTGTGGGTTTGGAAGGTGCTGCCAAAGGAACCTTGGTGAGTTCCTGCACTGCAGCTTGTAGATGACTGCCACTGCTCATCAGTGGTGGAGGGATTGAATGTGGAAGAGGTGCCAATCAAGCAGGCTGCTTTGTCCTGGATGGCGTTGAGCTTTTTGAGTGTTGTTGGTACTGCGTTCATCCAGGCAAGTGGAGAGTATTCCATCACGCTCCTTACTTCTGCCCTGTGGATGATGGAGAGGCTTTGGGGAGTCATGAAGTGAGTTACTCACCACAAGATTCCTAGCCTTTGACCTGCTCTGGTATCCAAAGCATTTTTGTGGCTAGTCCAGTTCATTTTCCAATCAGTAGTAACCCCCAGGATGTTGATAGTAGTGGATTCAGTGATGGTAATGCTATTGAATGCCAAGAGGTGATGGTTAGATCTTCTCATGTTGGTGATAGTCATTGTCCAGCACTTGTGTGGTGCAAATGTTACTTCCAATTTTTCATCCCAAGCCTGGATATTGTTTAGGTCTTGTTGCAGTTAGACAGGAACTTCATCAGTATCTGAGGGGTCGCAAATGATACTGAACATTGTGCAGTCATCATCCCACTTCTGACCTTATTTAGAAGGAAGATAATTGATGAAGAAGCTCAGATAGTTGGGTCTAGCATACTACCCTGAAGAACTCTTGCAGTGATGTCTTGGAGTGAAGATAATTGAACAGTCTGATTCTTGATCAGCATATCTGCGACCATATGGTTCAAGATGTCGGACAAGTTAGTGGGATGAGAGTGCAGGATTTGCTTCCTTTTCTTTCCTTCCCTGTCACTGCTCTGCCTCATTATTAAGACTCTGGGTATCAAAGTTGGACAGCCTGACGGACAATTTGTCACCACTTTAAATGATTGTTAGCAAGCTCTTCCAGTCATTAATGGTAATGTAGTCGCCCTTCGAGGCAAGCTTCAGAGTGCCTTTAAAGCGTTTTCTTTGTCCTCCTCAGAACGTTGGCCATTTGGGAGTTGAGAGGTCAAGACCTGGCCGTAGTGATGGGTTTTCGGCCATCTGGACATATTACGAAACATTTTACTTTACTTTTTAAACGTGCAATATGTCCTTTAATTTTAACCTTCAGAACAACTGCCATCAGCATTTTTACTATGCCATGTAAAAATATCTCCTCCATGATTCCCTGCTAAACTTTAAACATACCAGCATGAAAACACAAGTAGAATTCCTGGAAGGAAGTTAAATCAGATTGATATTGGAGCAGAAATTGATGCTTTTTTAACATGGTACGTAGGATAAAAATTTCTAAGGCACAGGCCATCGCCATTCGTAGCTTGAAAAGAAATTTTGTGCAGTATATGTTTGCAGATCATTCAACATAAAATTTCAATCATAGTTTATTTTAAATAAGATTCTGCATGAACATGCACCCACTTTAGTTAGCTCCTAAAACTGGCACTTCTTTTAGTCTGGTAGAAATTGGTAGACGTTGCTCCCATATTTTGGGCATAAAACAGCACAAAATATGTTAATTTTGCAGTGAGTTAACTGTGATGTATATATATATATATTGTTAAGGTTTGGGGTGCAGGCTGCCCCTTTAAGAATTCCGGGTCAGGTGACCCCCGGACAATTAACTCCTAGTAAGAAGTCTCACAACACCAGGTTAAAGTCCAACAGGTTTATTTGGTAGCAAATACCATAAGCTTTCGGAGCACTGCTCCTTCGTCTCCCAGTGTGGGATCCTGTTGGACAGTTTTAGACCTGACTGTGAATGAGTGCACACCTTAAATAAAGAGCTCCCACTGTTCAAGTTATCAAGCCAATCTTGTTGTTCTTATCCCTTAGTCCACAGGGGCATACATTATATGCCAAAGCAACCCCGCTTAATTAACATCTCTTTTGCCACCTTTACCATTCTCTCCCCATCTCCAATGGACAATGGCAGCAGTGTGTATCATCTACAATGCAGCCAGTTAGTAAGAATCCTTTGATCTCTACCGGCTAGAAGGACAAGGGCAGCAGGCACATGGGAACACCATTACCTGCAAAGTCCCGTCCAAGCCATACACCATCCCTGACATCTCTTCAAGGTGAATGGATCAAAAATCTCTCCCTCGTAGCTGTGGGTGTACCCACAACATATGGACTGCAGCAGTTAAAGAAGACTGGCTCACCATTGACCCCCTCAAGTGCAACTTGGGCTTGTTAACAAACGTTGACCTTACCTACAATGTTCACATTCCAAGAACGAATAAAGATAACTAAAACTTGAAAATGGCAGCACAGAAACCATGAATACCTTTCATCAACATTAAATTGGAAAATTCCTTCCAATACCTCTTTGTTTTTGTATTCATTTGTGGGAAATGGGGATCGCTGGCTCACCAGCATTTATTGCCCATCCCTAGTTCCCCAAGTGCAGTTGAGAGTCAACCACATTGCTGTGGCTCCGGAGTCACACGTAAGCCTGACCAGGTAAGGACGGCAGATTTCCTTCCCTATAGGACATTAATGAACCAGATGGGTTTTTCCTGACAATCAACAATGGTTTCATGGTCATCAGTAGATTCTTAATTCCAGATTTTTATTGAGTTCAAATTCCACCATCTGCTGTGGCGGGATTCAAACAAGGGTCCCCAGAACATTAGCTGAGTTTCTGGGTTAATAGTTTAATGATAACATCACTAGGCCATTGCTTCCCCATGGAGTCTTACAATTAACTGTACATACATGTAAATGTCATCCTGGTCTAAATTCTATTTCTAATCGCACCTAATCTATGCGTTGGTGCCCATTGGTGCATTCTGTCTATAATTGGGGTACACAAATTTCTTTGTAGCGATTGTGATGAGTAAGAAAGCAACAAATAAAATGCCTTAATAAAAATGAAACATTGTGAATGCTGGAAATCTGAAATAAAAACAGAAAGTGCTGGGAAAACTCAGCAGGCCTGGCAGCATCAATGGGGAGAGAAAAAGAGTTATCATTTCAAATCCAAAATGACTGAGCTTTGGAAGAAAATACCTCGCTCCATATTGGAACAAAAGCTAGTTCGAAACTCACGCACCCAATAAAACACATGTCCAGGATATTTTAACTCCTGGGCCTCATTTAAATTTTTTTATTAGCATCACAAGTAGTCTTACGTTAACACTGCAATAAAGTTACTGTGAAAATCCCCTAGTCGCCACACTCCGGCATCTGTTTGGGTACACTGAGGGAAAATTTAGCATGGCCATTACACCTAACCAGCACATCTTCCAGACTGTGGGAGGAAACCCACACAGACAGCGTGCAGACTCCGCACAGACTCAATCTGAGAATCGAACCCAGGGCCCTGGCGCTGTGAGGCAGCAGTACTAACCACAGTGCCACCGTGCTGCTCTCATGTAAGTGCTGTAGGCTGAGATTTCAGTATGTGGCAGAAATTTGCATGATCCAGATACCTCCCGCTGAGCTTATCAGTCCACAGAATTGTCTGCAAGGCCATGTCACCGGGTGTCTCTGTGACCTGGGGGAGTGCAGTGGAATCTTCTGATGTCCTTGTGGTGACAGGATGCTGTCTCACCCTGATACCTCAACCCATTTCTGTGATTGTTGTATTCGCTGATTTCCTCCCTTTTTAATCTTTTTTAAATCTCTTTTTTTCCAGCCTTTACGAACACACCCATTTATTTATCAGTTGTGATGAAAAGGGCACACCCGTAACATCAGAATTATAACATCAAAATTGTCTTTGCCCTTGACTGGTTATGTATTTTAGCACTTCCTGCTTTTATTTCACATTTCCATCATCTGTAATTATTCTTTTTGTATTCGACTGGGACATGTCGGGTTCCTGAATTCTATTTTGTTAAACATATGCAGCTTTACAGTTCTGTCTTCGCAATCACTTCTCTTCGGAGTCCAAGAAAACGGCAATTTATTTTCCTTAGAAATGATTGCAATAACCATAATCAGTCAGGTGTAAAAATTCACAATATTTGTGCGACGCCGTATTTTTTATTGCAAATGCCAACAACCTCTGCAGCTGTCGAGGACGACTGTTGGATCCCAAATGCCTTATATATGTGAGAAAGTGGTTGTTTTCATGTTTCTTCTAAATGCAAACAAACCATTCTGGAAGATCGATGTGCTTTCAGTTTTCTGAATAACCCCCGTAAATGTTCAATTTGATATTGTTCCAGCAGCTACTGCGCAGTCTTCTCTCGGCTCCCCTCCTGTGCTATTGAATTGTAGAACTGACGCCTTCGAGTTCTGGCGTAATGAGGAACCTTGCAAAGCAGCTATCGAATCAGAATAATAATCACCAATTCAAGATTGCACCCGAATATCCCAGCCATTCTGCAATTATTTCCCCTTCTAGTCAATGAGAGACGGTCGACCTGAAGGAAGAAATTAGATTATAAGTTTAGTCGGTGTTTAGGCTTTCCAGAGCTTCATTTACCACCTACATTTATTTTTGAGTGATCAAGTGTGGTTAAAAAGGAACTTATAATTATGCTGTCCAGACTTACTGCCTTGCACCATATTTGTCAGTTCCAATGTACTTTATTTGGGAAGGAATGGCACCTACAAAACAGAGTCTAACAAATTATTTACATATTCAACATTTGCCACACTCGAGTTGTTTATTTTAAACCAGCAGAAGTGCTTTGATTCGCTTTTGTTTCACTTTACAAAAGCCTACATTGATTTTTTTTAAAATGAGCTGAATGTGATGTGGTGGGTAAGAATACTGTCCTTTCACCTTGAGGACCTGTGTTTGAATCCAGGCCAGACAAATGGAATAAAAGTCCCATTTCTCTTCCTGACAGCTGCTAAGAGCGCTTAGTGAAATAAGTTGGAGTGGTCTCAATGTAGTTTTCAGCAGATGAAAATTCACAGGGCAGTTCCTCTTCCACAATTTACGCGGGGCAGGGCGAAATCCATTTTTAAAAGATCCGCACCTATTTTAAAACTTGCTAAATTTTACATGATTTCTAAAAATGTAAGTTTTAAGCTGAGGGACGTAGATGAATGGGTTTTGGATTTCCCCCATGATTTCTGTCAGTGCTGCTCCACAGTAAATTGATCTCTGCCACACTTATTATATGACAAATAGCTTTTAGCCGGTTCCCTCTCCTACAAAGTGCGCCACATAATAGGTCAACAAAAAAGTGATTTTAAAAAATTGCCGTATGCAACACCGCTGATTAAATTGAATATTCCGTCAATCTTGGACCCAAGATGCAGGTCACAGATCTTAGTCATTCACCACATTCTTAAAGGATTGAAAGCTTTCATGTAGTTACACTCTGTTAGCCTGTGTTTGGACCATTGTTAATTGTGTTTATTGCACTCACATTGAAGTGAGAATGTGAGTGCTGCCAATCCTTAGGCTTTTAAAAAAAAATGCAGTTAACATTAAGCTGTCAGAGAAAACACGCATTTCATTTTGTAACATTAAAACATATTAGACATTTGCGGTCACCATGGTGAGCACACCTCACCATTACTACGCAAGAAACCTCAAAGGTGCAGTTGGTGGTACAAGAACATGTTGCTGTTCTCAGTCAGCATTACAAAGATTGGATAAACACATGGAAAACACATTGTAAAAAATTGCAATCTTGACCTGTTGCCAATAAGATGATGTTACAGTACATTTGATGTTGTACTGGAGTGTTTGAAGTGAGCTACTCTACAGAGTCTGCCTTCAATTCTCCCATGCTACAGAATCCCTACAGTGCAAAAGGAGGCCATTTAGCCCATTCTGCACTGACAACAATCCCATCCAGGCCCTATCCCCGTATTTACCCTGCTAATCCCCCTGACACATAGGGATAATTTATAGAATCCTAGAATCCTACAGTGCAGAAGGAGGCCATTCGGCCCATCGAGTCTGCACCAACCACAATCCCACCCAAGGCCCTATTCTTTTACCCTAGCTAGTCCCCCTGACACTAAGGGGCAATTTAGCATGGCCAATACACCTAACCCGCACATCTTTGGACTGTGGGAGGAAACCCACGCAGACACGGGGAGAATGTGCAAACTCCACACAGACAGTGGCCCAAGCCGGGAATCGAATCTGGCACTGTGAGGCAGGAGTACTAACCACTGTTGTCACCATGCCGCCCTATGACAAGGATCTGCTCCCTCTATGGACATTAACACCTGTATTATAAGTATGTAAGAATTCACAGATTTCACCTCTAAGGTTGACATTTGAAGTTTATTTTCATGAGAAAAGAGTTTGAACACATTGAAATAGAAAATAAAATTCATGCAGCTTTTTCTGATTGAACGTTTTTTGAGGCCTTTTACTGTGAAGAAGGATGTTCCAGGTTTTAAGCTAAAGTGAAAAATTCCAGCATTGCAAGATTAAATGTAGTGATTGGTTAACATAGAAATTACATGGATTTCAAGTTTAATGCAGAGATTTCTCATTACCACAAATGATGTTTTTAAGATTACAGGAGCATTCCCTTCACAAACATGAAGCAAATTCAAACACTAATACATTTCTCTTCCAGTAGATGGCAGTGAAGACTCAAAATACAGAAATATTTCCTCCCTGCATCAGGTTCCAGCACAGGAAAATGTAAAATGACTCGACAGAGTTCAGGCACTCAAATGGGACAAATCTTTTTCTCTCCTCCTCAAGCTTAGACTGACTGGTGCAACCAGGCTGGAAGCCAGCAGAGGGTTAGATTGTTTATTGTCTATTCTCACAAAGGAGAAGGATGTGGTGAGTGTAGGAAGGAGGATGTTGACATTCAGGACATGTTGAGATAAAAAGAGAGGAGCCATTGATGGTTTTGAAAAACATTAAGGTGGGCAAGTCCCCAGGACCAGATAGGGTCTATCCCAGAGTACTGAGAGAGGCGAGGGAAGAAGTTGCTGAGGCCTTGGCCAAAATCTTTGTATCCTCTTTAGCCATGGGCAAGGTACCAGAGGATTGGAGAGTAGCAAAGTTGCTCCTCTGTTTAAGAAGGGCAGAGGAGACAATCACTGAAATTACAGGCCTGAGAGCCTTCCATCAGTGGTAGGGAAATTATTGAAGAAGATTCTTAGGGACAGGATGTACTCACATCTGGAAGAGAATAGGCATATTAGCGATAGGCAGCATGGTTTTGTGAAGGGGAGGCTGTGTCTCACAAACCTGATTGAGTTCTTTGAGGAAGTGACAATAAAAATTGACCAGGGCAGAGCAGTGGATGTTGTATACATGGACCTTAGTAAAGCCTTCGATAAGGTTCCTCATGGCAAGCTGATACAGACGGTGAAGTCATATGGGATCTGAGGTGAGCTGGTAAGATGGATACAAAACTGGCTTGGACATAGAAAGCAGAGAGTAGCAGTGGAAGGGTATTTTTCTAGCTGGAGGTCTGTGACAAGCGGTGTTCCACAAAGATCAGCACTGGGGCCTCTGTTGCTTGTAATATATATAAATGATTTGGAGGAAAATATAGGTGGTCTGATTAGTAAATTTGCACATGATACAAAAATTGGGGGTGTAGTGGATAGTGAGGAGGGTTGTCAGAGGATACAGCAGGGTATAATCGGCTAGAGACCTGGGCTGAAAGATTGCTGATGTAATTTAACCCGGACAAATGTGAGGTGATGCAATTTGCAAGGTCTACTGCAGAAGGAAAGTATACAATAAATGGTAGAGCCCTTAGAAATATTAGCATGCAGAGGGATCTAGGCATGCAGATCCGTAGTTCCCCAAAGGTGGCAACTCAGGTGGACAAGGTGGTGAAGAAGGCGTTTGGCATGCTGGCCTTCATCAGTCTGGGCGTTGAGGATAGGAATTGGAAAGTCATATTGCAGCTGTGTAAGACTTTGGTTAGGCTGCATTTGGAGTATTGTGTACAATTATGGTCACCACACGACCAGAAGGATGTTGATGATTTACCAGGATGTTGCCTGGTTTGGAGAATATGGACTATGAAGAAAGGTTGAACAAACTTGGATTGTTTTCATTGGAGCGTCGGAAGATGACGGGGGACCTGATAGAGTTTTACATGATAATGACAGGCTTGGATAGAGTGGATAGTCAGAACCTTTTCCCCAGGGTCGAAGGGTTAATTACTCAGGGGCATAGGTTGAAAGTGAGAGGGGGGAAGTTTAAAAGAGATGTAAGGGGCAAGTTTTTCACACAGGTTGGTGAATGCCTGGAACACGCTGCTGGAGGAGATGGTGTCAGTGTCCCTGCTGATTTCACCTGTGGGAAGTGCACCCATCTCCAGCTCCTCAAAAACCACATTAGGGAATTGGAGCTGGAGCTGGATGAACTTCGGATCATTCGGGAGGCAGAGGTGGCCATAGATAGAAGCTTCAGGGATGTAGTTACTCCGAAGAATGAAGATAGATGGGTGACGGTGAGAGGGGCTGGGAGGAAGCAGTCAGTACAGGGATCCCCTGTGGTCGTTCCTCTCGGCAACAAGTATTCCGCTTTGGATACTGTTGAGGGGGACGACTTACCAGTGGTAAGCCACGGTGACTGGATCTCCAGCACTGAGTCCGTCCCTGTGGCTCAGAAGGGAAGGGGGGAGAGCAGGAGAGCAATAGTTATTAGGGACTCGATAGAGGGACAGATAGGAGGTTCTGTGGCAGCGAAAGAGACTCACAGATGGTATGTTGCCAGGGTCCGTGACGTCTCGGACCGTGTTTTCAGGATCCTTAAGGGGGATGGGGAACAGTCACAAGTCTGTGGGAGTGCTGCTCGGGCTGCAGTAGAGTGTGACAGTTGGTGTCTCAGTGAGGGAGTGCTGCTCGGGCTGCAGTAGAGTGTGACAGTTGGTGTCTCAGTGAGGGAGTGCTGCTCGGGCTGCAGTAGAGAGTGACAGTTGGTGTCTCAGTGTGGGAGTGCTGCTCGGGCTGCAGTGGAGAGTGACAGTTGGTGTCTCACTGTGGGAGTGCTGCTCGGGCTACAGTAGAGTGTGACAGTTGGTGTCTCAGTGAGGGAGTGCTGCTCGGGCTGCAGTGGAGAGTGACAGTTGGGGAAGTGTGGGGAAGTTTTTTGTTTTCTTTTTTTCTTACTGGTAATGGCTTCAGGGATGGCAGTTCAGGCAGTATGCTGCATCTCCTGTGGGATGTATGTGGTGAGGAAATCCAGTAGTGTTTCAGGAGATTTTAGTTGTAAGAAGTGCATTAGATTGCAGCTTCTGGAGGAGCGTGTAAAGGAGCTGGAGGGGGAGGTAGAGGAACTCCGCATAATTCGGGAGGTGGAAGTTGATAGGAGTTATAGAGAAATAGTAACTCCTAGAAATGAGGCTTGGGTCAATGCCAGGAGGAGGGGTAAGAAGCAATCGGGAAGACAATCCCCTGGGGCGGTTCCCCTCCATAATAGGTTTTCGGTGCTGGAGGCTACAGTTGAGGAGGAATCAACTGAGCATAGAGAGCAGATCTCTGGGGGTGAGCCGAGTGAGAAAGCTCAGGTGGTTAGGGGCTGTAAAAGACTGGGCCTTGTGATTGGGGACTCCACAATTAAGGGGACAGATAGGAGGGTCGGAACTAAAGGTAGGGACTCAGGGTTGGTGTGTTGCCTACCAGGGGCTGGGGTCCGGGATGTGTCTGACAGGGTATTCAGGACTCTTAGGGGGGAGGGAGATAAACCACAAGTTATTGTACATGTGGGGACACACGACATAGGGAGGATATGGGAAGGGGATATTAGGCAGGGATTTATGGAGTTGGGGTGGAAACTAAAGGCCAAGACTGACAGAGTGGTTATCTCTGGACTCTTGCCTGTACCACGGGATAGTTTAGAGAGGAATAGGGAGAGGGAAGGTTTGAATTCATGGCTGAGGGGATGGTGCAGGAGGGAGGGGTTCAGGTACTTAAGCAATTGGGGCTCGTACTGGGGAAGGTGTGACCTCTATGAGAAGGATGGTCTACACCTTAATCAGAAGGGGACCAATATCCTGGGGGGTAAATTTGCTAAGGCCATGCAAGGAGGTTTAAACTGATTCGGGGGGGGGGAGGGATCCTGAGTAGTGGGGCTGAAAGTGAGGGATGCATGGATGGGGACTGCAATGCACGGCATTGCAGAGGTGGGGTGGAGCAGGGTTTGAAATGTGTATACTTCAATGCCAGGAGTATTCGCAATAAAGTGGGTGAACTTGCAGCGTGGATCAGTACCTGGGACTTCGATGTTGTGGCTATTTCAGAGACATGGATAGAGCAGGGGCAGGAATGGATGCTGCAGGTCCCGGGGTTCAAATGTTTTAGTCGAAGTAGGGAAGGAGGTAGAAGAGGGGGAGGGGTAGCATTATTGGTCAGAGATTGTATCACAGTGTCAGAGAGGAGGTTTGATGAGGACTTATCTGTTGAGGTAGTATGGGCGGAGATTAGAAATAGGAGAGGAGAGGTCACCCTGTTGGGAGTCTTTTATAGACCTCCTAAAAGTTCTAGAGAGGTTGAGGAAAGGATTGCGGAGTCAATCCTGCTTAGGAGTGAAAGTAATAGGGCAATTGTTATGGGGGATTTTAACTTGACTAATATTGACTGGAATTGTTATAGCTCTAGCTCGTTAGAGGGGTCAGTTTTTGTTCAAAGCGTGCAGGAAGGTTTTTTGACTCAGTATGTAGACAGGCCAACTAGAGGTGAGGCTATATTGGATCTGGTGCTGGGAAATGAGCCAGACCAGGTGCTAGACTTGGAAGTTGGTGTGCATTTTGGTGATAGTGACCACAATTCGGTTACGTTCACCTTAGTGATGGAAAGGGATAGGCATGAACCTCGGGCCAGTGGTTTTAGCTGGGGGAAGGGTAATTATGAGGCTATTAGGAGAGAATTAGGAAACATAGGTTGGACTAGGAGATTACAGGGACTGGGAACGTCCGACATGTGGAGTTTTTTCAAGGAGCAGCTACTGCGAGTCTGTGATAGGTATGTCCCTGTCAGGCAAGGAGGAATTGGTAGGGCTAGGGAACCGTGGTGCACCAAAAAAGTTTCTTTGTTGGTTAAAAAGAAAAAGGAGGCTTATGTTCGGATGAGACGTGAGCACTCGGGTAGTGCACTAGAAAGCTTTAGATTGGCTAAGAGGGAGTTGAAGAGCGAGCTTAGAAGGGCTAAAAGGGGACATGAGAAGACTTTGGCGGATAGGGTTAAAGAGAATCCTAAGGCGTTCTATAGGTATGTCAAGAACAGAAGGTTGGTTAGAGCAAGTTTAGGGCCAGTTATAGATGGCAGAGGGAAGTTATGTGTGGAACCGGAGGAGATTGGTGAAGCATTGAACCAATATTTCTCTTCGGTGTTCACGCAAGGGGACATGAATATAGCTGAGGAGGACACTGGGTTGCAAGGGAGTAGAATAGACAGTATTACAGTTGATAAGGAGGATGTGCAGGATATTCTGGAGGGTCTGAAAATAGATAAATCCCCTGGTCCGGATGGGATTTATCCAAGGATTCTCTGGGAGGCAAGAGAAGTGATTGCAGAGCCTCTGGCTCTGATCTTCAGGTCGTCGTTGGCCTCTGGTATAGTACCAGAAGATTGGAGGTTAGCGAATGTTGTCCCATTGTTTAAGAAGGGGAACAGAGACTTCCCCGGGAATTATAGACCGGTGAGTCTCACTTCTGTTGTCGGCAAGATGTTGGAAAAAATTATAAGGGATAGGATTTATAGTTATTTGGAGAGTAATGAATTGATAGGTGATAGTCAGCATGGTTTTGTGGCAGGTAGGTCGTGCCTTACTAACCTTATTGAGTTTTTTGAGAAAGTGACCAAGGAGGTGGATGGGGGCAAGGCAGTGGACGTGGTATATATGGATTTTAGTAAGGCGTTTGATAAGGTTCACCATGGTAGGCTTCTGCAGAAAATGCAGATGTATGGGATTGGGGGTGATCTAGGAAATTGGATCAGGAATTGGCTAGCGGATAGGAAACAGAGGGTGGTGGTTGATAGTAAATATTCATCATGGAGTGCGGTTACAAGTGGTGTACCTCAGGGATCTGTTTTGGGGCCACTGCTGTTTGTAATATTTATTAATGATCTGGATGAGGGTATAGTTGGGTGGATTAGCAAATTTGCTGATGACACCAAAGTCGGTGGTGTGGTAGACAGTGAGGAAGGGTGTCGTAGTTTGCAGGAAGACTTAGACAGGTTGCAAAGTTGGGCCGAGAGGTGGCGGATGGAGTTTAATGCGGAGAAGTGTGAGGTAATTCACTTTGGTAGGAATAACAGATGTGTTGAGTATAGGGCTAACGGGAGGACTTTGAATAGTGTGGAGGAGCAGAGGGATCTAGGTGTATGTGTGCATAGATCCCTGAAAGTTGGGAATCAAGTAGATAAGGTTGTTAAGAAGGCATATGGTGTCTTGGCGTTTATTGGTAGGGGGATTGAATTTAGGAGTCGTAGCGTTATGTTGCAACTGTACACAACTCTGGTGCGGCCGCACTTGGAGTACTGTGTGCAGTTCTGGTCCCCACATTACAGGAAGGATGTGGAGGCTTTGGAGAGGGTGCAGAGGAGGTTTACCAGGATGTTGCCTGGTATGGAGGGGAGATCCTATGAGGAGAGGCTGAGGGATTTGGGATTGTTTTCGCTGGAAAGGCGGCGGCTAAGAGGGGATCTTATTGAAACATATAAGATGATTAGAGGTTTAGATAGGGTGGATAGTGATAGCCTTTTTCCTCTGATGGAGAAATCCAGCACGAGGGGGCATGGCTTTAAATTGAGGGGGGGTAGTTATAGAACCAATGTCAGGGGTAGGTTCTTTACCCAGAGGGTGGTGAGGGATTGGAATGCCCTGCCAGCATCAGTAGTAAATGCGCCTAGTTTGGGGGCGTTTAAGAGATCCGTAGATAGGTTCATGGACGAAAAGAAATTGGTTTAGGTTGGAGGGTCACAGTTTTTTTTTAACTGGTCGGTGCAACATCGTGGGCCGAAGGGCCTGTTCTGCGCTGTAATGTTCTATGTTCTATGTTCTAAGTCGTGGTACACATTGGTACCAATGACATAGGTAAGAGAAGGGGCGGGGATTTAACACAGGAATTTAGGGAGCTAGGGTGGAAGCTGAGAGCCAGGACAAACCATGTTGTCATCTCTGGTTTGTTGCCGGTGCCACGTGCTTGCGAGTTGAGGAACAGGGAGAGAGTGCAGATAAATACGTGGCTGCAGGGATGGTGTAGGAGGGAGGGTTTCAGCTACATGGATAATTGGAACACATTCTGGGGAAGGTGGGACCTGTACAAGCAGGACGGTTTGCACCTGAATCAGAGGGGCACCAATATCTTGGGAGGGAAATTTGCTACGGCTCTTCGGGGGGGTTTAAACTAATTTGTCAGGAGAATGGGAAAACGAGCTGTAGTCCAGAAGTCAGTGTTGAGTGTAGTGAGGTACTGAGGAGGGTATCACGGTCGCAGGAGTGTACCGGCAGACAGGAAGGTGGGTTGAAGTGTGTCTACTTCAATGCAAGGAGCATCCGGAATAAGGTAGGTGAACTTGGAGTGTGGATTGGTACTTGGGACTATGATGTTGTGGCCATTATGGAGACATGGTTAGAACAGGGACAGGAATGGTTGTTGGAAGTTCCGGGGTATAAATGTTTCAGTAAAATTAGGGAAGGTGGTAAAAGAGGTGGAGGAGTAGCATTGTTAATCAAGGATAGTTTAACGGCTGCAGAAAGGCAGTTCAAGGGGGATCTGCCTACTGAGGTAATATGGGCTGAAGTTAGAAATAGGAAAGGAGCGGTCACGTTATTAGGAATTTTCTATAGGCCCCCAAATAGTAATAGAGATGTGGAGGAAGAAATTGCAAAGCAGATTATGGATAGGTGTGGAGGTCACAGGGTAGTTGTCATGGGTGACTTTAACTTTCCAAATATTAATTGGAACCTTTATAGGTCGAATAGTTCGGATGGGGCAGTTTTTGTGCAGTGTGTGCAGGAGGGTTGCCTGACACAATATGTGGATAGGTCGACAAGAGGTGGGGCCACATTGGACTTGGTAATGAACCGGGCCAAATGTTAGATTTGTTTGTGGGAGAGCACTTTGGAGATAGTGACCACAATTCGGTGTCTTTCATCATTGCAATGGAGACGGATAGGGCCTTACGGCAGGGCAAGGTTTATAATTGGGGGAGGGGTAATTATGACGCGATTAGGCAGGAATTAGGGAGCATAAGATGGGAACAGAAACTGTCAGGGAAAGGCACAAATGAAAAGTGGAGCTTGTTCAAGGAACAAATACTGAATGTCCTTGATAGGTATGTCCCTGTCAGGCAGGGAGGAAATGGCTGAGTGAGGGAACCATGGTTCACAAAAGAGGTTGAATGTCTTGTCAAGAAGAAAAAGGAAACGTATGTAAGGATGAGAAAACAAGGCTCAGTTGGGTCACTTGAGGAGTACAAGGTAGCAAGGAATGAGCTAAAAAAAGTGCTTAGGAGAGCTAGAAGGGGGCATGAGAAGTCCTTGGCGGATCAAGGAAAACCCCAAGGCTTTTTACTGTTATGTGAGAAATAAAAGAATGACCAGGGTGAGGTTAGGACCGGTCAAGGACAGTGGTGGGAACTTGTGCATGGAGTCAGAATAGATAGGAGAGGCGATGAATGAATACTTTTCTTCAGTGTTCACCAAGGAGAGGGGCCATGTTTTTGAGGATGTGTGTGAGATACAGGCTGATAGGCTGGAGGAGGTAGATGTTCTGAGGGAAGATGTATTAGCAATTTTGAAAAACCTGAGGGTCGATACGTCCCCTGGGCCAGATGGGATATATCCTAGAATTCTTTGGGAGGCAAGGGATGAGATTGCAGAGCCTTTGGCTTTGATCTTTGGGTCCTCACTGTCCATGGGGATAGTGCCAGAGGACTGGAAAGTGGCGAATCTTGTTCCTCTGTTCAGGAAAGGAAATAGGAATGACCCTGGCAATTATAGGCCAGTTAGTCTGACTTCGGTTGTCGGTAAGTTAATGGAAAAGGTCCTGAGGGATAAGATTTATGACCATTTGGAAAGATGCAGCTTAATCCGGGATAGTCAACATGGATTCGTGAAGGGGATGTCTTGCCTCACAAATTTGCTTGAATTCTTTGAGGAGGTAACTAAGTGTGTAGATGAAGGTAGAGCAGTTGATGTTGTATACATGGATTTTAGTAAGGTGTTTGATAAGGTTCCCCAAGGTCGGCTCATGAAGAAAGTAAGGAGGTGTGGGATAGAGGGAAATTTGGCCGATTGGGTAAGTAACTGGCTATCTCATAGAAGACAGAGGGTGGTGGTGGATGGAAAATATTCAGACTGGAGACCAGTTACCAGTGGTGTATCACAGGGATCAGTGCTGGGTCCTCTGCTATTTGTGATTTTTATCAATGACTTGGAGGAGGGGGCTGAAGGGTGGGTCAGTAAATTTGCTGATGACACCAAGATTGGTGGAGTAGTGGATGATGTTGGGGGCTGTTGTAGGCTGCAAAGAGACATTGATAGGATGCAGAACTGGGCCAAAAAATGGCAGATGGAGTTTAACCCTGATAAGTGCGAGGTGATTCATTTTGGGAGGACAAACTGAAATGCGGATTACAGGATCAACGGCAGGGTTCTGAGGAATGTGGAAGAGAGATCTTGGGGTTCATATCCACAGATCTCTGAAGGTTGCCACTCAAGTGGATAGAGCCGTGAAGAAGGCCTATAGTGTGTTAGCGTTTATTAACAGGGGGTTTGAGTTTAAGAGCCGTGGGGTTATGCTGCAACTGTACAGGACCTTGGTGAGACCACATTTGGAATATTGTGTGCAGTTCTGGTCACCTCACTATAAGAGGGACGTGGAAGCATTGGAAAGAGTGCAAAGGAGATTTACCAGGATGCTGCCTGGATTGGAGGGTAGGTCTTATGAGGAAAGGTTGAGGGAGCTGGGGCTTTTCTCTTTAGAGCGGAGGAGGATGAGAGGCGACTTAATAAAGGTTTATAAGATGATGAGGGGGATAAATAGAGTGGACGTTCATAGACTATTTCCTCGGGTGGATGTAGCTGTTACTAGGGGGCATAACTATAAAATTCATGATGGGAGATATAGGAGGGATGTCCGAGGTAGGTTCTTTACTCAGAGAGTGATTGGGGTGTGGAATGGACTGCCTGCTGTGATAGTGGAGTCGGACACTTTAGGTACTTTCAAGCGATTATTGGATAGGCACATGGAGCACAGCAGAATGAGAAGGAGTGGGATAGCTTGATCTTGGTTTCGGACAAAGCTCGGCACAACATCGAGGGCCGAAGGGCCTGTACTGTGCTGTACTGTTCTATGTTCTATGTTCTATGGTGGAAGCAGATTCTATAACAACGTTCAAGAGGCATCTGGATGGATACATGAATAGGCAGGGAATAGAGGGATATGGACCACGTAGAGGCAAGAAAATATTAGATTACAGAGGCATCTGTGTCGGCACAGACTTGGTGGGCCAAAGGGCCTGTTCCTGTGCTGCATTGTTCTTTGTTCTTTGAAAATATGGAAACACAGGAAAGCAACATTTATCCTGAAACAGGTTAACTTGGCAATAAATCTGATTGTTTGACAGTAAGAGGTGATGGTTTGAAACTCATTACATGGTTAGCATTGTGTCTCTTAGGAATATTAAGTCAACCTTTTCGTGGTTGGCAATGGGATGGGAAGACCTGGGCCTTTGGGGAGTGCTTATGGAAAGGGAGGTTGCCAACTGCTGCTAGTTTAATCTGTTACAGACACTGGGCCACATTTTTCCATTGTCATCAGGTTAGGCAACGGGATAAAAAAAATCGATCTTGTTGGGCCAAAAGTTTGAGTTTGATTAATTTGTTTGAGATCAGATCAAATAACACGGGTGAGAGCCACTACTCCAGTTTACTTATCCTTCCAATAAGTCCAAACAGCCAAAGGCTTTGCTAATGTTTTGGCGAAATATTATCCTCACTCTTGAATTTCTAGCTCTACATATTGCAGACTTATGTAAAACAATTCTTACAAAAACAATAGTAAAGCTTACCAAAGTAATATTTAGTATATTCTGGTAAACATACACCTGCCTGATAAAAAGCCGTTGCTTAACATAACCAATAATGAAAAAAAAACAGTTCTGAAGTGTTTCTGAGAAAACGCATTGGAAAGGCTTCTTTGACACAGTCTGCTTTGTTTAATAAAAATGCACTGAGGTGAAAGGTGGGCAGTCACGAATCGATTACTCTACAACCTGTCCAAATTTCCTTTCCATTGATTGATTTGCTACCACCCATTTTATGACCCAGTCAAAGTTAAATTTCACCCCTATTGTGTTTTATGCTCAAGCTGTACAGGGATGCACCCAAAGTAAAACAGTTCCAGATTGAATAACCTAAATTCAGAACTGAAATGATCAAGTATGCAAATGATACTAAACTAGGAAGTACATTGAAATCAAGGAGCCAATCCAGAAATGACAGAATGAGTTGGAAAGACTAGAAGGGGTAAACTTGATAGTCCCTGAAACATGGCGCAGGGATCACTATACACGATTAACCTGCATCCGCTGACTGCAACGTCGGCAACACTTGAACTTTGTACTGCCTGCTGTTTGAAATGATTTCAGCCTCTAGGCAGTAGTAACTGAGCTGTAGATTGGCTGAATGCCTGATCAGGAGGAGCCAATATTGTGAATGGCTGGCTCTGTTTAAAGCTAGTCTGCATGGTTTAAACTCCAGTTATTGCACCTCTTGATGGGGAGGTGTTTTGTGGCTGCAGCAGGTGCCAGCATTCGTGCAAGGAGCGCCTCTGACCTGGGAAAGAGAAAAATGGAACAATGTGGCAGAGAGCAGCTTCTAAGATTTCTGAACCCTGTACTGGAGGTCTTAGTGGAGGAGGCGTAAATTAGGGGAAATGTCCTGTACTACAGGGGCCAGAAAAGCCTCCCCCCTCACATTCAGAAGGCAGAGGGAGCAGATAGCCATGGAGCTTAATGCCGGGAGGCAATCCTTAAAGATGTTGATGCAGTGTCCTATGAAGTTCCATGTCTTCCAACAAAGGGTTAAGCTCAGTCAATGCATCTTCAAATGGCACATCCTACCAATCGCACCATTAGGCTCACTTCACCACACTACTATCACTTCACCTACTAACAATCTCTATTGATCAGGCTTCATACTCGACGTTCATGTTACACCATATCCTTACACACGCTTATAATTGTTGAAAGATTCACAACCGCTTCTCACAGTTTACATACATTGGCAGCTATTCAATGATAACAGCACATCGCTCCAACACATTGCACCACACTCACCAACACATGTTTCTCTCTCTCTTTTTCGCTCTCTCTTCCAAGACAAGGTGGTGCAGTAACAGATGCACCAGGACTTTACTGGAGGGGCAGGTGTGTCTTCTTATCTTGACCTGAATGGAGATTATTCTGCTGGCCATTATTGGATTGTGCATTTCTAAACTTGTGGCCAGCAAAGGCACTAAACCATCAAAGATAATAGTATCTCCTGAGTAGGGCCCATTAAGAACCACAGTGGTAGTTTGTGTGTGGAGCCAGAGGATGTATGTAGGGTTCTAAATAAATACCTTGTGTCGGTGTTCATTAGTGAGAGAGATGATGTGGATATAGGAATCAGGGAGAAAGACTGTGATACAATTAAAGAAATTAACATAGACAGAGAGGAGGTTCTGAATGGTCTGGCAGGCTTAAAAGTAGACAAATCTCTGGGGCCGGATGAAATGCATCCCAGGCTGTTGAGTGAGGCAAGGGAGGAAATAGCAAGGGCGCTTGCAATAATTTTCAATTTCACTCTGATCACAGGAGAGTTGCCAAAGGACTGGAGGACAGCTAATGTGGTACCATTATTCAAGAAGGAAGGAAGGGACAAACCAGGAAACTACAGGCCAGTCAGTCTAAATTCAATGGTGTGGGAAACTAGCAATTCTGAGAAACAGAATTAATCTGCATTTGGAGAGGCAGGGATTAATCAAAAACAGTCTGCATGGTTTTGTTAAGGGGAAGTCATATCTGACCAACTTGATTGAATTTTTCAAAGTGGCGACCAGGTGTGTAGATGAAGGGGGCATGATGCCACAGTGGTTAGCATTACTGTTTCGCAGCACCAGGGACCCGTGTTTGACTGCCAGTTTGGGTCAATGTCTGTGTGGAGTCTACACATTCTCCCCGTGTCTGTGTGGGTTTCCTCCAAGAAGCCCCTGGACTTCCTGATGGTTTTCCCACATCAGAGGGCTATTTCAACACTGGCAGAGTGCCGCTGGGGTGTGAAATAGATATTAATGGGCTAGTTCATTGGATTAATTGACTGCCTTCCTCCATCTGGTGGGCTGCCAAGACATTGCCATTCCCGCCTTGCCTGTCTTCTTCTACTAGCCCATCTCCAGAGGCATGACAAATGGAACAGAATCAGAAAATGCTAGAAATTCTCAGCAGGTCTGACAGTTTCTGTGGAGAGAGAACAGAGCTAGCATTTCAAGCCTGGATGACTCTTCATCAGGCAAATAGATGTACAGTCACATGAAACAGTATGCTTGGCAGTTATAAGCTATGGGCTATAGTTACCAAAACTGGGGTTTCCTCACATCATGTCTGGATCTGTTATATATCAATCGATAGCAATGGATAACCATGATTAATTAACAAGTCCATTATTGCGGCATAATTGAACTATCAGGATGATAGAAGGCAAACTAGACGGATCTAGATCTTTTCATGTCTAGCAATTCCTATGGTATGTAAGCGTAAAGCATTGCACATACTAGCTCACCCATCTGTAAGATGATTAAGGTGGGTCTCAATTGGGTATCAATGGGGAGAGACCGAGATGCTCCATGCTCACTGACTTTAAAAGCCCAATCATTCATTCTACAGCCGGGAGACAGACAGCTGGCATCTGAAAATTGTCCTCAGATGTCTCTGAGAGTAAATCTAATCCAAGTATATAAGGCTGCCAAGAGAATGGAAAAGATAAATCTGAAATGTTCCTTTAAACTACATTACAGGAGTAAGATAAAGGAACATAAAAGTTACAAATAGTAAATGTTCATTGTAGTCCTTTTATCTGGAAATTCTTCTTCACACAGAGAGTGATGAACATATGGCACAGTTTTCCAGATGGGATAGTGAAAGCAAAATCTCTGGAACCATTTACGAAACAATTAGCTTTTACAATGGAGAGATTTTTGGATCTTTCTAGCTGGCTGAATTTAGATGGACCAAATTGCCTTCCTCATTTGTATCCTGTGATCTCTGCAGATGCTGACAATGCTTCAAGCTGCCAATAGATACTCTGGTATTACATTTACAATCGAATATCCAGCCTGTCCTTTCCCAAGTCTGATAATTCAACCAAGATATTAGGGAAACTCGAGCATGAATTTCAGTGGTAGCTCGGATGTGGGTTTTCTCTCGCAGTCTGTCGCGTTGTACAAAAAGAACTGATCTGTGTCATCTGTCATTGTTTCTGACTCCCCATCAGCTAATGATTATACTGGGAGAAAAATTGATTATTAAGTACTGAGGGAGGAGGGATAAAGATTTCCCACCTGCATGCCACATGCAGTGGAAGTGTGCATGTGTTCTTCATAATTTTATTACACATAATCCTTCATAACATCACATCCCTTCACCCTCACCCTTCACTCTCCCAGTTGGTGCAACTTTGAACATGGCAACAACTGATATTAGCACTGGTGCAATATATTGTCTAAAACTATTTTTTTGGTATTCCTTCCCGGTTTCTTTCAGAAGTTGCTATTTTGTGTGAATCTATATTTTATTAATTGTGCCAGCCATTGGCTCAGTTGGCCGCACCATCACTGCTGAGTCTGGAGGTTTTGGACTCTAGCCGCACTCCATAGACTCGAGCACAAATGTCTATACTGCCATCCCAGGACCTCTAGGGTTGTAATCTCAGGATTACTCCCTGTGCCACGTGCCAGTGAGGCTAGGAATAGGAGGATAGTGCAGTTCAACACGTGGCTAAACAGCTGGTGTAGGAGGGAGGGCTTTAGATATTTGGACCATTGGGGTCTCTTCCGGGGCAGGTGGGACCTGTACAAGAAGGATGGGTTGCATCTAAACTGGAAAGGCATAGATATTCTGGCCGGGAGGTTTGCTAGTGTCACACGGGAGGATTTAAACTAGTTTGGAAGGAGGTGGGAACCAAAGCAAAGGTGAATTAACTGAAGAGGAACCAGAGAGTAGGGCCAGTAAGACTCAGAGAAAGAGCAGGTAGAGTGTGGTTGCTAATCAAAGAATGTCTGGTGGACTGAAGTGTATTTGTTTCAATGCGAGAAGTATAACAGGTAAGGCAAATGAACTTAGAGCTTGGATTAGTACTTGGAACTATGATGTTGTTGCTATTACAGAGACTTGGTTAAGGGAAGGACAGGATTGGCAGCTTAACATTCCAAGATACAGATGTTTCAGGCGGGATAGAAGGGGATGTAAAAGGGGTGGGGGAGTTGCACTACTGGTTAAGGAGAATATCACAGCTGTACTGCGGGAGGACACCTTGGAGGGCTCATACAGCGAGGCAATGTGGGTAGAGCTCAAGAATAGGAAGGGTGTAGTCACAATGATGGGGGTTTCATTCCTCTATCTCCCATTGCCCAACAGCCAATGGGAGATAGAGGAACAGATATGTAGGCAGATTTTGGCAAGGTGTAAAAGTAGCAGGATTGTTGTGGTGGGAGCTTTTAACTTTCCCTATATTGACTGGGACTCACTTAATGCGAGGGGCGTGGACGGGACAGAGTTTGTAAGGAGCATCCAGGAGGGCTTCTTGAAACAGTATGTAGGTAGTCCAACTAGAGAAGGGGCAATACTGGACCTCGTATTGGGGAATGAGCCCGGCCAGGTGGTCGATGTTTCAGTCGGGGAGCAGTTCGGGAACAGTGACCACAATTCAGTAAGCTTTAAGGTACTGATCGATAAACAAAAGTGTAATCCTCAAGTTAAGGTGCTAAACTGGGGAAGGCTAATTACAACAATATTAGGCAGGAGCTGAAGAATGTAAATTGGGGGAAGATGTTTGAGGGCAAATCAACATCTGGCCTGTGGGAAGCTTTCAAGTCTAAGTTGATTGGGATTCAAGACCAACACATTCCTGTAAGGATGAAGGATAAGTATGGCAAGTTTTGGGAACCTTGGATAATGAGAGATATTGTGAGCTTAGTCAAAGAGTAAAAGGAAGCATTTGTCAAGGCTAGGAGGCTGGGAAGACACAAAGCAAGTGTGGAATACAAGGAAAGTAGAAAGAAATTTAAGCAAGGAGTAAGGAGGGTTAAAAGGGATCATGAAAAATCATTGGCCAGCAGGATTAAGGAAAATCCCAAGGCTTTTTATACATATATAAAAAGCAAGAGGATAGCCAGGGAGAGGGTTGGCCCACTCAAGGACAGGGGAGGGAATCTATGCATGGAGCCAGAGGAAATGGGCGAGATATTAAATGAGTACTTTGCGTCAGTATTCACCAAAGAAAAGGACTTGATGGATGATGAATCTGGGAAAGGGTGTGTAGATAGTTTGAGTCATGTTGAGATCAAAAAGGAGGATGTATTGGGGTTCTTGAGAAACATTAAGGTAGACAAGTCCCCAGGGCCTGATGGGATATACCCCAAAATACTGAGAGAGGCAAGGGAGGAAATTTCTGGGACCTTGAGAGAAATCTTTGTGTCCTCACTAGCTACATGAGAAGTCCCAGAGGATTGGAAATAGCCAATGTTGTTCCTTTGTTAAAGAAGAGTAGCAAGAATAATCCAGGTAATTACAGGCCAGTGAGCCTTATGTCAGTGGTAGGAAAATTATTGGAGAGGATTCTTTGAGGCAGGATTTACTACCACATGAAAATAAGTGGACGTATTAGCGAGAGGCAACATGGTTTTGTGAAGCGGAGGTTGTGTCTCACTAACTTGATCGAGCTTTTCGAGGAAATGACGAAGATGATTGATGATGGTAGGGCAGTGGATATTGTCTACATGGACTTCAGTAAGGCCTTTGACAAGGTCCCTCATGGCAGACTGATGCAGAAGGTGAAGTCGCATGGGATCAGATGTGAGCTGGCAAGGTGGATACAGAACTGAATTTAATACTGTCATAGAAGACAGAGGGTAGCAGTGGAAGGGTGTGTTTCTGAATGGAGGGCTGTGACAAGTGGCGTTCCTCAGGGATCAGTGCTGGGACCTTTGCTGTTTGTAATATATATAAATGATTTGGTGGAAAGTGTAACTAGATTCATTAGTTACACAAAGGTTGGTGGATTCGCGGATAGCGATGAGGACCATCAGAGGATATAGCAGGATATAGATTGGTTGGATGCTTGGGCGGAGAGATGGCAGATGGAGTTTAATCCGGACAAATGTGAGGTAATGCATTTTGGAAGGTCTAATATAGATAGGAAATATATAGTAAATGGCAGAACCCTTAAGAGTATTGATAGGCAGATGGATCTGGGTGTAGAGGTACACAGGTCACTGGAAGTGGCAACGCAAGTGGAGAAGCTAGTCAAGAAGGCAAAAGGCATGCTTGCCTTCATCAGATGGGGCATTGAGTTTAAAAATTGGCAAGTCTTGTTGCAGCTTTATAGAACCTTAGTTAGGCCGCACTTGGAATATAGTGTTCAATTCTGGTCGCCACACGACCAGAAAGATGTGGAGGCTTTAGGGGGGGGTACAGAAAAGATTTACCAGGATGTTGCCTGGTATGGAGGGTATTAGCTATGAGGAGAGGTTGGAGAAACTTGGTTGGTTCTCACTGGAACGACAGAGGTTGAGGGGCGACCTTATAGAAGTCTACAAGATTATGAGGGGCATGGGCAGAGTGGATCATCAGTAGCTTTTCCCCAGGGTGGAAGAGTCAATTACTAGAGGGCATAGATTTAAGGTGTGAGGGGCAAGGTTTAAAGGAAATGTATGAGGCAAGTTTTTTACACAGATGGTGGTGGGTGCCTGAAACTCACTGCCGGGGGAGCTAGTGGAAGCAGATCCGATAGTGAGTTTAAAGGGGCGTCTGGACAAATACATGAATAGGATGGGAATGGAGGGATATGTTCCCTGGAAAGGTAGGGGGTTTTAGTTAAGTTGGGCAGCATGGCAGGCTTGGAAGGCCGAAAGGCCTGTTCCTGTGCCGTAATTTTCTTTGTTCTTTGTTCTAGTACTGAGGGAGTGCTGCACTGCTGGAGGTATCCGCTTTTACAGGAGACATTCTCTGATGTGAGTGCAGAGATCCTATGGCACTATTGCGTAGAAGAGCAGAGGAGTTATCCCTGTCGATCTGGCCAATATTTAGCTCTCCCAATCAACATTCCAAAAACTGACTATTCCGTCATTATTACATTGCTGTTAATGGGAACTCACAGTATACAGTTTGGCTGCTGTGTTTCCGACATTACAACTGTGATCCCCTTGTTCTAGACCCCCCCTAGCCAGAGGAAATAACATCCCTGCGTCCAGTCTTTCCAGCCTTGTGTGAATTTAATACGTTTTAATTAGATCCCCTCTCATTCGTCTAAATTCTATTGAAAACAAGCCCCGTTGACCCAATATCTCCACGTACAACAATCCTGTCATTCCAGGAATCCATCCCCAAACCTCAAACTAACTTTCAGAAGTTTCAATATTCATATCTACCTATTATCAGTTATTTATGCCCGACACTACCTATAAGATCTGTTGACCAGCTGTTGATAATAACTATTCAGCCCAGCCACTCTAATTTTTATCAGATTACTAAAGAATATGGCTGTTCATTAAAGTAACTCGTACTTCTTCACACTCATTAACTTTCACATTTCACTTGTTAGAAATTAGCAACATGTTTAGCAAGTTTGACATAGGTAAAGCAGCAGATGAGTGTTGTAAGTTCTGTTTCACTGGAAACAGCTAAAGGTTTTGTTACTCCAGAAACAAAGCAGCAAAAATTATTGTTAATAAAAGAAAATGCCTGTACGCAGCTGAAAAGGAACCATAGCTAAGTAAATACATGTATGGAAATCTATACAACAATGCTGTGACAAGCTTCCCAGTTAACCTTGCTTAATTAAGGTGCTTGCTGAAATGTGAAAGTTAATTAGTGTGCAGAAGTACGAGTTACTTTAATGAACAGCCATATTCTTCAGTAATCTGAAAAGAATTACAGAGTAGCTGTGCTGAATATCTATTATCAACAGCTGGTCAAAGAGCAAAGAGCACAGGAACAGGCCCTTCGTCCCTCCAAGCCTGTGTCGATCATGATGCCCTAAATAAACTAAAAAAAACCTTCTACCCTTACTCAGTCCGTATCCTTTTAAAGAACAAAGAACAGTACTAACAAAGAAAAGTACAAGAACAAAGAAAAATACAGTGGTCAACCGACCTTATGGACAGTGTTGGGCATAAATAACTAATAATAATAAGGAGAAATGAACAATGAAACTTCTGAAAGTTAGTTTGTAGGTTGGAGATGGATTTCTTGGGAGCATAAGTTGAGATAAGGAAATATGCTGTAAAGGCCTGGCTGACTGCTGACAGAACATATGGCTCAAGAAGGTCATGGCAGATACCATTAGGGTGGGCATTTACCCCATGGTTTAGTCAAAGAACTTGATTAATAGACATTTTGTGATAAAGGACATTTAGAATCATGGAATCTCTACAGTGCAGAAGGAGGCCATTTGGCCCATTGAGCCTGCACCGACAACAATCCCACCCAGGCCCTATACCCGTCACCCCACGTATTTACCCTGCTTGTCCCTCTGACACTGAGGGGCAATTTAGCATGGCCAATCAACCTAACCCACACATCTTTAGAGTTGGGGAGGTAACCGGAGCATCCGGAGGGAACTGATGTAGACATGGGGAGACAATTTCCACACTGGCAGTCACCTGAGGCCGGAATTGGACCTGTGTCCCTGGCACTGTGGGGCAGCAGTGCTAACCATTGTACCATCATGCCACCCACGGTGGGCAATTAAGCAATTAGGTCCTGTCATTAATCCATGCAGGTCCACCTCTGATAAAAGCGTATGAAGTAAGACTTTGTGAGTCCTCAATGCAGTTAGGCATTCTTGGGTAGCTTGACAAAGCAGATAGACGTGAGGTACCAAGAGAAGACGAGCAAAAGAAAGAAGAGGTGGTTCTGCACATCAGCTGTCCTGTCTGATATAGATCAATAGTTGTCATGGCAATGTGTTTTTGTTGTACAATTAACTTGTTATTTCCTGCCTACGATTCTGATTAAGATCAACATATTCACCAAATTGGTTGCAGTTGATCTGGTTAAATTCAGGCATAATTCAGAGTACACTAAAACATGCTTTGTTGTCTGTAAAGAACTTTGGATTGCCATAAATCTCCAATATTCGCCATCCTTGTGACCTGTTTCAGTGGGGTTGTCATTGGAATACCAAATTAAGTGCAATGCACTCACCAGTTAGGATCTGAATTGCGACTGGATTACCTCATGTTAATTAGGACCCTTAAGAGTTATATTTCATCACCAAAATGGGTTCATGGTCCTATGGATGAAAAATAAATGTGCCAGTCCACTGTATTGCTTAATGCTTCCAACACAACTATTTTTAAAACAAAACTGGTAAATTCACTGATTATAGAATTGCTTTTAAAAGCTTAAATGCCTTTGTTTAATCTTCATCTAACTAAATGGACAATGAATGCTGGGGCATATAGAATTCTACAAGGATAAAACACATTTGAGAGTTATAGATTGCATTATGAAGCTTTGCTCCTGTCGCAAACCCAATTCAGAATCACAGCTCCTGACTTCATGATACAGTATTATAGATAACTTTATACAAGATATTTGCTCTCAGTTTGTATATGATTGGTGGTTTTAAACTACTGGGTAACAAGAAGTGATTCAGAAGCAACAACAAAAATGTACATACACACTAAATGATACATTAATTGATTTTAATATACACCTCCTTTAAGTGAATGATAAGTAACAAGAACATCAAAGGTTGTTTCCCAGGCTGCAAGAATTTTTCAGATACATTGGATGTAAATTTTCCAATGTCACTGTTCTTATATGTAGTATATTTTTAGGACTTGTGTACTCCACAATATTGTTAAAGAAGGAAAGAGATGGGGAGTGCATGATATTCTTGAGTTCAGATGCTAGTCACATCAGATTAGTGTAGTTTAAGGCAGGGTGGATAATAGTTGATTGGATGGTACATGATTCATTGCCTGCCTTTTCATGCCAGTTGAAATAAAAGCAGGAATTTACTGGGGCTAATTTGAAACGCACGTAGTCAGCAGATTATAGGAGGTGAATTGCATGAAACAAGTAGCTTTCCTCCTATCCAAAATGGTAGTCCCTGGAGTGCCAGAGCAGGAGGTGACTCAGGGCAATATTTAGGCCACTTCTCTCCCATTTGCGCCAAACAGAGGCCCTTAAAATCACGTTCTGGTATGTGTAACTGCACACCAGGAATGGCACGGTGGCGCAGTGGTTAGCACTGCTGCCTCACAACTCCAGGGAATTCTGGCCTTGGGTGACTGTCTATGTGGAGTTTGCACATTCTCTCCGGTCTGTGTGGGGTTGCCTCCGGGTGCTCCAGTTTACTCTCACAGTCTAAAGATATGCAGGTTAGGTGAACTGGCCATGCTAAATTGCCCCTTAGTCTCAGGGGGATTAGTAGGATAAATACTTGGGGTTACGGGAATCGGGCCTGGATGGGATTGTTGTCAGTGCAGGCTTGCTGGCTGAATGGCCTCCTTCTGCACTGTAGCAATCTATAATTTAAACATTTTGCCTGGCAGGTCAAGTAAATGATTTGCTATGCAATTGTCTGATGAATTAAAGTGCATTACAACAATTGTATCCAGTTGCTACTTGGGAGAAAAATACAAAATCATTATTCTTCTACACTCATCTTTTAAAATAAATCACTTATTTGTTTTTAAGAATCCTATTTCACTAACACCAGGCTTTGATCAGTGGCTAACGTGTTGACTCTTATAGCTATGGAAGGATTAAGATCACCTTTCATCTGGCCTTATCTTTTCAATATTATTGCCATTATAAGGGGAAATGAGTCAAGCTACACATATATAAGAAACGTTGCATATTGGTCATGTTATCCAGGTCTAATTTCTGCCAGGTAACATTGATGTCTATGGCCTTATTAATCAATCTGGAAAAATATAATTCTTGACAAATGGCATCTTGAATATCTCTATATATTTAGATCTGTATTAAGGTGCTTTCAAACCCAATGATCCCAGACTGTTTTGGCAGATATCCAAACAACTTTGTGGTTAAATCCTAATTTACCCACACATTCACAAGAAGAGCAAGGGAGTTCTCTCCTTGGGTTTCCGGCCGTTATTTATCCCTCAATCAATATCATGAGACAGCAATTCCTACGTTACAAAGTGATTGAACTTCAAAAGAATTTAATTGGTTGCAAAGCACTTTGAGATGTCCTAAGGCAATGCTGGTATGGTGAAATTGGATAAGATTCAATTTCTCAGCCATAATGTTCCTGCCACACTTCAGATGAGACTTTGGCTGCAATGCAGGAGGATCTTGGAGGAACTTCAATTACTATCTCTGCCTGCGACCCGGGTTTCAGTAACGCACTTGGGCCAATGAACAGCAAGTTCAAATTTTAAATATTGCAACGTGGTTTAAACGATCGAGTATCACAGCATATAAAAGCAAAATACTGTGGATGCTGGAAGATTGAAATAAAAACAGTAAGTGCTGGGAATGGTCAGTATCTGTGGAGAGAGAAACAGAGTCAATGTTCAGGTAGATGGACAAAAGGTCATTTCTGCTTTTATTTTGGGTATCCCAGCTTTATTTGTTTTAGCATTTTAGCCAGTGAGTGAATGTGGAGAAAAGGGGAAGGTGGATCTTATCTTTGCATGCGACTGAAAAAAACACCATGAAATCAAAATGACAAGGAATGTAGAAGTTTCAGAACTATGACTAAACCCCCACATCAAGAGGTGGCCCATATACCTAGATAAGGGACTAATTGCTAGAAGACACCAACACACCACAATACTTGTAGGAAAGAGTTGGAGGCTGAAAATATGAGGATATTGCATATGCACCACAAACATGGGGGTGAATTTTCCCATTCCGCCCGCCACAGGAATCGGAGAGAGTGAGGGGGGGACCCGTCAATCTCGGGTGGGATTTTCCGGTTTCAGGCCGAGTGCAACCAAAATAGTCCTACCCATGGTATCAGAATGGTGGGATACTGTCATGAGCACATGCATCCAAAGGTTGCAAAGTAGTATAAGGACAGAACCTGTTTCCTCTAAAATCTATTGCATTCTCATGAAAAGTTAGAAGACCTCTCATCTTAACAGGCAATTCTAATCAACTTGGACTTAGCATGAAGAAAACATTTACGTTGATTGTTTGTTGTTTAACATTGTAGAACAGTTATATAAGAACAATATATATTAAAGCTTTCTGTTTAAAATCACAGAGGTCTGAATCACATGGAGATTATTATTGAATGACTAACAGTCTTTTATTGTGAGCATAACCATGGGAAATTTACTAACATTTAGGTCCATGAGTGGGCTTGAGTTAAAGGTTAAAAGTAAGAAGTGTTAATAGATTGACTGGTTCCAATCTGAAGAATTCGCAGAATATATGTGTGTGATCAAATTCTAAATGGTAATCAGTCCCATAAGTAAAAGAAGTAAGAATGACATGTCCACTGGAGAATTTATGTTCCCTAATATACGTATATGTCAAATACACAGCCAATGTATGTGTAAAAGCTTGTTGTTTATCAGGCCTGAACCATGTAGAGGTTATTGTTGCAGGACTAACAACCCGTAGTCGCAATTGTAAGCACAGGAAATCCACTAAGACTTTGGTAATTGCTGCCATAAATTTTTGAAAATCTTTAGAGACTCATAATAGTCCTTTACTAAAGTATGAACATGAAACAAATTTATTAAATCATACTATAAAACTCAGAAAAGCTGACAAATGGGGTGATAAAATATTATGTCGTCCCAAAAAACCAAGACAACTCAAAAGACAATAAATAACTTGTAAACATTTCAGAATAAAAGCCCACGATCAAAGCCACTGGTTCAAGGTAACTAAATTAGTGTGATTTTTATATAATATTGAATTTCAAGATTTTATTATATATTGGGGTCACATTTCACAATTATCTTTTTTTCTTTGAAAACAGATATTCACTAGCCTCAGGTATGAAAGACAAGAAGTAGTTACAATGGGAGTCGTGGTGGGATCTGACATGACTCCAATTGCAATTATACACAATATTCTAACAGTTGTAGTACAGTGAAGTAGGTAACATTTTCTAAAGAGGAAGTGGATGGCAATGATATAAAATTGATTTCCAGATTTGGAGTGGAGGGGATGGCCAGAGAGCTACAGAGATATGACCCTCAACCCAGCAAATTTACATTTTTAGTGTTTTCAAGATTTTGAAGTAGATTGTGATTTATCATTTGTAACAAAATAAATAATTCTGGAATGATTGATTTTATATTATTGAAAGATAATGTGAATAATCTGAGTCTATATGCTGACTGAAATAACTCCTCAGAGGCCGGTCTCTCTTCACCAGATTCCCTTTATTCACAAACTCAATTCCACTCATCACGGTGCTTCAGGTACAAAGTCAGAATCCAGAGTGTCAGTAGCCCTGACATCCCTCAATACCTATACAGGTGAGACTAATTGATTGGGCAGGCAATCATTACCTCAATCAGGGAGCTCATACTCATGGACCTTGTTGAGGCCATCGCATTTGCTTACAACGTCATAGAAACATTAGAAGGGAAATAGACAATAGAGCATTTGCAATGTAAGAAGTATTGATGTAAAGAACATTGGAACTTGCATATTTGTAGGACCCTTCAAATACATTTCAGGTAAAATGGGAAAATATAACAAAGTTAGTCAATAAACTATACACAGGAGCACCAAGGAATTTTTAAAGCATTTTCAACAGTCTGTCTCACACATCCAACCACACTACTTCAGTTCATACTTCAGTTCTACCTCTTCTAGACCAGATTCACAAAGATATCCTCTTCTCCAACTCTTAAACTTCAAAATACTCCTCTCTGCTTCATTCATTTAAACTGGTCTCCCCATCCCCCTGAATCCTTATTTATTTTCCACACTTCCTGCTCAAGCTAGAGACTTTCCCTACACCTGAACTCCACCTCTCCAAGTTGCTCTTCCATTGCATTTCATCTCAGCTAACGCTGCCTCTCCCCTTCCTCCCTCACATTGAGGTGCCACTCCCGTTTCTTCCCTCTTCCTTCCCTCAGACTAGAATTCTAAACTACTGTCCCTTTCCCCTCCTTTCATTACTTTCAATTTTTTGTTCACCCTCTTCTTCACCACCATCTACTTTTGTTGCTCTCCCCACCCATTTCTCTTCTCTATTCATTCACCCTTTTCATCTCGTTAATCCTCTCCTGCACTAATTAGTGGAAGAAAGCAAGCAAATAGAAAACAAACAGTACAGCAATAAATTGCACTCACATAAGATCAGAGGAGTGAGACCAAAACAATTGGAGAGTACAAGAGAGACATGCTTTTTCTTTTCTTCTTTATAAATAAAGTCATTGGGACAAATTTTCCCGTTCTGTCCGCCACGGGAATCGTAGCGGGTGAGGGGCGGACCATGGAAAGGTCCGTTGACCTCGGGCGGGATTTTCCGGTTTTGGGACAAGCGCAGCCGGAAAATCCCACCCGTTAGCTCTGCCCATAGAACACACCAACAAGTCTCATCACATGCAAAGGACGAATTTGTCACATAGGAGAGCCCAGTAGATTACTATGTAATCAGAGTACTGTGCATATTCCAGAGAAATCACACATAAATTTCTCTCAATCCTGCTGGTTGAAGCAAAGGTCAAGTGGGGAAACATCTTGTGCTCCAAATTAACTTACATAATAAAGCTGTACATCTCCTACCCCTGCTGTGACACCTTTAACACCCTATACCTCAATATTATGCACCCAGCTGAGCACTCTGAGTAATTCATCACATCCACAACTGTTGTCAAGACGGTCTTCTACTAGGATATAAAATCAGCAATATGTAACTGTTTACATAGCAGCCTGTGCCTCACAAAACAATGTCTCCATTTTAAAGTTTTTTACTTTAAATTTGTAATTTTGCTTCTGGATGCTGGTCTGAAAAACAGACTCTTTCGATTCAGCAGCCTTTGTATATCTTTGTACGTGGGCTGGCATGTGGCACAGTGGTTAGCACTGCTGCCTCACAGTGCCAGGGACCCGGGTTCAATTCCAGCCTCTGGCCACTGTCTGTGTGGAGTTTGCACATTCTCTCCGTGTCTGCATGGGTCTCCTCCGGGTGCTCCGGTTTCCCCTCACATTCCAAAGATGGATTGGCCATGCTAAATTGACCCTAGTGTCAGGGGATTAGTAGGGTAAATATGTGTTGTTACAGGAATAGGGCCTGGGTGGGATTGTGGTTGGTGCAGGCTCGATGGGCAGAATGGCCTCCTTCTGCACTGCAGGGATTCTATGGATTCTATGACCTCTCCTGATCTTAGTTTCCATCGAAGTCAGAGGAGATGTGGAACGAGTGGCTTATTCAATAGTGTCCATTTGAAAACATCTATCGAAGCCAAATCCATCCCCTACATTTCTTCAAATATTTTTTCCAAGCCTGCACAATAACCACTGTCAGATTATGCAGGGTGAATTTAGGTCCTGATGCTGGAGGTAGAAACTGATCGCTTCAAGTGGGAATGCTGGAAACGCTATGAACACCATTGATATTGCCAACAGTCGTGGAGGAAACGGGTGGTTAGTGACTACCATTCACTGCTCAGTTTCTTTTCATTCCACACAGCCATCAATAACAACAAAGAGCAATACACCGACTCCATGAGGGGTCTTCCTGGGTGCTGATAGAAATAGCAGTTATGGTCTTTACAGCCCAAATCACCTCAAATTCATTACATGTCAGGCAGAATTTAATGCCCCACTTTGGAGGTGAGTTGTGGACGAAGGTTTCATTTGATTTGGCAGGAGTGTGCAGGTCGGTGATCCATTAGACCATCAGATTTGGAAGCAGTATTAGGCCATTCAGCCCACTGAGTCTTCTCCACCATTAGATCATGGCTGATATGTTTCTCAACCCCATTCTCCTGTCTTTTCCCCATCACCTTTGATCCCCTTACCAATCAAGAACCTATCTATCTCTGTCTTAAATACACTCAATGACTTGGCCTCCACAGCCTTCTGTGGCAACGAATTCCAACGATTCATCATCCGCTGGCTGAAGAAATTCCTCCTCATCGCAGTTCTAAAGGTTTGTCCCTTTACTCTGAGGCTGTGCCCTCAGGTCCTAATCTCTCCTACTGGTGGAAATATCTTCTCCATGTCCACTCTATCCAGGCCTTTCAGTATTCTATAGGTTTCAATGCCAAGATCCCAACACCTCTCTGACTTCCCTTTATCAAGTCCCGGGTACATAAGAACACAAGAACTAGGAGCAGGAGTAGGCCATCTGGCCCCTCGAGACTGCTCCGCCATTCAATAAGATCATGGCTGATAGGAAGGATGGTGGGTGGCTTTCCTGCTCAGAGGGAAAAGAAGTTTCTTAAGTAACCACTTCCGTGTCTTTTAAAGGCCGTATCCTGCTGCTACTGGTTCTCAACCATTATAGAAACCATTAAATATCCTGCTTGCACAGACTATCTTCAACTGGAAAATACGTCACTTCTTTGCTCCTAGTTTGGCCGCACAGGTGTTGGTGCAATGTGAACTTAACTCATAACCGAGAAAGTAAGATACCAAAGAGACCGTGGAAACTATTGGGATAGATGAATTTAGATGAGCCATTTAGGACCTGATTTTACCATTTTGAGTCTAAGTGCCAAATCTGGGCGTCAAATAGATCCGAGCCCGGAATCCTCTTTCCAGTGCATCCGTACGCATTTTGCCGGCTCCGGTCCGATTCGCACTGTGGGCAGGGCTTAGTGCTGGCGGACCGATCGGAGCGCTGAACTGCGCATGCGCAGTTCGAAAAAAATCTGACAGAGTGCGCCCGGGCACAATAGAGAAAAGCAGAGAGAGCAGCTCTCTGACACAGACCATCTGCAGGCGGGGGGAGGTGGTGTGGGGGTTGGGAGGAGAGGGGGTGTGATGTATCATCCTCTGGGGGTGGGGGGGGGGGGGGCGGCGGGTGGGAGGGGAGGGGGTGTGACCGATCATCCCCAGCGTTCGAGGTGAATAATGACAGTCGTGGTGTTTGAAGTATGCGGCCATTCCGGAGAGGAGGGATTTGTTTCTCCGGTGGGGAGGAGGGATCGGCCGCAGAGTGGCAGCGGAACCCCCTGCCCCCTCCCTCCCCACCGATCGGCCGCAGAGTGGCAGTGGCCCCCCCCAGAGGATGATACGTCACACCTCCTCTCCTCCTCCCACCCCCCCTCCCCCCCACTGCCCCCCCCCCCGCCCCCCCCCCCTCCCCCCCCCCCCAGAGGAGGAGCTGGGTCAGAGAGCCATTGCAGTCTCTGACTCCGCTCTTCGGAGGCTGCAGCGGCGACTTCGGATTTTTATTCGGCTTGGAGCGCAGATCCGCATCAGACCAGAAGACGGTAATGTGGGATTTGGCGGTAGAGTTGGGCGTGCGGTTCATTAAGTCGATTTAAATGCATGCAAATGCATTTAAATCGCTGGGCTGCCTGATTCGGGTGCGGGCCGGACCCGCGCCTGAATCGGGTGTCAGTAAGCCGCGATCTGCTCGGAATCGGGTGCAGATCGCGGTATAGGCCCGACGCCCAACTTTACCGTGATTTTGTGCCTGAAAATGGGCGCGAAGTTTTGGTAAAATCGGGCCCTTAGTCTGCCTCCTTCGTAAATAGCTTATGATGTTATTTTTAAGAAGGATGCTCCAGTATGAAATGGAATCCTTAAATGGTCAAATTCTTATCTGCTAAAACCAAAAGGTTAGTTGAAGGGAATACAGCCAATGGAAATTGGTAGTAAAACAAAAATAAAACAAAATAGTAAGTCCAACTTCAAGTACTTGAAATAACTTCAGCTTAATTTGGAATTGCTGCTGTCTTAATATAATTTCAAAGAGCAAGTCCAAGGTCCTGCAATCCTTCCTTGATTGGTCGTGATTTCTGATGTAAAACCAACCATGTACTTTGCAAAATAGATTATAGTAGCAAGAATTGCTGTTTAGTCGGGCTGAATTGGAATGGATGCTTCAGAATTACAACCAAGTGATTTATTTATTATACATTCCTTATTGGCTGAATAGTGTAATGCGGATGCTCAGAGGTTTATTATAATCAGATAGTAATTTCACTGTAATCAGAATGACTGTCAACTGAGATATTTCAATATATAATACCTTCATTATATTTGAATTTGCTTTCAGTAGGTTGCGCTAAATATATTATGAAGCATGCAAAGTTTATTTGCATTGTTATATGAAGGCTTGACAGCTATGTAAAAGCAAAATACTGCGGATGCTGGGAATCTGAAATAAAAGCAGAAAGTGCTGGAAAAAATCCAGCAGCTCTGGCAGCTTCTGTGGACAGAGAAACAGAGCTAACGGACGCTATTTAGCGGAAAAATTCTAAGTGCTGAATAAGCATGAAACTAGAGAGAATTGTGCGTGTTTTTTCAGCGAACCGCAAGTTGCAATCCTATGACATTTGTGCAAAAAAAACCCCCAGGATGTGATTCTCGCCAGTACGAGTGACAGAGTCTAAGCTCGCCGGTAAAGCCGGCTGCAGAGCACTTGGGGCACCATTGCACAGGTGTCCAATTACCCAATGCACTAGGGCTCTTCAGTACTCAACTTTTTTGAGGAAGGGTCATATTCAGCTTAAAACATCAACTCTTGCTTCTTTCTTCACACACGTTGCCAGTTTTGACAGCTACATTTTCAACTGTGTTGCACTGATATGTAATTTAGACATAAAATTTAGTGCAGTTCACTAAATTAATTTCAAATTTAAGAGATGCTCAGAAGACAAGTAAATTCACTCAATCTGGAGTTAGCGGTGTTGAACCAGTCCAAAGATGTGCGGATTAGGTGGATTGGCCATGATAAATTGCCCCTTAATTCCAAATATCACCACCATTTAAATGAAGTAATTTCTCCTTATCTCTGCTCTAAATAATTGACCCCTGATCCTAAGACTGTGCCCAGTGTTTGAGATTCCCCAACCGGTGAAAACAATCTCCGAGTGCCCACTTTTTCAATCCCCCTCAGAATTTTGTAAGTTTCAAAGAGATTGCCTCTCATTCTTAAAAGCTCCAGAGAATTCAGGCCCAATTAATCAGCCTCTCATCATAGGCCAACCACCTCATCCCAGGAACCAATTTAGTGAACCTTTGCTGTACACTCTCCAATATTGTTAATTAAATATGGAGACCAAAACTGCACATAATAATCCAGATGTGATCTCATCCTGTACAACTGTAGCAAGGCTCTTTATCCTTGTACTCCAATCCCATGCAATAAAGGCCAACATGCCATTTGCCTTCCTAATTGCCTGCTGTACTTGCATGCTAACTTTTTAAGTTTCTAGTACAAGTACACCCGAGGCTCTTTGAACACCAAAACTTAAAAGTTTCACATCTTTTAAAAATATTCTGCTTTTCAATTCTTACAACGAAAGTGAATAACTTCACATTTCCCAACATTACAAGCTGTCTGCCATCCCATTGCCCAGTCACTGAACTTGTCTATATCTCTTTGTAGCCCCTCTGTGACCTCTCCGCAGCATTCCTTCCCACCTAGCTTGGTATCATTAGCAAACATTGAAACATTACTCTCTGTTTCCTTATCTTCATCATATGGATCCGCTATTCATTCCTGCCAGCTTGAAAAAGTCCCGTATATGCTCACTCTCTACTTTCTATCTGTTAACTAACTAAATCCTTACCTCAACTTTTGTGTGACCTTATCAAATGCCTTTTAGAAATCCAGGTATACGATATTTACTGGTTCACCTTTAAAAAACTCAACTAAATTTGTTAAACGGGATTGTCCCTTAATAAACCTAATTGACTTGTTCCAAATATATTATCCTTTTTCACGTGCATTGTTAAGACTTCCTTAATAATAGATTCCACCATTTTACCAACAACTGATGTTAGGCTAACTGGTCTGTAGTTCATTGTTTTCTCGCTCCTCCCTTTCTTGATAAGTGGAGTAACATTTGCCAACATCTAATCTAATGGGACCGTTCCCAAATCTAAGAAATTTGGGAAAATTAGAGTTCGTACATCCACTGTCTCTGCAGCTAACTCTTTTAGAACTCAATGGTGTAGGCCATCAGCTCCAGGGGATTTGTCAGATTTTAGTCCCTCAAGTTAAATTTTGCTAATACTTATCCTCTTCCGATATTAATTTCCTTAATTCTCTAATTCTTTGCAGCCCCTCGGTTACCACCTATTTCTGGTGTGGAACTTGTGTCTTCTCCCTGTGAAGAAAGGCACAGAAGTCAAAATTCCCCTACCCCACCAAACCGCGGGAATCGTAGCAGGTGAGACAGAAAATTCAGTGGATCATTCAAAGGTCCGTTGAGCTCAGGCGGGAATTTCCGGTCCTGGGGTGAGCGGCCGGAGAATCACACTCAGAAATATTTGTTCAGCGTCTCTGCTATTTCCTCATTGCCCATAATAATTTCTCCAGTTTCTGCTTCTAAGGGGCAATTCTTTTAAGCTTTTCAAGTTTTGCGACAGCAGTCTCTCTCTCTCTCTTTAAGAATTCATTGAATTATCAGCTCATCTACATAAGCACGATTCAATTAGTGCCAAATTAGAAAATGTATTTGTTCTGCTGGTGGGACCATAAAAATCCCTCTTTTAATTTGTTTTAATAATGTCCCTTAGAAATTTACCCAGACTTTCAAGATTTTCTTCCACAGGGCCTTTGAACAGATTTTTCTCTCCATCTTTGTAAGCTTCTTAGTTTTCTTCTGTTGCCAGGCTACCCATGGAAACCTGCGCAACTTTGCTTTCAGTCCTCAAAAATATAATTTATTCAGAAAATTTATAAAAGTACATTACATAACAATTCAAAGTTAACATTACACAAAGTGCAAAACAAATCAGTTTGTTTCAATACTGTTCATTACTCACCATATTTACAATTTACATTCATTATTCATGATGTTCCTTGCATGTCTAATATACAGCCCAAGGAGCTTCTCCCAGTTTCCAGCCCATCCGTATACTATAGCTGAAGAGCCCTAGACAGTGGCCTTTCTGCATTGTGTCCTTCTGGCGGCTGTCTGAAACTTTAAAGAGACTCATAGCTCATGGTTCTGGACCTTGGAATTTGCCAGGCTGCAATACTCAGTGTGGACAACTTTTTGCACTAAAAGAATCATAGAATAGACCAGAATGGAATCATAGAATCTCTACAGTGCAGAAGGAGGCCATTTGGCCCATCGAGTCTGCACCAACTCTCCAACAGAGCATCTATACCCAGGCCCAACCCCTGTCCTATACCCATAACCCCACACATTTATCCCGCTAATCCCCCCTAACCTATACATTTTTGGACATTAAGAGACAATTTAGCCTGGCCAATCCACCTAACCTGCACATTTTGGTCTCTGGGAGGAAACCAGAGCACCCAGAGGAAACCCACACGGACACACAGTGAGAAAATGCAAACTCCACACTGATAGTCACCCAAGGCCAGAGTCAAATCCAGGTCCCGGGTATTGTGAGGCAGCAATGCTAACCACTGTGCCACCATGCTGCCGGTTTTAACAAATTACAGACAGACCAAAGGGCATCATTCACTGAGCTGATGGTTCTTCAGCCACAGGGCGGCACGGTAGCACACTAGGGCGGCACGGTAGCACAGTAGGGCGGCACGGTAGCACAGTGGTTAGCACTGCTGCTTCACAGCTCCAGAGACCTGGGTTCGATTCCCGGCTTGGGTCACTGTCTGTGTGGAGTTTGCACATTCTCCTCGTGTCTGCGTGGGTTTCCTCCGGGTGCTCCGGTTTCCTCCCACAGTCCAAAGATGTGCGGGTTAGGTTGATTGGCCATGCTAAAATTGCCCTTAGTGTCTTGGAATGCGTAGGTTAAAGGGATTAGTGGGTAAAATATATGGGAGTAGGCCCTGGGTGGGATTGTGGTCGGTGCAGACTCGATGGGCCAAAAGGCCTCTTCCTGTGCTGTAGGGTTTCTATGATTTCACAGTTAATGTTCATCTCAGTTTATGTTCCAGGGAACAGCCCATTGAGCGCCGTGTCCTCTATCATGGAGCTGTCTCGGATGAACCTTCACAAGAACCACTGCATCTTTTTCTGGACTTACTTTAGAATGGAATATTCCAGAAGGAGGTGGATGATAATCTCTTCCCCACCACAGCTCCATTGAGAATAACGGGCAAAAAGGGTGAAACTCTGTGTGTGCACAGAGGGGTGAAGTGCAAAGGGGCCAATCAGGGTCAGGAGGGAGAGGCTCAGGGTGAGGGAGGTCAGGAGGCCACTGGACCTTCAGGCCTGACTTCAGAAAGGAGGCTTTCTTCCTTTCCCGCTAAAGATCTAAGTCCATTGATTTTCAGGTTTCTCCATGTTCAATCTTCCCACCAGCTTAAAAGTTGAAATTGGGCAGGGAAAAACTTTTAAATGGCCATTAATTGGGGCAATGGCAGACTTCCTGTCCGGGGTCTTGCCCGGCAATTGTAAAATCACTGTGTGCTTGGGGCAGCCAAGAACCCAGAAGGAATCCCATCCCCTCAGCTTAATGCTCCCCCTCTATCTAAAATCCTACCATACGGGAACATAAAATTCTGGCCTTGCACTTTGCATACTGAGGGTCTGTATATTGGTGAAAAAAACGTGTTGCGTCTTGGACTCATCAGAGCCAATGCAAGGACAACAATTTCAAATGATCACACTAATTTATACTGAAGGAGACAAGGGCACTGATTTGTTGGCAAGAAGACCCAGAGTCTACAGACAGCTTAATGCAGATGTACACAAAGGTGGCCATCAGAATGAGGGCAGTGTGGGAGTATATTTATTTCCCCCTTTGACTAGGGGGATGTACACCATCTCCCTGTGGATATTTTTGATCTCCAGGCAAAGGATAAGGAAGATTGAACATGGGGAAACCTGAAAATCAATGGACTTAGATCTTGGGCAGGAAGGAAGGAAAGCCTCCAAGGACACTGAGAGAACCTCCCACCTGGTGACCAGGTTCTTTCTCTTAATGGAGAGGGAGTGCCACTCCCACATGCCCAGCTTCTTGTTTTATCACAGCTACACACTCTTTCCAGTGTTTGGCACACGCCCGGCCCCTCCCGAGCATCTTCAGATGGTCCAACCTGACAGTAAAGGGGACAGAAGATCAGTCAGGCCAGTCATAAAATCATAGAATCCCTACAGTGCAGAAGGGGCCATTCGGCCCATTGACTCTGCACCGACTTTCTGACAGAGTATTTTACGCAGGCTCACACCCCTGCCCTATCCCTGTAGCCCCACACATTTCCCATGGCTAATCCCATCAAACCTACACATCTTTAGGACACTAAGGTGGAATTTAGCATGGTCAATCCACCTAACCCGTGCATATTTGAACTCTGTCCCCAAAGAAAATGACTTTCCTCCGGCCATGGTTTGCTTTGGTTCCTGTGAGCAGTTCAGACTGATCAAAGATGAGTCTGATGTCTGTCTGTTTACTTTAAAAAGAAAGCCACCCAGAGATGTTGCAAAGGTCACCCTGAGATAATCTGCCAAACCAATATCTAACTGCATCTCTGTTGGGCGTCGTAGTAATCTAATGTAATTGCAGAATCAGATAGTGAAATGAGCTTCCGGTGGATGGAAAATGTACCCCTGCGAGCTTTTGAACTCAGTGGTAAAAATCTGGTCCTAGATTGTTGTGCTTGGCATTAGAGAATCATAGAATGGTTACAGCATGGAAGGATTAGAACCCATTCTGTTTTATTTAATGTATGACTTTCTTTTCATATAGTTTTCTACTGTTTAAAACACTTTTGGTCAAAAGTGGCTCTGGCAATGAACTATTACACTAGTAAATTATTATATAGTTGAGCTTATTGCCATTCTGTTTAACACCCACAACCACTTTCACCGAGAAGGGCAAGGGCAGCAGATAGATGGGAACACCACCATCTGCAAGTTCCCTTCCAAACCACTCATCATCCTGACTTGGAAATATATCTCCATTCCTTCACAGTCGCTGGGTCAAAATCCTGGAATTCCCTCTCTAACGGCATTGTGGGTCAACCCACAGCATGTGGACTGCAGCGATTCAAGAAGGCAGCTCGCCATCGCCGTCTCGAGGGCAACTAGGGATGGGCAATAAATGCTGGCCAGCCAACAACGTCAATATCCCACGAATGAATAAAAATAAGATGCTAATGCAAACGAGGCCTCGTTTTTCCAAAGTTTTGATTCTAGCTTTCTTTTTTTCAGGAATTGCTTCAAAACAAAGACATCAATAAAACTAATCACAGAGTGTATCAGTAGTGAGTATCAATCAGTTAACTAATTCCATTCTAGATGCTTGAATTCCTGGGTTGGAATTTTCCCATCCTGCCCGCTATTGGAATCGTAGTGGATGGGACACGGACCATGCAGAAGTCTGTTGACCTTGGGCGGGAATTTCCGGCTTTGGGGTGAATGCAACCAAAAAATCTACCCCTAGTCTGATGCTATCAAAGCCTTTTTGTATGTGATGTTAAACTAAACCTCAGTCTTCCCATTCGGGTGGTTGTAAAAGATCCCCTGGCACTATTTGAATTAGGGGATGGTGTTCTCCCATTGTCAAAGCAAATATTTATCCCTAAACCAAAACCTACAACAAATGATCCAGTCATTTATTTTGTTGCTGTTTATGGGATCTTGCTGTGCACAATTTGACTGCAGAGTCTTCAGCTGGAATGTTCTGGCCATTCAAACCAGAGGGATTTTCCCTTCCCGCTGTGGTGAATGGAGATTTGACTGGGCGCCAAATTCTCCAACATTGCTGCAGCGGGAATGTGGCGTGAACGGCCGGTAAGATCACGCCTTCAACTTTACACCAGTGACTCCACTTCACAAAGTGTATTCATCATTGAATCATAGAATCTCCACAGTGCAGAAAGAGGCCATTCAGCCCATCGAGCCTGCACTGACCACAATCCCACCGAGGTCCTATTTCCGTAACCCACACATTTATTTTGCTAATCCCCGGGCACTAGGGTCAATTTAGCATGGCCAATCAACCTAACCCACACATCTTTGGACTGTGGGAGGAAACCAGAGCACCCAAAGGAAACCCACGCAGACACGGGGAGAAAGTGCAAACTCCACACAGACAGTGACCCGAGGCTGGAATTGAACCCTGGATCCTGGTGCTGTGAGGCAGCAGTGTCAACCACTGTGCTATCATACCGTCCGAAACAGACACAGTCGTCGCACTGTCATGGAATTTGGCAACGCCCCGTCGGGGAATTGAATCCTGGTCTCCCACGGCTGGAAGCATTTTGGGAAATCCTGAAGTCACGGAAGGTGCTCTAGAACTTCAAAGTGCTTTTTCTCAAATGGGGGCCTAACAAAGCAGAAGGTAATAATAAACCGAGAAAACCTACGTCTGGAAAGAAGTAACAATGCAATGCTGCAGGGATTCGCTTTGGGTTCCTGGCTGTTCAGATATAAATGATGACAAATAGTTTTCCTAATAATATCAGGGGCCCAGATTTCCCCACGATGAAGAGCCTCTCCGCCGTGTCAAAAATCCTGGAAACAGCTGGTAATACTAAGTACGGCCCCCGCATTTCATTTTCACTGGAGCAGGAGTGTGGTCCGGTCAGTGTTCCTGCATGCATGGTTTACAGAGGCAGCTGGCCATTTAGATCAGCAGCTGTCTCCATTGAAGTGGACTTTGGTAGGCCAGGAATGTGAAATCAGGAGTATCCTGAACTTTGTGGATCTGTTTGAATAGCTAGGGTAGAGATAATGGGACTGTAGAACAAAGAACAAAGAAAGTTACAACACAGGAACAGGCCCTTTGGCCCTCCAAGCCTGCACCAACCATGCCAAGCCTGCACTGACTATGTAAAGACTTGATTACCTGTAAAGACTCGCATTCCAACCATTCTTCACATTCCAATCTATAATTATCTTGCAATTGTGTCTTTGCCTCTATATGCCATGTTTGTGAACGTACCTCTCCGCTCACCTGATGAAGGAGCAGTGCTCTGAAAGCTTGGGATTCCAAATAAACCCTGTTAGACTTTAACCTGGTGTCGTGAGACTTCTTATTGTTAAAAATAAACATGAATGAGCCTAAAAAGTGCCTAAGCTCATTAGAACTGTCAATCTATGGCAAAACTGTCAAAGCTGTCAAGTAACTGTCAAAGGATACTAGGTGAGTTGGCATGGAAGGGGTAAGGGCAACAAGCAGTGGATGGTGGGTGTAGGGGGCATAGGTTAGCATGGGGCTAAAAAGTGCCATGAGGATGTAGGAGAATTAGTGGTGTGGGGGATCATGGTGGTGGGTATCATAGAATCCCTACAGTACAGAGGGAGGCCATTTGGCCCATCGAGTCTGTACTAATCACAATCCCACCCAGGGCCTATTCCTGTGCCCGCACACATTTACCCTACAAATCTCTCTGACACTAGGGTCAATTTAGCATGGCCAATGAACCTAACCCACACATCTTTGGACTGTGGGAGGAAACTGGAGCACCCAGAGGAAACCCACGCAGACACGGGGAGAATGTGCAAACTCCACACAGATAGTGACCCGAGGCCAGAATTGAACCTGGGACCCTGGCGCTGTGAGGCAGCAGTGCTAACCACTGTGTCACTGTGACACCCCAAAGACGGTAGAGGGGAGTGTGTTGGCATAGGGTGTATAAGATGCCATGGGGGAATCAGTGGGGGCATGGTTTGGCATTTCAGATAAGAAAGGCTATGACTGGTGGGTAGGGATATGAATGTCGTAAGTTGGCATTAATGGGGCATGAGTAGTGTGTGGAGTGGTTAGGAGGGTGAGCGGAGAGGACCGGAGGGCTGTTTTGTGTTTTATACTTATTTTTAATTTCATTCAATACAATACTGGAGCACAGAGGCTTTTGCTAAGCTTCTGCACTCATTCCAGGTGCAGTGGGCCTGATTTCCAATACAGCTCCCCCCTCCCCAGAGACAAAGATCCAACATGCAGGCAGATATTTTTAAAGGTTAGTTTCGCAGAGCTGGGAATTCGACTGTTGGAGCACCTGACCTGCGAGCAAAAATCTGGGCCAGGGTTTCCAACTCTCCACGTTGTCCAGGAATTAAAAATTAATCTGATGGACACTGCTGGAAGCAAACCAGGAGAAAAATCATTGAGGCATGAAACAAATGTTATTTTATTTTCATTTTCTGTAAATACTTTAGTTTAATCATTGTAAAGATATTGGGGATAGAAGAAAAGGCCATTTGGTGGGCTCGCAGCAAGGGATCATGCAAGAAAGCCTGAAGGAATTTGCCCAAGCCCAGAGTTGGCAATCTTAAATAATACTATAAAATGTATTGATGAGAACAAGCTGTACAGCCAGGCAACAGGAAAAGAATGATTGATGGATAAAATTGCAATGAATTAAGTGACTAGAATAAGTAAGGGTTGAAAGACACTAATGAATCAGCCTTGCCTTTAGAAAGATGCGGATTAATCCAGGATAGTCAGCACGGATTCGTGAAGGGCAAGTCGTGCCTCACAAATTTGATTGAATTTTTTGAGGAGGTAACTAAGTGCGTTGATGAAGGTAGGGCAGTTGATGTCATATACATGGATTTTAGTAAGGCGTTTGATAAGGTCCCCCATGGTCGGCTTCTGATGAAAGTGAGGAGGTGTGGGATAGAGGGAAAGTTGGCCGATTGGATAGGTAACTGGCTGTCTGATCGAAGACAGAGGGTGGTGGTGGATGGAAAATTTTCGGACTGGAGGCAGGTTGCTAGCGGAGTGCCACAGGGATCAGTGCTTGGTCCTCTGCTCTTTGTGATTTTTATTAATGACTTGGAGGAGGGGGCTGAAGGGTGGATCAGTAAATTTGCTGATGACACCAAGATTGGTGGAGTAGTGGATGAGGTGGAGGGCTGTTGTAGGCTGCAAAGAGACATAGATAGGATGCAAAGCTGGGCTGAAAAATGGCAAATGGAGTTTAACCCTGATAAATGTGAGGTGATTCATTTTGGTAAGACTAATTTAAATGTGGATTACAGGGTCAAAGGTAGGGTTCTGAAGACTGTGGAGGAACAGAGAGATCTTGGGGTCCATATCCACAGATCTCTAAAGGTTGCCACTCAAGTGGATAGAGCTGTGAAGAAGGCCTATAGTGTGTTAGCTTTTATTAACAGGGGGTTGGAGTTTAAGAGCCGTGGGGTTATGCTGCAACTGTACAGGACCTTGGTGAGACCACATTTGGAATATTGTGTGCAGTTCTGGTCACCTCACTATAAGAAGGATGTGGAAGCGCTGGAAAGAGTGCAGAGGAGATTTACCAGGATGCTGCCTGGTTTGGAGGGTAGGTCTTATGAGGAAAGGTTCAGGGAGCTAGGGCTGTTCTCTCTGGAGCGGAGGAGGCTGAGGGGAGACTTAATAGAGGTTTATAAAATGATGAAGGGGATAGATAGAGTGAACGTTCAAAGACTATTTCCTCGGGTGGATGGAGCTATTACAAGGGGGCATAACTGTAGGGTTCGTGGTGGGAGATATAGGAAGGATATCAGAGGTAGGTTCTTTACGCAGAGAGTGGTTGGGGTGTGGAATGGACTGCCTGCAGTGATAATGGAGTCAGACACTTTAGGAACATTTAAGCGGTTATTGGATAGGCACATGGAGCACACCAGGATGATAGGGAGTGGGATAGCTTGATCTTGGTTTCAGATGAAGCTCGGCACAACATCGTGGGCCGAAGGGCCTGTTCTGTGCTGTACTGTTCTATGTTCTATGTTCTATGTCTTGCCTCTATAATAGAACTGGGGCAGCACGGTGGCACAGTGGTTAGCACTGAGGCCTCACAGAGCCAAGGACCCAAGTTCAATTCCAGCCCCAGGTCACTGTCTGTGTGGAGTTTACGCAATCTCTCTCTGTCTGCATGGTTTTCCTTCAGGCGCTCTGGTTTCCTCCCACAGTCCGAAGATGTGCCAGTTGGGTGGATTGGCCATGCTAAATTGGCCCTTAGCATCAGGGGGATTAACAGGGTAAATACGTCTGGTCATGGGGATAGGGCCTGGGTGGAATTGCTGTCGGTGCAGGCTTGATGGGCCGAATGGCCTCCTTCTGTACGGCAGTGATTCTATGAATGTTGCCTTTGAGTCAAATTGTCAGAGTTTCCTGACTCCAGAGTGACAGATTGGGAGGCGGGCAGCTAGGAAAGTAGCAGGGTGCTGCGTTGTGAAGGCTCCCCACTCTGTGCTCCTGCTCGTGAGGATTCCCCATGCTGGGAACAGAAGCAGATTGGCTGCCTGCCCCCAGTAGTTAAGGCTCATATTAAAGGTAATTTTTCCAACGCAACAACATTTTACCTACGGTAGAGTGAACCCCGACATGTGGGGAGGCCGGTCATTCCACAAAGGCAACATCCCTGTGACCATCCTGGGGGATGGGGTGGGGGGCACATTGCAGCTGGACTACCTGCTTGGCTCACCTGATTTCAATTTTGTTACTCACCTCTTCCAAGAGCTCCTCCATGTTGAGGCGCCCACAAAATCCCCCACCTACCGCAGCAGTGCCCACATCCCTGGGTGGGGCTGATGAAGCTTAAGAATTGTCAGCCTTTTGATTGAGCAAGTATCTATATCCATCCTTACTTGGATTTCAAGCCTGAAAATTGGCAGTTAGGAAGCTGCTGCTGATAAAATGTTCGAATTGGTCCCGCTGCTGGCAAATGTGATCTTGGAGCCCTCATTTTGTCCCAGTCATCATGGAGTCATAGAGGTTTACAATATGGAAACAGGCCCTTTGGCCCAACTTGTCCATGCCATCCCTTTTTGTAACCCCTAAGCTAGTACCAATTGCCCGCGTTTGGCCCATACCCCTCTATACCAGTCTTACCCATGTAACTGTCTAAATGCTTTTTAAAAGACAAAATTGTACCCGCCTCTACTACTACCTCTGGCAGCTTGTTCTGGACACTCACCACCCTCTGTGTGAAAAAATTGCCCCTCTGGAGCCTTTTGTATCTCTCCCCTCTCACTTTAAACCTATGCCCTCTCGTTTTAGACTCCCTTATCTTTGGGAAAAGATATTGACTATCTAGCTGATCTATGCCCCTCATTGTTTTATAGACCTCTATAAGATCACCCTTCAGCCTTCTATGTTCCAGAGAAAAAAATTCCAGTCTATTCAGCCTCTCCTTTTAACTCAAACCATCAAGTCCCGGTAGCATCCTAGTAAATCTTTTCTGCACTCTTTCTAGTTTAATAATATCCTTTCTATAATAGGGTGACCAGAACTGTACACAGTATTCCAAGTGTGGCCTTACCAATGTCTTGTACAACTTCAACAAGACGCCCCAACTCCTGTATTCAATGCTCTGACCAATGAAACCAAGCATGCCGAATGCCTTCTTCACCATTCTGTCCACCTGTGACTTCACGTTCAAGGAGCTATGAACCTGTACCCCAAGATCTCTTTGTTCTATAACTCACCCCAACGCCCTACCATTAACTGTGTAAATCCTACCCTGGTTCGACCTACCAAAATGCATCACCTCGCATTTATCTAAATTAAACTCCATCTGTCATTTGACAGCCCACTGGCCCAATTGATCAAGATCCCATTGCAATCCGAGATAACCTTCTTCACAGTCCACTATGCCACCAATCTTTGTGTCATCTCCAAACTTACTAACTATGCCTACTAAATTCTCATCTAAATCATTAATATAAATGACAAATAAGAGTGGACCCAGCACCGATCCCTGAGGCATACCGCTGGTCACAGGCCTCCAGTTTGAAAAACAACCCTCTACAACCACCCTCAGTCTTCTGGCATCAAGCCAATTTTGTATCCACTTGGCTACCTCACCCTGGATCCCATGAGATTTAACCTTATGCAACAACCTACCATGTGGTACCTTGTCAAAGGCCTTGCTGAAGTCCATGGAGACGACATCAACTGCATTGCCCTCATCTACCTTCTTGGTTACCCCTTCAAAAAACGCAATCAAATTTGTGAGATGTGATTTTCCACTCACAAAGCCGTGCTGAATGTCACTAATCAGTCCTTGCATCTCTAAATGTCTGTAGATCCTGTCTCTCAAAATACCTTCTAACAACTTACCCACTACAGATGTGAGGCTCACCGGCCTGTAGTTCCCAGGCTTTTCCCTGCAGCCCTTCTTAAACAAAGGCACAATATTTGCCGCCCTCCAATCTTCAGGAACCTCACCTGTGGCTGTCGATCATTCAAATATCTCTGCTAGGGGACCCACAATTCCCTCCCTATCCTCCCACAATGTCCTGGGATACACTTCATCAGGTCCCAGGGATTTACCTACCTTCGTTCGCTTTAATACTTCTGGCACCTCCTTCTCTGTACACTCCTCAAAACATCACTATTTATTTCCCCAACATCGATGCTTTTCTCAACAATGAATACTGATGAGAAATGTTCATTTAGGATCTCACCCATCTCTTTGTGGATCCGCACAGAGATGACCTTGTTGATCCTTAAGAGGTTCTACTCTCTCACTAGTTACTCTTTTGCCTTTTATGTATTTGTAGAAGGTCTTTGGATTCTCCTTTGCCTTATCTGCCAAAACAATCTCGTGTCCCCTTTTTGCCCTCTCGATTTCTCTCTTAACTCTACGCCTATACCCTCTATACTCTTCAAGGGATCCACTTGATCCCAGCTGCCTATGCATGTCATGTGCCTCCTTCTTCTTCTTGACTAGAACCTCAATATCCCGATTCATCCAGGGTTCCCTACTTCTACTAATCGGGGTGCAGAAACCTACTGTTACGTCCTGCCCCAAGGGTCATTGGTTCAAAACTTGCTCCAGAATCTAAATTTATACTTTCGTGCTGTACTGAGGGAGTGCTGCACTGTTGAATGTGTGGTCTTTTATGTCAGGTTTTACAAAGGCTCCATCCAGTCTGTCAGGTGGAACTAAAAGATCTTGAGGTATTATTCAAAGAACAATCAATGCCTCCTCCATTGTCCTGGTCAACAGTTATTTCTCAATCAACACCATCATGCGACAGGACTGTGCCTTTAAGAAATGTATTTTCACTCATGCTCTCTGAAGTTTGTAAGCAAGAATTTTGTTTTTGTCATGGCACTGGCTGCCTGATTAGATGTCCTTTCATTACTGCTTAAATGGTTTAAATGGGGTTTTGTTTATTTTTGGTCTGGGCCTAATGCACTTTCTGGGAGTTTACGATCTTTAGGATTGTTGTGGGAAGAATGATTGACAGGTCAGGTGGGGCAATTTGTTTCTCTCCCAAGAGTTCTTTCACTTTCAGTTTAGGATGTTGTTTGAGTTAGAAGCTGTGTGGAATCCAGACTGACAAGTGTGTTACTTGCCTCTCTCTCTGGAGTGAAAACTCTGCAGTCAGTAGTTTGATAGTTAGTAACTAGAGGTGAGGATTGCCTCTATCTCGTGTAGTGATTTGCCGGCTTAAAGCCAGAGGCAGCAGTGGCATTATCTCTACCTCGAGGTTTGCTGGATATTACAAGGCTGGGAAGTCAGAGTTTCAATTCTCCAACCAAAGGACTAAGTTCCAAAATCATGTGAGCATTCTAATTTTCCGTTTAAAACCTGTGGCAGGTTTATAGGGAGGTTTGTTGTATTGAAACAGTGTATTTCGTTGTTAAAGTTTATACAATATCATTGTTGTTTTTTTTCTTCTTTGTAATTGGTAAAAGTTATTGCTAATTTTCTTTCTATGTATTAACTGTATTCTTAAATAAACTTTGTTCGTTAAAGACACCCTAATGGGTCATTTGAATCACACCTGAGGTGAGATATCTCCTGCTTACCCTAGCCAAATTCAAAGTGTGAAACGTTTGGTCTCGGCTGACTTCACAAAATACCTTGGAGTTTCTGACCTGGATTGTAACAATCCAGGTCAGACGGAAATCTTTGTCTCTTCATTGGACACAGGTGAGGTCCCTGAGGATTGGAGGATAGCGAATGTGGTACCATTATTTAAGAAGGGTAGCAGGGATAACCCAGGTAATTATAGGCCAGTGAGCTTGACGTCCGTGGTAGGGAAGTTGTTGGAGAGGATTCTTAGAGACAGGATGTATGCGCATTTAGAACGGAACAATCTCATTAGTGACAGACAGCATGGTTTTGTAAGAGGGAGGTCATGCCTTACAAATTTGGTGGAGTTTTTTGAGGAAGTGACAAAAACGGTTGACAAAGCAAGGACCATGGATGTCGTCCATATGGATTTCAGTAAGGCATTTGACAATGTCCCTCATGGCAGGTTGGTTAAGAAGGTTAAGGCTCATGGGATACAAGGAGAGGTGGCTAGATGGGTAGAAAACTGGCTTGGCCACAGGAGACAGAGGGTAACAGTCAAAGGGTCTTTTTCCGGCTGGAGGTCTGTGACCAGTGGTGTTCCGCAGGGCTCTGTACTGGGACCTCTGCTATTTGTGATATATATAAATGATTTGGAAGAAGGTGTAACTGGTGTTATCAGCAAGTTTGCGGATGACACGAAGATGGCTGGACTTGCGGATAGCGATGAGCATTGTCGGGCAATACAGCAAGATATAGATAGGCTGGAAAATTGGGCGGAGAGGTGGCAGATGGAATTTAATCCAGATAAATGTGAAGTGATGCATTTTGGAAGAAATAATGTAGGGAGGAGTTATACAATAAATGGCAGAGCCATCAAGAGTATAGAAACACAGAGGGACCTAGGTATGCAAGTCCACAAGTCCTTGAAGGTGGCAGCACAGGTGGAGAAGGTGGTGAAGAAGGCATATGGTATGCTTGCCTTTGTAGGATGGGGTATAGAGTATAAAAGCTGGAGTCTGATGTTGCAGCTGTATAGAACGCTGGTTAGGCCACATTTGGAGTACTGCGTCCAGTTCTGATCGCCGCACTACCAGAAGGACGTGGAGGCTTTAGAGAGAGTGCAGAGAAGGTTTACCAGGATGTTGCCTGGTATGGAGGGTCTTAGCTATGAGGAGAGATTGGGTAAACTGGGCTTGTTCTCCCTGGAAAGATAGAGAATGAGGGGAGACCCAATAGAGGTGTACAAAATTATGAAGGGTATAGGTAGGGTGAACAGTGGGAAGCTTTTTCCCAGGTCGAAGGTGACGATCACGAGGGGTCACGGGCTCAAGGTGAGAGGGGCGAGGTATAACTCAGATATCAGAGGGACGTTTTTTACACAGAGAGTGTGGAGGCCTGGAATGCGCTGCCAAGTAGGGTGGTGGAGGCAGACACGCTGGCATTGTTTAAGACTTACCTGGATAGTCACATGAGCAGTCTGGGAATGGAGGGATACAAACGAATGGTCTAGTTGGACCAATGAGCTGCACAGGCTTGGAGGGCCGAAGGGCCTGTTTCCTGTGCTGTACTGTTCTTTGTTCTTTAATCATGCCGATCACCATTATCACATACAACCAGAGGACATAGGGATTTGGAGGTAGGAAAAGGAGTAGGCCATTCAGCCCATCAAATAGAGCATGCCTGGTCTTCTAGCTCAACACCATTTTCTTGCTTATCCCCATATCCCTTTAATATCTAGAAAGCTATTGATCTCTAGACTGATAGACAGATAGAATGGTTACAATACAAAAAGAAGCCTGTCAACTCATCCTGTCCAGACAGGTTCTCCACAGCAGCAATCCCACTTCCCCATCCTTCCTCTCTACCCTGCAGTTTTTTGCTCTTCAGTGCTTTATCCCCTTTTGTAACCATGATTGAATCTGCCTCTACCTCACTCTCAGGCAGTGCGCTCAAATTGTGATCACTCACTGTGTAGAAAAGATTTTCCTCATGTCGCAATTGTTTCTTGTAGTAGAAGGGTCTGGTACCTAAAGGGTTAACATGGGACAGTGATGTAAGAAGGCACATGACCTCAAGCTAAGGCTAATCTAGATATAGGTAGCAATACATAAGAAACTTTATCCTCCACTATAAATATGTACATTGTTCAATAATGTTAACCAAGACTTCTGTAACTTCAACAAGATTGCTTTATGGTATCCAAGCATTATACATCAAGCATTGTGACAACAGAACAGATCAGTTCTTTTGCCAGTTCCCTTAAATCAGTGTCCTCCTGTCCTCTGGCCATGGGAACAGATTCTTCCTATCTGTTCTGCCGAGATTGATCATGATTTTGAATATCTCTATCGAATTTCATCTCAATGTTCTCATCTTTAAGGAGAACAACCCCATCTTCTCTTCCTGATCTCACACCGTTACCATTCATGCTCCCCAAGGATCTATCTACCATTAGTCTCCTCCTATTTCTCATCTACATCCGGCTTGGGTCACTGTCTGTGCGGAGTCTGCACGTTCTCCCCGTGTCTGTGTGGGTTTCCTCTGGGTGCTCTGGTTTCCTCCCACAATCTGAAAGATGTGCTGGGTAGGTGCATTGACCGGAACAAGCTCCAGAGTGTGACGACTAGGCGAATTTCACAGTAACTTCATTGCAGTGTTAAATGTAAACCTTGACTTTTAACTTTTTACATGCTGCCCATTGTTCACATCCCCAAAAGCACAGTGTGAATATTCACACATACCATAATGACACCCACCGTTTACCTCACTGTCACTTCTCGGCCGGCTTCTCCACTGTTGCTAAATTATCAGACTGCTTCTCCAACATCCAGTGCTTGATAAGCAGAAATTTCCTCCAGTTAAATATTCGGAAGTTTGAAACCATTCTTTATCAATCCCCACTCTGATATCCATTTCCCAGCTATTAACTCTATCCCTCAACTTGGCAGCAGTCTGACATTAAGCAGGTCTGTTTGCAACCTTGTGGTCACATTTGAGCTCAAGATGAATTCTGATTTCCTCCGTGTCATCACCTGACTTCACCTCATCTTAGATCATTTGCTTCTGAAATCCTCACTCATGCCTTTGTTACCTCTAAGCTGAACTATTCCAATGCGCTCCTGGCCTCTCCTCCACTTTCATAAAAATTAAGATCATCCAAAACTCTGCTGTCCATGTCTTAACTTGCAGCATGTCTGATTCTCAAACATCCCTCTGCTTGCTGGCCTACACTGGCTCCCGGTCAAACAATGGGTGGGATTTTCCGGCAGTGTTCGCCCCGAAACTGGAAAATCCCACCTAAGGTCAACAGACCTTTTCATAGTCTGTCCCTCTTCTGCTTCGATTCCTGTGGCAGAACGGGAAAATTTACCCCAATGCCTTGATTTTTGATGCGCTATCAATAAGGCGAAAGACTACCGATATGCCAATATAAGTGTAGGCTTTTATTCACAACAGAATCAGGAGCAGATCCCAACAATTAACCGACCTGGACTGAACAAGGGGGAGGAGACAGCCACCTTTATACTAGGTGCTGAGGGGAGGAACCAAACTGGAAGGGGATGTGTCCAGGTATGACAAACACACACAACGGTGGTCCATATAGGACAAAGGCACAACTGAGGTCCACCACATTCACCCCTTCCTTTTAAAAAAAACAACACGGGGGTGAAGCGGAAACAATATCACAAGTCCAGACGAACCGGTGGCTTGATCCGTCGTCGCGATCGTCGTAGTGCAGGTCGCAGAGTCGTCCGGGCAGGGAGCGATGTCGGCCCAGGCTCCGTACAGTGAGCGTCGAGAGAAGGCGCTGGGTGGTGTGAAGCGGACCGATCCGTCGTCCCGTCCAGTCGTCGGGTACTGCGTGGCGACGGCTCCGGCGACTCAAGCGAGCTGTACATAGGGGCGAGAGGAATGAGCAGTGGCCCTGGTGGCGTATGGGGAACAGTGGGAACCGGAGCTGGGGGGTGGGGGGCTGCAACAGGCTCTGGGCACACTACATTGGGGACAGGGACTGAGGGAGGAAGAGGCGTAGCAGTCTCCGAATGGACGACACCAGGGACCGTGGGGCGGAAGGACGTGGTGACCTCCGGGGCACCCGCGGGTGCCAAGTCACGGACAGAAACCGTGTCCTCCCGCCCATCAGGGTACGCTACATAAGCATATTGGGGATTAGCATGGAGCAGTTGGACCTCCTCGACCAAGGGATCTGCCTTATGGGTCCGGACATGCTTCCGAAGCAGGACGGGTCCCGGGGACATCAGCCAATCCGGGAGCGAAGTACCCGAGGAGGACTTCCTGGGAAACGCAAACATCCGCTCGTGAGGGGTCGTATTGGTCGCTGTGCACAAGAGTGACCTAATGGAATGTAATGCGTCCGGAAGGACGTCTTGCCAACGGCTGACTGGAAGGCCCCTAGACCGTAACGCTAATAGAACGGCCTTCCAGATGGTTGCGTCCTCCCGCTCTACTTGACCATTGCCCCTGGGGTTATAGCTAGTGGTGCGGCTGGAGGCAACGCCTTTGGCGAGCAGGTACTGCCTCAGCTCGTCACTCATGAAAGAGGACCCACGGTCGCTATGAATATAGGCTGGGAAGCCGAACAGGGTGAAGAGCTTGTTCAGGGTCCGAATCACTGTAGCCGTGGTCATGTCCGAACAGGGGAAGGCAAAAGGGAAACGTGAGTATTCGTCAATGATATTCAGGAAATAAACATTGCGGTTAGAGGAGGGGAGGGGGCCTTTAAAATCAACGCTAAGGCGCTCGAACGCGCGAGTGGCCTTTACAAGGTGCGCCCTACCTGGCCGGTAGAACTGCGGTTTGCACTCAGCGCAGACCCTGCATTGCCTGGTAATCGTCTGGACTTCCTCAAGGGAGAAGGGCAGGTTACGGGTCTTGACAAAATGGAAAAATCTGGTGACACCCGGGTGACAGAGGTCGTTATGGAGGGACTGTAGCTGGTCTAGTTGGGCACTGGCACATGATCCACGGGACAGGGCGTCTGGGGGCTCATTGAGCTTCCCGGGCCGGTACATGATGTCATATCTGTAGGTGGAGAGCTCAATCCTCCACCGCAAGATCTTGTCATTCTTAATCTTGCCCTTTTGCCTGGTGTTAAACAGGAAGGCAACTGACCGCTGGTCCGTAATTAAGGTGAATCGTTGGCCCGCGAGATAATGGCGCCAGTGCCGGACGGCTTCCACGATGGCCTGGGCCTCCTTCTCGACCGAGGAGTGTCGAATCTCAGGGCCTTGTAAGGTCCGGGAAAAGAAGGCCACCGGACGGCCCCTCTGGTTAAGGGTGGCAGCTAGGGCAAAGTCAGACACATCACTTTCCACTTGGAATGGGATGGATTCGTCCACAGCGTGCATCGCGGCCTTCGCGATGTCCGCTTTGATGTCATCGAAGGCCCGACAGGCCTCCTCCGCCAGGGGAAAAGAGGTCGATTTTAGGAGCGGACGGGCTTTATCTGCGTAACGGGGAACCCACTGGGCATAATAGGAGAAGAAGCCCAGGCATCTAGTTGGGTATACCTGTTTATGGTCTGGCTGTAGTCAATCACCATGCGGTGTTTCTCCCCCGATTTAACTACGACCACTTGCGCCCTCCAGGGGCTGGTGCTGGCCTGGATAATCCCTTCCTGGAGCAAACGTTGTACCTCGGACCGAATGAAGGCCCGGTCATCCGCACTATAGCGCCTACTCTTGGTGGCTATAGGCCTACAATCCGGGGTGAGGTTATCAAATAACGGGGGGGGGGTGATCTTGAGGGTCGAGAGACTGCAGGTGGTGCGCGAGGGGCGCTGCCGTGACGGCGCCTTGCAGACGGAGAGCGGGGGATAAGGGCCATCGTACTGCAGGATGACGCTCCTATGATGGCTGAGGAAATCTAACCCCAGCAGTACAGCTGCGCAGAGTCGCGGCAGCACGAGGAGCCGAAAACGCTCGTAGACTGTGCCCTGTACCGTCAGCGTCACCAAGCAGCACCCGAGGACCTCCACTGAGTGAGAATTCGAGGCCATGGAGATGGTCTGGCTCCAGGGTCGCACGGGAAGGGCATATTGACGCACTGTGCGAGGGTGTATAAAACTTTCCGTGCTCCCACAGTCAAACAGGCAGTTTTCTGCATAACCATTTACCTTGATCTCCATTATGGACTTGGAGAGTTGATGTGGCTGCGACTGGTCCAGGCAAATCGATGCCACTGTTGAATTAAAGAAGAATCCACCTTCGTCGCCGTCTGATGACGTCATGGATGAAGCTTCCTGCTCAGCTTGCCTTGATGCCAGTCTCAAAGATGGCGACTCCCGCACTTCCGGTGACCGCATCAAAGATGACGATTCCCACACTTCCGGTGACCGCATCGAAGATGGCGATTCGCGCGCAGCCGCCGCCTGCATCAAAGATGGCTGCGCCCTCGGAGCACACATGGCTCCACGAGTCTTCAGAAGCGGCTTTGCTCGGCAGACTTTAACAAAGTGGCCTAGCTTACCGCATCCGGAGCAAATCGCGTCCTTTGCCGGGCAGTGACGCCGAGGGTGCTTAGGGAGGCCACAAAAGTAACATTTGGGCCCTGCTGGAGCAGCCGTCGCAGTGGAGCCGTCGGTGGAACGGGATCCAAGGTAAGACCCGAGATTATGGGAGGCTGCTTCGAACGTTTCAGCCATCGTGGCCGTTTTCCGGAGGTCTAGGTCATCTTGTTCCAGCAGACGCTGCTGGATGTATGTAGACTCAATGCCCGCAACGTAGGTGTCGCGGATCAGATCCTCCGTGTTCTGAGCTGCTGAAACAGCCTTACAGTCGCATGCTCGGGCGAGGACTCGCAGGGCGCGCAGAAATTGGGCGCACGATTCTCCTGGCTGCTGTTGCGGGTAGTTAGGAGGTGTCTGGCGTAAACCACGTTAGGGCTCTTTCGGAACTGCCCTTTTAGGAGTTCGATAGCGTCCGCGTAAGTAGCAGCGTCCTGGAAGATTCCATAGACAGTTTCGCTTACCCGGGCGCGGAGCACGTGGAGTTTAGCAGCGTCGGTGTCGATGGCCGTAGCGGTGTCGACGAATGCTTCGAAGCAGTCCAACCAATGATCAAATTTATCAGAGGCTCCAACCTCTTGAGGGCCTAATGCTAACTTGTCGGGTTTTAGAAACTGCTCCATACTAGTAACTGTTGTGAATAAAATTGATGCGCTATCAATAAGGCGAAAGACTACCGATATGCCAATATAAGTGTAGGCTTTTATTCACAACAGAATCAGGAGCAGATCCCAACAATTAACCGACCTGGACTGAACAAGGGGGAGGAGACAGCCACCTTTATACTAGGTGCTGAGGGGAGGAACCAAACTGGAAGGGGATGTGTCCAGGTATGACAAGCACACACAACGGTGGTCCATATAGGACAAAGGCACAACTGAGGTCCACCACAATTTTAAAATTCTCGTTGCTGTTTTCAAATCCTTCCATGGCCTCATTCCTCCATATTTCTATAATTTCTTCCAATCCCAGAACTCTTGGGGATATCCACGCTTCTTTAATATTGGCCGCTTTTGTGTCCTTGATGTTAATTGGCCCACTATTGGTGGCTGTGCTTTCAATTGCTTCTGCCTTAAATTATAGAATAGCCTCATTACACCTCACTGCCTTTCTTTCCTCCTATAAGACATTCCTTAAAACCAACCTCTTTGATCAAGCTTTCGGTCATCTAACTAAATACCATTTTAAGTGGCTCGATGTCATAGTTTATTTTCTAATGCTCCTGTGAAAAGTCTTAGGAACCATTCGTGTAAAACCTTTCTGCATTCTCTCTAAATCCTTCACGTCCTCTCTAAATGCCCACAATTACACACAGCACTCCAGTTAAGATTAAACCTTTATTTTCTTAATTGCTTTCAGAAATTTGATGGATAAAAATTGTCGACCGTATTTGCTTGTGTGACCACAGTGATTACACTTCAAAGGTAATTAAATGGCTGTGCAGTACTTTTGGACATCCTTAGATCATGAAAGATGCTATATAAGTGTCTCTGCTTTCAATGTAAAAAAAGAGACGGAGCAAAAAAAATACGTAAGCCCTTAATGAAAGAATGGTTATTAACATGAACTTGTAAGAAAAATAAATTGGATGTGATTATTGTGAATTTATCAAATATCCTTTAACGTTAAGCTGTTTGCAATAAGCCTGACTATTTCCTGGGATGCATCAGAAGAGAATTTCACTGTAAATTGAAATAAATTATTCTAACTTTGTACAGATTTTTGTTAAGGCCCTTTTCAAATCCTAGCCTGTCGTATTGGGTATCCTTCCTTGAGCATTGATGCATTGCAGTTCTCAGAAGATTGATGAAGGTTGGTGAACTTGGGTCTCTTAAATTATGAAGAGAATCTCAAAGATTTCATCTTATTTTCATTATAGGAAGGATTGAAAAGTCATTTTAATCTTTTTCGCATAGGAGCGATGGATAATAAACATTTTTTAGTTTACACAGTGAGTGCAAAACTAAAGGTACTGAATATAAAATTGATCAACTCAAACATGGCTTGCGATTTGAAAGATTCTGTTTCCATTCCAATATACAGTAGATCCTAAAACAGTTAATACTTTGTTACTTAACATCATTTAAACAAAAATAATATCTAACCAGGGGTCGAAGAAGCGTTGGAGGTACAGAAGATATGGTCAAATCTTTGTACAAAACATTAAACAGGGAATGTGCATTTGCTATGCCAAGGACAAAGTCTGGTGAAGAATGATTTATGAAGTATGTGCGATTTGAAAAGTATTCCAGAATTGTTCTTAATTTTCCTTTGAGGAGAGAAAAACGGGTGCAACTTTGTAGAACCTTGCTTCTCAGATTATACGGGTTAAGCAGATTGGTTTTATATGTGGAAGGAATGTGTTTCATTGCCTAAGTGAGATTTTCTTGATACATGTTCTCATGATCTGAATCTTGGACTTTCCAATGTTGAATCTGAAACTGAAGTCTGAATTAATCCTAACATATGTTCCTTTCTGGTCTCTGTTCTATGTCAGTGCACAATTCTGATATTATATACAAAATTAGCTAAGCTTTCCAAGACAGTTAAGATCTAAACTGAGCCTTAATCGCTCAAAATCTATAAAGCTATTATTCATTATATTAGCACTTAAGAATTTTTACTGTGTCCTGTCTAGTTCCAACCATTAAAAAACGATGGTATGCAAAAAATGGCTGAAAAACAATAATACACTCTCGATTGTACAAAAGTACACCAACAGAAATAATGAGGCATTGGGCACACATTTTTACATTAGCTTTAGTAGTAATAAAATCATATATTTGGATCTGGAAGTAGTCATAAGTTAAAGTTTTATACCATTGACCCAATCCTCTGCTGAAGATAAGATGGACAAACAGATGAAAATTTGTTTTATATTTATTTTTCAGATGTGGGCATTGCTGGCTAGGGCAGCTTTCATTGTTTTCATTGCTTTCATTGCTCATCCCTAATTGCCTTTCAGAAGGTGATGGTGAGCTGCCTTCTTGAACCGCTGCAGCCCTGGTGGTATATTTTGCATCCACAGTGCTGTCCGGGAGGGAGTTCAAGGATTTGTCCCGACCTGACTCGATCTACCACCCAACTCCCCTGCCTGACCCGTTAACTTCCCAACTCCCTCCAACTCAACTTGATCTGATCACATGGCCCTACTCATCTATTACCCTACCCAGCTTCCACCCAACAGCCTCCTTTGCCCACTAACTTCACCCATTCTACACCCTTACCCACTTCCCTTCTCTCTGTAGCTTTCAAAGAAGCTTTTGAGATATTTAAACACTTGACTTCCCAGAATACAGCAGCTAGTGCCATAAAAAGAGGTTGTAGCTTTTACATGGATTCCGTTTGATGAAGTCTCCAAGATTTCCTGCGCTGAGTGAGTTCTTCACCTCCTCCATCAGAAGATTGTCCTGATGGTAATATTCTCTGGTATTTCCTTTCCTCAGGGAGAGATATACCAATTCTTCAGATGCACTTAATTATCTGTGAGGCCTACTTTCTCAACCTGAAGTGAGTGTGATCATCTAAGGAGTATGCAGAATCATCCTAAAAGGGGCTGGGATTATAATCCACTTCAGGCTGCCAGGCAAAGGCAAGGGCACACAAAAACAAAAATGCTGGAAAATCTCAGCAGGTCTGACAGCATCTGTGGAGAGAGAGTAGAGCCAACGTTTTGAGTCTCGATGACCCTTCTTCAGTGCGCAGAGCCAACAGATCTGTCAAAGGGTCATCTAGACTTGAAACATTGGCTCTTCTCTCATTCCACAGATGCTGTCAGACCTGCCGTGATTTCCCAGCATTTTTCTGTTTTTGTATCAGATTCCAGCATCTGCAGTATTTTCCATTTATCAAAGGCAAGGGCACTGTGGCAGGAGTGGGAGGATGAATTCTGTCAGTCTGACGGGCAGCAGTTTTGTTCTTCTTGGTTTGACTGACACTCCCTCAGGAGATAGATTGCTGGACTGCTGTGACACCTTGCAAGCTCCTCTGAACACTGCGATCCACACTCACAATGCAGATGTAGTGTGCACTGCAGCAAACTGACCTTGCATGACTTCATCCTGAGTTTTCGCTGTAACATTCAGACACTATATAGCTGCTACCCGTGTAGCAGAGAAAGCTGTGACAGCAGCCATCATGGTTGGATCTACAAATGTGCAAATGGGGTCAACCACCACTTACATGTTGGAAAGTGTAGGCTCCTAGTTCTGTACAGAGCCCTGTGTCAAGCTGGGTGCTGCTCCTCTGTGTTACAATAAGAAGTCTCACAATACCAGGTTAAAGTTCAACAGGTTTACTTGGAATCATGAGCTTTCAGAGCGCTGCTCCTTCATCACTCACCCGATGAAGAAGCAGCACTCCAAATAAACTTGTTGGACTTTAACCTGGTGTTGTGAGACTTCTTACTGTGCTTACCCCAGTCCAAAGCCGGCATCTCCACATCTGTGTTATATGACATTGAACATAGCATTTCTCACAGGCTTCGCAATGCACCACACATCTCGTTGTGCATACTCATCGCATTCTTCTGTAAGATGTCCTATTAAAGTCCTCAGCAGAGTTCTCTGCAGCAAAGTCCATGTGCAACCTGTCCCCCTGGGAAGCTAGTACTGTGATATATCTGTCCACTCTCCTGGCCACAGGCCACTTATTCTTGATGTGCAACTACATTCAAATCCATAAGCGCTGCATACTTATATCATCCACAGTTTGTAAATCAAAATAGTGTGTGGGATGAGGAGGATGTTGGCTCTGACAAGAAGGAGGGTGGTCATCTTCAATGGTTTCAGCGCCAATGTAATGCCATATTTTTGTGGATTTTTAAAATTTTTATTCATTCATGGGATATGGGCATCACTGGCTGGGCCAGCATTTACTGCCCATCCCTAAGGGCATTTTTTAAGAGTCAATCACATTGCTGTGGCTCCGTAGTCACATGTAGGCCAGACCAGGTAAGAAGACAGATTTCCTCCCCTAAAGGACATTAGTGGAACAGATAGGTTTGTCAAACAATTGACAGTAGTGTGGTGAACCATCGTTGGTTCCCACTAGGTAGTACTGAGCCAGGGTCTGGCCAGTACTATGAGTATGTATATATGTTGCTGTTGGGGTTAGGGATGGGTTGTTCTACTTGTTGCTGTTGGGGTTAGGGTTGGGCTGTTACACCTGTATTATAGTTATTATGGTACATCCCAGTCGGGCTCCGCCTCCTGGGAGAGGTATAAAGGTCACTGCTGGACATGGTAGCTTCGTTGTAATAGTAAATAAAAGCCTTTATTTCCTTGAGCATCTCAATCCTCGTGTGTGATAACGCGCATCAATTTTATTTACTATTAATTAAACTCTCGTCGTTAAAAAAAAAGAAAACGATACAGAGAGTATGGAGCAAATGTTAAAACCCGAACGTCTTACACTGGATCCACGTGCGGCGGGTGCCTCTAACGCCTTCGACCACTGGTTGAAATGTTTTGAGGACTACCTTGCAGCCTTCGCAGCGGTCACCACAGACGACGACAGACTCCGGGTCCTCCACGCGAGGGTAAGCGAAACCGTATATCTCGCGATCCGTGCGGCCACCGACTACACAAGGGCCCTCGAGCTTCTTAAGAAGCGTTACATTAAACCGCCAAACGAGATGCATGCTCGATACCTCTTAGCCACTCGACGACGGCAGCCCGGCGAAACGACAGAAGAGTACGCGAACGAGCTCCTACAGCTAGCCAGGGTCTGTAACTGCAAAGCAGTGTCGGCAGACCAGAACATGAATGACCTCGCTCGAGATGCGTTTGTGGCGGGAATCGGATCATCTTATATCCGACTCAGACTGTTGGAGTAAGGTAATCTTGATCTCACTAAGTCGATAGAACTAGCGGATACGTTGGAGACGGCCTCCAAAAGCCTAGTATTGTATCCTGAAGACCACGTGGAGACAACGTGACAGGAGCAGTCGCTGATCCCTCCTCGTCCCTCGGGTTCAAAAAGCTGCGTGATGGCGTGCCCACACTCGGGCCTGACGACGGCAGCAGCTCCGGGCGGCCCGCAGTGTTACTTCTGTGGGGGAGTGCAGCACACTCGGCAGCGATGTCCCGCTAAAGCTGTGTTGTGCTCCGCCTGCGATAAGAAGGGGCACTATTCGAAGGTATAGAACATAGAAAGCCACAGCACAAACAGGCCCTTCGGCCCACAAGTTGCGCCGATCACATCCCCACCTCTAGGCCTATCTATAGCCCTCAATCCCATTAAATCCCATGTACTCATCCAGAAGTCTCTTAAAAGACCCCAACGAGTTTGCCTCCACCACCACCGACGTCAGCCGATTCCACTCACCCACCACCCTCTGAGTGAAAAACTTACCCCTGACATCTCCTCTGTACCTACCCCCCAGCACCTTAAACCTGTGTCCTCTCGTAGCAACCATTTCAGCCCTTGGAAATAGCCTCTGAGAGTCTACCCTATCCAGACCTCTCAACATCTTGTAAACCTCTATCAGGTCACCTCTCATCCTTCGTCTCTCCAGGGAGAAGAGACCAAGCTCCCTCAACCTATCCTCATAAGGCATGCCCCCCAATCCAGGCAACATCCTTGTAAATCTCCTCTGCACCCTTTCAATGGCTTCAACATCTTTCCTGTAATGAGGTGACCAGAACTGCGCGCAGTACTCCAAGTGGGGTCTAACCAGGGTCCTATAAAGCTGCAGCATTATCTCCCGACTCCTAAACTCAATCCCTCGATTAATGAAGGCCAGTACGCCGTACGCCTTCTTGACCGCATCCTCCACCTGCGAGGCCGATTTAAGAGTCCTATGGACCCGGACCCCAAGGTCCTTCTGATCCTCTACACTGCTAAGAATGGTACCCTTCATATTATACTGCTGCTTCATCCCATTGGATCTGCCAAAATGGATCACCACACACTTATCCGGGTTGAAGTCCATCTGCCACTTCTCCGCCCAGTCTTGCATTCTATCTATGTCTCGCTGCAACTTTTGACATCCCTCCAAACTATCCACAACACCACCTACCTTGGTGTCGTCAGCAAACTTACCAACCCATCCCTCCACTTCCTCATCCAGGTCATTTATGAAAATGACAAACAGCAAGGGTCCCAGAACAGATCCCTGGGGCACTCCACTGGTCACTGACCTCCATGCAGAGAAAGACCCCTCCACAGCCACTCTCTGCCTTCTGCAGGCAAGCCAGTTCTGGATCCACAAGGCAACAGCCCCTTGGATCCCATGCCCTCTCACTTTCTCAAGAAGTCTTGCATGGGGGACCTTATCGAACGCCTTGCTGAAGTCCATATAGACCACATCCACCGCTCTTCCTTCGTCAATGTGTTTGGTCACATTTTCAAAGAACTCAACCAGGCTCGTAAGGCACGACCTGCCCTTGACAAAGCCGTGCTGACTACTTTTGATCATACTAAACTTCTCTAGATGATCATAAATCCTGTCTCTCAGGATCCTCTCCATCAACTTACCAACCACTGAGGTTAGACTCACTGGTCGGTAATTTCCCGGGCTGTCCCTGTTCCCTTTCTTGAATATAGGGACCACATCTGCAATCCTCCAATCCTCCGGAACCTCTCCCGTCTCCATCGACGATGCAAAGATCATCGCCAAAGGCTCCGCAATCTCCTCCCTCGCCTCCCACAGTAACCTGAGGTACATCCCATCCGGTCCCGGCGACTTACCAACCTTGATGCCATTCAATAGTTCCAACACATCCTCTTTCTTTATGTCCACATGCTCGATCCTTTCTGTCCACCGCAAACCAGCAGTACAACCACCCAGATCCCTTTCCACCGTGAATACCGAGGTAAAGTATTCATTAAGCAGCTCCGCCATTTCTAACGGTTCCGCACAAACTTTTCCCCCTTCACCTTTTAAGGGTCCTATGCCTTCACATCTCATCCTTTTACTCTTGACATATTTGTAGAAAGCCTTGGGATTCTCCTTAATCTTACCCGCCAAGGCCTTCTCATGACCCCTTCTCGCTCTCCTAATTTCCTTCTTAAGCTCCTTCCTACATCCCGTATACTCCTCTAAATCCTTAACACCTCCTAGCTCTCTGAACCTTCTGTACGCCTCTCTTTTCTTATTCACCAGGTTCATCACAACCTTCGTGCACCACGGTTCCCGTACCCTACCAACACCCCCCTGTCTCATCGGAACGTTGTCATGCAGAGCTCCAGACAAACATTCCTTGAAAATCCTCCACTTTCCTTCGGTACTTTTCCCCAAGAATGCCTCCTTCCAATTTACCCGTCTAATTTCCTCCCTGATGACACTGTATTTCCCTTTACTCCAGAGAAACACTTTCCTAGCCTGCCTGATCCTATCTCTTTCCAATGCTATCGTGAAGGAGATAGAATTATGATCGCTATCCCCAAGATGCTCACCCACCGAGAGATCCTCCACCTGTCCAGGTTCATTAGCCAGCACCAGATCAAGTACAGCCTCTCCTCTAGTAGGCTTATCCACATGCCGATCCAAACTTACTTCCAGGAACAGCAGTGCGGCCTGCGACTCCCCGGAGCCCGGTTCTTCGTCGTTGGCATCGTCGAGGGTTTCGTCCATGTGCGAGGCCAGGATGCCGCCATTACAGTCGACGGAGTCGCAAGAGATGCGCGACCACCAGGGGTCGCTGATTTTGGCGCCATCACCCACGTGCGACCTATGGGAGCAGCCATGTTGGTCGGCACCAACCGCGAACGACCAGCAGGGGTCATCTTCATCTGTCTCAGCTGCCTGCAGTGGCGCTCACGAACCAACGGTGGCATCGATCATCCTGGACCAGGCCACGCCTCACAGACTCGACAAGTCTATGATGGACATTCAGGTAAACAAACACTTGGTTTATTGTCTGTTTGACAGCGGGAGCACTGAGAGTTTTATTCACCCAGATGCTGTGAAGCGGTGTGGCCTCCAGATCCAACCTGTCAAACAGACGATTTTGATGGCATCAAGGTCCCGGTCTGTCACCGTGCTAGGGAGTTGCGTGGTAAATTTAACGGTGCAGGGCACGGTTTACGAGCGCTTCAAGCTACTGGTGTTATTGCACCTTTGCGCGCCAATACTCCTCGGACTAAATTTCATGGTCCACTTGAAGAGTGTAACCCTACAGTACGGTGGGCCACTCCCTCTGCTTTCAGTGGGAGAACAGCAGCTTCCAAATTGCCCAACGCGCCCCACCTGTAGCCTCTCGACGCTGAAGATTACCACACCCTCCCTGTTCCAGAATCTTGTGCCAGGCTGCAAGCCCATCGCGACTAAGAGTAGGCGTTACAGCGCTGAGGATCGGATCTTCATTCGATCTGAAGTTCAGCGGCTCCTCAAGGAAGGGATCATACAATCTAGCGCTAGTCCATGGAGAGCGCAGGTCGTGGTGGTCAAGAGTGGGAACAAACCCCGGATGGTCATTGTCTATAGTCAGACCATTAATAGATACACGCAGCTGGATGCGTCTCCCCTCCCGCGCATATCTGACATGGTCAACCAGATTGCGCAGTACCGGGTGTTCTCCACCATAGACCTCAAGTCTGCTTACCACCAGCTCCCCATTCGCCCAGAGGACCGACAATACACGGCTTTTGAGACGGATGGTCGCTTGTATCACTTTCTCAGGGTTCCTTTTGGTGTCACCAATGGGGTCTCGGTCTTCCAGCGTGCTATGGACCGAATGGTGGACCAGAACGGACTGCGGGCTACCTTCCCGTACCTGGATAACATCACCATCTGCGGCCATGACCAGCAGGACCACGACACAAATCTCCTTAAGTTCCTACGCACTGCATCTCGCCTGAGTCTGACCTACAACAGGGAGAAGTGTGTATTTCGTACGCTCCGTTTAGCCATCCTCGGATACGTGGTGGAAAACGGGGTCATTGGCCCTGATCCAGACCGTATGCGTCCCCTCCTTGAACTTCCCCTGCCTACTAGTGCAAAAGCACTGAGAAGATGTTTAGGCTTCTTCTCTTACTAGGCACAGTGGGTTCCCAATTACGCGGACAAAACCCGTCCGCTCATCAAGTCCACCTCTTTTCCCCTAACACCAGAGGCTCGATTGGCCTTTGATAAACTAAAAGCCGACATCGCGAAAGCCACGATGCACGCTGTTGATGAGTCCATCCCCTTTCAGGTGGAGAGCGATGCATCTGATTTTGCCCTGGCCGCCACACTTAACCAGGCGGGCAGGCCCGTCGCCTTTTTTTCCCGCACCCTCCAAGGCCCCGAAATTCGACATTCAGCGGTGGAAAAGGAGGCCCAGGCCATTGTGGAGGCCGTCAGGCATTGGCGCCATTACTTGGCGGGAAAACGGTTCACCCTGATCACGGACCAGCGGTTCATGTTCAATAACACGCTGCGGGGCAAGATCAAGAACGACAAGATCTTGAGGTGGAGAATCGAACTCTCCACCTATAATTACGACATCATGTATCGTCCAGGGAAACTCAATGAGCCCTCGGATGCCCTGTCGCGTGGAACATGCGCCAGTATACAGGAGGACCGTTTGCAGGCTCTCCATAATGACCTATGCCATCCTGGGGTCACTCGGCTCTATCACTTCGTAAAAGCCCGCAATCTGTCCTACTCGGTGGAGGATGTCAGGTCCATAACGAGAAGTTGTCGGGTATGCGCGGAATGCAAACCGCACTTTTACCGACCTGACCGGGCACAACTAGTCAAGGCCACTCGTCCCTTCGAAAGACTGAGTGTCGACTTTAAGGGCCCCCTTCCCTCGACAGATCGGAATGTGTACTTCCTCAACATCATTGATGAGTACTCGAGATTCCCTTTTGTTATTCCCTGCTCTGATACATCTGCTGCCGCGGTTATCAAGGCATTCCGTGGTCTTTTCACTCTGTTCGGGTACCCCTGCTACATTCACAGCGATAGGGGCTCGTCGTTCATGAGCGATGACTTGAGGCAATACCTGCTCTCATACGGGATTACCTCTAGTAGAACCACGAGCTACAACCCTAGGGGTAACGGACAGGTGGAACGTGAGAATGCTACAGTCTGGAAGGCTGTCTTACTGGCGTTGAAATCAAAAAGCCTTCCAGTCTCCCGTTGGCAAGAGGTGCTCCCTGATGCGCTCCATTCCATACGCTCACTCCTGTGTACGGCAACCAACGCTACTCCTCATGAGAGGCTGTTTTCATTCCCTCGGAAGTCTTCCTCTGGGACCTCATTACCGTCTTGGTTGACGTACTCAGGACCTGTCCTCCTGCGGCGACATGTAAGGGCCCGCAAGTCCAACCCGTTGGTCGAACAGGTCCATCTCCTCCACGCCAACCCTCAGTATGCCTATGTGGCATACCCTGACGGGCGAGAGGACACGTTCTCGATTCGAGACCTGGCGCCAGCAGGGGACATAGAAACCCCTGTCGCTCCCATACCTCCTGTTAGAGACCCCCCAACTATTGTTTCCCCTCCTGACACGGCGCGGGCAGCATCGGGAACATTACTTAACCCTTTTACTCCCGTGTACAGCTTGCCTGAGTCCAGGAGATGGTCACCACTTCAGGGTGTGTCAGAACTCAATGGATTATCATCACCTCGGGGTCAGCCGGCCCGTGAGACTGTGGAGGAACCGTTGGACATCGCCTTGGGGAGAACGCCACCGCGAGTGCCTACTCCGGTGTCATCACCGGTGTTGAGGAGGTCACAATGACGGTGCGGTCCCCCTGACCGTCTGAACTTATAGACTGATGGCAAATTATTCTGTTTTTTTTGTACCCCGCCGGCCTTTGTCTTCAAAGGAGGGGTGAATGTGGTGAACCATCGTTGGTTCCCACTAGGTAGTACTGAGCCAGGGTCTGGCCAGTACTACGAGTATGTATATATGTTGCTGTTGGGGTTAGGGATGGGTTGTTCTACTTGTTGCTGTTGGGGTTAGGGTTGGGCTGTTACACCTGTATTATAGTTATTATGGTACATCCCAGTCGGGCTCCGCCTCCTGGGAGAGGTATAAAGGTCACTGCTCTGTCTGGGACCCCTCAGTCTGGGATCGTGTACTATACATGGTAGCTTCGTTGTAATTGTAAATAAAAGCCTTTATTTCCTTGAGCATCTCAAGCCTCGTGTGTGATAACGCGCATCAAGTAGTTTCATGATCATCATTAGACTTCTAATTCGAGATTTTATTTTTATTGAACTCAAATTTCATCAACTGCCATGGTGGGATTTGAACCCGGGTCCCCAGAGCATTACCCTGAGGGGGGAGTTTTCCCGTCCTGCCTGCCACGGGAATCGTAGACAATGCAAAGGTCCGTTAAACTTGGGTGGGACTTTCTGGTTTTAAGGTGAGCGCGGCTGGAAAATCCCACCCTGGGTCTCTAGATTGCTAGTCTAGGGACAATATCACTACACCACTGCCTCCGCTATGCAGATCCCATTATACTTCATATGAAATGGCACAGTGGCAGAATAGTTAGCACTGTTGCTTCACGGTGCCATGGACCTGGGTTCAATTCCTGGCTTGAGTCACTGCCTGTGTGGAGTTTGCACTTTCTCCCTGTGTCTGTGTGGTTTTCCTCCAGGTGCTCTGGTTTCCTCCCACAGTCCAAAGATGTGCAGGTTAGGTGCATTGGCCAAGCTAAATTCTCCCTCAGTGTACCCGAACAGACGCTGGAGCGTGACGACTGGATGATTTTCACAGTAACTTCTTTGCAGTGTTAATATAAGCCTATGTGCGACTAATAAATAAACTTTTGCTTTTTTGAAGTCAGGTTTGTAAATTTGGCACAGTGGACCATCAGACCATAGTTTCTGTTACCTTATGGAGTAACCTTCAGTTCATTTGGCTTTATTAATAATTTAAATTAAATTATCAAAACATAGGAACAAGTAGTTCTTCTCGAATCACTGCTTCCTTATCTAGAGCTTTCTGTAACTGAGTTGTGACTGGGCTTGGAGATATTGTCACACAGATCCATGATGACATTCTTGAATTCACAGGTCACATGCGCGTTCTCTAAGCAGAAGTTTCCTCTTGCTAGATCTGACATATTAATTTGGAGCAGCAGCAGATTCAATGGTACACACTATAGTGGTAAAGGCAGAACAATCAGAAGAGCTTCTCATTTTCAATTTAGGAATGTTTGGAAACTGATAAAATCTGATGTTGTGAGCAATGCAGTGATAACTTGAAAAGTCAGTCTGTACATTGCAAGCTGATTGATACTGATATCTTTGCTGGCTATGTTCAGAAAACTCCAGGGGCGTAAGGAGATGAGAGGAGCAGTCACAGTCATTAGCTCCAGCACTTTGATCTCTTGGTTTTTGACAAGGTCCATCCTCTTTCAAAGGGCTGATTTTAACATTGCTTGCCTGGGGGAAAATTGGGCAAGTAGGTGGTCAAATTGGCCACAGTATCTTGTCTCTTCTGATGCCGCTGTTTTCCTATCAGTTGTAACTATGATCTGTTTTTTTGAGCAAGCTGGAGGGGCACAAAACAGAAGATATATGCAGATCACTGGCATCATTGGATCTGACTGCAACTGAAGTCTGCATAGGGAAACCTTTTCAATCTTCCCTGCCTCAGTGCTACTCCTTTGCAGTCTTTTCCACCTTGCCATAATCATTGTATATGGCAAGATCAATGGCATTACAAGTCTCAGATAAGAATTGGCAACTGCACAGATGCTCCATCACTCGTGGCTTATCATTGCAGTAGCACTTCACTGAATTAATCTGATGATAACCCTGCCTCAAAACATTCAAACTACCTCCAAGCCACATACCTCCATTGGAACTGTATTTTCATTCCTTCACTGTCACTGGGTTAAAATCCTGGAACTCCCTTCCTAACAGCACTGTGGGTGTATCTACATCTCATGGTCTGCAGCGGCTCCAAGAAGGCAGCTCATCACCATTTTCTCAAGGGCAATTAGGGATGGGCAATAAATGCTGGCCTAGCCAGTAGCACTCACACCCAGTGAAAAAAATGAGAAAAAGTACGTACTAATGTGAAAGCAGTTGAGGCATTTCCAGATTGACCACCATTCACAGGCTGCAAACTGGGGGATGCACATTGGATTTGATACCCAGATAAGCTGATTCTATAGATGTATTCTCTGGGCATTCAAACTAAGAGATTCAGCAGGAAACTTGATCTTAATTTCAGTCTTCTCTGAGCACAATAATGCTGGATAAAGTGGCAAGGGAGGTTATACAAAATCTTTTTACATCACAGCCATCAAGATCTTAATCAGCCTACAAATCCTCCTTCTACTTCACACTAACCTTTCCTGTCTTAGGCTCATTTCTTCCTTTAACTGCAAGGCCTTTCCAAGCTACAGTCCAGCATTTTGCCCGAAGACACCGACTGTTCTTTAGGATTCCAGGTGGTGGCCTCCCGCCACTTGAAATCTGTCTCCTGCCACAGGCTAGGTAGCTCTTCCCCCGAGGCTGAGTGAGAGACTGAGAGCGCCGGTGCAGATGTGTAGGGATGGATGATTGGCCAACCCAACCCACTCCTGCTGCAAGTTACAATCAGCTCTTAAATTTACACCTGTCAGCCCAATCAATCAAACATACCTTTTATGTCTATAGATTCTCAGCAGTATTTCCAATTTTGTGGCATGACGTACAAAATTGGACTCATTCCCTACAGAGCCATGCATGATGTGTGGTATAAACAGTAAGATGAAAGGGGCAATTTTTGTTCTCAAGACTGGGACTGGCATGTTCAATGCATAATACAAGAAATGGAATTGCAGCACACAGCACACAGTATCACCAAATAATACAATGCAATTTATGTGTATGATGGTAAATTTTACACTGATTTATCTCATTTCCAGTTTCTTCCTCTGCAGCCTCATATTAAATTACTTCATTTGACATCTAAAATAACATAAAATGGACTTTTGATCTGATTGCAGTCAGAAGTGCTTTGTGAAGGTTAATTTCCACTGTTTATTCTGGGGGATATTTGTCCTGCTTTTGCACTTAAAGGGAAACGGGCATACTAATCCCAGCTAAGCTGAATACATCCACATCCCTTCTTCATTATGTCACAAGACTTCATGCATTTAGAAAATCTCCAAATTGGTAACAACCCTAGTTTACGTAAAGCTTGTTTTTGTTGGAAAATAACAAGAGACAATGGAAATGTAGGTATTTTTGTTCTAGTCCCTCTTTGCGTTTTAAAAATAATTTAAAAAAAACAATTTTATTAAGGCTTGTGCATTAATGATTAAACATTGGGCATGAATTCAACCTTTGGCAGATATGGGATACTTGGAGTCGGAGTGGATGAGAATATTCCATGTAAGTTTTTAATGCACATACCCAGTCTTTTCAATGTTTAATCCCTTTATTTTTTTTGTTTCCAGGCCGAGAAAAGCCTGCTGGCCAGCCATATTTGTACAGCGTCAGTGGAAGGGATATTCATGCCTGGAGATTTTAACTAATCAGCGTGGGTCCGACAGATTTTCATCTGAGAGCAGCTAACTGGTTGGCAGGCCAGAGTGGGGCATTGGGTGGCAGGACATCACCGGCGAGCAGCATGACTGGCTCCAACAGTTGGGTAAGTGATCAGACGTGGAAACAAAAATCGAATAACATTAACCCACTTTTCAGGCCTCTTCTGATTCTGGCACTTGTTGCCACCAGATTGGCATGGCAGAGCCCTCACAATGGCTTTCCACTGCAGGTCTTGGGTTAAAATGGCAGTCAGGTTCAAATTACATAATTTGATCCTGGGCTAAATAATTAAAGTGGTCAGTGCCACTTGCTCCAAAGAGCAGCTTAACATTCAAAGCCGAGGGAAGATAATGAGTTTGGAAAGTCACTACGGCTACAACATGGATTGCAACGGTTCAAGAGGGTGGCTCCTCACCACCTTCTCAAGGGCAAAGGTTTTTTTAAAGTTTATTTATTAGTGTCACAGTAGGCTTACATTAACACTGCAATGAAGTTACTGTGCAAATCCTCTAGTCACCACACTCCGGCGCCTGTTCAGGTACACTGAGGGAGAATTTAGCATGGCCAATGCACCTTACCAGCACGTCTCTGGCCTGTGGGAGGAAACCGGAGCACCCGGAGGAAACCCATGCAGATATGAGGAGAACGTGCAAACTCCACACAGAGAGTGACCCACGCCAGGAATCGAACCCAGGTCTCTGGCGCTGTGAGGCAGCAGTGCTAACCACTGTGCCACCGTGCCACCCAGGAATTAGGGCTGGACAATAACTGCTGGGCTAGGCAGTGACACCCACATCCTGTGAAAGAATGAAGTTCAAAAAAGTGCTACTTTAACCGTTCCTCCACTTGGAAGCAGGGTTAAAATTAGCCCTAATTTTCTGAAGATTCTTTTTTCATACGCAAGGAGCTGGGTTTCAGTAAAAATCACAAATATGTATTTGAATGTGCGTTTTAAACAATCATATGTTAAACAAAGGGAAAACCTTAAACTTGGCCATTTTATACACTTATATCTTATACCTGTTAGATGTAGACTGAGGCAGCTGGAGTTGTTGTCTGAAATGCATGCCGCTGATCGTTGTGAAGCTTTTTGGTACTCCACTAAGGGGGCATAGTCACCAGGAAACATTCTGACATCCATCACTATAATGAACACTCAAAGACCTTTTTCAAAAAAGGTTTAAACGTTTCAACTGATTCTTCCCGAGCTTAAGAAATACTTTACTGAGCCCATCAAAGATGGTCATTTGTGCTTTCATCGTTTCCATTTGGTCTATTCTGACAGCAGTTATTCTCTCGCACATCAATGGGTAAGAAAAGAAAGGCAGCTTTCCACCTTTAGGAGGAAATGAGCTCATTTGTGTAAAGTAAGTAGGTATTTGCTTTTTCAATGCGCTGCTGCTTTACCACAGTGTTTTCTCTAAAAGCTATGACATCCTTAAGCTAATGCTCATGTCCAAAAGTCAAGTCACAAAGTACACTGAGAACTGTAATGAATCATTCTGCTGTCATTCACTTTTAGGACTCCCGTCGGTTCATGTAATCCCAGTAAATTAACCAACCAGCTGCCTCATAATAACAGCAGTTGTGAGCATGTGATTGCTTTCGCTGATCATAAGTTAAACAAAGGCAAAACCTTACATTTGGCATTTTTATACAGGTGTATGTTCTGTGTTAGGTGTTAATGGCAGACTGATGCAGCTGGAATTGTGTGTCTGAAATGCATTTTGAGACAACACCCCACAGCATTGAGCCTTGGCCATTAGCTGTTTGGTACTCTTCACTATGAGGGTATAATAGCCAGGAAACATTCTGACATCCATCACTATAATGAAAACTCAAACATGAAACACTCTGTACTTCCTCTGGCTTCCACTAAGCAAGTAATCCTTTCTTTTAAAAAGGAACAAATGAAGAAAATATATATAAATTCAAAGGAGGGAAATACCTCATCAGACTTCATACTTGTGATTACTTTCCTAGGTTAAAGGCGGATAGGTATCATCACTGAAGATCCATTTTAAAAATATCTAGAAAGGTATAATAGGTAACTCTTATAGTTAGCTCTTGAAATGCTAAATTTTACAATTACTGCAACATGTTTTCTGTTAGTTTAGACAAATACTTCCAAGTAATTCAATAATGTAATGCTCTGGGAATTCGCCTGCCTGAAAAGCACCTGCCTGTGCCTTTGGAGGCCTGGCTTTGGACAAAACCACCCTCTCCCTCAAGTTCTGTCCGTCTCTATGTATTTGCAGACAAGTGCCCAGTGGGCACTCAGATCTGGGACAAAGACCTGTAGGAGAAGCAGTTATTGGAGCGAGAGTCCGACTCCACGTGGCCATTTATTTGGACAGCCGGTGTGCATTCTGGATGACATAGTCCACCCTCGGCTGTGTTCTCATCCTCGTGCACAAGTGTGGCCAACTAAAGGACTAGAGCTGTTCAGATGGCTGAGAGAGTCAGGGAAGCCAGGAGAAATGGTGGTTCTAGAACAGTGAGGCCAGGAGCAGCTGGATTGTTGGACAGGGCCAAGAGGAAGCATGTTTTTCCACCATCACAGCTGTCTCAAACGCCTCCTCAGCAAGAAAAATTGCAAACCTACCAGGCCTGGGGGTAAGTGCGAAAGTGCTGGTTATGAGAGACCCTAACAGGACATAGGCAGTATAGTTTTGAGCATTTTAAATAGAAAGTATATTGAAGTAATAGAAAAGGTGCATTGTAGGTTCATCAGGATAGTTATGAAGGACAAGGAGGCAGTTAGGAAAAGAAACATGAGAAGTTTCAGCTTTTTCACTAAAACTGCCAAGAATGAGTGAGTGTGAGAGTGAGTGAGTGTGTGTGTGTGCGCGTGTGTGTGCGCGTGTGTGTGCGTATGTGTGTAAGAGTGAGGATGTAACCTTGAGGCCTCATTAGGCACAGGCCAATTCCGTAATTGCTGCTAAGTCCTGTGAGCTGCCAAAAATCAGGATTTGCGCCAGCAAGATCTCAATTTGAGATCTTTCCCATCCCACCACCAGTGATGTGGTGTGTTCCTCTCATCCACCAGGGGGAGGGAAGCCCCGACGTCTGTAGGGAGGGTGCCAGATATCTGGTTAGGAGCAGGGGGGTGCAGTTTACTGATGTCTATGAGGTGGGGGGTCCTTTAATTAAACTTTGAGATTGTGGTACCCTTTAAAAAGGGTGTCCGATCTCAGATTCCCAGCATTGCCAGCTTCTTGAGGCCCCGCCCCTCCAGCTGGCTATGTGATCCTTGCAAGAAGTTTAACAACACTAGGTTAAAGTCCAACAGGTTTATTTGGTAGCAAAAGCCACAAGCTTTTGGAGCCTTAAGCCCCTTCTTCAGGTGAGTGCGAAGGACAGGGAGTTTCCCACTCACCTGAAGAAGGGGCTTAAGGCTCCGAAAGCTTGTGGCTTTTACTACCAAATAAACCTGTTGGACTTTAACCTGGTGTTGTTAAACTTCTTACTGTGTTTACCCCAGTCCAACGCCGGCATCTCCACATATGTGATCTTTGCCAGCACTTTGAGATTGCACAGAGGTCTGTTAAATCAGGTGAGAAACACACACACACACACACACACACACACAGACACACACATACACACACACCTTGGTGCAGGGACATAAGCACAACCTGCCCAAAAATCAATCCATACACCAGGCCAGGTGAGGAGGAACACCCAGATTGAAAGGCAACCCACTTCCAAACCCCTTTTGCACCTAAATTCCACGAGTGGTGAATGCACAATGGGTGTTAATTAAACCCAACTCCTTAGCTCGGCACTGGTCTCCTGCCCCTTCTCGGGTGACTGGGACTTAGGGCCTCACCTGTCACTCTCTTTACCTCTGCTTCTTTTCTCACAGAAAGACAAAAACAGTTTTATTAGTTTGCTCTGCTGTTTGGCAATTTTAATGTCATTTTTATTAATGACTAATATTTTTAAAATTATAAACTTATTGCTTAGACATTGCTGTTTATGTTTTTTCTCATACGTTAACTTTTTACTGAAATTCATGTTTAACATTGTGCCGAACCGGATCCCAGGCATCTGCTGCAGGGTTTCTTGCTGAAGGGTCACAGGAAATTTGATTACTTTTTGGAAGGTTGGGAAAAAGGGTTACTTTTGCTCCAATAGAAATGGAAAGTGGTGGAAATTCTCAACATGTCTGGTGGCATCTGTACCGAGAGAAAGAAAGGTCAGTAGTCCTATGTCAGAACTGGTACACGCCATGGAAATGATGTGACCATGGATTCTGCTTCTCTCTCCACAGATACTGCCTGATTTGCTGAGTATTTGCTGTATTTTCTATTTATATTTCACATTTCCAGCATTTGCTCTCCTATTGTATGTTCCTCGCTGGGCATTTACAAGTGTGGTTAGTTTTAATTTAAAATGAGAAAATATTTATTGCTCAATGCGATATTATTTCTCTTAATAAAGCTCATTTACTTAGATAGAAATTGCACATCATTGCAGGTGAATTGGTTGGTGCTAATTTATTAGAAAGTCTTTCCTTTTTATTCATTCATGAGACATGGGCGTCGCTGGCTGGCCAGCATTTATTGCCCATCCCTTAGTTGCCTTTGGAGGGCAGTTGAGAGTCAACCACATTGTTGTGGCTCTGGAGTCACATGTAGGCTAGACCAGGTAAGGACGGCAGATGTCCTCCCCTGAAGGACATTAGTGAACCAGATGGGTTCTTCCAACAATCAACAATGGTTTTGTAGTCATCAGTAGATTCATAGTTCAAGATTTTTTAAAAATTGAATTCAAATTCCATGATCTGCTGTGGCAGGATTTGAATCCAGGTCCTCAGAACATTAGTTGAGTTTCTGGATGAATAGTCTAGCGATAGTATCACTAGGCCACTGCCTCCCCTATTGCCATTTTTAAACTTGAAACCTAGGAGTCATACGCCAAAAAAAATGTCACTGTTAGTTCCATATAGTCTAATGTGTACATAGGGTTGTTGTTTGCAGTGCTTGAGGTTCAAGTATTTTGGATGTTACTGCCTGGATATTGCACGGATCCAGATTCAAAGAAGTGGAACTGCTTGCATAGTATGAATGACCATATTGTATTGTGACAAAGCTGTGGTTGTAAAGTATATCATGCCGAAATCTTTACAAATGGAGGCATTGTGAATAAAAGCCAAGAAGTTTAGTGAAATCTAAATAAAACAGTTCGACTGCACTGTGACTATGGTTCCCAATTCTGGGCACCAAAAGGATGTGAGGAGGCAGGTGGGCTGGGATAAGGTGCCCAGAAACAGGAGGACCCTTACCTTACATGGGCTCTGGAAAGTAGCACCATATATGCAACCCCCTTCCCCCATCCTCTCCAAGGCCCTGCTGCTAAGCTGATGTAATTGGTCTATGCATATGCTGATTGGCATTTCTGTATATTTCTTGATTAAAGTCTTTATTTTCTGCTGCATGCATGCTTATGGCTGCAAGCAGCATCAGAAGAAATAAAAATGGACTCTTTTACTACAACAATCATTAAATTTCAAAAAGCAAAGTAATGCTGTAAGATGCGTTGGGACCCCCTCTGGTCATAAAAAGGGAGTTATAGGAGCAGAATTAGGCCATTCAGCTCATCGGGTCCACTCCGCCATTCAGTCATGGCTAATATGCTCCTCATCCCCATTTTCCTGTCTTTTCCACATAAGCCTTCAAATGTGATGTAAATACATTTTTTTCTGTTTTCGATACTACTTGAGGAGTTTCAGATAGCTGTCTCAGTAGTGTATCGTTTAAACAAAGGGTTAGTGTTTGAAGAGCACTAAAATATCAAATTGATAGATCACCAAGAGATTAAGAAAACTAGTTAATAAGAATTTTTATTTTGGTTTGTACGTATATTTGGTTGATCTGATATGAAATGCATTTGGTCATTTAGATTTATTGGATAAATGTTGTGTGAGGAATTTAAAGAAGATTCCGAATGCTGTGGTATCCGACGATTTCAAACTGCTCATGGCAGGAAAGGTATTGCGCTTATCTTCGGGACCAGTTGCAATTTTAGTAGAGAATTAATGAGTTAACTATATTAAATAACAGCAAAACATAATGACAAAGCATCATCCAGGCTACTGCATTCTAGACAAAAGAGCTTAGTTGGTATTCATATTTATGGTGTATGAATCTTTCCTGTGATAATTGTTTTGGGACTGTGATGAACCACCCTTCAGTAATTAAAATAACTCTCATTCTAGATGTAAATTGGTCCTCTGTATGTATTCCATTCAATATAAGTAAAATGCATTATTTTTTATTAGGTTAAGGTGGCATTTCATTCTGTAGAGACCTTGGCTCTGATATTTATGGGGAGACAGGGAGGGAGTTAAGATGCAGTTTAGCCATTAAGATTACTAAGGTATAACCATTCTATGATTATAATGGCATGATCTGATAACACTTCTTTGGAATCCATTTCCCGGTTGCAGTGAACCAGATTGAGAACCTGGCTGTCAGGTGGGTAAGTCCGTGGCACCAGGGGTACAGAGAAAGGTTGAGGATTGAGGGACATCGGCAGGTATGGTGACGGAGAGCTCATGGACTTAGGAGGACATGGGTCAGGAAGACTCTGAAGAGTTTGAGGTGAGGGGGCCATCGATGGAGAGATGGGGCATCTTGGAGGTTGAGGGTGGAGAGCATTAATTGGGGACAAGAGAGATCAGGTTATGGGGAGGGGAGAAGAGGACAAGTGGGGTGTCCATGAAAATCCAAGGGGGTAGCAGGGAAGAAATCATAGGTGAGGGAAGGGAATGACAGGTGGGGGAATCCGATCACTGGAGAGATTAACTAGGTAACCTGGCAGAACTCACCTTTATTCAATGTTAGCTAGCAAAACAACATGAAGCCTCAAAGAAAAGCAAAAAAAAATACTGACTCCTGTCAGGGGATTGGAAATTTCAGCCTGTATAAACTCAATGGCATTCAAGCAATACCTGAAATTATGCAGGTGGTCGCAAGGATCCTCAACAAGCCTCTCTCTTTGACTCCAAATATCTTGCCAAGATTAGCAATTAATGGCACTGATAAATGTAATTGCAGCATCATTGGTGGGATTGTATTCATAGGATTTTTAGAGTCACATTTTCTTTATTTTACTCACAATTCTACTAATAGCTACAACTCATTGCTTTTAATAGTCTCACTCTTTAGTCATTAGCATCCCTCACCTCTGTATCTCCTGACCACTGGAATTGTTGCTTCCCTGGCCCGACTTTCCAGTTGGTTCCAGGAGGAGACAGGCAATACCCTGTCCTTCTGTAACTGGTGAGCTAAAGCCATTTAAAGGAACTCAAAATGATTTGGGACCCACTGGTGCCAACTTTAGGTGAACAGCACGATCAATACCAATGATTCTGCGTCTGAATGGTGAAACATCCCCTAAATGTATGTCCACCCTTGAATCTTAGCTCAAACCTAGCTGGCGGGAAGAAAATACAAGAAAAAGGTTCATGATCTTCAAGGACTGTAAATTATTTTTATTTGCGTCATCCAATTTGACCACCCAACAACCAGAAAACTGACCATGATTTGCCACAAATATGATTAACTGGGTAACAGCACAATGAAGTGAGAAATGGAAAGTCACATTCCAGCAGTAGCAGGGGCAAGAATGGGAGTGGGGAACAATATTCACAAGGAACTCTGCATTAAATGCATTTCAATCTGATCTGGAAATAAAAAGCCTAATTATCATTCTAATTCCTTATTGAAATGAGCGTAAATTACAAATGTTTTGCTCCTCACCAACATAAACTGTATTGTATTCTATGGTGAAGAATTCTTTTATCCACAACAAGGCCTGCTTTTAATCATTGGTTATGTAATTTCTTTTTCAGCAAGTGTTGCAACACACTGCTGTGACTCACAAGATTGCATTATTAATGTGTTTAATGGGGTGTGGTGCCTGCATGAGACATTTCAGCTGAATTTAAAGCATTTAATAAAAATAGCACATGACTTAACAGTAGTGAGCTGTATGGCTGTAAGTAAACATCAGGCACTCAGATATTGCTTTTAGTTTTTTTAGACAATACATCTACTATTTATGACAATGGCTGCATTCTTTAATTGAGTTACAATCTTGCTATTATTAATCTAATATATTTTTAAAACCAGTAATCCCTTTCTCCTTCCTGAAACGAGCTCCCTTCCGACCAGCACCGTGGATTAACCTATGCCACTCGGACTGCAGAGTTCAAGAAGGCAGCTCAGAACCACTTTCTCAAGGACTATATGGGATGGGTGACAAGTGCTGGATAGCACTGCTGTCTTACAGCACCAGGGATCTGGGTTCAATTCCGGCCTCGGGTGACTGTCTGTGTGGACTCTGCACATTCTCCCCATGTCTGTATGGGTTTCCTCCAGGTGCTCCAGTTTCCTCCCAGACTCCAAAGATTTGCAGCTTAGGTTGATTGGCCATGGTAAATTGCCCCTTAGCGTCAGAGTAAATATGTAGGGTTAGGGGGATAGGGCCTGGGTGGGATTGTTGTTGAGGCAGGCTTGATGGGCCAATTGGCCTCCTTGTGCACTGTAAGGATTCGATGAAAAAGGGACCAAAAGAGAAAACGCTGGAAAAAGCTTTGACAAAGAGTCATCTCGACTCGAAACGTCAGCTCTTTTCTCTCCTTACAGTTGCTGCCTGACCTGTTGAGATTTTTCAGCATTTTCTCTTTTGGTTTCAGATTCCAGCATCCGCAGTAATTTGCTTTTATCCTTTGAAAAAGGGAACTGAGAAGACTGGAAATCTGTAACAAGAACAAGAACTGGAAGTACCAAAAATATACATCAGGTATGTTAATTTTTATAGAGAGTAAAGACAGGATAATAGAGGAAAGTTCAACTCTTCCTGATCAGTAGGAAATGAGCAATTATAATGGCGAAGCCCTATTTCAGGCACTGCGCCCTGTCAATCTATAATTTTACTGATGATATGTGAAGGAAAACCCAGGTTAGAAAAAATATTTCAAAATCTATTTTGTGGAAGGGAAGCAAATACTGCAGATTTGGAGAAAGGGATGTAGCACGTTGGTGGAGTCTGAATCTGAGACTGGAGAGGGAGATCAGTTTTAACAACATTGCTGGAATAGAGCAGAAATAAATACTAGGCATAGCAGGGGAGAAAGGTGGAAAAAACTGTGTGAGAGTGAGAGACATTGGGGAAATTTTAATCCATCAGGATGGTGTTAGAGGGTCAAGAAGGGATTAAGTTGTGAAAAGATTCTGCAACCTGACCCCAAATTGCCTGAAATGTGCCCGCTTTGAATTCACTGGGTACAGATTGGGCATGGGCGAATATTCTGTTCTTGAGAAGCAAGCCACTGGTTTAACTATACAAATGAGTCTGTGTGCCTCAGATTTTAAGACTCTGACATTTAACAGTTGTGAAACATGTTTCCCAGGGCTTGGGAAATCAATCAAAGGTGGGAGCAGTTGGATCCAATAGGTAAGTGCCTTTTCAGGACTATCTGTGGGCCAAGAGGAGCAAGAGCAGATCCCCCCACTGTCTCCACTGCCCTCCCCCCCGCCCCCACCACACATGGATCCCCACATTATGAGCTTCTCAGCTGTTACACCCAATCTCCATTCATCCCCATCTCCATCTTCCCTCTAAACAGTGGGACCATTGTTGTAGAAGGGACAAGAGATATAGAAAAAAGATAAATTCAGAAAAGAGGAGAAAGATTGACATTCCAAACAACTCACATCATTCTTGAGTGCTATGTCTGTGAATGCTCAAAACATTGACTACAAAATTAATATAGAAGCATTAATAGCTATTAGGGATATGACATAAAATAGTTGCACCAAAAATGTGTTTTGGATTTGGGCAAGACTGAGAACATAATATTCCTCATTATATCATTTTCAGGAGAGAGACAAAGTTAAAGTGTATTTTTAGTCACAAGTAGACTTACATTAACACTGCAATGAAGTTACTGTGTAAGTCCCCTAGTCGCCACACCCCAGCGCTTGCTCAGGTGCACTGAGGGAGAATTTAGCATGGCCAACTCACCTAACCTGCACATCTTTGGACTGTGGGAGGAAACCGGAGCACCCGGACGAAACCCACACAGACACAGGGAGAATGTGCAAACTCCACACAGACAATGACCCAAGCCGGGAATCAAACCTAGGTCCCTGGTGCTGTGAGGCAGCAGTGCTAACCACTGTGCCACGGGGTGGGGGTGACAATGTTAGTAAACAATTCTGTCATTGCATGGGAACTGAAATAAGTCCCAGGGACATGATATAATCCATATGGATAGAGTTCAAAACATGAGAATGGAAATGGTGCAATTCCTGGTGTGGAATACAGGCACCAAAGTGCTGAGGTGAGGTAGGGGGGAAGATCAACAATCAGTTTAGAGATAAATGCAGGAACAGGACAAGATAAAGAAGAGTAAAGGAAAAGTATATGAGCAAAGTGGGGAGGCTTCTAGAAAACATCCAAGACTACATCCAAGATAAGCATGTTTCTAACTGAAGAAGAAGAAAAAATGTTGCTTGACTAATTATTGGAAACTGAAGTGAGCCTAATTGCTAATATGGCTCAAAGAGCACAATCAAGGGACAGCGATCACAATATCCTTTGGACCAATGTATGAGGATAAACAGACAATGACAAGTCAAAGTTAAGGATGTTTTCACAAAACAATGTAAAGATCTGTGATATAAAAGGAGACCTAGCTAAATTAATTGGGCAGAAAAGTTGATAAACAGATCAGCAAAGAGGATTTTTCAAATATGTGATGCATGAATCAATATATTCCCATAAGGCAAACAATAGGCATCAAACTAGATTTATGCGTTAAAACTACAATTAAACTGAAGTCCTTGTAGACTATTGAGCTGTATGCTGAAGAGATGTGATGCAATAATAGTTATACAAACTCTGAAAAAGGCAGCATATTTGTTCCCTGAGCTCACTTTGTTGCAATATTTCTTGCTTTCTGATTTATCCTGGGAAACGGATCTTGAAACTTACCATATTTTTTCTTTAGTCGAACTGCTTTGTTGAATGAAAAGCTTTCTAAAATGTTCCAAATGATTTTCAGATTGCAATGTATTGTACTCAACTTCATCTATTTTTCTTTCTGCACAGTCCCTGTCATTTCAATTTACAGTCAGATCTCTTTGCTGGCACTTTTCAATACGTAATTGGTTTGACAAATGGACTATTCAGTTATGGAACTGAAACTCACCAAGTTGACAATACAACATTTATGGTCGGTTGATGTAATAAGAACCATACAGAAAAGAAACGAACAACTTAAGGCAGGTCTGAGATCAATAGATTTTGCTAGGCAACGATATTAAAGGACATGGAGCCAAGGCGGGTGAATGGAGGTCAGATACAGATCAGATACAGATCAGCCATGATCTCACTGATTGATGAAACAGGGTCAAGGGGGGTCAATGATCTTCTCCTGTTTCTAGTAACACAACAGCTGAAGTAGTCAAGCGCATACTAACCTAATACTTACCTTTAATAAAGAGGGAACATTATAGATATTCTGAACAGTTCAGGCACCATCTGTGAAGAGAAAAACAGAATGAATGATTCAAGCCAATGATCTGTTGTCATAACTGGAAAAGTATGTTTAGAAGCAAGTACACTCCCTTTGATTTGATATAGTATTGTCACGTGTTGGTAGACAAAAAAGTATTGTTTCTTGCACACTATACAGATGAAGCATACCATTCATGGAGCACATGGAGGAGAATGAAAGGAAAGGGTGCAGAATGTAGTGCTACAGCCATAGCTAGGGTATAGAGAAAGATCAGCTTAATATAAGGTAGGTCCATTCAAACGTCTGATGGCAGCAGACTGTTCTTGAGTCGGTTGATAAATGTTCTCAGACTTTTGTATCTTTTTCCCGACGGAAGAAGGTGGAAGTGAGTATGTCCGGGGTGCGTGAGGCCCTTGATTATCCTGACTGCTTTTCTGAGGTAATGGGAAGTGTAGACGGAGTCAATTGATAGGAGGCTGGTTTGCGTGATGGACTGGGCTACATTCACAACCCTTTCTAGTTTCTTGCGGTCTTTGTCAGAGCAAGTTCAAGAATGCTGAAAGAGGAGGAGAGAGGAAAAATTGGTTGTGGTGGTGGTGTTGTGCAGAGAGTGGTGGAGGATGATTGCTGAATGTTGAGGTCGGTGGGGTGGAAGGGACCGTTCTCTCCACGAAACCATGGTCCACTCTTCAATCACCCCCAACAACCCCTCCCCATTCTATTGTATCTTTCTGCACAAGTATGGGGGATGCAAAACGTGCACTTTTACCTCTTCCCTTCCATTAACCAGGGTCCCAAACAACCCTTTCAGTGGAAACAATATTTTCTTTCCAGGTTTTGCCATCTCCAGTAAGATGCCACCACCCATCACACTTTCCCGTCAGTCCTGTTATTCTGAAGGGACCTTTCCCTCTGCAATTCTCTGATCCAACCTACCATCACTTTGCTGAAATCCTCCACTCAGTCTGCAGGTATGATACCCAGCTCCAGCTACTTGAAAATGTAATTCTCCATCCCTCTGCCATTCTGGTCCCTATGTTCTCGGCCTCCCACACTGTTTCAGTGAAGCTCCAATGCTTGATGAATAGTCCCTCATCTTTCCATTAGACATTTTACATTTTACTGGACTCACCACTCCCACTTTTTTGTTCTGGTTATGATTCTGCTGTTGCCATTTTCAGCTCCTCTTGGTCCATCTTTTATCTCTTTACTGTATCAATTTTCGCCTCAATTGTACCATTATTTCCTTTTCATTTAATCACTCCTGCTTCCCATCTTATTTCAGATCTTGCCTTTTGTTTTTTCCGCCATCTCAACCCATATCCTCACCACACTTTGCCCTTGGCTCTGCACCTGTAACTGTTGAATCTCTATAACTTCTTCCCAGTCTGTCCTGGTACAGTGGGCCAATGCCTACTTTACTTTAGATTAGTCCAAGCCTATGCCAGCTCTAGCCTACAAATACGAGGTTGTTTCTCCATCTGCCAATTCTTATAAACCTTACTTCTTACCTGTTAATACTTACTACAGCTGTGATATAATATCACATTGCTTTATTAACATGATTTTATTTAAACAGAGTATTTAGACTGTAAAAAGTGTGGGCAACCAACTAGACTTCCCATGCTGAAGGTTGGGTCCGGTGATAAGGTTCATGTCAGCTCGGGTCACAGATTTCCTGTGCAAAAGGTCAGTGAGGTTCATGTTGATTCGCGTTAGGATTTGTTCAAAAGAAATTTGGGGTGTGGTCTTACCGGCCGTTCACGCCACCTCCTGCTGCAGCGAAGTCAGAGAATTTGGCGTCCAACCAAATCTCCATTCACTGCAGCGGGATGGGAAAATCCCATTGGCGTGAATGGCTATAACATTCCGCCTTCAGTTTTTGGATGTATTCAGTTTTGGATGTGTTTGGATGTACGGATAAAGGATATTTGACCTGTAGCATTTTGTTTTTGGCTGCTTGCTACTTGTGCCCAGTTGATCTGTGTCTATGAAACCTTATTAGAGGTGCCAGCACAGGCAGAATGATCCAACTGGCCACATTCTGTGCTCCTTGATTCCATCTGTACCTTTGGCAAGGAGAACATTGTTCTGCTGGTAGGAATATGAGCAATAACTGTGTTCCTTCTGCGAGCAATGGCTTACTTAGATCCACAATTTGTGTAACCTCTTTGGGCACAATATTTAAACTACCCTGGTGAAATCGGTAGTCAATTTAATGAATTATGCACATTTTTAAAACTCATGGTAGGTGCTTATGTATGCAGATCTGAGCAGCATATTTCAAGCATTTTCACAGCTCAGGGACTGAATTCAAAATGTGTAATTTCATGGAATTGTTAACATTGTTCATTCAAGCATTTTGCATGTGATTTCTTGGTCTTGCATCAGCCTCAGTTTTCTTTGGATGTTTATTGAAACTGACAGAGGGATGTCAGCAGTAACAAAAGATTAGCTGCAGAATTTCTGTCAAAATTCTAAATTTGTCCGAGAGAAAATTCTGCTGGGAAAACCTGATGGCTTGGAATTTCCTCAGAAACTGGAATTTCCTCAGAACCTGGAATTTCCTCAGCTCTGCTCTTGCTTTGCCACGAGAACATCACTGGATGCCTGGCAGAAAAGGGACCTCTGACAAAGTCGCCATGAGAGCGGCCTAGTGGAAAAGAGGGAATTGGTCTCTGCAGAGAAAATATCACGGCCTAGAATTTCCTCTCAATGAACTATACCATTTGTTGCTCCTTTAGCGAGGGAAAATTTGGAGCAAATGGTGACTTACAAAGGGAGTTAAAAATGGCTTTCCGGCGTCTGCTCACTGACATTCCCATCGGTGCGGTTAATTGGTGTAAAACTATGCAAAACAGATATAAGCAGCTGGAGCATTTGGACATGTTCACGCAGCCTTTCCAAGAATTCTTCAGGGGGAGTGAGAATAACGATGCTTGTCTCTTGTTATTGTAGTAAAATAGACTGTACAATCGTCTGACAATGTCTTATTGGTGGAGATAATCATATAGGAAGTGTGGCGCTCATTTGTTTCCGACCTCTTCACTTGGGTGATGATTACAGGCATGGCCCTGTCAAGACTGAAAAGCTGATATGGGGGGAGGGGAATTTTCTCATGCCACCTGCCATGGGAATCATAGCGGTTGCGGGGGAGGGGGGAGGGGGTGGGACGATGCAAAGGTCCATTGACCTTGAGTGGGATTTTCCAGTTTTGGGGTGAGCGCACCTGGAAAATCACAATGGTCTTATGCGATTAAATGGATAAGGGATTGACAGCATATCTCTTATTTCCACGTGGAAGGGAAAGAGAGCAAACTCTGGTGTACAAGAAAGGCTAAGTTAGACAGAGAAAAATACTTTCAAGAGAGTCTATGCTTTAATTCCTCGAGCAGCAATCCAGCTCTTTAAGTGCATGTAATCCTGATGGTTTATTCCACCAGTCCTACTTGAATAACAAAGTCGTGGAGGGCACAGCAGGTTATCACTATTCTGGATATCTGATCTTCAGCAATTAAACATCCTTCCTCATCCTGTCTAGGCAGTGAAAGCCTGCTGATCTTCTTGATTAATGGCTGGAAGCTGCATCTGGCTCACTGTCCTCTGTTGCTATTGGGGAAGCAGTGACTGTGGATCATCTGTCATGTAGGTGGTCACCTTCAATGCCTAGAAGTGATTCTGTCCCTGAATAAGTCGGGGTGGGTCAAATGGTTGAGGATGAAGAGGCCATGGAAATGTCTTGTGTATCAGACATTGCATGGAGTCTCCTCCAATTGTTGTTCCCTACCTGTTGTACTGAGACAGTGAAATCCATGCCCATTCAGATAGTTGAAGAGATTGTTTCCTGAAATTCTGTGCAGCCAGTTATCCAGCGAAACTGAATGCTTTTTCCCTTTCTATGATTCTAAAGGCTATGAATTGGATAAATAATTGAAAGCTAAAAGAATCACATGGATGTGGAGAAATAGCAGGGGATTGAGACTAAAACAGAAAATGCTGGAAAATCTCAGCAGGTCTGACAGCATCTGTGGAGAGAGAATAGAGCCAATGTTTATATTCGCTTAAGCTTAGAAGGATGAGAGAGGATCTGATCGAGGTATGTAAAATGTTAAAAAGGATTGATAAAGTAAGTGTAGACCAAATGTTTCCTCTTATGGGGCAATCTAGAAAAGAGGTATAGATTGAGAGGCGGTAGATTTAAAACTGAGATGAGGAGGAACTACTTCTCGCAAAGGGTGGTGAATTTGTGGAACCCGCTGTCCCATAGCGCGGTGGATTCTGCACTGGAACAGCTGCACTGGAACAGTTTGGCAAGGGGCACAACAAGCCTTCAATGCTATCGCTGGAATATTGTCAGTACCCATAGCCTTTGCAGCATCCAGTGCCTTCAGCCATTTCTTGATATCACATGGAGTGAATCGCATTGACTGAAGAGATCTGTGATGCTGGGGACCTCCAGAGAAGGCCGAGATGGATCATCCACTTGGCACTTCTTGCTGAAGATTGTTGCAATATGCTTCAACCTTATCCATTCCATTGACATGCTGGGCTCCTCCATCATTGACGATGGGGATATTTGTGAAGCCTCCTCCTCTAGTTGGTTGTTTGATTGTCTACTACCACCGACAGTTGGGTGTGGCAGGACTGCAGAGCTTAGATCTGATCCAATGATTGTGAAATTGTTTAGCTCTGCCTATTACTTGCTGTTTATGCTGGTTGGCAAGAAAATAGTCCTGTGTTGTCGCTTCACCAGTTTGACAATGCATTTTTAGGTATGCCTAGTGTTGCTTCTGGCATGCCCTCCTCTTCATTGAACCACAGTTGATCCCATGACTTAAGTGGTACTGGTAGAATGGGGGATATGCTGGACCATGGGTTGCAGATTTGGTTGAGTACAATTCTGCTGCCACTGATGGCCCACAGTGCCTCATGGATGCCCAGTCTTGAGCTGCTAGATCTGTTCGAATTCTATCCCATTTGGCAGTCTCATTCTGAAATATTTAACTTTATTATGTTTAAATAAAGTTGATCTGAAACCCCACTTCAGAAGACTCCAACAATAGTCATTAATTACATCTCAAACACAAGAACATTTGGCATGTAGTTAAGTTAAGTTTATTTATTAGTCACAAGTAAGGCTTACATTAACACTGCAATGAAGTTACTGTGAAATTCCCCTAGTTGCCACAGTCAGGCACCTGTCCGGGTCAATGCACCTAACCAGCACGTCTTTCAGAATGTGGGAGGAAACCGGAGCACCCGGAGGAAGCCCACGCAGACATGGAGAGAACATGCAAACTCCACACAGACAGTGACCCAAGCCGGGAATTGAACCCGGGTCCCTGGCCACTGTGAAGCAGCAATGCTGACCACTGTGCCACTGTGCCGCTGGTAGTGTCACACATGATGGAGAGTATCCTCAATGTGAAGTACCACAGTCCCATTCTAGCAGTTATAACATTTAGAACCCAACGAGCTAGGTCTGTGGTGGTACTGCCAAGCCACTAATCTACTGCCTCCTCAGTGAAGCACATTCTTCTTCTGCAGAACTCTTTCAGATACTGATTGACGTTTGCTGCTAATGTGTTCTTTGATAACCCGGTGCACTGCTTCCCACTTAAATGATGGTGCCTGATTCTCCTCAAGTCCATTCTGTACAAGTCTTCCTCTTCCGCCATGAAGGGGTACGCCCACAGGAAAAGACATATCTGTTCTGGAGATGCACTGATATGCAATGGAACAGTTTCAAAATATTATTGTGTACTTACCCTGTGAGACACAGAAAGTATAAAGTGCGAGACTTTGCAGGAAAATGCAGTAAAAGGATGCTAAAAACTTCTACATGTTCCCGGAATCACTTAACAAAGTTTTTAGACTCTTCAACTTCAAACCCTTATTTTCAGCTTGATCAGATGATTTTGGCAGCTGCTGTATATGTGCCACTTTAAGTTACCAGGAGTAAAATAGCAATACAAATTCAGCAAATGAGGAGGTGCCAAGCTTCGGGCCTTGTTTGCTTTTGTCGAAGTTTCAGTATAAAGGGTTAAGGTGAGTGTGTAAATGAGACAGTTCACATCATCTTGGAGAAGTGATGTAAGATATCATGACTATCATAATTGGGTTTCCACTTGCAGTCTTGTGGCAAAGGGGAAGTCTCATTCTGAAATATTTAACTTTATTACGTTTAAATAAAGTTGATCTGAAACCCCACTTCAGAAGACTCCAACAATAGTCATTAATTACATCTCAAACACAAGAACATTAGATAGTGGCAGCAGGTAAGTAAAGTTTATTTATTAGTTCACAAGTAAGGCTTACATTAACACTGCAATGGAGTTATTGTGAAATTCCTCTCATCGCCACACTCCTCACAGCGCCAGGGACCCGGGTTTAATTCTTGGCTTGGATCACTGTCTGTGTGGAGTTTGCACGTTCTCCCTGTGTCTGTGTGGGTTTCCTCCGGATGCTCCGGTTTCTTCCCACATTCTGAAAAATGTGCTGGTTAGGTGGATTGGCCATGCTAAATTCTCCCTCAGTGTACCCAAACAGGCGCCGGAGTGTGGCAACTAGGGGATTTTCACAGTAACTTCATTGCAGTGTTAATGTAGGCCTATTTGTGACTATTAAATAAACTTTACTTTACTTTACTTTTACTTTACTCCGGCGCCTGTTTGAGTCAATGCACCTAACCAGCACATCTTTCAGACTGTGGGAGGAAACCGGAGCACCCGGAGGAAACCCACACAGACACGGGGAGAACGTGCAAACTCCACACAGACAGTGACCCAAGACGGGAATTGAACCCGAGTCCCTGGCGCTGTGAGGCAGCAGTGCTAACCACTGTGCCACTGTGCCGCCCCATAAATGGACAACAGAAAAATTAACAACCAGTAATTGAATACCAAATGGACAAGCAGCAGATTAAAGAAAAGAATGGAATGGAGAAGTCATTGCAACTACAGCTTGCTTGAAGCAAGTTGCAAGTCTAATCCAAGGTGAAGGTGAGTGAACTGGCACTAAATATTTGCAAGGTGCTACATGCTTCGGGACGCTCTAAAATGTCGAGCAAGGAACAGGTCAGTACACTCCTGGTTGTGCAGATGATATCCTAGTCGGCCAAGGGATCACTGAAGAAACAACTGCATATGCTAAAGCAATTAAACCATTTGATGCCTACTTCAGTCTCAGGAAAAATACCACTGTTGAGCGGGCAAAGTTTAATAAGTGATCAGGGGAAAGTGTCGATTCATTTACCAATGGTCTATACCAACCAGCAGAAAATAGCAAGTTGGCAACTTAAAAGAATAATTAGTTCGTGACTGAATCATTGTTAGAGTCTTAGACGAAAATGTATTGGCTGGAATTCTCCAGCCGTTCACACCTCGCCGCTGCTGCCAGCGAGAATGGAGAATTTGGCGCTCAGCCAAATCTCTGTTCACTGCAGCGGGACTGGAGAATCCCAGCCGTGGGCAAGGTCGGAGAATCCGGTCCATTGAATCTCTTGCAGTCGAGGGACGATTTAACACTAAGCAAGGCTGTTCAGTTGACTAGGCAAACTGAGGTTAGGAAACAGAATCGTTCAATACTTCAAAGTGACAGGGAGACTCATTTGCAAAGAAGCACTGACTTAGTGGGGTTTTTCAGAATAAAACAGTGGTGATACAGAAATAGGGAAAGCACAAAGAGGCCAGGACAACTACCATAATCAAGTGTATTCAGGGTGAAGGGTAAAAGCAGCATTGACACAGAGGTTGGCCTGCCAAAACCGCAGAGTGCCATTTCTGTAAGAAGATGAGTCATTTTAAAGTAATGTATCATAGCACGGAGTTGAAAGTGAAGAAACAAAAAGAAACACATACAAATTTGCAAAATCCAACAAATTGAGGATGTTAATAATTCAGAGATGCTAATCGTGGATGAGATTAAAGGACCAATGGGGAGTTGTTGGAGTGTTGAAATTTTAGTTGACAGGTATAACACATGTCTTAACTGGACACTAGAGCTGGATTTTCAGTACTTTCCAATGCACAGTTGGAGTGAGATCTACTTTATCCATGAAGTGTGAAACTCCATGGACCAGGAGGCAAACAACTTAAGGATATGAGAAAAATGACTGCATTTGTCATCTATATCAATGATCTGGATGATAATGTGGTAAATTGGATCAGCAAGTTTGCTGATGATACAAAGATTGGAGGTGTAGTGGACAGTGAGGAAGGTTTTCAAAGCTTGCAGAGGGATTTGGACCAACTAGAAAAATGGGCTGAAAAATGGCAAATGGAATTTAACGCAGACAAGTGTGAGATATTGCACTTTGGAAGGACAAACCAAAGAAGAACGTACAGGGTAAATGGTAGGACTCTGAAGAGTGCAGTTGAACAGAGGGATCTGGGAATACAGGTACAGAATTCCCTAAAAGTGACGTCACAGGTGGATAGGGTCATAAAGAGTCCCTTTGGTACATTGGCCTTTATAAATCGGAGTATCGAGTATAAAAGTTGGAGTGTTATGGTAAGGTTATATAAGGCATTGGTGAGGCCGAGTTTGGAGTATTGGGTACAGTTTTGGTCACCTAGTTACAGGAAGGATGTAAATAAGATTGAAAGAGTGCAGAGAAGGTTCACAAGGATGTTGCCGGGACTTGAGAAGCTGAGTTACAGAGAGAGATTGAATAGGTTGGGACTTTATTCCCTGGAGCGTAGAAAATTGAGGGGAGATTTGATAGAGGTGTATAAGATTTTGATGGGTATAGATAGAGTGAATGCAAGCAGGCTTTTTCCGCTGAGGCTCGGGGAGAAAAAACCCAGAGGGCATGGGTTCAGGGTGAAAGGAGAAAAGTTTAAAGGGAATATTAGGGGGGGCTTCTTCACGCAGAGAGTGGTGGGAGTGTGGAATGAGCTGCCGGATAAAGTGGTAAATGCGGGGTCACTTTTAACATTTAAGAAAAACTTGGACGGGTTCATGGATGAGAGGGGTGTGGAGGGATATGGTCCAAGTGCAGGTCAGTGGGACTAGGCATAAAATGGTTTGGCACAGACAAGAAGGGCCAAAAGGCCTGTTTCTGAGCTGTAATTTTCTATGGTTCTATGGTTCTAACTCTTCAATATTAAGAGAGAAATATTATACATAAGCCAGAACCAGAGTTGTTCACTTTTAAGTAGAACAGTTTGTACAGATTTGCATTAATTGCAGAATGAAGGAATTGGAAAACCAAGGGTAGGCTAAAGATTTTATTGTAGAATTTCCACAATTGTTCAAAGGGCTTGGGAAACTGACAACGGTTTATCACATCACCTTACCTCCCACAGCAAAGCCGGTGTGTTTTTATACACCAAGGGAAAGTCCTCACCCACTTCTGCAGCAGGTAATGTAGGAAGTTGACTCAGTGTTACGACATGGAATAATTTCACCTGTAATATAACCTACAGGTTAATGTTCAGGTATGGTTCCAGCACCAAAATCACATTGGTTATGAAGATTCTGTGTCGATCTCACACAGTCGAATAATGCTGTTGAAAGGGAAATTCGTTCAATGTTGTCTATGGTTGAGCCTGGGAGAGAGTTTGATTTGCACTAAGATGGACACAAATTTTGACAACTACCCTTGGATGGAATCCAAATTACTTACAACTTTTATTGCACCATTTGGGAGATATTGCTTCATTCTCTATTGAAGTAATATTCTGCTCTTTTATTCTTCCTGCCCAAGTGAACAAGTTTACATTTTCCCACATTATACTCCATCTGCCAGATTTTTGCCCATGCACTCAACCTATCTGTATCCATCTGCAAACGCTGTGGGCGGGATTTTCTGGTCACACTTGCCTAGAAACTGGAAAATCCAGCCCGAGGTCAACAAACCTTTCCATGGCCCGCCCCTCGCCCGCTCCGATTCCTGTGGTGGGATGGTAAAATTCACCTAAGTATGGAATTTAATCCGGGCAAATGTGAGATGATGCATTTTGGTAGATCCAATTCAGGTGGGAGCTATAAAATAAATGGCAGAACCATTAGGAGCAGAGACACAAAGAGAGATCTGGGTGTACAAGTCTACAGATCCCTAAAAGTGGCAGCACAGGTGGAAAAGGTGATGAAGAAAGCATATGGCATGCTTGCCTTCATCGGCCGGGGGACAGAGTATAAAAGTTGGCAAATTATGTTACAGTTGTATAAAACGTTGGTTAGGCCACATTTGGAATACTGTGTCCAATTCTGGTCACCATACTACCAGAAGGACGTGGTGTCTTTGGAGGGAGTACAGAAAAGTTTTTACCAGGATGTTGCCGAGTGTGGAGGGTCTTAGGTTTGAGGAGAGATTGAATAAACTGGGATTGTTCTCCCTGGAAATACAGAGGCCCAATAGAATTTTATAAAATTATGAGGGACATAGATAAGGTGAACAAATGGAAATTTTTCCCAGGGCAGAAATGACAATCACAAGGGAACACAAGTTCAAGGGAAGGGGGGAAATGTTCAGTAGAGATGTGCGGGGAAAGTTTTTTACACATAGGGTGGTGGGGGCCTGGAGTGCACTGCCAAGTGAGGTGGTTGAGGCAGATGCATTCGCGATATTTAAGATTTATCTGGATAGGCCCACGAATAGGTGGGGCATAGAGGGATGCGAGCGGTTGGTCTAGGTAGGACAATGTGATCGGCGCAGGCTTGGTGGGCCGAAGGGCCTGTTCCTGTGCTATACTGCTCTTTATTCATAGAATCCTACAGTGTAAAAGGAGGCCATTCAGCCCATCCTGTCTGCACCAACCACAATTCCACCCAGGCCTATCCCCATAACCCCATGCATTTACCCTGACACTAAGGGGAAATTTAGCATGGCCAATCCACCTAACCTGCACATCTTTGGACTGGGGGAGGAAACTGGAGCACCCAGAGGAAACCCATGTAGATATGGGGAGAATGTGCAAACTCCACACAGATAGTGACCCAAGCTGAGAATCAAACCCAGGTCCCTGGCACTGTGAGGTTGCAGTGCTAACCACTGTGCCATCATGCCACCCCTCTGTTCTATGCCTTCTTCACAGAATCACAAAATGTTTAAGGCACAGAAGGACGTCATTTAGCATAAAATACTTCCTACCTCTTTTTGTGTCATCTGAAAATATAGCTAGCATGCCTTCACTCCTCGCATCTAAGTCATTGATGTAAATTGTAAAAGTTTGAGGCCCCAGCACAGACCCCTGCGGGATCCCGCACATTGCATCCTGCCAATCAGACTAAGACCCATTTATGCATACTCTCTGTTTTCTGCCAGCCAGCCAATCTTCAAGCCCGGCTAATATGTTACCACCCACACCATTAGCTTTCAATTTGCACAATTACCTTTGATGTAGCACTTTATCACATGCTTTCTGATAAGAACAGCACATCTAAGGCTCCCCTTTATCCACAGCACAACTCCTTCAAAGAGCTTTCATAAAATGGTTAAACATTATTTCCGTTTCATAAAGTCATGCTGATTCTTCCCAATTACCTTGAGCCCGTCAAAGTGTCCAGCTATAACCACTCTAATGAACAATTCTGACAGCTTCCCATGACAGATATCAACTAACAGGCCTCTAAATTTCCTGTTTCCTGCCTCTCCCCCTTCTTGAATGGATGGATTATATTTGCGATTTTCCAATTTGATGGAACCTTTACAGAATCTAACAAATTTTGGAAAATTAACACCAACACACCTCCTAACTTATTAGCCATCTCTTTTGAGACCCTAGGTTGGAATCCATCTGGACCCGGAGACTTGTCAGCCCTCAGCTCCATCAGCTTGCTCAGTAATGCTTCCCCAGTGATTGTAATTTCACCAAGTTCCTCTCTCCCTTCTACTTCCCAAATTACAGTTATTACTGGAGTGTTTCTTGTATCCTCTATAGTGAATACAGAAGCAAAATATCTGTTCATTTCATCCACCATTTCCTTATTATCTACTATTAACTCCCCATTCTCATTCTCCAGAGGACCAACACTCAGCACGATGGCACAGTGGTTAGCATTGCTGCCTCACAGCGCTAGGGACCCGGGTTCAATTCCAGCCTTGGGTTACTGTCTGTGTGGAGTTTGCACATTCTCCTTGTGCCTGTGTGAATTTCCTCTGGGTACTCCAGTTTTCTCCCACACTCCAAAACTGTGCAAGTTAGGTTGATTGGCCATGGTAAATTTCCCCTCGCTGTCAGGTGGACTAGCAGGGTAAATACGTGGGGTCACAGGGATAGAGCCTGTGCGGAATTGTGGTCGGTGCAGACTCGATGGGCCAAATAGCCTCATTCTGCACTGTAAGGATTCTATGATTAATTTTGAGGAAGTGATGTAAGATCACGTGATGAACACGATTAGATTCTTGCTTGTAACCTCATGGCAAGGATGAAATGTGAGAGAGAAAGAAAGTGGGAGGAGACCTGTGTGAAAGATCTTCCATCCCAATTGTCACACTAAAAGAAACACCATGCCTGCAGGTTAAGCATGTGAGAGTTGGCAAACAAATTCACTCCTTCAGCAGGAACATTCAAGAGCAAACTGCCAGTCAGCTGAGGAATTACATGCCATCACGTTTCCATTTATAACTCAAAAACCTGCCCAAGTCTATCTGTCACAAGATTCAAACAACACGATGTAAGTGCCCTTAATGCATGTTGTGAAGGAATGAATTTGTGTTTTCATAAGCAGAGAAAAAATAGACAAGCATTTACTTGCACTTAACCCATCTGAGACCCTGCGCACTCTCTAGATTGAGGCAATAAGTACTCCTTCAGTACTTCCATACAAATGCCGGTTTCTGCCCAGCAAGCTTGAGGATTAAAGCTTGCTTTGTCTTTGGGTTGCAAAATTGTTAGCACTGGTGCACAATAAGAAAAAAAAACATGAGTTTACTGTTCTTCGTGGCTGAATATCTTTCACAGCTGAGAACCAAAATGACCAACTGCATTTTATGAATTCTGATCCAACTGATAAAATTCTCAGGAGAAATATCTTGGTATGTTTTGAAATTTATTAATAGCTTCCACTATTTTCACTGAAAATTCCTTCATAAAACCTATGTCAAATATCAGTTTATAAATTCATGGTATTCTATTTTATTCATTGAACTGGCTACCTATCTAATAGTAAAAATCTTATATACCATCCACCTCCTGTCCACGGTGTGACAACATGCAGTTGAGAACGCACCTTATGGGAGAGGGACAATTGGATGGTGGCTGAGTCATTTAGTTGGGGGTAATCATCTCTGTTATTCGCATTGCAGAAGTTGCACCGAGGTATAATGCTGCAAAAAAGGACAATGTCCTTTTTCAGACCAGTTCTTATGAATTTGGGGTTGCTTTACTCTGAGACATCTTCTCCTCAATCATTGCTGAGAAGGAGGAAGTTCCACCCCACAGCCCGCTCTGCCAGTTCCTTGTTACTCTGTGAATTGTCCAGTACTACATCCTCCTTACTACTTATTCCCCTTGGGTTAAGATCGCTAAGCTGTTACCTGGGAGAGAGGAACCAAGTCCCGTAGCTAGCTCCAAAAGAGAAAATGCTGGAAAATCAGCCCCCCCCCCCCTCTAATTTATGCCCCTTTTCTTACCTTTTCTCCCCCTTTGCTTCCCTTTCCTCACTTTTTCTCAGTTTTACTTCTCTCTCACCCATCTCCCCCCCTCCCCACACATCTTTATCTGTCACAGTTTAGCCTCTGATTTCAGCTCTCTGCCGTTTGGCCATTCACACCTTCTATTCTGTCTATGGACTGCCATTAGCACCTCTTAGCCTTTCCCCTTGTTTTTGTGGCTATGACTCATCTTTCATCCCCTCACCCTGCTGTATAAATATCTAACAACACCAGGTTAAAGTCCAACAGGTTTATTTGGTAGCAAAAGCCACACAAGCTTTCGAGGCTCTGAGCCCCTTCTTCAGGTGAGTGGGAATTCTGTTCACAAACAGAACTTATAAAGACACAGACTCAATTTACATGAATAATGGTTGGAATGCGAATACTTACAACTAATCCAGTTGTAAGACTGGATTAGTTGTAAGTATTCGCATTCCAACCATTATTCATGTAAATTGAGTCTGTGTCTTTATAAGTTCTGTTTGTGAACAGAATTCCCACTCACCTGAAGAAGGGGCTCAGAGCCTCGAAAGCTTGTGTGGCTTTTGCTACCAAATAAACCTGTTGGACTTTAACCTGGTGTTGTTAAACTTCTTACTGTGTTTACCCCAGTCCAACGCCGGCATCTCCACATCATGTATAAATATCTCCCACTTTCTATGCCTTTTAGCTTTGACAAAGGGTCATCTGGATTTGAAACGCCAGCTCTTTTTTTCTCTCCTTACAGATGCTGCCAGACCTGCTGAGATTTTCTAGCATTTTCTCTTTTGGTTTCAGATTCCAGCATCCACAGTAATTTGCTATTGTCCCGTAGCTAGCAAATTGGAAAGGATTCAGGCAGAGGGAGATGGAGCAGGACAAAGCAGTTGCAAACACTGAGCAGAATGGTTTCCATTCTCCTCTTCTTCATTTTAACTATTACACATGTTGGGGGAGATAAATACCCCACACCTTCTTCCTCGTCTCCCCAGATCTTCTTTCGCTCCACCACTGTAATTTTTGCTGAAAACCTAGTTATTTCCATGAACAGAATTTCTGATTTCCATCTGGCAAAGTTACAGTGATAGTAAAGTAAAGTTTATTTTTTTAGTCACAAGTAAGGCTTACATTAACACTGCAATGAAGTTACTGTGAAATTCCCCTAGTCGCCACAGTCTGGCACCTGTTCAGGTCAATGCACCTAACCAGCATGTCTTTCAGAATTTGCAGGAAACTGGAGCACCCGTAGGAAACCCACGTAGACATGGGGAGAAGGTGCAAACTCTACACAGACAGTGACCCAAGCCGGGAATCGAACCCAGGTCCCTGGCACCCTGAAGCAGCAGTGCTAACCACTGTGCCACTGTACCACCCCAGAATAATTGATAACAATTCAATTATCTGCCAGAGTGCCTTTCCTCACCCTAATTTAAGTATTTGCGAAAATATGAATTTAATTTTAAAATCAAACCAAGATCTGAATTATTCTTGCTGAGTGGAAATGTTCGGCAATGGACCAAAAAATTAGTTACATCCCATCCAATTTGAAAGTTGCACTGGTTGTACACCAGGTGGCCTAGTTGCTTAAATAAAAGTAAACTACTGCAGTTACTGGAACTCTGAAATAAAAACAGAAAATGCTGGAAAAACGCAGCTGGTCTGGCAGCATTTGTGGAGAGTGAAACAGAATTAACGTTTAAAGTCCATATGACTCTTCTTCAGAGCTCTTGTAACTTAAACCTGCTGCCGTTTGACAGGAACTGTTCAAATCACCCCTAAAACCTTTGTATATCATGTTTTGTTGTGTGTAAGATTCAGAGAGGAGGAGAGGGTGACATTGGGGAGGCGATGGCCTGGTGGTTCTATTGCTGGACTATTAATCCAAAAATTCAGCTAATATTCCGGAACCCTGATTCGAATCCCACCAAATTCAATTTAAAAAATATCTAGCATTAAGAATCTACTGATGACCATGAAACCATTGTCAATTGTCTGAAAAACCCATCTGGTTCACTAATGTCCTTTAGGGAAGGAAATCTGACGTCCTTATCTGGTCTGGCCTACGTGTGACTGCTGATAAGCCCAGGCATGAAGCTGTGAGTCAAACCACTTCCACTGTTGACACCTGCCAATCCCAGGTGTCACCTCCACATTGATGCCACACCAAAGGCCCCTAACCATGTACTGCCAACAGCAGAGCAGCAAAATCTGGACCCCTCCCTCCCCACCCCTGCATGACTACTCCTCACAACATTTGATATCACCCAGTACTGCTAAATTGTAATAAAGTGGCTCCCAGGATCACTCACAATGTAGTGATATTCTACTTAGTACTAGCATCTTTGAGTTTTTGTTGGCATTCTGCAATAGGAAGTCAATAGAACCTCCAGAGAAATGGCATAGATGGCTAAAAATTGCTATTTGTGGCATTTCTCCAGGGTTACCACTTGTTACAGTGACACCTCAGAAGGACACAAAAATAATTCTGATAGAGATTTAACTCCAACCAACACATCCTTCATAGCATCTGGATGTTTATGCTTACCTTATATCAACCAAAAGATAAAAGAGCAAGGGTGAGATTCTGCAACCTCCCAGCCACATGTTTCCCGTGGCGGAAGATGTCACGTTGTTTGCTGGAGTTGGGATTCTCTGGTCCTGCTGCTGTCAATGGGAATTCCCATTAATGTCACCCCATGCCGATGGGAAACCTGCGGATGGGGGTGTGCTGCCGGCAGGACTGAAGAATCCCACCGGTCTGAACACCAGAGAATTCCGGCCCAAATGTTGCCACAATTGGCAGAATGGGCACAATTTGTAATTCGTGATTGAAATACCTTGATCTTTTGCAATGGTTTTGTGGATTTTGGATGAATTGCACCAAAACACCAACACAAACGAGTGGAAAAATCTGGCCAAAAATTGAATATAGAAAGATAGAAAAATAAACATATAATAAAAGTCCCACATTTATGGTTTTGTAGATTATTCAACCTCCAAAAGCACAAGTAAAAGTCTCAAGATACCAACTAATAAAAATGGATTCAGATTAATCCTTTCACTATAACTTTACAAGCCTTACAGGAATGATGTCAGAAATGTGTGAGCATTCCCATCAGGTAAGGTTACACACACTGGGCGGGATTTTTTGGCCTTGTTCACCCTGAAACCATAAAATCCCACCCGAGATCAATGGACTTTTCCGTGGTCCGCCCCTCGCCCGCTCCGATTCTCGTGGCGAGAGGGAGCGGTAAAATTCAGGCCGCTGGGTCTCTTTTTTTCTTGGAGAAAGAAAGCTGAGGGTGACTGACGAGAGGCCTTTAACATTATGAGAGGTTTCGATTGAGTGGTTGCTGAAGAATGTTTCCACTTGTGAAAAGTAATATAACGAGAGGTTATCAATATAAGAAAGTCACCAAAATATCCAGTCGGGAATCCTGAAGAACCTTCTTCACCCAAAGAGTGGTGAGAATGTGGAATTCGCTACCACAGGGAGTGGTTGAAGTGAATAGTATAGATGCAGTTAGGGGGCAGCTAAACAAACATTTAAGGAAATAGAGAATACAAGGTTATGATGATTGACTTAGATGAGAAAAGATGTGAGGGGCTTGAGTGGAGCATAAACACTGTATGGAATAGTTAGGTCGAATGCTTTGCTTCAGTGTCTCTATGCAATCCTGTTTAAATCAGTGACCCTAATATTTATCCTCTACATAAACCAGAAACAGTCTCATCACAGTAAAACATCATTATAAACAGCACCGCAGAAGATTATTTAGCTCTGTTGCAACAGTGTTTATTGGTAAAATGATTTTCAAGTCACAATTTATAACTTGCAGTTCACTCATATTTCTACACAATGTTAAGAACGTTTGTGTATTGTAATGGGTTAACAAAATATTTATAATAATGAGTGATGTAGTGACAGATTCTCCAGCCTTCCAGCCGCATGTTTCCTGTCGGCGGGAGGTGGTGTGTTGTTTGCTAGCAGTGGGATTCTCTGTCAATAGGAATTTCCACTGATGTCACCCCATGCCAGCGGGAAACACATAGGTGGGGGTGCACTTCCGGAGGGACTGGAGAATCCCGCTGGCATGACCGGCCAGAGAATTCCGGCCGTAGACAGAGACATCAACAGTCAGGTGTTAAACACTTGGGAGGGAGGATGGTATAGTCTGTACTCAAGGCAGATAAACCTACTCTGTAACCTTTCTTTATATAGAGTGTTAATAAACCAGTTTTAAGTAACTACTAGAGTAGAACTACAGTCTCAAAAGATAAGATAGGCCACACAACCAGCATACAAAACAGTTAGTTTCTGTATTTGTGTTCACTAGAGTTTTAAATTATGATATAATTCCTATTATTTACAGAGTCAAACAATGCTATTTAATAAAAAGATCAAGGCATTACAGATTGAATCATTTTGATTGGATTACAAAGTTCTGTAGCAAAATGATAATATTGCAATGCTTGTGTTGACTCTTTGAAAGAGCGATCCAATTATTCTCAAATTCCTGCGCTTTTCCCATGCTTTTGCAAGTTTATTTCTCTTTCAAGTACTTATTCAATTTCCTTCCAAAAAGATATTATTGAATCTGCTTCCACTGTACTTTCCATATCATAACTCATTGTACAAAAAATGTCCTGCTCTCTCCTCTGATTCTTTTGCCAATGTCCTTAAATCTGCGTCCTCCAGCGTTTGAATCATCTTCTGTAATAGAAGGATGTGGTACCTAAAGGGTTAACCTGGGATTGAGTATAGTACTGCCCACACAGTCATGTAAGAAGGCACATAAACCAGAGCTAAGGAAAGTCCAGAGATGGGTAACAACATGTAAGGACCATTCCATACCTTTTACTCTCTACCATAAACACGTACATGGTTCAGTACTGATAATGAAGACACGGTGGCATAGTGGTTAGTAGGGCGGCACGGTAGCACAGTGGTTAGCACTGCTGCTTCACAGCTCCAGGGACCTGGGTTCGATTCCCGGCTTGGGTCACTGTCTGTGTGGAGTTTGCACATTCTCCTCGTGTCTGCGTGGGTTTCCTCTGGGTGCTCCGGTTTCCTCCCACAGTCCAAAGATGTGCGGGTTAGGTTGATTGGCCAGGTTAAAATTGCCCCTTAGAGTCCTGAGATGCGTAGGTTAGAGGGATTAGCGGGTAAATATGTGGGGGTAGGGCCTGGGTGGGATTGTGGTCGGTGCAGACGCGATGGGCCGAATGGCCTCCTTCTGCACTGTAGGGTTTCTATGATTTCTATGATACTGCTACCTCATAGCACCAGGGACCCAGGTTCAATGCTGGTCTTGGGTCACTGTCTGTGTGGAGTTTGCACATTCTCCCCGTGTCTGTGTGGGTTTCCTTCAGGTGCTCCACTTTCATCAAACACTCCAAAGATGTGCAGGTTAGATTGATTGGCCATGCTTAATTGTCTCTTAGTGTCAGGGGGACTAACAGGGTAAATAATGAAGTTAAGGGGATAGGGCCTGGATGGGATTGTTGTTGGTGCAGGTTTGATGGGCTGAATGGCCTCTTTCTGCACTAAAGGAATCTTATTCTATTCTACTTCTTTGCAACTTCAACAAGACTTCTTCATGGTGTCTAAACAGTACACATCACGTGTAGTGATAACATAACAAATGTTGCAAATTGTCTGCCATTGGAAATAGTGTTATTCCTTTCTTTAGCTAGCAAAATCTATCATGATTTTGAGCACCTCTTTTAAATCTCCCCGAACCTTCTCTGTTCTAAGCAGAGCCCTAACTTTTCTGGTCTCTTTATGTAATTGAAGTTCACATCCTTTCTACCATTCTAGTCAATCTCTTCTGTATGCTGGGGTGGCAGGCACAGATGGGAATGGTGGGGGGGGGGGGGGTGGGGGTGGGGTGGGGGGGGGGGGGTTGGGGGGCGGTGGTTATTGATAGATAGGCCAGGATTAGGAACACCTATCAGAGGCAGACCTTTTGGGAGGGTGGGGCAGGTGTTGGCATGCAATGTGGAAAGTAAGCCCTCAAAATAAGCACCCCCTGGTTCCCACATGAGGTCAGAGAAGGGTGACCTGCCGGACTTCCCATCTGCCCCTGCACCCCAATTGCCAGCCTCAAAGCTGCAGCCAGATGGGAAGCAGTCCTTCAGTGGCAATAATTGTCCACTTAAGATCCTCAATTGGGCCAAAGATGGGCAGGCTGCGTTAGGCCTCATCCATCCCATGTAAAATTGTGCACGGGTAGAGGCCGGGTAGGAGAGTGGCAGGAAGACAGCCTGGGGAATGTGGCAGGCCTCTCCCAACTGGAAACCTGCCCAGAATTAGACACAATACTCCAGCTGAGACCAAACTAGTAATTTAAAAAAGGTTTTGAATAAGTCCCGGCTTTTATACTTTATTCTGCATTTTAAAGCAGAGGATCTATATGCTTTTTTCAGGATTAATTTTGAGGATTATCCCATCTGGAGTTTCAACACTAATATAATGATGTATGTAATATTCCTTCTCTCTTATTTAATCAACATTAAACCAAAAATGCTTAAACATTGGAATGGCAATCCTATATGATGTGATCAAGCTTGCATTATTACCAGAGATTTTGTTTCTTTTAATATGTTACATATGACAGAATTTCATGGGATGCTGGATAATTATACAGAAATTAGCATAATTCATTGTGTTTTGTAACTGTGTATGTTGGCAGTCATCTGAGCTTTATATCAATGGAAATTCGACAATGATTGGTTGGAAGGGAGTGTGTTAAACCATAAAATAGCTGAGTGAGAACTCAATGAATGCATGAGTTGAAATTCTCAGAACAATAGTGATGGTGTCCCGATGCTGGCATTGTGGTGGGGGAGGTGCCACCCTAACTTTTCTGGTCTCTTCATGTAATTGAAGTTCCCATCCTTTGTACTGTTCGAGTCAATCTCTTCTGAGATGTTTACCGGGGGGAGGGGAAAAACCCAGCTTCTGCGGGAGGGTCTTGATCTCCATAAAAATGACACCTGATCTTAGAATCCCTATTTTCCCAGTATGTTTAAACCACGTCTGGCCATGCCCTTCCTGCTGGCTGTGTGATCCTCACCAGAAGGGTCCAGAGGGGCAATTTTTTAAGCAGAGGGTGGTGAGTGTCTGGAACAAGCTGCCAGAGGTAGTAGTAAAGGCGTGTACAATTTTGTCTTTTAAAAAGTGTTTAGACAGTTACATGTGTAAGATGGGTACAGAGGGATATGGGCCAAATACAGACAGTAGGGACTAGCTTTAAAAAAAAGGGCAGCATGGACAAGTTGGGCCGAAGGGCCTGTATCCATGCTGTAAACCTCTATGACTCCATGACTCTATGACTCAGAACATTGAAATTGCACGGAGTGTTGTTTAATCAATCAAGAAAATGTGTCAGTGAAGCCGATAAGTTTCACACAGCTTTTCTCGTCTGCTCCAATACCCTGTGCAATTTTGGGAAAACTGCACGCTTGATTTCATTAGACATTGCTCCAATATTAGTCTTAGGAATGCCAGTACAGCTCTGGGAGTTTCTAACTTTGACATAATTTTTTCTAAGCTTCATATGCTGACAATTTAAAAGGATGATGAGAGCCATTTTAGGAGCACAAACAGTTTAGCTATGGTGAATGTCCATTAATAACAGTTCCAAGCTGGGTGTACAGGAAATAAGTGCAGTCTCTTTAAGTAATTGGAAACTACAACATAGACACCTTCAACTGGATCTGTTTTCCCCCTGTCTAATAAATTTCAATTATGTTTTTATAGCAAATCATTACATTAAGTGCTTGAAGGTTTATGAGTTTATAACAAAGTAGAGATGGGTTCAGAGGCTGCAAATCCATAATTAGTTATGCAATTAGGTTAATTGAAGAACAATTTGCAAACTGACACAGTACTCACATCTTCTGCCAACTTTTGGAGTAATCGGGGTGGGAACGGATTTTCTGAAACTTATCAGTGGGAAACGTGAGTTTCTCCCATCCCGCCTGTCACATGTAGCAGGCGAGGGGGAGCCCATTGAAAGGTCTGTTGACCTTGGGTGGGATTCTCCAGTTTTGAGGTGAGCGTGGCTGGAGAATGCCGCCCGTGGCGTGCAGGGTGGTGCAATTAGGCAGGATGCAACATTTTGATTTCCTGATAGTGGATTAACAGCAGTCGTGAGCAAAGGTAAAGGGGATGATTTCCCAGCTCTTCCTGCCAGCAGAATTTCCTGGTCACAGTGACCCCCCACCTCCCCCGCCCCCCGCCATGAATTTCCTGGTGACAGGGTTGGGGGGCAGGGTGGAATCAATGGGAAATCCCATTGACAGCAACAGAACCAGAAGATTCCCCCACAGGGCAACGGTGGGTTGCCTCCCACTGCCGAGAACCATGCTGCAGGGGAGCCTGAAAATTCAAAGTCAGCGGCATGTTTATGGCATGTTAAAGATTACAGCAGCATGTGGTGAGTTCATACTCATTGGCATGGAACTATTTTCAATGAAGTCCCACCTTTGGGATAAAGTCAGTGGCGCACGAGAATCTCAATCATATAAAGGCAGGATTTGCCCCTGTTGGTTTTGTATAATTGTATGTAAGGTCGGCAGTTTCCCTTGATTAACTCTATCGCACAAGGGAAGGGAGCAGGAGAATTGTAGCTTTCATAAAGTCTCAGAACCAGAAAGAGTGTGCCAATGGTGAAGGAGTTTTTGGAGCGGGGTCAGGGGTGCGAAGGAGTGTGGGAGGGATCCAGGAGTGGGTAGAGGGTAGGGTCAAGTTGTGGAAGTGTGAATTGTGAAGGGCTTGACATCCAGGGGGGACGGTCAATCAAGGCAAGAAAATGGGGGGTTAAAGAACAGTGTTGGCACCGTCCATGTGTCCATCTTGGGGTCTTGGCTGGAAGAGTCCTTATGGAGCTTTGAGTTCACCAACAGCTTTTCAATGATCGCCACTTAGTGATCTGGACAATGTCCTTTAAAATACTTTAAAAGGGCCAGCAAAGCCGGCATGTTCAGCCACATCACTCAAAGTTGCAAATACAGCACTGGACATAAACATTACCATTCAATGTTAATGGGGGAGTCCAGAACTAGGGGTCATAGTTTGAGGATAAGGGGTAAACCTTTTAGAACTGAGGTGAGGATAAATTTCTTCACCCAGAGGGTGGTGAATGTGTGGAATTCACTATCACAGAATGTAGTTGAGGCAAAAACGTTGTCTGGTTTCAAGAAGAAATTAGATGTAGCTCTTGGGGATAAAGGGATCAAGGAGTATGGGAGGAAGGGGGGATCAGGATATTGAATTCAATGATCAGCCATGATCAAAATGAATGGCGGAGCAGGCTTGAAGAGCTGAATGACCTACTCCTGCTTTTAGATTCTATGTTGTTAAGTTTCTAATAGAGTGAATAAAAAAAACATAGTTTCTTTGATAATTTTATGAGTGGAAAAGAAGGAGTGAGCTGGCTCCCATTTTATTCGGCTCCCTTGATTGGTTGCAACAAAGGGTTTTAACATTTTTACTTTCCCCATTAATGCTTTTTTCAATCCAGAAATATTAATTAATAATGAAGCAACAAACCAAGGTTTTCTTGAGTCAAAGGAAGTGGAAGTAACTTAATGAATAAATCTGAGAAAAAAGGTAATAAAGACAAAATGACAACCCCCCCACCCCCAACACACAAATCGCAGGTGTGCTTCACATAGCTCTGCCATCAAGCCATGGATGGATTTTTGACAGGGAGGATGATTCCAGCAGATGGACCGGATAAATATCTGACTTTATTATCATGATATTCCTGGGAAACACAGCCTGTCACTGATGGGGAGGAGGGGACAATAGCATTATGCTCCCACACTGACGTGGGCCACAATTTTGCACTTCTCATGATATCTTCCACTCCCTTCACCGAGACCGCTCAACGTGAACAGGAAAGGAAAATCCCAGCTATTATTGTTAAATTGGGATATTCACTGTAAGTTCTGTTCCAAATAGGTGGTGTAACTGTAATAGGCACCTAATGAGCCTTGTATGTAACTTGGATGCAATCTTCCAGCTGCATTGATGTTTACTGGATACTTTCAGTGCAATGTAGTGCACAGGACTCATTGCACGGTGACACAGTGGTTAGCAGTGCTGCCTCACAGCGCCAGGGGCCCAGGTTCAATTGGGTCACTGTCTGTGCAGAGTCTGCGCGTTCTCCCTGTGTCTGCATGGGTTTCCTCCAGTTGCTCCGGTTTCCTCCCACAGTCCGAAAGATGTGCTGGTTAGGTGCATTGGCCATGCTAAATTCTCCCTCAGTGTCCCCGAACAGGCGCCAGAGTGTGGCAACCAGGGGATTTTCACAGTAACTTCATTGCAGTGTTAATGTAAGACTACTTGTGACACTAATAAATAAACTTAAGCCTGTCTGATGATGGGGCGATTGGGCATTCACCAGCAGATTTCCGGCCTTATTTGCACTTCATTTGCCAGATAATCGTTTGGCTCCTGTGATCCAGGAAATCTTTCACTTTGTAAGACAGAGCCAATCGATTCTACATTCTTCCTAACCCTTTCATTCTTCACTGATATTAAGATTGTTAACATTATTTTGATTTTATACTTCCATGAGGGCAAACCAGGTCACCAGTGGTTCATTGGCTTTCAGTGTTGTTTTGACAAAGCTACAGCAGCCAGAAGTTTTTACCATGTCTACTGATGGTTGAAAATGTTTTTGCTTATTTAATATTGTATTTTAAATTGAAGGACTTGAATGGTGCCACTGCTGTATTCATTATCCTTACTGAACTCTGTCCATCAATGTCCCCCAACTATGGCAGTAATCACACATATCACCATAAGACAACCGTATTGATGTTGAATCAATCTGACAGCTTAGTGTCATATTTTTACTTGACATTTTACTGATTCAGAGGAGTGTTTGATGATAATAACATCTTTTAAAATGAGGTAAGAGTTCCCAGAAATCTGTCAAATGTCGACTTAAAATCGATAAGGCTGGTAAAACATGGAATTTGAAATTGCTGGCACTTTTCCACTCCTTATCATGGACAAAAAAACCTTGTCAACACACAACCTTCCCTGTCAAAAATCTATTTGATACTCTCTGAGATCTGGCTTAATGGCATTAGGAATGTTATATAAGGAGCAAAACAAGTTTGTTACTTTTTTAATGTACTAATTAGCTGATGCCTCATTGCCAATCCTCCCGAGGTGATTGGACCATCTGTCAGATTTTGAGGATAGCCTGATATGAGAGGTCTGTGCACTCACTTCACTTCCAATAAATAAATTGCATTCTTTGCTCAATCTGTTATAAATTCACTGATCTTTACTCTGATCCAGAGTTCAAGTCTTCAACCATTTCTGCTTTGGCTGCTAATTGTGAATGTGCTGAAATTTCCTGAGCGTATCCTTTTGTACCTTTCTTCTCCCAAATTATTATTTATAATGTATTAAGAAAGGATGTTGGACCAGGTTCTTGACAATATTCCATTGAATTTTCAGAGCCCCTGCTGGTCATAAAACCATAAGATATAGGAGCAGAATTTGGCCATTCGACCCATCGGGTCTGCTCCGCCATTCAATCATGGCTCATTTGATTCTCATCCCCATTCTTCGGCCTTCTCCCTGTAACCCTTGATCCCCTTATTGATCAAGAACCTATCTATCCCTGTCTTAATGGCACTCAATGACCTGGCCTCCGCAGCCCTATGAGGCAATGAGTTCCAAGATTCACCACCCTCTGGCTGAAGAAATTCCTCCTCATCTCAGTTTTAAAGGAGTCTCCCTTCACTCTGCAGTTGTACCCTTACACTTTCCCACATTGTTTTCCATTGTCATGTCATGTTACTGCTGCCTTTGACAGTTGGCCTGCACCCGGTCACTTGGCATTATTTTTGGCTTCACAGTCAAGTCAAAACTGCACTGCATCACCTATTCTATTCACTTGATCTGACTAGCTATTCTTCCAGCCATCAAATTCAATAATTGCACAACTCCTGTAATAATTAACCAGAGAAAGAGACGTTTTCAAAATGATGAAGCATCTCATGAGAAATGTAAAAAAAAATCTTAACCAGAGGGCATTTATGTAGGTGTATGGCAAAAGAACCAGGTGCAACATGAGGAAAACTCTTTTTGTACGATGGATGGTTAAGATCTCAAATGCACTGCCTGATGGGGTGGTGGATAGAGATTCAATAGTAGCCTTCCTAAGGAATTTGGATACATACTAGAAAAACAAAAATTGGAGAGATATTGTGAAATAACAGGCGAGTGGGACTAACTGGACTGCTTTTTACAGACTTGATAGGTTGGTGTTGTATTCTGCTATGAACAACAGACTTGTCCAGAGAAATTTTTTCCATAAGCAGTCTAAGAGTGGAAATCTTTGCTTCTAAATCTCTTAAGATCTGTTCAATGAGATTCCTAGTGGCAGCTTGCTTTGTCTTCAGGGTTGAGGTCGAGGTGTGATAAGACAAGCTTGTGGCCTGCAGCAGAGAAGTACAGTCCCTTAGTAGCCTGTCTTCCAATCTGCCCTCTATTTAAAAAGGTTATAGCATTCCGTGCATTTTGTGAGTGCAGTTATGTGGATGGCTTTGAAAGAGTGGGGGCGATTCTCCCATCGGGCTGGGAGATGTGCGACATCGACCTTTTTCCGGGATTTGCGCATGCGCCGGGAACGCATGCTCATCTCCCAGAGCCGGAGAACAGTCAGAGTCCAGACCACGCTGGAAACCGGCGGGAAGATAGTAAGTCATTAGAATCTTTTTTTAATGTAGTTTAAATATGTTTTGCATGTGATTATCGGGATCTTCTGGATCCCGATTGAATCTTGTAGGAGTACTTCATTCTGGCGGGGTTTAAAGTAATTCCCCACGTTCGGGGAACTGGCAGGAGACCCCGCCGGAATGAAAGGGAGGCAATCAGGGCCCACCAGGGGGTCGGGCGGCAGAGGGTGGTACCCCCTGGTCATGGGCACCCTGGCAGTGGCAGCCTGTGCCCCCCGGCACTGCCCAAGGGGGAAAGTGCCCATGCTCAGGGGGCACCTTGGCTTCGCCCATTGGGCATCGGGCAGTACCAAGGGGGTGGGGCCTATTGTGGGTGGGGCCTAGGGGCAATCGCTGGGGGTGGGAGTTCCCGCTGCCACTCTGCATGGGGATCGGTCTGGGCTGGAGTGATCGGGGCAGGCTGAGGGGGGGAGGGATTTGCCTGCTGGAGGAGGGGCCTGCCTCCCGGGAAGGGTCTGACCCTGGGGGGGGGGGTGGTCAGTGGGCGGGAGTCTGCCGGGGTGAGGGGGGTCACCACTGCTGGGTGCAGGGGACATCGGGAAACTCCGGGGCGGGGGTGGGTCGTCAGGGCTGGCCCGGGAATTGTTGTGGGGGCTGTGATTGGGCTGTGGGGGGGCGGTGCTGGAGGGGCAGCACTCCGGGGGTCCCGGGCTGGCCAGCGATCAAGCTCGCCAGCAAACGGGGAGACTGACAGATCGGGACCACTGCGCAGAGTTCCAGAACTGTCAAACTCTGGCGCGAATAGGCCCCACATCCCCCTGGGTTTTTAATGAGATTCATGATTGTGACCTCTGCATTGCACAGAGTGCGGAGATTCGAGTGTGAGGTTGAACTGAGAAAACAGTCGTGATGTAGAACAGTTTTCCCGCCAATTCAGCACTTTTGGGAGAATCATCCCCAGTGGTGCAGACCATTTGCATGATATGGAATGAGGTTCTGTTGATGTATGTAACTGCCCTGTGTGTGTGCATTCAGATGGCTGCATTACATGCATTATATGTATCGTCCAGGCCTCGAATTGTTGATAAGTTTTACATTTGCGCATTGTGGCCGGATTTGGTGGAAATATAGTGATGTCAGAACCATAAACCTATAACCTCTTTCAGGCTGTAACAGAATAGAATCATAAAATCCCTACAGTGCAGAAGGAGGCCATTCAGCCCATCAAGTCTGCACTGTCAACAATCCCACCTAGGCCCTATCCCCATAATCCCATGTATTTACCCTGCTAATCCCTCGAACCTACGCATCCTGGGAAACTAAAGGGCAGTTTAACATGGCCAATGCACCTAACCCACATATTTTGGACTGTGGGAGAAACCGGAGCACTCGGAGAAAACCCACACAGACACGGGGAGAACATGCAGACATGGGGAGAACGTGCAAACACACAGACAGTGACCCCACCGAGGAATCGATCCCAGATCCCTGGAGCTGTGAGGCAGCAGTGCTAACCACTGTGCCACTGTGCTGCCACGGATTGGCTGATACTTCTCTCTATTTTCTTCGAAGAATTTGGGGTTTATTCCCCCTGTCAATTTCATCGCTAGAAATGAAGCAGCCTTAAAGGTAGAAATTCCATTAAATGCCATTGATAGGAAAATGCAATATAAAGCCTACACTCTGTAAAGTTTGCATTGTAGAATGAAATGATGCACAATATTTATTAGTAGCATTCAAGTGATTGCCTCTATATTATCACATAAGAACATAAGAGCTCAGAGACAGCAACTCAGCCCCTCAAGCCTAGTCCGCCATTCAATACGACCATGGCTGATCTGATCTCGGCCTCATCTCCACCTTTCCGCCCACTCCCCATAACCCTTCACCCCTCCATTAATTCAAAACATACCTATCTCCGCCTTAGTTGTCAGCCTTAGCTCAGTGATAGTTCTCTTGCCTTTGAGTCAGAAGGTTGTAAGTTCAGATGCCACTTCAGAGACTTGAGCACATTATCCTAGCAGACATTTCAGTACAATATTGTTGGAGCGGCCGACTTTCCATTAAGGACTCGTCTACTCTTTCAGGTGGGTAAGAGAGATTCATGGCCCTTCTTCCTTGATCTAGTCAAAGAAGAGCAGGGAAATTCTCTCTGAAGTCCTGGCCAATATTTATCCCTCAATCAACATTTGGTCATTATCTCAGATAATGTTGTTTGTGGAACTTACTTGTTCATAAATTGTTTATTGCATTTCGCACATTACAGCAGTGACAATACTTGTAAAAAGGAGTACCTCGTTGTCTTGGTGAGCCTGTTTTGGCAATAGCCACTGGTCATGAAACATGCAAAAGGTGCTATATAAATGCAGGTTCCCTTTTTTATCAATGTGCTGTTCCAAAAAAAATTAAGATCTTATCACACTTGTTCTTGCTTATAGCATGCTATTTGTCTGAGGTGCAAATAGTATGTTAAAATGCATTTAAGGTATCATCACACTTCTATTTATGTTGAAAGAGTGTAAAACTAAATCTAATGAAGCAAGATAAACAATTACAGCAATGAAGGTGCATGCACCATCCTGACCATTGTGTTAGATACAGATGAGGGGGACCATAATTTGACCCTTTCAAAATGGCCCTTTCAGAATCCAATAAATGAAAAGGGTTCAGACGGCTTCCTCAGCTTTTAGAGGCAATATCATCTGCATAGAACTGGTATTCTTCAACACAGTTGGCACTAGGTTGACCTTCTCATAGAGGCCACAGGAACACTGAGGCTGGAATCAGAAATGTGCGGCAGCATCGGTGAATGTTTTCAGGCATGACACATGGTGCACTTAAATCATTGTTCCAAACTCACATATGTTGCATAAATCATTCCTTAAATCTGCTACATTTTTCAGCATATCTTTCTGCTGTGTTTACATTTCAACTGTAATAGGAGAAATATTTTACTGACTATAGGTTAGGGAGGCCAACCGGAAAAAGCCTTGGGGGTATAATTGGTTGAATTTATTTTTCAGAAACTCGATTTACTGAACTGTTCCGCAGACATTTGTTGGTTTTGATTCTGTTTACCGAGCACTTCCACAAAACGAAGGTTTATAATTTCAAAGACATCCTATGAAGTAGTTTACATGTATTATTTATGGAAAGTATCTTTAAAATTCTTGAAACATAGCCAATTTTTCATGTGGCCCCAAAAATCTGTTTCTAATCTTTTAGCATTCATTATTAAAAATACAGAACAGTGCACATTTATTGAACAATTATCTAGGCAATAATTTTTCATTATGTTTTCTGAAAAAATTTTTAAATCCCTTTTTCCTCTTTGCATCAGTGAGGGTGATTTAATTACTACTTAAGTTGTCCAGTGTGGGTACAGTGCAAGCTGAGTGTGTGCGCACAAATGTCCCAGCGCCTAGTGGCTCACTATCAAGGAGTTATGGTGTTGTTAGAGCACCTACAAATTAGTTATTTATTAGAGTTTAACTTTAGGAAGATGTGGAAGTATTGGGCTGCAATGACTGGCGACCAAAAACTTAGAACAATAAAGGTTTATTGTTAACTCTGAGCAGTTCTTACGTGTTGTGTGTCTGCCTGCTTTCTCGGGTGCACTCCCACATACCCAACTCATGACCCTTTATGTACCTATGTCATTCCAGCGTTCACGCGAGCACCCAGTATACTTCTTCCCTCTTTAAGTTGGGACAGCTGGTAGTAATAAGGTGTAACAATGTACGAGAACGTCATTGGATGCAAACTATGTAAAACATACAAATTGAATGGGTAGCAATACGTAACTATTTGCATTGTAGGAAACACTGATTGGGCTGTTGTAGCTAATGCATAGCCCATCACGTCTCTCCCTGCCATCAACTACACCCCGCCCCCCCCTTTTTTTAAAAAATAAACCAAGGCCAGTGGTAGACTAGTCCATGACATGGTCCTGGAACTTGTATTTCGTTTACTCATACACCCTGAGCATGTGATTGCGCCAGCTGGGTGTGCTATTGAGAAAATAACTGGATATATTCTTAGGGATAACAGGGCATTTAGAAAATCAAATGATTAGGCAGAATCGACGTAGAGTTGTGAAAGGCAAAAATCATCCAATAAGGTTTCGTCACAGCTGATGAAAGGTCACCTTGACTTGAAACCTTGGCTTTATTCTCTTCCCACAGATGTTGTCAGACCTGATGAGCTTCTCCAGCATTTTCTGTTTTTGTTTCAGATTCCAACATCCGCAGTATTTTGCCTTGATCCAATAAGATTTGATTTGATTTATTATTGCCACATGTATTGGGATACAGTGCATGCTATACAGACAAAACATATTGTTTATAGAGTATGTAGGGGAGAAGGAAAGGAAAGGATGCAGTATATAGTGTTGTAGTCACAGATAGGGTGTAGAGAAAGATCAGCTTAATATATGTTAGGTCCATTCAAAAGTCTGATGGCAGCAGAGAAGAAGATATTTCTGAGTCAGTTGGTACGTGTTCTCAGACTTTTGTATCTTTTTCCCGACGGAAGCAGGTGGAAGAGAATATGTCCGGGGTGTGTGGGGTCCTTGGTTATGCTGCCTTCTTTTCTGAGGCAATGAGAAATGTAGACTGAGTCAATGGCTGGTTTGCATGATGGACTGGGCTACGTTCACAACCATTTGTAGTTTCTTGTGGTCTTGGTCAGAGCAAGAGCCCTATCAAGCTGTGATACATCCGGAAAGGATGCTTTCTATGGTGCATCTATAAAAATTGGTGAGCATCAAAGTGGACATGCCAAATTTCCTTAGCCTCCCGAGAAAGTAGAAGGCTATTACATGGAATTCAGGCTCTGGATTTGGCATAATGTGTTAGCATGGATTGATAATTAGTTAAAGGACAGGAAAAAAAGAGTAGGAATAAATGGGTAATTTTCGAGTTGTCAGGCAACTAGTGGGATACCAATAGGATCAGCAGTCAGGCTTCAGCTATTTACAATCCATTTCAATGATTCAGGTAAGGTTAATGACTGCAGGATATCAAAGTTTGTTGATGATTCAAAGTTAGGCAGGAAAGTCAACTGTGAGGAGAATATAAAGAGGTTGCAAAAGGATATAGGCAGATTTAGCAATATGGAGAAAAATTGTGGCAGATGGAATCTAATGCAGAGAAATATGAAATTATCCACTTTGGTAGGCAGGAAAACAAATTTTAAATGGTGAGATACTGGGAAATATTAGTATTCCGCGGGATCTGGATGGCTTTGTACACAAATCACGGAAAGTTAACACCCAGGAACAGCAAGCAATTAGAGAAGCAAATGTTATATTAGCCTTTATTACAAAAGGATTGGAATTTAAGAATAGAGAAGTCTTACTACATTTGTATAGTTCCTTCATGGGATCACATTTGTAGTATTATCCACAGCTTTGATTTATGTATCTAAGGAAGCATAATCTTGCCTTAAAAGGAGGGCAGTGCAACTTCACAAGATTAATTCCAGGGACGGAGGATTTGTTCTATGAGGAGAGATTAAATGGATTGGGTCTATATTCCCTAGCATTTAGAAGAATGATGGGTGATCTCAATGAAATCATTAACGTTCTTCACTGAGGAAGCTAGTACATAGGGTCACAGGCTCAGAATGAAGACTGAGATAAGAAGAAAGTTCTTCATTCAAAAGGTCTGTGAAACTTAGAAATTCTCTGTGTCAGAGAGTTATGGATACCCAGTTGATGCATGTATTCAAGGGCAGAGATCAATTATTTTCAAAATCCTACATGAATTGTGGGATATGGGCATAGTATGGGAAGGAGTAACTGAGGTAGAAGATCAGCCATAATCCTGTTGAATGACAGAACAGTCTCAAAGGGCCAAATCATCTATTCCTGTTCCTATTATGTTCACTACTTAAGTTGCCGGCTACATGGCTGAAAATCAGCCTATAGACTAACTTTAATCCTTTTGAGATTAAATCATTTCATGGTCTCACCCCTCCTTAGATCCATAAACTCCATCAGCCCTGTAACCCTCTGAGAAACTGCATTCCTTCAACTTTGTCCTCTTATGCACCTCCCTGTCCCATCTCTCCACCAATGTTAGCTGTGCTTTCAGCTGTTTCATGCTAAGCTCTGGAATTCCCTTCCTCAACTTCTTCACCTCTATCTCACTCTCATTCTTGAAGATCCCCCTTAAAACCAACCTCTTTTGTCTGAGCTTTGCGTTAACATTCCTAATATTTCTTGCATAAGCTTCATGGTTTATTTATGTCTGATTCCACTCCTGTGAAATAGCTTGCAGGATTCTACAACATGTTACAATCCCCGTGGGGATCTGTAAACCAAATGAACCAAAATGACCCCCCCGACTCTGCCATGAAGAAATTTACTGAACAAGATTTCACTTTTTGTAGCTTTTACTTTAACCTGAACCAGAATGGACATATATTAAAAATAAATTAATAGGGAAATCACAGTCGGTGTGAACTATAAATTACACATGGAATAACAGATATTGCAAAGTATTCCGAGGAGGTCCAACATGTTCAGGTGCAATGTCATTCCTCTCTCCAGCTCTTCTCTTTCCTGTCTTCTTGGGCAGGATTCTCCGACCTCATCCATGCCTGCCCTGTTGCAGGGGAGGATGGAGAATTTGGCATTCCAGCCAAAATTCCATTCACTTTCAGTGGTACTGGAGAATCCCAGCTGCCAATGAAGATAGAAATTTTCGGTATTTATGTCTGCCACATAGCCTTCATATTTTAACTTCCTTTCTGGTCTAGGTCAGTAATCACCAGGTCACGGGGACTACTATTTCCTATTATCCAGAAGTTATAATTGATATTTTTACAATTGATACAAACCTTTAGACGTTCTTTTCAAACATTTTTAAAACCAGTTACAGATCCCAAACATTTTAAAGTAATTACAAATTTTCTTTACGGTTATTGTTTCTGGATCAAAGTGTTTTGTATAAATCCAAGTTTTTCTTAATGTTCATCTGTCATAGCTTACCCTCTGATTTCAGCTTCTCTGCCGTTTGGCCATTCTGTTCTCTCTATGGACTGCCTTTAGCAGCCTTTCCTCTTGTTTTTACAGCTATTACTCATCTTTCATTCCCTCACCCTTCAGTGTGAATATCTTCCACTTTTTATGCCTTTTAGCTTTGACAAATGGTCATCTGGACTCAAAACATCAGCTCTTTTCTCTCCTTACAGATGCTGAGATTTTCCAGCATTTTCTCTTTTGGTTTTTGTTAATGTTGTTCATCCTCAGCAACGTATTGAGAACATGAAATAAGAAGTGCAGTATTTTTAAAAACATATTTATTATTCGCAATTTGCCTCTTTGGGCCTTATAACTAAGAAATCACAGCAAATGTAATGGTTGCATTTTCGGGGTATCTTGAAGAGATGGCTACATTTGGAACATAGTGGCTCAGAACAGGTTATAAGGTAAAATAGGAGAAAACATTTTGACTTGAATTTCAAAGGAAATATGTGATTGTCAGACTAGATCTACTAACCTCTCGAAGGGGAAGATAAATCCAATAATTGGCACTCTACCTTTCCTATTGCCCTTGATATGTGATTACTGTGTTCAGATTTTGATAATGTTGCTTTTTTGAACTGACTGCTGTAACCATTCAATGTCGCTTAAATGAAAATTATTAGTACTCAGAGGACCCAGGGTAGCAATTCACTTTTAATGCTCCTTATTTGATGGGTAAATCCATCAATGTAACTAGACAGTACAGGAGGATTGCCACAGTTAATGATACTAACAAGTTGAAAATAATGGCTGCTGTGATATATAGTGCTTTGTTAATAAGATAGGTCCCGTGAATGAGCATCTCGAGAGTCAGGAATCAGTAGCAAACACTAACATTATGTGTTTTCATTACTTACCCACTGTTGTTAACTAGTCTATTTCCAGCAACATCAGTTGCGAATGCCCCTTGAGAAATTCTGCTTCTTGCTATTATTGGTTGTATGTCATTATGACCTATTTGTCAGTCGATAATTGTCCTGACTCATTATTTGTCCTGTCTAAATCTGCCTCCTCTTCATTATTATATCACCCCTACTGCTAGCTATTCTACTGTTACAACTGGGATGGGAGGAGTGCACGGTTTCTCCAGACCCACTACTCCGCAGGTTATACCATTAGTTTAAAAGTTTAATTCACTTACCAAAATGGCCAATTATTTACCTTTGATTCTATTACTAGGAATAAAAGAAACTTTAACCAGGCTTCTTTCAATAAATTCAGAACAATTGATTTATTATGAATCTGTCTTTTTTGAAACAAGTTGCAATGGAAGTATAGCGACCTATCCAATCCCAGCGATCGGGCTGGCCAGCGATCAGGAGGCCGGCAGTGCAGGGCTACTGCGCATGCACTGATCTTCGCTATGATAGATCAACGGAAGCACAGTGGTCTGCTCAGCACAATGCTGCCAGCCTCTCCAGCGGGAATAGGCCCCGCCTCTGGAACTTCATCGGGAATCTCCCTGAGGCACTCTTTAGGGCTCAGAGTGTGGGCGATTCATTTTGAAAATCCCTCTAAAAAACAGCGGGAGTTACTCCACTTTTTAAGCAAATTCGACACTTGGAATTTTTTTGGGAGAATTCCGGCCACAGAGTTCAAAACAACAGGTTCAAAGCTTGAATTTGTCATGTGATTTTCAGTAAGCCTTTGCCTTTACCAGTTTTTTTTCCCATCAATTAAAGTGACTGCAGTTCAAACCAACCAAACAGCCTTTCTCCCTCAAGTACTAAGCTGGTCGAGTGATTTAAAAAAAATTAAAGATATGCTTTGAAAGCCCAAGGTGAACCTCTGACCTTTTTAAAAAAACCCTAATGCCAAATAATACTATGGGTGGAACTTTCCCGTCCTGCCTGCCATAGGAATTGTAGCAGGCGGGATACGAACCACGCAAAGGTCTGTTGACCTTGGATGGGATTTTGCGGCCTTGGGGTGAGTGTGGCCAGAAAATCTTGCCCTATGTCCTTCCATGTTTTAAAAGCAATATAAAGTTAGTGATTATATGGTTTTCCTAACACTATGATCAGACTGTGACAATTCATAGTGCCAAATTATTCTTTTCTCAAGCTGAAAAATAAATTCAAGAGTACAATTTCTACATATTACAGTTAATTGCATAACAATTGGTCTGAGTTCCACCTCATGGCAAATTTTCTTGCCAAAGTCACCAGAATCAGAGTTACTTCTGTATTTTAATTTGGGACTGAAATGACAAGATTGAATTAATATGATTGTAATTGATGTCTAACAATATTTAAGAAGTGATTAATTATTACTTTTGAGAGATCACTGCTTGCATGCAATACAAAAATATTCCACAAGAATTGGCATTGGCAGTCTGATGTATTTTTATTAATAAGCATTAATACCTGTGAAGGATTGTTAACTCCTTACTCCTTATGAGAGGTGAGAATCGAGAGAGATTAAATTTTATTCTAAGTAATTGGTTCATTGACATTAAGACACAGCAGTTTTGCAGATGAAGATGTTTACAGCCTTAACCAGTAGCACAATTTGAAACTCAATGATCAATTCTTCTGCTTCAGGAGATGGAAGAATTAATTCTTCCTTGACATCTTCTTTGAACATCTTCCTGTCACTTGCCACTTCAACACACACCCTTCTCTCTTGTCCACATGTCTGTCCTTGGCCTTTTGCCAATGTTCCAGTGAACCCCAATGCAAACTGGAGGAATAGCACCTCATCTTCCGATTGGGCACGTTACAGCCTTCCGGACTCAACAGCGAGTTCAACAACTTCAGAGTGTGAACTCTCCCCTCCACCCTCACTCCAGTTCCATTTATCTTATTTCATTTCTTCTTTTCATATCATTATCTGTTTTATCACCCTTTATTTTCACTTCCATTTTTCCACTGCTCTATTCTTGCCCCCAACCCCACCTCCCCTCACGCCTCCCCCCCCCCCTCCCCCCCCCTCCCCCCCCCCCCCCCCCCCCCCCTTTTTCAGGGCAACTGCCACATTCCTGAGGCAGTCCCTTAACAGTCTGTCCCTCTGTTCTCCCATTCACAAATTCTGATCACTTACCTGACACTTTTAGTACCATTCTTAGTCTTCATCATCATCATTTATGTTTCCCTTGTCCAATTGCAGCCCCCCCCCCATGAATCTCTTTTGATTCTCTTTGTTCTTAGCTCTGATGACGAATCATCCAGACTCGAAATGTAGGCTTTATTCTCTCTCCACAGATGCTGTCAGACCTGCTGAGATTTTCCAGCATTTTCTGTTTTTGTCTTCTTTGAACTATTTCTCTTTCATCTTCTGCAATTCACTTTAAAATGGTTACTTTTATATTCATGCATCTGTCTGCAAAAAAGCTTGCTGATATTCATGACATTTTCCCAACGTTTCCCAAGGTCTAACCAAACAACTACATTTTACACCATTGTATTTTCTCCCTATAAGTACAGCAAGACCTGAAAAAGTAATTGGTTCTCTTTTCACCAATCTGACACAAATACATGAGATATCTTTGAACTTGGTCAAGTCTCTCAACATCCCTTTTGATATCAATCTCATCCATTATTTTAATTTTCCTTAAAAATTAATATCAAGCATCATATTGAAAAGTCCAGAATTAGGAGCTGGAATGGCTCAGTAGGGAGCTCACCTTCCTCTAAGCCAGAAGGTACTGAGTCTAAGTCCTACTTCAGGGCTTGTTGGTTACTGGAAAGCCCAGCCACCAGTGCAGTTAAGCCAGCATGTGATAGTGTGGGTCTCCAGGCTGGATCAATGGGGAGGATTAGTAGCAACATGATCATCTAACTGTAAATCCACCTGCCAAATCCAAAAGAATGATGGTTGATATGAAGGTGATCAACCAACATTGTGGTGACCCCATGTGGCATGGCCTTGGTGGGAAGGTGATGGCCTAATGGTACTCTCGCTAGATTATGAATCTCAGCTAATGTTCTAGGGACCAGAGTTCGAATCCCTCAGTGTACCCGAACTGGGGAAGTGATGGCCTAGTGGTATTATCACTCGACTATTAATCCAGAAACTCTGGGGACCCGGGTTCGAATCCCGCCACGGCAGATCGTGGATTTTGAACTCAATAAAAATTAATACCTGAAACTAAGAATCTACTGATGACCATGAAACCATTGCTAGAAATAATTAATAAAGTTATTCCCTGGGGAAAGAAACAGTGAAAAGCACAGGCTAGAAATGAGTGTACGCCTGAAAAAGGAGGCCCAAGGATTAATCACAATTGGTCTTCAGGCTTCACACCCAAGCTCAATTGGCAGCTTATAGTGGCAGCTGGTATTAATGGAGGTGCCAATTACAGCTGCTTTGCTTCATAGAATTCCTATGGTGCAGAAGGAATCCATTCAGTCCATCGAATCTGCACCAACTCTCCAGAAGGTGATCTTATCCATGTCTATCCCCTCACCCTTTTCCTGTAACCCTGCACATTTACCATGGCCAATCCACCTAACCTGCGCATCTTTGGACATTAAGGGGCAATTTAGCACGGCCAATCCACCTAACCTGCACATCTTTGGACTGTGGGAGGAAACCGGAGCACCTGAAGGAAACCCATGCGAATATGGTTAGAATGTGCAAACTCCACACAGACAGTTACCCAATGGTGGAATTGAACCTAGGTCTCTGAGGCTGTGAGGCAGGAATGCTAACCATTGTGCCACTGTGGTGCTTCCTTTGCAACAGGTCTGTAGGACAGGCAGTGTGTGGGGTTGCGGGTGTAGGTGTTAGCCGTAGAGTGGTCATAGAACTCCTTTAACAGGTGTTAGGCCCAAATTTTCATTTGAGAGGTCCCATTCCTTGTTTAGTCATATGCCTTTAAGAAGGTTTTTGAAGATGATAGGAGACACAAGGAATTAGAAAGACTCAGAGTGAAAAGATGTGAATGCTAACATTTGTGATACAGTGACAGAGAGAAGAGCGAATGATGCACAGTTGGAAAATTTGGAAAAACAAAGAGTGTGATCTGTGATATTGGCCTGGAGAAACTTGCAGAGTAAAGTAATTTAGGGAACTTTAAAGTGAAGAAGGATTTTGAAGGCAAGGGGCTGATAAAATGCATTATCAGTAATGATTGAGCTACATAGCAAAAATTGTATATTGAACATGTTTGATGTTTCGCCCATAAATTGATGCTTAATTGAGAATTAAGAACATAATAAATAGGAGCAGGAGTAGACCAAAATGATCTTCAAGCCTGCCACCATTCAATACAATCATTACTGATCTGCAGCTTCCACATTCTCACCCATTCCCCGAATCCTTCAATTTTCTAAGAGGCCACAAATCTGACTACCTCAGCCCTAAATATATTCAAGAAAGGAGCATCAACAACTCTCTGAGGTAGAGAATTCCAAATACTCAACTTCTCATCGTATGACATCATAGGTTGTTGCATAAGGTTAAATCTCATGGGATCCAGGGTGAGGTATCTAAATGGATACAGAGGGTGGTTGTAGAGAATTGTTTTTCAAACTGGAGGCCTGCGACCAGCAGTGTGCCTCATGGGTCCACTGTTATTTGTCATTTATATTAACGATTTGGATGAGAATATAGGAGGCATGGTTAGTAAGTTTGCAGATGACACTAAGATTGGTAGCATAGTGGACAGTGAAGAAAGTTATCTCCAATTGCAACGGGATCTTGATCGATTGGGCCAGTGGGATGATGAATGGCAGATGGAGTTTAATTTAGACAAATGCAAGGTGATGCATTTTGGTAGATTGAACCAGGGCAGGACTTACTCAGTAAATGGTAGGGTGTTGGGGAGATTTACAGAACAAAGAGATCTAAGGGTACATGTTCATAGCTCCTTGAAAGTGGAGTCACAGGTTATCAGAGTGGTGAAGAAGGCATTCGGCATGCTTGGTTTCATCGGTCAGAACATTGAATACAGGAGTTGGAATGTCTTGTTGAAGTTGTACAAGACATTGGTAAGGCCACACTTAGAATACTGTGTGCAATTCTGGTCACCCTATTATAGAAAGGATATTATTGAACTAGAATGAGTGCAGAAAAGATTTATTAGGATGTTACCGGGACTTGATGGATTGAGTTATAAGGAGAGGCTGGGACGTTTTTCTCTGGAGTATAGGAGGCTGAGGGGTGATCTTATAGAAGTCTATAAAATAATGAGGGGCATAGACAAGGTAGATAGTCAATATCTTTTCCCAAAGGTAGGGGAGTCTAAAACTAGAGGGCATAGGTTTAAGGTGAGAGGGGAGAGGTGCAAAAGTGTCCAGGGGGGCAATTTTTTCACACAGAGGGAGGTGAGTGTCTGGAATAAGCTGCCAGAGGTAGTAGTAGAGGCGGGTATAATTTTGTCTTTTAAAAAGCATCTGGATAGTTATATGGGTACGATGTGTGTAGAGGGATATGGGCCAAATGCGGGCAATTGGGATTAGTTTAGGGGTTTTACAAAAAAAAGGACGGCATGGACAAGTTGGGCTGAAGGGCCTGTTTCCATGCTGTAAACCTCTATGACCTCTATGACTCTAACCCCTCATCCCAGGTACGATTCCAGTGAACCTTTGCTGTACCACCTCCAATGTGAGTATATCCACTAAAAATGCATATGGGAACCTTGGCTTTATTGATGCATAAAGATCAAAACTACACATGGGCTGGAATTCTCGCATCCCGCCCGCCATGGGAATTGTAACGGGTGGGGGGGGGGGGGGGGGGGGGTGCAGACCATGTAAATTTCCATTGACCTTGGCTGGGATTCTCCGGTTTTTAGATGAGCATGGCTGGAGAATCCCGCCCACAGTATTCTAGGTGTAGCCTCACCAAAGCCGAGTACAGTTGCAGCTAGACTTCTTTATTCTTGAACTCCAATCCCCTTGTAATAAAGGTTAACCTGCCATTTATTTTCCTAATTACTTGTCCTATATACATGATAACTTTATGTTTCTTGTATGAGTACACACAAGTCCCTTTGATGGTCAACATTTAAAAGTTTCAGGCCTTTTAATAAAATAATTTGTTTTTTTATTCTCACTACCGAAGTAATAATCTCACACTTCCTCACATTATATTCCATCTGCCACCTTGTTGCCCATGAAACATGCTGTCCCTTTATGCCATCCTTACAGCTTGCATTCCCATCTATTGTCAGCAAACCTAAATACATTACTCTTTGTCTCTCCATCACAGTCATTAATAAAGATTGTAAATAGCTGAGGCCCCAGAACTGATCCTTGCAGCACTCTGCTAGTTACAACCTACCAACTTGAAAATGTCGCATTTATCCTTTCACTTTGCATCCTCCCAGTCAACCAATCCTCTGACAATGCTAATATCGTACCCCCCAACTCCACGAGCCTTTATCTTGAATATTGAGCATTTGGGTGGCACGTTAGAATCATAGAATCCCTACAGTGCAGACAGAGACCATTCGGCCCATTGAGCTTGCACCAACAACAATCCCAACCAGGTCCTATCCCTGTAAACCCAGGTATTTACCCCTTGACTCGAAGGGTCAATTTAGCATGGCAAATCAACCCAACCCACACATCTTTGGACTGTGGGAGGAAACCCACGCACACAGGGAGAATGTGCAAACGCCACAGACAGTCACTCGAGGTTGGAATTGAATCCGGGTCCCTGGCACTGTGAGGCAGCAGTGCTAACCACTGTGCTACTGTGCCGACCTTGCTGAATGCCTTTTGGTTTGCTCTAACTGTGCATTAGAAAATACCATACAATGTACAGTTGCTTTGTTCTCTAAATGTCACAAGCTCATTTTAATTTATTATTATTGTTAATTGTACATTTTTAAATTAATACATCATTCATCTTTCCAGTGCTAAATACATCAAAAGCAGGAGTTGTGTAAATTACGTGGATGCCCTCCTCTCCTGGGGTGTTAACATTTGGATTCGTGCAGAGATTTCTGACCATGTCACAGGCACAAATGCAAAGATTGCACTTGCAAGTTCAGCAGTCTCATTATTGTTCTCCCTCAGAAGCCTAATCTGAATTCAGCCGGAGAGGGAAGGTTGTTTGGAATCAGCGTAGAGAGATTCCTTTGGCATGAAAGTTTGACTTATCTGTCCTTAACTAAGATGCAAGAGAACAGACCCTTGGAATAGATTCTTAAAAGTAATCAACATCAGTGAATTATCTAAAAGAAATAAAGAGTAGATTGCCGGTGCACAGAAACTCCGAGATCTTATAGTGTAAAATGGGTCACAGAGAATCATCAGCCTGTTTTATATTTTGTTCCATTTTGTATTTCCTTTGAAGTTAACAGCAAAAAAGTTCAAAAGAAATGAAAAATGGACTGTCAATTGGCTATCAGTCATTTTCACACAGTCAAGATCTGCCTGAGTTTCTAAATATGCTTTTTCTTATCACTCCATATGTTTGCTTCCATCACGCCTGATATCAATGGTGTGAAACGTCTTTAAAAGAAGGAGTGATTCATTTTTTCAGTAGTGATTTTATGGGAAGTATTCATGTTTTGTGGTTTAAGGATAATGGTTTTGTTCAGAATTATTACCTGCCTTGATAAATAAAAACTGTGTGCTAAGATATTCACTCCCCTGAGTTCAGCAGTAACCAGTGCTCGAAGGAACAGATCTCCCGATGATGCTGCAAGCCTGCTTTCTTGCACTATCATCAGGTACTATTGCGAAGGTGCTCCTTGTACAAATCAAAATTTGGGCTTTTGAACTTTTCTGTTGATAAATAAAAATGTGAACTTCTGAAGGGTCAGCTGAAATATATTTTATGTTAAAGCAATTTTCCTCTTGAATTACCTCCTTTTTTACCAAAAAAATGACCTGAGGGATTTTTTTCTTAATGGAGCGATCCAAGCATCACAAATCACTGTAGACATTTTAATGTAGGGTGTGAATCATTTATTGTTAAATTTCATATCACATCAGGGAGTATTGCTGTTTATTTAAAAGGTGAAAATAGGACACGTCAGCATATGTGAGTTTTACAAAATATAGTAACCACTTCACTAAAATATTGTTTACCGTAAAGACCTCAGCAAAGCTCTAAGTCCTGCCTCATAAAATGTTCTATTTGAAGTTCATTTTAAAGCATTTTAACTTGATATTTAACAAAGATCTTTATTTTCTGCAGCAGTTTCATGTTTTCTTCATTCATGAAATGCTGCAGATCTGTAAGTATAAACACATGGAACTTGCACTCCGGAAGTGATTTGTTAAAAGCAGTTAGCACTGTTGGAGGAATTATCAAAATGACTGAAAAGTGTGAACTGTGTAGGAATGCCTTAATGATGGTCAATGCTCCTTTGCTCATGTACCATTTTTAACTTTTCACAAATGCATATTCCTTGATCCTAGAAATTTATAACTATCTCCCCTTTTTGGGGACTATGGATGCAAGGATATTTGAAACTTGTAAGACTGAGATTTGACTGAAAGTGTTTGCTAGGAAGGATATCAAGGGATAGAGATGGGGAAATTGAGTTTCAGATCAACATTGGTCGAATTAAATGGTGAATATGGCCCAAGGGGCTGTATAGCCTACCTATGTTCCCAATGTTCCTGTGGATAGTGACTGATTGGTTGAGAGATTAAGAGTTGTGATTTCCAGGAATTAATTCTATTAGCTACACAGTATTTTCATGGAATGCCCTTATTGGGGTCAGTGTAATTGAATGGTCCAATGTTCAAATTTAGCTTGGTGACTAAGAAGATTAGATATAGACCAATAACAATGTATTCAAATGTCATTGCATTCAAAACATTGAAAAAGCACAACCATTTGATGACCAAATGGTATTCTCTGATCTCGTTCACCCCGCCCCGTTGCCAACGAGAATGGAGAATTTGACACTCAGCCAAACTTCCATTCACTGCAGTGGGATCGGAGAATCCCAGCCACAGATGAGGTCAGAGAATTCCGGCCATGATTTTAAAACCACAAATTACTACATCTTGTGATGGTAAAGCTAGTTCTGCTCTCAATTCTCCCAGGGATTGCTAGCTCTTTCACAAAGATAAGTGCTTCTGCAAAATCAGTGCATGGAAAAGCTGTATATTCTGCTTTAGAAACTGGGGAATTTTGAGGTGTAGTCACTGTGGAAGGTATGTAATAATGGTACATTGCTCAAAGCAAGGTTCCATAAACAGTGATGAAGTCAATCATTGCACATTCTATTTTTGTTGTTTGAGTGATAAATGCTGGCCAACACATTGGGAAAATATTTGTGTAATTCTTCAGAAAGTACCATTGAACCATTGATGTTTACTTGAATTAATCTGGTTTTATCATGGTACAGTTAGAATATTGGATCATTGCCTGCATCTATTTTCCTTTGTTTATTTGTTTCCTCAAATAATTTTACATTCTCTCATTAGGTGAATCCTCAGTTTAATGTCTTATCTGAAAGATGGCATCTTTTCCTCGGTGTTGCACAAACATATCAGCTTAGATTATTTGCTTAAGGTCCAAGTAGGGCTTGGAACCACAACACACTGACTCAGAGATGAGAGCAATACCAAGGAGCCAAGGCTGACATTAACGCCTTTATAAATATTGCTACAATCCTGGACCAGACTCCAAATTTTGTTATAATCCAGTTCGGGACCAATCACCTTTTGTTTGCAGTAGATAAAATTTGGAATCTCAGATATTTACTAAGATAATAAATCCACTAGATTCCATGGACAGGATCTTCAGGGTAATTTGCCACATGTTTGCGGACCTGCCCTTACATTTGCCAGTGGTGGGATCTTCTGGTCCCGCCATTGTCAACAGGGTTTCCTATTGAATGTGCCCCTCATCACCAGGAAAGCTGTGGCAGGGGTGCACCATCAGCAGGACTGGAAGATTCCACCGGCGTGAACAACCGGAAAATTCCGGCCCATGGCTTTAAGTAAAGATACAAATATTACTGTGCAAGAGTCAACAAAGCAAACAGTCAATGTCATTTATCTTACACTCTAACATATAGAATTGATATGGGGTAGATGTGAATTAACAGGCAAACTGTGGTGAAACATAATATAAGCTGCACATTATACAACAGAATCAACCAAGACAGATGCCATAGTTTTCTCAGCAACCCACCCAGAAATCAGTGGTCACTGTGAGTCACAAAAATCCTTGAAAGTCTATGTTCCCCATGAGGAATTTCAGTTCCTCCCCTTCAAAGAGCCAGGCTAATTCTAAGCCAACAGCAGCACTATTGCACCTGAGTTCCACAGATACAATCCTCACCAAAAGACATACCATTCCAAATGTCTCTCAGATCTGCTTCCATATCCAGCCTTCTTGGTCTTTGTTAACAGCTGAGCTGAGCCTCCTCTGAGGCTATCACCGGAATACTCCGGCCCCCCCTGTCTTGGGAATCAAAGCGGGTGAGCGGTGGATAATGGGATGGACTGTTGACCTCGGGTGGGATTTTCCAGTCTCGGGTCAAGCGAGGCTGTAACATCCCATCCTGTATCGCACTGTATTGTCCAGGCTACACTCCAGCATCAAAGAGTGGTCCCAGCTCCGCAGCCACACTGCTGTAAAACAGCTGTTCACCTCCCAGCTCTCTAGAAGACAATGGCTCCTGGGCTCTTCTCAGCTTCAACACCCCATCTGAGCTGTTACCGACATCTAAAGCTTCGTTGAGCTATCACCTCTTCAACAGCATGGAGCTATCGGATTCTCCTGTGATTCTCTAGGCCCCAGTTTCTCACAGGATTCCCTGGGCTTCTGCTACAAGGAGCTAATGGGTTTCTGCTGCATCCCCAAGTCCTGTGGTCAGGTTTTCATGTTGCACATCCGGCCTTGTGGGCAACATTCTGTGCTAAAACCTCAGTCCAGTGATTTTGTTTTTGCTAAAAAAACAATTGTGGGCCATCTTTCGTGCATGCACAGCCTGTGCACCTGCCATTCTCTGTAGAGAACGGTAGGTACACAGCCATTGTACCTGTGTACAATGGCTGTGTACCTGCCATTGTAGCCCCACTACTTGTGGAGCCCTGGACGTGCCAAGTGATGGAGTCCTCGGCCTCCACCCTGACCAACTCCCAACAGTGCATTGCAATCTCTGCACCCTGCAGTTCCTCCCACAGCATGACCCAAGGCACCAGGCAAATAGTCCTGGACTCCCTCATATTATTAATACGGAAATTTGGGGAGACAGTTATTAGCTGAAATGTATACGAGGCAATTCAACAACAAAAATGTTGATCTCTGCACACAGCACTCCTTCAGTTACTACTTTGTACAGTGTTATTATTGGCATCACAATTGCCCTTTTTAATCACGCTGTAACCTTGACTTATTTTTGAATTTCACAAATTTATGCAGTGTAATCCTATTTAACAATATGGTATTTTCATGGAATGGCCTCATTGGGTTCAGTGTAATTGATTGGTCCAATGTTCAAAATTAGCTTAGTAACTAAGAAGATTATGCATAGACCTTTAATAAAATATTCAAATGCCATTACATTCAAAACATTGAAAAAGCACAGCTATTTGATTGGTTGAATGATATGATCTGAAAGCTGTGAATTGCTACATCCTGTGAAGGTAAAACTTGTTCTGCTCCCATTCTCCCGGGGATTGCTAGCTCTTTCACAAAGATAAGTGTCCTGGAAAACTCTGATGCATGGAAAAGCTGAATTCAGCTTCAGAAACCTCGGGAATTTAACTCCCAAATTATTAGTCTCATTACTTTCCATATTTAACTTCTTTGACGCATTACAAAAGAGGGATTTGCCGTTATTGAAAAATGGCCAGCACCTTTTTTTAACTTTCCATTGCAAGGCCTTTTTTAATTCATATAAAGTGAGTTTGCCAGTGTGGTGAACACCAAAGAAATCAGAAGTTGGCCATTTAACTTGATGCACTGACCTGCAAATGAAATATTTCATCTATTACTGCAGCGTTGATTCACCAATCACATGCAAAGCATGGGAAATTGTAATCACATTTATCCTAAGTGAAAATATAGGGAGAGAAAGATTTCTTTATGTGAGGGGCGAGTAGAAGGGTGGCACGGTGGCACAGTGGTTAACACTGCTGCCTCACAGCACCAAGGAGGGGGATTTGATTCCTGGCTTGGGACACTGTCTATGCAAGGCCTGCACGTTCTCCCCATGTCTGCATGGGTTTCTTCTGGGCGCTCCGGTTTCCTCCCACAGTCTGAAAGATGTGCTGGTTAGGTTGATTGACCATACTAAATTCTCCCTCAGTGTACCCGAACAGGTGCTGGAGTGTGACAACTAGGGGACTTTCACAGTAACTTCATTGCAGTGTTAATGTAAGCCTACTTGTGACACCAATCAATAAACAAATCGAACATTTTACCTTTAAAATTTGCTTCCCATTTTCACTGAATTATGCCTTACTCGATTTAAATTTTGCATTTGAGCAGGAACATTGTGAGCTCTTAATTTAAACATGTTGCTGATGAGCAGCACACCCTCTGAATAGGACTTCCTTCTAGCAAACCATTTCTGTATTTGAGATTCTTTCACCGATTTGGTTAGTGATTGTAGCACGTAGCTTGAAATTCCCACCAATATCTGAAGGAGAGGTTCGTGGACTACATCGACAAGGGGTCATGTCGAAAGTAGTGATTGACTGCTCTGCCTTGTGAGCTGAAGGAGGTTGCATGGAAGGGAGCATCTTTGAAGTGAACATGTTTATTTGGGAGGCAGTGGGTGGGAAAGAGATGTAAAGTCAGTTCTCAGCGCTACTTCATCTTAGTGAAGAGATAAAAGTGAATTGAATTTACTTCTAAAGGGTTCCTTGGAGTTCTGCCATCTATTTTAGTGCTGCAGTCGGCAACTGTGAACTGATAGCATATCTAAAAAAAACATTTGTTGGCAAATTGTCGTATTGTAGTGTGAAAATTGCAATGTAAGATAAATTAATGGAATTATTTTGTGTTTTACAAGTTAATACATTTAAGGGGCTATATAAATGCAGGTGGTGGTTGGGTGAAGTCCTGTTTAAATGTCAATGTAAATTTACAGTAAGAAGTCTCACAACACCAGGTTAAAGTCCAACAGGTTTATTTGGAATCATGAGCTTTCGGAGCGCTGCTCCTTCCACAGGTGAGGAAGGAGCAGCACTCCGTAAGCTCATGATTCCAAATAAACCTGTTGGACTTCAAGCTGGTGTTGTGAGGCTTCTTACTGTGTCCACCCCAGTCCAATGTCAGCATCTCCACATCAATGTAAATTTATGTTAGTGGAGTAAAATTTGCAACCAGCCAAACTATATTCCATGTTTACAAAAATATTCCCGGACAACAACGCAGTGACGGTGGATACAGGGAAATGAGCGACATAGAGTGATGCAGACTTCACTTGTTTGGGGATGTGGTTACTCGCACTCACCACATTTTCCATGAGGAACTTGGAGGGCATCCAATGCTGATTGCTTTGAAGGTGACCGCCACACTAAACAATTTTGCCTGTGGATTTTTCCAGGACTCCACTGGGAACCTTTGCTGAATCTCACAATTGACGACACACAAATGCATAAGGGAGGTGACAGATGCCCTTTTCAATAAAGCTCACCATTACATACAGTTCCGCATGGATGAAGCAAACCAGCCTGTCAGCGCTGTTGGATCTGCCGTGATCTCAGGCTCTCTGCAAGTCCAGGGCGCCATTGACTGCACACATGTGTCTTTATGAGCTACCCTGATGCAGCAAGTGAAATTCATTAACAGGAAAGGATTTCATTCTCTGAACATTCAGCTAATTTGTGATCATGGAAAGCAGATCCAGCTTATTTGCGCTGGGTACTTAAGGAGTTCACATGACTTGTACATTTTGGGTGGGATTTTCCGGCCGTGCTCGCCCCGAAACTGGAAAATCCCACCCGAGGTCAACGGAACTTTCCATGGTCCGCCCCTTGCCCGTTACAATTCCTGCGACAGGCAGAACAGGAACATTCACCCTTTTGAATCATTCTCAGGTGCTAGGGACATGTGAAGGAGCTTGATGTTTCTAAGTTTGCTCCTCGATATTAAGGGTTTCACCAGAACACATGGCCTGTTCATCAGCCAAAAGTACATCTGAGAAGAGGTACATTGCTGCACATGCAGCTACAAGATTTAATAGAGGAGACTGTTGCCTCTTGAAGGTATGTTTCAGATGTTTGACTAGTCAGGCAGGGCTCTGAAATACTCACTGGAGACAGTGGCCCACATCATTGTTGTTTGCTGTGCTAGCAAAACCTAGCACTGCAAAGGGGGAATGTGTTGCTACAGGGAGACATGGAGGAGCTAAATATCTCAAATGATGAGGACATTGAAGGGGATGAACCTGAAGGGGATGAGGATTCAGATGAGCCACATGAGGATGGCATTGCACATCAATACATGGAAGGTGTACCCATGACAACATCACAGCTACAAGATTCCAAGAATAATAAGGAGAAGACAAGTTGTTGTGAATGCAGTTCTTTCCAAGTTTTAATGCAGGGATGCAACATCACCTTCAATGTCATTTTCAACGTATCCCAAAAGGTCATCAGTCTCGCAATGATCACGGAGGAACCTTCAACCCGAATGATGGGGTCACCCTTGGGAAGGTGCAGCAGCACAGGAAAAGTGTGGCCACTGTGGAATGTGATAAACACTCCACTCACGCACAACCTTAAGCAAAGGCACATGGTGCAGTTCTTTCAACCATGGCAGCAAAACGTCAATGGCCATGGCACCCTGCAAGAGGCTGGAACACTATTGTACACATGGATGCACTCATGCCAGTCTGACATCAGCTTAGCAAGGCTGCTCTAAGACAAAAAACATTTTCTTCAATGTCTCAGGAGGAAGCTACAAACACCAGCTCTCATACATGATTAATGCAGAGGCTGCATCTTGATACTGATCCCCAAGTTGCAGTCAGACTTCAGATGCAGTGAGCTGTTACATGCACCCAAAGCTGCGAGTGAGCATTGTCCTGACAGAGAATTGTTTATTGACAAACACTCATAACTCTGCATTCGTCAGAAAACTGCCAAATCCATGTCCTGCATTTTATTTTTATTCTTTCATGGGATGTAGATGTTGATGGCAAGGCCAATATTTGCTGCCCATCCTTAACTGCTCTTGAACTGAAAAGCATGTATTTCAGAGGGCATTTACAGTGCTATGAGTCTGGGGGTCACATGAAGGTCAGACTCAGTAAGGAGCAGATTTCCTACCCTTAAGGGAGCCAGATGGATTTTTACAACAATCATTTCACTGAACGAATTATTGAATAATTATTGAATTCAAATTCCACCATCTGCCATGATGGGATTCAAACCCGGGTCCCCAGCGCATTACTAATCCAGTGATAGTACCATTCTACCACCACATCCCTCAATTGCTTTGATATTTAGGAGATGTGGCCCAATCAACTTTGACACAGGAGTCAATGATAACTTATTATCTTCCTTGATACTGCTGAGCACTTAGGAGATGTGCTGGAGCATCACTTTCATAGCATTTCTGTCCCTGACACTATCCTTTCTCTGAATCCTAAGTCAATGAGTACACAGTCATGCAATTAATTCCATATCGGTTTGTGTTCTGTAACTTCACAGAGAGACTCCATGAATCACCATGAGGCAGCCGTTCAGGAGCAAAGATCTCCACAAAAAGGATATTATTAAACTAGAAAGAGTGCAGAAAAGATTTACAAGGATGCTACCTGGACTTGATGGTTTGAGTTATAAGGAGAGGCTGGATAGACTAGGACTTTTTTCCTTGGAGCGTAGGAGGCTTAAGGGTGATCTTATAAAGGTCTATAAAATAATGAGGGGCATAGATCAGCTAGACAGTCAACATCTTTTCCCAAACTAGAAGGCATAGATAGGCTTAAGATTAGAGGGGAGAGATATAAAAGGGTCCAGAGGGGAAATCTTTTCACACAGAGGGTGGTGAGTGTCTGGAACAAGTTGCCAGAAGTAGTATTAGAGGTGGGTTCAATTTTGTCTTTTAAAAAGCATTTAGTCAGTTACATGGGTAAGAAGGGTATAGAGGGATATGGGCCAAACGCGGGCGACTAGCTTAGTAGTTTAAAAAAAAGGGTGGCATGGACAAGTTGGGCTGAAGGGCCTGTTTCAATGCTGTAAACCTCTATGACTCTATGGATAAATAGACAGGCTCATCATAATGAGCATAATGAGTGTTTGCTGTCTGACAGCAGACACTCATTCCTGTCTATCAAACATTTCAAATGTCACCGAGCGAAACCAACTTCCATCATTCAGCGGCACACATAAGGAGAGTTAAAACTAACAAAGAAATAACTAACTTTGTTAGTGCTAACAAAGAAATAACATTCGGCCTTAAACATGGAGATGAAATAACACTGCAGGGTGGCAGGAAAGACTTTGGAGCTCGATAAATGAGTACAACTTTAACCAAAACTTCACAGTCATAAAATAAACACCATTGCAAAGTGTATTTCATAGAATCATAGAAACCCTACAGTGCAGAAAGAGGCCATTTGGCTCATCAAGTCCGCACCAACCACAATCCCACCCAGACCCTACCCCCATATCCCTACATATTTACCCGCTAATCCCTCAAACCTACTCATCTCAGGACTCTAAGGGGCAATTTTTTAGCATGACCAATCAACCTAACCCGCACATCTTTGGACTGTGGGAGGAAACCGGAGCACCCGGAGGAAACCCACGCAAACACGAGGAGAATGTGCAAACTCCACACAGGAGCTAGTTTGTGAGAAAAAACTTCAACTTTGGTTGAAACAAGTATTTATAAGATCAACAAACTACAGTCTTTAGATAATCACTAACTTCACTGAACAATTCTCATAAGGTCACAAAATGTTTCCCTGAGATACAAAGGCCACGTGCATTGTCCAGCCATCATTTTCATACAGGCAGTGCCTGAGTTCATGTCATAGGTGTGGAACTAAAGGCAAACACCGGGGTGAGATTGAGTGAGAGTTAACGAAACTGATGGATTATATGGGAGATATTGGTGTGGGAGTGGGAGGGTAGTGGCAGGGGAGTATTGATGTTTGTATCTTTGAATGAACGCAGGACCTTGCTTCACATTGATTAGCCATTAAATACCTGAGGAATAAATGTGGAATGTGTTTAAAATAATGGGGATTATATACAGTGGATGAACACCTGCGCCACCGTTATGCATTCAAAACTGCTTAATTTTCTACCACTGCATCTAGATGCATCCCCAACATTGGCAGCAGATTTGGAGGCAGCCTGCTGACTTCTATGCCCTGTTGTCCGAGATGGCTTTCATAGGCATCCTCTGGAGGCTCAAGGCCTGCAGGGCTCCAGCCTGCTAAGGGCCTCCTGTTCTGGGGCAGGTGCACCCTTTTAGGCATGATCTGCTGGAGTTGATGCTGTCATTGGCAGAGTGGATTTGGAGTGGCAGAACACATCTGCAGTCTCCTGGGTGGATGCCCCAGGGGTGTCTGCCTGGCATTCCCCCCCACTTTTGGTGTCCAAGAGCCTCTCCCTGACTCCTCGAGGAGATGGAGCACCTGGGGGAAGGTTGAGGCATCCTCTTGTCTAACCACTGCTGGAACGCATCCATAGTTAGGGCGATGATGTGCAAGTCTGAGCACAAATCTGGCAGAAACTGTTGGAGCTGGGTCTCCAAGAAGGCCGCCACCTTTCCCATGGAAACTTTGATGCACTCACATGCCAGAGCCACAAGATCAAACAGACTTTTCTATTCTTGTGGGGATGGCTTCTGGGAATTCTGCCTGATGTTCCCCTGCCTGCCTTTGCACTTCCAACATTCCTCTCTGGGCCGATTGCCGACTCTCATTATCAGACTCAGACTCGGCAATGACCTTCCAAGGCTCAAGGTTCTTGGGTGTCACTGCCTTTACCTGCTGTGGACATGTGTCCATGAGGTGGTCACCAAATTGTGACCCTGAGCCTACTCTCGAACTAGAACCCACCAAGGTGCGTGTATCTGCAATGGTGGAGGGTACAAGAGAATGCAATGATGGGTCTTCCTCATATAATTCCTCTTCCCCCTCATCCGGGGTGTTCTGGGAGTTGGGACTGAGGTGCTTGCTTGGTAGCTTCCTCCGCTTCTCTTATTAGTGGCTGGAATAGACAGAATAGTTCATCAGCGATTGACTAGGGTGGCTCCAACATAACAGGCCGCTCACAGTCAGTCATTGTCCTCATAGCGTCAACGTGTACTGGGTCCACCCTCATTGTTTGTTGGGGGAGGCTGATCGTTCCTGCGGAGGAGCTAACTCTGTCCTTGCCAGCAAGCTCTGCCACTTGGAAATGAGAGCTTCCGTCGTTCTTTAACAGCCTGGAGGAGAAACCCCAGGGAGGCCTCGGTGAACTGTGAAGCCAAAGGTTTGTTATGTGTGGATGCCATGGTAATGCAGAAATTCATAACACACTTGGCCTACAGTGAAAGAATGAGTGTGAGTACTGTTTAAAAATGGTGCCAGTACCTTTGACCCCATGAGGTAATGGCGAGGCAGACGAATCTCTGTCCTGCCTCAAGATTTGATGAACTCCTCAACGCATAATCAATGAATGAAAAGTGGAAAATTGGACACAAAAATCCATCCCTCCTCCCATCAGTAATCCCGCCGTAATTTTCTGTCCACTGCCACATTTACCCTCCTGAATGGAAAATTCTATCCACAGTCAGTTGACAGCATTTGTGCAATGTCTCACATCCTATAACATTTATTTATTAGTGTCACAAGTAGGCTTACATTGACACTGTAATGATGTTACTGTGAAAATCCCCTAGTCACCCCACTCCAGTGCCCGTTCGGATACACTGAGGGAGAACTTACCATGGCCAATGCACTTAACCAGCACGTCTTTCGGACTGTCAGAGGGAACCGGAGCACCTGGAGGCAATCCATACAGACACGGGGAGAGTGTGCAGACTCCGCACAGACAGTGACCCAAGCTGGGAATTGAATCTGGGTCCCTCGCACTGTAAGGCAGCAGTGCTAACCACTGTGCCACCATGCTGCCCCCACGAATGCACACTGAATTTCACAACCAAACACTCACGCCAGCTGTTACATGAATCCTACATTGTGTTGAAAGGCTGAAGGACAGTTTGGAGAAAAATCCAATGGCAGAAGCATCTGTAACATCTGTAACCCTTCGCTACTCTGTGAAAGATCCAGGCAAATCAGTGAACTCTATGCAATTATGAAGTTTGTAAGATTATTATGTTTTGGGATTGTGGCCTTACATTTAGGGAAAACTGAAGGTGATCATGTGACCTGTACTGAAGTTTGCCTGACAACAATTGGAATTCTCCGGCTGTTCACACCCTGTCATTGCTGCCAGCGAGAATGGGGAATTTGGTGCTTAGCCAAATCTCTGTACACTGCAGTGGGACCGGAGTATCCCAGTTGTGGATGAGGTCAGAAAAACTGGCCCAACAGGTTTGGGTGATGAGACTGATAAAGATTAAAGGAAGGTCTGGATTATTTTACTGTGAAAGAGGTACAAGATATTCACACTTATGGACAGTGGAGAAGGCAGCTGGACAGACTGAGTCTCCAAGTCTCGTAAAAGTATTGAAAATGTCAGGTCATGAACAATTATCCTTCCAACTGTCCATAAAGAAATTAAAGACAGTTGGGATCTCAAGGAGAACTAATCAGCATTTCTACCTGGATACAAGGCCCATGTGATTCACAATGGAAATGGGCTTTGTGAAAGGAAGGGTGACTAAGATATGCCTGAAACTCACAGACACAGTGGAGGGAGTTTTCCCATCCCAGCCACCATGGAAATTGTAGTGGGCATTGGGTGGACAATGCAAAGGTCTGTGGACCTCGGGTGGGATTTTTCAGTTTTGGGACGCGTGTGGCTTGAAAATCCCACCCGGTTAGTCTGTCAAGGTCTGGAAGATATAGAACATCGAGACGCCAAAGACTGTATGGTTCATTGCCAGAATGCGGGTGCAATCTCACACTCAGATTGAAAAGATCAAATGGAACTAAAATGAAGCTGGAAGTTAATCTAAATTAGCATTAGAGAAGGCTTTCCAGTAATACTCTCACCATGAAGGGCAGTTCTGGGATCAGAGCTCAGTTCTGGGGTTCGAAGTTAACAGCCTGAGAAAGGAAAAGAACAAAGGAAAAGCCTTAAGGACCTAAGAATCACTTTGAACTGCTGCTGGGAGAATCAAATGCTTACTTAAAAGATAGTGTAAAGTATATCTGTGAAGTTTGTGTTTCTTTCAGTGGTGCTAAAGTAAGAAGGTTAGTATTCTATTCTGTGTTTTGTGGTTCAAAGATTAAGTTGTCTACCAATATAGTGCTTAGTCAGAAGTGCATTTCGACTTTTGTTACAGGAAACGGCCGGAATTCTCCGGCCTCCCAGCCGCATGTTTCCTGCTGGCTGTTGTTTGGCTGGTGGCGCGTTGTTTGCTAGCAGCGGCATTCTCTGGTCCCACTGGCGTCACCCCATGCTGGCGGGAAACCCGTGGGCGGGGGTACGCTACCAGCGGGACCGGACAATCTCGCCGGAGTGAACAGCCAGAGAATTCTGGCCAACATCTTAAAACATAAACTCTTGTTGCATCAATTGTTAACTGGAAGTTCAAATTTCTTTTTAAAAGTTATCGATCTCTATGGAGGTCAAAAATAGCTTATGACAATATTTAGTATTTGGGGTATCCTCTGCAGAGATAATTGACAACCAGGATTGCGAAGTATAAAGGGCAATATTTCAGATTACAAAAGGACATTTAGTTGAATCTCTCTAAGAAATTTAAAATCTCCCTGATTATATGAGATCCTTTTCCCTCTTCTCATTGGTAACCATGATATGATTCTTGGTACCATTGGAGAAGCTGGTGTGTGGGTGCCACTGAAACTGCATCCCATAACAGCAGTCACGTACAAGAGCACTCAATCAGATTCCTGAAGACTTCATTTTTGTAGCCAAGGTTGCCAAGAAGTCCCATGGCAAGAGTTAACCTGCCCATTGTCCATCCCATGGGAGCCCTGAGAAAGGAATGGTGAGCTTACCAGTAGCAAGCAGGGGAGGGAAGCAGCCTGTGACTGGAGAAGCAGGAAGCAGTGGAAAGCTGAGAGGTGGCGGTGGGCAAAGCTGCTGAGGCTGGGGGAGTGGTGGGGGGTGGAGAGAGGGGGGGGGGGGTGCAGAGTGAGGCTGCCGAGGCCAGGGAGGGAAGAATGAGCCTGCAAAGGATAAGAGGGAGGCTGTCAACATGAGAAAGAACAGTTTTAAACCTGTCAAGCAAATAAATAGTCAGCTAACTGGGAGCCAGGAAAGCTGGAAATTACTGAGGTAATGAAGTCCTGGCAAATGAATGTGGAGTTTTCTAGCTTAAGGCTGCGTTAATTCAGGAGCTACTATTCGGGAGAAAAATGTAGTGGATGGTTTTATAAGGAATACACTGTTAATGGAATAATTTAATACTGAACAGGTTTCTTTTATAAGAAGGCTTTGCATTTATATGTTATCAATCCCAAACTGCTTTACACACTGTGAATTACTTGAGGTCCCATGACTGGGTTGGAGACAAACATGCAACCATTATGCACCTTCTAAGATCCCAAAGAGTTATGAATGACTTGCATTTTTATTGTGCTATTTGTGACCTTAGGGCATCCTGAAGTGCAAGTCAAGTCAATGAAAAACTTTGCAAGTGTAATCACTGTTGTAATGAAGGAAATGTAATGAGGTAGATGATCAATCAATTTAGAAGCGTCTAGGACTAGGTAGTATAAGCCAAAAATTAGAACCAGATCTTTCAGAAGTGAGGTGGTAGATGTTTGGAACCCTTTTCCACAATCAGCAATCAATGCTTGATCCAAGGTTAATACTGGATCGATTGTTAAGTTTAAATCTGAGACAGATCTGAGATGTACTAACTGCGTTGATAAAATCTTCCAGCTTTACACAGATATGACGGAAACACATTGGTTGTGATTTTACCAATCTGCGGAAGGTGTGTTTTGACTGATAGGTTTGTGTGTCAGTTACTTTGTTGCTGACTTATGCATGTTGTCTTGTGCAAATTTAAACATTGTGGTTTTCAGAAAATCAATAATTTCCTTTTGTGTTGTGGCCTCAAGTTTAATTGAGGGGGTGGTGATTATTGAGGATATCAATGAGTTCTTCTAATTCTGCTTCAGTGTGAGTCCAAATACCCTATAGGTCAACACAAATACAAAAGGTAATGTTACCATGTGACTGCATCACCTCAGGTTCATGGGAGTGAAAAAAGAGTCCCAGAAAACCAAAATGCAGCTTGCACAAAGTCTCATGGAGGTGGGGGAGGGGAAAGGAGGGCACATGAGGGAGGGGTTACGCAGGAACTCATGGAAGTGAGGTAGGCAGAGGAAAGGTGGCTTGCTAAAGGCCATTCCAGAAAGCATTTCTTTGGGTCCGGAATCTGGAGTCACATGGAGACTATTGTTCTAAAGGACATTAGTGAACCAGATAGGTTTGTATGACAATTGACAATGGTTTCACGGTCATCATTAGACTTTTAATTCCAGGTTTTTATTGAATTCAAATTTCACCTGCTATGGAGGATTTCGAACCAGGATCACTGAAGCATTACCCTGGGCCTCTGGATTACTAGTCCAGTGACAATACCACTCCACCACCACCCTAGGATCAGCCTTAAAAAGAAATCCCTTAGTGGCACCTGGAAGGCCTTGCTGCCTTGTCCTCCCTTTCTCTTCCTACCCACGCTAACTCCCACTTATGACCTATCTTAGTGCTGATGGGCAATCGCTGTGCCCTGCAATTTCACATTTGCCCCAATCTGGTCAGCATTGTTCCCCCATCACTTTGGACAGGCAATTGACCCATGGGATGCAAAATAGGTATGTGAGTTAAAATAATCTTAGAGCTCAAACTCAAACTAGGGAGGCACGGTGGCACAGTGGTTAGCACTGCTCCCTCACAGCACCAAAGACCCGGGTTCAATTCCTGGCTTGCGTCACTGTCTGTGTGGAGTTCGCACATTCTCCCCGTGTCTGTGTGGGTTTCCTCCGGGTGCTCCGGTTTCCTCCCACAGTCCAAAGATGTGTGGGTTAGGCGGATTGACCACGCTAAATTGCCACTTAGTGTCAGGGGGACTAATAGGATAAATGCATGGGGTTATGGGGATAGGGCCTGGGTGGGATTGTGGTCGCTGTAGAATCGATGGGCTGAATGGCACTGTAGGGATTCTATGAAACTGGTAATGTCAAACGGCTTTGACGCTTTTTAAAACCCAATTCCCGATTAAAATTCCTACCCCACCCACCAAAGATTTAAAGGCCGCAATTCTCCCATCCCAAGAGAATCCCGCAGCAGCAGATTTGCAGGGTTTGTGCGAGCGTTCGCGCCTCACTTGGGTCCTCCAGCGCCGGATTTCCAGTGGCGTCAGCTTTGCACTGGAAAGCAGCGGGGAGACACGGAAATTATTTAAATAATCATTTCCCTACATTTTAAATGTGATTAGCGAGCCCGGGACTGAATTATCTGGGCCCACTAGCCTCTCCCACCTCACCAGAGTGTTTTACTCCAGCAGGGAGCTAGCAGCCCGACCCTGCTGAAGTGAAGGGGGGGTGGCAATCGAGCCCCCCAGGGGGTTCGGGCAACAGGGAGGTGGCACTCCTGGGCACGGACACCCTGGCACATCAGGCATGGGGCTGTGCCAAGGGGGTGGGGCCTATTGGATGTGAGGGCTATGGAGCGGGGCGGATAGGGACAGGGCCGAGGGGTGATCATTGGGAGTGATGGGGGTCCTGCTGCCACTCTTCATTCAGGATCGGTCGGGGAAGGAGGGAGACCAGTGATCGGGGCGGGCTGGTGGGTGGGAGGGGTGGGGGGGAGCAGCTGTGGTGGGGGGATGGGTCTGGTCTGTCGGGGGAATGTTACTGTCGGAAGGGGATGGCTGGAGACCGCGGCGGGCTGGGGGCTGGACCCAGGAATGGTCAGGGGGCAGCAATTGGGCCAGGGGGGTGGGGAGAGTGTTGTGTGGGGGTCACTGGGCTGGCTAGTGATTGAGCTGGCCAGCAATCAGTGAGGCTGTCAGTATGGGTCTACTGCGCATGTGCTGATCCCAGCACTGACAGATCAGCGCAAGTGCGATGGCCCGCTCAGCACTTTGCTGCTGGCCTCCTGGGCGGGAATAGACCCCACCCCCTGATTTGATTTAATGATATCTGCGCTGGTGGCCTCTGCAGTGCACAGAGTGTGGGAGAATCTAGTCAGAACTCCCACTGAAAAAACAGTGTGAATTACTCCAGTTTTCACACAAATTCGACACTTAGAATTTGTTTGGGAGAATTCTGCCCTTAATAATTATAGAAAAGAAAATAAGAGACATATGGCAAATATTTATTTGTTATTTAACTGATACAATTCACAACCTGTCATAAAACCACTGCAGATTACTTTTATTTGTGAACTCCAAGATGCAATCATGAGGGTTAAAATGATAAAGTCTATAAAATCTTCATAAGATGCTGCTGATCTATTGTCATAACAATTTCCAGTGACTCTTTCAGTAGCCTTTTCCTTCTTTTGTCCCCCATTTTGTTTCACTGATAAGTCCTTTCTCAAAACCACCCTCTGAAACAACAGCAACATTTATCAGTGGGAGTCGCCTTTGGGAGACTGTTAATCTTGATTATTGCTGGTTATTAATTAGAAGCTGACTGTACTTTCACAGTAATCTTCCTGTTGGCTCCAAATTTCCATGTTGACCTTTGAGCTTCCTGCAATAAGGATCTTCTTCCTCATCCCCTGTCTCTTATTCATGCATTCAATCAGGTGGTAATGTCATAGCGGCTGCACAGGAATTTCAAAATGACTCATTGCAAAAACATATTTTTCCACATGTTCCAGCATTATTAATGCCAGCTGTAATGGTTCACTGTAATATGTCTCGTATGACCGTGGAAAGAAGACAATCTGAAACGTGGAATCATTTTTCTGAGTAATGTTTCTGGACTAAAACTGATAATTGTAGCATTGTTTTTAATATAACCTCTGAAAGGACATCCCTGTGGATTGGTGGCGAGACGAGTGATAAGAACAATATGAACAAGCATAATTGCATCATGGGAAGATGCAACCCTGGTCTCATTCACACCATTATTTTAACGTCCTTCTCCCGCATTGATATGAACAATCAGCCTTCTAGTGGATTGTGAACTACCATGAAATAATAGAATCTTAATGTAGAATCTTTTATCTGAAGATCATTCTTTTCAAAATGTAACAATGGTGAACTTGTTGGACATTACAGAATGGTTTGTTTACATCTTCATTAAAGAGCAATTATGTCTCTGGAAGACATTCCTCTTAAAGTGGCAATGTATCATCATTCTATATATGGATTAAAATCAGTTTTCCAGTTTGGATAGTGTTCACTTGTGTTCAAGTGATTAATCCATCAGAGTGGAAACTTCATCCAGACATCTGTATTTTGTATATCAGAATGCAGTCAAACAAAGACATGTAGTAATGATATAATTGCAGACAGAATTTGTTTTGTACGGTGATTTCCTGTATTAGAGATTCCTTTATACTTTGGGTTGTCTGTAGCCTAAAACATGAATTTTTTTACTAATACTTGTACCATTCTAGCCACAGAGGAAGAGTATAGATTAACTAGAAGTGAAGTGTATGGAACTTGTTATTCCAACATCATTCTACAATGAGGAATACAATCTAAAATTCTCATGACACTGTTCAAACTCCTTGTGAATATAATTAAAGTTTTATTTAACATCTTTATAAACAATTCATGGCAAGTACCAGGATGGCAACAAAAATACAGCACACTGAATTTTAGAATTTTACAGAAAGCATATCATAGCTTTAAATAACATATTTAATAGTGAGCCATAATAATTATATATTAAATACACCTTGAGAGAAATACATAATCTAATATATGTAAGGCATTGTCAAGTTTCTATTCTATCAGTCACAAATAAACACCTCGAATTTAAGGTAGTTTCTGGACATAAAAATGAATAATAGGAATATAAGAAACTTTAAAAAGGTTATCTATCATCAGGTTTGTCTCTACTGCATTCTAGTCATATTCCCATCCAGCATAATGATATCTCATTTGTCCATGAAATCCGGACGCTATCTCCCATCTCGGCAAAAGTTGCCCTGTTGCCAAGTTACCCGAGACGCTCACTATAGGGGTCAAAGTGAATGTTCCCACCAGATCATTGCCAAACTGGATAGACATGTGACCCCGCATCCAGGCACATTTCCATCCTGAGTCTGGACAATGAATGCATCTATTCATAAAGTTGCAATATGTGTTCCCACATAAGAAACTTTCTGATATGAATTTTGCTAACTATAGGGTTCCCAGGGTTTTGGTTCTGAACTTTTCATTTTTACCATCACACCTTAGAGTCATAGAGTCATAGAGGTTTACAGCATGGAAACAGTCCCTTCAGCCCAACTTGTCCATGCCACCCTTTTTTTTAAAACCCCTAAGCTAATCCCAATTGCCCGCATTTGGCCCATATCCCTCTATACCCATCATACCCATGTAATTATCCAGATGCTTTTTAAAAGACAAAATTGTACCCGCCTCCACTACTATCTTTGGCACCTTGTTCCAGACACTCACCACCCTCTGTGTGAAAAAAACTGCCCCTCTGGACACTTTTGTATCTCTCCACTCTCACCGTAAACCTATGCCCTCTAGTTTTAGACTCCGCTACCTTTGGGAAAAGATATTGACTATCTAACTGATCTGTGCCCCTCATTATTTTACAGACCTCTATATAAGATCATCCCTCAGCCTCCTATGCTCCAGAGAAAAAAGTCCCAGTCTATCCAGCCTCTCCTTATAACTCAATCCATCAAGTCCCAGTAGCATCCTAGTAAATCTTTTCTGCACTCATTCTAGTTTAATAATATCCTTTCTATAATAGGGTGACCAGAATTGCACACAGTATTCCAAGTGTAGCCTTATCAATGTCTTGTACAACTTTAATAAGACATTCCAAATCCTGTATTCAATGTTCTGACCGATGAAACCAAGCATGCCGAATGCCTTCTTCACCACTCTGTCCACCTGTGACTCCACTTTCAAGGAGCTATGAACATGTACCCCTAGATCTCTTTGTTCTGTAACACTCCCCAACACCCTACCATTAACTGAGTAAGTCCTGCCCTGGTTCAATCTACTAAAATGCATCATCTCGCATTTGTCTAAATTAAACTCCATCTGCCATTCGTCAGCCCACTGGCCCAATTGATCAAGATCCTGTTACAATTGGAAATAACTTTCTTCACTGTCCACTATGCCACCAATCTTAGTGTCATCTGCAAACTTACTAACCATGCCTCCTATATTCTCATCCAAATCATTAATATAAATGACAAATAACAGTGGACCCAGCACTGATCCTGAGGCACACCCCTGTTCACAGATCTCCAGTTTGAAAAACAATTCTCTACTTTAACCTGGTGTTGTGAGACTTCTTCTTCTGTCAAAAAGCCAATTTTGTATCCATTTCAATACTTCACCGTGGATCCCATGAGATTTAACCTTATGCAACAACTTACCATGCGGTACCTTGTCAAAGGCCTTGCTAAAGTCCATGTAGACAACATCAACTGCACTGCCCTCATCTACCTTCTTGGTTACCCCTTCAAAAAACTCAATCAAATTTGTGAGACATGATTTTCCACTCACAAAGCCATGCTGACTGTCCCTAATCAGTCCTTGTCTCTCTAAATGCCTGTAGATCCTGTCTCTCAAAATACCTTCCAACAATTTACCCACCACGGATGTGAGGTTCCCTGGCCTGTAGTTCCCAGGCTTTTTCCTGCAGCCCTTTTTAAACAAAGGCACAACATTTGCCACCTTGCGGTAACTTCCCTTCGGCTAAAGTGAACAATAATTCATACAATACTTAAAATACATTTAAAATATCAGTATATATGTTTTAAATCATAATTATTTGTTTAATTTTCTTAATGCGTTCAGATGTGTGTAGCCTATTCTCTTGTTAGCTTATAACCTTGTTTTAAGAATCATTTAACTCTTTGTCAGTAATTCTGTCAGTGCCTTAATGTCTACTATCTAAACCTTATTGATTTGTTAGAAATTTCCCACATCAGGACTTTATTTAGCAATAACGGTGCAATATGAAAGTAAATTGTAGCATATGATCAACAAAGGCAAAACGTTCAGATGCTATTGTTTTAAGTCTAATAATATTTGTATATGAAAACAGAAAATGCTGGAAAATCCACAACATCTATGGAGAGAGAGTAGAGTCAATGTTTCATGTCTGGATGACCCTTCGTCAGACAAGGAAAATAGGACAAGATTTATACTATGGGGGTGAGGGGAGTGGTGCTGGGGAGGCTGTAATTGATAGGAATGGCATTGACAAAAATGACAGGAATGTAAATGGTGATGAATATCTGTATATGATGCTTTTAATATTTGGAACCGTTTTAACCTGCCTTCTGCTTCTCTGCATTGATTTCAATTTACAGTAATTCTGTTACATTTTCTCTTGAAACGTAGGGTGGTATTTAATGGTGGTGATGGGAGTCTTGCTTCTGGCAATTGCCCCAGGTTGTCTCTTTGGGGCAGCACGATGGCACAGTGATTAACACTGCTGCCGCTCAGGGCCAGGGACTTGGGTTTGATTCCCGGCTTGGGTCACTGTCTGTGTGGAGTTTACATGTTCTCCCCATGTCTGCGTGGGTTTCCTCCGGATGCTCCGGTTTCCTCCCACAGTCTGAGAGATGTGCTGGTTAGGTGCATCGACCATGCTAAATCCTCCCTCAGTGTACCCAAACAGGAGCTGGAGTGTGGCGATTAGGGGATTTTCACAGTAACCTCATTGCAGTGTTAATGTAAGCCTACTTGTGACACTAATAAATAAACTAAACCCTTCGGGAAGGCCTGCTGAATCAAGTGCAACCCAGGGCACTTACTGAGCAGCAGTGTGCCTTTTCCGACATTAAGGACCCTGCAGGCAGCATTCCTGTCTATCAAGAGCTGCAGACCAATCAGAGATGGATAGCTGAATTGAAAAGCAGTGCCACCACAGGAGCAGTGGATGCTACTAGTCTGACAGAGCTGAGTGTGGATCACAAGCTACAGATGGCAGTGATGGCAGCCGGTAAGGAGTTGTAGGTTAGGGGCTGCAGGGGAGAAGGGGTGTCAGCAGCTAGGACAGGGAGATGGCTCCAGTTGCCACCCTCATTCTCGTTCTTCCCAATGTCTAGTCTCTCAATCAGGCACTAAGTGCCTTTGAATGAAGGATTCCCAGCCTTCAAGCAATCCTGCATTGGTATGCTTGTTATTCTCTCTGTCTGGTAAGCCTCCTGTTTGCCATTTGGTTAATTATTAATGGTGGCAAGAGGCCCTTATGTAGGCATTAGTTGGTGACTTAATAGCCTCAGTTGGCAGAAGGGCAGGAAACTGTCCATGTCAATTCCAACCACAGGCTTAACTGGGACAGAGGTGGGAAGGCAGTGGGGTCTCCAACTGCCATCTTCCCATCTGGTTAAGTGTCCCCCACCCACACCACCACCCCCTCCCCCCAACTTCCAGCCACCAAATTTGACATGGAGGAAGCCATTATATTCCGCCCATATATTTTGAAATGTTTGTGGAGACACGATGAAATGCTTTAGAAATGTATTCATTTTTTGTTTCTTACACTCCCTTAATCACTTTACCCTGTCATCCCATTTGAGCCCAATTTTAGGATTTGGTCAAAGTAAACCATTAGCATGATTATTGATCCCTTAAATCTCTTGAACAGCCACAGGATATTTCAAATTAGGGATAAATACTTCCTTTGTTGCTCATTGCTTTAACATTTCACCTGACCGATTCAAATGCTCATTTGGGTTTCAAACAATCCCCTTTGGAGTGTGTACTCAACACCACTAACACTGCTGGAGTTTTTTAAAAATGTGTTGTTCGCTGTTTTTAATCGTAGTGATGGATTAAAGTGTGTATGGGAAAGGAACTTGAGAGTTTAAATTGCTGACCACTCTTCTGACCAAATAAAACCAGCAATATAACTCAAAACTTCTGTATATTGTGTATACGATAACCTAAGGCAATACTTGTCACATATCTGTGGTAAGTACCTGAGTCACAGTAATTCCCCATACTCCCCACACACACATTGCATTTTACTTACGAGGCGCAGAGTTCATTCCTACCTTTCTAAAGCATTTCCTCTCCAATTTAAAGAAAAATGTAATAAAACTTAAAGATCATAACACCAGGAGCGTTCAATACTCAGCAATCACACTCCTGTGCTAGTTCTGAACCTCAGCATCCGACCGAGGGTATTATATGCACATGCACATCTTTCATTATGGACAGAATGATTGTTAATAACCTTATGAGAAAAGGAGTTGAATCATGAGTGCTATCAGCAAGATTGGAAGCTGCTGCACTTTAACATTGTTGTATTTATTAACATTTCTAGGGGCCTTGAGTCACAGGTGTAGAAATTTGAATCAGTTTTATGACTAAAAATTGAAGTTGTTTTCTTTGGAGGGGGGTTGGGGGTTGGGTGAGTATTCCATTGGATTCAAGTCAACAGCAGAAATTCCTACCCCACTGTTGTTGCAATGTCAGATCAGAGCATGCAGCTTCTTTGCAGCATGGATTTTTCGATGTACATTTTAAACAGACTTTACACTAACCTCGGCAAAGCTGAAACTGACTTATTTTTCAACATTATGTTTGCAGCTATGCATGAATACTCGACCAGGACACTTTCAAATACCCCAGTAAGAATATATGCAAACAAGAAGTCACAAAGAGGCCTGCTTTTTAATGTAACTAACATTTTTCAATCAAATTTGACAGAAATAAAAATTATACATTAGTGATATACACCTCTTTACATCAATAGGAAAAACATTGCATTTGCTAGTATTTTATGCAATGGCGTAGGAGCATTTTGCACCGAGCTAGATAACAGTTGGAATAATTACATTACATTTGAAAAATAAATTGAATGGTTCTATCGAATGCTGACTGTTTTCTGACAGGATTCACACACCGCAAGTTGCATTTGACTTTTCATAATCTCCTGACAACAAATTCTTTTTTTTTAACTTCAACTGCAAGATGGGCAACAATTAACATCTTTACACTTCGGGATTTACTTCTCAGTAAATTAATCATTGACCTGTGGTTAAATTCAATCTTCATCCACACACATATTCGTACATGCATTTAATATGTAGATAATTGTTGTAAAGATGAAGCAAAATATGCAACGTGCCAGAAATTTGAAACAAATTTTAAAAATCTGGAAACATTCACCAGGTCAGCTTTGGTGGAGAGAGCAGGCAAGTTAAAGGGTTTAATTTTAATACTAATCACCCAGCAGAAACCAGCTCTGCTACAGTTTTAGTTGAGCAGAGAAGGTAAAGCATTGTTCCCATTTGGCTAAAACAGATCTGAAGACAGAGGAGACCCTGACAGGTGCATCTAAGACATTCCTTTGTGCAGCAGTGTGCAGCAAGAGTACTCCCATGGCTGTAACAGTGAAAGCCATGTCCAACCCTGCTCCAGAATTCCCCGCTTCTCACCCTTAATATCCCTCAAAACTCATCTCTGCTGTTTACCTCAAAGTGTGCTTGCAGCCTCTCTGAGCTCTGGGTATGCTGTCAACGGAAGCATTACATTTAGACCACTCGGTGTCTTTTACCAGAGATTCCCTACAGTGCAGAAAGATTATGCGACACGACATCTGAAAACCATCCCACCCTATCTCCGTAAGCCCACTCATTTACCATGGCTAATCCACCTTACCTACGCATCTTTGGATACTAAGGGGAACTTTTGTGTGTGTGTGTGGGTATCTGTGTACATCCATGTGCAGTGATTGACACAGTGTTTGGACTTCGGTGAGTGTTTGAATAACAAATCTTCTTTATTTTCAAACCTGCTGGCACTTTATGTTGACCTCATATTAATGGGATCTTAGAACACACATATCTCTGTTTCTAAAAAAAACACACTGATTACAGACAGTAAAGGCAGGAATTGGGGGTTTCAATCTATCTCTTCTCCCCAGTGAATATGAGAATATTAAGGAGGAAGTGGCGGGGTAGTGGTAATTTTACTGGACTAGTAATTCAGAGGACCAGGCTAACACTCTGAGTTCAAATCCCACCAGGACAACAAGTGGAATTTAAATTAAAATAATAAATCTGAAATTAAAAGCTGGAGGTGCCCTGTGAGTGGTCAGCAGTGAGTCTGGATCCATAAAATCTCAGGTCATCAGGTCAAACATGAGCAAGGAAACATGCTGCTGGTTACCACCTACCTCCCCCATTCAGCTGACGAATCAGTACCCTTCCATGTTGAATACCAATTGGAGGAAGCTGAGGATGGCAAGTGCCCAGAATATACTGTGGGTGGGGAACTTCAATGACCATGAGCAAGAATAGCTCGGTAGCACCACTACAGATCAACCTGACCAAGTCCTGAAGGACATAGATGCTAGATTGGGTCTGTGGCATATGGTGAGGGAAGCAACAAAAAGGAAAAAAAAACTACTTGACCTCATCCGCCCAAATCTGTCACTGATACATCTGAGGTTAATGGGAATCAGGAGGATGGGGGAGAAATTCTCCACTAGTTGAGTGATACCTCACACAAAGAATGATGAGTATGGTTGTTGGGGGCCAACTTTTCAGTCCCAGGACATCGTTGCAGCAGTTCCATAGATATTTTCCTCGGCACAACTATCTTCAGCTGTTTCATCAATGACCTTTCCCTCCATCATAAGGTCAGAAGTGGGGATGATTGCAGATGATCGCACAACGTTTAGCACCATTCGTGACTTCTCAGATACAGAATCAGTCTGTATCCATGTGAATCAAGATCTGGACAACTTTCAAGTTTGGGCTTTTAAGTCAGAGCAGTCTTCTCAAAAGTCAACCCACGGAAATCAACTGGCCAAAATGGGATACCCGGACAAGCACTCAGGTCCTTTCAGGTTTGGGATTTTAAGTGGCAAGTAACATTTGTGCCACACAAATACCAGTCAAGGACTATCTCCAACAAGAGAGAATCTAATCATCTCTGTTTGACATTCAATGACATAACCATTGCTGAACCCCTCACCATCAACATCCTGGGGGTTACCATTGACCAGTAAGTGAACTACCAAGCCTTTTAAATACTGTGGCTTCAAGAGCAGGTCAGAGGCAGGGAATTTCAAGGTGAATAACTCAACTCCTGACTTCCAGACTCACAACGCACAAGACAGGAGTGTAAATAAGGCAGCGTACCTTAATGACTATCGTCCGGTGGCTCTGACGTTCATCATTATGAAGTGCTTCAAAAGGTTAGTCATGGCTCAAATCAATTCTTGCCTCCCAGACTGCCTGGATCCACTACAGTTTGCCTATCGCCACAACAGGTCCACAGCAGATGTCATCTGCTGGCCCTACACTCAACCTTGGAACACCTAAATAACAAAGACACCTATGTCAGACTCCTATTCATGGACTGCAGCTCAGGCTTTAACACCATTATTCCTATGAGACTCATCTCCCAACTTCATGGCCTGGGGCTTGGCTCCTCCTCTGCAACTGAATCCTAGACTTCCTAATCCACAGACCGCAGTCAGTAAGGATAGGCAGCAACACCTCCTTCACAAACATCCTCAACACCGGTGCCGCACAAGGCTGTGTTCTCAGCCCCCTACTATACCCCTTATGCACCTATGATTGTATGGCCAAATTCCTCTCCAACTTGATTTTCAAGTTTGCTGATGACATCACTGTTGTGGGTCGGATCTCAAACAATGATGAGACGGAGTACAGGAAAGAGATAGAGAATTTGGTGAACTGGTGCAACAACAATAATCTCTCCCTCAATGTCAACAAAATTAAGGAGATAATCATTGACTTCAGGAAGCATAGTGGAGAGTATGCCCCTATCTACATCAATGGGGATGAAGTAGAAATGGTCGGAAGCTTCAAGTTTTTAGGTGTCCAGATCACCAACAACCTGTCCTGGTCCCTCCATGCGGACCATGGAGTTAAGTTATAGTTAGGAAAGCCCACCTATGCCTCCACTTTCTCAAGAGACTAAGGAAATTTGGCATGTCACTACAACTCTCACCAACTTCTACAAAAGCATTCTTTCCGGTTGTACCACAGCTTGGTATGTCTCCTGCACTGTCCAAAATCACAATAAACTACAAAGGGTCGTGAATGAAGCCCAGTCCATCATTCAAACCAGCCTCCCATCCAGTGACACTGCCTCGGAAAAGCAGTCAGCATAATCAAGGACCCCACGTACCCCGGACATACTCTCTTCCACCTTCTTCCATCGGGAAAATGATACAAAAATTTGAGGATGTGTACCAACCGACTCAAAAAAGATACAAAAGTCTAAGGTCACGTACTAACCGACTCAAAAACAGCTTCTTCCATGCTGCTATCAGACTTTTGAATGGACCTACCTCACACTAAGTTGGTCTTTCCCTACACCCTTGCTGTAATTCTACAATCTGCACTCCCTGATGTCCTTCCCTATGTACGGTATGTTTTGTCTGTTTTGTGTGCAAGAAACAATACTTTTCACTGTATACTAATACATATGACAATAAAAAATCAAATCAAACTTTAAATGTATCTGTGCTAGTCATTACAATTTGATTTGATATGATTTGATTTATTATTGTCACATGTATTAATATACAGTGAAAAGTATTGTTTCTTGCGCTCTATACTGACAAGGCATACCGTTCATAGAGAAGGAAATGTGAGAGTGCAGAATGTAGTGTTACGGTCATAGCTAGGACTTTTGTATCTTTTTTCCTGATGGAGGAAGATGGAAGAGAGAATGATTGCATGTGGTAGTGAGTTCCACACTCACCACTCTCTCAGTAAAGTGAATGGTTTCAATATAAGCCATTTGGATCACATGTCATATATTTAACTTTTTTCCATTTTTATCTGTTTTGCTGTTTTCTTTCCTACCTTATTTTCAATTATGTGACTTTTTCTCGACCATCACTGGCATAACATTAACCCTGTCTACCCAGCAGGAACTGAACAGGCAATTTAAGTTGTGTGGAGGGCTCACCCACCAATGCCTTACTTTATTCTCTCAGGCTGCCATTTTAACTTGCCCTTCTGAGAAGCTTGCTGGAACCGACAAGATCCTTCATTACATATAACTGATGAGCATCAACATCATACCCTTGATAAATATAAAGGTGCATAATATAAACTAAAAATTGCATGGTGGCACAGTGATTAGCACTGCTGCCTCGCAGCACCAGGGATCCCGGTTCGATTCCCGGCTTGGGTCACTGTCTGTGTGGAGTTGCACATTCTGGTTTCCTCCCACAGTCCAAAAGACGTGCTGGTTAGGTGCATTGGCTATGCTAAATTTCCCTCAGTGTACCCAAACTGTGGAGGTGGTGGCCTGGTCGCTTGACTATTAATTCAGAAACTCAGCTAATGCTCTGGGGACTCGGGTTCAAATCCCACCACGGCAGATGGTAGAATTTGAATTCAATAAAAAAAATCTGGAATCAAGAACTTACTGACGACCGCGAATCCATTGTCGATCGTCAGAAAAACCCATCTGGTTCACTAATGTCCTTTAAGGAAGGAAATCTGCTGTCCTTACCTGGTCTGGCCTACATGTGACTCCAGTGGCACAGCAATATGGTTGACTCTTAAAATGCCCTCCAAGGGCAACAAGGGATGGGCAATAAATGCTGGCCAGTCAGCAACGCCGATGTTCCATGAATGATTTAAAAAAAACAGGTGCCGGAGTGTGGTGACTAGGGGATTTTCACAGTAACTTCACTGCAGTGTTAATGGAAGCCTATCTGTGACACTAATAAATAAACTTATAACTTATAAATTGAAAGGTGTAATGTAAGATTAACGATTGGAAGCTTCAGTCTATGTGCATAGAGTAAATTATTGCTTCTCTCTCAACCTCTGCAATGTAGGGTTTTGGTTTCCAAGAATGAACTCACGTTTTTAATAATATTCTTATCTGTAGTTTATCGGGCTGATAATGCAGTCTCAGTCACGTCTTTAACGTTTGTGTTTGTATTGTATGACTTGTAGGAATGTATATATGCTATATTTTCTGTACAGGGTTTAGTTTTTGTTCTATTACAAGTTAAGGTATGTCAGAGAATCTGACTTCCTGCAGCCTTGTACCGTCACTCAGTCAGCCACCATAAACTCCCTCTCGTTTCTACCACTTCACCTAACTTTGATGGTCGTAGAACTGGGTGAGTTTGAATAATTTTCGTTTAGTACCTCCAGATGGAAAGGGATACAATTCACTCTGGTGCTTTTAAAATATATACTTAAAAAGGCATCAATTTTATAACCAAGAGGTAGTCATTTTAATGACAGGCTCAATATGGTAGAAAAATGTCCTTTGACCTTTTGAGAAATGGCAACATCTTGTATTTTACAAAATGTAGATTTATAATTGGTCTGGAACATAACTGGAGACATCTTGCAAAGCTCCACTGTGGACTTGTAAGGGGAAGGGAAACTGAAGTACTCAACAATTCTCTCTGCAGTTACATCTCATTTGAATACAGAAAGCTTGTGTTGCCTTAAGGGCATCTTCATGGTTTTGATTAAGAATAGTTCAGCTTGATTGAGTCTGCTCTCATAATGTTAGTCCATATGTGAATTCAGTCAGAGGTAGTAAAAGGAAGAATTTTACACTGCTTAGTTTTTGGTAAGGAGCTTAATCAATGGAAAGAAAAATACGGAACTGAGTTAAAATCTATAAGATGCGCTTGAATAGCAGTACCAGACTACATAGATCCAGTTTTCCCTGATTTGCTGTAAAAGCTTTTTCAATAGCACATTGTGCTAAATTCCCTGCCATGAATATGCTCTGATAAAGCTGATATATCGTAAAACTTTAAATGAAGTCCTTGGTGACTGCTTCCTGACTTAGTGGCCACTATTAATAGGTGTAATTAGCTGGTCGAAAGTGCATCACAAAAGTAAAATCATTCACACTTGTCATTTTTTTGGAATAAAGTGAATAAAATGTGTGTGGAAACTTCCCTCATGTTGGACATTAAACCATTTTAATTTATTTTTAAAGTATAATCTGATGTAAATAAATTGATTTTTATACCGATTGATTTTTGAAAAGAATTAAGACTAGCTTTGGAAATGGAGGTTGCATTGCGAATTTAAAGTCCACCAGTTTGTGAAAAAATCAGGGTAGTAATACATTCAACAAACTCCTGGGAGGACTTGTAAAGTCCATCTTCAATCACAGGATCACTCTTCTGGACCTAGGCCTTCATTTTTTAATTGGTGTCATTGACACTAATTCCCTAATAACAGCTACAATAGGGTTAGTCTTATATACTCTATCATGGGTGCAACACCAAAGGAAAGAGAAGTTTTCTTTAATATTTGTTTCTGAGATGGGAGCGTCACTGCCAAGGTCAACATTTACAGTGTATTCCTGATTTCCCTTGAGAGAAGAGGTCTTGCGGTGCAATTGGTAGAGCCTTTATGAGTTCCAGTTTCAAGATGCACCCCAACACTTAACTGCCGTAGAAGTTCATGGTGGTGCCAAGCAGATTGATTGTGAACCTGTAAATCCTTCCAGTATATGAGGCAGTAAGTGCAGGAGAGTTTCACAATCAGCTAGAACTGTATGGCATCTGAAGCGCAACAGCCTTCCCACGTTATAAGGCTCCACCTGCAAGCTTTGACCATGGACTTCTCACATCGAGGGGCTGTGTGCGTGAGAGAGAGCGAAAGAGAGAATTTCCCTCAGGAATTTAAATTCAATTAATTTATAAACCTGGAATAAAATTCTAGTCTCCATTGAGTTCAAATTTCCCCAGCTGCCGCCATGGTGGGATTTGAACTGTGGAATTTACCCACAGCATTAATCCAGGTCTCCATAGTATAAGTCCAGTAACACTGCCATTGTCTACCCTTCTCCCATCAAAAATAGTAATTTGTGAATCTGAGAAAGCCAAGTCACTGACAGATAACTTTTGCTTCCATCTTTCACTTGTTACTAGCTTGAATTGATATATCCAGTATGCAAATGTCCATTGTTCATTCTGGTTAAATCAGATCATAAATAATTTCCACCCTGTAATCTATTCCACTGCTCCTTCCCCTCCATCCCCACCAGCTATCCAATTGATTAAGAGCCATATCCAAAATGCACATCAACAGTCAGATACTCATTTAGCTCCTGTTTTTAGTGGATTTTGAAAAAAAACACTTTCACATGTAATGCACGACATAGATTTCCCCCTTTTAATCATCAATAAACTCCAATTGTGAATATAACATTGAATGTGGGTAATTAATTTTGAAGTGAGAGAGGACAAATGATATTTCACAGACAGACTGAAAGAATTGATATTGACCAGGTTATGCCTCATTCTCTGCTATCAGTTCCCTTTAACATGCTAAGGTAGTGTCACATGGGACTATTGTTGGTGATGTAGCTACTAGCAGATGCATGGGAATGAGCTAGGATTATCCATCATCTCATTATCCTTCAGGTTGCTTGGGAAAATGGGTTGTCATGGTGTCACGCCTCCCTATTTAGCAGGGCTGAGATTGATAACTGCTTTTTTATATATTACTCTTGGGATTTGACTGGGAAGGCTACCTTCACTGCCCTTGTACCCTTAAAACCATTTAGAGTCAATCACTTTGTGTGGCACTAGAGTTTCATGTCAGTCAGACCAACTGATTGGGTAGCAGGTCCCTTTACCTGAAGCACATTAGTGGGTTTCATTGTCATTATTTTGTGATGTGTGTTCAAAATTACAAGACTTATTTAATTCAATTCCACATTGAGATTTGAACTCATGACCTCTGTGTTCCTAATCCACCACCATAATCTCTACTCTGCCATGCTTTAGAGTTACAGAAATGAACCTATTTCACAGTATTTTAGTGCAGTGTAACAACAGCCTACTGCGCTAGCTTTTTGACAGCAAAGGATATATTTATACTGAACCAATAAATGAATGTATACTGTACCAGGTCCGAGGAAGGAGTTAATGGTTCAATAATATTTCAAGCGTTCAGATAGCTTCTGTAATTCTTTCGTTTGGTGAACCTTTTAGATGTTTTACCAATCTTTAGCTAAGATTATGCTATGAAATACACAACAACCTCATTTATCATTTATGTCCTAATAGTGCATAAAGGTTTATGCAAATATTGCCATTCAGATAATAAATTGCAAGTATATTTAACACAGAAGTCAGTAGTAAATATTTTCTGTGTGTGTAATTACTATGATTTACAGAGAGGATTGTACCTGTATTATTTGATTGTCGTTTGGTAATACGAAACTTGAGAACCGCTGAAAAGCTTCAACGTGTTTCTTTTCTCAGCAATATGATTTGGTACTGGAATTTATATTTGAATATACTATTACAGATTAGAAGTAAAAAGAATACTGTTCTTTACTTCCTGAGTACTTGCATATTAGTCCATGCTGCATGTATTGTGCTGTATTTCAAATTGAACTCTCTGTTAACCGGTATTTTTGAACAACCAACACCAGCCATTCCCAGAATACCGGATAGTAATGATTTTACTGCAGTTAGCATGATGCCCAGTGCTAGGTGAATTGCTGAGTCACTATACAACACAGCAGGGGCCCTAATGTGGGGCACTTAAAACTACCCTGCTCCTCTTAAAGGGAGGAGAGAATTCTGGCAGCAGAAGGCAGTGGAATTAACCAAGGGAGAGGATCTGAACAGCAAGAACAATGCATGTGGGAGAGGCATTGGCCTAGTGGTATTATCGCAAGACTATTAATCCAGAAACTCAGCTAATGTTCTGGGGACCCAGGTTCGAATCCCACCATGGCATATGTTAGAATTTGAATTCAATAAAAAGTATCTGGAATTAAGAATCTACTGATGACCATGAAAACATTGTCAATTGTTGGAAAAACCCATCTGGTTTACTGATGTCCTTTCAGGAAGGAAAACTGCCGTCCTTACTTGGTCTGGCCTACATGTGACTCTAGAGCCACAGCAATGTGGTTGACTCTCAACTGCCCTCTGAACAAGGGCAACTAGAGATGGGCAATAAATGCTGACCAGCCATGTCCCATGACTGAATTTAAAAAATGATACAATGGGGCAGGGAGCATGCAGCAAGTTTCTCTGACACAGGATTGGAAGTCTTGGTGCAGAACGTGCAGGGGGAGACAGGGCATCTACAGGAAGAAGACAGTGGGAGCAGCTAGAAATTGCTGTTACTACAAGCAGCCAAGCCTCAAGGACTAGGATATAGTGCAGAAAGTTTAATAACCTCACATGAAGACCAGTGAATGCATCATCAAATTAATCACTTCTTAAAACACCTACTTCTTAAAAATCTCTATCAAATATGTACCATACCTAACATTCATAACCTCAACTCACCCTCACCCATGCATTCTGCTGCAAGCCTCTTACCCACGCCTCTCAACTTCCATACATGTCAGCCATTTAACCATGACAGACGCATCATGCAAAGAGGTTGCAGCATGCTCACTGACATCCTTTCCTCTGTCATGCAGGACAAGATAACATTACTGCATGCAGCAACATAAATATCTGAAGGATGGGGATGGCAGCATGTCCTCACTTCCATGGAGGAGAAGGTGTTGGCCATCATTGGAGCAGCCACAACTTAGGCCATCGTAAACGGCAGGGCTGAAACCATAGAAGATGTTGGAATCTAACACTTTCTCACATCTCACCTCCCCCACCCCCATCCCACAATCTCTTCCAGCACGCAAGCTGCTGATGGTGTAATTATGAAGCTCTTACTTTCCCTATCTTCCCTCTCTGCGCCCTCCTCCTTGGGCCTTTCTCTTTTCAGATACCCATCAGCTGGCACCTAGTGAAGACAGTAAGAAGTCTCACAACACCAGGTTAAAGTCCAACAGGTTTATTTGGTAGCAAATACCATAAGCTTTCGGAGCACAGCTCCTTCGTCAGATGGATATCCACTCCATCTGACGAAGGAGCTGTGCTCCGAAAGCTTATGGTATTTGCTACCAAATAAACCTGTTGGACTTTAACCTGGTGTTGTGAGACTTCTTACTGTGCTTACCCCAGTCCAACGCCAGCATCTCCACATCATGACCTAGTGAAGAAGCAGTGCAGGAGTGTGAAGTCCAAGAAGAGCAGGACACTAATGAAATAGAAACACCATTACTCCATCTCACTCTTGCAGGCAGTAGCTGAGAAACTGTCACAGTGCCTACTTTACTTTAGAGTGTAGCGTAGAGGCTGGAATTCCATGGGATGAGTTGTTGGGTACAAGCGGTCTGCAGCTAGGCCAGGAGAAAAGGATGGTTCGGCTGTCAGCTCCCCAGAAGGCAACATCTGCTGCACAGGACGCAGAAGAAAATATTGGTGGGGCAATGTACAGAAGAAGGCTGACGGGTATGTAGAATGAAATGCTTGGTGCACAGGTATGGTAAGCCTAATGTCACTGTCAAAAAACATGAAAGTCCCTGACTGCAATTTGGCACAGGGCTTCTTGTAGAGCTTGGAACCCATTCTTTCCAGCTGGCCTGACTATGATGTAGCTTCTGGTCGAGAATGTCTCAGCCTCTATTACAGGACATGCAGAAGATATCTAGCATTTGGAGATGCATCTGATTGAGATCATGAAATCTCAGTTTGTTACCTTTCAGGCTCAGACTGCTGCCATCATGGCTGCAAATACTAGTGTATAAAAATGCATGCAGGTTTTCATTTAGCTCAACACTTTATCTTTCAGGAGATTTCTGGGATTGCAGTTGTGCTGCTCTAAAGGTGTATAAGTAGCTCTATGGAGCATAAACCCAATGTCCTCTCTCAAGGTGACCGCATTTGTCCTCCCACCCCTGTCATTCGTCTAGTATCCCTGTTGTTACCTCTCTGTCAAGCAGCCCAGACTGTTCCCTATGCCGAGATAGTGCAGACAGACCTTCTGCATCTGCAAGGCTATCTTCAGTCTCCCCCATTGAAAGTCACAAGTCCTTCAGCTACAGCTACTGGGATGGTGCTTCATAGGAGTTCTCGGACTGGCAAAGGCACCCACCAGACAGGCACGGAGAGAATAAACAAGAATGATGAGTTGACTTGTGCAAAAATAATGGATGGTTTGCGTGATAAAAGTGATTTGAAATGCTTGTTTTGTGGTGGCTTTCATTTCAGCATTATAAGCAGGAGGACACTGTTGAAATCAATAACAGAGGGGAGAGAAGATGTGTGACTGTTGCAGAATGAGTATCTCAGATTGTGTTTCATGGAATCATTGTCAAATAAAGCAAAAAGGAGTAGTAGTAACGCTGTTATCAGTGCTGGGGATGGACCGTTACAAGCTGCGTTGTGTGGCACTACTACTGTCTACAAGGAATACATTTTGAACAGAGCTAGCAACTCAAAACTGGGCATCCACGTATATAAGAAAAAGGACAAATCCAACCCGGCCAATTACTACCCCATCAGTCTACTCTCGATTATCAGTAAAATGATGGAAGAAGTCACCAACAGCACTATCAAGGGCCACTTACTCAGCGATAACCTGCTCACGGACGCTCAGTTTGCACTTCGCCAGGGTCATTCAATATGAATAAAAGACATGAATGCCAGAGGTGAGGTGAGAGTGACAGCCTTAGACATCAAGGCAGCATTTGACTGAGTGTGGCCTGGGTGGGATCTCTTTTGGAGAGTTGATGCAAACTCAGTGGGCCAGATGGCCTCTTTCTGCACTGCAAATATGCTATGGTTCTATGGTTTTATGTTCTAACCATCATTCCTTGACATTCAATGGCATTACCATCGCTGAATCCCCCGCTATCAACATTATGGGGGTTACCATTGATCAGAAACTGAACTGGACTAACCATATAAATACTGTGACTCCCAGAGCAGGTCAAAGGCTAGGAAACCTGTGGTGAGTAACTCGCCTCCTGACTCCGCAAAGCCTGTCCACCATCCACAAGGCACAAGTCAGCAGTGTCATGGAATGCTCTCCACTTGTCTGGATGAGTGCAGCTCCAATAACATTCAAGAAGCTCAACACCATTCAGGACAAAGGAGTCTGCTTGATTACTTCGCCCTCCACAAGCATTCAGGGGGCAGTCTTACCATCATTCTGCTGGCCGATGGATGGGGCAAGCCGGTAAAATCGTACGAGAGCCGAGAAATCAGGTTCGTGCCCGATTTCTTGCTTCTCGATCTTACTGGCACCAGATATCCAGCGAGTTCAGCCTCGCAACCATTTCTGGCACAAGGCTGAATAAATTATTGAAATTAAATTTGAATGCCATTTAAATGAAATTAACGAGCCCAGGACGATATTGTCGGGGCTCACTTGCCTCTGTGGCCTTATCGGGAGAGGTTCACAGATTTGGTCCCAGCAACGGGGACCAAATGTGATGGCCTCACCGCGGAGGCCATTGAGGCCCCCGGGGAGGTCGGGGGCAAGGGGGGCTGTCCCTTGGGCAGTGCCAGCCTGGACTGTCAGCCCACAACCTCTACTAACTAGAAGGACAAAGGTACTAGATTAATAAAAACAGCATCATCTGCAGGTTTTCCTCTAAGCTACACATCATCCTGACTTAGAACTATATCACTATTCCTTCCCTGTCATCGGGTCAAGAGCCCCGAACTCCTTTCCTAACAGCACTGTGGCTTTACCTACACCAGATCGACTGCAGTGGTTCAAGAAGGCGGCTCAGCGTCCCCTCTCAAAGGCAATTAGAGATGGACAATAAATGATGGACAAGCCATAGGAAGAATAGAAAGAATACATTTTTAAAAAATCTCCGGCCGGTGTTTAGCTGTATGAGAGCACTGAAAATAAAGGAAAGTTGAGATTGTGCATTGATCCAAATTATCTCAGTAAAGCTTTGAAGAGATTTCTCATGCCAGCCACGAAGAATCCTTCTGCAATTTGCCAAAGCAAAGCTCTTTGCCATTCCATATGTGAAGGATGCAAATAAAGTTGGATGAAAGCACTAGGTTTCTGACTACTGTACGTTCTGGACACCACTTGGGAGGGACAGAGGGGTACACATCCTGTTTGGCTCGTCCACTGTTCTGGAAGAGTAGCAACACAGATAGCATGAGATAGTCAATGATCTCCCAGGAGTGGAAACATTTGTGGATGACCTGCTAGCCAATGCACATGGAGATATGATAAAAAAACCAATTGCAAACTATGAATATGAACATATGAAATAGATGCAGAAGTAGGCCATTCGTCCCCTCCAACCTGCTCCACTATTCAATAAGATCATGGCTGATCTGTTTATGGTTCCCATCTACCCACGATGATTCCCTTGCTTAGCAAGAATATATCTACGTCCACCTTAAAAATATTCAATGATGCCACCTCCACCACCTTCTGAAACAGAGTTCCAAAGTTGCACAACTCTCTGATAGAAAAATATCTCCTCATCTCTGTCCTAAAAGGGTGACCTCTAATTTTAAAACAGTTAAAATAGTTCTGGGCTCACCCACAAAAGGAAACATCTTTTCAATGTTGTCCTTGTTGACACCATTCAGAATCTTATATAATTCATTCAATACCTTTTTCTAAACTAGTGGAAATAAACCCAATCTGTCCAACCTATCCTCATAAAATAACCCATTTATCAATCTAGTCAATCTCTGAATCATCTCCAATGCATTTACATTCTTTCTTGAATAAGGAAGCCAAAACTGTTCACAGTATTTGAGATGTGAGCCAGGATTTTACCAGCTTGCCCCACTCATCGATGGGCGGAGCGAATCGGTAAAGTCGCACGAGAGCTGAGAAATCAGGATCATGTCTAATTTCTCGGCTCTTGCGATCTTATGAGAGCTGGGTTTCAGTGAAGTCAGCCTCTCACCAGAAATGGGCGAGAGGCTGAATAAATTATGGCCATTTATTCTAATCTTCATTTCCATGGCATTAGTGAGCCCGGCGCTCAATCGTCCGGCCTAGCTTGTCTTTCTGGCCTCGTCGGGAGGGGTTCTCTCTGGAAAGGAAAACACCTGCTCCCCATGAACAAGGAACAGTCATGTTGGCCTTGCTGGTAGAACTAGACATCAGTGAGTCTCCCTGGGAGGGCCGACAGAAAGGGGGGGGGTGCCCCTTAGGCAGTGACAGCCTGGCAGTGCCAGCCTGGCACCTTGCCACTGCCAGCATGGCATCTTGGCAACCCCCACCGGGCACCTTGGTACTGCCCAAAGTGGTGGGGCCTATGGGGCCTGGGCATCATGAATTAGAGGTATGTACATGCACAATATCTCCCTCTGTAGACTGGCTGGCGAATTAAGTCCAGCCCACTGCCTGCAGCATCCAGAAATAGTCGAGCTCAGTTTTTCAATGTCTAAGTCTGTAAGATTGGCCATGAAAAATGGATCTCCCATTTTCACGCTCACTGAATACGCAGAATCATTCTCATAAAATTCTGCCTGTGGTCTCACCAGTGCCCTGTAAAACTGAAGTATAACATCCCCATAACCCTTTATTCCATTACTCATTAAAAAACTATCTATCTCCTCCTTAAATTTGTTTAGTATTCTGCCGTCTACTGCACTCTGGGTAGGAAATTCCACAGATTCACAACTCGTTGGGCCCGATTTTACCATTGCGTCGTGCCCGCGCAGATGCCCACTTTACCGAGGCCTGAGGATAGCCGCAATCCGATTCACGCCCGAAACGGCGCAACGGCGATTTAAATGCATTTGCACGCATTTAAATTGAATTAATGAACTGCCCGCCCAACTTTATCAGCATTTCCCCCTTTACCACCACATTCGCCAATCCGGAATCGCGCTGAAATGGACGCGCTGAATAAAAGTCTGTTTCGGGTGCTCCAGCTGCTGAAGAGGTGAGTTCAGCGCTTCCAACGGCTCTCTGACTCAGATCGGTGGTGGGGGCAGGGAGGCCCGATCATTGTCTGGTTGAAGGGGAGGGGGGGGCGCGGGGGGAGGCGGGCCTGATCATTCTCTGGTGGGGGGTGGGGGTGAGGGAGGAGGGAGGCGGGTCAGATGTACCTCCTGGGGGGGGAGGAGGGGAAGGGGGGAGGGGAGTGAGGCCAGATCGTTCTCTGGGAGGGGAAGGGGAGTGAGGCCAGATCATTCTCTGGTGTGGGGGGAGCCTGATCGCTCACTGGTGGGCAGGACAGTGAGGGGGGCGGGGAGGTCCGCTGCCACTCTGCGGGCGATCGGTGGGGGGGAAGGGGGCCGGGCTCGCAATCGGTCTGGGTAGCGGGGGGGGGTGGGTGGATAAGGGGGCAGTGATGTCTGTGGGGGCCATCGCTCCCGCTTTTCGCTCCCAGGCCGCTTTCTCCGCTTTCTGCAGCTCGGGCGCGCTTTGTCAAATTTGTTTCTAACCACGCATGCGCAGTTCAGCGCTCCGATCATTTTGGGTGTGCTAAGCCCCATCCACAACGCAATTCAGATTGGCGATTTTTTTTTCGGGCTAAGTGCTCATAGGGGCGCCTGAGAACAGATTTCCAAATCGGATCTGAATTGTGCCCAGGTTCAGCACTTAGAATGAAAATGGTAAAATCGGGCCCTTTGTGTGAAGAAATTCCTCCTCTCTCTAAAACATGTCTGTTTTAAATCTGCCATCAATCTAGAATGATGACCACAGCAGGAGAGTATCGAGTGAATATGAAGTGTCAGATAGACGCTGCTGTGACATGCAGCATCATGGCATTCACAGACCTGTGCAGAGTGCTGAACCTGGCAGTAGGGTAGAGGCTATATGATGGCATGATATTCATACCAAGAGGACTAAATAGACAGAGCCCAATGCAATGGCAAGAAGGAAAATCTAGAGTTTCAGATCATAGATGGGATGCAACAGCCACTCATCTCAGCTGGAGCAAGTCTAAAGTTTGGGTTGATAACTCGAAACGTGCCAATGGAGATTCACAAACATTGCCAAACAGATCCTAGGGGAGTATAAAGATGTCTTTACAGCGTTTGGATGTCGACCAGGAGACTATCATCCAGAAGTAAATGAGAATGTAAGACTAATTCAGCATCTGCTGAGAAGAGTTCCAGCTCCCCTCAAGTTGATCCTAAATACAGGGAAGATGAGCTGGAAAAGAAGGGAGTAATCAAGAAAGTGATGACTGCGACAGACTGGATTATCCGCATGGTAGCAGTGAAATAACCTGGAAAGCTTCACCTGTGTTGAGAGCCAAAGAATCGAAATAAAGCCCTGTCGGCATCTCACTGCACCATGCCAACTATCAAAAGAGTTCTGCCACAGTTTTCCAAGACAAAGATCTTTACTACTTTAGATGCAAAGGATGGATACTAAAAAGTGAAGCTGGATGAAAGTAGCAGCTTTCTAAGTACATCCTGGATGCCGTTCGGGAGATACAGATGGTTGCACAATGCCATTTAGTATTTCCACAGCTCCAGAAGAGTTTCAACACACACATCATGAGATATTCAGTGATCTTCCCAGATTGGAAGCCATAATGGATGATCTACTTGCCAATGGATGTGGAGACACAAGGGATGAATCCATAGCTGACCATAATCAGAAATTAATACGACTGCTCGAGAGAGCTGGCCAGATGAACCTGAAGCTGAACAAGACACAATTGCAACTGAAGATCCCTGGAGTCAAGTACATAAGTAATGTGCTGACAGCAAAATGTCTCCATCCAGTTCCTGACAAAGTGAGAGCTATAATAATGATGCAGTGACCAAGAGATGTGAAAGCAGTGCAATGATGTGTTAGATTTGTGGACTATTTAGCAAACTGTTTGCCCAATATGTCATCAGGTTGTGAATCATTACGCAAGCTCACTGCCAAAGAGGTGCATCAAAAATCAAACAACTAGTGCTGACAGCACCAGTGCTGAAGTACATCAATGATGAAGTTAGCTTGCAGTGTGGTGCCAGCGAGACCTAATGCAGAAAGGACAACCAGCTACATTTGCATCCGGAACAGTAATGCAAACCGAATGATGCTCTGCTCAGATCGAGAAAAAACACCTGGCTATTGCTTTTGCATGTAAGCATTTTCATCACTAACTGCTTGGGAGAGACAAAATAACCATGGAGTCCAAGCACAAGTCACTTCAAAGCATTTTTCTTAAACTGCGATTATCTGCTCCAAAGCAAATGCAAAGAATGTTAAGATAAAACAAATTACTGTGGATGCTGGAAGCTGAAACAAAAACAGAAAATGCTAGAAAATCTCAGCAGATCTGACAGCATCGGTGGAGAAAGATCAGAGCTAATGTTTCAGGTCTGGATTGCTCTTTGAGCAAGACATTACTGCTGTCATTGAACATGGAACACATTGGCTGTAATTCTCCAGCTGTTCACACCAGTGGGCTTCTCTGGTTCCACTGGCAGTGCACCCTTGCCCGCGGGTTTCCCGCTGGTATGGGATGCGTTCAATGGGAAATTCCATTGATAATGGTAGGACCAGAGAATCCCACCACCAGCGAACGGCATGCCGCCTTCCACAACCGAGGAACACATGGCTGGGAGGCTGGAGAATCTCACCATTGAATCTAACAAAGAAATGACTTGCTCACATTGAGCAAGCTACAGTCTCTCCAAGTGCTACAGGAAGTAATGATGAAAGGATGGCCTAAAACCATCAAGGACATGCCTGTTGCTGTAAGAGAGTATTGGACATATGAAGATGAAGTGATTGCCTAAGGTGGCTGTTTTATTTTACAAAGGAAGTAGAATCATCATTCCTAAAGAGATAAGAAGAGTTGCTGAGGCATATCCACAATCTAAGGAAGGGAAGAGAAGTGCTTCCACTGGCCAAAAATGACATTAAGGACTACACCAGTCAGTGCAGTGCTTGTAATGAATATCAAGATAAGCAAGTTAAAGACAACTTATCCCAGATGGACCATGGATGAATCTTGGAATCTTTCACTCTCACTGGACCTGATTAGTGTTCATTGCAGTTGACTATATTTCTGACTACTGAGAGTTAGACCAGTTGACATCAACAACAGCCAGTGAGATTTTAGGATGCCTGAAAAGACACTTCAGTTGTCATGACTTTCCGAGCATAGTCATAGAGTTGTAGAGGTTTACAGCATGGAAACAGGCCCTTCGGCCCAACTTGTCCATGCTGCCCTGTTTTTTTAACCACAAAGCTAGTCCCAATCACCCACATTTGGCCCATATCCCGCTATACCCATCCTACCCATGTAACTGTTTAAATGCTTCTTAAAAGACAAAATTGTACCCACCTCCACTACTAACTCTGGCAGCTTGTTCCAGACACTCACAACCCTCCATATGAAAAAAATGCTCCTCTGGATCCTTTTGTATCTCTTCCCTCTCACCTTAAATCTATGCCCTCTAGTTTTAGACCCTCTACTACTGTTGGGAAAAGATGTTGACTATCTAACTGATCTATGTTCCTCATTATTTTATTTTATTGTAATGAGCAATAATGACCCTCAGTCCCTCATTCTGCCCATGCAGCCTGGCATTTTACAGGACCCCATAGTTGCCCCCTGTGCTGAGCCTGTGATTTCACCTGCTCCCAGCCACTTCCAGCTGCCACTCTGGAAAGGCAATCCCTCCGCGGAGAAATGGCCACAAGCCCAGCAAGGGGAACAAAAGGTATCCACTCAGAAGGTGGCTAATGACACTATTGCGGAGGCCCCAAAAACCCGCTCAGACTTGGTACAAAGAGGCTTGTGCATCTACACGTGTACTGGTTGAGCAGGCAATAGGCTTGCTCAGGATAAGGTTCCAGTGCCTGGATCGCTTGAGGGGGGAGGGGGTGTGGGAGTGGGGGGGTGGTTATGGTGCCACATCTCCACAGATAAAGAGGACGTCAAGAAGGGTAGTGAGGTGCAACCCATGAAGGAGGCAGAGAAAGGCGCTCGGGTGATAGCCAGGGCTCACATGGAGTGCAGGGCTAGGGCACCTTCATTGTCCCTCAGTTTTGGACAACCAGTACTGGAGTGTGAAGACCTCGACCACCATGGGGTCTGACATCCTCTCATTACTGAGGTCATCACGATGGTGGCACCATTCAAGTGCAGGGGATCTAAAGCGAGTGACCTGACATTTCAGGAGAATGATGATGACTTGCAGTGAAGACAGAACATTACTCCTCTTATCTTCTGCGAATGTCTGACTCCTGCCTGACAGAAAGCTGAGCACTTCCTGCCATTGAACTAATGGTAGGGCATTGGGGAGAATTATAGAACAAAGAGATCTAGGGGTACAGGTTCATAGCTCCTTGAAAGTGGAGTCGCAGGTGAACAGAGTGTTGAAGAAGGCATTCGGCATGTTTGGTTTCATTGGTCAGAACATTGAATACAGGAGTTGGGACGTCTTGTTGAAGTTGTACAGGACATTGGTAAGGCCATACTTGGAATACTGTGTGATGCGCTATCAATAAGGCGAAAGACTAGTTGTGTGCCAATACAACTGTAGGCTTTTATTCACAACAGAATCAGGAGCACATCCCAACAAATAACCAACCTGGACTGAACAAGGGGGAGCAGACAGCCACCTTTATACTAGGTGCCGAGGGGAGGAACCAAACCGGGAGGGGATGTGTCCAGGCATGACAAGCACACAACGGTGGTCCATATAGGACAAAGGCACAACTGCGGTCCACCACACTGTGCACAGTTCTAGTCAGCCTATTATAGAAAGGATATTATTAAACTAGAAAAAATGTAAAAAAGATTTACAAGGTGTGGTGGACCTCAGTTGTGCCTTTGTCCTATATGGACCACCGTTGTGTGTGTTTGTCATACCTGGACACATCCCCTTCCAGTTTGGTTCCTCCCCTCAGCACCTAGTATAAAGGTGGCTGTCTCCTCCCCCTTGTTCAGTCCAGGTCGGTTAATTGTTGGGATCTGCTCCTGATTCTGTTGTGAATAAAAGCCTACACTTATATTGGCATATCGGTAGTCTTTCGCCTTATTGATAGCGCATCACAAGGATGCTACTGGTACTTGGTGGTTTGAGTTATAAGGAGAGGCTGGATAGACTGGGACTTTTTTCTCTGGAGCGTAGGAGGCTTAGGGGTGATCTTATAGAGATCTATAAAATAATAAGGGGCATAGATCAGCTAGATAGTCAATATCTTTGCCCAAAGGTAGGGGAGTCTAAAACCAGAGAGCATAGGTTTAAGGTGAGAGATACAAAAGGGTCCAGAGGGGCAATTTTTTTCACACAGGGGGTGGTGAGTGTCTGGAACAAGCTGCCAGAGGTAGTTGTAGAGGCGGGTACAATTTTGTCATTTAAAAAGCATTTAGACAGTTACATGGGTAAGATGGGTATAGAGGGTTGTGGGCCAAACGTGGGCAATTGGGAGCAGCTTAGGGGTTAAAAAAAGGGGCAACATGGACAAGTTGGGCCAAAGGGCCTGTTTCCATTCTGTAAACCTCTATGACTCTATGAATGGTGTGACCTGGGTCACTGAGAGGCTGAATGACACATCTCAGCTGCTGCTGCCTCCTCTGAGATCAGGGGTCCCAGTGCATTCATCCACCTACTGAGACCTTTAGGGTCTCCTGAATATTAATTTTAATACCAGATAGTTTTTACAAAGACGACCTTTCTCTACTGGTGCCTAGGTTCACCATTGCCCATTCGGTGCCTATTGTTTCTTATTCTTCCTCATCCTCCTGCCACTTCTAGTTGTATCTCTAGGGTCCACAGCAGAGGTTAAGGTGGCATGCTGACTTCCATGCCCTGTTGCCTGAGATTACCTTGGCGGGCATCCCCTGGAGGGCTGAGACCTTGCAGGTCTCACCCTGTGGCCATGACCTCCAACAACCACAATCGTCTTCTTTTGTGCTAGGGATGTCTCCAATCAGTGGAGAGTTTCCACCTAATTCCAATTGACTTCAATTTTGCTAATTCTCCTTGATGCCGCACTCAGTCAAATACTGTACTCTTTTCATGCCAAGGGCATTACTTTCACCTCATCTCACAAACTCAGCTCTTTTGTCCATGTTTGGAGCAAATCTGTAATGAGGTCTGGAGCAGAGTGGCCTTGGTCAACGCAAACTGAGTGTGAGTGAGTAGATTATTGCTGTGTAAGTGCTGCTTGGTAGCACTATCAATAGGACCTTCCATCACTTTGTTGGTCATTGAGAGTAGATTGCATTGGGTTTGTCCTGTGTTTTGTGTACAAATCATATCTGGGCAATTTTCCATATTGTTGGGTGGATGTAATTGTACTGGGAGAGCTTGGCTATAGGGGCTTGGCTAGTTCTGAAGCACAAATCTTCAGTACTTCAGCAAGGATGTTATCAAGGCCTACAGCCTTTGCTGCATCCAGTTCCTGCAGCCATTTCTTGATATCTCGTGAGCGAACCAAATTGGCTGAATACTGACATCTGTATATGGGGGATATTTGGAAGAGGCTGAGATGGATCATCAACCTGTCACTTCTTGTTGAGGATGGCTGCCAATGCTGCAGCCTTGTCTCTTGCACGAATGTGCTGGGCTCCACTATCAATGGGGGTAGGGCTGTTTATGGAACTTCCTCCTCTTGTTAGTTATTGAATTATCCACCACTATTCACGACTGGATGTGGCAGTGCTTTGATCTGAATCATTCATCGATTGCTTAGCTATGTCTACCACATGCTGCACTTATACCCCATATTAGCAGGCAAAAAGAAATCTATGCCTGTACTTTGCTGACTTCCAATCCAATGGGGTTTCTATTTTGGCATGAAATACTCCATCAGGCTGATCAGACTTTGGATCATTTGGTTTGGGTGCAATAAAAATCTGCTGATACTTTTAAAATAATGGTATGAAGAACTTAAATGAAAATCAAACATTTAGAACCTCATTACCATGGAAGACATTTCAAAACATTGAGCCAGTGGCCTTGAATGATGGCATTGAACTAAGAACCTCGAAATGCTAAAGAACATGTTGTATTGACTTGCATTATTTGTTTTGCGCCTGCTTTGCATCTGTTAGATACCCTTGGACAAGAACCCATTGCCAAGAAGCTTTTAAGCTTAACTGGGATATCCTGTATAATATATCAGTTGCCTTCTTTGACTTCGCTGAGTAGACTTGTGTCATTATAATAACAGCTTAATCTGTTCTCAGTTAATAAGTATTGACTTGTCTCTCACAATCCCCATAGAGGAGCTGTTTTAAAAGGATGGCCCGTGTTTCTACAGACCCGCTGTCTTTAATAGATGGGTTTTTGCCTACTCTACAATTATTAAAGTCCTTTTGGGACTGGGGTTATGTGACCTTTCTAGACAGGTGGTCTCCATGGCCTGAGATTCATTAGCAATGATTTCACTCTAACACATTTAATTAGCTTCAATCAGTGCAATCTGCAAACATGCAGACAGTTGCACAGCACAGTTTAAACAGTGATGAACCAACAGTTAAATTGCTTCAGTAGCCAATAATTCAAGAGAGCTACTCATCAAAAGAAGGTAGTTTCAAAGGTCATCAGAGAACAGGGAGCCTATTGCAATGGTAACAATTCTCTTGTGTACTCAAGGAGGAAAAACAGCTAAAAAGCTTAATGTAAGAGTTGCAGCATTTTATTCGATCCAATTTATTAGAGACTTTTTTTCCATAAACCTAATTCCACTCAATTGTCATGCACCAGGCAGAATTAACCTTGTGTTAAATTACTTTCTGAAAAGATCCAGCGTTGTTAGAACTATATCCCTCGCTGAAAAAATAAAAAAGGGCATGTGTAAAAATTGCCATGTAATGGTTAGTTCATCCTATTATCAATTTGCATTGATATTTCATAGTGTGCCTTGTGAGGCAAATTATTGCATTAAACATTCTGATTTCAGCTGTGCCTTCAAGTATCTCCAACCGCATGTCAAAGTTTTCAGTTAATTTAAAAATTTAGTACAGTCTCGATGGGAAGAAATTTACAAGTGGCTGAGCAAATTCTGTTTATGAAACTGTATGGCAAGTAGATTTTACTCAGGAAGCATCTGGGATGGTCGACCTTTTTGGAGCTGGCTGCAGGTTTTTGCAAATGTGAGCAATGATGCAAAGAAAAATCAAATACTTCATATGTATAAAAAATGCAGCACTCCATGGACAAAACAGTAGCACCATGAATAAACGAAAAATAAACACATTAACACAAAATGCCAGATGCACCTGAAAAATAAATACAAGGCCCAAAATCTTTCCATCTTCTGATGATTGCCTTTTTAATCTTTTATTTCCCACTGAGCCTCAAATCCATCTGTTTCTCCCACCCTCCAAGTATGAAGACAGGGAAGGGGCAGCATTAGCTGTTTGAAATTCCAGGCTGGAAAACTGAATGATGTACAAAGCTGTTCCTTCTTGTGGTCTAAATGTACCATCAGAAAGCAATCCTTCCTTGTTGTTCAAGTCTGGAATTTTGAAAGGTTTACAGCTTACCCACTCATTCAGAGCATGCTGCTTGGCCAGAATAACTGATTTCTACTAAGCTTCATTTCAACTTATAATGAAATTAACAACAATTTAAACCCAGCCTTGTGTCCTCAACATAGATTGGATTCTGAACATCAATTCTAGTCCTTTTGGAAAGAGGAAGATGCTGCATCGCCCCAAGTGATGACTGCTTCAAATCATGATTCCACATGCCTTGCCCTAGCTACCAGTATGATTTAAGGTGACCAGTGATTTGTGTTGGAATAGACTCTTGGCCACTACTTAAATGTGTGAAGCCCTTCATACAAGTTTTTTTTTCCAAGACATCACTCTTGCAGAACTGAAAACCTCCTGTAAATCACAGCCTCAGATCTTAATAGCTGCAATAAAGTTGCTTGTGAAAGAAATCATGCGCCGAATTCTCCGGCCGCGTTGATCTAAAAGCCGGAAATTCCCATCCAACAGTCAATGGGGTTTCACATTGTCCGCAACCCACCTGCTAAAATTCCAGTGGTGGGCAGGATGGGAAACTTCCAGCCCATGTCTCTGCGTTGGACCTCTTCTCTTGGGATCTTCCCTGCATGGAATTGCTACTGTCTCCGTGGTTGACTGCAGAGGGAGATCTTGACTGCGATGACCATTATTTTGAATCTGACTGGAGGGCAGCAACCACCCTCTGACGTTGGGCGATACAGCTTCATAAAATGATGCAACAGAGCAGGAGGCCATTCAGCCCATTGCACCCCTGCCAACTCTTTGAAAGAGAAATCAAATTAGCCACAAAAACAGAATACTGCAAATGTTGAAAATTTGAAATACAAAGAGCAAATCCTCAAATTATCCAACAGGCAGCATCTGTGGAGATAGAAGCAGAGTTAACGTTTAACTTGCTGACCTTACATCAGAAATAGAAAAACATTAGCGATATAAAATGCTCTAAACAAACACAGAACCAGGGAAAGGGGCCGTGATGGAAGAGCAAAAGGAGAGCTCTGTGATTGGATGGAAGGCAAGAGAGAGTAAAGGACAAAAGGGATAATAGTTCAGGGCAAAAGCGAGAGGTAATGGGGCAAGTAAAGAAGAAAAAGATGATTATAGAGGAACTAGAAATGACAAGAGCAGACTTGTTACCAGCAACTGCTGTCTGAAAAAAATAGGAGCAGGGGTTATGATTTGAATTGTGAACTCAATGATGAGTCCAGGAAGGCTGCTAAGTGTCTAATTCAAAAATGAGGTGCTTTTCCCTCGAGCCTCCACTGTGTTTCATTAGAAGAGTGTAGGAGAGCATGTACAGAGAGGGAATGAGGCCAGTGTAGATGTGAGGTCAAGGTCAGGTTCGTAGTTTTATTTCAATTTATTCCCAATTCCCTGCTCTTTCCCCCATAGGCCTGGGATTTTTCTTTCCTTTCTTCAAGTATTTAATCAATTCTCTTTTGAAAGGTACGATGGAATCTCTTTCCATCCCAGTGGGTTCCAGATTGTAACAACTCTGCTTAAAATAATGAAGTTGCTCATGTCGCCACAAATTATGTTGTCGATTTTCTTAAATCTGTACCCTCTGCCACTAGAAATACTTTCTCCTATTTATCCTATCAACACTGTTCATGATTTTGCAGATCTCTATGAAATCTCTTCTTAACCTTCTCTTCAGTGTCGTACCAACTTTAGGCTGTAGCAATGTTGGCTGGTTGGAACTCTGACCCCAGCTGCGAGGAGGTTCTGGAGAAGACCAGAGTGAGAGTAGGGGAGGCGGTTGATAAATGGCCTATTAATATATTATTCCATGCCCCAGTGTATTTAGTGCTCGAACAGGGACTCCTCTTTCTGTCCCATCAGAATGATAATAAGGCTTAAAGGGTGACATGATGAAAAATGTTGCATACACTTGTCTTATCCCTGTGAGTCTGAGGATGGATCTAATTAGTGTTTGAAATGGTAATGTGATTCAACTGAGCAGATCCAGAGAAATTACTTCCTCTGATGGGGAGAATCCAGATCAAGAGGGCATAAGGCTGAACCATTAAGGAGTGAAATCAGGGACATTTTTTCATACGAAGGGTAGTTGAAATCCGGCACTCTCTCCCCCACAAAAGGGCAGTGGATGCTGAGTCACTTGAGATTTTAAAATCTGCACTTGAGATATTTTTATTGGGCAAGGTTATCAAGTGATATGGAGCAAAGATAAATGTAGTTGGGGTACAGACCAGTCATGATTGAATGGTGGAAGGGGGTTGAGCGATTGAACGACCTACTTACTACTCCTATCTTAAAATTCTTATGTATAGCACTAATCACATTACCACAGTCAGAATAAGGTCAGCTTCCAACAACTTCCACTAAAACATGCACTGGCAATTAGGGAAAGTCAGGTGATAGTGTATCTTCTCAACCGTTACCTCTACCACCCCATACTAACTTTGTGGATCATCCCAACCTCAGTTGCTCAGTAGAGAATTGTCATAAATTGTAATGCAGCGAAGAGCAAATTGTAAGCCAAGTTGAGGGCCATTAGCATTGCTACTGTCACAATGCAAGTCAAGTTACTGCTGACCATTAACATACTTACTGCCATAGTAATACCAATCTGGTATCACCAATGTGGAAAATGACATATAACAGTCATAATTTAAAAAAAAGATATCAATCCATTTTACAATGTGGCATTGGAGTATGTGGCTGTAGTCTGTATATTGGTTGAGGAAAGTTATCAAACGTGGAGATGTGGGTACAATGTACAGAGTACATTTCTGTCACCAGCAATTGTGTCATTTTTATAAACGATTTATATGTGCAGTCAACTATGAACCCTAAAGTGTAATATTTCTCTATGAGAAATTATTAGAATATTTTACTCATCAGTCCCTCTTCCTATTTTCCTTTTACTGCGATAGCATATAGATGTGAAATCAGTAGACTACTTACATTGACAAACTCCATGATGATTCCATCTCTCTCTTTGCAAGTTGAGAGGTCTCTCAGTGTCAATCACCACTGTCCCCAGATATCTAAGGTTAATTTAGAAACTTGCCATTCAAATATTCTTTAGGTATGAACTCCTCTTCTATCACCAATGGCATATTAATACCTCGATGGATGACTCTGTCAGATAGTCAATGATATTCAGGAAAGGGTGCTTTGTGGGGATGGGGTGGGAAGTTTCCCCATTGATTAATCTTATGCACGGCTACAATGAAAAATAGATACTGTGGCATGTCATGTGGCTTGAATAAAAAGGCACAGAATGAAATGCAAGCCCTTATCCAGAGGTGTACTCTGGCTTTTCTTTGTAGATAGCAATCTCCTTTTCTGCCTTTGGCAGAAACTTAGCATGAGGTAACCTGTATTGTTAAAATATAACCATCTACAAAAAGCTTTAAGTGCATTGCTTTATGTGGTCATGCACTAATTCACTGTAGTTTTATTACTTAAACAGCACCACTCAGCTGATCAACTCATTCAGTGCCCGGCAGACGATCCCAGTATGAAAAGTAAAGCTGACAAAGATTTGTTTTAGAGCTTTTGTACATGTTACACTTTATTATAAGATTAAAATCCTAGGTTTCTATGAAGTACGCTGGACTGATTCAGGAAATGTTAACTCTGATGGAATAAACCATACTACTCTCTGCTCCATCAGATAGCATCAGCCATGCTGGAGTAACCATAATCCTTGATACAATGCAAGAATCACACTTACAGAGTGGACTCCAGTGAGTGAACAACTTACAACAGCGAGATTTGTTACATCACATGTGAATGTTACAATTGTCCGCTGTTATGCTCCACGTAATGACCATGACAGCATGGTAAGAGAAGCATTTTATGATGGTAAATATTCAGGGCCAGATAGTAAATATTCCACAATATGGCATCACAGTAGCTATGGGCAACATGAAGGCACAAATCTGTGGGGCAAATCTGGATTTGACCCCATTCTAAGTTCCTCTAGAAAGACATAGAGACAGCAGAGATTACTTTATATAATTTTATACAGTTTTATACGATAAATAATCTCAAGATTGGCTTCTCTCTCTTCGCACTTGGAATAATGTTGCTGTTCCTTCACTGGCGCTGGGTCAATATCCTGGAACTCTCTCACCAACAGCTTTGTGGGCATACCTACACCATATAGACTGCAGTGTTTCAAGAATGCAGCTCACCATTACCTTTTCAAGGGCAATGAGGGATGTGCAATAAATGCTGGCTCAGCAGTGATGCCCACATCCCATGAACGAATAATGGAAAACACATAAAGACAACCACAAAATTACATGGACTTTGAATGACCACAGCATTCAAACATAAATTGACCATCTAGCTATAGAGCTAGGCTAAAGAACTTCAAGTTTGCAGATGTTAGGGTGTATAGAGGGGCAGACATATTTAGTGATCACCAATTGGTAACAACAAAAATCAAGATTAATCTGAAACGATGAAGAATCAAACAAAGGCATTGCATAGATTTGACATCAGCAGGCTCAATGACACTACAACAAAAGATAACTTTCAACTCACCCTAAGGAACAGATGTCATGTCCTGGCTGACTCCATGCCTGGAACAGTAGACTGTTGAGAGGAACTGAAGATAACAATAAAAATAGCAGTGAAGAAGAATTAGGATTTCAAAAAGTATTTGAAGGAGGCATGGATCAGTGACCACACTTGGGATCTTATAGCAGAAAGGAAGGTACTTCAGAAGAAAATACAGAGAAACAAAACAGAAACCACTGCCTTCCACCAGCCCTCTGTAAATAAAGATAGAGAGATGAATAGCAGTGCTCAAAAAATCAAGCTAGAATGGATCAGCAAACAAGCACAAGAGGCACAACATGCAGTCTCCCACAATGACATGAGAAAATTGTTTCGATTAGGTGCAGGAAGTATGGAAACAAGGATGGCGTCCAATACTGCAAGATATATTAGAGGGCATAGGTTTAAGGTGAGAGGGGAAAGATATAAAAGTGTCCAGAGGGGCAATTTTTTCACACAGAGGGTGGTGAGTGTCTGGAACAAGTTGCCAGAGGTAGTAGTAGAGGCGGGTACAATTTTGCCTTTTAAAAAGCATTTAGACAGTTATATGGCTAAGATGGGTATAGAGGGATATGGGCCAAATGTGGGCAATTGGGATTAGTTTAGGGGTTTAAAAAAAAATGGGCAGTATGGACAAGTTGGGCCGAAGGGCCTGTTTCCATGCTGTAAACCTCTATGACTCTATGTCTCTCTAGATGGTACATTTATCTTGAAAGGTGAAGACAAGTTATTGCAGTTGGCAGGACACTTCCAGAAAGTCCTTAATAGACCAACTCTGGTCACACCAGCCCAATTTGATCAGCCCCCAACTGACCTTCCAATAGGTATAGAATTCACTGAAAATGAAATGGAAAGGCAATTGCTGCACTCAAGAACAACAAATCTCCAGGTACGGATACTATTATTCCAGAAATTCTCAAGGCAGGTGGAGAAGCAACTGTTCAGTGACGATGTAAACTTTGTAATCAGGCCTGGGACCCTCATATTATTCCCCAAGACTAGAAAATTGGGGCAATTGTCTGTATCCCCAAAAAGGCACCCTCACTAAATGTGACAATTGGAGGTCAGATACTCTCATATCAAAATCAGGTAAAGTGCACTGCCACATGATCCTTAATTGTACTTGAGGAACAATGGATGGTGAACTTAGAGAACAGGCAGGCTTCAATCCAAAATATTCTTGTGCTGAGCAGATTTTTGCATTATATTGAGATTGTCAAGAGCACCGAGTCCCCCTTGCCATCTGCTTTTTTGGCTTCACTAAGGTCTTTGATAACCTACATCAGCCTTCAATCTGGAAACGTCTCTCTTCACATGGCAATCCAGTGAGGATGGTCACAGCTATTGTGAAGATTGATGAGAATTCCAGATGCTGCGTTTGGGCAAGAGAAGAGTTTCAATGACTGTTTCCATGTGCTGAGTGGCATCAGGCAAAGTTGCATTCTTCCATCAATTCTTCTTTTTAGTGAAGCCATTGATTGGGTATTAAGGAAGTGAACCAAGGAAATCTTGGATTGAACAGGATCAATGATGGTCAGTTCAAAGATGGGGGAATTTTCCCGTCCCGCCCGCCACGGGAATCATAGCGGGCGGGGGTGCAGACCACGCAAAGGTCTGTTGACCTCGGTGGGATTTTCTGGTTTTGGGGTGAGCACGGCCTCAAAATCCTGCCCTCGGACTTTGCTGATGACATCTCTGTGTTGTCAGACAGTATGATAGGTTGCAACAGCTCATCAACTCAATCAGCAATAAGGCTGAGAGAGTGGGCCTCATTATAAATGCCAAGAAGGCAAAATAAAAATGATGTTGGGAAACCACCAACAAGCAACAAATGTTTGTGTCAATGAAAAATAAGGTTTTACACCGTAGAGGACTTCACCTATCTGGGCATTCCATGAGTATTCCGGGAGCCATGGACAAAGAGCTCACTGCCGGAATAGAGAAAGCAGCTTTGAACCAGCTGGATCTGTAAAACAAACTTTATTAGAAAACTAAGCTTAGTTCTACATTGCAAATGTGCTCTGCACTCTCTGATATGGTTTGTGAAACTTGGAACCTGAAATACTGTCAAGGAAGGAAATGATACCAGATGTCATTGAAGGATTTGAAGGGTGGCACGGCGGCACAGTTGTGGGTGGCGCGGTGGCACAGTTGTTGCCGCTGCTGCCTCATGGTGCCAGGGACCTGGGTTCAATTCCAGCATCGGGTCACTGTCTCTGTGGAGTTTGCACGTTCTCCCCGTGTCTGCATGGGTTTCCCTCTGCTGCTCCAGTTTCCTCCCACTGTCCAATGATATGCAAGTTAGGTGGATTGGCCATGTTGAATTGCCCCTTAGTGTCAGGAGGATTAGTAGGGTAAATACGTGGGGTTACAGGGATAGGGCCTGGGTGGGATTGTTGTCGGTGCAGACTGCACTGTAGGGATTCCGTGGATTCTGTGATTCTAGACATGCATTGGTGGGATTTTCTACACAATGCTGAAGTAAGAAAACACTCAGAACAGTTTCCAGATTCATTCATCTGCAAAAGACAATGCATGGCACCTGATTTCTGTCATCGTAGACTGTCCATCAGGTCATGAAGTGGGCTCCTACTGAATGTGGAAGAAGAAGGCAATCCAAGATGAACTGGCCGCAGATATCAGTAGAGCTCTCCAGCTAGTCAAAGGATGCTGAAACGATGTAGGGACATTGGCTGTAGATAAATAAGTCAGTTTTGTACGAGTAACCTAAAAATGAATGTAAATGAATGCCTCTCTGAAGAGCCAACATACACCAATGATAAGATATAGCGAGAGATGTGCAAAGGAAGTAAATTCCTTTCATTACACTACCAGAGTCATTATCTGAACTTTTATGATAAATGTTACAGGTTGTCCATAGATGATTTAAAAATGGCTTACTGGTCTCCATCTGAACCAACTGGGGTGAATTTTAATGGTCCCTTTCCATTGTTGTATTTGAAGGTAGGGGAGCATGTAAAATAAAGCAGATAGTCAGGGCACTGCCTTCCTATGCACCCCTGGCCCATCCCCCTTATTATAGGGGCTGGTAAGGTGTCAGGCAGCCCGTGCACCCTTAGACCAAATGAGGCCCTTAAGTGGACAATTAACTGCCATGTAAGGGCCTCGATCTGTCTCCGCTGTAATGTACTATCTGGGGGGGAAAGTCAGGGAAATAGTAAGCAGCGAATACATTAGATCAAATTGAAGGAGGTGCAAGTGAAATGTGGCTTCATCTCAAAGGAGTGTTTGGGGCCTGGAACAACGAGAAGGGAGGAGCTAAAGGAGCAGATGTTGCACCTTCTGTGATTGGAAGGAAAGGTGCCTTGGAAAAGGGATGAGGAGTTGGGGCTGATGGAGGTGTGGACCATGGTGTCGCAGAGGGAGCGGTCCCTCTGCTCCCACCGCTACCTTGCAGGACATCTGCAGCTCACTTCTTCAGCTCCCTATGTAAATGGCCGTTGCAATAATTAAAAAATAATAATTTTGAACCTTTCATTGAAGTAGAAAACCCTGGAAATGATGGGGACCTGTCACAAATAAGTTCGTAAGATATAGGAGCGGATTTGGGCCATTTGGCCCATTGAGTCCGTTCTGCCATTCGGTCATGGCTGATATGCTCCTCATTCCCATTTTCCTGCCTTTTCTCCATAGCCCTTGAACCCATTACCAATTAAAAATCTGCCTAACTCCTCCTTAAATTTACTCACTCTCCCAGCATCCACCACACTTTGGAATTGCAAATTCCACAGATTCACAACCCTTTGGGAGAAGTAGTTTCTCCTCAACTCTGTTTTAAATTTACTACCCCTTATCCTAAGACTATGACCTCTTGTTCTAGAATGCCCCACAAGAGGAAGCATTGGCTCCACATCTACTTTATTCATACCTTTTGTCATCTTGTGTATCTCAGTTTGATCTCCCCTCTTTCTTCTAAATTCCAGAGAGTAGAGGCCTAAAATGTTTAATCTCCCTTCATACGACAAACCCCTCATCTCTGGAATCAATCGAGTGAACCTCCTCTGAACTGCCTCCAATGCCACTGCATCTTTCCTCAAATAAGGGGACCAAAACTGTGCACAATACTCCAGCTGCGGACTCAACAATGTCTTGTATAGTTGCAACAATACATCCTTACCTTTATATTCTATTCCTTCAGCTATAAATGCCAAATGGGCCCTTGCCATTTTCTGGTGGATTTCTGTGGATTTCTGACTGATCAGAGTCCTGCAGAATGTTTGAGGAAGTTCAGGCCCAACATTATGTATAACCTTTGAGTTTATTACTGTATCAGGAATATGTCAGACATAAAGGCCACGTTTATCTGGAATGAAAATTAAGTGCTGCCGCCAGTGGGAAAATCAGATTGTTTTCTGCTGGTTCGGACAGCACTAGCCAGGTGGGATTCAACCACCTTTTTTGGGGGAAAGAAATCCCCAATGGGGAACATGCTGGCCAACCCAGCCAAACAGAGATCAGTAAAGACCCCCCTCCCCCCCACTCCAACATAGCTACTCATGCAGACCAAGGGTGGACCCCCAAGCCTTCACCACTAAAGGGAAACCTCTCCCCACCACTAAATGAATGTTCAACCCCGCCCCCACCACCACACAGCACGAGGGTGACCTGACCCCGTTTCTCCAGTCAGAGGCCTCACCTCCACCCCTCTCCCACATGAGAGACACTCTGATATGAGGTCACCAAAGGCCCCACCCTCCTCAGGACCAGTGCCACCCTGGAAATGCACTCTGCCATCCTGGCACTTTCATCCTGGCATTGACCACCCTGGCACTGACACCCTGGGTGGGCACTGCCATGGTGTCAAAGCCATGGTGTCAGTGCCAGGATGGCAAGGAGCATTGACAGGGCAGCAGGGGGAGTGGTGTCAGCCTCCTCTATGGCTGAAGGCTACCTCCAGTGTAGGCATGCTATCCTAGCATGAGAAATTGAAGAAGAGACACTTTGAAAAATAAATCAGCCAATGTCTTCAGAACAAAGAACAAGCCTTGTAAAAAAAAAATCAGCTAAAGCATTCAGAACAAAGAACACCCCTATTTTAAAACATAACTGTGGTTAGAACCAGCAGCTGCTGACACAAGTAGGCACTTGAGATCAAAGAGAAAGCTGTTAAAAAAAAGTTTAAAAAGGGGAAACACTTCAGATGTAATGAACTGTGAAGAGAAACAAAACTGCTGCCTACTGTGAAATAGCCTGGGACTGTTGTGACAATACTGTGCCTTTAAAAAATGTATTTTAATAATGTTCCTTTGCAGGATTTCATTGGCACTGTGTTGTCTGCAGCCGGTGTCCTCTAATCATTACTGAAGCAATATAATGGATGTAATGCTGATTTTAATCTGGCCTAATGAGGTGTTCTGGGGTTTACTGGTCCTTCGGGGATTGCTGAGTGGAGCTTAATTGAGGGTGATTGATAGGTCAGGTGTTATGTCTGGGGACAATTTTCTTTCCACAGAAAAGTCCAGTTTTTAGTTTTGGTTCAGTTGCTGCTCGAAGCTGGTAGAAGAATGCAGTCTCTCTCTCTCTCTCTCTCCGCAGAAGCTTGCTGAAAGTTCCAGGACTGGGAAGCTTCAGAGATATGATCCAACATTCAAAGGACCAATTCACAGAGCTGCTACAAGCTGCAAATCCAGCATCACATGAACATACTTGTTTCTATGCCAAGTCTGAAGAAGGCTATGTGTCTGTGGGATGGTGCTTAAATTGGAACAGCAGTGACAGCTAGATATTAGGAGTTATATTTTGTGGTGTTTAATTCTTGTAATTGGGAAAAGTTATGCTAAATCTTTTTGTTAGATTTTAACAGTGTTCTTAAATAAACTTTGTTTGATAAAAGCTTCCTAGTAGGTCCCTTGAATCATACCTGCAGTGAAACATCTTATGCTCACCAATGCCAAAATCAAATGTAAAACTTACGGTCTAGGCTAACTTCATAAAACGTCTTGGAGTTTCTGGCCTGGGTCTTAACACTGTCGATCAGGAGGCTAATAAAAGGTACCGGAACATGAAATTAAAATTGAATGTAAACAAAAAATATCAAAGCATTAGGCCTCTCTGCATTGCCGGAGATGAGAAAGGGAAATGCAGTGTTAATAAAATGGGGCCAGACTGAACAAATGTGGTGAAAAGAGGAATTACTTCAGGGTTAATGAGGCATGAAATGATTGTATCAACAATGCAGGCTTTGATCTCCCTTGGAGCTGTTACGCAAAAACTTTCAGCAGCTAAATGCACCATCTGTTCCTTATGTAAACAAACCCAGCTAATCCTCTCTTGATGTCTTCTGGGCTATCAATCAAACAGCCTCATAAAACTCAATGGAGTGGAAGATGAGTATATAAACAAACCCTAATGGATCAAATGAAACTGACTGCTTCCTGTCAATTAAAGCAGATTAAAGAGGCGAGACAGAAGCTGCAGTACATTCAGACTTGAAAGGGGAATCTCCCTAATGAAACTGACATCTCCAGTATTCAGAGTACTTCAAAGAGGTCTGGTCACACCTGGGGCTTCTGAAATCAACCCAGGACAACCCTTCTTTAGAATGTAGTGCTGCTGTGATTTTGAAGGCTTCTAGGTGTTCAGGGGGCATGGATATTAATGTGACCAGGTCACTTCAAAGGTTTTAGAGAACACAGGCAAGAATGAATATTTTAACAGAAAGTTGCCTGAAATCATCAAGGCAAAAAGGGGAAGTCCAGCCACAAGACAACCATCTCGGAGGAGAGTCCCGAGGTCAACCCCTTCCCCCCACCCTGAACCCACCTGACCACCAGGTTCTTTGTGGAGCCTTTCCTCTGCAGATGAGGGGCACATGGGCACAATACCTATCTCCTTGCCACCGCTCGGTGTCCAAGGTGCCAGTTCCATGCTTGTCAGAACCTGTACTGTTTGGCACTTGCGGGAATTCCGGCAGGGATAGGTTTGAATTGGGCTTCCAGCCGGAAAACTACATCCAAATTTGGTCCTCTCGCCCGAGTGAAAAGGCCATTGGGATTCCTGCCTGGAGCTAGCGGCCCCAGAGAATCGCTCCCAATATGTAGCAATTTTCAAACTAACCATCTGTTGACCTCTTTGGGGTCCCTTCCTCCAACTGAGCTGTATGCTTTCTCCAACATATTTGGTGGGATCATACCAATTCACCACGCCAGTCAATCAGCGCGGTGAGCTGATAAGATAGGGCGAGAGGCAAAAAGTTGGGTTCGCATCTGATTTATTGCCTCTCGTGATCTTGCCAGCCCAGTTCTGCCAGCGAAATCAGCCTCATGGCCCTACAACCCAGCAGCTGGCCTCACAGGCGGGGCTGAGACTCCATCCGTCCCCTCACTACAGGCAAGATTCGCATTACGGCCTCTGCATTGCACAGAGTGCTGTAAATTACCATGACTTACCCCGCTGAAAAAAATGGGCGAGAAAACAGAAGGTTTTCTCGCCCGTTTTACACTTAGAATCTGTTTTGAGAAAATTCCAGCCGTTGTGTGTGCAGAGTTGGCAATGCCATTCTAAGTACTATCGAACTCAATCTTATATCAAGCTGCTAAATGCAGCAAGAGGAACAATTTTTCTTTGTCGCTTGCAGCTAAAGTGGTCTGTTTTCTATCAAGTGCCCATTTCAAAATATACACTGTCATTCCGTCAAGAGATACCATTATGAATGGAAAGGCATGTATAATGCATTTCTTTATCCAGGGAAAAATGAAAAATATGTCCCTCAGTACACAAAAATAAAATTAGCTTACCTTAAGATAAATAAAACAAAATATCAGGCTTTTAAAAAAAAGCACTTACACAGTGAGAAATTTAAGCTGCTGATGTACAGTCAGGGCACATATTCATGAATAGAAAAGGTCAAAACTTCCAATGTTTTCTCGAGTGTTGTGAACAAAGTGCTTTTCATCAACAGAGCCATTTGCACATTTGATATGTTACGCTGCTTTCCACTGTGGAATATTTCTCCAAACAACTTTTAAGCTATAAACTGCATTATTAATTTCAAATTATACTTAATAATTAACATGTAGCATCCATTTTGAAAATTGTTAATAATTTCAAGAAAAACTATTCAGAGAACAAGCCAAGGATTCCGTTTTCATTTTTTTTCCCCCCTGTTGGTCCCCTCGTGGTATTGATGCATCTCTTCAGAGTTTCAGTTACCCATTGATGAACTGCACTAATAAATGAAACAAAACCTGCTTCGATTGGTGCAAAGATTTGTTCTAACCTTCCATTGGTGTGATTGGGCAAAGCTTTAAAAAATATTACAATCTTGTCCTGATTTTCTAAATTTCTGCTTTCTTAAAGTATAAACTATAAACTCTTGAATAAACTAGGACTATTTTCACTGGAAAGACGGAGGCTGAGGGGAGACCTGACAGAGGTCTGCAAAATTACGAGAGGCATTGACAGGGTGGATAGTCAGAGGCTTTTTCCCAGGGTGGAGGCGTCAATTACAAAGAGGCACAGGTTCAAGGTAAGAGGGGGAAAGTTTAAGGGAGATGTGCGGGGGAAGTTCTTCACACAGAGAGTGGTGGGTGCTTGGAACGCACTGCCAGAGGATGTGGTGGAAGCAGGCACATTAGTAACATTTAAGAAGCATCTGGATGGGTACATGAATGGGGAGGGAATAGAGGGATACGGGTCGAGTAAGGGCAGAAGGTTTTTTTTAGTTTCGTTAGGGCATCATGATCGGCACAGGCTTGGCTATACTTTCCTTTGTTCTTTGTTCTGTGTTTTTATTTTATTATATCTAAGTTTCAATGCTGCAAAGTAGTTTGTTTTTGAATACAGATGAAATAATATAATGATTTTAATATATTTTAATTTAGAAATTACTTTCTTTTTTACACATAATGGCAAGTTATAGTTTAAATATAAAGAATGATATACGGCAATAAGAATGCAAAGGTTTACCAATTTGCATCAACCCACTGGTGAGAAATAAAGGTATTACTATTGTTCATTGATATGTTTTGCTGGCAGGGTCCCTTCAGCCATTTGCTGGACTATTGCTTAGTTTCTCATGGTGAAGGATATGTCACTGTATTTTTGCAGTTGGAATCCTTTTGTGTTTTTCCAAATGCCTTCAATTCTTAGAGTGTTCACATAAGTTGCCACTGCTCTTCAAGGACATGGGGCAGAATTTTACCTTCTGCCCTTACTTGGTCCGTATCTCGGTCAGTGGGGGAGGGCGAGGTGGTTGTAAAATTCTTCGGGTGGCTTTCCCATCGGGCTCTCACCTACCCTCACCTCACTGCAATTTTGCAGTGGGACAGGTGAGGATTAGGCCGACCCACTCCCTCACCCCCACCAACCCTTACCCCAACTGAGGCTCCTTAGTGGCCCATTAATGACTGCTTAAGGGCTGTTTCCCACCCAGTCTCAACTTTCAGGCTGGTGGGAAGAGGGAGGAGAGAGGAGTGCAGGGGCATGGGTCAGGGGTGGGGGGGGGGGGGGGGGGGGGGGGCGGGGGAGAGGAGGCGGGGGGGGGGGGGAGTGGGGAGAGCCTGAAAAGTGACCTTGGGTGGGAAATCAGGTGGGGGGAAGACCTCCGTCATTCTGTTTTTAATATTAGGCCTCCTTTTCAACTTTGTGTGCCCCTCCACCCCCCACACAAATTGTCTGGCCATTGTGGGTCCTTCCTACCTCCCCTGTCCTCTCCACCAGTACCCCATTCTGCCCTCCCTACAGATCACATTTTCTCCTCCCCACCTGAGCCCTCTAAACCTACTTGGTCCTGGGCTCCATGGTTTTAGGCACTGAGGACTGCTTGCTGTCCCAGTCTTGCCCACTGCAGCTTCAGGTGCTACTGGGACTGGAAAGTTAGAGGTCAATCAGATTGGCCAGAAGCTCTCTGAGGCAAGACTTCCTCCTGAGTGTGGGGCTGAAGTCCTACCCTCCAGCCAATTCAGGCTCCTTGGGGCAGTGAGTATCAGCAGCAGTGTCTCCTCAGATGGCAAGATGGCCATCTTTCTGGGGACAAAGTCGTGAAAATGTTCTTTTACAGAAATCTCGCATGAATTAGAAAAACTAGATCAGTTGGATTAATTACTCTGATTTCATGGTGAGAAGTCTCACAGAAGATGTAGTTAGGATTCCAAAGCAATTGTGGCAATCTTTATCCTGGTGCCTACCCACGGGTAGATCTCTCCATTACACAGAGTGCAAAAAGGCCAGGTTAACAATCCTGAAAGAAATTACTGGATACAAATCTGGCAAAAAGAAAAATGTATTTACTGATGTCGAGACAATCTCCTTACTCTTTTGTCGACAGAGTCAATGGATGGAAGGCTGGTTTGTGTGACGACAGGGCTATGATCACAACCTTTTGGAGTTTCTTGCGGTCTTGGTCAGAGCAGGAGCCATAACAAGCTGTGATACATCTGGAAAGGATGCTTTCTATGGTGCGTCAGTAGAAATTGGCGAGAGTCATAATGGACATGCCGAATTTCCTTAGCCTCTTGAAAAAGTAGAGGCGTTGATAGGCTTTCCTAACTATAGTGTCAGCGTGCAGGGACCAGAGCAGGTTGTTGGTGGCCTGAATACCTAGAAACTTGAAGCTGTTGCCATCTAAACCAGTCAGCTGCTTTACAACGGCTGGGACTTTCTGGCCCTTTCATGGTGGGGCCCACCACAGGAGATTCCGCGACGCAGCCCAAAGCCTATTTAATTTCAGTGGGAGTGGATGATCCCAGTGGCCAGCGAGGCCACAATGTTTGAAAAATTTGAGCAGCTCACCAATTGAATTTAAAGAAGAGCCAACCATCAAAATGGCTCAGGCCTCTCGCTGATGACACCAGGCAGCCAGATTTAGAGCTGTTTGGTTTTACACCAACTGCATGGAAGCTTGAATAATGTTTCAGAGATGGGAAGAGTTTCAAGGGTGAGTGAAATGGTTTTATCTCCTTTGTAGTTCGGCATTAAATGCTGCAGTATTGGTTATACCTGTGTTCTGTCGGGTGAGTTATGACAATGTTGTGATTGGTTAATGTAACCACAACACGCCTACGAGGTTAGTACTTCAGCTAACTAGCAAGCTGTCAAACAAAAGACCAAAATTGTAAATATGGAAAAGTCTTCAGATAAATTAAAAAGTTAGTCTGATAAATAAAAAAGATAGAGTACATTTTACGGGATTGAAATGGTAGCCGAGCATGATAAAAGTGTGTAAATTTAAATTTTTTCCCCATTGTGTTTGTAATCAGTCTAGATACCTGTTCAGATAGCAATTTCAGGGTCTGTTTATTTACTCAGGCAGTTTATGGGCTCTTGGCTACAATCCAACTGCTTAACCCTTTTACAAGTGGTTGACTTTGTACACCTGCTCTGAAGAGTCTGTTTACTCAGTGAGGTTTATGGGTGACTCAGGCTTCCAACTGTTATATTGGAGCTTTTGAGTTATTTTCATCAAATGAATAATGGGTGGGAGGGGGTGAGGGGCTGGGATGAAGGGGGTGAGGGAATAGGATGAAAGGAATGTGGGAATGAGGATCAGGGGATGAGGGTAAGGAGGATCAGGGTGCTGGGAATGGGTTTAAAGTGGTCAGAAAGCTCAACATTGAGCCTCTGATAGCCTCAGATGCATGGAGCTGAGGCTTTTTGGGCCTTTTAACTCACCCCTTCTGGACTCATTCCACTTCTACTCCCACCTCCAATCTCCTTTGGGGCTGGACAGAAGATTCCATCAGCCAGTCATGATCCTCCCTCGAGACAGAGAGAGGGTCATGAATGCAATCTGAATTTTGGCGGGGTGGATTGGCAATGTGAGGAATGTGGAGTACAGGGAGTGTTGGGGATGTTACCTTCCGATTTAATAAATTCCAAACTTTAGATATCAATGTCACACATACAAAGTGCATTTTGCATGTATTTGCACATCCTAAATCTAAAGGGTTGAACCATGTGTGCTCAAAGAATGTACACCTTAGTGAGTTTGAAGAACATTTCAAAGCTGTTTCAGTTCAAAGTTTAGCCACATAGTGAGGATATAGATTACACAAAATGAACCTTCCAATCTCAGTTAACATTGTTATGACGAATCAGAGCACTTAAAATCTAAGCTCATCAGTGGGGATATGATGTGTTTCTAAAACTGAATAGTTGGTTCAAGGAAAATTAAGAATTTTATGTTTTTAAAAAAGTGGTAATTCTGTGTTCGGACAAAACAGCCAAATGAAGGATAAATGTAAGACTTGTATGACACCCTAACCTGCCTCTATAAAAGGATGAGAGATATTTCCAATTAGCCTTTAGCATTCAGACAGAATATTTTTGGTATTTGAGTGTATATTTATACTGTCAGCAGAGCAAAGGTTAATAATATTAGCACAATAATGCACATTGCAATTTTCAGAGATACACTACGCAGAGCTCTGAAATATTGAAACCGAACATTTTTCAAGTGTTAAAATTTAAACATGTGTCGCATTATAAAAGGTGGGATCGCCACGTTGATTGTTTGTACAGAATCTTTTTGCCTTTTTGCACTAATCTGTACTTGACTCGGCTGACCTGTTACACTTCCCACTCGTTGAGGTTAATCTTTTAAATTATATACATCAGTTCACTTTGGGTGGTCCTGTGATATTTTCATGGCTTCCATCACTTGCCAGAATGTATAACTCCCAAGAGATGACACTGTTCTCTATCTGTCACTAGTATTTCCTTCATTAAAGACTGTTTGGAACAGGAGTGAATATGTTGAGTAATCAAAGACACAACTGAAGGTTTGAAGATTCTAATTAGCAACTGGGTATTTAATTTTACATTTTAGTAGAGGTATGAATTGAATAATGTAGTAAATGTGAACATTACCATTTCACATGGAAAGCTTCATCCAGACTATAATAATAAAACAGTGGCAGCATAAAAATGGCCTCATAAACTCAGATTAGCGTAAATTCATGCAAAACCGAAGCAAGAGAACTATGGAATTTATAAATATGAAAATCAAAGTTTGCTGCTCAGTATGGATTTTAGATTTTGAAGAATTAAAACCTTAGTATTCATACATAACTGACTGCTGGGGAAACAGGCTGATTCCTCTATCCCCACTGCAGTCCTTCATAGGAATATGAATTGACAGTGATTATTGCACTGTTAAGAATCAGTCGCAGAAGTATCCCTGCACCGATTAGTCCATTCAATGAGAAAAATGAATCTTTTTTATTCATTCTTTCCTGGGATGTGGGCATCGTTGGCTGGACCAGCATTTGTTGCCCATTCCTCATTGCCCTTCAGAAAGTGGTGGTGAGCTGCCTTCTTGAACAATTGCAGTCTATGTGATGTAGGTACATTCGTGGTGAGGAAGGGAGTTCCAGGATTTTGAACCAGTGAAGGAACGCTGATGTAGTTCCAAGAATACATCCTCATCACCAGAGATTTTGAAATGAAGGCACTGTCTTATTCGCTGTCAATTACATCGCAGACAGCAGGCATTCACCTGCCAGCCATCATTGTTGGATATACAAAATGACAACATCCATTTGCAGCAAGGTATTTAGCAAATCAACCTAATTTGAACAAAGAACAAAGAACACAGAACAAAAGAACAAAGAAAAAAATGCAGTCATAAAGGTTAAATGAGCAAAGTTTTATATTCAAAAGTTGTTGAAATGGTCATTTTGAGTGAGGATAAGGCCGGAATTGATGAGATGGAGTACAGGAAAGAGATAGAGAATCTGGTGAAATGGTGCAACGACAATAATCTCTCCCTCAATGTCAATAAAATAAAGAGATAGTCAACGACTTCAGGAAGCATAGTGGAGGACATGCTCCTGTCTACATCAATGGGGGTGAAGTGGAAATGGTCGAGAGCTTCAAGTTTCTCGGTGTCCAGCTCACCAAAAACCTGTCCTACTCCCTCCACACTGACACTATAGTTAAGAAATCCCACCAACTCCTAAATTCGGCATGTCCATTATGACCCACACCAATTTTTATAGATGCACCATAGACAGCATCCTTTCCGGACGTAGCACAGCTTGCTGCTGTGCTGCTGTAATGACCAAGACCGCAAGAAACGACAAAGGGTCATGAACGAAGCCCAGTCCATCACGCGAACCAGCCTCCCATCCATTGACTCCGTCTACAATTCCTGCTGCCTCAAAAAGACAGCAAGCATTATCAAGGACCCCAAGCATCCTGGATATACTCTCTTCCACCTTCTTCCATTGGGAAAAAGATACAAAAATTTGAGGTCACGTACCAACCGACTCAAGAACAGCTTCTTCCCTGCTGCCATCAGACTTCTGAATGGACCTACCTTCTATGAAGTTGGCCTTTCTTTACACCCTAGCTATGACTGTAGCACTATATTCTGGACCTTCTCCTTTCCTTCTCCCCTATGTACTCTATGAATGGTGTGCTTTGTCTGTCTCACGCGCAAGAAACAATACTTTTCATTGTATCCCAATACATGTGACAATAATTAGTCAAATCAAATCAAATTACTCCTCAAAGAACAAAGAACAAAGAAAATTACAGCACAGGAACAGGCCCTTCAGCCCTCCAAGCCTGCACCAACCATGCTGCCCGACTTAACTAAAACCCCCTACGCTTCTGGGGACCATATCCCTCTATTCCCATCTCATTCATGTATTTGTCAAGACGCCCCTTAAAAGTCAATACCATATCCGCTTCCACTACCTCCCCTGGCAACGAGTTCCAGGCACCCACCACTCTCAGTGTAAAAAATCTGCCTTGTACATCTCTTTTAAAACTTCCCCCCTGCACCTTAAACCTATGCCCCCCCAGTAATTGACTCTTTCACCCTGGGAAAAAGTTTCTGACTATCCACTCTGTCCATACCTCTCATAATCTTGTAGACTTCTATCAGGTCTCCCCTCAACCTCCGTCGCTCCAACGAGAACAAACCAAGTTTCTCCAACCTCTCCTCGTAGCTAATGCTCTCCATACCAGGCAACATCCTGGTAAATCTTTTCTGTATCCTCTCCAAAGCCTCCACATCCTTCTGGTAGTGTGGCGACCAGAATTGAACACTATATTCTAAGTGCGGCCTAACTAAGGTTCTATAAAGCTGCAACATGACTTGCCAATTTTTAAACTCAATACCCCGGCCGATGAAGGCCATTCATTGTAATGAATGTGATATCCAAATTATTCCTTGTCCAGTCACTCATAATAAACAAATATACAGATTTCAAATATTAGAAATGAATAATGACCAGGGATGAGGGAAGGAGATTTGGAATATACATATTTGCACAATATAATTCATTAAGACCTGCATTTTCCTGAAACCATCAAAACCAAAGGAACGGTAGAATTTAAGTCCACTTTCTTTTTACCATCTTGTTGTACTTACACCAAGGTTGCCTGCAAAACTCATTATCCTACTGGAACATAAATAATAATTCAAGTAAGTATAGATCAGCTTAAACAACTGGAAGCAAAGAAAGTGTAGAAGTCATAGCATATCTTTTCTTTAAATCTCCTTTTATATATGAAAATAAAGAGGGGTGTATTTTGGACAGGAATCAGGAAATTCTTATTCACACACCAGATGAATAAATATGTGGGATGAAATTCCAGATAGAATAATGGGACCAGAAATCTGGATTCATTTAAGAAACAATTCAACGTTATAAAGGAGGGGGGGGGGGGGGCAGGGGGGAGGAGATTAGAATATCACTGGATGGATAAATCAAATTGGCTAAGTTACTTTCTGCATTCATGATTAGGTTGTGATTTGGATAAAATGCCTTTCAGACATGTTGCCAGGTTTGTGATATCCTCGATTTTTGTGATTGGACAGAATTCCAACCAGAAATAGAATGGAGTGCAAATCATCTTCACTTAACTTCATGAAAACTGACCTTATTATAGTTCCTGGAGTTAGACACAAAGGTCTAGAGTTGCAGTCATAATAATGACAAAATAGGACTTAACTTCTGACAGAAACCTCAAGGATCCTCCTTGGTTCATCATTATCAGTTCTGGTGAGACTAAGAAAAATCTTTACAAAAGAGGCCTGTGAAATCAGAAGGTTTGCTTCTTTCCTGATGCACTTGTGGAATTGTTACTGCATAAGTCAAGCAGAGGAGAAACACAGTTTGGAGATGGTTCGGGCAGTGTGAGTGCCAACTCCAAGCACAATCAGTGCCATAAAATGCTGAATAATTTAAGCAGATTGAGGAATGTAAAAGGAGCCAGCCACAACTTTCAAGAAATCACTCTACTGATCAGGCCGACAAATTACAAAGGTGCTCAGGTTTTTTCCAGGGAAGCTGAAGTGCCACTATTGGGGTGAAAGCACGCAGTGACCCCATTCCAGCAGGCAGTGGGATCCTGGTATGGTATCCTGTCCGCAGTGGTCAATTAATAGGCTGACACCAGAGATACCATTCAATTAAGAACAGTGGCCTGCCTCCAAGTGCTAAGGCCCAAACAGTAGGCCAGCAACTCAGCAACGCCACTGCAATAGGAGGCTGCAACTCCATAACGAGGGTGTCCCAATTGTGAGGTGCCTGAAAGACATTTATTTTAATTCATTCATGGGATTGTTGGATGAGCCGGCATTTATTGCCCATCCCTAGTTGCCCTTGAACTGAGTGGTTTGCTAGGCCATTCAGAGGGCATTTAAGAGTCAACCACATTGCTGTGGGGCTGGAGTCAGATGTAGGTCAGACCAAGTAAGGACAGCATACTTCCTTCCCTAGTCCCTTTCTTTCATATTAATGAATTAGAGGAGAGGGACTCTTAACAACAATCAACAATGGGTTTCATGGTAATCATTAGACTCTTAATTCCAGATTTTATTGAATTCAAATCTCACCATCTGCCATGGTGGGATTTCAAACTGGGTCCCCAGAGCATTACCATGGGTCTCTGGATTAATAGTCCAGTGACAATACAACTACACCACCACCACCCCATGGTGAAGCGAGGCCCAGCTATAGGCCCTGGTGTTTGGGGGATTGGGGCCAGGGATGGAGGGGAGGTGAGGGGAGTCTTGGGGCAGGACCTTCCAGCTGTGTTTGCCCGAATCCAAAAAATCCCGCCCGAGGTCAATGGTCCACCATGGTCAATTTCCATGGTCCATGCCCCCCACCTCCCCCCCCAACCCCCCACGCCCCCCCCCCCCCCCCCCCCACGCCCCCACCCCCGCTCCGCACCTGCTACAATCCCTATAGTGGGCAGAAAGGCAAAATTTGCCCCTTGGTATATCGGTGGCCAGTTAGATTTGAGGGCAATCACTTCTGCTATGGGCCGTCCTTGGGACATGGACCATCCTGTTGCATTCATGTCATTAGGTGCTCTTAACCACAAAAATGAGACCGAGGCAGTTTTGGTCATGGGTGGCCATTCACAACACTTAAACCCAGGTGGTAAGCTGAAAATCCACCTTCAGGTACCTGAAACAACGTACCTAAGAATGTTGTCCGTTGTGTTAATAAATGCACCAGATACATATTTTAGTCAAAACGGGGCCGACTATCTTTACTGAAATCTTTACCTCCTCCACATTCCCAAATATAAAAGGTTTAAAAGCATTTGTGATTGATGAGCGAAGCAGTGACAGGACTGCAATTCTGAACCACTTTAGCTGAGAAATTAGAAGAGAACATTAAATAGTTTTTGTGAGGGAGATAATGATTACCTTAGGGGAGTTATTAATTATCCAAATAAATATCTGTAATAGTACTTGGTTTCAGTTTTAGCTGTGTGTGGAAATTTCTTTTGTGGCTATATTCTCTCATCAGTAGTCATCGACAGCAAATGTAGTTCTTAGTTTACCAACAGAGGCTTGAAACAACTAAATTAAAATAAAGCTTACAAATTAACACTTCTAACTGTAGAGATTTCTTGCAAGCCCTTAATGAAATCCAGTAAAAAATGCAATCCAGAATGGTACACTTTTTTGAACAGAGTTCTACTTTTTTTTGGATAAAGTGTCCCTTGAATATTGAGAACAAATTAGTGGCTAAAAGGTAATTAAAAGTGCTGTCATATTATGTCCTATAATATATTTCATGTAAGAATTACTTTACCATTGGACTCACATTGTTAAGTTATTTGAAATAGAGGTTTTGTGATTCCATTTGAATATGAAGGGAGTGCCATATAATATTCGTCAAATGCTCTACTGGTTTGAAAGGGAAGGAACTTTAATGAATGTTGGATTTGGGACAGAGAATGGAAATCTGCACTGAATCCTATGATGGCAGTATGATAGTTAATATGATAATATTATTAGTTTATGTTAAGTCACAGGAATATTTAGTTTCTTACCTGCATGCATATTGGCTGAAAGTATATTGTATGCTTTATAGACCATGAAATGGGGCATGGAGCATGATGGACCATGGGATGGCACAGTGGCACAGTGGTTAACACTGCTGCCTCATAGCACAAGGGACCTGGGTTCAATTACCGGCTTGGGTCACTGTCTGTGTGGAGTTTGCACATTCTCCCCCTGTCTGTGTGGGTTTCCTCCGGGTGCTCCGGTTTCCTCCCACAGTCCAAAGATGTGCGGGTTAGGTTTTTTGGCCATGCTAAAGTGACCCTTAGTGTCCTGGGATGCATAGGTTAGTGGGACTAGCGGGGTGAATATGTGGGGTTATGGGGATAGGGACTGGGTGGGATTGTTGTCGGTGCAGACTCGATGGGCCGAATGGCCTCCTTCTGCACTTTCGGGATTCTATAGATAGAACCCAACATATGGATACATATGATCACTGTCATTCCATTCAAGTGAATTCTTCTTTGATCATGTTTAATTATTTAGGATTGTTCATGGTAGAGTTGAAATTATTGAATTGTACATTTGATTTTAATAACAAAAGCTGATTCATTTACAAAGTAATTATTGAGATTAAATCTGTTGAAAGGTCATCAACCTTAAACATTAATTTTGACTCTCTCTCCACAGATGCTGCCAGACCTGCTGAGAGTTTTTAAGCATTTTCTATTCTTCTTAAAAAGTAATTGTACAATGTCTAAATCATTTTATTTTTTATAATCAAAAAAAATAAATTCAACTTGTCAATAGTTATCATAAAATTCCAAAACAATCATTAAATATCATCCATAAAATGATAACATATATAATATCATATTGACTGGGATTGGAATTAATCAATTTCATTTAGCAGGATAGATTGGTAACTTTTGTAATTTGTCAACAAGATTAAATCTCATTCATGATGTAATTGACATCGCGTATTTACATAAATCTCCAGAGAGACATCATAATGTAATAGAGGGAGAAATTGGAACAAGTTTACTTTATTCAGTGTATTTCTGAGATATTCATTGGCTTGAGCTGGCATCAGAATTGATAAAGTGACTGTCTTTTAATGGAAATTAGCAAATGTCGTTACCAGATGGCTGTGCGGTTATAAGCTTTATTTAAATGCCTAGATGCTATTCTGAGATTCTGAATTACAGCTAAACATTGCAACTGTTGTGAATTCATAGTTGACTTTTCAGTTACAGATTTGCCATGCATGTTGCAGTAAATCAATACCCTGTCTGTCTTCTCAGATAGATGTAAAATATTGCAATATATTAATTGAAAGATGATTAGGGAAGTTCCTATTCAGTGTCCTGGCAAACATGTATCCCCTAGCCAATGCCTTGAAAACAGATTAAATAATCCTCATCACATTTGCTTGTCAAAACAGATTTTGTGCAAATTGATTGCATTTTGCTACAGTTACAACAGTGAATGCATTTCAAAATAAAAACAAGTTCTGCCTATAACTGACGCCATGCTCGTGCCTGGAATCAGCATGGCATTAAACTGATGACAAAAATCAAATTCTATCAGGCTGCTGTCCCTATCACTCTGCAGTATGCCACAGAACCCTAGATCTGCTATAGGTGCCATAGGTAGTATTTATATGGCTCGTCCAATTCAGTTCCTGGTCAATGGTAACCCCAGCATGTTGATAGTCTGGCAAATCGGTGATGGTAATTCCATTGAATGTCATGGAATTGTGGTTAGATCCTCTCTTGTTGGAGATGGACGGGGGCTGCTTCAATATCTGAGAATTGGCAAATGGTGTTGAAAATTGTGCAATCATCAGCGAACATCCCTACTTCTGACCTTATGATGCAGGGAAGGTCATTGATGAAGCAATTGAAGATGGTTGGGCCCAGGACACCATCCTGTGGAATAGTTTCCAGTGATGTCCCAGGACTAAGGTGATTGACCAGCAACAACTAAGACCATCTTCCTTTGTATTAGGCATGACCCCAACCATTGGAGAGTTTTCCCCTTGATTCCCATTGACTTCATTGTCTTTGGCTCCTTGATGCCACATTTAATTAAATGCGAGGTGATGCATTTTGGTAGATCCAATTCAGGTAGGAGCTATAAAATAAATGGCAGAACAATCAGGGGCATAGACACACAGGTAGATCTGGGAGTACAGGTCCACAGATCCTTAAAAGTGGCAGCACAGGTAGAAAAGGTGGTGAAGAAAGCTTATGGCATACTTGCCTTCATCGGCCAGAGCATAGAGTATAAAAGTTGGCAAATTATGTTACAGTTGTATAAAACGTTGGCCAGGCCATATTTGGAATACTGTGTCCAATTCTGGTCACCACACTACCAGAAGGATGTGGAGGCTTTGGAGAGAGTGCAGAAAAGATTTACCAGGATGTTGCCTGGTATGGAGTGTATTAGCTATGAGGAGAGATTGAATAAACTCGGACTGTTCTCCCTGGAAAGACGGAGGCTAAGGGACAACCTGATAGAAGTTTATAAAATCATGAGAGGTATAGATAGGGTGAATAGTTGGAAGCTTTTTCCCAGGGCAGAGATGAAAATTACAAGGAGGCACAAGTTCAAGATAAGGAGGGGAAGGTTCAGTGGAGATGTGCGGGGGAAGTTTTTTACACAGAGGGTGGTGGGGGCCTGGAGGTGGTTGAGGCAGTTACGTTAGTGACATTTAATACTTATCTTGATATGCATATGAACAAACGGGGAATAGAGGAATATAAGGTTGGTGCAGGCTTGGAGGGCTGAAGGGCCTGTTCCTGTGCTGTACTGTTCTTTGGTCTTTTATTCTTGATGTCAAGAACAGTCACTCTCACCTCATCCCATTGAGTTCAACTCTTTTGAACTTGTTTTGATCAAGGCTGTGCATAGGAACATAGGAATTAGGAGAAAAAGTAGGCAAATTCAGCTCTTCAAGCCTGATCCGCCATTGAATGAGATCATGACTGATCTCTCCCTGCTCTCAAATCCACCTCCCCACCTGTTCCCCATATCCCCTTGTCCCTTGTTTATTAGAAATGTAATAATGTGAAGAGCTGAGTACCTCGGTGGAACACAAATTGAGCATCAGTGAGCAAGGTATTGTCACTTGATAGCATTGTCGATGACACTTTCCACCATCCTGCTGATGACCTCGAGTAGACTGATGGGGAAGTAATTGGTCAGGTTGGATTTTATCCTGTTTTTTTTGTCTACAGGATATATCTTGGTAATTTTCCACAATGCTGGGTAGATGCCAGTATTGTAGCTGTACTGGGATAGCTTGGCTGGGGGTGCAGAGGGTTCAGGGGTGCAAGTCCTCACTCAGTTAACTGCCGGAATATTGTCAGGGCCCATAGCCTCTGCAATATTCAGTGCATTCAGCCATTTTTTGATATCACATAGAGTGAATTGAATTGGCTGAAGACCAGCATCTGTGGTGCTTGTGATATCAACAGGAAGCCAAGGTGAATCATCCAGCCAGAACTAGTGACTGAAGATTATTGCAAATACTTCAGCCTTGTCTTTCCTTGCACTAATGTACTGGGCTCCCCCATCATTGAGGTCGGGGATATTTAGTTAGTTGTTCAAGACAGAATGTGGCAGGACTGCAGAGCTTAGATCTGTTCTTTTAATTGTGGGACTGCTTATCACTCTGTCTTATGCATATTTTTTAGTTTAGCAAGTAGTCCTGTGTTGTAGCTTCAACAAGTTGACACCTAATTTTTAGCTATGCCCTCCTACACTCTTCATTGAATCAGAGTTGATCCCCACCTTTGATGGTGTGGGGGATATACCAGGCCACGAGGTTACAATTTGTGGTTGAATACTATTCTGCTGCTGCTGCTGCCCACAGTGCCTCATGGATGTCCAGATTTGAGTTGCTAGATCTGTTCAAAATCTCTGCCATTTAGCACAATGGAAGTGTCACACAACATGATGGAATGAATCCTCAATGTAAAAGCAGGATTTCATCTCGACAAAGAGAGTGTGGTGGTCAGTCCTACCATTATTTTCATGGACAAATGCATCTGTGACAAGTAGACTGATAAGGACAATGTCAAATAGGTTTTCCTGTCTTGTTGGTTCCCTCACCATGTGCTGCACACTCAGTCGAATAGTTATGTCCTTTAGGATTCAGCCAGCTTGGCCAGTAGTGATGGTACTAAGCCACTCTTGGTGATGGCCATTGAAGTTTTCCACCCAGAGTACTTTATGTGCCCTTGCCACTCTCAGTGCATCTTCCAACTTGTGTTCAACATGGAGGATATTGATTGATAAGATGACAGTGGTGGGCAGTGCAGATGACCGGGCAGGGAGGTGGGTGGGGTGGGGGGGGGGGGTTGGTTGGTGCGCACAGTAGGTGATATTTGGCAGGAGGTTTCCTTGCCCATGTTTGACCTGATGGCAATAGACTTCCTGGTGTCCAGTGTCAAAATTGTGGACTTCCAATGTAACTTCCTCCCCAACATATGACATTGTACTGCTTACCTCTGGTGGATCTGTCCTGTCAGTGGGCAGGACACACACAAGGATGGTGATGATGGGGTCTGTGACATGCCTACAAGGTATGATTCGGTGAGTATGACCAGGTCACGTTGTTGCTTGATGATTCTGTGGGACAGCTCTCCCAATTCTGGCACAAGCCCCAGATGTTAGTATGGAGTACTTTGCAGAGGTTGACATGGCTGGGTTTTCCTATTGCTTGAGACAAGGCTGGGTGGTCCTTTCAATCTTCAGCTGAGTGGCTTGCTAGGCAATTTCAGAGGGCATTTAAGAATCAACTACACTCACGTGGATTGGGGCTCATAGACCAGGTGAGGATGGCAGATTTTCTTCCATAATTCCCGATTCATAAACCAGATGGGTTTTTACAACAATCGACAATGTTTCATGGTCATCATTACTGAGACTAGAATTGAATTGAAATTCCACTAGGTGTCCTGGTGGGACTTGAGCTTGTGTCCTCAGAGCATTAGTCTTGCCATCTGAGTTACAAGTTCAGTGGCATTTGCGCTACAGCACTGTCTCCACCTCGTTGTGCCTGCCTTTGGTGACAGGAATAGGAACTAAACAAAAAGAAGCAGCTGGAAGCATGAGTGTACAGACATGTTAAAAGCATTGTTAAAAAAAAACCTCCTGTTCAGACATGGTGTAGGATTTTCCAATCATGCCCATTCCAAGATGGAAATTCCCGTTCCACATCAATGGACTTTAAATGGTCCGTCAAATTTTCCGCCCTGCCAGCAATGGTTCTCACTTTGATTTGATTTGATTTGATTTTGATTAGATTTGATTTATTATTGTCACATGTATTAGTGGAAAGTATTGTTTTTTGCACACTATACAGACAAAGCATACCGTACATAGAGAAGGAAAGGAGAGAAAGCAGAATGTAGTGTTACAGTCATGGATAGGATGTAGAGAAAGATCAATTTAATGCGAGATAAGTCAATTCAAAAGCCTGATGGCAGCAGGGAAGAAGTTGTTCTTGAGTCGTTGTACTTGTCCTCAGACTTTTGTATCTTTTTCTGACGGAAGAAGGTGGAAGAGACTATGTCTAGGGTGTGTGGGGTCCTTGATTATGCTTTTCCGAGGCAGCGGGAAGTGTAGACAGAGTCAATTGATGAGAGGCTGGTTTGCATGTTGGACTGGGCTTCATTCACGACCCTTTGTAGTTTTTTGCAGTCTTGGACAGAGCAGGAGATAATACCACAATCATTGATTACCTGTTAAGACTCGCATTCCAATCATTATCTTGCAATTGAGATTGTGTCTATATATGCCCTGTTTGTGAACCCAATTCTTCATCCACCTGATGAAGGGGCAGTGCTCCTAAAGCTCGTGCTACCAAATAAACCTGTTGGACTTTAACCCGATGTTGTGAGACTTCTTACTGTGATACAATCAGAAAGAATGCTTTCTATGTTGCATCTGTAAAAGTTGGTGAGAGTTGTAGCAGACATGCCAAATTTCCTTAGCCTCCTGAGAAAGTAGAGGCATTGGGGGCTTTCTTAACTATAGTGTCAGCATGGATGGACCAGGGCAGGTTGTTGGTGATCTGGACACCTAGAAACGTGAAGCTCTCGACCATTTTCACTTCTTCCCTGTTGATGTAGACAGGGCATTTTCTCCACGACACTTCCTGAAGTTGATGACGAGCTCCTTCATTTTGTTGACATTGAAGGAGAGATTATTGTCATCACGATAATTTACCAGATTCTCTATCGCTTTCCTGTACTCCAACTTATCATTGTTTGAAATCCAACCCACTATGGAGGTGCTATTGAGTTGGAGGGCGGAATTGGGAAAGTTAGCCCGTAGAAACCAGTGTGTCTTTTCTGCATATCTCCAAGGGACAAAACACAACAACAAACATGTGCTAATGCAACATTACTTTTACTAAGAAGCGACTTGATAGACCCCTTTACCTTCCAAAATGCGCTTAATATTTAGTACCTTATAATTGCTTTATCTGCCACCTATACTAAGAATGATTGCTGAATCCATGCAAAGTAATCACTTCAATGTAGTCTCAATGTAGCTTAAATAATCCATCTGTCTGCCACAGATATAAGCTATGAGAAAGTTACAACATACATATTTATGTAACGTTCATATTTAAGAGTAAATTATAAGTCTATAATCAAATTTGAGAACTCGGTGAAGTCACATTGTATAACCAAAATTTTGACATTTTATAAATGTTAGCTGAACTTTAAGATTAGAGTAGAACATAAGAAAAGGAGGTTTAACCTTTCCAGCTTGTCACAATTATGTAGATTAATGTTCTTGAATTTTGTTTCAGACAGACTATTTTATCTCAGCCCTGCCCCAAAGCCTAACACTCTTCCTGCACCTCCTGCTGAGACCCATTTAAGCCCCTCCAACAAACCAATATCTGCACAGATTATAGTTATAAATGACTGATCTTTGTTCTCACGGTTTTGCACATCATCTAAGACTTACAACTCTCTTGTAACCTGTAATGACCTAGCCAAGGCCAGTCCTCTGGTACAATAGTCCTTTATTGTAATAAAAGAAAAGGGACCACATCCATTGCTTACAATAACTCAAACTAGTGCTCCAGACCTACTACATCCTGGTACAGGCCGTGTGCGCAGGTTTTAAACCCCTATCGCTCGTCTCTCATTGCGCAAGCTCCTGCTCGCTCAGTAGGAAAGCTTGTATTCCACCAAGCCAACAGCAGGGATATTTAATAATGATACCCCGGTTCCTTCATGGTTACTATAAAATCCTTCCCCCCTCCCCACCCCCTGCCCCTCCGGGTCCAAAGTTCCCTCAGTATCCCTGCTGGGAAAGAATTCTTTTTACAACTTGGCAATGGGAAATGTGAATCTAATCAGGAGCTTCCGTTTTCGGAGGGAATGTTGAAGAGTCACTGACATGGGTTCTTCTTCAGGGTTTGTTTCGCTCAGCGCACCTGCTTCCTCAACTTACATCCCTGAATCTGTTTCTTTGTCATCTGGAAGAGCGGACTCCACATTAGCCTTGAGCTGTTAAGACCATAAGACCATAAGACATAGGAGCGGAAGTAAGGCCATTCGGCCCATCAAGTCCACTGCACCATTCAATCATGGTTGATTTCAACTGTTGTCCTGCACTGGTGGCTGTTATCTCCACAGCTTGTAGCAAAGTCTGTTCTAGGTGGATTCCCAGCTCCTTGAGTCTCTAGGTGTTTCTTCATGACCTTGTCCTGGACATTCACTTTGTAGGACACTGGCCCCGTCTTCTCTATTATGATCCCTAGGACTCGGCCAGGATCACCCCCCCGAAGTTCCTCACGCAAACCTGATCACTTGCTTTGAATGTCCTCTTTGCGTTTGCAGAGTCATAATTTTTTTCTGGATCTCTTGTCTAGACTCCACCCTCCCTGCCAGGTTTGGAAATAATAGGCTTAGTCTCGTACGAAGCCGACATCTTGTTAGTAATTCAGTTGGAGTGATTCCTGTCGTACCATGTGGGGTTGTTCTATAATCAAATAAGAAGTGTGTCAATTTGGTCTCCATATGTGCCGCAGGCTGTTTCTTCATGTCGGTTTTAAAAGTCTGCACTGCCCATTCCACCAATCCATTTGATGTTGGGTGGTAAGGTGCTGTCTTAATATCCTTGATGCCATTTGAAAGCATGAAGTTTTGGAATTCGCTACAGGTGAAGACAGTGCCATTGTTGGACACCAATATCTCTGGTATGCTATGTGTGCAGAAACTCTGTCTTAGCCTCTCGATTGTAGCATGTGAAGTAGTGAAGCTCATGCGGTCTACCTCTAACTATTTAGTGTGCGCATCTGCCAGGATCAAGAACATGGAGCCCATAAAAGGCTCTGCAAAATCCATGTGCACTCTCACCAATGGCCTGCCCGGCCACTCCCATGGGTGCAAAGAGGCTGCAGGAGGAAGCTTTTGATTCTCCTGGCATAGATCGCAGTGTCTTACTAACTCCGCAATATCCGTGGCCAGACCACCAAACAGAGCTCCTGGCCAGCATTTTCATTTTCGATATTCCTGGTGGGCACTATATAGTTCCTTGAGTATTGAACGCCATCCTGGATGAGAGACTACCACCCAGGACACCCAGAGGGTTATACCGATCTCAACACTGAGCTTGTACCTTTCTGTCAAGTAGGGCTTCATCTGTTCTGAGGCTCATCCTCAAAGTTCACCATTCAGGATCACGTGCCTCACTTTTGGGTCTCTCTGCATTCAGGTCTTGATCTGCTTTGCAGATACTGGTAGAGTCCCTAAAAAATTGAAAGTCATCACAAATCCGATGGAGGAGTGGGGCTCACGGGTAGCGAAAGGCGACTCAGAGCGATACTCTAAAAGATATTTGTAAGCAGCAAGTAGTAAATCCCACGCTGTATCTGGGTAAAGGCAATAGGGGCATTGCCTTATCCTCTTTGATTAACGCAAGTAGATGTTTGTAGTCTGTCACTATCATAAAGCAACTACCAGAGACATATTGATGAAATTCTCTTGCACCAAAGATCGCTCCCCAATCCCTCTTTCTCAATTTACGAGTACCTCTGTCTGGCATCGGAGAGGGCCCTGGATGCATATGCTATAGGTCTTTCTGTTCCATCTTCCAAACAATGCGAAAGAACAGCCCTGATCCTGTAAGGGGATGTGTCGCACATTAGGATGAGTTCATCTTGGGTTCACAATGGACAAACGGGTTTGGCAACAATAATTGTTTTTTTATCTTGTTGAAGGCCATAGCTTGGGGTTCCTTCCACAATCATCTTTGATGCTTTCACAGCAGGATGTGCAAGATGGCCAGATTGGGAGCAAAGTCCAAATAAATTTCCCATAGTAGTTTACTAATCCTAAGAAGGATTTTAATGCGTTGGTATTTTTCAGGGTTGGTGCTCTCTTGCTGGCCCTTACTTTCTCTTCCACAGGATGTAAACCTTTCACATCCACCCAATAATCCACATAATCACTTCCATTGCCTGAAAGGCACATTTTTCTCTCTTTAGGTATACCCCAGCTTTCAAAAATCTTTTTAGCGCTTCCTCCAGGTGCACAATGTGCTCTTGTTCTGAGGTGCCCGTGACCAGGACATTGCCCAAATATACTGCCACCACTTTAGGTAACCCCTGAAGTAGGTTCTTCATTGTCCACTGGAATATGGCACATACCGATGAAACCCCGAAGGGCAAGTGGGTATATACAATGGGGAAGTGATGGCGTAGTGGTATTATCTCTCGACTATTAATCCAGAAACTCAGCTAATGTTCTGGGGACCCGGGTTTGAATCCTGCCATGGCAGATGGTGGAAGTTGAATTCAATAAAAAATATCTGGAATTAAGAATCTACCGATGTCCATGAAACCATTGTCGATTGTCGGAAAAGCTCATCCGGTTCACTAATGTCCTTTAGGGAAGGAAAACTGCCATCATGTGACTCCAGGGTCACAGCAATGTGGTTGACTCTCAACTCTAAACTTCCCTCAGGCAACTAGCCATGGGCAATCAATGCTGGCCAGCCAGTGATGCCCACGTCCCACAAATGAATAAAAAAAATAAGCCCTTGTCTGTATTGGTTGTAATGTATTTCCAGGGTGCCTCATCTAGTTTGAGTTGAAGATAAGCATCGTTCATTGCCAGATGGGTGAACGTCTGCCCACAAACTAGTTTGGCATACAAGTCCCCAATCTTGGGTATTGGGTACCTATCAAATTTAGAGACCCAATTGACCATTCACTTACAATCCCCACAAATGTGGACTTGGGGATGGCGAAAATGGGTGTGGCCCATTTTGGAAATTGTAGGATCTTTTAATACCCAAGGTGCCCGAGTTCGGCTTCCACTTTCTCTCTTCGGGAGTAAGGGACAAGTCTTACACTTACCTCCTCTTATCTTCCTTAGTCCTTCCTGAAAAAAACATCAGGATGTCTGCTAATGACTTCGTACAGCCCTTCCTCACTTAGCTGGAAGATCTCCAACCAATTTAATTGGATTTGTTGCAGCCAATCTCTCCCCATTAGGCTCGGTCCTAGCCCACACACAATGACGAGTGGGAGTCAGGCTGATTGCTGTCAATAGGTTACTGGGCTCATTATCCTTAGTGGTTCACCTTGATGTCTTACTTGCACAGGCACCCTCAGTGGAGGAATGATTACTGTCACTCATGGTTCCTCTCCCTATCTGGAGAACATCACTTTGGGAGCCCCTTATATCTCTTGATATCTCTTTGTCTGAACTTCATAGTGACAAGGCTACCGTTAGCTCTCAATGCTCCCTTAAACTCCATGTTGCAGTCACAGCTTGCCCAATCAGCTCAAGCATAAGGGTTACGGACACGGAGACCCCTGCAATCTCATCAACAAATGCCTCCCTCATCATGATCAGATGCCTCCAGAACTGTGGCTAAATTGTGGAAATGCTCATCGAGTCAAAACACCATGTTCAGCTCAAAGGAAAAAATTCAACTCATGCTTTAAGTGGAACCATTATAGAAAGATATGCAGTTCATTGAATAAGTGGAATTCGTCAGTTTAACATGCGGAAGATCCTCTTCCTAAGAGTGAGGTATGCGTCAGAATTTTACTGTCTCACCCGCTATGGGAATCGTAGCGGGCGGGACACAGGCAACACAAAGATCCATTGACCTTGGGCAGGATTTTCCGGCTTTGGAGTGATCGCGGCCGGAAAATCCCGCCAATAGCCTGTGTATACCATTGCAAAGGGAAACTCACCTTTCAAATGGCTTTATCAAGTGACTCTACACAAAATTATCCATAATGAGTACAAACTCGCCAAATGCAAATGTGGAAAAGGATTTGTTGACAGATGAACAAAAAGACAGATTTGGAAGAAAGACCATTCCTGTCTCCCTGCAAAAACATCTGCTGATACACAGCAGTGAACAAACTTTCAAATGTGATCTATGTGGCAAAGTCTTTGTAATTCCCTGTGTGGTTAAAAGTCATTAAATAAACAGACTGAATAGGAGAGAATTTGTCCATATTGTAGCCAGAGATTTGTCAGTGATAGAGCACATTTGAAAACACTCAGGTGAGCCCTCCCACCAGTGCCCCTACTGTGACAAAGGTTACAGCAAGAATGATGGATTAAAGATTCATTTTAGAACACATACACGGTAAAAACCTTACCAGCATTCAGAAGGTAACAAGGCTTTAGTCAGAAAAAGGGGCCTGCATAAATAGATGAAGACAGTGATTGAGGATGAGCTGTGAGTGAGTGATCCAGCAGATCCAGTTGATCATCTGCCTGATCAGGTTGGTTGATCACGCAGAACCGCAACACCAAATTCAAAGATATAATTGCAGAAGAGATTTTCACATCTTAAAGACTATGTCTGTACTGAGATAAAACAAACAAATTGAACCCGAAGAAATGACTTTGCATAAATATGTTTGTTGTTTCAGATCATTTAGTTGAAAATAAGATTTCAGTTAAACAAGTTACAATGTAGGGGTCGATTTTGTGCCTGTGTTAGTCGTGAGCGCAAATGGCAGGAATCGGAAAAACAAGATTCTCTCCAGCAAGGTGTTGTTTTCCGACTTTTCCCGCCCCCTCGACAGTGCCAGAATGAATTCAATCATTTAAATAATTTTTTACATAATTAGTCAGCTTCCCGCCATGACAGTGCCAAGGACGAACCCTCAGGGGAGCTCCGTTGGAGGGGCTTCCCCTTATGTACAGGTGGGTTACCCCGGTACTTGTTGGGGGGGGGGCAGGGTCTTTCTCCTTATTGTGGGGGGAAAGGGTTTCCCAGGTGGTTGTGGGGGGGTGTTCTCCATATCTTGGGGGGCGGGGGGGGGGGAAGGGAAAAATTTGCTTTAGTGCAGATCAAACACCCTTTAAAAAGAGTGCACCGATCTCCGTGATGGTGATGAACACCCCTCCATATTTTTTGTGTACAGGGTATCATAATATCTGAAGAGAAAACACGGTTGTGCAGACTGGTTTTCTCACCTCAGCCAGCACTCTGTGCTTAGAGTGGAAAATTCCGCCCATGCAATTAATTGGTTTTATAGATCTGTGTTTGATTATGTTGTTCTATTTCTGATCCATATAACTGTACTCAATTACTTAAGCCTGCAGGTGGAGCTGGAGAACTAAGCAATTGAGAAAGTTCCCAAAAAAAATCTGGGTTCTTGCTAATACCATGCCTCCAGAAAATCCTGTGGGTTCAGAAATGTTTTAAAGTGACGTAAGTGAACATTTTGTAGACTTGGAACTAGTGTAACCTCTGCATTGCTTTGAGATCAGTCAGACATTGGGTTGCATGGTGGCACATTGGTTGGCACTGCTGCCTCACAGCGCCAGGGTTTGATCACAGGGTTTGATTTCAACCTTGGGTGACTGTCTGTGTGGAGCTTGCATGTTCTCCCTATGTCTGTGTGGGTTTCCTCCAGGTGCTCTGGTTTCCTTTCACATCATAAAGATGTGCAGGTTAGGTGGAGTGGCCATGTTAAATTGCCCCTTGGTGTCCAAAGATGTGTAGGTCAGGTGGATTAGCAATAATAAATGCACGGGGTTATGGAGATAGGGCAGAGTGGTGGGCCTGGTGGGATGCTCTTTCAGAGGGTCATAGCAGACCCGATAGGCCGAATGGCCTCTTTCTGCACTGGTAGGGATTCTATGGTTCTATAAGCTATGCAATTTGGCATTTACAGAACAGGTAACAGATTCTCCAATGTTTGAGTCTCTAAGGGAAATTCCCACCCACCTTGTGCTGACCGACAACTCAACATGAGGCTGACATTGGAAACCAACTCCTTTTATAGGTTTGAGAAAAACACTTAAAAATTTCTGAACAAAGTTCATGTCCAGATATGTTTCATGAAAAAATGGCCATTTTACACTGTTGCCCTATTTAAAAATTACCCTGACTGAATGACATTTGATTGATAATTTTGGGATTCACCGTTGAAAGCTAACTAATGTATTCCAGGTATGACAATGGCCCAAACCATGCTTCCTTGGCTGGAGTGTGCTTCTTGGCCTTTTGGCTGAGTCAGATAAGCCCCAAATCAAGTGCAATGCCTTATCTTGTCAGTTGGATCTTGTTTGGCCCTCTTGTGGGGACCATGAATAGGATGCAATTTGAGGTTTTTTTGGAGCAAGCAAGGAGATGGATTTGGGCCCTCTCGGTCTGCTCTGTGCATTGGCTCTGTAATTTTAAAAATGGAAGAACTTTAAGAATGATGTTAAAAAAATCATATTCAGGTCGTTGTCAATGAAACTTCCCATTTATTTCAGTTTTAGCAGCAGAATGGTCTTTCCTTCACACTTTACCATATGTGAAGAATAAACAGTGAGGAACACAATATATCTCAGTTTACTTCTCAAGCCTGAAAGGCTTGAAAAATAGCAGATGTCAAAGGACTTCTCACCACTTGGTTATGCACTGTAGATTCCTGGCCTTCAATGTGTGTTTTGTTTAGACAACAGATTCATGTACAAAAAACTACACGATGCTGTAATGCTTTACTTTTTCATTCTTTTTGTTCTACTTGCGAGAATCATAAATCATTGAAGATGCTTCAAAGTGGCTAACTGGTAAAGATAATAATGTAGACAGGGTGTTGTAGGTTCAAATCCCAGCCTTTCATAATAGTATTCAGACTTCCCCAAGCATAGAGCTGCTGATATGAGACTATTAGAGACTTTGCAGAGCAGAATTAAGAGTGTTTAGCCAATGAGAGAGATGTGCAATTGGCATGGGTTGTATTTCATCACTCTTCTAAAACAAGCCATCTGGAGATGTCTACGATCATCTGTTATTTATGCTGGCAAGTTACGAGCAGTTAAAATTGGGAGGAAATATAAGGGAAAAAAACTAATGATCTGAAGTTGTTTGAATTCCTCCTCTTTGTTTTTTTATGACTGTGCCTTACAAACGTGGTAGTGTTTTTAACAAAGAAAGATGCAGGGGTTGGCTTTAAAAATACAATTCCTATTTTAAAGTAGCAGCCTTCTTTAATGTGGTTTTTGGTGTATATTTTAGAAAGCGGCTATTTTGCAGAGATAGGGAAAACAAGTTTCAGTGTGCGTCACAGTGTGCGTATGTTGATTTGGCAGGGAAGAAATGGCTCAGCTTAAACCAGTCATGCTGTGATCATTGTTCTGGAGGAAATTAGTTCAGATAATTATTAGTCAGGTGGGGAGAGTAGAAGCAGGAAGGGCACATTTTGTTTGAGTCAGTCTGATTTATGACTAGGAATATGGAAAACAAAAACAAATGTTCAGAATGCAAATATTTGCAGCAAACCATGATCCATAGATTTAAAAAGCATATGTTATTCGGGTAGGTGGTTCCTACATCAGCCTCTGACAAAGGGTCATCCAGACTTGAAATGTTGGCTCTATTCTCTCCCCACAGATGCTATCAGACCTGCTGAGATTTTCCAGCATTTTCTGTTTCAGTCTCTGCAATGTCGGGTGTGATCTTGCGGCTCTTCAGGTCGGGGGGATCTTGTGCTTCCAGCAATGGCGCACCCCTGCCGAGTGTTTCCTGGCAGCATGGGGTGGAATCAATGGGAAATCCCATTGACAGCGGCAGAAGATCCCACCACCTGCTAACAGCACGCTGCCTGCCGCAGCTGAGGAAAAAGCCGCGATGGGAAACATCCTAAGGGAATTAGCAATGGAAATTGAGGAGGCGTTGGCCACAAACTACCAATTCTCCATTGATATGTGGGTGGTGCCGGAGGACTGCTGGATTGCAGATGTTACAATCCTGCTTATAAAAGAGGAGGGCAATAAACCAGGCAAGTACCGGTCAATTAGGCAAACGTTGATTGTCGGGAAAATTTTGGCAACAATTATGTCCAATTAAATTAAAATGAATCGACATTTGGAAAAATATGGGTTGATACATTGGATTCAAAGGCTTTTTGTGTTTGACTAACTCGATCAAATTCTTTGACAGAATAATGGGGAGGGTTGCTATGTGGTGGGTGTTTTGTATGCTTCTGGATTTTAAAAGTGTCTGACTAAGTACCACTTAAAAGACTTGTTAGCAAAGTTAAAGCCCTTGGGATTAAAATGACAGCGACACTGTATGTACAAAATTGGCTAATGGACAGAAACCAGAGAGTAGTTTGAAAGAAAACAGAAAATGCTGGAAACATTGGCAGGTCTGCCAGCATCTTGTTGAGATAGAAACATGGTCCGTGTTTCAGGTTGATGACCTTTCAGCAGAGCTGGTTAAAGTTAGAGACGTAATAGGTTTTGAGCAATGGATGGGTAGGACAAGGACGGTGCAGACTCGATGGGCTGAAGGGCCTTTTCCGCATTGTATGACTCTTAAAACGAAGGTTTGTGATAGAGTGCATGATTGGGGAGATCAAATGACATAAGTACTAGTTGTACAAGGCCAAAGGGAATGGTGATGGGGCAAGAAAAGAAACAAAGAAATAAAAGACGTGATGAAAGCAAGTGTGCTGCTGTCAAAAAGCAAAAAGAAGAGAGAAAACAAATTGGACTGGGGAGACCAGACGCAAACTGGTTGACTGTTTTGTGGAACACCTCCGCTCAGTCTGCAAGCATTTTAATTTCAATTCTGCCTTTTTAATGTTCCACCGTGCCCTCTCACGGATATCTCTGTCCTCAGCCAAATGAAGTGTTCCAGTCACACTCAGTGTAAGCTTGAGGAAGAGCAACTCATTTTTTAATGAGGCTCTTTACTTTCTGGATTCAACATTGAGATCAACAATTTCAGGCTATAATCTCTACTCTCCGCCAACCATTTTATTTCCTCCTCTTTGTATGTTTCAGTTTTGTTTTCTTTCTGACAACAGCACACCCGCTTTCGTCACATCCTTTGTTTCGTTTCTTTTCTTGCCCCATCTCCATCCCTTTTGGCCACGTATGAATAGCACTTATGTCATTCAATCTCTCCCATCTTCCGCTCTATCACAGGCCTGCCTTTCGTTCTTGTCCTACCCCATCCCTTGCTCAAAACCTATTACGTTTCTAACATTTCCCAGTTCTGGTGAAAGGACATTGACTCTGTTTTTCTCTCCACGGAAGCTGCCTAATCACTGAATATTTCCAGCATTTTCTGTTTTGATTTCAGGTTTCCAGCACACGCGGTTTTCTGTCTTTCGAGTAGTTTGAATGATTGCTTGTCAGGCCAGAGAGAAGTAGACAGTTGTGTTTCCCAGGGATTAAGTATTATGACCATTGAGAATTCTAATACATAGAAATGACCTAGAATTCGCCATAATTTCATAATTTACAGGTAATACAAAATTCAGGAATATAGTAAACACTGAAGAACATTGTTACAATCTGCAGGACGACATAGAGAGACTGCCAAAATGGTCAGACATTTCACAAACGAAATTCAGAGGAGTTTGGAGTCATATACTTAGGTATGATGAATGAGGAAAAGCATTATGAACTAGATGATACAATTTTCAAGGGGATTATAGGAAGATAGAAACCTGGGAATGTACGCACATAAATCTTTCGAGGTGGCAGGACAAGTCGAGAAAGCCATTAAAAAAGAATATGGGATCCTTGGCTTTATCAATGCAGGAATTGAGTACAAAAGCAAGGAAATGATGCTAAATGCTTATAGAAGACTGGTTAGGCCTCAGCTGAAGTATTATGCACATTCTGGGCATCACATTTTTTAAAAGGCTTTCAAGGGTTTAGAGAAGATGTAGAAAAGATTGACTACAATAGCACCATAGACAGGTCTGAACGAGTGCGACTCCAACAACACTCAAAGGTTCGACACCATGATGGACAAAGCAGCCCTGTGAACGGTACCCCATTCACCACAATAAACATTCATTCCCTCCACCACCAATAGCAGCAGTGTGTACCACCTGCAGGATGTACTGCGGTCACTCACCAAGGCTCCTTCAACAGCACCTTGCAAACCCACAGCCTCCACTACCTTGAAGGACAAATGCATGCGAACACCACTGCCTCCAAGTTCCCCTCCAAGCCTCACAGCATCCTGGCTTGGAACTATATTGCTATTCCTTCACCGGCGCTTTTTGCGAAAGACTTCACAAAATCTGAATTGTGGAATCACGCTACATGACAATGTTACGTTTCAGCTAATGCATTTTTAAATATGTTTTGGATTTTGGAGTCTTTCTAAGGTTTAATGAATTATTTAAACAGCTCAATACTGTGAAATTTCTGTATCACTGATTTTTTAGTGATTCTGTGCACTGAAATTTCATCATTTGGGTGTATTTGTAAGTGTTTGAAAGTAAGACAGTTTACTTCATAATGAAGCATGCCAAACATTTCAAACTTGCAAAAAAATTGCAAGTGTTTGTAATAAATTTAAATGTATCATAATGTCAGTACATTGGTAGGCCAGTGTAAAGATAAAATGACTGTAGCTTGCAATGCTGCCTGAGGAATGTCATATTTGATTTAGTAGTTGTGGACTTGTATTCACCTGTTCATCAGAGATAGTACAATAATGTCAGCAAGACTCTAAACTCCTTTCAAGACCTGCCATTCTTCAACTGATAAAATTGAATGAATTGATAGTATTCAGATTTTCGTGAGAATTATCTAGCTGATGAAAAATGCTATAAATCACTACTTTAATTTAACTATTTTCCCTTTATCATTGATTAGGTAACCTTTCCTTTCACTTTAACAACTAGAATAGACAAAATATTTATGAGCCAAGGCATCGACCCAAATAATGGCCTTGCGGATAAGAGTCCTGACAGCTGCAGACAATTTCCTCTTTCAGCTCACTGAAAACCAATTTCTACCCAGCTCTGAGGGTGTGCTGCTGTGTTAAGGTGATAACAACAGGGAGTACTTGACGAGGATTAATTGACCTTTCAAAAATCATGTCATTGTCACTTTCAGTAAAGTTTAGTTTGAGTCAATGGTTGAGTAGAACTTGTTCTAAAAAGCAGCCATGCATAGTTTATTCTGCCCAATATAGTACTAATATTAACTGTTCAGGTACAGACACAAATAGCAAAGGTGAATCTCCTGCCTGTTTAGTTTTTATTTATTAGTCACAAGTAGGCTTACATGTGGCCTGATAGATCTCCAGGTTGTTCTCGTCCTCTTGTTTCAGGAATATGTTGATGTTGCATTAATTCTGTTCTCTGCAGGGGCTTGAGCAGGATATACAAAGCAAAGGTCTTATAAATGATCACGGCTTCTCTTGTGCATTTCCCAGCAACTGATTAAGCAGTAGAATTGGGAAGGCGTTTGAAGAAACTTACAAATAATTTGCTGCAGTGTAAAAACCATTGCGGTTTATTAAAATATTATCCTCCTTCAGTTTCCATCAGAAGTGCTATACGGTCATATCCCCTTCTGATTTTATCCACAGAGCATTATTTAAAATGGATCAGGACAGACTGAATTTGTTCTGTGACCTCTACTTTGCACATCTCCAATATATGGAATATGAGGAGAACACTGGTCTACTAGAAAGTAAATCAAGGGATGGCATGATGGGTAATAATTTACGATTGTCACTGTTTTATAGGCTAGAGCTCTAACTTACAAACTGGTTTGTTCTGGAAGCCGTTGCTCATGCTGTGTGCCACATTTATACCAGATGGTCTGGAAACCATCAAGTTTCAATGAGTTATGCAAAAAGACTTTGAACTATTTTGCCCGGTTGGCATATGCTTTGGTATTGTAAAGCTGCCTGATCCACATCAGTGTATGCAGTTTGTCTCCCACCATGTGGCTACCTGTAATACTTGTGAGCTGCAGCATGTCAGTTTGTCAACTGATGTTATGATGTTTTCAGCAATGAATGTTAAGATGAGGTTAATTGATTTCAATGGTGGTTATTCTGCACCTGAAAGATCAAGAAAAAGGTACTTGACTGGATTTAAATGTTTTTCACTGGATAATTTATTGGGGTGACTTTCTAACAGTCATTTTGCTGTAAGTTTAAAAGTTAATGTATTAGTGTCACAAGTAGGCTTACATTAACATTGCAATGAAGTTACTGGGAAAATCCCCTAGTCGCCTCACTCCAGCACCTGTTTGGGTACACTGAGGGAGAATTTAGCATGGCCAATGCACCTAACCAGCACTGTGGGAAGAAACTGGAGCACCCGGAGGAAACCCACGCAGACATGGGGAGAATGTACAGACTCCGCACAGACGGTGACCCAAGCTGGGAATCGAACCTGGGTCCCGGGCGTTGTGACGCAAATGTTAACCACTGTGCCGCTTTATGCATGATGATATCTACTTTTGTCTGATCGGACCTCTGTTTCCATTCACCCACATGGTGATATAAGTATAGTATCTCCACCATGCTGAGGTAACATTTAACCATTCACTAATTAATGCTGCCAAAAATGATATTATCATAATCCCAGGCTCCTATCAGAATGGAATTCATCAGCTATTGGGCATGCCAGGAGCATTCTGGATCTTAAAAAGCATCACCTTGAATTTATACAAATCCAGTGGTGTAGGAGGATCAGTTCTGTCAATAGCAATTTGTTATGTCTGCAGTCGCAGCCATTTCTTGCGCCCAACTTGTCCAGAATCTTCCCATCTTCCTGTGAGCAACACAGGTCCAGGCTCCAACACCAAGGAGGGCAGCAATCAAACATCTGTGCTGCCCGAAAGCCGGCCTGGACCCTCAAGACCCTGAGCCCTGAGGGGATGCCAGCCAAGATCACCTCAGGACAAAACGGCACGGAAGTCAGTAGGCCGCCACAACCTCCTGTGAATCCTATGGATACACCGAGACACGATGGGAGGGTCAGAAAGATGTAAAAAATTGTAGGCACTTCATGAGCACGGGTGAATATAGGCACCAGTGTAAATACATCATCATTTTGTTTTGAATGTTTAGCAATAAATTTCACCTTGTTCACCCACAGAGCCTCCACCCTGTCTTTTCGCACAAGCAAGCTTGGGGGGACTATTGTCCGGTGGATCTGACATCCATCATTATAAAGTGCTTCGGAAGGTTAGTCATGGCACGAATCAATTTCAGCTTCCCAGATTGCCTGGATCCACGACAGTTCACCTACCGTTGCGACAGAGCCACAACAGACGCCATCTCCCTGGCCCTGCACTCAACCCTGGAACACCTAGATAACAAAGACACCCAAGTTAGACTCCTATTTACCGACTACAGCTCAGCCTTCAACACCATTATCCCTACAAAACCGATCTCCAAACTTCATGGCATGGGGCTCAGCTCCTCACTCTGTGACTGTATCCTGAACTTCCTAACCCACAGACCACAATCATTCAGGATAGGCAACAACACCTCCTCCATGATCATCCTCAACACCAGTGTCCCACAAGGCTGTGTCCTCAGCTCCTTACTATACTCCTTAAACACCTATGACTATGTTACCAAATTCCCCTCCAACTCAATGACACTACCGTAGTGGGTTGAGTCTCAAACAATGATGAGCGGAGTATAGGAAAGAGATAGAAAATCTGGTGAACAGGTGCGATGACAATAGTCTCTCCCTTAATGTCAACAAAATGAAGGAGATTGTCATTGACTTCAGGAAGCACAGTGGAGGATATGCCCCTGTCTACATCAGTGAGGATGAAGTAGAAATAGTCAAGAGTTTCAAGTTTTTAGGTGTCCAGATCATCAACAATCTGTCCTGGTCCCTCCATGCAGATGCTCTCATTAAAAAAACTCACCAATGCCTCTACTTTCTCAGAAGACTAAGGAAACTTGACATGTCCGCAATGACTCTCACCAACTTTTACAGATGCATCATAGAAAGCATTCTATACAAAAGCAAATTACAGCGGATGCTGGAATCTGCTGGAAAATCTCAGCAGATTTGGCAACATCTGTAAGGAGAGAAAAGAGCTAACATTTCGAGTCCAAATGACCCTTTGTCAAAGCTAAAAGACATAGAAAGTGGGAAATATTTATACTGCAGGGTGAGAGAATGAAAGATGAGTCAGAGCCACAAAAACAAGGGGAAAAGCTGCTAATGGCAGTCCATAGAGAGCATAAAAGGTATGAATGGCCGAACGGCAGAGAAGCTGAAATCAGAAGGTCTTTGGTTGTACCACAGCTTGGTATGGCTCCTGCTCTGTCCAAGACCGCAAGAAACAACAAGGGGTCGTGAACGAAGCCCAGTCCAACACTCAAATCAGCCTCCCATCCATTGACACTGCTTACCCTTCCTACTGCCTTAAAAAAGCAGCCAACATAATCAAGGACCCCATGCACCCCGGGCATACTCTCTTCCACCTTCTTCAGTCAGGAAAAAGATACAAAATTCTGAGGATATGTTCCAACCGACTCAAAAACAGCTTCTTCCCTGCTGCCCTCAGACTTTTGAATGGACCTACCTTGTATTAAGTTGGTCTTTCTCTACACTCCAGCTATGACTATAACACTACATTCTGCACTCTCTCCTTTCCTTCTCTATGTACGGTATGTTTTGTCTTAATGCGCAAGAAACAATTCTTTTACTGTGTACTAATGCATGTGACAATATTAAATCAAATCAAATCAAATCACTGTGCTCACCTGGGACCTCATCCCTGCGGAGTGTGAGAAGGGTAGTGCTATGTCCCTCCCACTCTCTTGCCAGCCCCCACAAAGAAAGGGCACTCCCTCAGCGATATGTCCAGGAACCTCGGATGGAGGACATGGGAAGCACCCCTTGCATACCAACCTTCACAACCCCTTTAAAGCAAGGGGAGGTAAGGCTTGCAAGTGACCCCTCCCGACCCCTCTCTCCGAAATGGTGATTCTTTGACCATCAGCCTCGGCCTCGAGTTGAACTTTTCTGTCTCCGCTGAGTCCTGTCTGGTGTCCCTGTGCAGTGCAGGCTGCAGAGAGTGTTGGCTGCCAGTGCACCCACCTCTGACATCCCCCGTGGAGGTGAAGATGCCAGGTACATGTTTAAGTAGACCGGTTTGAAATGGCGCCGGTGTGACATCACTCCGGTGCCCGCTGAATATCCGCTGAGGGGGGATGTCCCAAAGAGAGTGCTCACTAATGACATGCTAATGGATTAAAAAGAGCTTACTGTGGTCTTGTGGCACGTTTCTTGTCACTCCACTGGTGAGGGGCCGGTAAGTTTGGAAATCCAGCGGCACAAATCGTGCTCCCCACATCTTGAACCTGAGCAGCCATTCCCGTAGTGGAGTGTACGGCCTCAACACCATCCCCGGCAGGTGTAAATCCTGAAGATTGTTTTTGTCTTGCTTTGTCCATTCAAGGGGGAGGACCTGACCCATGGTTATCCAACTGGGAACTTTCCAAAGACTTAAGGCAGGAATTGAAAAAGTGACTTGAACTTTAGAAGCCATCAAAGCCATATTTTAATGTCCAGCTTTAAAACAAAGAAGTTCCAGAAGATTCCAAACCATTTAAAATCCATGATTAAAAATTATGGACGGGACACGCCTCTACTGAGCATGACACGTAAATTAAAAGAGGTTTGTGAAGCAGAATGTAAAGAATTCTGGCAGTCAGTCGTACCTCATGCAGATCAGAAAGATTTAATGAGGGGAGGACATGACATATCTTAGGGCAAATGGCTGAAGCTAACAGCAGTGCAGATAAACCAAGGCTCCACGAGACAATTGCCTCATGCCAGATTATGTGCACAAAGTACTCTTTGCAGACTCTCAAATGAGTAACTATCACTATAGCAGCAGGAGCCTCCTCACTCCTGGATCTAGCCGCTGCCTCTGGGTTAAGCTGGGTGTTACAGCTGGTGCTGTTGCTATATTTAACTGGCTTAACTCCACAGCATTTGCTTGACCCTGCGTAACCACTCAAGCTTTCATCATTTTAGCCACAAAGTCTCAGTGATGCAGACTATTCATCAGCAGAACTTCGAACTGTATGAATTTCGATGTCTTGGGGGTCAATTTTAACCTGTTAGCGAAGTTGGCTTTTAATGGGGCAGTAACAGCTTTAAAATAGAGGTAGCAGACTTAGCACCCCTTTAACCCCGACCATCAGTCTGCTGCCACCAACACAAGGGCATTTCACTGGTCAGCTGACACACCTGCCAGCTCATAAGCAGTAGGACTGTTTTAATATTCAAATAAGGGTTCAATGGTGTTAAAGTTATTGTTACAGTATGTGTGTGGGGGCCATGAGGAGCAGAGGTACCGCAGAAAGGAAAATTGTGTGCAGTGTGCATTATTTGTATCGTAACCAAAGAGGAATCTTACTCCTACAACCTCTCTGGTAAGTTGTAACCAATTGTGGCATTCTCCCTTAGGACGTTAAAGATAAACCTTTGGATAGACTTGGTGGCAGAGTAACAGATGTAGATGCTTTCTACCAGTAAACTGTCCTTCCTTATTATTAAAATATACTAATTTTTCATCCTCCTCCTTTCCCTCGGAATAGCGCATCAGTAAAGGTACACCAAGTTTAATCGCTTTTTTTAAACCAAGGTGGGCGATTTTCCAGCCTCGCCGCATCTGGCACAGAACGCACTGATCCCAAGAAATTGCGTGCGGGCCTAAAAATGAGTATTGTGCCCGGTGTTAAACGGTTTGCAATTGTCGCTAACGTTGGTGCAAACTGCATCGTGCCCAGAACTGGGTGAGGCCAATTAGCATATTCAAAGTAGTATTTAAATATGCTCAGCCCATTTGATGCTGGATTCTCCCAGCTTCAGGGATTTTCCAACCCTTGGGAGTGGCGCAAGAATGGCGAGAATCACCACTGGTCCCCATTAATGGAGATGAGGTGTGATGGCCACACTGAGGAGGCTCAGAGACCATCGGATGGTCGGGGAAATGGCTGAAGAGTGCCCACCTAGCAGTGCCCACCTGGTACCCTGGCCAGGCACAATGCAGGGAGGTGGAGCCTGAGTGGGGGGTGGGGGGGGGGGGGGGGGCAGTGTGGGGTGGCGCCTGAGTAGGGGAGGGGCTGGAGTGAGAGTCGGGCCTGAGTGGAAGTGTAGGGGGGTCATGAAGGGTTGGTCGTGAAGGGAGCATGTTGGGGGCCATGAAGGGAGCATGTCTGGGGCCATGCAAGGGGATTCATTGGGAGGCCCCCAATGCCAGTGATCCCTGTTGAAGAGAGGTTGGGGGAACATGCCACTGATGCAGTGGAGGGGTGGGGGGGAGAAGGGAGTCCCAATCTCCGTGGGGGGAGGAAGGGGGTTTCCTAGTGCACTGTGTGATCGAAGTGCTCTTTCAAAAAGGCACCCAATCATTTTGCAGCCGGGCTCACGGGTATGTTTGGGCCTGGCCCCTTCCAAAACCGGTGCGCAACTCACCACTCTCCCAAAAAATGACTACATGAGGGATGATTGCGGTCCGGCCCATGCTAAACAGACCGGCACAGATTGCTCCGGTTTTCTTGCCATTGCGACACACGGGCAGAATCTTCCGGCCGTTCACACTGGCGGGATGTTCTGGTATGACACCAAATTCTCCATCCTCGCTTGCAGTGGCAGCAGGATGTGAATGACCGCTAAAATAGCACCCTTAGTCATTTTTTGGGATCTCTCCAGCTTTCCTCAAAAGCTCCTATCTGAAGTACACTCCCTGTTGTTACTGGCAATTCTGGAATTATTATTACTGCAACATCCAAAAACCAATTCATATCCCTATTACTCAGTTGCCACCTGGTTGTTTAAGCATTAGAAAGACCGAATGGCCAGTTTATCAGAGCAGTTTGCAGCTGACCTGAGAACAGTGGCCCAACTTCTGCAATCAGTGGCAAGGAAAAAGCAGTCAGTTTTCATCACACGACAGCGACCCACAGACTCTGTAGGTTTTTCAGCAGCAATGTACAGTAAGCGGAGATCATTTACAGCACAGCATCCTCTGCAGGGAGTCTGCTGCATATGGGAATAGGATAAACATCTCTTCAACCAATGAAATTGAAGAATGCTCACAGCCTACACCAGGAATTATGAATTCGAATATTTAATTCATTGCAAAAGTATGTACAGAAAGGAAAATAAAGAGAGGGAAAGACAGGTGGGATTAGGAAAATGATAAAATTGACATTAAACAGTAAAATAAAAGTTATTTTTATTTGTTTAGATCTCTAACAGTAATTAAATATGAAAGAAATGAGACTCCACACTTGTAAAATTAAATTTCCAGTGCCAGAAAGATTGCCAGTAATTATCACATTTCACACCATTAAAAAAATCACTTATAACTGAATGTTTAAGTTTGTGTCACAAGTCGGCTCACATTAACACTGCGATGAAGTTACTGTGAAAATCCCCCAGTCACCACACACCGGCATCTGTTCGGGTACGCTGAGGGAGAATTTTGCATGCCCAATGAACCTAACCAGCTTGTCTTTCAGACTGTCGGAGGAAACCGGAGCACACCCACTCAGACACAGGGAGAATGTGCAGAGTCTGCACAGATAGTGACCCAAGCCAGAATTGGACCCGGGTCCCTGGTGCTATGAGACAGCAATGCTAACCACTGGGCCATCGTGCCGCCCAACCCTCTTTAGTGTGTTTGGTCGGTAACTATTATCAGGTAAGAACTGCAACTTAATGGTCTTAGTGTATTTTAATGCTGAATCTAGCACCACAGTACTTATGCAGCAAGGGTTATGGAGGTGCATGATGAATTGCACAGTAATGACCATATCTAGCTCCAAACTACTGACCAACTTCAATCATATTACCATTGAGTATATTCTTAATCACAATCCCCAGTCACTGGTGACATCACAATGGAATTAAGTTAGAAGTTAAAATATCATAAACAAACATTATTTAAATTATTTTTTTTTAAACATTTGCATTTTTCTTTATCATAGTGGAGAAATTTGCCATTCCTTGAATATAAGATTAGATTTTTAGAACCAGTGAAGCTGGTCAGCTGTAATTATGAACTTAGATAAGTTACTCACCTACACTTCATTCAGCAAGGTGCAGTTACCGCAAGGGATTTTACAGCACGCCAAACAATGTAAAAGGACAGTCTGCAATCTTCAACAGCCCAGTGGAGAAGCAGAGAACCACTGACTGCAATATCTGTATTATTTTCTGCATTTTTCAAGTTTTTTTTACTAGTGTTACAAGTAGGCTTACATTAACACTGTAATAAAGTTACTGTGAAAATCCCCTAGTCGCCATACTCTGGTGCCTGTTTGGGTACACAGAGGGAGAATTTAACATGGCCAATGCACCAAACCAGCACACCTTTTGGATTGTGGAAGGAAACCAGAGCACCCAGAGGGTACCCACAGACACAGGGAGAATGTGTTAACTCCGCACAGACAGTGATCCACACCAGGAATTGAACCTGGGTCCCTGGTGCTGTGAGGCAGCAGGGCTAACCACTGAGCCACCATGCCACCCACAGCCCACATCTGAGGACTTCAGAAGTTACTTTCATTTTCAGAGGAGTGATAAGAGTAAACACTGAGGGAGGAATTTTCCCATCCCGCCCACCACGGGAATCGTAGTGGGCGGGGGCGGACCTTGCAAATGTCCATTGACCTCAGGCGGGATATTCTGGTTTTGGGGCAAGTGCGGCGGAAAAATCCCGCCCTGAAAGTTTTGGCATCATTACTTTGGCAAAAATCTGAGCCAATAATTTTGGAACTCGAGGCTATCGCTAATGAGTAGGAACTTAATAGATTTGTTCTTATTAAAATAATTAAAATTCCGACAGAACATGATGAGGCTGATTTTTCTTGCCCGCATTTTCACACATGTGGGAGAGGCAGAGGGGAAATTTAATGTCCTCCCTGGAGAGGAGTTTGGAGAGAGTGCAGGATTGTGATTTCATCTCTTACTCGCCTCCGCCCCAGTTAGGTCCAGGCAGGGAAGTCTTGAGAATGGCCTTCCCTGTCAGATTTGCTTCTGGGCTCCCAGGTGGGATCCCTCATTGTCTGGGAGTAAGTACCTGATCCAGCAATCTGGCATTGAAAAGAGGGACTGACTGAGAGCGAAACCCCTCACTGATGTCCATCCGACCCTCACCTAGGATTTGGTTGTTACATTTGACTGACCTTAAGATTTCAACCCCAAAACCCCATGGATTTGGCTTATACCTTATAATCCTCTTACGCTGCTGGTCTTTCTGGTGTGAATTGTAGGTTTATGAACCAGGTTGACTGTTCCTGACCCTCCTTCTTGAATGCAGGGCCAGACTCTTCATTCTTGTCCTTTTTATGATGATTCTGATTAGAATATCATAAACACATTTCAGATGGTGAACACATTTCCTGAAGCCATCCTGCTGGGTGGTCAGTATTTAGCACTTTTCAATCCTTTTAGTCTCTTACATGCCCTGGTACAGACAGACTCACTCAGTATTAATGTTGCTTCCATAACCAGAAACAATGGACTCCACCAAGGTGAGATATCTCTGGCTCTAAAGCAAATATGCTTGTAAAGGTTTATCTCATTCCTTGAGTACCATGAAGGTTGTTACATGATGGCTGCTGTCTGGCGACGTTTGATGATAACAATGATCTCCTCAGCTTCTTAATTGGGTTATATGATGACAGTTATCTTGTGCCACCATTGTTATAATGTCTCCATTTCTGGTCCTTTGATTGTTCTGTTCCACTGTTTGAGATTAACTCCTTACTGTATAACCTGCCTCTGTGTGTCTTGTGTTGAGGTTTGGCCTTTATTTACAATACTTGAGTCTGCGGGTTTTGGGTTTTTTCATATTTCATTAAGTCCAGCTGAAGGGGATTCCAATCCCACAGTTTCTTTAATATGAAAGATATTCGCATTATTTTTACAGTAAGACTTAAAATGTTGACTTTTTGATGAGGTAGAAAGCTATCAAGTACCTGGCATGAAATGTATAGTTTACACCTGCCTGATAGGACCTTGCTGAAAACCAGAGAGAGAAATAGAATCACAGTGATGTACCCGAGAGGACCATTTGCCATTCTCTAGATACTGTAGGAGCACAGGAACTGGAAGGCCTCCAGTTCCTTGGTGTCAGACTCCTTTTGACTTTCCTTTCTGAGGGTGTCCAGATATAAAACCCATTGCTAACTTGATCTGACTTTTCTGTCTCAGGACGCACCTCAGTGTCAGCTGTCGTCCAATGGGTATCACATGTTCTGAGATTGAATCCTTTTGTCTTGGACTCTAAGGGCCCTATTTTACCATTTTGACTCTAAGTGCTGGGTGGACTTGAAAGTGGGAGTGTTTCAGATCCAACTTTTAGACCCGTTCTCAGGCGTGTTCATACACACTCTACCTACAAAAATATCAGCGATTCCGAATCGTGCTATAGAAGCCTGTGGGTGGGGTTTAACGTGCCCAAAACCCTCCAATTGGCGCCTCCAACTGCGCATGGGCAGAAGGAAAATGATAGAATGCTGCTCCTCTGCCACATCGCTCCTGGGCCAGATGATGCCTCCTCCTGGCCCCCACAGACATTGCCCCACCCCCACAACATTACTGACCCCCTTATCCCCCAACCCCCACGACCCAGACCAATCACAGGTCCCTCCTCCTTCCCCCCCACTGATCTCAGGCAGAGTGGCAGCTGACCCCATTACCCCCCACTGATCTCAGGCAGAGTGGCAGAGGATCCCCCCTTCCTTCCCCACTGATCTCAGGCAGAGTGGCAGAGGATGCCCCCTTCCCCCCCACTGATCTCAGGCACAGTGGCAGAGGATGCCCCCTTCCCCCCCACTGATCTCAGGCACAGTGGCAGAGGATGCCCCCTTCCCCACACCAATCTCAAGCAGAGAGCCGTCGGATGCTAGGCACTTCCCTCCTCACTAACTGGAGTGCCCGAATCGGACTTTTGTGGAGCATGTCTGTTTTGCGCCGATTCTGGATGGGCGAACACAGTGGCAAAGGAGGAAGTGCCGGTAAGTTTGGGCGTGCAGCCCATTAAGTCAACTTAAATGCATGCAAATATATTTAAATGGCTGTCGCACCCGTTTTGGGCATGATCCTGATCGCGGCCATTTTCGGGCCTTGGTAAAAGGGGAACCGGCACGAAGGTGGGCGTGGATTGCGCTGCTCGCTTCACGCTCGACTTTACCATGTTTTCGCGCCTGAAAACGGGTGCATCATGATGTTAAAATCAGGTCCTAAGCGTGGGATTTGGTTCTTAGACAGACTGTAGACATACTCCTGCTAACTGTTTAACACTTGTTTATTAGTACTCCTTCGAAACAAGTTACATAACTCTTAGGCATGATGCTAAGCAATGGGGAGGTGGTTGTGTAATGGTATCCAATTGACATTCATTTATGGGGTGTGGAGTTCACTGGCGAGGCCAGCTTTTATTGCCCATCACTAAGATGGTAATACCATTTAATGTCAAGAGGTGATGGTTAGATTCTCTCTTGCTGGAGATGGTCATTGCCTGGCACTTGTGTGGCGTGGAAGTTACTTGCCATTTGTCAGCCTAAGCTTGGATATTGTCTTGGTCTTGGTGCATTTGGATATGGGCTGCTTCAGTAGCTGAGGAGTCAGAAATGGTTCTGAACATTTTGCAGTCATCAGCGAACATCCCTTCTTCTGACCTTATGATGGAAGAAAAGTCATTGATGAGGCAGTTGAAGACGGTGGGCCCAGGACAATGGCATTACCATCACTAAGTGCCTCCTATCAACATCTTTGTGGGGGTTACCATTGACCAGAAACTAAACTGGACTAGTCATGCTAAAGCTACAAGAGCAGGTCAGAGGCTTGGAATCCTGAAATGAGTAATTCGCTTCCTGACTCCCCAAAGCCTGCCCACCATCTACAAGACACAAGTCAGGAGTGTGATGGAATATGCTCCACTTTCCTGGATGAGAGGAATTGCAGCAACACTTAAGAAGCTTGAAACCATCCAAGACAAAGCAGCCCGCTTGATTGGCATCACTTCCACAAACAACCATTCCCTCCACCACCGGTGAACAGTGGCAGTAGTGTGTACCAGCTACAAGAGGCACTGCAGGAACTCACCAAGGCTCATAAACCAGCACCTTCCAAACCCACGACCACTACTGTCTAGAACAACAAGGTCAGCAGACACAAGGTGGGAACACCACAACCTGGGAGTTCCTCTCCAAGTCACTCACCATCCTGACTTGGAAATATATTGCTGTTCCTTCAATGTTGCTGATTCAACATCCTAGAATTCCTCCCTTGCAACATCTTGGATGTACCTACACCACAGGGCCTGCAGCAGTTCAAGAAGTTGGCTCACGACCACCTTCTCAAGAGCAATTAAGCATGAGCAATCAATTCTGGGCTAGCCAGCGAAGCCCATATCCGTAAATGGAAAAAACAACTTGCCCTTCTTTCTCTCTTGAACTTAACGTATGATTCACTAGTGTGCAGTAATATATCATCAGCATCTTAGATTAGCACATCTTATCTGTACACCTTTTATACTACATCTCCCCCAAGTATACTACCATACTTTCTAACAATTACATGAAATGATGTCTTTAACTATTTACATTGCATTCTGTAACTTCCTTTTTCACAACTTTGAATTCTACTCAACACCAACTCCTGGTCTTCCCCTCCCCAAGTCATAGTGCTGGGGGATTCAATTACCCATAGTATTCTCAGCCGTTAGGGAAGACATCTTAGAGACTTGAGAACTTTCTTCTACATTTGGCAGGCATTATCATCTGCAGAATAGGACAATACTTTATCAGCTTTGCTTATCAGCACAGCTGGGAAGCTGAATGTCAGTTTCAGAATGACTGAACTGCAAGGACAACAAGGACTTTTCAACGGAAGACTGATTCAAAAGAGAAGGCAGAAGAGAATCAATCTTTGGACCCTCTGGGACTGAAAGAGAAAACTCGGGACACCCTGATGAAGTTGCTGCTCCCTCAAAGAATTCCGAGAGGAAGCTTAAAAAGAAGAATGACTTCAACTCCTAGGAAGATTGTCACAACCATCTCATCAACTACTGTATCAAAGACGGAAAAGCCATTGTAGTTCTGGGATTTCAATGAACTTAGATGATGAAGAAAAACATGACCAAATTCCTGTAAGATTGCTAGGAGAAGAAGAGGTGATTTCCCAGTGACCTTTTGGAAAGCCCATCTTCTTTCTGTAGGCAGTGGTAAGACAACCACACTAGTTTCTGTATAAGGTTGCTCCACTATGGGCAACGAGAAAAATTGCTGATGGATATAGAGATGAAACAGTCCCACCTTCTGTATTGGAAAAAAATTCTTGTAGACAATCAACTCTGAGACAAGACTGCGGTAGCTGTGTCTGGAGTAGAGGTTTACAGCATGGAAATTGTGATTGTGATGGAGGGTCATGTGATGTGTTGTTTCTGCATGATGTGGGAGCTGGTGGACTCCACTGTGGTTCCCAGTGAGCATGTCTGCAGTAAGTGTTGGTTGCTTGAGGAACTCCGGCTCAGGGTTGGTGAGCTGGAGTCTGAGCTTCAGACACTGCGACATATCAGGGAGGGGGAGAGTTACCTGGACACTGTGTTTCAGGAGGCAGTAACACCCCTTAGACTAACAAATTCAGACGGGGGTCAGGGACAAGAGGGTGTGGCTGCGAGTGAGGCAGGAATTGGGATCCAGAAGGTAGAGTTGCAAGAGCCTCAGTCCCTGAATTTGTACAACCGGTTTGAAATTCTTGCTCCCAGTGTGGACGGGAACGGGGACTGCAAGGAGGACGAGCAAACTGCCCACGGCACCATGGTACAGGGAGCCATTCAGGTGGAGGAAGAAAAAAGAAATGTAGTGGTAATTGGGGATAGTGTAGTTAGGGATATTGACACTGTTCTTTGTGACCAGGATCGAGAATCCCGAAGGTTGTGTTGCCTGCCTGGTGCTCGGGTCCAGGATATCTCATCTGGGCTGCAGAGGAACTTGGAGTGGGAGGGTAACAATCCAGTTGTAGTGGTCCACGTAGGGTGCCAACGATATAGGCAGAACAGGAACAGAGGTTCTGCAGAGGGAGTATGAAAAGCTCAGAGCCAAATTAAAAAGCAGAACCAACAAGGTGGTAATCTCTGGATTACTACCTGAGCCACAAGCGAATTGGCGCAGGGTCAATAAGACTAAGGAGGTAAATGCGTGGTTCAAAGATTGGTGTGGGAGGAATGGGTTTGAATTCATGGGACATTGGCACCAGTATTGGGGAAGATGGGACCTGTTCAGATGGGATGGTCTTTGTCTGAATCGTGCTGGGACCAGAGTCCTGGCGAATCGTATAACCAGGGCTGTAAATAGGGCTTTGAACTAAGTAGTGGGGGGGAGGGTTCTGGGGTATGGAGAATTACAAAATCAAAGGTAAAGGAGAGGGTACGAGTGAGGGTTAATGATGAGGACATTCATCTAGTTAAAGGAGTCAAGGGCTCAGGCAGAGTAAAAAAGGTGACAAACACAAGAAGGGAGGTGGTCAACGTACTGCAAGGAGATGGTCTGGGGAAGGATAACCAGTTTGCGACAGGTAGGGACAGAGCGTGCAATCAAAAGAATGCACTAACAAATCGGGTCCATATAAAGGCTAGCATAAAGACACTTTACCTGAATGCACGTAGCATTCGAAACAAAGTGAATGAGCTGATGGCACAAATCAGTACAAATGGGTATGATCTAGTGGCCATTACAGAAACGTGGTTGCAGGGTGACTGGGACTGGGAACTGAATATCCAGGGGTATCAGACATTTCGGAAGGATAGACAGGAAGGAAAAGGAGGTGGGGTAGCTCTGTTCATTAAAGATAACATCAGGGCGGTAGTGAGAGACGATATAGGCTCTAAGGAGCACATTGTGGAATCGTTGTGGATGGAGATAAGGAATAGTAAGGGGAGAAAGTCACTGGTGAGCGTGGTCTATAGGCCCCCAAATAATAACTTTGAGGTGGGTCGGGCTATAAACAAGCAAATAGTGGATGCGTGCAAAAACGGAACAGCAATAATCATGGGGGATTTTAACCTGCATATTGATTGGTTGACTCAAGTCGGACGCGGTGGACTTGAGGAAGAGTTCTTAGAATGCTGTCGGGATAGTTTCCTTGAACAGTATGTTACAGAACCTATGAGGGAGCAAGCTATCTTGGATCTGTTCCTGTGTAATGAGACAGGTAAAATTAATAATCTTCTTGTGATGGATCCTCTTGGAATGAGTGATCACAATATGGTTGAATTTCTAATACAAATGGAGGGAGAGAAAGTAGGGTCCCAAACCAGTGTCCTCTGCTTGAACAGAGGGGAGTACAATAGGATGAGGGCAGAATTGGCTAATGTAGACTGGGAGCGCAGACTAGTTGGTAGGACAGCTGAGCAACAGTGGCGGAATTTTAAGGAGATTTTTCTCAGTACTCAGCAAAAATACATTCCTGTGATAAAAAAGGAATGTAAGAAAAGGGATAACCAGCCCTGGATAACTAAGGAAATAAAGGAGAGTATTAAATTAAAAACCGATGCGTACAGAGTGGCCAAAACTAGTGGGGAATTAAAAGATTGGGAAAGCTTTAAAAAACAACAAAGAACTACTAAGAAAGCGATAAAGAAAGGAAAGATAGATTATGAAACTAAACTAGCACAAAATATAAAAACTGATGGCAGAAGTAATAGCGGATGCGTTGGTTGTAATTTATCAAAATTCGCTGGACTCTGGGGAAGTGCCGGCTGAATGGAAAACAGCTAATGTGATGCCACTGTTTAAAAAAGGAGGTAGACAAAAGGCGGGTAACTACAGGCCGCTTAGCTTAACGTCCGTAGTTGGGAAATTGCTGGAATCCATCATTAAAGAAGAAATAGCAGGACACCTGGAAAAAAATGGTTCGATGAAGCAGATGCAGCATGGATTTCTGAAGGGAAAGTCGTATTTGACGAACTTACTGGATTTTTATGAAGACGTAACGAGTGCAGTTGACAGAGGGGAACCGGTGGATGTGGTGTTTTTGGATTTCCAGAAGGCATTCGATAAGGTGCCTCACAAAAGGTTGCTGCAGAAGATTAGGGTACACGGAGTTGGGGGTAAAGTGTTAGCGTGGATTGAGGATTGGCTATCTAACAGGAAGCAGAGAGTTGGAATTAATAGGTGCTTTTCTGGTTGGCAGTTGGTGACTAGTGGCGTGCCGCAGGGGCCTCAACTGTTTACCATTTACATAGACGATCTGGAGGAGAGAACCGAGTGTAGGGTAACAAAGTTTGCGGATGATACAAAGATGAGTGGGAAAGCGAATTGTGTGGAGGATGCGGAAAGTCTGTAGAGAGATTTGGATAGGCTAAGTGAGTGGGCGAGGATCTGGCAGATGGAGTATAACGTTGACAAGTGTGAGGTTATCCACTTTGGAAGGAATAATAGTAAAATGGACTATTATTTAAATGGTGAAAAATTACAACATGCTACTGTGCAGAGGGACCTGGGGGTCCTTGTGCATGAATCGCAAAAACTCAGTTTGCAGGTGCAGCAGGTGATCAAGAAGGCAAATGGAATGTTGGCCTTTATCGCGAAGGGGATGGAGTATAAAAGCAGGGAGGTCTTGCTGCAATTGTACAAGGTACTGGTAAGGCCGCAACTGGAGTACTGTGGCAATTTTGGTCCCCTTATTTGCGGAAGGATGTATTGGCCTTGGAGGGAGTACAGAGAAGGTTCACCAGGTTGATATCGGAGATGAGGGGGTTAGCTTATCATAGAAAATCATAGAATCATAGAAACCCTACAGTACAGAAAGAGGCCATTCGGCCCATCGAGTCTGCACCGACCACAATCCCACCCAGGCCCTACCCCCATATCCCTACATATTTACCCACTAATCCCTCTAACCTACGCATCTCAGGACACTAAGGGCAATTTTTTTTTAGCGTGGCCAATCAACACAATCCACACATCTTTGGACTGTGGGAGGAAACCGGAGCACCCGGAGGAAACCCGCGCAGACACAAGGAGAATGTGCAAACTCCACACAGACAGTGACCCAAGCTGGGAATCGAACCAGGTCCCTGGAGCTGTGAAGCAGCAGTGCTAACCACTGTGCTACCGTGCCGCCCCAACTGAAAACATGAGGAGAGATTGAATAGATTGGGCCTGTACTCGTTGGAGTTTAGAAGGCTGAGGGGAGATCTTATGGAGACATATAAGATAATGAAGGGCCTAGACAGGGTAGAGGCAGAGAGATTCTTTCCACTTAGAAAGGAAACAAGAACTAGAGGACACAGTCTCAAAATAAGGGGGAGTCAGTTTAGGACAGAGTTGAGGAACCTCTTCTCTCAGAGGGTAGTGAATCTCTGGAATTCTCTGCCCATTGAAGCTACCTCGTTAAATATGTTTTAGGTAGATAGATTTCTGATCAATAAGGGAATTAAGGGTTATGGGGAGCGGGTGGGTAAGTGGAACTAAACCACTATCAGATCAGCCATGATCTTATTGAATGGCGGGGCAGGCTCGAGGGGCTAGATGGCCTACTCCTGCTCCTATTTCTTATGTTCTTATGAAACAGGCCCTTTGGCCCAACTTGTCCATGCCGCCCTTTTTTTAAAAAAACCCCTAAGCTAGCCCCAATTGCCTGCATTTGGCCCGTATCCCTCTATACCCATCTTACCCATGTAACTGTCTAAATGCTTTTTAAAAGACAAAATTGTACCCGCCTCTACTACTCCTTCTGGCAGCTTGTTCCAGAAACTCACCACCCTTTGTGTGAGAAAATTGCCCCTCTGGCCACTTTTGTATCTTTCCCCTCTCACCTTAAACCTATGCCCTCTAGTTTTAGACTCTCCTACCTTTGGGAAAAGATATTGACTTTCTAGCTGATCTATGCCCCTCATTATTTTATAGACCTCCATAAGATCACCCCTCGGCCTTCTACGCTCCAGAGAAAAAGTTCCAGTCTATCAAGCCTCTCCTTATAACTCAAACCATCAAGTCCCGGTAGCATCCTAGTAAATCTCTTCTGCACTCTTTCTAGTTTAATAATATCCTTTCTATAATAGGGTGACCAGAACTGCACACAGTATTCCAAGTGTGGCCTTACCAATATCTTGTACAACTTCAATAAGACATCCCAACTCCTGTATTCAATATTCTGACCAATGAAACCAAGCATGCTGAATGCCTTTTTTACCACTTTGTCCACCTGTGACTCCACTTTCAAAGAGTACTAAAGAATCTGCCACAGTTTCTGTGCTGACCTCCAGCTCTGAAGAGAAGAATGTCTTTAGCTGGGACTGAAGTTCTTTGTTCTTTGTAATGGGTGCCACTCAGTGAAGGTACAAGCTCTTCAGCAGTGTGATCCTCTCTGGACTTTAACTTGTACACAGGCAAAGCATTCTCTCTGGAAGACTCTTTGTGAACAAAGGAGATAAAATAGGCAATACATCAGTAGAACCAATGGAATAAAGATCTAAACATTGCTCAGCCACTCAAAGCACAGGCGACTCTTTTTTTTAGAAAGAGACGTCATCAGATAAATCCATCAACAGAAAAAAATAAATCATTCTCTTGTACTTTACTGTCCAAAGGATTACTCAGCACGACAAGGGATTCTTCCCCATCAGACTCCAGGAAGAGCCAATCCAGATCCAGGAGGTCTTCGTGTGTTGATCATCATATCCTGCACTGCCTGCTGTATCCTTCACCTCTGGCCTTACTTCATGAAGAACTGAGAGATTCATAACTTCCTTATGTGCCCTAGCTCTAGCAGATAGTGTGAAAGAAAGGAACATATTGCTAACTGGATAAATTTCCTCAGCTTCTGAAGGCGCAGTTTCCACTGTTTCTAAATAAAAGGTTGAAGATTGTTGCATGAAAGACAATAGAAGGGAATTCTCTGGCCACCCCGCCACCCTCATTCAAATGAGGGGCATCATCTGTTTTTTTCCCTAGGGTTCCTAGAAGTATGCCAACATTACCATGCATTGAGGATGTAGGTTAATTGTGAGGAACGTAATGAAAATCAATGATATGTTGTAACTTGCAGCTAAAAGGAGCAACGATCCTGCCTTTAATTGGAAAGTCAGTGCCGCCTTGACATTGTAACTTGATGCCTGATAGATAAAGGGTCATCGGCTGAAGCCAATTGAGTTAGCCACTAATATGTTAACAGCCACTCCACTATCAATTTTAAACAAAGTATTACAGCCTTGAACTTGTATCCCAATCAACCAGTTGTTTCAATTAAGACTAAATTATTTCCCTGACAAACGTTAAGGTCATTGTTTTCTGGACTTTCCATTTCTTCACTGGAATGTGTTTCAGAAATATTTGTTGGTTTGCGATTTGGATTAAAATTGCTGGATTTGCAGAATTCAGGGTGGGATTTTCTGGCCGCGGTGCCCCAAAACCAGAAATTCCTGCCGAGGTCAACGGACATTTAAATCATCCGCCAAATTTTTTGTCCCGCCCACTATGATTCCCACAGTGGGTGGCATGGAAAAAATTCCACACTTAATGTCCAGTTTTGTCACACTGGAATCATTCCGTAACCATGCATTGAGGATGTAGGTTAATTGTGAAGAGCGTAGTGATATACATGAGGCCTAGCTACAGTGGATGTGGAGAGGATGTTTCCACTAGTGGGAGAGACTGGAACGCGACGGCATGACCTCAGAGTGAAGGGAGGCTCCTTTAAAACTGAGATGAGGAGGAATTTCTTCAACCAAAGAATGGTGAATCTGTGGAACTCATTCCCACAGAGAGCTGTGGAGGCCAGATCATTGAGTGACTTTAAGACAGAGATAGATAGGTTCTTGATCAATAAGGAGATCAAGGGTTACGGGGAGAAGGCAGGAGAATGGGGATGAGAATCATATCAGCCATGATTGAATGGCAGAGCAGACACGATGGGCTGAATGGTCTAACTCTGTTCTATATCTTATGGTCTTATGTTGGGCAGTCTTGGCTTCCAAGCTGGATTTTCACACCACAATACGGCACGGTACGGTAGCACAGTTGTTAGCACAGCTGCTTCACAGCTCCAGGGACCTGGGTTCGATTCCCGGCTTGGGTCACTGTCTGTGCGGAGTTTGCACATTCTCCTCGTGTCTGCGTGGGTTTCCTCCGGGTGCTCCGGTTTCCTCCCACAGTCCAAAGATGTGCGGGTTAGGTTGATTGGCCATGCTAAAATTTCCCCTTAGTGTCCTGAGATGCGTAGGTTAGAGGGATGAGTGGGTAAAATATGTAGGGATATGGGGGTAGGGTCTGGGTGGGATTGTGGTCGGTGCAGACTCGATGGGATGAATGGCCTCTTTCTGTACTGTAGGGTTTCTATGATTTCTATGAATACAAGCATCTCAAAATGGTTCCCAGCATGGAGTTTGCCACCCTTTTTGTTTGTTTTGATGGGCTTTCATATAAGTGGGACTGCTACCAGGTTCTTCCCCAATCTGTGGAGTCATATGAAGCCCAGTATCACCAAACATTATTGCCTGATTAAATGCCCTAAGCTTGGCCTGCCTTGAATACTGGACAGCTTGATCCAATGTAAGATCATTTTTGGTCAGCAGACCAAAAGTCTGAGTTATTTTCAGCCCAGGCACCCACAACTTTGTGATCATGGACCAGAAATCCTTCAGTATCTGCAAGAATTAACTAGGGTCAGTTAGGAATAATTCAATTAATCCCCCAGTTTGTTGTGAGCATTGGTTAAAAATTATTTCAATCATTCAATTACTAGATTTTGCTTTGGGCTAAAATAGGTATCAAAGGCTTTAATAATGGAATCCGAATCCATGGTGGACTATACACTCTGCCGTTGGAAAATGTCATCTGTTACTGGACCTACTACAAAAAAAATGAAACTAACTTGAAGCTTTGGCTCCTTTTTGTGACGATCAGATGCTGCTCGGTAAAGGAAAATATGTCATTTGTTTAAGAGCTGCTGGCCTCTCTCCTGGCACTCAATGCAGTCAAACAGATGGGACAAGGCTTTGACTGTTCATCAAGTATGATCATCATACTCTCTCTCCAATGTCCCTCCTTCTACTGCCGAAATTTCTTGGACTATCTTTCAAAGTTTTCTTTACTGTGTGGTTCTGTTGATAACACTGATGTGTCTTTTACATTGCTGGCACCATGTTCGAGATTGGGTCCTTCTGTCTTAGACTCTTGGCATGGGTCTTGATTCTCAGACAGGCTGTAGAGATACTCTAGTATCTGCTTAACATATATTTCTTTGAACTATTGTAGGCACATAGGCGAGCATACCCATCTGTTAACCCTTTATAGTACAGCACACCTGCCTCTAAAGCATAAGATTATAGGTTCAAGTCCCAGTGAAGGGTTTGAACACAGCAATCAAGTGTATTGTTGCATTGTCAGAGGTGCCATCCTTTGGAAGAGACATTAAACAGAGCCACATCTGACTGAGCAGATGTAAAAGGTCCCACGGCACTATTTCGAAGAAGAGCAGAGAATATATCCCCAGTGATATTACCAATGCTTATCCCTCAGTATTACAAAAAGCAGTTCATCTCCTTGCTTTCACATTGCTGTTTGTACAAGATTGCTGACCACAATAGCTTCCCCGTCTCTTACATTACAATAATGACTACGTTTCAAAAAGTGCTGCATTGGCTGTAAAGTGCTTTGCTATATCCAGTGGCCATGTAAAGTGCTTTATAAATGTAAGTCCTGCACTTCCAGAGCTAAAACAGGAAAGAGAGACGGGCGGGCTAGGATTTCCCTCTTTCACCACATTTTCAAGTTTGCACTTGGTTTGCACCTATCACTGGTGTACGTCCAGCATCACCCATTGAGGGGGGCAGGGAATGGAATTGCTTTTGCAGACCGAATACCAATTTGAGGCAAACAGAGACCTACAGGGTAAAATTCAATTTTGGCTCGAATGTAAAACTGGCGGTAGCAAATCAGACTTTAGGTGTAGTGTATAGTCATGGTCGATTCACTGAGACTCATTGTGTATGTGGCAAAGTTGAATTTGACTCAGTAATGTCATAAGTATCAAAGGTGTTTTTCTTGACCTCTGTAGCTTGGAAAAGGCGTCCTCTAGTCTCTGTCCTTAACAAAATATCCTTCTTGAATAAACTCTTTAAAATGCTGAGAGGCATAAATGATACAGATATTAGCAGAATATATGATTTGGAATGCTAGACTAGAGGACTTGGGGTTAAAATTAATGGACCTCAAAGTGAAACACAAATAAAATTTGTTCAACACAGTAGTAGATCATTTAGAACAGGCTCCTAGATAAAGCTGTTTAGATTGAGTCCTTAAGGCTTAATGGACCAATTCTATGTTTTCTTACAGGGAGACTACATACTATGGTTTAGTAAAGAAGTTAACTGATATATTCGCAGCTACAGGCTTCTTTGTAAAAAATGGAATAAGATACTTCATCCAAGAGGCTGTTTATTGGTCCCTTCTGCGTCACAAAAAGACTTGCCTGCACTCCACAAGTATTTTACACAAGGAACAACTAATTATACTGGAAAGCCAACATGTTAAAGTACTTTCAAAATATCTCATTAAGGTGGTCTGGACTTTTAAGTCACACTAGATTCACTTTCTCATCTAAAGTTGCAATATTGCTTTTGAGGGATGAGAGTACTGGGAGACGTAAAAGGTACTCTAAGTGGTGCATGGAGAATAATGGATACTTTAGAGGGAGAGGTGATGTTATAATTCAATCAAGGGGTCCATATTACATTGGGCACCATAGGGGTCATGCTAAAACTGAATGTTAGTAGAATGCAAGGATTGAATAACAATCATTGACTCACTCCTGATATGCTATTTCTTTATGCAGTTTGGGCTCAATATTTGTACAATGATTTTTCCTCTTAATATTGTAACTCTGATGATACAGAAGCTGCAAAATGCCCTGTCACCATTTGTTAATCTTGGATCATGCAGTGTTGTCTGCATGATTGAGTTTTAAAGTTTATTGCTTAGTGTCACAAGTGGGCTTATATTAACACTGCAATGAAGTTGTTACTGTGAAAATCCCCCAGCCGCCACACTCCAGCGCCTATTCGGGTACACCGAGGGAAAATTTAACATGGCCAATGCCCCTAACCAGCACATCTTTCGGACTGTGGGAGGAAATCCACGCAGACATGGGGAGAATGTGCAGACTCTGCACAGGTTGTGGCCCATGCCGGGAATCAAACCCGGGTCCCTGACACTGTGAGGCAGCAGTGCTAACCACTGTGCCACTGATTGAAGTTAACTTTCTGAATAGGGTATTGTTTCCATTACTGTGACTGGAGATTTTGGCAACATTCAGTACAATTTGTTTCCATTTTGTTTAATGACTAGTCACTTTTTATTTTGCCAGCTGTTGAATTGACACAAAAAGAATTAAAAGTAATGCCAGCTGCAAAATCTACTGGGGTACCATCATCATTTGTCTTGTAATAACTGCAAAATAATCTAATCACAGAATTTACAAATTCATTGTACTTGGAAGTGGATTGGCATGAAATCAATTAGCTGGCAGTAGTATTGTAGCTCATTCCCTGGACATTAAAAATGTTCTAACCCCTACAGGCAAATCACATCACAATACTATTACAATATTATGGCATATTTGAAATCTTGAAATTATTAGCAAAAGTAAATGCTTTGTGTATTCATCCTATTTCCAATAAATTATTGACGGTAGTAATCCATTTAAAACATATCCATAAATTCTGATAATGAACAAGCCTCTGTTTTTAAAATGTAGAGTGGGCCAAATTGAAATTCATAATATGCCCTTAATTTTCACTGTAAGACAAAATATGGGATAAAGACTGACTGTTGTGACATGAAGCATTCCACATCGTGTATGATGTGTGTCTGAGATTAAACACATGACAATAGCGGAGAACAAGGCACTGAATACAGAGGAGAACATAAATCAGCAATAAACCAAAGAACATATCTACAATTTTAAACATTTGAATAGCTTAGTTCAAAAAAGTGATTTGTTGTGCATCAGAATTAAAATTGTAAAAAAATAGACTTTATTTTAAAAAGTTTGAAAATTTAATTATACAATGTATCTTATTTTAGTGCTTCATTCAGTGATAGATGCAAATATAGGTGATAACATAGGCTTGTTGTCCAGCACATTCCATACCTTCTACATCTGAAGAATAAAAGTGGAAAATTGCCACCTTACTGTGGAATATAATCACAAACTGTTTACACCATTTTGAAAAATTTGTTCACCCGAGTTGCCTTATTAAATGATGTTACCTCTTCAAAAACATAAATCTAAGTTTGTCCACAAAATAATGCAAAGGATGTTTCATCCTGAATGGGGTCTGACTACCTTAAATGATCAGAAGGTTTAACAATGAAGAAACATATTGATTGCTGCACACTATTCCTACCTTGAAGTAAAATGGCTGAGTTTTAGTAAACTGTTGTTCATAGCTGCTTGAAAGTGGAGTCACAGGTGGACAGAATAGTGAAGAAGGCATTCGGTATGTTTGGTTTCATTAGTCAGAACATTGAATACAGGAATTGGGACGTCTTGTTGAAGTTGTACAAGACATTGGTAAGGCCACACTTGGAATACTGTGTGCAATTCTGGTCACCCTATTAGAGAAAGGATATTATTAAACTAGAAAGAGTGCAGAAAAGATTTACTAGGATGCTACTGGGACTTGGTGGTTTGAGTTATAAGGAGAGGCTGCATAGACTGGGACTTTTTTCTCTGGAGCGTAGAAAGCTGAGGGGTGATCTTATGGAGGTCTATAAAATAATGAGGGGCATAGAGCAGCTAGATAGTCAATATATTTTCCCAAAGGTAGGGGAGTCTAAAACTAGAGGGCATAGGTTTAAAGTGAGAGGGGAGAGATACAAAAGTGGCCAGAGGGGCAATTTTTTCACACAGAAGGTGGTGAGTATCTGGAACAAGCTGCCAGAGGTAGTAGTAGAGGCGGGTACAATTTTGTCTTTTAAAAAGCTACTTGGGTACAGTTACTTGGGTAAGATGGGTATAGAGGGATATGGGCCAAACACGGGCAACTGGGACTAGCTTCAGGGTTTAAAAAAAAAGGGCAGCATGGACAAGTTAGGCTGAAGGGCCTGTTTCCATGCTGTAAATCTCTATGACTCTATGTTGGGATAGATACAAATTTGAAATGGTTGAGACTGAGAATAAGCATAGGAGGCTTGGCAGAGAAGAATGGCCACTCCAGATAGCTGTGTGTTTTAACATTGGACAGAAATCCAACCAATGAAAGAGATTTTTATTCAAGTAATGTTGAGTTGTTATACCAATCTGTCTGAGAGATGAGACGCAAAGTTCACTCGACCTAAAATTTTCTTTGGGGAAGAGAGTCAGTGGAGGTGGGAAGGGAGTTGCTGGGGGTGGTGGTGGTGGGGGTGGGGGGTGGGGGAGGGAGAAAAGAGTAGTTAAGTAGTCTACTTGCCTCTGAGGAAAGAAAAACCTATATGTCTAGTGTGAGGTGTACAAACAGTTAGTTTCAAGTTGAACAGCAAAAGGAACCACTTAGTAAACACCAGAGACTCTGGAAAAAAAATAGGTTATGATCTTTCTAAAACAGAAAAAAGTGTCCCTCTACTATGCTATTAAATTAATTTATGCAAAATAAACACACAGAGGAGAAATAAACTTGTTTTTATAGTCATGATGTTCTAAATGAGGTAATTTAGCCGAAGGGAGGTTCATGAGTTTACAGACAATATCAGTTCAATCATGTCACCAAGACAGCCATAGTTAAATGATAAGGCAGACAACATTACTAAAATTGTAAAGGCATTTCTAAAGTTGTACATCTAACACAGACCATTACTACTCTTTCCAATCGCTTCTCAGCCTTTCTGCTAAGATCCAAGCCTGAAATGGAGTGCAATGCCTTATCTTGTCAGCTTGGATCTTTAATGTCTCTCTTGTGGGGACCATGAATTGGATCCAATTTGAATTTGCTTTCTGGAACAAACAAGGAGGTGGATTTGAGCTTGCCCAGTGCACTCTGAGCATTGGCTTTGTAACTTAAAGAGTGTAGAAAACTTCTTTAAAAAATTGGTGCAACACACCAAGTGAGATAACCGGACAGTTGACAAGCTCAGAGACTGTTTGGCAGATGAGTCATGTCACTCCTTTCTAGATGAGATCTGAACTAAAGTTTAGCAAGTAAGCGTAAAGAAAAAGCACAGAGCCAATTCTAACTCCTGTGGAAGTGAACAGGAATTTAGCACTGGAACCTGCATTGGATGATCAGCAGAATGTTACAGATGGGCCTCATTTTAATGTTGCTTGGGAATAACTCACTTGTTTCGAGTAATAAGTAGCAACTGATAAGCTGATGGGTTTGGAGTGGGGGTTGGGAGGGTGGGTCTTATTGAAGATTGATGAGTCTACAGGGCACCCAGTGGCAGCAAAGAAAGTCTGGGGATGTCATGAGAGACTTGCAGTTGGGAGGAGTTGACTGAGATTGGATCAACTAAGGCCTGGGTGTGGAGTGGGCCATAGGCTCATTAGTTAAGCTGGTTAAAATATCATCAAACTCCCTTATATACCATGAAATCCTTCTTTGTACTTATTGCAGGGACTTCATTCATCAATGACAATAGCATTAAAATGGGAAATCAGAGAGGGATTTGCGGGATCCGACAGAAATCTGAGCTGCTTTATTTTAACAATTTCCTGCTCTACCGTCAATTCATTTTCTGCTGACCAGGGAGAGTTAACATTTCTCCCCTCTACCTCAGAAAAGCCATGCTGGCCTGGTTTTAAGATACATGTACCAAAGTGCCTAGAGGAAGAAAAAGAAGAAGAGAATGGGGGGAAAAGAGGATTAGGGGTCAAGAACTGGAGGAAGAGCAAGAAAAGGACGGACAAAAGGAAGAAGAAGAATTTTACACCACCTTTCTGACCACAGACATCCCAAAGCACTTTACAGCCAATTAAGTACTTTTTAGGTGGAGTCACTGTTGTCCCATGGCAGAACCATTAGGAATATTAACATACAGAGGGATCTGGGTGTGCAGGTCCACAGTTCCCAAAAAGTGGCAACTCAGATGGCCAAGGTGATTAAGAAGGCATATGGCATGCTTGCCTTCATCAGTTGGGAAATCGTGTTGTGGATATATAAAACCTTGGGTTAGGCCGCATTTGGAGCAATTCCTTGTGTGCATTTCTGGTCACCACACTACCAGAAGCCATGGAAGCCTTGGAGAGAGCGCAAAGAAGGTTTACCAGGGTGTTGCCTAGTCTCGAGGGTGTTGACTATGAGGAGAGGTTGAATAAACTATGATGGTTTTCACTGGAAAGACGGAGGCTGAGGGGAGACCCGATAGAGGTCTACAAAATTATGAGAGGCATAGACAGGGTGGTTCGTCAAAAGCTTTTTCCTCGGGTGGAAGTGTCAATTACAAAGGGGAACAGGTTCAAGGTGAGAGGGGAAAGTTTAAGGGAGATGTGCGGGTGAAATGTTTCTCACAGAGAGTGGTGGGTGCCTGGAAAACGCTGCCAGAGAAGGTGGTGGAAATTAGCACATTAGCAACATTTAAGAGGCATCTGGATGGATGCATGAATAGAGAGGGAATAGAAGGATACGGACTGAGTAAGGGTAAAAGGGTTTGTTTCAGTTTAGTTAGGGCATGATTGGCACAGGCTTGGAGGGCTAAAGGGCTTGCTCCTGTGCTGTACTTTTCTTTATTCTTTGTTCTATAAGAAACAATAACAGCCAACTTATTCAGAGCAAGATCCCACAAATAATAATGTGAACATAACCAGATAACCTATTTCTTTTACATTGATTGGGAGTTAAATATTGATTGAGACATTGGGGTTAACTCCCCTGCTCTTCTTCTGTCCACCTGAAATGGCAAACATGGCCTCGGTTTAAGGTCTCATCACTCCCTCAGCACTGCATACGATTGTGAGCCCTGGTTTTCGTGCTGAAGTCTCTGGAGCAGGACTTGACCCCGCAACTTATTGACTCTGAGGTAAGAGTGCTGCCAACTGACATACAGAGAGGAGAAATAGAATTCTAACCAAGGAGAATGGACATCAGCACAAGTGCAAGTAGATATCTGACCTGATAATCTGGATAAACACTCCAAGGTAGAAATGGAGCTTTCGAGCTTTCTGTAAAGACTCCCATCAGTACTGTTGCTAACAATTATTCATATTAAACGTTTTGTTGTTGACATGAGCTTCATAGTAGTTGATGGAGTGTTCTTATTTAAATGTTTCTTCTTTTAAGGAAGAAAACGTATTAATAGTGATGTAACTTTGTATCCGTAGTCAAGTACAGGAAGTTCCTTGCCTTTACCCTTTGACCTGGAGATATTTGCAGGTTGCTAGGAAAAATGGCTGAGTGTTAAACAGATTATTTTTAAGTTCTGATGTCCATTCTCATTTATTACTGCCTGCTTGTTGACAAACCTATACCTATAGATAACAGAGAAAGGGAGAGAAAATGTCAGAGATACTTAACAACAGCTGTACATAGATATATTTTATATCACTGTGAAATAAGCAGGATAACATTAACCAAGTAGGTTGGCTTTACAAGTAATGTACTGACAACACTGCTTTTTGCAGCACAACTTCTATTATGAATCCTGAGAAAATCATTATTTGAAAAATGTCAACAAGGTATTTTGGGAAAAATTGCTGTGTAAAGCAGAACAGCAGATACCAGAACCATGAAAATGTATTGTGAGCAAAGAATGATGCAGTACATTAGAGTACCAGTATCTAGGAAGTGTTAGGATGTTGGGATGCAAGTTTAAGTCTATGAGTGGAATCTTGTGCTCTACCTTGTGGCACGTTTGGTGGCAAGGGTCATTTAAGCAGGAAGGTGGCAGGTGGGCACTTTGCCACCTTCCCATCTCCAACATTGTTAAAGCCGTCGGCAGAAGGCCTATGGACAGCTTTCTTACCCCCTCTCCAATTGAGGTCCTTAAGTGGGTAATTAAGGCCCCCCCCCACCACGTTCTTGCAGCCCAACTCCCTGCAAACTGTGCCCCCACCTTCCCATCATCTCCCTCGGACCATCCTTCACCATAGCCTGGGATTCAGTGATGATCTGAGTTGTTAGGCAGTTGTTGTACTGGCACCATCCACCACTCCTCCAGTGGCACTGTCATTCAATAGAGTTGATGATTTCTGATTGGTCAGCAGCTCTTGGCAGGCAGGGCTTCCACCCCTGGAGTCTTGTCAAGTGTCAGAGCAGAACAAGATGCGGTGGGACTTCTCAAAGTGACGATGCAAGTCACTTGCCAGTTGTCCAGACAATGACTGCAACTTCTGTTGCCTGAACAAGATTCCAGCCGATGAGACCCTAAGTTATATCATAGGGAAAGAACCTCACCGGACTGAAACTGAACCCTTGTGGCTAGTAATGGAAAGCCAGTTACAGAGGAACCACTTGCACCTTGTCTCACACTTCAGGAGATCCATGACTTACACTCTGCCCAGCTTAGAACTGTTGGGACCTAATCAAGTATTGAGCCAATGTGAAGGATCTTGTTTGCTCAGGAGGTCATCCATACTATTCTGTGTGATACAATTTGTCAAAATGTTTCTCTGTTTACATTCTGACATTTTCTCTTTGCTCCACTGTACTTTCTCAATGTAAAAGACATAAAAATATCGCAATGAACGGGAAAGCAATATCATTGTTTTCCATTTACCATTTGTTCATCTCCAGTTCTTTTGCTGAAATTTGAAATGTTGGGGATTATATTTGAAAATTAGGTTAGGGACTTTCTTACAGATAAGATTGAATTCTTGCTGTGTTTCCTCTGTATTACAGTATCATTACACGTCTAGGCACGAGCCAGCACAGCCTTCGCATTCATGGATACATTCCTGTAAGCACAATGGGACTAAAGTCAGGGTCAGATTTTGGGTGGAGATGTAGCAGTTGTAATTAAATTGCAGCAGCCGGGAAGCCAGGAGGTTTTTTACAAATTTAGTTCAGTAATCATGCATACCATTCAACTTCTGGGCACTTCCCCAAATCTGAGTGAAAGAGGCAGGAAATACCAAAAGTTTTGCACTTAGTATATGGCGAGTAATTGGGTGACACTTTGCAAGATAAAGAATCATAACCATGAAATGACTTGAAAACAGAGATGGTTCTCTTTACTTAAAGTATATAAGTTTAAACCAGTTTTACTGATATAAAGCATTCAGCCCACATTCCCAAGCCTATGGGCTATCATTCTACAATTCCACAACAATGGCTATTGCAGACCACTTTGGCAAACTGGTCTACAAATAACTTAAAGTTTTAAAGTTTATTTATTAGTGTCACAAGTAGGCTTACATTAACACTGCAATGAAGTTATTGTGAAAATCCCCTAGTCACCACACTCCGGCGCCTGTTCGGGTACACTGAAGGAGAATTTAGCATAGCCAATCCATCTAACCAGCATGTCTTTTGGACTGTGGGAGGAAACCCACGCAGACACAGGGAAAACATGCAGACTCCACACAGACCATGACACAAGCTGGGAATCGAACCTGGGTCCCTGGCGTTGTGAGGCAGCAGTGCTAACCACTGTGCCACCATACCACCCCACTGCAGTATGTACTGCAAGGTATGCTCAGGTCTTACAGTTGCTTACTCAGTAGCCAAACTACAAAAACAACAGACATTACTGTTATGTTCTATATTTCAGAGGAGCCGAAGACCTTCTCCTGGTTTCAGCTTGAGCCAGAGACCTCTGGCCACTCCTCACTCTCGTCCTGATTGCCTCTTGCCAGTATCTCCTTAGAAATTCTTGATGCCAGATTTCAACTTGAATTCCAGTTCTTAAGCACCAATAGCAGAATTTGAACACATTCTATGGATTAGTAAGCTTTCTGGATTACTAGTACAATAACATATCCTATATCCTCAAATGTTGCCACTGCTAATTTAGTTCTAGAATCCCAGCAGAAAAGAAGCTACATATACAATAGCAAATTAATGAAAGATAATGTGCACCAAAGTATACAGCGGGCAGCATCGTAGCGGGCAGCAGAGTGAGTGGGAAGTTGAGTGAGCTGTCAGGGCTTTGGCTCACAGGGCTTGGACGAGCAGGGGTGAGTTTTTGTTTCCTTACACTCTTATTAACTTTTCACTGTCTTACTTGACATAAAGTGTCCAGTATGAGTGTGAAACCAATGTGTTGTTCCCAGTGTAGGATGTGGGAGGTCCTGGAGGCATCTGGCCTCCCGGACATCCACATCTGTGAGGGGTGTGTCGAGCTGCGGTTCCTGAGAGACCGTGTTAGGGAGCTGGAACTACAACTCGAGGATCTTAGGCTGATGAGGGAGAATGAGGAGGTGATAGACAAGAGCTATCATCAGGTGGTCACACCAGGGCCACGGGAAGAGGCCAAGTGGGTGACGGCCAGGAAGGGTAAGGCTAGGGTGGTTGAGAGCACCCCGGTGGATTTGCCCCTGCACAACAAGTACTCCTGCTTGAGTACTGCTGGGGGGGACAGCCCGCCTGGGGGAAGCAGCAGTGGCCGTGTCTCCGCAGTGGAGTCCAGCCCTGTAACTCAGAGGGCTAAGGAAAAGAGGAGGAAGGCGGTATTAATCGGGGACTCGATGGTGAAGGGGACAGACAGGCGTTTCTGCGGAGGTAGGCGGGATTCTCGCATGGTGGTCTGCCTCCCTGGGGCCGGGATCCAGGATGTCGCTAGTCGCGTCCCGGAAATCCTGAGGTGGGAGGGAGAGGAGCCTGAGGTAGCGGTACATATTGGTACCGCTGATGTGGGTAGGAAGGGAGAAGGGGTCATGAAAAGGGAGTACAGGGAATTAGGGAGACAGCTGAGAAAGAGGAAAGCAAAGGTAGTAATCTCAGGATTACTGCCTGTGCCACGGGAAGGTGAGGGCAGGAATGGAGTGAGGTGGAGGATGAATGTGTGGCTGAGGGACTGGTGCAGGGGGCAGGGATTCAGGTTCCTGGACCATTGGGACCTCTTTAGGGGCAGGGGTGATCTGTATACAAAAAACGGGTGGAACTTGAATCACACGGGGACCAATATCCTGGCCGGTAGGTTGGCTAAGGCTACTGGGGAGAATTTAAACTAGATAGGTTGGGGGGAGGGGAGCTAGAAGAGTTGACTAGGATCAAGGAACTAATTGATGGGGGGGAGGATGCAGGGGTAAGGGGAATTACAAAATTAATGGTAGAGGAGAGGGTGCAAGTGAATGAAGGCGGTAATTTAGATAAGGGAGTAGAGGGAGACGGTGTTCGCGACTCATCAAAGCGGGTCCAGATAAAAGCTGGAATAAGGACACTTTGCCTGAATGCACGAAGCATTCGGAACAAGGTGAATGAGTTGATGGTGCAAATCAGCACAAGTGGGTACGATCTAGTGGCCATTACAGAAACGTGGCTGAAAGGTGACCAGGACTGGGAGATGAGTATCCAGGGGTATCAGGCGTTTAGGAAGAATAGACAGGAAGGAAAAGGTGGTGGGGTCGCGCTATTAATAAGAGATAATATCAGGGTAGTACTGAGGGATGACATAGGCTCTGAGGAACAAAACGTGGAATCATTATGGGTAGAGATGAGGAATAGTAGAGGGAGAAAGACACTAGTAGGTGTGGTATATAGGCCCCCAAATAATAATGTTGAGGTAGGGAGGGCTGTAAACAAGCAGATAAGGGATGCGTGTAAAAACGGAACGGCAATAATCATGGGGGACTTCAACATGCACATTGACTGGCAGACTCAAGTCGGTAAGGGTGGAATGGAGGAAGAGTTCTTAGAATGCTGTCAGGATAGTTTCCTTGAACAGCATGTTACGGAACCGACGAGGGAACGAGCTATTTTGGATCTGGTATTGTGTAACGAGGTAGGTAGAATTAAGGATCTTATTGTGAAGGACCCTCTTGGGTCTAGTGACCACAATATGGTCGAATTTCTGATTCAGATGGAAGAGGAGAAAGTTTGGTCTCAAACCAGTGTCCTCTGTTTGAACAGAGGGAAATATGATAGCATGAGGGATGAATTGGCTAAGGTAGACTGGGAGAGCAGGCTGGCAGGTAGGATAGCTGAGGAACAGTGGAGGATTTTTAAGGAGATCCTTTTCAGTTCTCAGCAAAAATATATTCCAGCAAAAAACAAGGATTGTAAGAAAAGGGAGAACCAGCCGTGGATAACGAAGGAAATAAAGGAGAGTATTAAAATAAAAACAGCTGCGTACAGAGTGGCCAAAAATAGTGGAGAAACAAGTGATTGGGAAAAATTTAAGAAACAACAAAGAGAGACTAAGAAAGCGATAAAGAAAGGAAGGATAGACTATGAAGCTAGGCTAGCAATTAATATAAAAAATGATAGTAAAAGTTTTTATAAATATATAAAAAGGAATAGAGTGGCTAGAGTGAATGTTGGACCCTTGGAGGACGAGAGGGGGGAGTTAATAGTGGGAAATGAGGATATGGCTGAGTCTTTAAATACGTTTTTTGTGTCGGTCTTCATGGTGGAGGACACAAATAGTTTGCCAAATATTAACGATAGAGGGTTGGCAGCAGGAGAAATACTTAATATGATTAATGTTACCAGAGAGGCAGTGCTGGGTAGACTAATGGGACTGAAGGTGGACAAGTCCCCGGGTCCGGATGGAATGCATCCCAGGGTATTGAAAGAAATGTCAGAGGTAATAGTGGATGCGTTAGTGATTATTTATCAAAACTCGTTGCATTCTGGGGTAGTGCCGGTTGATTGGAAAACGGCTAATGTTACGCCGCTGTTTAAAAAAGGAAGGAGACAAAAGGCGGGTAACTATAAGCCGGTCAGCTTAACGTCTGTAGTAGGGAAAATGCTGGAATCCATTATTAAAGAGGAGATAGCAGGGCATCTGGATAGAAATGGTTCGATCATCAGACGCAGCATGGATTCATGAGGGGAAAGTCGTGCTTGACGAACATGTTGGATTTTTATGAAGATGTGACGAGGGCGGTTGATGGAGGAGAACCGGTGGATGCGGTGTTTTTGGATTTCCAAAAGGCGTTTGATAAGGTGCCCCATAAAAGGCTGCTGAAGAAGATTAGGGCACACGGAGTTGGGGGTAGTGTGTTAAAGTCGATTGGGGACTGGCTATCCGACAGGAAGCAAAGAGTCGGAATAAATGGGTGTTTTTCCGGTTGGAGGAAGGTAACTAGTGGCGTGCCGCAGGGATCGGTACTCGGGCCGCAACTGTTTACCATTTATATAGATGATCTGGAGGAGGGGACGGAGTGTAGGGTAACGAAGTTTGCAGACGACACAAAGATAAGTGGAAAAGTGAATCGTGTGGAGGACGGAGAAGATCTGCAGAGAGATTTGGACAGGCTGAGTGAGTGGGCGAGGATATGGCAAATGGAGTATAACGTTGAGAAATGCGAGGTTATACACTTTGGAGGAAATAATAACAAATGGGATTACTATCTCAATGGAAACAAATTAAAACATGCTACCGTGCAAAGGGACCTGGGGGTCCTTGTGCATGAGACGCAAAAGCCCAGTCTGCAGGTACAACAGGTGATCAAGAAGGCAAATGGGATGTTGGCCTATATTGCGAGGGGGATAGAATATAAAAGCAGGGATGTCTTGATGCACCTGTACAGGGCATTGGTGAGGCCGCAGCTGGAATACTGTGTGCAGTATTGGTCTCCTTATATGAGGAAGGATATATTGGCATTGGAGGGAGTGCAGAGAAGGTTCACCAGGTTGATACCGGAGATGAGGGGTTTGGATTATGAGGAGAGGCTGAGGAGATTGGGGTTGTACTCGTTGGAGTTTAGAAGGATGAGGGGGGATCTTATGGAGACTTATAAGATAATGCGGGGGCTGGATAGGGTGGAGGCGGAGAGATTCTTTCCACTTAGTAAGGAAGTTAAAACTAGAGGACACAGCCTCAAAATAAAGGGGGGTCGGTTTAAGACAGAGTTGAGGAGGAACTTCTTCTCCCAGAGGGTGGTGAATCTCTGGAATTCTCTGCCCACTGAGGTGGTGGAGGCTACCTCGCTGAATATGTTTAAAGCGTGGATGGATGGATTCCTGAGCGGTAAGGGAATTAAGGGTTATGGGGATCAGGCGGGTAAGTGGTACTGATCCACGTCAGATCAGCCATGATCTTATTGAATGGCGGGGCAGGCTCGAGGGGCTAGATGGCCTACTCCTGCTCCTATTTCTTATGTTCTTATGTAAATCAATAGATTCCAGACGAGCTCAGTTAAATTAGGCTCAAGAGATCAAATGAGAGCATTGCAGGTATCTCGGAGGTTTGTTGGACTGGATGAGATAACAGCGATAGGGCGAAACAATGGAGAGATTTGAAAACAAGGTTGGGAATTTTAAAATCAAGGCTTTGCTTAACTATGTGATGGCTAAATGAGACTTGGTAGAAGGTAGGACACAGGCAACACAATTTTGGATTATCTCATGCTTATGAAGAATAGAACAGCCAGCTAGATGTGCATTGCAATTCGGCGATGGAAATAGGTGTTTGTAGTATAATAGCAAGGATCTGTGGTTGCATGCATGATGTAGCATTTCAATGATTGTAAAGATGGTTATGGTTTAAATTGTGACCCAAATATAGGTAGGACAACGAATACAGTGAATCAAGTGAGATTTATTGAGTTATACTGCAGCACTTCACAAAAGTGGTGATTAACAGTAATTTGTGGTTCTTACTTCCCAGGTCACATAGGCAATGTTTTCATCAGCCTCTTCTTCTTGCTTTTGACATGCCTCCTCAAACTGTGCTGTTGATGCTTTCAGTTTCCTTCTTTTAATCCTTTATTTGAATTCCTTCCATCCGCTTTTGGCCATGTTCCAGGCTTTAACAAAAGGTCATCTGGACTCGAAACATCAGCTCTTTTCTCTTCTTACAGATGCTGCCAGACCTGCTGAGATTTTGCACCATTTTCTCTTTTGGCCATGTTCCAGCATTGCCCACTTGATTGGTCAGATACATCTTCCATACATTATCTCTTCCTTGATTGCATTGTCTTTTTCTTGATTAGTTTAAGCAATTCTTATCGAAAGCCCACTTCTGCTTACTCAGTACATTCCGTAAAAATTCACTTTTGACATGATTTAAATGGATTAACCGTAATACTTTGTGTTTTAGCCTCATCATAAAGGGATCATTAAAACCATTTCAATAATTAATATTAAAAATAGACAAATCTTACGTGAATGGATTCTAAATTATTTCAAATGGATAAGGGTAATAAAATGAGAGACAATAGCTGTAAAACTCATAGCTAAAATGTCAGGACAGATTTGTTTTGATGGAGTGTAATGGTCCAGTGTATCAAACTACTGAGAAATGTGCTAAGTATTGTGATGATACTGTGCACTTAAGAAGTGTATTTTAATTGTGTTCCTTTGCAGGGTTTTGGCGGCACCGTGTTGTCTGCAGCTGGTGTCCTCGAATTGTTACTGAAGCAATATAATGGACATCATGCTGATTTTAATTTAGCCTAATGCAGTGTTCTGGGGTTTAATGGTCAGGTGATATGCCTGGTGACAGTTCTTTTCTACAAAAAAGTCCAGCTGTTAGTTTAGATTCCCAGTTGTTGCTAGAAGCTGGTGGAAGCAGGCAGTGTCTCTTTCTATCGCTCTGTCTCTCACTCCAGAGGGTTTTGGAAGCTTCCAGGACTGAGAAGCCTCAGAGATTTAATCCAACGTTCAAAGGACCAATTCATAGCAGGTGGCAAAAAGCTGAAAACCCAGCATCACGTGGGCATACTTGTTTCTGTCTGAAGAAGAGTGTATGGGTGGGATTTTACGGTCTCACTCGGCTGAGATTGTAAAATCCTGCTGGATGCCAGCAAAGATTCCTGTTCTGGGTAGCGTTTCAGGCTATGTCTGTGGGATGGTGTTTAACTTGGAACAGCAGAGATAGCTAGCTATTAGGAGTTATACTGTGTTATGTTCAAATCTTGTAATTGGTAAAATTTATGCTAATTTCTTTTTTGTTGTATTTTAACTGTGTTCTTAAATAAACTTTGTTTGATAAAAGCTTCCTGGTGGGTCACTTGAATCATACCTGGAGTGGAACACCTATGCTCACCAATGCCAAAACCAAATGTAAAACTTAGGGTCTAAGCTAAATTCATTAAAAAAAGCTGGATGCCTGTTGGAACAGAATCATCAAAGACCGACAAAAGCCATGATGGGACCAGTCCCTGCTTTGCACAAGAGAGAAGGCAGGAACTCAAGAGGATCAGCAACCTCAGAACCCAGAGAACTGGTTAAACAGCCAGCCAAACATTCTTGCTGTGCCTGATCTCGCAGCGAAACACTTGTTGGCAAAAATGTTTCTGATTTCAAAATAAACTCCAGCTTTTTTTAAATGAATTTAGCTTAGACCCTAAGTTTTACATTTGGAGTTTGGCCTGGGACTTAACAGTATGGATTGTCTCCAGTTCTTTAAAAAAAAAGTTTGACAAGTTCCTGAAAGCAGAAGGAATTTCCAGTTATACAGTTAAAAGTGTTAATTAGTTGCAGTTGGGATGAGTCATTGTGACAACGGTATCCTGGAACTGCCTTCGGGAGCTGGAGAAAGATTTCTGAGATTTTTTTCTGAGTTGGCCGTAGGAGAATTTATTCGCTCTTTTTACCTCTCCCAGGAGATGTCATGACTAAGGAATGGGTGTATTAGGCTCTACTATTGACTGGATGGGTGGACTTCCTAGAATTTCTTTGTATGTTGAGATTCAAATCTTCACATCTTCTCACCACATTTTTACAAGTTGTCCCGTCTTAAATGAAACCTTGAATCCTGTGTGGTAACTATTACTTTAATAAAGTCTGTGAGTATTAAGGTTGGCTTAGCAAAGGAAATTACAAAGCAGTGAATCCACAGGTTTGATTTTAACCTGATGTTCAGACAATGTTCAGGTCCCATCTTCAAATGTTAATGCCCTAAATGGACCACAGGTGAGGCCAGGCTCTGCGAGGAGCTGGGAGATGCCTGTTGGAACAGAATCATCAAAGGCTGACAAAAGCCATGATGGGACCAGTCCCTGTTTTGCACAAGAGAGGAAGCAGGAACTCAAGAGGATCAGCAACCTCAGAACCCAGAGAACTGGTTAAACAGCCAGCCAAACATTCCTGCTGTGCCTGATCTCGCAGCGAAACACTTGTTGGCAAAAATGTTTCTGGTTTCAAAATAAACTTTGCAAGCGCCCTGCAATCAACCTGACAGTTGTGCATTGACATGAACCAGGCAGTTTAGGTTTGGCGATTTCCAATTTGAAAATCACCCCCTGGCTCTCCTTGGTCTGTTAAGAAGCTCCTCAAGGGGCTTAATGGGTCATTAATTGGAGGCAAGTAGGTTTCCAGATCTCCCAACCCCTGCTCTTCCTTTGAAAATTGCGCTGCATTCAGGAGGTGTCAGGATCCAGCGATGCTCTTTGGAAATGCAATTTCCAATGTGTGCTCAGGTCCCAGCTTGCCCCCTTCTGCGTAAGAAAATTCAGCCACACAAATCTTGCGATGCGTCCTCTGATTCCTCTATTAACAATAGTTGCTGCAAAGTACACATGAGCATGTGTAGTTTCTGTTGACAGGCGAATGGGTGTTTTCACTCAACTCTCACTGCTGTCACAGTGAAGGAAAGGATTCTTGTCTCACAGACCGTGTTTCCATTTCCAGGCTGCAGTATTCCATATGGGAAAAACAAATGTTTCATGAGCAGCTACTAATTATACTTTCACCATAGTCACTGCGCCATTAGGGCAGGAATGAACCATAGGTGGTCCAGAAACAGTGTCAGCTGCATTAACATATGCCATGCATTTACCTCGGTGACCTCCAAGTCAGTACAGCTGGGTTACATGCAGACTGCCACCTTCTGCACTGTGTTTCTTTTCAAATTAAGAGTTCCTGCGCTTTACTTCAAAGAATACAGTAACAAAATAATATTACTATGCACACCAGGCCACCTCAGAACAGAGTACGTTTTAACAGTTTTAAATAAGGTATTTATCTGAAATTTGTAATGAACTTCTGGCATTGCAACACAAAATATACCATTGGCAGAAATTCAGTTCAAATAAATTACTGAAGAAATTAAGCCAATGAAGATTCGATATGAGAATTCTCAAATCATGATGAGATTGTTCCTGCACGCTATCCTTGGGTAACTTACAGAAGTGAAACCACACTCCGTACGGAATATCTTATATTCAATTTTGTGGCCGGACATTTTCTGGCCATTTATGCCCCACCGCCGCTACAAGTGACTGAACCGGACCTCAATAGTCCCACACTTAGTCACTTTTGGGAGACCGATTCTGGGAGGGGTGGGGCCTAAACGCACTGGTGAGCCCGGCTGCAAAGCGATCAAGCACATTTAGAAAGGGCGCCCCAATCTCACCGTGCACTGGAAGATCCCCTCTTACTCTCCATGGACATTGAGACCCACCCTCTCATCAGCGGCATATTTCTCCACCCGCTCTCCGACAGGGATCGCCAGCATTGAGGCATTGGAGCCCTCCCAATGGCTTCCTCTTCATAATCTCCCCTTCATAGCCCCTCCCCCCATAAGCCCCCTGTCATAGCACCTCCCTCGCAGTCTCCCTTTGTAGCCTCCCCCCCGACATGCCCCTTGTCATAGCCCCCCTGCATATCCCACTCTTTTGTGCCCTCTTGTCACGTCCTGTCCCTTCATGACTCTCACTTTGGCCCCACTCCCTACTCAGGTCTCACCCACCTTGAGGCCGCACCCACACTCAGGCCCCATCCCATTGGCACACCAGAAATGCCCACCTTCAACGGCACTTTAGAAGTGCTCACCTGAGTGCCAGTTAAGCACTGCCAGTGTCCCAGGTGGACTCTGCCAGATGGGCACTGCCAGATGAGCATTGCCTAGCCATATCCCTGATCACCTAGGAGCTTCAGTGGCCTCAGAGCCCCTCAGAGTGGCCACCATGCCTTGTCTCTGCGAGTGGAGACCAGTAATGATTCTTGTCAGGTTCCCACTGCGTCTGAGGTTTGGAAGATCCCAGGAGCTGGGAGAATCTGGCATTGGATGGGCTAAACATCTTTAAATGCTATTTTACATATGCTAATCGGCCTCATGCCCAGAAAGGGCACAATCCAATTTGTGCCAGTAGCAAGGGACTGGGACAATTGCAAACCATTTAGTGCAGGGCACAAAATCCGTTTTTAAGCCCATGTGCAATTTTCCCAGATTAGCGTGATCTGCACCAGACGCGGCGAGGCTGGAAAATCGCAGCCAATGTTTGTGGAATGGTCAAAAAGGTAAAAAGTTCTAGATTACTGGTTTCTATCAATCATCCACCAAATATTTGGCCTATAACATTTGCCAATTGATCTTGAAATGAGGAGATGATTTATGTTTCAGAAAAGAATGCATTCGCTGTTCAGAAGTTAGGAAAACATGCATCATCAGGGAAAACATGCTCTATAAGGGAAAATGGCTTTCTCACTAAAAATTTAAAAACCTTTTTTACAAGTTTGAAAGTATAAATTATCTCAAATTCAGAATTCATATAAAAAGTGTTTGGCACGTTGAACTGAATAACGTTTTGTGTGATATTTTGTTTTAATTAAATAGCATTCAGTGGTCTGCTATTGCTTTAAATGTTTAAGATTCTTCATGAGCTTTGAATGTGGAGAAACACAGAGGCCATCCATACAGTGTGTGGTGATGAGACTTGCTGCTGCCATGGATAATTTAGGCAGAAGTTTTCTTTTCTAGGCTGTTTGTTTATCTCTTTGCTTTTCATTACCTTCCTGCTGCACTGATTAATTATATTAAAAAAAAGAATTTGCCTTTATTTAACTCCTTTCACATGCTCAGGATGTCACAGCTAATTAATTACTTCTGAAGTGTAGTCACTATTATCATAGAATCCCTCGTGCAGAAAGAAACCATTCGGCCCATCAAGTCTGCACTGACTCTCTTGATTTGATTTGATTTATTACTGTCACATGTATTAACATACAGTGAAAAGTATTGTTTCTTGCGTGCTATACAGACAAAGCATACCGTTCATAGAGAAGGAAGCGAGAGAATGCAGAATGTAGTGTTACAGTCATAGCTAGGGTGCAGAGAAAGATCAACTTAATGCAAGGTAGGTCCATTCAAACGTCTGATGGCAGCAGGGAAGAAGCTGTTCTTGAGTCGGTTGGTACGTGACCTCAGACTTCTGTATCTTTTTCCGGAAGGAAGAAGGTGGAAGAGAGAATGTGCGGGGTGCGTGGCGTCCTTAATTATGCTGGCTGCTTTGCTGAGGCAGCGGGAAGTGTAGACCGAGTCAATGGATGGGATGTTGGTTTGCGTGATGGATTGGGCTACATTCACGACCTTTTGTAGTTCCTTGCAGTCTTGGGCAGAGCAGGAGCCATACCAAGCTGTGATACAACCAGAAAAAATGCTTTCTAAGGTGCATCTGTGAAAGTTGGTGAGAGTCGTAGCTGACATGCCAAATTTTCTTAGTCTTCTGAGAAAGTAGAGGCGTTGGTGGGAGTTCTTAACTATAGTGTCAGCATGGGGGGACTAGGACAGGTTGTTGGTGCTCTAGACACCTAAGAACTTGAAGCTTCCGACCCTTTCTACTTCATCCCCATTGATGTAGACAGGGGCATGTTCTCCTTTACGCTTCCTGAAGTCGATGACAATCTCCTTCGTTTTGTTGACATTGAGGGAGAGATTATTGTTGCCACACAAGTTCACCAGGTTCTCTATCTCATTCCTGTACTCTGTCTCGTCATTGTTTGAGATCCAACCCACTACGGTGGTGCCCTCAGCAAACTTGAAAATTGAATTGGAGGGGAATTTGGCCGCACAATCATTGGTGTATAAGGAATATAGTAAGGGGCTGGGAACACAGCCTTGTGGGGCACTGGTGTTGAGGAGGAGGTGTTGTTGCCTATCCTTACTGATTGTGGTCTGTGAGTTAGAAAGTTCAGGATCCAGTCGCAGAGGGAGGTGCCGAAGCCCAGGCCATGGAGTTTGGGGATGAGTTTCGTGGGAATAATAGTGTTGAAGGTTGAGCTGTAGTCAGTAAATAGGAGTCTGACATAGGTGTCCTTGTTACGTCGATGCTCCGAAAGAGCATCCCACACAGGCCGTCCACTTCACCCTATCTCCGTAACCCCACGCATTCACCATGGCTAATCCACCTAACCTACCCACCTTTTGGACACTAAGGGACAATTTAGCATGACCAATCCACCTAATCTGCACATTTGTGGACTGTGGGAGGAAACCAGAGCACTTGGAGGAAACCCACTCATTCATGGGGAGAATGTGCAATCTCCACACAGACAGTCACCCAAGGCCAGAATCGAAACCGGGTCCCTAATGCTGTGAGGCAACAGTGCTAACCACTGTGCCACCTGTGGAAAAATCAAACTGGTCAATTTACACATGGCAAAGTTCTAGTCTCCGTGAGTGCCAATATTGTAGTGTACTGAACACTGTAAAAAAATGGCTGGCCTATATGCTTAACTATCCTTGTAGTAAAGTGCTTGGACTTTGTGTGCTAAAGTTTCCAAGTGCAGACAGGCAATGGAGCAATTCGCCTAACTATCAGTGCCATTTGGAAAATAACCTTGGTGTCACAATGTGAATGCACTGCGGATGTCAAGTGCCTACATAAAAGCACAATTTATTCAGAATTTAACCCGCATATTACCAGAAAATTGTGTGCAGATATTGAAGGAATGAATAATTTAAAATAAGTAATGCGGGACCAGATATAAAATAGAAAGAAAAATGTATAGTGGAATTAAGGAACAGACATTCCATTTTTATGTTTGAAATTATTATGTGACCAAACCAAATCATATCCGACTGAATTAAGTTACTATGTATATTTGCAACAGATTCACTAAAAACTACATTTACTATAGCTTGCCTGATGATATTGGATTCAAGTTTACAACAATATTTAAATGCTTCATAGCAATTATTTGTGATGTCAGTTAACTGCTGTAAAAACTATATGTATCTGATTTTTAGTCAGACGTTGTTAAACGTTTTATGCCCAGAGCTGTAAAACAAAAGGGGAAAATCCATTTCAATTTCCAGTCAATGTGATAAAGAAGCTGAATAAAACAAAATCCATCAATATTTTGGTCTGTGAAAACCTCGAAGATTGGGAGTATTAATCGTGATATTTGGATTTGGAGCCAGACAAACGGCAAAAATGCAGGAAATTCCCCCTGAAAAGGATCATGAAAAGGTTTTGGCATTGCTCCTCACGTTTTCTCTTAAATGTTAGGTATGATGGCTCTTTATTTTATGAGGATGGATTTTAAAAAATATTTTTGGGAATTTTGTGTTATTCTGTAAAGAAGGCTGTGTATATGCGTGCGTGCGTATGCGTGTGTGTAAATTATTTAATTATGCTGAGGAAAGGTTAATAGAGACGACTTGCCTGGGAGAATTGAGAGATAAAAGGGGCAAAGATATGAAATGCATGCATTTGTAAAGATAAATTATGGTGAAGTGGATTTATAGATAAACATCTTGACCTTGAAATTTGCATTAGTAGATACAAAGGCTTTTCAGCTGTTAAATTTCAAAGGTGAGTAAGGGACTTTTACAACCTGAGTGGCTTCCATGAAAACTAGCAAGTAGTGGTTTTCATGTGCATCTTGTCATTCAAGGTGGAAGAGTTTGTGGGTTTGGAAAGTGCTGTAATAGGGGCTTTGGTGAATTGCTGCAGTGCATCTTGTAGCTGGTATACAATGCTGCCACTATGTATTAGTGGTGGAGGGAGTAAATATCAAAGGTAGGGATGGGGTGCCAATCAAATAGGCTGCTTTGTCTTGGATGGCGTCAAGTTTCTTTGGAGTTGTACTTGTCCAGGCAAGTGGCGAGTATTCTATCATACTCCTAACCTGTGCCTTGTAGATGGAGAACAGGCTTTGGGGAATGAGGAGTGAGTTATTTGCCACAGAATGTACAGCCTCTGACCTGCTCTTGTAGCCACAGTATTTATATGACTAGTCCAGTTCAGGTTCTGTTCAATGGTAAATTCCAGGCTGTTGAAGGAGGGGAATTCAGTGATGATAATGCCATTAAATATCAAGGGGAGGATATGAAATTCTCTCTTGTTGGAGATGACCATTGGCTGGCACTTGTATGGTGTGAATGTTACTTACTACAAGTTCATGTATCAGGAAAATAGTGGTGACATGCAAATAGCAGGGAATCCAAAAAATTGGAATGTTTTCTGCTGGTTACATATTTAAAAAAACTGTGGAAAAATTGAAGTTGCTTAAGGCAGGGGCAGCTTGGCTGTGTTAACGGAACTAGTGCTTTTCATATCTTGATGAGCCTAGCAATATTTACTCCAGGCAAATTGGCAATGCTGGGGAAAATAACATTAATAGTTTTGAATAATGTCTCAAAGGTTCAAAGGAAGGGACAAGGTGTGAAGAAAGCACCATGAAATAAGTGTACTTTGCAATAACACACTAAAAGCTAGAATTAAGAAATAAATGTAATTAAGTCTGATTTCTGAAGAGGTTAGGTCAGACAATGGAAGATCGAAGGGGAAAACTATATCTTTCTGTTTTTAGGACCTTCACCAACATCAGGAATAGCTATTTAACCCCCAGCAAGCAATGTCTGTGATGAAAGCCTGTTTTGAGAAGCAAGCTGCTTTGTTTTACCTCAGAAGCAATCCTAAAGAGATATAACTGCCTGGTGTGGTGACTGTTGCTAGATTTTTATAGTCCTTAAAATCTATAAGATGCTGTGGAAGGTTCGGTGGGCATTAGCTCTGAAGGTAGTGAAGTAAAGGTTGTTTGGAATGATGTAAAATTAGTGATATTGTGTATGGCCATTGCTATAGTTAAGTGTATTTCTAGTTTAATTTAATGTGGTTTTGATTGCTTAATAAACATTTATTTTATTTAAAATCATGACAAAATGTCTGGGACATCATTCTTTGGACTTCAAACCTTTCCTCGCATTATCCCAAATTGCAGAAATACAGCTGAGGGCAGTTGTTTCAAGTTTCCCCTTTGGGATTTGGAATAATTCAGCATTTACCATCAGCCACGTCCTTAACACATGTCTCGATGGAAATGATCACAGACTGTTTTAGTATCTGAGGAGTTACAAATGGTACTGAACATTGTGCAATTATTGGTGAACAATTAAGCACAGGACACCATACCTCAGTCACTGTATCATCAGCTAAACTCAAACTTATCAGTAAAATATCTATTCAACCATCAGATGTCTCTGACTTTTCTCAATGCAGTCTCCCTTTATTTGAGATCGCTGGTTGAAGTTAATACAATGTTTACTCAAAATAATTCTATTTTACATGAACATTTGGATCATATTAGGCTTCCATACATACTCATACATAACCTCTTTGTAACATGAAAATGGTAGTGTTACAATCAGATGAAAAGGGGCTGAAGGGCTTCCCTCTTTTCCCTCTCCTCATTTGACCATAACAGTTTTCCTAAGATGGATATGCATGCCAATTCTGTGAATGTTTAACTGCTGTGATTCTTTGACCATAAAGGGTACAATCTGTCATGTTTTCTTGAGTTTCTAAAAAGAAACGAAGATAAATTTTTACAGTACTTATTCTAAAAAGCTCAGCAAAAATCTTTAAGCATGCATTCTTAAATGAGGGCAACACATTTCTGTTTTTAACCTTGCTTGTTCACCCAGTCAAGTAGATAATTGCTGCCCTGCTTCACCTTGCTGAGCAAAGGTTACTGACAACTGCTTTAAAAAAAAATTACTCAAAACTTTTGTCAAGTGGTTTCTTCTCTGGTCAGATGACGTGACAGAGCAAATAGGTTTGATTTGATTATTGTCTCGGTCTTATCCACAGCTCTTAAATTGGAAATGATTTTATTCTTCTGACATTAAATATACCCTGAAAAGGATTCTTTAGTTCCCCAAAACTCTGCAACCCATTGGTCCCCAAAGAGACAGCAGCAACATACACAGATTTCTCGATGCCAGAAAACAGATGTTGATTTTGACAGACATGACAGCTGCACATAGTGAATTAAATGCAGACACTGGGGTTCATTTATCACAATTAGAAAGAGCATGCCAAGAACGGAGGTCCATATTTTCTTGGATTCCATCAGTGTGTGATACGAATCTAGCTGAAACCGAAGTGCCAAAGTCCTTTGGATGTAATGCTGAAAGCTCCCTAACTATGCACTTTGTTTAAATGATAGTAAAGGGCCTTTGATCTATTTGAACTCTGGAGATACTTAAGGGATTGGCCAGCTGCTGCTGTGGGCCAAGCAGGAACACTGAATGCCTTTTAGAATACACTCTCCCAATAAAATGTGTCTCATATTAATCAGCTGATGATCTGATTTTTCCATCATGAAATTCAATGCAGACATATCTTAGATTTGGCCACTTTAGTTTGTATATTGCACATATTGAAACACTGACGCTTTTTTGGCCAACGGGCTGGTTCGACACACAATGAAAAATAAATCTAGCTTTCACTTGCCTGTTTGACAAAGCTAAAGATGTAGCAGGCTCTTTCAACAGGCATTAGTAACATACGATTCACTTCAACCTTTATGTTCTTTCCATTTTATTTCTTATTTATTAGTTAACTTTTCTTTAAAATATACTTTCAGCACGTTTCACACTGAAAGCCTTGGCTTCTCCTTTGTTTTACAAATTATTTTATTTAAACCTCTCCTCTGCCAAGACAAACTAAAAAGTATGCATCTATGAAGTTTCTTTTCCCCTGACCTCAGCTGATTCGACTGGGAATTGTGCAAGAGCACCATGTGTTGATTTGCCCTATTCCTTCTCCCTTTAGGTACCACTAGCTCTCATTTATGTACTTCCTCTTGTTAGTATAGCTGAGATCTAAAACTCATCTTAAAAGGCATTGAACATGCTAATCCACATCATACTGCCCTTTACTACCATGCACTGGTAATCTAATATGATGAGTCAGTATCATGCAATTTCATCTATTAATCCATCTCATTAGATAGAGGTCATGTATTGGTGATTTTCTAAGCTTGTTGGTGGCTGGAAAAGATATTTGAAAAGTTTAGATTCTAACCAGGACCACTTGGCTCCAGATCGCCTTAGAGCCTTAGTGCAAATATGGACAAAACGGCTGATTTTCAGAGGTGATAGTGATTGTCCTTGACATCAAGGCACCATTTTGACTGAATATAACATCAATGAACCCAAATAAAATTGGAGTCATTGGGAACTGAGGGGAAAACTCTCCACTGATTTGAGTTATAAGGAAGATGGCCATGGTTATTGGGGGCTAATTATCTCAGCTTCCGAATATTGTTGTGGGAATTCCATAAGTCATGTACTGGGCCCTAGAATCTTCAGCTGCTTCATTAATAATCTTTTATCAGTCGTAAGGTCAGAAATGGGGATGTTTGCTGATGATTACACATCATTCAGTTCTATTCACAACTCTTCAAATAATGAAGCAGTCAATTTCGACATGCAGCGGGACCTTGGAAACATCCAGGCTTGTTTTACTAAGTGGCAACTGAAATGCATGATTTGAAAGAATTTATTCATCTGCTCTACATGGGAGAGAGGCAGAGCTGCTGTCACCGGCTTGAGCCTCAGAACACTGGGTTTGAAGAAAAAAAAATCCAACAGTGGCATTACAGGAAAGCCATGAGTTCACGAGTTGGTGAGTTTCTGCTGTTTGGGACTGTGTGTAAAGTGCTGAAATTGAGTAAAATACAAACATTTTAAACAACCTGTAATTACCTAGTTCAAAATATTTAAGAGGCGTGGATATAACTGATATTATTAAAATGATAACTTTTTAACAAGACCCTTAACTACCTACAATTAGCATTGATCAAGTGTCCTGGCAGCACTAAGACTTATTGGGAGGTGAAGAGTTTAGTAATTATAAATTAATTGATTAAAATTATTAATCAGGGCAAACACAGCTGCAGTAAGTAATTGGGGCTGAAGGAACCTTTGCTCAGAGTTAGTGAGCTGGAGGATGAGCCAAAGACACTGTGGCACATCAGGGAGGGGGAAAGTTACTTGGACACCTTGTTCCAGGAGTCAGTCACACCCCTTAAAAGAGGATCTTTGATTCTGGTCAATCGTTAGGCATAGGAGGGTGTGACAGTGAGCAAGGCAGGGAAGGGGACCCAGAGGGCAGGAGTACAGGAGTCTCAGCCATTGTATTTCGTCCAAAAAGTTCAAAGTCTGTTCAGCTTTTTTTGGAGGAGAGTGAGGGCAGCAGGGTGGATGAGTTGACAGACCATGGAATCGTGGTACAGGAAGCCATTCAAATGGTGGGAGTAAAAAGGAAAGCACTGGTGGTAGGGTACAGTATATTGAGGGGTATTGACATTGTTCATTACAGCAAAGAATAATAATCCAGATGCCTCTGTTACCTACTCCGTGCCAGGGTTCAAGACATCTATTCAGGGCTGAATTTGCAGATGGAGAGGAGGATCCAGTTGTTATGGTCCATGTAAGTATTAGTGACATGAGTAGGACTAGGAAAGAGGTTTTGCTTAGACAGTATGAGGAACTAGGTACTAAATTCAAGAGCAGAATCTCAAGGGTAATAATCTGAGCCACATGCAAATTCAGTAAGAGTTTTAACAACACCAGGTTAAAGTCCAACAGGTTTATTTGGAAGCAAATGCCATTAGCTTTCGGAGCGCTGCTCCTTCATCAGATGGAGTGGATATCTGATCTCAAACAAGGCATACAGAGACACAAACTCAAGTTACAGAATACTGATTAGAATGCGAATCTTTACAGCTAATCAAGTCTTAAGGATACAGACAACGTGAATGGAGAGAGCATTAGGCACAGGTTAAAGAAATGTGTATTGTCTCCAGACAGGACAGCCAGTGAGATTCTGCAGGTCCAGGCAAGCTGTGGGGGTTACCGATAGTGTGACATGAACCCAAGATCCCGGTTCAGGCCGTCCTCATGTGTGCGGAACTTGGCTATCAGTTTCTGCTCAGTGACTCTGCGCTGTCGTGTGTCGTGAAGGCCGCCTTGCAGAATGCTTACCCGAAGATCAGAGGCCCACCACATGCAAATTGACAGAGGCTACATAAGATTGGTGAAAAGAATAAGTGGTTCAAAGACTGGTGTGGGAAAAATGGATTTCAGATTGTGGAGTACTGGCATCGATACGGAGGAAAATGGGGCCTGTACTGTTAGCATGGTCTGTAACTGAACTATGCTGGGACCAGTGTTCCAGAAAACCGTATAACCAGGGAAGTAGGGCATTAAATTCAACAGGAAGGAGTGAGGCATTCAGCTTTTGCAGACATATCAAATTAAGGGGTGGAGTTGAGAGGGGAGAGAATAATAGTAATCTGGGAAATGAGGGTCAGAAAATGGAAGGAAGGGACAGACAGAAAAAAACTTCAGAAGACACCACAAGTGAAGACTAGATGTTACAAGATAATAAAAAGATAAATTAAAGGCTCTGTATTTGAATGTGCATAACATTTATAACAATGTAAATTAACTGATAATGCACATTAAAGTAAATAAATATGATCTGATAGCCATTACAGAAACATGGCTGCAGGATGACATGGATTGGGTCCTGAATATTGAGAGATACGTATTCAAGAAGAAAGGGAAGCTCGGTAAAGTGGAGGGGTAGCACTTTTAATCATGGGTGGCAATGGTGCAATAGTTAAAGATGGCCTTGGTTCAGGTAATCAAGATGTTAGATTGGGTTGGGTGGAAATAGTAGGTGAAAGAAGTCACTGGCAGGAATTGTCTACAGGCCCCCTAACAGTTACCACAATGTAGGACAAGGTATACAAGAATAAATATTAGGTGTTTGTGAAAAAGGCTCGGCAATAATCAAGGGTGATTTCAATCTATATATAAACTGGAAAAATCAGGTTGGCAGTAGTAGCCTCACTGAGGAGTTCATGGAATGCTTTTAAGATAGTTTCTTAGAACAGCACTTTCTGGAACCAACCAGAGAGCAAGTCATTTAATACTTGGTATTGTTTAGTGTGGCAGGATTAATTAATAACCTCAGAGTAAAGGCACCCTGAGAAAGCAACAGCCACAATATAATTGAAGTTTACATCCAGTTTGAAAGGGAGAATTCCCCCACCATCACCATTCTTGAGGTTACCATAGACCAGAAATGGAACTGGACCAGCCATATAAATATAATGGCTACCAGGGCGGCAAGGTGACACAGTGGTTAGCACTGCTGCCTCACAGTGCCAGGGACTCAGGTTCAATTTTGGCCTCAGGTCACTGTCTGTGTGGAGTTTGTATTTTCTCCCCGGGTCTGCGTGGGTTTTCTCCGGGTGCTCCGGTTTCCTCCCACAGTCCAAAGATGTGCGGGTTAGGTCGATTGGCCATGCTAAATTGATCCTAGTGTCAGGGGGATTAGCAGGGTAAACGTGTGGGGTTATGGGAATAGGGCCTGGGTGGGATTGTGGTCGGTACAGACTCAATGGGCCAAATGGCCTCCTTCTGTACTATAGGGATTCTATAATTCTATGATTCTAGGTCATAGGCTAGGAACTTCGCTGTGAATTACTCACCCCCTGACTTCCCAAAGCCTGAACACCACCTATAAGTCATAATTCAGGAGTCTGATGGAATATTTTTCATTTGCCTGGATGAGTGCAGCTCCAACAACACTCAAGAAACTTAAACACCACCCAGGACAAAGTAGCTTGTTGGATTGGCACCCCATCCTCTTGCATTCGCTTCCTTCACCACAAAGTGACCAGGCAGAGCACCATGTACAAGATGCACTGCAACAACTCATCAAGGCTTTATTCACTGCATGTCCGAGACCCGTCACCAATACCATCAAGAAAGACCAGGGCATGGGAATATCACTATTTCACACTCCCCTCCAGTCACACACCATCTAGATCTGGAAATATATTGCTATTCCTTCAGTTTCAGTGGATAAAATTCATGAAACTCCCAACCTAACAACACTGTGGGTGTACTTCATCATGCAGACTGTAGTGGTTCAAGGAGAAGATTCATCATCACCTTCTCCGGGAGTACTGGGGATGGGCAACAAATGCTGGCTTGGGCAGTGAGGCTGATTTCTTGTGGATGACTGAAAAAACACATTCATATCCAATCTGTTACAGTGTCACCTGAAAGCAGAATTTTAAGTGCACCATGGTGAAGAAATATACATTCCTTCCGGAAGAAAATACCTTTAGTTAATTTTCAGCAAATGTATTTCATTACTAGACTGCTAACAGCTTTCCTGTTATTGCAATGTATGACCATGGATATAAACTCAGGCACTTTCTATAGGAACTGACTGATCTGCAACACGCGACCAGTTTTACACCCACAAGCAAGCAAATTGAAAATCTATCGTAGCAACTTTAATAAGTGTCCAACTTAAAATATCAGATATTTCAATCATTGCCATGTTTGATAGAACAAAAGGATGATTAATGTGGAGGCTTTGGAGAGGGTACAGAAAAGATTTACCAGGATGTTGCCTGGTATGGAGGGCATTAACTATCAGGAGAGGTTGGAGAAACTTGGTTTGTTCTCACTGGAATGACGGAGGTTGAGGGGCGACCTGATAGAAGTCTACAAGATTATGAGGGACATGGACAGAGTGGATAATCAGAAGCTTTTTCCCAGAGTGGAAGAGTTAATTACTAGGGGGCTCAGGTTTAAGGTGCGAGGGGCAAGGTTTAAAGGAGATGTACGAGGCAGATGTTTTACACAGAGGATGGTGGGTGCCTTGAACTCGTTGCCGGGGGAGGAAGTGGAAGTGGATACGGTAGTGATTTTTAAGGGGCGTCTTGACAAATACATGAATAGGAGGGGAATAGAGGGATATGGTCCCTTAACTTAGTTAAGTCGGGCAGCATGGGAGGTGCAGGCTTGGAGGGCCGAAGGGCCTGTTCCTATGCTGTAATTTTCTTTGTTCTTTGATACTCTTTTTTTTATCTTTACTGTAAATATTTGTTAAGCAGCCAGCATTTCGAACTGCTTCTGTGAGTAAACTCTGATCTGGAATATGCATTTGTCTGCCCAATATCTAGGCAATTGCTAGCAAGTTCAGAGATTGATAGAAAACCCTTGTTATTTTATTTCAGCTTCTGATTATATCACTACCCCTCACATCTTTGATCACCCTTGACTTTGGAAGGCAGTATCTTGAACATTTCACTCGAACATCAAATAGGCTAGAAACTGCCAAACAGATTTATTAGCCAATAAATGCTAAATAAACAGTAATAACGGCACATTGAGGATTTACAGTGGCAACAGTGTTAACTAGCACTCTTTGGATGAAGAGAGAACAATAACAAACAGTAATGTCAACTAACAAAGTCAGTGTGTAAACTTTAGGTGGGAGTTTGTTGCTGATTATCTTATGACACAGGATAGAAAGCTTCTTCCCACGACACATTGTAGACAAAAGTGCTTCACAGACAAAGAGGATATTAACATTACGACACACAATCAGTTAAAGCTCTTTGATTGAAGTGATGCTGGATCAGCCATTTTGGCTGAAGTTTCAGCTGAACAAAATCCTGGCTAATGCCGTGAAAGTCATGTAGCATTATGTCAGATGTAATATACATCAGGGACTGGGTGGTGTAGCACTTGAGCGACCTTGGTCTGATTCCCATCCAGAGAAAGAACACAAGCATTTCATCTCTTTGAAGACTGCAAAGGATCAGAAACTTAGGTCAGTTCCCGGCAGATAGAATATACAGTTTAAAAATCTCCCAGAATTTAGTTCTTAAGTGAGGAAGATAATTTAAGCAAGTGAAAAAGTTCAGTGGTTTATCCATAGACAGACCCCTTCGCCGAGCATTTAGGAAATCCACTTTGTACCTTTAAACCTTCACTACATGTGTGGCGTTACTTTCATTTCTATTCCTTATCAACTGGTGTAATTGTGTGTAGGTCTGCCAGTAAAATTGATCCCAGGTATCTAGTTCGGGGGGGTGCCAAATAATGTTGCAATCAAGTACTTGGAATAATGTGTTCCACCTGGGAATCAGACAATAAGCACAAGGAAGCAAAGTGCCACTGTCTCCGCGGTAATGAAATGTAGGGCAGCTATATCCCTCTGGGCTTCTGAACCCCGACCCTCAAATGGGGGTCCGAAGACCAAGCTGTTTGGGAAATGGTTACTTACCTGTGATTTGTGTTCAAATAAGGGGATGTGGGGAGCTGCCTGCCCATTCTACAGTGTAGCCTTCAGCTGCTGCTTTACCCAGGCAGGTTGGGAGGATCCCTAAGTCTATCTGGAGCACTGGCCATCACTCCATTCTTAAAGTTACAAGCCAAAACTCAGAATGGACCAAATCCATTCCTTGCTTTCTCCAAAAGCCAAATTCAAAATTCACTTGAATCCAATTCAAGGTCCCCACAAGGGAGACAAACAAAACCCAAGCTGACAAGATGAGGCATTGCACCCCATCTTGGGCTGTTAAACTGACTCCTCCCACCTTGGCCTTGAGTGGCCCTTAACAAGCCTGATCAATATACTGCCTCTCCCCATCAGTGAAAATGACTCTGATGAGTGATGGAACTAGGGAAATGGTATGCTGGCTGGCAAGGCTATTTGTAGCACCCGTCCTATTCTGCTCCCGGCTCACGCGGGGCTAAATGTCAAGCCTGAGAGTGTTACAAATAGTATTTCTTTTCAACCAGGTCTCAAACCATGCATAACAATGACTCAAGTATTTTACTGTGAGCAAACAACTATAGAAAATCTTTTTAAAATGATTATATTAGATCCCATAATCAATATGGATTTGATTGAAGAAAAAGTATCACCAAAAAAGTCCCACATGGCAGGTTGGTTAAGAAGGTTAAGGCTCATGGGATACAAGGAGAAGTGGCTAGATGGGTGGAGAACTGGTTTGGCCATAGGAGACAGAGGGTAGTGGTCGAAGGGTATTTTTCCGGCTGGAGATCTGTAACCAGTGGTGTTCCGCAGGGCTCTGTACTGGGACCTCTGCTATTTGTGATATATATAAATGATTTGGAAGAAGGTGTAACTGGTGTAATCAGCAAGTTTGCGGATGACACGAAGATGGCTGGACTTGTGGATAGCGAAGAGCATTGTCAGGCAATACGGCAGGATATAGATAGGCTGGAAAATTGGGCGGAGAGGTGGCAGATGGAGTTTAATCTGGATAAATGCGAAGTGATGCATTTTGGAAGAAATAATGTAGGGAGGAGTTATACAATAAATGGCAGAGTCATCAGGAGTATAGAAACACAGAGGGACCTAGGTGTGCAAGTCCACAAATCCTTGAAGGTGGCAACAGAGGTGGAGAAGGTGGTGAAGAAGGCATATGGTATGCTTGCCTTTATAGGACGGGGTATAGAGTATAAAAGCTGGAGTCTGATGATGCAGCTGTATAGAATGCTGGTTAGGCCACATTTGGAGTACTGCGTCCAGTTCTGGTCGCCGCACTACCAGAAGGACGTGGAGGCGTTAGAGAGAGTGCAGAGAAGGTTTACCAGGATGTTGCCTGGTATGGAGGGTCTTAGCTATGAGGAGAGATTGGGTAAACTGGGGTTGTTCTCCCTGGAAAGACGGAGAATGAGGGGAGATCTAATAGAGGTGTACAAGATTATGAAGGGTATAGATAGGGTGAACAGTGGGAAGCTTTTTCCCAGGTCAGAGGTGACGACCACGAGGGGTCACGGGCTCAAGGTGAGAGGGGTGAAGTATAACTCAGATATCAGAGGGACGTTTTTTACACAGAGGGTGGTGTGGGCCTGGAATGGGCTGCCAAGTAGGGTGGTGGAGGCAGGCACGCTGACATCATTTAAGACTTACCTGGATAGTCACATGAGCAGCCTGGGAATGGAGGGATACAAACGATTGGTCTAGTTGGACCAAGGAGCGGCACAGGCTTGGAGGGCCGAAGGGCCTGTTTCCTGTGCTGTACTGTTCTTTGTTCTTTGTTCAAATGTTTTGTCAATCCCAAGTAAACTTGGCAAAGTTATTATTTTAGAGACAGTAGCTCTCTTACAATACCAGATTGAGATGCAACCAGGGAGGTTCATTTAAGGCTTGACTTAAACTTGGCTCCATCAGGGAAACTGCGGGCAGTATTAATTCCTGTTCTGAAAATATCCACAGTCATGTTTTTATCAACTTCAACTTTATCCGGAGTGTGTCCTTTCTGATGTGGACTGAGGGAGGTTTGAAGAAAGTTAGAGCCAATGGCCCCACTAAGGTTATGGTAAAAACAAACAATATTCAGATGTAAGACACTCCAGGGACTGAGTGGTGCAGCACCTGGACGACCTTGGTCTGATTCCCATCCAGGGATCCTGAATCTTTTGAAAACTCTTATTCCGCGCTACCTCATGCAGCAGTTTGCCCTTTTTCACCCCTCCTCTCCTACTGCAATGTGGAACTCAGCAATTATTCACCACTTAGCTGATTGGGAAGTTCTCATGGATAAACTCCCGAATGGTGAGTATTGGACTTGTTGACTCAATAATGTTCATAGAAGTACATTTTACAGTTGGGGGAATTGGATCACAATTAACAGTGAGGACTCTGAGTGATAGTTTCTCCTCTCCATAGAATTGGGATGCTGCAATTAATTTTGATGCTAATATTCACTGGACTGTCGGAGATCAGCACATGCGAAACTATCCAAGAATTGTAATCAAGTCTGGATCAATAGTGCACCACATGGTCCATTTTGCATTTAAATCTGTGATTCATTAGGGTGCGTTCAGGTTTAAAAAAAAATTTAACAGTTTTTTTTACATTTAAAATAAAATATATTAAAAGTTGTGGTGGAAGATTGGTTTTATAAGGCATCATTTTTATGCCATTGCAGCTTCCTTCATGCTTGGATTACATTTATCTATTGCGGCTGAAGATGAATTTCAACTGGATTTTCTGTGTTTATAGACAGCAAAAAAATTATTTCTAGCTCAGAGACTCACTGGTAACACAAGCTTCATTTGGGCTTCAGCTCGCCCCATTAATAGAATATTTAACCCTTATTTGGAATGATTTTCAAAAGGAGGAACTTCAGTTCTCGTTACATAACAGGGTATTAACCACTTACTGTACACAAAATAGTCATTATCAAAATACAAGTTTAAAAAAGTAAATTGCTTTAAAACAATATTTAAGTAAGTGATCTAAATGAACATTCCCATGACTAGGTGTGAAGTAAAATCCATATTTCTATCGATGAGTCTGACCATAACTCATGATTTATCCAGTCAAGGTTATTTGTAAGCCACAGCTGACCATGACTGATCTTCCTTTCAGACTAGCAATAAGAATGCTGAATGGTTTTCAGTGGTTGAGAAATATTGCAAAGCCCCTTGAAAAACATAGGACACTTCTTGACCTTCAGTGGGTTTCAATGGACATCCCTCGGGTGAAACTGACTGAAGAACAGATAATCAATTACTGACTGAGTAATCAGGTCCTTCTTAGATATGGGAATCAAATGCCATGAATGTCATGAAATATCCCATCTCATGCCACAGAAGGAAAATATAAAATGAAAGTAAAAAATAATGCAATTCACTTTGCCTTGGGTATCATCTATCATTTATAGTTAAGTAATCTAATATGAAATGCCTCACTCCCTGCTTGTACAGTTCTGTGGTTGAGGTCCTGTCCCTGGACCATATTGTTCCACAACGCCCCTGCCACCTGCCACCCCTCCCCCCACCACCACTCCCCCCCGCCCTCAGCCTCCCACCCACCCCACAACCTCTTCCCCTCTGAAGTGTTGCATGGAGCCTTCCCCCAAATCCTCCCACAGCAGTGCACAGAGCCTATCAAACTTCTAAATCTCGTTCTTCGCTACTATTTCAACATAAGCTTCTTCTTAATCTGATATTACCTATAAATTTGACTAATTTTCATTGAACCTTTAAATACAAGTTTCAAATGGTAACCCTTTGTAACTGTGAGAATCAGATCCCAAGATAGAATTAGGAGCCAGATTGCAATTGTAAGGGGCACATGGGAGTGCGAGGGAATGAGGCTCAAGCCTCCCACCCGCTGGAAGAGGTGGCCAGCTGCCCAGAAGTTAAAATTTATTTTACTACTTTTACGGTTCACTTAAGTTTTATCCAGAATCCCCATTGCTTTGAATCCCCCATTGCTTCAAGTTTAACTAGTGCTGTTTCACAAAGAACTTCACAAAACACATTTTGAGCATCAAATCATGTATAGAGCTTTCCACCGCCTACTTTGAATGCAGGAAGTTTAAGCAAGATATTTTCTTTTTGGCTCCATCTTGGTTACTGTTCATTTCCTTTTTCCCCTTTTCCCTATCTACTTAAGTCCGATCCTGCTTTTCATTTCAACTCTTTAGATGGGAAAATCTCATTCAGCATTTTTAAGAACTTGAAGTCAGCTACATCTTTGTCAGGAATGTGGTTATGGCACTTGTCTTGAAGAGTTTGCATAAAATGCTTTACCATCTTGAGGTTACAGACAAGTGGGCAAATGCGTTAACATGGCAGACCAAATCCAATGCAGAGAAATTGGAACTAATTAACTTTGGTAGGAAAACACAGAGAGACAATAAAAAATAAAGGGTTAATTACTAAAATGGATGCAATAACAGAGGAATCTGGGCGTATCTTTACATAAATCATTGAAAGTGAGAGGAAAGTTTTTTTTTGTTTTATTAGTGTCACAAGTAGGCTTACATTAACACTGCAATGAAGTAATTATGAAAATTCCCTAGCCGCCACACTCCGGCACCTGTTCGGGTACACTGAGGGAGAATTTAGCATGGCCAATGCACCTAACCAGCACGTCTTTCGGAGTGTAGGAGAAAACCGGACCACCAGGAGGAAACCCACGCAGACACAAGAAGAACGTGCAGACTCTGCACAGTGACGCAAGCTGGGAATCAAATCCAGGCCCCTGGCACTGTGGTTGAATAAAATTGAGGCTTTATTAAAAGGGCATAAAGTATAAATGCACGGAGGTTATGTAAAATCTATATAGAGTTCTGGTTCAACCTCAATTGAGGTATTACTGGATGCCACTCTTTAGAAAATATGTGAAGGCATTAGAGAGGGCATAGAAAAGATTCACGAGAATGGTCCCAGGGATGAGGAACTTCAGTTATGTGGGTAGATTGGAGAAGAGAAAGTTGAGAGGAAATGTGATGGAGATATTCAAAATCATGAGGTGTCTGGACAGAGTGGATTGGGGATAATCATATCCCTTACAAAAGGATTGAGAACAAGAGGGTATAGCAAAAGAAGCAATGGTGATGTGAGGAAAAATCTTTTCACCAACAAATGGTGAGGGCCTGGAATGAACCAGCTGTGAGTGTGGTGGAGACAGATTCAATTGAAGCACTCAAGGGGGAACTGGATTATTATCTGTGAAAGCAGGAGTGTAGTACTCAGTCAGTTGCTCCTATAGCCAGTCAGCACAGACACCATGGGCTGAATGGTCTCCTTCTGAGCTGTAACAACTCTGTGATTCTGAGCCTATTTTAGTTACTAAAACTGCATAACGCAATATGCTTAGAATAGAAACACACAACCATTTTATTTTAACTCAGCGCTGCGACAGCACAGTTGCAAATCTTCAGAGTGATCTTTCAAAGTCTTGGAACCTTCATTTTCTTTCAAATCTCTTTATATCCTCAAATACAACAAATTAGAGCCCCTATCCTTCTCAACATTATCTTATCCAAATTCCTCCTCAATCTTACTGTGGCCCAATATTCCTTTCCTCAATCATCCCAAATTTTTCAACTTTCCCCTGTACTTCCATACCATTTTCATATCCTTTGATCTTCCCTCTGCAGCAACAGCCCCAGATGTTACATCACCGCTCCTAAACACCAACCTTCACCTCCCATTGTTCCATGACCCATTTAAACTGTTCCTAGATGTTTTAATGTCCACATCCCTAGGAATTTCTTCCAAATTACATTGATCTCCTCCTGAAGTTATGTTCTCAATACTCCCGTGCTCTGTATTGTTTTCCCAGTGTCATCACATTGAAAGACCTTTTCTTGCAATTACTTGACCTCAACACCCCCTTCCCACCACTTCAGCGTTCCCAACATGTAAATTCGGACCTTGTAAGGCCTTCCCCCTTGAAACACAACGGATCAAATTTTCTGTAATGACCTTAATGAGGTCCATGAAGTTGGACTCCTGAAATATGAACTCCCTGATTGAGGTAATGGTTGCCTGCCCAGAGTTTTATATATAGAGAGAGAGAGGAGCATCAGGGCTACTGACACTCCGAATTCTGATTTGTACCTGAAGCACTCTTAGGAATGGAATTGAGTTTGTAAATAAAGGGAATTTGGTGAAGGGACAATGCTGGGCAAGCCCACATCAGGAGATCAAAACTGGAGGAACGTGGGACCTTATTTTCAAACTTGCAAGGCTATTCCTGCCTGAAACCATTTTCGATGATGTGGAGATGCCGGCGTTGGACTGGGGTAAACACAGTAAGAAGTTTAACAACACCAGGTTAAAGTCCAACAGGTTTATTTGGTAGCAAAAGCCACACAAGCTTTCGGAGCTGCAAGCCCCTTCTTCAGGTGAGTGGGAATTCTGTTCACAAACAGAGCATATAAAGACACAAACTCAACTCAACTTTGAGTTTGTGTCTTTATATGCTCTGTTTGTGAACAGAATTCCCACTCACCTGAAGAAGGGGCTTGCAGCTCCGAAAGCTTGTGTGGCTTTTGCTACCAAATAAACCTGTTGGACTTTAACCTGGTGTTGTTAAACTTCTTACTGTGAAACTATTTTCCCCAGGGTGGGATCTGAACATGTACTTAAAATGACAGCGGGTTCATTTTGAATGCCTGTTGCAAATCCAATTTTCCCTGAGATTAGTATTCTCCTAGAGTCTGGTGGGTTCGCGAATCCTGTGTAGACCATGTCAGGTCTGTCAATTCATGAACACTGGGGGAAACCTACTGCAGATTTTGGAACCTTTTGACAGGCCTTGTCAACTTGAACTGTCATAATGAGATGCTATTTGAAAAGATTAAATATATTTTTAATGCAGTGATTGCTCATAGGGCTCTGTCCTTCAAAGGTAAGGGACCATTAAATTAACCAGCACTGTGTAAGTGTTCAAATGTATTAGTGGACCAGTGGAGAAAGTGCTTTCAACAGCATAGAGAATCAGATATTAATATCTGTGGGACCTTGTGGTTTGACTTTTACATTGATTTGAAGTCCTAACATTTTCTAAGCCTTCAAAATACACTTGCAGTATCCACTAGGTACTGAAATCATGAGCCATTGTAATAAGGCTGACAAGGGTGGCACGGTGGCACAGTGGTTAGCACTGCTGCCTCACAGCGCCAGGGACCCAGGTTCAATTCTAGACTGTCTGTGTGGAGTTTGCATGTTTGCCTGTGTCTGCATGTGTTTCCTCTGGAGGCTCCGGTTTTCCCCCACAGCCCAAAGATTTGCAAGTTAAGTGGATTGGCCATGCTAAATTGCCCCTTAATGTCTCAGAAAATGTATGGGTATAGGGGATTAGCGGGGTAAATGCATGGGGTTCTGGGAGTAGGGCCTGGGTAAGATGATTTGTCAGAGAGTCTGTGCACTGTAGAGATTCTATCATGTCTTTCAAATGCTCAAAAAACTGTCAAAATAAACAATCATCTACTCAAAACACTCGTGAAAAAATTCTCCTCTTACAAGCTCACAGAGCAGTCAAATAAGCCATCTATTTTGCCCGGTGGTCATCTGTTTAGCCTACATGAAAGGTTTCATATTCAGATAAGAACCTTTATTGACAGAATTACAAGATTCAACCACAATTTGAATGTTTGAGTGAGCTCCATAACCCACTAATTAGCCATGTGGAGGTTCTTTATACAGCAATGAAAGGGACTTTGAGTTTTGTTTGATTAGCAGCTTTATGACGATTCACTAGGTTTATCCTTCTTTGAAGTGGTTTTGAATTCCAGTTTGCCTATTTAACAAGTTCATGGCCTGTTAAGAGGTTCCGCCCCCCCCCCAAGGGAGTATGAATGGATATGAGGAATGAGGATGTATGGAGGAAATGAGAGTGTATGGAAGGGACATGGGGGTTGCATGGGGGCATGGAAACGATATGCAGGAGCATGGGGGTTGCATGGGGCATTGTCGGGTGAGGAATGAGGGCCAATTGGCCTAACAACCGTGTAGAGAATTGGGTCGATGTCTCAGTGTACAGAGGTGAACCTTCGAACCTGTCTGCCCAAGCAGCAACCCACCTCCACTCCAACCTCAGACCAGATGGCTGACTCTGACCAACTCCCATCTCTTCAGATAACAATTCTGTGTGAATGGGCTGGATTTCTGAAGTTGGGAACATGGGTCTGGAAATACCCTGAATCGTAGTTCTGGGCGCTAAGTGGAAAATTCACCCCAATGTTCCCACTTCACTAATAGACTTACATCTTAACACCTCCTAGAGACTTGAATCACCCTCCTAACATTACAAAACCACTTCAATCCTCCCATCTTTCCCAATCCTTTAAATGCTTTCTAGTTGCAATTTGAAATACATTTCTTTCTTTAAGTCTGGAACATGCTTGTAAGTTTCAGGTTTCAGCTTTGAAGCAGTGTTTTAAGATTATTTTACATTTGCGACATGATTTGATGACTGGAGAGTAACCATCTGGAACATAATGTGTGTGTGGACTAATAAACCACTTTTAATATATAAATAATGGGTCTCCTGTGTCATTTACCACCGTGACTATTTAATACTATTTAATACTTGATATCATGCAGGTTATACAATCTGAGCTTATTTAATCAGTAAAACTGGGTTTTTATTACAAAGTATCATGAGAATATCCATGGTATTATTAAGTACAAGTTAAATGTATAGTTAGACAAATATATAATGAGCAAGGAGACTGATTTATATTTTCCCTGTAAAATATGAGCGTCTTGACATCATTCGTAGGATTCCAGCTGGATACCACAACAGCTGGCTGTGCAATTGGCAAGCACACAGTCAACTGGCACCTTTCAAAATTAGAGTTTGAATGAAATTGACGGTAAGTGAGGAATGTGCCAACTGTACAAGCAGCTGTTATAGTAACGAGGTGGAAACTGGCTGCACTCTGAGACAGATGGAGAGATGCACAACACTGGCACATTAACACATATTGTTGGTGGAAATTAAAGTTACATGTTAGCAAGTTCACATTATTGTAAAACATCACTTTCACTGACTTGCCCTGAGCAATGCCACAGGACAGTATGTACTGAATGTATAAAAAAGTCTTGGAATGGGGATGCATTTTTTACACTTTTGACATCTCACCCCAAAACATTATGCAGAAAGAGAGAAAATAAGCTGTCATTTTAGACTGGTTATAGCATTATTAATATTGTCGCTCCCTCCAGTTGTATGTGGATTTAACCACCACAAAATGTAGTTGAGGCCAAGATGTTGTCTGATTTCAAGAAAGAATTAGATATAGCTCGAGGGGCTTAATGGGTCAAGGGGAAGGGGGGATCAAGATATTGTATTTGATGATTAGCCATGATCAAAATGAATGGTGGAGCAGACTGGAAGGGCTGAATGGCCTACTCCTGCTTCAAGTTACGATGTTTCTCAAACTACTGATATGTGGATATTCCCTTCAACCACGTGGTGTATTTATGCCTCTGGGACATAATAGGCAACTACCTATTCAGACAACAGTCTAAAAGCCTTAAAGAGGCTGGCCAGGTTAGGCCAAGCTCCATCTTAACAGCTGGAGGTCCAGAGTCCCAAGTACCTGTGAGTGATACCACAAAAATTATTATGAAATTAAAAATGCAATTGCAAGACGTAACAGGAGCAATAGCACAAAGAAAAAGCGAATCAGCAGGCCAATGTATCTTGTGAAAAAATAAAAAAGATCAATCTGTTCCAATTACATGGAGCAACGATACACAGGTGTGATTATCAGGTAATTATCTCATTAAGGCAACTTGTGATAGCTAATAAGATCTGAGCCTGAGATCACTCCTGTACAGCTTTTTTTTAAAACAGTGCAGATGAAGCAAGTAGGATGACAAAGTCCCAAATATTGGCTTCTGGTTGGGATCCTGAAGTGATGGTGTCCTTTTCCAGTTTTTCCTGGGGTGGGGCTAAAGGTGATCAAGGAATACCCTTGTCGGGGAAGTAGTTCATAGAATCCCCACAGTGCAGAAGGAGGCCATTTGGCCCATTGAGTTTGCACCAACCACAATTCCACTCAGGCCCTATCCCCGTAATCCCATGTATTTACCCTGCTAGTTCCCTTGAGACTAAGGGGCAATTTAGCGTGGCCAGTCAACCTAACCCTCACACGTTTGGACTGTGGGAGGAAACTGGAGAATGCAGAGGAAACTCACACAGACATGGGGAGAATGTGCAAACTCCACACAGATAGTGAGCCGGGGCTGGATTAGAACATGAGTCCCTGATGCTGTGAGGCAGCAGTGCTAACCACTGTGCCACCGTGCTGCCCGCCAGAAGTGGTAGAAGTTAAGAAGCCAATTATCAGCACTTTTAACCCTAATTCTGAAATTTCACAGCTGGGAAATTTATATCCTGATCTATCATCAATCGAAAATTTCCTGGTTTATGTTTTTTTTTCCTTTGCCTTCAGGGGTCCCTTTAAGGATGAAATAAAAACAGAGAGTGGTGGAAAATCTTATCAGGCCTGGCAGAATCCAAAGTGGGGGCGGGGCTGGGGTGGAGGGGAGGGGTGAAGAGAAATAGAGATGTTTACATAGAAACACAGTAAGAAGCCTCACAACACCAGGTTAAAGTCCAACAGGTTTATTTGGTAGCAAATACCATAAGCTTTCGGAGCACAGCTCCTTCGTCAGATGGAGTGGATATCTGTTCTCCAACAGTGCACAGACACAGAAATCAAGTTACAGAATACTAATTAGAATGCAAATCTCTACAGCCAGCCAGGTCTTAAAGGTACAGACAATGTGGGTGGACAAAATGTAGTTGAGGCCAGACAATACGCATCTCTTTAACCTGTGTTGAATGCTCCCTACACTCATATTGTCTGTACCTTTAAGACCTGGCTGGCTGTAGAGATTTGCATTCTAATTAGTATTCTGTAACTTGATTTCTGTGTCTGTGCACTGTTGGAGAACAGATATCCACTCCATCTGACGAAGGAGCTGTGCTCCGAAAGCTTATGGTATTTGCTACCAAATAAACCTGTTGGACTTTAACCTGGTGTTGTGAGACTTCTTACTGTGCTTACCCCAGTCCAACGCCGGCATCTCCACATCATGACTACATAGAAACATACATAGGAAATAGAAGCAGGAGTAGGCCATTTGGCCCCATGAGCCCGCTCTACCATTCATTATGATCATGACTGATCATCAAATTCAATACCCTGATCCCGTTAGATCCCAGAGATAGATCCAATTTCTTCTTGAAATCACATATTTTGGCCTCAACTACATTCTGTGGTAGTGAATTCCGCAGATTCACCACTCTCTGGGTGAAGAAAAATCTCCTCACCTCAGTCCTAAAAGGTTTATCTCTTATCCTCAAACTATGACCTAGTTCTGGACTCCCCCACCATCAGGAACATTTGTTTTGAGTCCTATTAACATTTTAAAAGTTTCTATGAGACCACCTCTTACTCTTCTAAACTCCAATGAATATAATCCTAATTGATTTAGGGGGCGATTTTGCCATTTTAATTCTAAGTGCTGAATCTGGGCGTAATTCAGATCCGACTTGTAAACCTGTTCTCCGGCGCCCCCAGCCTGAAAATAAAGTCGCGAATCTGAATCATGCTATGGGTGGGGCTTATCGCGCCCAAAATGCTGCTGCTCCAATTGAAGCCTTCAGTTGTACATGCGCAGTAAAAAAAAATTTGAAAAATGCTCCCCTGCCACATTGCTCCCGGGCTGCAAAAAGCAACCTAGGAGCGCTGGCCCCCACAGACATCACCCCACCCCCACAACATAACTGTCCCCCATATCCACCCACCACCCCGCAACCCAGACCGATCGCAACCCCCTGCCCCACTTCCCCCCTACCAATTGCCCACAGAATGGCAACGGACCCCCCTTCCCCTCCACCGATCGCCCGCAGAGTGGCAGCGGACCCCCCTTCCCCCCACCGATCGCCCGCAGAGTGGGGACGGACCACCCTTCCCCCCCACCGATCCCTGCAGAGTGGCAGCGGACTCCCCCCAGCCCCTGCCCCCCACATCCATCCCACCATCAGAGATCCATCTGACCCACCACCCTCCTTCTCTCCCCCCCCCACCAGAGAATGATCTGGTCTCCTTCCTCCTCCCCATCCCCAATCAGGGAACGATCTGGCTCTCCTCCTCCTCCCCCCATGCCACCAAAGAGCAATCGGGCCTCCCTTCTCCTCCCCCCCTCCACCAGAGAATGATCTGCCCCACCTCCCTCTCTCCCCCACACCCCACCTCCCCCCACCGCCCCCACCAGCGATACATGTCTGTTTCGTGCCGAATCTGGTTGGGCGAACGCGATGGTAAAAGGTGGAAGTGCTGGTAAGTTTGGGCGTCCAGCCCATTAAGTCAATTTAAATGCACGCCCGTTTTGGGTGTGGTGCCAATGGCAACCATCTTCGGACCTTGGTAAAGGGGGAATCGGCGCGGACCCAGGCACTTATCACACTATTCGCCTCATGCCCAACTTTACCAAGTTTTTGTGCCTGAAAACAGGCATAACGCAATGGTAAAATCGGACCCCTAGTCTCTCCTCATATGACAGTCTTGCTATCCCAGGAATCAGCCTGGTAAACCCTTGCTGCACTCCTTCTATAGCAAGGACATCCTCCCTCAGATAAAGACACCAAAAATGCACACCGTTGTTGTCGTTCGTGGCAGAGAGAGGACTTCTTACGTTGTGCTGCAACTTTTATCCCTCATTGGTTTGCGCCCTTTAGAGCAGTCGCTTGATTATTGGCAATCAATCAATCAGGGCTTGATCGATAGAGTCCAATCAGGTTCTGTCACACCGATCTCTGGGTGTGAACCCAATGGCCATGCCTGTAGGTGCTGAAGGCACGTAGGTCATATACGTCCCTCCCGAATAAGGGGTTAAGGTGCCCAAGTGTCTGGTAAACCAACACCCTAAACACTGAATAGCCCTCAATGTTTAGTTGCCATCCTTGGTCACCTTGGAGCCATGTCTCCGTAATCCCAACTATATCATACCCCTTTATATTTATCTGCGCAACTAATTCATCCATTTGAGTCCAATATGACTCTTCTTCAGAATTTTAACAGTTCCTCTGATACGATTAGATGAAGCATATACAGCTTCATATATAACAGCTTTGCCAAGTTGTACTGAATTTCATACTGCAGGATCACAATGTGAATATTTAATGACCCAAGAACTGTTTTAAGCAGGTGCCAAAAACAACGCAGTTCAGACACAGCAAATTGCAACAAAAATTCAAACGATTTTCTGCTGGATAAACAGATGGCTGTGAATTAAATTTCTCCTCCAGAATCTCTTGCATTTACAGGTTAGAGGATTTACATGTGCTAGGCATATTGAGTGAAGATCTGGATTCAAACATTGCTGCATGTTTTCTGATTTTCCACCTCTGCACTTCCTGGGGAAGCTACATTTGATTGAAACACAACACAGTTCTGATATTCTCCATTCCAAACTCCCTTCAAGTGTGAGTGTGTGGGATTAATGACGTTCTCCGAGAGTGTTTTCCAAATAACTTCTTGTGCTAACATTTTAAGCAACTTCATAAGCCACACGATTTACAAGCTATTAAGGTAATTCAAGACAGAAATTCATTTGCAAAACCAAACTGATATTTTTTGCTTCTTCTCACTTTCCTACAGTTATTTGTGAGCAGCTAAAGACAGGACCTCAATGTAACTTCTCATGCACAAGACAGCATTTTCAATCATGCAGAACTCTCTTGGTAATGTACTGAAGAGTCAGCCTGGACTGTTTATCCAGGTGTCTGGAGTGGAGCTTAAACACATGCCCTTGCTGACTCAGATCTGAGCTCTCCCGTTGAGCTAAGTTTAACACCTTAGTTCGTAGAATAACTAAAGCAGCAAAAAAGTAACCAAGTGTCAGTCAACATCTGAGAATAAAGTTACAACAGAATGACACACGAGAAATTCAAATTGCATCATAAGATCCAGATGCAGGTGAGACACAAGGTGCAACAATCCTGACTGCAAACCATTTTTATAGAGATTGGGTTGGGATCAGAATGACCCCGTGCCCACAAGAGGCGGGTGGTCAGTTCAGGGCAATTAGGGGGCCGATAAAGACCCTGTTCTCACGCAGACAGGGGTTTCCAGTAGTAAACACCTGAAATCCAGCAGCGTTTGTAACAGCTTCGCAACTGTGTATGCACGTGCATTTGCGACATTCTTACCACTGATTCTGAGTTAATTGAGATAAGTCCAGGCATGATTTTGTCTTGATGCTCAACTCATTTTCCTCAGATACAATTACCACAAGTAATTTAGTATACCTAGTGTTGTTTTGAGATTAACAACTCAACATTGATTAACAAAGAGCTGAAGTCAAGGGCAGGAATGTTAGAAAGCCCTGATCCAACGTCAGGACAAGTTTTGGGTCTTGAACCTGTTTGACTTGTTTTTTTTTAACCACAGTATATTTATTATGGTGTTACGTCAAAGGTGAACTGTTTCATAATACTTCTGTCTTCATGTTTTAAAATAATGCACACATTAACATAACTCTTTGGCTTGAAGGAAGTGTCCATGAACTCAGGGCCAGTCTTCTCTGCTCCAAATTTTTAGTGTTCTTCTACATTTTCGCAGCCAGGGGGCAGAGCATTAGTCTGGGGATTGTGGAAGAGAGAGTGCATCCCATCACCACATGGGAATGGTTTGTTCCGGATATGGAAATGCTCATAGGGAATAAACTCTAGCCCCCCATGGTTGTGCTGCTGTGCCTTCAGATAGCAGTTCAACATACAGCCACTTACATTGAATCACGGCAGTGCAGAAGGAGGCCATTCAGCCCATCGAGTCTGCACCGACAACAAGGCCCTATCCCGTAACCCCACATATTTACCCTGCTAACCTATGCATCCCGGGACACTAAGGGACAATTTAGCATAGCCAATGTACCTAACCCACACATCTTTGGATTGTGGGAGGAAACTGGATCACCTGGAGGAAAACCACACAGACACAGGGAGAATGGGCAAACTCCACATAAACAGTGACCCAAGCCGGGAATTGAACCCAGGTCCCTGGAGCTGTGAGGCAGCAGTGCTAACCACTGTGCCACTGTGCCATGAATAGCAACAGCAAAGCTCAGGATCTTCCACATATGTGCCGATGGGTGTTCCTGGCTGCCGGTCACAGACGACAGCTGCCGGGTGAAGCTAAAAGCCCGGCGGGAAACCCAAACCCAAATCGCCGCCATCTTGAGATGCTGAGCTCAATTTTTCAAGTGTCAGCCAATTGATTCACCATCCAATTAGGATGGCAGACAGTATCCTAAGGCTGGAGGACCAATAGGAGTTCTTCCAGCACTGAGACATTGTTGGGTAGCCTCACTGACCGAGGGATGTTTCTCCCTATCTACCCTGTCCAGATCTCTCATTATTTTCAACACCTCTATCAAATATTCACTCAATCTTTTTTTCTCTTATGGAAAACAGCTGCAGCTTTTTCAATTTATCCTCATAACTGAAGTGCCTCAAACACAATAAACTCCTTACAATTAAATTACAAAACAAAAGATTCCCTTCCCTAATTGCCATTGAGAAGGTGATGGTGAGCCATCTTGAACCACTGCAGTCCACCTGGTATATTTACACCCATAGCACAGTTAGAATTCCAGGATTTTGGCCCAGTGACAATGAAGAAATGGGAATTTAGTTCTAAGTCATGATGGTGTGTGACTTGGAGTGTAACCTCCATGTCTTGGTATACCTACTATCCTTATTCTTCTCGGTGGTAGAAGTTGCAATTTTGTAGGTGTTATCAAAGAAGGCTTGGTGAGTCCTGAAATCTCTCTTTTGGATGACAAAAACTGTTGCCATTGTGCGCTGTGATGGAGGAAATGAATGTTTAAGGTAATGAATGGGATGTCAATCAAGCAGACTGCTTTGTTCTGGATGGTGTCAAGTTTCTTTAGTATTGTTGGAGCAGCGCACATCGAAGCAGGATGGAGAGTATTCCATCACATTCCCAATTTTTACCTTGTAGATGATGGACAGGCTTTGGAGAATCAGAGGGTGAGTTGGTCACTGCAGAATGCATCACTTTTGACTGCTCTTGTAGCCACAGTATTTATATGGCTGGTCCAGTTAAGTTTCAAGTCAATGGTAATCTCAAGGATGTTGATGGCAAAGGATTTAATGATGGTAATGCCATTGAATGTCAAGGGGAGATTCTTCCTTGTTGGAGATGGTCCTCACCATGCACTTGTGTGGCATAAATATCACTTGCTACTTATCAACACAAACCTGAATGTTGCCTTGGTCTTGTTGCATTTAGGCATGGATTGCTTCAATATCTGAGGTTGAATATTGTGTGCAATTATTAAAAAAATCCCCATGCCTGCCTTTAAGATGGTTTTTGATGAAGCAACCAGTTGGACCTCGGACACTAAATTGTGGAACTCCTGCAGTGATGTCCTGAGGATGAACCGATTGCCATCTCACAACCACAATCATTTTTCTTTGTGCTAGGTATGGTTCCAACCAGCAGAGAGATTTTCCCTTGATTCCCATTAATTTCAACATTGCTCAGGCTCCATGTTGCCACACATGGTCAAACTTGCTTTGATGTCAAAGACATTCTTTCTCACCTTACTTCTGGAGTTTGGATCTTTTGTCTATGTTTCAACCAAGGCTATAATGAGGCTTGGAGCAGGGTGGCTCTGACAGAACCTAAACTGAACATTTGGAGCAGGCTGTTGCTGAGTAAGTACCATTCCAAATACAAGTTTTCAGTACTACGCCAGGATGTTGTCAGGGCCCATAATCATTGCTTTATCCGGTGCCATCAGCTGTTCCTTGACATCAAGTGGGGTAAATTGAATTGACTGAAGACAGGCATCTATGATGGTTGGTACCTCAGGAGCAGGTTGAGATGGATCAACCAATCAGTTTCCCGCTGGCACGGCATATCAACTGAAACCTTTTCCTCAGATATTTTTCCTGTGTATGAGACAAATCAAAGGGTGGAGTCAACTCAGCTTTAATTTAAATAAAGCCTTTCTCTTTATTCTCTTTATTCAATACTTCAGGTACCAATAGTCTACATAAACTCACATCAGTTGCAATGCTTACTGCAACCCATTTAAATTTAAATCTTTTAATTATTAACTTTAGTCCTTTTAACTCTAACTTTAAGCTTTTGACTGAAAACAAATACTACCCGCATGAGCGAACTGGCCAAGCTTGGCCAGGTAGGAATTTCCATCGTGGCTCTTTGTGTTCTCTGAAGATGTCCTTGGGGAACACGTTGCGAAGGTGATTCTCGAGTTTTCACTGAAGACAAAGACTCAAAGCACATTTTGTGTCTTAAATTTCTCATATTCTTCCAGAAAGTTCTGACACTCAGCCAATGATATCACTGGAAACTGATCACAATGTTCAATTATGGCCAATTAAGTTACTTGTAAACAGCTCCCAAATGTTTATACCAAGCATGTAGGTCACATAGCTCAACATCTATGGAACAAGGCGGGAAATTTCAGCACCGGTATGTCTGGCATTTGTCCAAATAACCATCCTCGTTTGGTCAACACAGGAAGTATCAGGTCGCATCTCACAGGACAGGTCATGGCTCACTGCAGCCTTTCTGTCTGTGTTTAATTATAACTTGACCAAAATTCCCAGCATGCTTGAATCTCGTTGCCACTGTTGTCCTCACTGTTGCTGTTGGCCATCCGGCCACACCATCCATCACCACTGCACAATGGCAGTGCTGTGCACCATCTACAAGATGAACTGAGTAACTCATCAAACTCCTTTGACAGTACCTTCCAAACCTATGATCTCTACCACCTAAGCAGACAAGGGCAGCAGGTGCATGGGAACACCACAACCTGCAAGTTTCCCTCCAAGTCACTCATCATCCTGACTTGGAAATGTATAGCGATTCCTTTACTTCACTGGGTCAAAGTCCTGGAACTCCCCTCCTAAAAGCATTATGTGTGTACCTACACCACATGGATCACAGTAGTTAAAGAACCCAGCTCACCAACACCTTCTCAGGGCAACTAGAGATGGGCAATAAATGTTGGCCTAGCCAGCAGTGCACACATCCCGTATAAAATAACAAAAGAAAAAATATGGGGATTTTACTACATTATGAAATGTTCTTTTTGCAAGAAAGCATTGCAGTTGAATTGATCGCAATATTTGTGGGGGAATTTGATAAACACTTAGAGAAACATATTAAACACTTAGAGAACATATAGGAAAAGATCAGGGCAATTAAATTACAATAGATATAGAATTAATGGGATGCAGAGAATGGCATAATGACTCACATGCCTTTTGTCCTGAAACTTCTATAATTCTATAAAACTATGTAATAAAAGAAATACTGCTTGGGTCTACAGAGACCATTCTGCCTTAACTCAAAGTCTTGGATCACTGTTCAATCTGTTGATTCAGCCAGGCACTCTGGTCCGTACTGACTTCTGTTCAAGTCTCAATTTAATCAACATTTCTTTTAAAACATTTTGTTAGTCACTTGTTGATGCACAGTATACCTTCAGGAAGCTTCCAAATTGTTCCATAGTGTTGACTGCTATTTAACAGCGCAAGATGTTCTTTCTGCTCACAAAGAAACACACTATGGTTTTCAATGAAATAACTATTATTCTGCCCCTGCCTAATTAACCATATTCATTATAGTCTTGTTTTTTAATTTTTGCAAGTACGCAACAGGCCACAATGGAGTAATTCACGGAATAACATCTGGAAAATACAAGCCACAAGACTCCTCCCAAATGTTACAAGTTGATTTTTTTTTAAAAAATACCACACATGAATAGCTGAATACTATTCCCATGTCAATTGTCATTTTAATACCACGTGTTAGTGTGGTTAAAACTTCTTTTTACATTGAAGAGGAGGTAAGGGTTTGGATACAGGATCTCATGATTCCTTCCAGGTACATATTATATCATTGAGCATAAAACATTAACAACAATTCCTCACATATGCTCCTAAAATCTTTAGTGCTCCAGATTGATCCACGAGGGCATATATTGCTGCTTAATTTGAATGCATAATTTATTCCATTACACAACTAATTGCTGTTTAATGGCTTTGCCAATGATTGTTAGGCATACCAGCCAGTGACTGATGGACCTAAAAATTCTATTTAGTGACATTTGAAATATATCGATTAAGAAAAGAATGTTGTTCACTTAGGACACTGCTTAATTGATATAGCAGAAGAACCTAATTGACTATTGGACATTGCTTCACATCTTGGTTCCCTTGTAAATTGATACAGAGTATAACCATCATGTCATTTTTCTTGCTCTGAAAATGTTGATAAATCATATGAACCAATGTAACCTATTGCATAGATTTAGAATTGTGATAAGTTGTTGAAAATGTTCCCACGTGGAAACAAAGCCACATGCCCTTACTTGTGTGCAGATGGCATAAGCCCAGAGAAATCTTTATATAGCTGTTTTATAAGCAAACAGAAATTCTAAAATGTCAGCATTTTCTTTGTCTTTCTAAACTCATGGCTTGCATTATTTATTGTTGACTGGTTAGCTTCTCTGGCCTGATATTTCCATAGCTCCAGCATCTTGGCAACCTTCTTTTTCCATATAGCACCTGTGCTTTATCTTTATATCCTTTAATGCCATTTCTATAAGAAATTCATCCTATTCTTCTTATGGTTCATCAATATTAAGTACGAAGGGAGTCGATACACATTACTCTAGATAAATAGAGATCTGTCTCAACATGCCAAATAGTTTGCAGGTTTCAAGCAGGAGCAGTGGCTGGGGTCACTGTGCTGCGTCTGCGAGGCTGAGAGCTAGATGGGTAACATGTTAGGAGAGGTGGGCACAGCACAGCCTTGGAACCTGCAGGCAGAAAGGGAATGGGTGACCGTAAGGCCAAGAGAATTAGACAGTGTGGTGAACCATAGGTGGTTACCACTATGGGTACTGAACCATAGATGGTTAGCACTATGGGTACTGAACCATAGTTGGTTAGCACTATGGGTACTTGTACATATGTTACTGTTGTCACTGTTGGGGTTAGGGTTGGGGCGTTCTACCTGTTGGTATTGTTCTGTGGTACACTCCGGTTGGCTCCACCTACCTGTAGGAGTATAAAGGTCACTGCACTGTCTGGTGACCCTTTAGTCTGGGATTGTATTGTTATATAGTATGCTCCATTCTTGTTACTAATAAAAGCCTTTATTTCCCGGGTACGATCCAGCCTCCCGAGTGATTTAATCGCGCATCAGACAGTTAGTGCAGGAATCTCCCTGGGTCCCATTCATCATTCGGTTTTCTGTTTTGGATACTGGTGAGCATGCTGGTTCCTCAGAGGAGTGTAGTCTGAGCCAGGTTTGCGGTGGCACAGGCGGCTCTGTTGTACAGGAGAAAAGGAAGAAGATAAGAAGGTATGAAGATAGCTCGGGGAGCAGTCAGGCATTTCTGTGGCTGTAACCGTGACTTCAGGTTGCCTCCCTGGTGCCAAAGTCAAGAATGTCATGGAATGTAGGACATTCTTCTGGGTGAGGATATTTAGCTAGAGATCATGGTCTACCTTGGTACCAATGACTGAGGTGGGAAAGGGGATGGGGTTGAAAGCTGATTTAGGTAGCTAGGGAGGAGATGGAAAAGCAGGACTTCGAAAGCAGTAATCTCAGCATTATTCCCAGTCACATGTGCTAGTGAGCAAGGAAATTGGAGAACTGAACAATTGATCACATGGCTGGAAAGCTGATGTAGGAGGGAAGGCTTCAGATTTCTGAGGCATTCGGACCGGTTTTGGGGAAGGTGGGACTTGTATAAGCAGGATGGTCTACACCTGACCCCGACTTGAGATGAATATCCTCAAAGGGCAATTTGCTAGTACTATTGGGGAGGGTTTAAACTAGATTGGCAGGGAGATGGGATCCTGAGAGCAAATTCAGAGCAGGAAACAGGAGATAGAAAATTAGTGAGTGACTTTGAAAGGCAGGTTAAAAATGTAGAGTGCAAGAATCTGGCAGTGTTAAAGGCATATATGTTAAAGCAAGGAGTATAGCAAATAAAGCTAATGGGTTAAGAGAACAGATAGACATATGGCAGCATGATATCATTGACACCACATCTACAGTTTCTCTCATCACTTATATAAACACTTATTTTTCTACTGATAGACTAATTCACATCTCATAATTTCTCCAGACGTCTGTCTTTAATCAACTCCTTGTTTCATGTTCTTTTATCCATTATTTCATTTTGTTTTAAATCTTAATTTTCTCAATTCTTAACATATTAAATTAAAGAACACACACTGTATCGGTTTTCTGAAAGCTATTATGAATAATATTGCCATTCCTGAAGAGTTCACAGGCTGGATTTTACAGGGCACTGTGGTCCCCACCACCCTGCCTCTAAAAAGTCGGAGGAGCCCACCCACACTTCCATTGACTGCATGGAGCAGCAGCAATTGCTTCAGGATAAGACCTTTGCCCCTTTCTGCGGAGGGAGCCCTGTCTTGGGCTGTCAGCCAATTTGAATGGATAGCAGCTCTGTCGTACCAGCAGGGCCACTAGTGGTTGTAATCACTGCTAGGACAACAGACTGAGAAGCCCAGGTAAGTCTGGAATTAGGGATCACCCCCACCCTCTGTAAAATTTCAGATATGTTGGTTGGGTGGACAGGTCACTTGCTAGCATCTGAGACTAGGATCTGAGGGCACAGCCTTAGAGCATAGGGATGACTCTTTAGAACTGAGTTGAGGAGGAATTTGTTCAGCCGGTGGGTGGTGTATCTGTGGAATTCATTGCCACAGAAGGCTGTGGAGGCCAAGTCACTGAGTGTACTTAAGACAAAGACAGATAGATTCTTGATTGGTAAAGGGATCAAAGGTTACGGGAAAAGGCAGGAGAATAAGACTGAGAATCATATCAGTCATGATTGAATGGCAGAGCAGACTCGGTGGGCCGAATGGCCTAATTCTGCTCCTATATCTTATGGTTTTATTTTGCTTGGCCCTGCCTACAAGCCCACTGGTGTGGGAGCATTAAATGTAAAACAAGAATAACATTATGGTGTGAGAGAGTTTATATTTTGGTTTAAAATAGTCTATGTTTAGGGGAGGCAATGGCCAGCGCTATCATGGTTTGACTATGAATCCAGAACGCCAGGTAATGTTCTGGGGATCCGGGTTCGAATCCCACCACGGCAGATGGTGGAATTTGAATTCAATAAAGAATATCTGGAATTAAGACTCTACTGATGGCCATGAAATCATTGTCAATTGTCAGAAAAACCCATCTGGTTCATTAATGTCCATAAGGGAAGGAAATCTGCCATCCTTACCTGGTCTGGTCTACATGTGACTCCAGAGCCACAGCAATGTAGTTGCCTCTTAACCGCCCTCTGAAATGGCCTAGCAAACCACTCAGTTGTAACAATCGTTAAAAAGTCTCAACAAAGAAATGAAACCGGATGGGCCACCTGGCATCAACCTAGGCACCAGAAAAGACAATGGCAAAAAAACAAACAGACCTGTTGACCCTGCAAAATCCTCCTTACTAACATCTGGGGGCTAGTGCTAAGATTGGGACAGCTGTCTCACAGCCTAGTCAAGCAACAGCCCGACATAGTCATTCCCATGGGATCATACCTTACATATAAAACCCCGGACACCACCATTACCATGCTTGGTAGTCCTGTCTCACTGGCAGGACAGACCCAGCAGAGATGGCAGCACAGTGGGATACAGTCGGGAGGGAGTTGCCCTGGGAGTCCTTAACATTGTCTCCAGACCGCATGAAGCTATGTTACCGATACTGTCATGGCTTCAGGTTAAACATGGGCAAGGAAACCTCTACACACCTTCCTCCTTCGGCTGATGAGTCCGTATTCCTCCATGTTGAACAACACTTGGAGGAAGCACTGAGGGTGGTAAGGGTGCAAAATGTACTCTGAATGGGGGATTTCAATGTCCACCACCAAGAGTGGCTCAGCAGCTGCACTACTGATCGAGCTGGTCGGGTCCTAAAGGATACAACTGCTAGACTGGGTGTGCAGCAGGTGGTGAAGGAACCAACAAGAGGAAATAACATACTTGACCTCATCCTTACCAATCTGCCGGCTGCAGATGCATCTGTCCATGGCAGTATCGGTAACAGTGACCACCGCACAGTCCTTGTGGAGATGAAATCCCGCCTTTACATTGAGAATAACCTCCATCATGTTGTGTGGCACCATCACTGTGCTAAATGGGACAGACTTCGAACTGATCTAGCAGCTCAAGATATGAGACGCTGTGGGCCATCAACAGCAGTGGAATTGTACTCCAGCACAATCTGCAACCTCATGGTCCGGCATATCCCCCATTCAACCATTACCATCAAGCCATGGGATCAACCCTGGTTCAATGGAGAACACAGGACGGCATGCCAGGAGCAGCACCGGGCATACCTAAAAATGAGATGTCAACGTGGTGAAGCTACCAAACAGGACTGCTTGCATGTCAAATGGCAAAAACAGCAAGTGATAGACAGAGCTAAGCGATCCCACAACCAACGGATCAGGTCTAAGCTCTGCAGTCCTTCCACATCCAGTCGAGAAGGGTGGTGGACAATTAAACATCTCACTGGAGGAGGAGGCTCCACCATTATCCCCATCCTCAATGATGGAGGAGCCCAGCACATCAGTGCAAAAGATAAGGCTGAAGTATTTGCAGCAATCTTCAGCCAGAAATGCTGAGTGGTTAATCCATCTCGGCCTCCTCCAGTGGTCCCCAGCATCTCAGATGGCAGTCCCCAGCCAATTGGATTCACCCCACGTGATTTCAAGAAACAGTTGAAGGCACTGGATACTGCAAAGGCAATGGGCCCTGATAACATTCCAGCAGTAGTACTGAAGACTTGTGCTCCAGAACTTGCTGCTCCCCTAGCTAAGCTCTTCCAGTACAGTTACCCAACAATGTGGAAAATTGCCCAGGTATGTCCTGTGCACACAAAGCAGGACAAATCCAACTGGCTAATTACCGCCCAATCAGTCTACTCTCGATCATCAGTAAAGTGATGGAAGGGGTCATCAACAGTGCTATCAAGCAGCACCTGCTCAGCAATAACCTGCTCAGTGACACCCAGTTTGGGTTTCGCCAGGGTCACTCAGCTCCTGACCTCATTACAGCCTTGGTTCAAACATGGACAAAAGCGCCGAATTCCAGAGATGAGGTGCACTGCAGCAATTCACCAAAGATCCTTGACAGCACCTTCCAAACCCACGACCACTTCCATCTAGATGGACAAAGGCAGTAGATACATGAGAACACCACCACCTGCAACTTCCCCTCCAAGTCACTCACCATCCTGACTTGGAAATATATCGCCGTTCCTTCGCAGTCGCTGGGTCAAAATCCTGGAATTCCCTCCCTAACGGCATTGTGGGACAACCCACAGAACATGGACTGCAGCGATTCAAGAAGCCAGCTCACCACTACCTTCTCAAGGGCAACTAGGGATGGGCAATAAATGCTGGCCAGCCAGTGACGCTTATCCCATGAATGAAAAAAAAATATTCCCATTCCCAGTTAAATCTTTGCCCTTCCTTTCAGTGCAATTATATCCCACAATGTCAGACCATTAAGAGACATTAAACACATGAGCCAACAGATACTTTCTGTAATAAATATACACAATTTGAAAATGTGTCATTAATCAATAACTCAAAAATGGGTTTCAGATCAGCATTTGATTTTGAAGAGATGTTACCACATTGAAAGATACTCCTTCCTGACTGCTCACACTGGCTAGGCATTTCACCGGTTCTAAGCAGAGGCTAAAAATCATGGGGGAGGGAATTTTCCCGTCCCGCCTGCCACAGGAATCGTAGCGGGCGGAGGGCAGACCATGCAAAGGTCTATTGACCTCCAATTTTGGGGCGAGCGCGGCTGGAAAATCCCACCCTATGAGTGTTTTACCCAGTGCTGAGAAGGACTGCACTTTTTTTACAACTGAGAAGCAAGCACCTTTTCGCAACCAGCAGAAAACCCAACCAGCCTGTGCACACTAAGGGAGATGAGGCCATGCTAAACTACAACTATGCTTCAAAAGCATGGCACTAGGAATTGTAATGCCAAAAATGGGTGACTGTGAGGTTCATCAGGAAATTTATATAATGAAAGAAGTCAGGTTGCACTTAAATTTAGGTCTTTGAAATAATTTAATTTTCTATAAGCAACGTAGATCAAAAGGGTATGATGGCATTTGTTGCATATGCTTTAGAAAGACATAATCTGGCCCATATGGAACGGTTAACCTACTTTGTTCATATTCCTCTCATGCCATTTACTATTATTTATTTGAAAACAATGAATTTATCCGAACTAGTATGATAAATTATTTTCTGAAGTATTTTGACTTTTCAGATTACTGAGTCATAATGCTGCATAGTAGTTTCATCTGCATTTAATTTTTGCTATGGTAGCTCCTTTTAGTTGCAAATCAAACATTTCCATTTAAGATGATTGGTTTCCTTTCATTGTTATGATCTCTGTAAGGAAACTGTAACCAAGTTTAATAAATAACCCCCCAAATGAAGAGATTCCCAACAAGATTCCACAGTTTGTAGCTTATACGAAACAGAGCCAATTAAAATTACACATGAATTAACAGGCAAATGATGCCAAAGCTAAATTTCACTTTGAATAGTCAATACAACAGAGATAGGCCTTACCCAGTCACAAGCATTCACATCTCTCCCGGCACAATTGTGGCTCTGTGTAACTATCATTCATGCAAAGTAGGCCAGCAGACCTATCTGACAACAACTTTCACCTTCAAGTTTCAAGGGTATGATTATCTTTATCAAAGCACATGTCCATGAACCATCTCTCCCTCAGGTCATGACTGTCCTGATGGTGCATCTTTCCAGTGTTCCTTTTTAACTGAGCAACCAATAATACCTCATTCATGGCTTGGCCACATGTAGAGAAAATACCCAACTCTTTGGCACCCCTAAGCTATTCACACAGTTGTCCTGGCTTTCGACCCTATTAGCCAGCTTGCACAGTATGATAGAATCATAGAATTACAACAGTGCAGAAGGAGCCATTTGGCCCTTTGAGCCTGCATTGACATCAATCCCACCCAACTCTATCCTGTAACTCCATGTATTTACCCTGCCAATCCCCCTGACACAAAGGGGCAATTTAGCATGGCCAATCAAACTATTCCCCACATCTTTCGACTGTGGGAGGAAACGGGAGCACCCAGAGGAAATCCACGCAAACACAGGGAGAATGTGCAAACTCCACACAGACCACCACCCAAGGCCAGAATTGAACCCTGGCGCTCTGAGACAGCAGTGCTAATATTGTGCCGCTGTGCCGCCCTAAAGAGCCCTATCCCCAAGAGCTCCAGTCTCCCTTTCTGCAAAACAGAAAAACTGACTTCTTACTGAGAGTGATTTTCTTCTTCTCCTCACAAAAATTCTGTGCTTCACTTTCTGTCTCTGTCTGCTTTCTCTTTTGTGTCTACACCTGTGCCTCCACCCTCCAGCTAATCTACTTGTAGTTTTTCTGTGTCTGCCATCCATACAGCTTCAGGTATTAACTTCCTCCCCTGGGTCGTGTTTCCAGGTCAAGGGTCGTCACCAGGTCACATGGATTAATATTTATTATGCAAGAAAATTCCAGTTAATCCCTTACAATTGATGCAAACTCTGAGGCTTGGATTTTGCACCTCTGTTTTTGGTGGGCGGGAAAACCAATAGGGGTGGAAAATCCAATGGGAATCCCCAAATGGCTTTTACATTGGTGAGCTTTCCCATTCTGATTGCCCCCACCACCACTAATGATGTAATAGGGTTTCCGCCATGAAAGGTTGGGAACCCTATTTCCATACTATGATGTTAGTGTACCTTTAAGAGTTTTTTTTAAATTCATGCTCACAGCCTTACGTAATGTCATTGTTGGGAGAAGGAGAAACTGCGTTAACCTCAGGTGACAGAGATTTCAGTTTCAGTTTCAGTTTTGAGCTACAGGTTTGAGTTTTTAGTTTTAGAAGAGACAACAAGCGAAAAAGGAGTGTTTTCTCTCCCTCTCTGTTGTTTTGAAAATTTTGTTGGTTAGCTGAAAACAAGATCTTGTTTTCCTGAAGGATGAAAACCTACTGTTTTTGGGGTCTGGATCTGGGTCTCTCTGGTGTTTTGGGAAGCTTTCTTGTCTTCAAACTGTTCTGAGTCTCAAGAGCATTTGACTGTAGAATTCAACTAATGGCCTCGATTCCAGTATCACATGAGCATTAGTCTGTGCTATGTTAAACCTGTGAAAAGGGTCTTTTTTCTATGGAGGTTGGTTTTGATTTGGACAGCTATATTCATTGAGGGTTATACATTATCATGATTATTAGTTTCTTGTTTTTAATTGATAAAAGTTCTTGCTAATTTTCTTACTATACATGTTAACTATATTCTTAAATAAACTTTATGTGATAAAAGCTCCCTAGTGGGTTACTTGAATCATACTTGAAGTGAAACATCTCATGTTTATTCTGAATTCAAAATGCAAAACTTATGATTCAGGCGGGCTTCATAAAACACTTTGGCGTTTCTAACCTGAACCATAACAATACTTTTGTGCTTTTGGAGTTGGGTGAACACAGGGAGTTCTCAGGAGGTAAGTAGTCATTTAACTTGCTTTCAGGGTGAGTTAAATTAGTTCTTATTTGGGAAGTTAAAAGCTGCACTTTAGTGCATTCCTGCAACAGGAATCAGCTGAGTCAGCTCTCAACTGAACTTGGCTGGTTGTTTGTACAACTAGTTAAAACCAGTTCCAGGGCCTTGTAAGTTGTGCCTATAAAAACAGAGGCCTCAGAGTGCTGCCCTGACTGCATGGTGAGTGCTGCCTGACTGTGAGGAGTGCTTTTGGAGTGGGGTGAACACAGGGAGTTAGGTGAAAGAGGCAGCAGAGGCTATAAGGGTGAGTGCTGATTGGTAATTAAGTGTTATTTTTTTCTTTTTGCTCTTGACATTGCAGTTGTTGTACATTACAAAAAGCGTTTCTGTGTAATTTCTGTGTTTTATAGTTTGAAAAGGTTATACTCGGTAGTGAGAAGGAAAGAAGGGCCCTAGAAAATTGGATATAATCTGAAACAAAACACCTTTCAAAAGTTTAATTTAAAGGGGTAAGACATGACAGGAGAGCTCCAAGCCGTGGTTTGCTCCTCTTGCTCCATGTGGCAGGCTGGGGACAGTTCCAATCCCCTGGGCCAGCATGTGTGCAGGAAGTGTCTCCAGCTACAGCTCCTGGAAGCCCGAGTTTCAGAGCTGGAGCGGTGGCTGGGGACACTGTGGAGCATCTGCGAGTTTGAGAGTATCGTGGATAGCATGTGTAGAGAGGTGGTCACACTGCAGACTCTGCGGGCAGGAAGGGAATGGGTGACCAGCAGACAAAGCAAGAGAGATAGGCAGGTAGTGCAGTAATCTCCTGTGGCCATTCCCCTGCAAAACAGATATACGGCATTGGATACTGTTGAGGGGAATGATCTCTCTAGGGAAAGCAGCAGCAGCCAAGCTCATTGCACCACGGTTGGTTCTGCTGCAGAGCGGAGGGATAAAACATTTGCCAGTGCAATAGTTATAGGGGATTCAATTGTAAGGGGAATAGACAGGCACTTCTGTGGCCACAAATGAGACTCCAGGATGGTATGTTGCCTCCGTGGTGCTCGGGTCAAGGATGTCTTGGAGCGGCTGCAGGACGTTCTGAAGGGAGAGGGCAAACAGCCAGTGGTGGTAGTACACGTTGGTACAAACGACATAGGTAGAAAAAGGGATGAGGTCCTTAAAGCAGAATCCAGGGAGCTAGGAAGAAAGTTAAGAAATCAGACCTCAAAGATAGTGATCTCAGGATTACTACCGGTGCCACATGCTAGTCAGAGTAGAAATGACAGGATATATCGGATAAATACGTGGCTGAAGAGATGGTGTCAGGGGGAGGGTTTCAGATTCTTGGGGCATTGGGACCGGTTCTGGGGGAGGTGGGACCTGTACAAATTGAATGGGTTACGCCTGGGCAGGACTGGGACCGATGTCTTAGGGGGAGTATTTGCTAGAGCGGTTGGGGAGGGTTTAAACTAATATGTTGGGGGATGGGAACCTATGTAAGGAGTCAGAGAAGGAGGGAGCAAGGACAAAATGAGGGGAGAATGTTCCAACTACATCAAAAAATCAGGAAAAAAGTTAAAAGGAAGGAGAACTCAGGGGATGTTATTAATGGAAGTGTTAGAATTCAAAAAGAAGGTACAAAAACTAGCATAAGGGCACTTTATCTGAATGCTCGTAGCATTCAAAACAGGGTAAATGAGTTGACAGCACAAATCATTGCAAACGAGTATGATTTGGTCGCCATTTCAGAGACATGGTTGCAGGATGGTCACGACTGGGAGTTAAATATCCAGGGGTATCAGACTGTTTGGAGGGACCGACAGGAAGGTAAGGGAGGTGGTATAGCTCTGATATTTAAGGATGACATCAGGGCGGTAATGAGAGATGATATAGATTCTATGGAAAAAAAGGTTGAATCCATTTGGTTGGAAATTAGAAATAGTAAGGAGAAAAAGTCACTGATAGGCGTTGTCTATAGGCCACCAAATAATGACATCATGGTGGGCGTGAAATAAACAAAGAAATAACTGTTGCATGTAAAAATGGTAGAGAAATTATCATGGGGGATTTTAATTTACATATCAATTGGGTCAAACCAGGTCGGTCAAGGCAGCCTTGAGGAGGAGTTCAGCGAATGTATCCGCGATAGCTTTCTTGAACAGTATGTAATGGAACCTATGAGGGAGCAAGCTATCCTTGATCTGGTCCTGTGTAATGAGATGGGAATAATTAATGATCTTGCAGTTAGGGATCCTCTCGGAAGAAGCGATTACAGTATGGTTGAATTTAAAATACAGATGGAGCGTGAGAAGGTAAAATGCAATACCAGTGTCTTGTGCTTAAACAAAGGAGACTACAAAGGGATGAGGGAGGAGTTGGATAAGGTAGACTGGGAGCAAAAACTTTATGATGGGACAATTGAGGAACAGTGGAGGACTTTCAAAGCGATCTTTCACAGTGTTCAGCAAACTTACATACCAGTGATCAGGAAGGACTGCAGAAAAAGAGATAATCAGCCATGGATATCTGAGGAAATAAAGGAAGGTATCAAATTGAAAGAAAATGCGGCACCTTGTCAAATGCCTTCTGGAAATCCAGATACACCACAAAGTAGCAAAGATTAGTGGGAACTTAAAGGATTGGGAAATCTTTAAAGGTCAACAGAAAACCACGAAAAAAGCTATAAAGAAAAGTAAGATGGATTATGAGAGTAAACTAGTTCAGAATATAAAAACAGATAGCAAAAGTTTCTATGAATATTTAAAAGAAAAAAGAGTGGCTAAAGTAAACATTGGTCCTTTAGAGGATGAGGAGGGGGATGTAATAACTGGAAATGAGAAAATGGCTGAGGCATTGAACAGGTAAAGTGGAAGACACCGATAACATGCCAAAAATTGATGACTGGAAGGCAGGTGAGATCTTAGAAACTATCATTATCATGAAAGAGGTAGTGTAGTACAAACAAACAAAGAAAAACATAGCACAGGAACAGGCCCTTCGGCCCTCCAAGCCTGCGCCGCTCATGTGCCCAACTAGACCATTCATATGTATCCCTCAATTCCCAGTCTGTTCATGTGGCTATCTAGATAAGTCTTAAACGATCCCAGCATGTCCGCCTCAATCACCTTACTTGGCAGTGCATTCCAGGCCCCCACCACCCTCTGTGTAAAATACGTCCCCCTGACATCTGTGTTGAACCTTGCCCCCCTCACCTTGAACCCGTGACCCCTTGTGTTCGTCACCTCCGACCTGGAAAGAAGCTTCCCACTTTTCATCCTATCTATGCACTTCATAATTTTATACACCTCTATTAGGTCGCCCCTCATCCTCCGTCTTTCCAGGGAGAACAACCCCAGTTTACCCAATTGTTGGGAAAGTTAATGGGGCTAAAGGTAGACAAGTCTCCTGGTCCTGATTGAATGCATCCCAGGGTACTAAAAGCAATGGCGGGAGAAATAGCAAATGCACTAGTGGTAATTTACCAAAATTTGCTGGACTCTGGGGTGCTTCCCGCAGATTGGAAAACAGCAAATGTGACACCACTGTTTAAAAAAGGAGGTAGACAAAAGGCGGATTAGCTTAACTTCTGTAGTAGGGAAAATGCTTGAATCTATCATCAAGGAAGAAATAGCAAGACATCTGGATATAAATTGTCCCATTGGTAAGACGCAGCATGGGTTCATGAAGGGAAGGTCATGTTTGACTAATTTGGTGGAATTCTTTGAGAACATTACATGCATAGCAGACAAGGGGAACGTGGATGTGGTGTATCTGGATTTCCAGAAGGCATTTGACAAGGTGCCACACCAAAGACTGCTACATAAGATAAAGGTGCAAGGTGTTATGGGTAATGTATTAGCATGGATAGAGGATTGGTTAATGAATAGAAAGCAAAGAGTGGGGGTAAATGGGTGTTTTTCTGGTTGGCGATCAGTGACTAGTGGTGTGCCTCCGGGATCAGTGTTGGGACCTCAATTGTTTATGATTTACATTGATGATTTGGAGTTGGGGACCAAGTTAGTGTGTCAAAATTTGCAGGTGACACTAAGATGGGTGGCAGAGCAAAGTGTGCAGAGGATGCTGAAAGTCTGAAAAGGGATATAGATAGTCTAAGTGAGTGGCGAGGGTCTGGCAAATGGAGTACAAGTTGGTAAATGTGAGGTCATCCATTTTGGTAGGAATAACAGCAAAATGGACTATTATTTAAATGGTAAAAAATTGCAGCATGCTGCTGTGCAGAGGGACCTGGGTGTCCTTGTGCAGGAATCACGAGGAGTTGGTTTGCAGGTGCAGCAGGTAATTCAAAAGGCAAATGGAATTTTGTCGTTCATTGCTGGTGGGATGGAGTTTAAAAACAGCGAGGTTATGTTGCAGCTGTATAAGGTGCTGGTGAGGCTACACCTGGAGTACTGTGTACAGTTTTGGTCTCCTTACTTGAGAAAGGATATACTGGCGCTGGAGGGAGTGCAGTGGAGATCACTAGGTTGATTCCGGAGTTGAGAGGGTTGGCTTATGAGGAGAGACTGAGTAGACTGGGGTTATACTCATTGGAATTCAGAAGAATGAGGGGAGATCTTATAGAAACATATAAGATTATGAAGGGAATAGATAAGATAGAAGCAGGGAAGTTGTTTCCACTGGCAGGTGAAATTAGAGCTAGGGGGCATGGCCTCAAAATAAGGGGAAGCAGATTCTGTCCTTAACATTCTCAAAATAAAAACAGATTATACAGACCTTTGGAAGAAATTAGAAATTTTCCTTACTGTCCTGCTTCTGAGTCAAACGTCGTCATACTATCTGTGAGAGATAAAAATATTTGGTGAAATGTTCCACTCCCACCAATGGTGGGAATCATGGCAGACAGGGGCACTAAATCTGGCGTGATGGAAAAAGTCAGCATTCCACTGGCTGGGCATTAATTTTGAATTTCGTTCTCCCGACTTCGATGGCACGTCAAAGACAGGTTGGGTTTCCTGCTGATCTATGTCAGGAGGATAATTCCATTCATTTGCATCTCATGAATGCTCATCAAAAAACTCAACTTGCCCGAATTACGTTTCCCCTTCAAACTAAGTGGCCAGCCAATGGATAACTAGACTGGTCTATTTTCCAACTGTATACAAGTGGTACGCACCTGGTTTGCTTCACTTCATCAATTACTTGGGAGGTCAGTAGATGCTGCTCTCACTACCTTTAAGAGCATTGCTGTGGGAAATTGAGCATAGGCTTTGCCAGGGCTGGGCACAGGAGGCAAGACCAACATGGAGGGGGGGAGACGGACACAGGACTGTGAGGATGTGTAGAATACAGGGGGAAGGGGGAGATGGGGGGGGGGCGGGACTAAGGGGTGATGAAGGGACAGAGTGTAGTAGCGAAAGACAGTTCTGGAGCAAGAATTATAAGGCTGTCCAAGGAAGAGTCTGGGACTGTCTTGGGGCTGAGGCCATGTCATTGAGGGGTTATTTAAAAGAACCATCCAGGAGCTGAGGCCACACTGTTCGGAGCATATTGCAGAGACTGTCCAAGCTGAAACTCCATTGCACACATGGATATGCTAATGCCAGTCTTACAGCAGCTTAGCGCGATGGTACTAACAGGAAAAATATTTGTCAATGGTTAGCGCTTCACCATCTCAAGAGGAAACTATATCCAGACAGAACCGTCTCTCCAAATGACAGTTCCTCCACTGCCTGGATAATGCAGAGGCCTCACCTTGATATTGAGCCCTAAGGTTCCATCATACATCAGGATGCAGTGATCTGCTACACAACAGCATGCACTCAAAACTGGACGTTATGTTCATATTGTCCTCACAGAGTGGGTCAGCAGGACCATTGTTTGACTATTGACAAATACTCGCACTCATGCATTCATCGCCTGCCAAGCCTGCTTTGCCTTGGTATTTGGGAGAACCATAGAATTCCTACGGTGCAGAGAAGGCGATACAGCCCAGTATCTTACCCCGGCCCACCGCCCTCCCCGTCCTATCCCCGTAAACCCAAACATTTCCCACGGCTAATCCGCTTAACATACACATCTTTGGACACTAAAGGACAATTGAGCATGATCAATTCATCTAACCTGCACATCTTTGGAGTGTCGGCAGAAACCAGAACACCTGGAGGAAACCTATGCAAACACGGGGAGACGGTGATCCAAGGCTGGGATTGAACCCAGGTCCCTGGCACTGCGAGGCAGCAGTGCTAACTACTGTGCCGCCTGACAAGTCCCAGTCAATATTGACACAGCAGTTACTGATAAGTTATTCTCCTGCAGCTGAGGACTCAAGAGATGTGGCAAAGTATCGCTTTCATAGCTTGACAGTCCTCAACATTCTATCTACCCTGAGTCAATGAGTGCACGGTGATGCAATGAATTCTGTGCCTTTACAGATGGATTCCATAAAGCACTGCTGGGCAACCATTCAGGAACAAAGTAAGAACCTCACAGATAAGCAGAGAGCTTCACTGGGGTAAGCACACAGCTCTACCATCACACACTCAATCCCCTCTTGCAGAAATTTCCAATGTCACCAAGTGGAACCAACTTCCTTCTTTCATCATCATGCCTGGGGAGAGCGGGAACTAAGAAAGGGATAATGTTCAGCCTTAAACACAAAGAGGAAAAAAACAGTGCAGGGAGGCACGAAAGGCTATGGTGCTCAATAATGAATACTACTTTTCCAAAAATACTCAGACATAAAATAAATGCCTTTACAAAGAACACTTGAGAGAAAAGACTCTGATGTTGGTCACGACATCTACAAGCTACAGATTTCAGTGTGACAGCATCAGGATAATCGTTAACCTTGATCAACCATTCTCATGAGATCAAATAATATCTGCACCAGGTACAAGGGTCACATGTGCATTGTCCAGTCATCATTTTCAGAGAGGACGTGCCTTTGTTTGGGTCGCAGCTGTGGAATTAAAGGAGATTCACTGTGATGAGATTGAGTGAGACTTAATGGAACTGAAGGACCAGATGGGAGATGGGGGTGGGGGTGGGGGGTAGGTTTACTTTGTCCCTTGAATGAATGCAGGACCTTGCATCACAATGATTGGCCACTCAACACCTGAGACTTGGAGAGGGAAAAATGAGAACTGTGCTTACAATGATGATGATTATGTACAGTGGACTCACGCCAGCATTCTGCGTTTAAAACTCCATAAGATTTTAAACTCTACCACTACGTCTAGGTGCAGCCTCCATGTCCACAGCAGAGGTGAAAGCAGCCTGCTTACTGCTATGCCCTGTTGTCTGTGCTGAGCTTGACAGACATCCTCTGGGGGTTCAAGGCCCTGGTGGTCCCAGCCTGCTAAGTGCCTCCTTTTCTGGATACAAAGGACAAAGAATAGTACAACACAGGAACAGGCTCTTTGGCCCACCAAGCCTGCGCCAATTACATTGTCCTATCAAGACCAACCGCCTGTATCTCTCTATTCCCCACCTGTTCATGTTTCTATCCATTTAAGTCTTAAATGTCACAAGCGTGTCTGCCTCAACCACCTCATTTGGCAGTACATTCCAGGCCCCCACCACCCTCTGTGTAAAGAAAGCTTTCCCCGTACATCCCTACTGAACCTTTTCCCCCTTACGTTGAACTTGTGCCCCCTTGTAATTGTCATTTCTGCTCTGGGAAAAAGCTTCCAACTTTTCACCTTAACTATGCCCCTCATAATTTTATAAACTTCTATCAGGTTGCCCTCAGCCTGCCTTTCCAGGGAGAACAATCCCATTTTATTCAATCTCTCCTCATAGCTAATACCCTCTGTGGTGAACCATAGATGGTTACCACTATGGGTACTTGTACATATGTTACTCTAGGACTACGAGTTACAACCCCAGGGGTAAACGGACAGGTCGAGAGAGAAAACGCTACCGTCTGGAAGGCTGTTTTACTGGCGTTAAGGTCTAGGGGTCTTCCAGTCTCCCGTTGGCAAGAGGTACTTTCTGATGCGCTCCATTCAATCCGGTCCCTCCTGTGTACGGCAACCAACGCTACCCCACATGAGCGGATGTTTACCTTCCCTAGGAAGTCTTCCTCTGGGACCTCACTGCCATCTTGGTTGACGTACTCAGGACCTGTCCTCCTGCGGTGGCATGTTAGGGCCCGCAAGTCCGACCCTTTGGTTGAACAGGGCACCTCCTCCACGCCAACCCTCAATATGCCTATGTGGCATATCCTGACGGGCGAGAGGACACGGTCTCTATCAGAGATCCGGCGCCTGCAGGGGACCTGGAAACCCCCGTCACTCCCGCACCCCTGGTTAGGATTCCTTTGCCCATTCTCTCCCCTCCTGACTCGGCGCGGGCAGCATCGGGACCTCAACTTAATCCTCTTACTCCCGTGTACAGCTTGCCTGAGTCCAGGAGATTGTCGCCACCTCGAGGTCCACAGGCGTGTGAGGAACTGGAGGAGTCACTGGACACCACCTCGGAGAGAGGGTCGTCACCACGGTCACCAGAACCGACACTGGAGCCAGTATTGCGGAGGTCGCAGAGACGGTGCGGACCTCCGATACGGCTGAACTTGTGAACATGTGGACAGTTCGTATTGTCTCCTTACCCCACCGGCCTTTGTTTTTAAAGGAGGGGTGAATGTGGTGAACCATAGATGGTTACCACTATGGGTACTTGTACATATGTTACTCGTGTTGCTGTTGGGGTGTTCCACCTGTTAGCATTGTTCTGTGGTACACTCCGTTTGGCTCCGCCTTCTTACAGGTGTATAAAGGTCACTGCTACTTCCTAGTAGCCCTTAGTCTGGGATAGTATTGTTAAGCAGTGTGCTCTATTCTTGTTGTGGATAAAAGCCTTTATTCCCGGGTACGACCTTGTCTCCCGTGTGAATCAATCGCGCATCACCCTCCATACGAAGCAACATTCTAGTAAACCTTTTCCGTACTCCCTCCAAAGCCTCGATGTCCTTCTGGTAGTGTGGTGACTAGAATTGAACAAATGTGGCCTAACCAACGTTTTATATAACTGTAACATAATTTCCCAACTTTTATACTCGATGCCCCAGCCGATGAAGGTAAGCATGCCATATGCTTTCTTCATCACCTTTTCCACCTGTGCTGCCACTTTTAAGGATCTGTGGACCTGTATTCCCAGATCTCTGTGTGTCTATGCTCTGATGGTTCTGCCATTTATTTTCTAGCTCCCACCTGAATTGGAGGGGCACACTGATCTGCTGGCGCTGATGTACTTGCAGGCAGGGGCATTTGAAGCAGAGGGTTCCTGGATGGATGCTCCCTGGGGTTTCTGGCTGGCTCTCCGCCTTCCTTTGAGTGCTTGAGGCCCCTCACTGACTCCTTGAGGAGAAGGGACACCTGGAGGGAAGTCATGTAACTCTGTCCCATTTTGCCTACCCACTGCTGCAACATGCCCATGATGAGAATGGTGGTGCACATGTCCATCCTAATCTGGTGCAAACTGTTGGATCTATGGTGGCAAGAAGCCAACCCTCCCATGAAGACTTTGATGTGCTCGCATGCCAGAGCCACAACATCAGGCAGAACATAAACGGACTCCTCCATCCTTGGTTCCAGTCTGGTGACAGCCTATGACAACTCTGCCTGATGTTCTCTTGGCTGTCTTTGCACTTCCAATATTTCTCTCACAACCGGTTGTAAAGGCTCATCCTCAGACTCAGACTCAGCAGAGGCCCCGTCTCCAGCAGTCCTCAGAGTGTCAAGGACCTTGACTGTTACTCTCTCCCCCAGCTGTGGACATGTGTCAGTGAGGTGATGTATCTGCACTGGTGGAAGGTGCAGCTGAATGCAGTGACGGGTCTTCCTCGAATGATTTCTCTGAATCCTCATCTGCAGTGTTCTGAGAACTGGGGCTGAGCAGTTTGTTGGAGCTCTTCGCTGCCATTTCTTTTCGTCCAAACAAATTAAACTAAATTAAATACACTGAGGGACAAAACAAGAAGGGCAGCTCCTTAAAGGGGGACCACCTGAAACAAAACAAGGCATAAATGAAACGTAAAACATCAAATCAAAAGGGTCAATAACTCACTCCAATCCCTGTGGCGCCCAACAAACACGGAAGGAGCTCTTCTCTGCCTTTTCTTGCTGGTGGCTGGAATAGAGAGAAGAGATAATTAGTGATTGACAAGGCAAGCTCCAACATTATAGGTCACACACAGTCCTTGTCCCCATTTTGTTGGTATATACTGGAGAGACCTTCACTGACCTGTTGGAGGAGGCCCATCTTGCCTTCAACACAGGAATAATCTCTGTCCTCTCCAGCGAACTCTGTCGCCTGCTCCTCATGGGAGGAGAGTGTCCTCAGCCCACAAGTCCCAACTCCGGTCTTTGCCCTCTCCCTTCTGTTGTGGGAAATCTTGTCCTGCGTAAAGACAGATATATTGACTGTGAGCGCTGGACGAAAGGGCACTTCAGAAGGATGCATGCCTGCTGTGTGTGCTGAACACTCCACAATAAGGGATAAAGATGCCATGTGTGCAGGATCATACATGAGATGGTGATCGTAAAGTGGTTGGCAGCCTTTCCTGGATGACCTGGAAGAGAATCCCCAGGGAGGCCTCGCTGAACTGTGGAGTGGAGGTTTTGTTGTTTTGGGTGCCCTGATGAAGCAGAACTTTTCTGTTAGCGTTACTCAAGCAAGTAAGGGTTTGCCTGCTGGCTTGGGAAAATGAGCAGGATAGAAGATGGCTGCAACCCCAAGGAAATGGTGAATGGGGAGCTAACCCATGCCAAGTGACCAGTAGGCCACCCAAAACTCTGCAGTGAGTTAATATCTGTGGGTGTGTCATTTAAATATGGCACCAGGACCTTCGGCCCCATGATCTAACAATGGGATAGATTAAACTCTGCCCGTCCTGCCACAAGATTTAATTGCTCGTTGGTAAATATTTAGTGAGCTGAAAAGTGGCAAGTCGGCCAAATAAATCTAACCCACCACCCAGCCGGAATCACATCAATTATGCCGTCTGCCCCTGCACTTCTCCAGAACGGAAAATTCTGCCGGTAGCCTCAGACTCTAGTGAGATTAGATGAAATCATCTGCTGCATTTCCTTTGATGGTCTCAATAAGCCAATTTTGGAAAGGCAGTGTTTGCCCAACGGCCACACATGAAGTTCTCTGGGTGATCTCCTTGTTTGCAGGGCTGGCATCAGCTTTGCAGCTTCTGAAACCACGTATCCATCCTGGTAGCGAATTCCTGCTCACAGCTGATGATTGTCATTCATCGTCAACGAGAGTTTCCTACATGTCCTGATTAATGTTGAGGGCTTTCATGTCTCTTTTGCAGCATCCTTGAATCAGAGTTTTGGATGGCCTACTGGTCACTTGGCATGGGTTACGTCCCCTTTTAACATATCCTTGGGGATATGGCCATCTTCTATCCTGCACACAGCCCAATCCAGCATGCAAAACCTTCTTTGCTTGATTAACACTAGGCATGTTTGGTATGTTTGCCCGAGAAAGGATTGTAGCTGGATAGCCTGGATACGATTTGGAAACACAGCCTTTCCAGCATTTGCATTTCTACCTTGGGCTTCTGGGCCGAATTCATAAGGATGGCGGGATCCCCTACATCTAGAGCCCAGGGTTACAAGTGTTGCTGGAAAGTGCTTATTTAAAGAGATCACCAGCTGGCTATCGGACTTCATTCCAGTGTCTTTGGCTGTCCTGACTGGACCCACAAAGCAGTGGGTGCAGTTTGACTCGGAGCTGGATCTGGTTGATGGACGATATAACCAGTTGTGCTGCATAGCGCAGCCCGGGGGGTGGCGGGGGGGACCAGGTTGCGATCCCCTGCAGTTTAGCCTGGGGCCTCAGAGTGTCTAGTTGCCATGTGTTGCTGTCTGGAAGCACTAGAGGGGGTCTTAATGCAGAAACTGTGTAATGGCAGGAGAGACTCATGCACTCCCCTCCCTCTTTGCAGTTAGTTAGCCCGCAGCGGTAGATCACGCAACTGCACTTGACGTATAACATCACCCTGTGGCAAACTGCTGACGCACAGAGATTCCATTGAGACAGAGGAGTTAAAACTGAACAAATCAGCTGCTTTTGACATAATGGCTGCTCACAATAAAAGAATTAAGTAAATCAGTAAAATGTTGGCCAAAATTTACAACGCCTGACAAAACTAGGCTTGTAATCTGATCGGTGACCTACAGATCACATGCATACTTCACTGAAAGGACTTTTTCATATATTAAAAGTTGGCTTTAGTCAATGAAAGCAAAACATGTTCAGTCAAGATTACTTCCAAGATGTTAATAAAGGCATCAGTACAAGCTATGTTGATGATGCCACTTAGCCATTGAGAAATTAAAATCTTAACCTGCCTTTTAAATGGAATACAGCTTTGAATCAAATGTCAAAATCTGGGAAAATGTACGGCGTGAAAAGTGACTGCAACAATTGTTTAGTCTGCCAGAGTTATTGCACAGTCTCTTACCGTCCCTCCTTTTCCTTTAGCAGCTCCTACATGAAGAATGATAATGTTTTCCCTTTAGTCTTGTTGTTGTCCTTTTTCACTTCTCTTTTCAGTAGGATAATAGCAACGGTGATCATCCTAAGTAAATTTCCTGTGGAGACAGACTACCTTTTTGTGTTTGAGGGACAATTTACTCAAAGTTGATACAAGTGCAAGTCATTTTCCTGCAAGTGAGGCATTTATGAAAAGCCCTTTTGAAAATAAGGCATAGAACACAATTTACTCCGGAACACACTTTCTGAAAATGTAGAAAACTGTTTGCAACACAAGCAAAACCTTCTGTCCAAAGTAAAGGTGAAAAATTAATATCGTCTCAGGGTTCAGAAGATACCGATGTGTTTCAGTTTGAGAAATATCTAAATCCAGTGTCTTCATTTAAAAGCATAATCTCTGACCCAGAATATAAAATGTACAAGTTCAAACTGACGTACACTTTCAGGATGGCAATACCATTCGGAAGACAAACTTAACATATTACTGCTAACGTTTTTGCAATTATTCTGTTCTGTTCAGTGATTTTTTTTAAAAAGCACAGGGGCGGCAAGGTGGCACAGTGATTAGCACTGCTGCCTCATAGCGCCAGGGGCCCAGATTCAATACCAGCCTCGGGTCACTGTCTCTGTAGAGTTTGCACATTCTCCCCGTGTCTGCGCGGGTTACCTCCAGGTGCTCCGGTTTCCTCCCACACTCCAAAGATGTGCGAGTTAGGTTGATTGGCCATGCTAAATTGCCCCTTAGTGTCAGGGGGATTAGCAGAGTAAATACATGGGGTTACAGAGATAGGGCGTGGGTGGGATTGCTGAAGTTGCATGCTCGATGGGCTGAACGGCCTCCTTCTGCACTGTAGGGATTCTATGATTCTAATATTCACTGCATATATTTTATATTCACCAACTTTTGGAATAATAATTTAAACTTTGCACCTGACAAGGAATAGTCATTAATGAATGAAATCATTGGCTCCCATGAAAAATGGAATACAATCTTACGAGTTATCATTTGTGACTGATTTAAGTCAGATTATCATTACAATCCATTAATGTAGTTCCCTACCTCTCCACTAGGAGCCACAAGTGACCAGGTTACCATTACCACTCAGGAAACCCAAGTTAATAAAAAAATGCCTAAAATGCAAGAACCTGATTACCACTGAAATCATAGAATACAAGTTCACTTTGCTGCTATATAAAACAGCGATACCGTTATTGGTGCTACAAATAGTAGAAACTCGTCATTTTCTTATTGATTTTCAATTTCCACATTTTCTTTCTGACAGTCTTTTGTATACAAGATATTTAGCGCAAATACTATGTAGATTCAGTTAGACACGTTTAGAAATTAACTGCTTGAATTGAAGCTGATCATCATGCTACTACGGACAACAATATGGGACTAAGCGTCACACTTTGTGGCTGGAATTAGCTACAGGGATGAGGGTTGGTGATTACTTTGTGGCAATTAAATGTTTACAAGTCATATGATATTTTGATAGCCGGGGGAGAAAATTGGCAAAGCATAAAATACACACCGCATTTAATAAAAATGCCCCCATATATTTTCCTGTCAAACACGATATAAAAAAGATAGGGACAAGATAAGACTATTCAGTCCCTCACAATTTATCCTTCTAGTATTCTAATATCCAACCGAGTTTCAAACATCTCCAATATTTTGCCTCTACTGCTCTCCTTCACTGTTAAGACTTGCTTTCAAAAAATGGACAGATCTTGCCCAGAATAAAATAATTAACCTGTTGTATGAAGAATTGCTACTGACTTCAGGTTTATGGCGTAGACCATTTAAAAGAATACTTGTGCTGCAATGTCAGACTATTGATGAGGGAAGTGGCTTGGAGCTTTAAGTGAGGCTCTTGCTGGGAGGGAGCTGAACAAACCTTACTGTAATCATTTTAAATTACTAGTACAGCTTTGAGTCGGCGCAAGAATGTTGTCCTCGAGTCTGGAGGAATCATTTTAAATGTACAATTATCTAACAGCTGCTCAACTCATTCTTAATCAGTTGAAATTATTTTAACACGACTAGAATGATTTTGGTATATGCAACTTGATTAGAGGCACAGTGTGGGATTTATCCTGGTTAAAATGTTTGCTAAAATTCCAGCCTTCTCTGGAACTTTGCTGCACAATTTGTTATGAGGAAAGAAAACAGAATCCTGTCCAAATGTACTAGGTACAAAATGATAAAAATCATATAATTGCAGAACTGGCTAAACCAGTATTAAATATATGCAGGTTGTGAAGGAACTTTGTCAAAGTGCAGTCATCTGTTGACACATCTGCCTAATGTACAAATTCTCCATTAAAATGAATCTTAATTTGTTGTTTTATAGGTGAATATGCCACTCCTTACATTGCCTGAGGTAAGGATCCCACGTGGTGGATGGATGGTTTTTGATTCATGATGAGTGAAAGATGAAAAAAAAAACCTGTCAATATTGTTCACGTGTCACCTGCATTCGCTCAAGTGATATCTGGAGCCCATCTCCATTTTCAGCCAAAGATAATCTGTCTTATATGTGGCCTTCCTTTGCTTTGTGGTGACACTTCACCTTGAGTCAATGGGCTCAAACCCCACTACAAGACTCGAGCAGATGATTCAAGCTTCAGGGCAGGGCATTTACTTCTGTACCATCTCAAAAATATGTCGGATGAGAACTGCACAGAGCATTCATATGCAGCAAGACCTGGGTAACATTTAAGATTAGGCTGATAAGTGGCAGGTAACATTTGTGCTACACAATTGTCAAGCAATGGCCATCTCTGACAAGTGACAATCTGAGCAATTCCCCTTGACATTCAATGGCATTGCCATTGCTGAATCCCCCTTTACCAACATGCTGGGGTTTATCATTGACCAGAAACTGAACTGGACCAGCTATGTAAATATTGTGGTTACAACTCCAGTCAGGGGCTGGGAATTCTGCAGCAAGCAACTTACCTCCTGACTCCCTTTAAGCCTGTCCACCATCTACAAGGAGTGGGATGGAATATTCCAACTCCAACAATACTGAAGAAGCTTGACACCATCCAGGATTCAGCAGCCGCTTAATTGGCACCCCATCCACCACCTTCAACATTCACTCCCTCCACCATTGACGCACAGTGGCAGTAGTGTGTACCATCTACAAGATTCACTGCAAGAACTCACCAAGGCTCTTCGACAGCACCTTCTAAACCCACGGCCTTTATCACATGGAAGGAGAAGGCAGCCGATGTATGGGAATACCATCAGCTGTAGGTATCCCTCCAAGCCATTCATCATCCTGACTTGGAGCTATATCACCGTCCTTACTGTTGCTGGAATTCTTACAGTGCTCTGGGTATACCTACACCAGATGTACAGCAATGGTTTCAGAAGGTGGCTCACTACCTTCTCAAGGGCAATTAAAGATGGACAAATGTCAGCTTAGCCAGAGATGCCCACAACCTATGAAAGAATTAAAACAATCAATGTGGTACTATGCAATCAACATGTTATATATCAATATAAACTCCTTCGATTCATTCTGTCCCTCTTTTAATGATGACTAATTAGCTTTTTATTTAAAAAAAGCTAAACAATATGTTGGATAGCTCCAAGGGTTTAGCCATTGTTAGCTCAGTCTCTTTCCAAATTTGTATATTATACAATTGTTCCATCAAGACATATTTCTGCTTTAGGTTCCGTGCTTTCATTATGAATTATATGTGACTCATCTACAGTGAATTATAGCCAACATTCAAGGACCTAATTACTTAGATCTCCTCAGTTAATCTGGTTGCGCTGTTTCTGATACTTGACCAGCTCTCTGTTCTGTGCCTTATATTTAAATCTGTAGATTGAATTTACCATTGTTCAAATCATTCAGATGACAAAAGTTGGTGAGACTGGTCCACTTAGTATCCTGCTGATTATTTATTTCCACATGTATTACTACCCTGTTTCTTGCATGGCATTTCAGTGACACATGCCAATAAGATATTAGGAGTGCAACAAAAAATGATCCTCTTAAAGCATCTTTATCTGAGAACTGATGTTGAGTTTTATCATAACACTGGCGAAACAAAGTGACTGGATTTTTATTCCATCAGTTATTTCAGTACAGAGTCAGGAAATTAGAGTGTGAAAGAGAGGGGTGTGTGTGAGAAAGAATGGTGCCTTTGTGTGAAAGAGGGGTGTGTGTGTGAGAGAGAGAGAGAGAGGGGGGTGGGGTGAGTGGGTGAGAGAGGAGGGGTGGGGGGAGTTGGTGAGTTGTGTGTGGCCATATCACTCTCCCATGGCCACTTAACATTAACCCCTGGATGTAGTATTCACTTACGGTGTGGGTAATCCGGTAATAATGAAAACATTCTCTTATTAACAAAATGCTTAAGCCTTACCTTTGTCATGTTTAATGGGAAGAATAATACTGGAAAGCTGATTCTCATTTCTCACACACACATACCTTCTCTCTCCCTCACACACACGTATCCACTCACATTTTTGTCTCTCTCACGCACACTCATTTTTCTCTTGCACCTACATACCTCTCATCTCTCACACACACTCACCCCCCTCCCTCAGCGCGCATGTGCATGCACACTCACCTCCCTCTTTCAGCACGCGCGAGCGCACATTCACCCCACTCCACACATATACATACACACAGACACACACACACACATACCTCTTTCCGAGGCATGAATCTCCCGCTGCTTACCCGAGGCCCTGCCACCGCCTGTAGGCCACACCACCCCACTCTGCTGGTACTTCCTCTGCCACTTTATCTTGCTGCTTCTTTCCACCTCTTTTTGCCTCTGGCTCCCACCTTGGAATCTAGCCTTGCTGTTGGCTGCGGTTTTTCTGCCCAACAACAGCGGATGGAATAAATCAAATGGGCCAATCGAGGAGAAAACCTTTCCATTCACTGGATGCTAATAGGTTAACATCAGTGCTCCAGGAGGCCTTGATATGATCGGCCTATTTCATTGCTGTAATTATTTTTGAAATTGTTCGGTTGCTTCTTGCAAACCGATGTTGGTTGGTGATGTGGCAGCCGCCAACTCCGCAGACCCCCTGGAGGCCCTTTGCGGATCCCTAGGATTTCCACGGACCCCAATTTGGGAACCACTCCTCCATTTCAACTTCCATGCTCTCCCCACATGTCTTGATGCCTTTAGAGTCAGCGATCTATCTACTTCTTCTGAAATATATTCACTGAATTGGTCTCCACAGCTTTCTGTGATAGTGAAATCCACAGGTTCACCACCCTCTGAGTGAAGAGCTTTCTCCTCATCTCTGTTCTAACTGGTCTAACCCATATCCTGAGACTGTACCCTCTTGTTTTGCTTTATGAATATCATATTCTCCACAACTAATATACTCAAATGCCAGTAGAACATACTCCAAATGTGGAGAAATGTAATGAGATGTCACTTTCTACATTTATTTGTCAGCAGTAAATATTTCTCATGATTACAATGGAATGATGAGCAGCAGCATCTGTGGCTGTCTGTGTTTGTTTGGCCCGTTACTCATCACAAGGACAATCTATTTCTTTCCTGTTTGCTGAAGCAGGAAGGATATTACAGAGCAGCAATACGTGGCCTTCTGTCCATCAATAACTGAGACAGGAGCCATTATAAACACACGCTGACCGTAGATTATGCAGAAAAATTACCAGAATTTGACCACAGCCGTGGCACTGTAATAAACTCATCATCGCCATGATAAACATTCATTCTATTCTAATTATCTGGGTTGCTGTGATCGGTGCAGCATTTTACTAAATGTAGTACACCTGCTTTTTTGATTGCCTCAAGTAACAGCCACAGTCTGCACTGAAAAGTAGTGTATTTCTGAAAATGACTCCACATCTGGAAGCCGCTTAATGCCACCATTGCCAATAGTGTCAATAGCAAGTCATCAGTTTAAACAAATAGAAGCCAAGGGGTAAAATTGTATTCTTTAAGTTCAGCCATTCCATCATGGTTGATGTTAGATCTTCACATGTATTGAATAATTAGTTATCTGTTGTAAAAAGGGATTGTTACTTTAAGTGACTGTTTAACCTTCGCTCACTCAATGTGCAAAAAGCACATAAGAAGTTCCTCTTAGATATAGTTATCTTACTTTCATAAATATCACTGTTGACTTTGCAGCCTAGATATTCAGGCTTTCCCATTTTTGCCAATTGGGTGCTTTTAATGTTGGGAAGGGATCAGTAGCCCTTCCTTCTTCGGTTAATTACCTTCTCTGTTGCAGACGATCCCTGGGACTGATTTCCCTGGGATTGATTACCCTGGGACTGACAAATCTTGCAAAGCGGACCTCAAGAAAAGGCTCTTGATTGTCTTTACCCAAAATGAACATTGTACTTCCTCTTAGAAATCTCTACATGCTTCTGGCCTACCATATTGTAGCCTTACTCATCCAAATGCTGCCTGAAATATGGGTGCTGCAAATTTCTGCAAATGGACAATTTCTAGGTCTGTAGGAGGAAATCTTACCAAACAAAATCCCGAAAATGCGGGATAACGGGAGAGTTTCAGATCTTTTTTTTCATCGAGGCCACAAGTTCAATCTTATGCCACTTTGTGCAAGAAATCTTGCTAAATCTATTTCCCAGCAGCAGGGGAAGAGGGCAGGGTCTAAGCTCACTGGAAATCTAGCAGCTGACAACAGAGGATGCAAGCACAAATGCGCAGATCTCTGTTCTGTGCAAAAGCACGTAACAGAGATATCTGTCATTGCCTCCCCCCTTGAATATCACCAGCCTCCAGGGCCAATCACCCCCCCCCCCCCACATGGGCCAACTGATCGCCCTCACCCCCCACCCCCCAACACCTGGCCCATTTGATTGTTACCCCACTGGTCGATCGCCGGTTGCAGATTGCGCAGTGTCCCTCTGCCTGCATCCCCTTAGGCCCCACCCTTTCAGGTTCCATCACCTCCCAGTAGGCCACTCCCCTCAGGCCCCACCTCTGTGGCACGGCCCAATGCTGAGTGGGCACTGCCAGTGCACCAGGCTGGCAGTGCCAGAGTGTCCAGTGGGCAGCGCCAGGGTGCCTGGCTGGCAGTGCCAGGTTGGCACTGCCCAAGGGGTACTGCCTCCCTATGCCTCCCCTGCCTCCAAACTCCGGGGGGCCTCACTAGCTTCCAGTCCTAACGGCGAGGCCATCATGACAGGTCCCCAAGACATTATCCGATAGATAGATGACTCCACATAATCTATTTTTATGGATTGTGTATAAAAAGCAGAGTAATATATTAAAAATCAATACTTTGACAAATAATGTTTATCTCTTTATTTCAGTGGAAGACTTAACATGTCACTGTTTGACTTATGTATCTTCTAACACAAACTGTCAACTGCCTCAAGCTTCATAGTCACAGGTGTAATTTTTAAATCCAGCCAAAGAACTCAAGTGATGATTTGTATCTTAGAAACCTCTTCTGTTATCAATTGTAACTAAAGTAGCTCTCAATTGAAATTCAGACTGTTCAAACTCCCATACACCTATCAGCATTTATACTTGCAATTGGTTAAGATCCAGACTCATGGGGTTCAGACATCAATTATCTGCTATTGGACAAACTATTTTGCAAACCCTACTTTTCAAATCACATTAGATTTAATTATTTTTCTCCATTTCCCATGCCCTGGAATGTGCTTGTTCCGAAACATCTTTGTCCAGGGATTAAGGGAAAAATGGTTTGAGAAGAATGATCTATCAACCCTTGCAAGCAGACAGTGTTAATGGAGTCTATCCCAATCAGACATAATTTTAAAGACTGTTATATCATCCTTGTCCTCGTGAAAACAACCCCAATTTTTCAAGTCTCAGCATTTAGATTTCTTCATGCTTGGAAGTGTCTGAATGAATCTGGACTCTTGTTTCCATTACCTTAATATTCTAATGTAGGGTCTAAAACTGCACATAATACTCCTACTGCAATCTTTTATATAGATTCCTATTTATTGGCAATGAATTTCAACTGCAACTTTTTTGCTCATTCCAGCATCTTATCAATATATTCTTGCAGCTTCCTTTGGTCCTCAGAATTATTTATACTCCGTCTCCAATTTTAGTACCTTCTGCAAGGTTGGATATCATTCCCCTTAGCCCCATATCCAAATCATTGACATATACATTTAGCACAATCAGTCCCAGCAAAGAATCTTGTGGGCTTCATTAGCATATTCAACATTTTCTACTGCATGTACTCACTCCTTCAGCAATGTTCCACTCTATTCTTGTCTTTTTAATATATCTTAACGTATTATAATCAGTGGGTGGGATTTTCCACACCCCCTCTCCTCACCCCGTGGCATGTTTTGGGAGGCAGAGGTGGCCCACCATTGGGTAGTGGTGGGATCTTTTGGTCCCGCTGCCGTTAACAGGGTTTCCCATTGTTCACATCCTCCGCCACCGGGGAACCCATGGCAAGTGGTCACGATAGGTCAGATCAGAAGACCTTGCTAGTGGGAAGGGCCAGAAAATCCCACCCAGGGTGTTTACTTTCCATTCCTACCCAGTTCCTTTTAGTGCTATTTACTAATTTTTATTTTGATATTTACTTAATCTATTCCACCTCCTCACTGAGCTCCATTTCCTTCCTAGATCAAATTTCTATTCAGATCCTTTATCTATGTTGGCATTAACAATTGAGTCAACATAAATGCTGTATGAATTCCTAATCTCCCAGGAAACCCACACAGAATGAAATAGTGCTTAAGTATGTCGGCTTGATGTGCAGAATTGTAATTAAATTGCTTATCAAGAAATTGAAAGAGACAGCAGCTGACTTGAAACTTGTATTGTAAAAAACAAAAATTAAACAATGCAGAACTTAGCTGAAGGATACACGTGAGAATTTGTTCTGATCTGGCAGGTGGTAAGTGCCATGTGAGCCAAATCCCCAAAATGGGAAACTTGATTACAATTGTCTTCTATTCATATTTTAGCATGAGAAAATATGTATTCTTTAAATTACATCATTTATTAAGCAAACTTAAAACACACAAAATTATATTTACACAGTTAATATTAGCCTTATAGAACATTCCCCCAAAAGAGTCTTACTTGGTGACATTCACAAATAAGCATCCCTTTAGGCAACAGTCCTTACAGATATTCCCTGAGAGACCAAAAATCTGTCTATCTCAGCCTTAAATGTATTCAATGATGGGGCGTCCACAATCCTCTTGGGCAGAGAATTCCAAAGATTCATAACCCTTTGAGTGGAGCAAGTTGTTTTTCAACTGTGCAACCAAAAACACTCTGGTTCATGGTCCTACCACTTCTGAGAAAATACCCAGTTCTTTTAGCATCTTCAAGCTACTCACACAACTTTCCAGGTTTTAAACCTTTTAAGCCAGCTCGCACAGTATCTCTGAACTCTGGTCTCCTTTCCTTCCAAACAGAAAATTTGATCTTTTCCTGAGAATGGTTTGCTTCTTAGCTGCACAAGAATTTGGTGTGTTCTTCCTTCCGTCTTTCTTGTATCTGTATGCTGATCACTTTCATCCTCAAGTTCTCCTGCTTGTATCTCTCTTTTGCATCTGTCAACATACAGCCTCTAGTCTTAACTTTCTTCATGTTACCAATGCTCCCAGGTCGTGGGTCGCAAGGTCAAATGGAACAATATTTCCTATTATCCAAGAAAATTGCATTTGATCCCTTTATAATTGATTCAAACCATTAATGCCCTTTACAAACATTTTTTATAAATAATTACAGATTGTACAAACATTTTAAAGACATCATAAGTTTTTCATACTGTACTTGTCTCTGGGGTCAAAGGTCATCACTATAGCTATGTTAAAAATAAATGGTAATAAAAAATAAATAACCATCTGACGCACTTAACGTTCAGAATGCTTCTGCTTAAAATAACCTTTTTTGTGAATAAATTTGTAATACATATTTTTCTGTGTGATCCCAGATTAATTAATTGGTGAGTTTTGCATATCCTTAACAAAATGTATGAGGGAACTCAAGTTAAGAACTGTACATAGTGACAGTATGCACATTCCAATTTTGCTGTTACCTTTTTATATTTAATAGGCTGCATGGTGGCAAATTGCTAGTCTAATGAATCCAGCCTGACATATTTTAGGCACATTTCCCAGGTACTTCACTGTCATCTGAGTTATTGGTTCCACATGTTCCCACAAAGCATATTATCAAGACACTCGGGTCCCATTCAGTCAACTCACTGAAATCACAAAAGTCTTATATTTATTAGCAGAGTGAACATGTTGAAAATATATGGTGATGCAGTGACTTTAATAATAACTGTATTATTACCATTCAAAAAGAAAGAATTTTACGTGGCCTTAGTTTCTGAGAATCACTCTATTTCCAACTTTGTACCAATAGATAAAATCTTTTATGATCACTTAAATGTCTTTTTTTATTTAAAAAAATGAAAATTAAATATCAACCTACACAAATCCTGTTCAGAGCTCCACTTTCTAATAATCTCCAACATACTTGTTCAACTGCAGGCAGAACCAAATGAGTTGAGATGAGGCAAATTTCATAAAATATCCCTATTGCCTTTATTACTGCTCATTGATGACTCTTCAATACATCAGACTTTTAAAAGGGGCTACCTTCTATTAGGCTGATCTTTTTCTACACCCTAGCTATGACTGCAACATTCCATTCTGCACCCTCTCCTTTCCTTCTCCCCATGTACTCTATGAGCAATATGCTTTGCTGTATAGCGCGCAAGAAACAACTCTTATCACTGGATCCCAATACATGTGACAGTAACAAATAAAATCAAATTAAGTTCCTGTAGATATGATACATATCCCCTCAAAAATAGTCAGCTCAAAATAATAGCTTTGCTTCTGTATGCATGCATATAACATTCTTTTCCAAACCCTCATTATATTTTCTACTTTGAATGTAATTAACATTTTGGATCATTTGTGTGATGTTCTAGGGCAGCACGGTGGCACAGTGGTTAGCACTGCAGCCTCACAGCGCCAGGGACCCGGGTTTGATTCCGGGTTTGGGTCACTGTGTGGAGTTTGCACATTCTCCCCGTGTCTGCGTGGGTTTCCTCTGGATGCTCCGGTTCCCCCCCACAGTCCAAAGATGTGCAGGTTAGGTGGATTGGCCATGCTGAATTCTCCCTCAGTGTACCCGAACCGGCACCAGAATGTGACGACATTCACAATAACTTCATTGCAGTGTGAATGTAAGTCGACTTGTGACCCTAATCAATAAACTTTTAAAATTAAATCTGTACAACAAGTGAATGGTGGTGCAGCATGTTTTTGTATTTGTCTTTCCGATGGTGCAAAGATGCGGTGTAATGGGTTCAAGGCATAACATCTTATTTCTTTCAGAAGGATTCAATGAATCTAATCTTAGGACCTCACAATAAAGGGCGAGGCAACCAATTCTCATTCAGCTCCCACTGCCTAACTGAGAATGGTAAAATGAAGGCTAGAGTGAGAAGCCATGGAGTATTTTGCTCTCCACTATAAAAATTACCCAACATGGAGGAAGGAATCATTGTAGTACATTTGTTTGGAAAATAGAATGTATTGGAACTGCTTCTATACAATTTCAGAGAGTTGTACATAAATGAATCAGAAATCTCAGCTTAGAAGAAAATTTGACCAATTGGGCCATTGCAATCCTCAAATGGTAGTCCGGTCTCATCTAGGTCCTGAAATTCCATTGGGCAGTCAATACTTTTCCCCATTTCTTTTCTAGTTTTATGTGCTTACAAAAGGAATCACCCGATAAGGCTTGCACTTGCGCTTACCATAATTTACCAGCAATGGAGAGGGTGCCCTGGGTTTCAGGCAAATGAATTATTGCCTGACTTATCCATTTCAGAACAAAAGAATGCAATTGCAGTAGTGATTTTATGGAGTATGAAAATGGTCTTTTGGTCTCTATGTTGAATGAGTTCGGGATTCTACCATTGATACCCAGGTGGGAACAGTGAATGGCCTGACCGTCCGGGAGTGGTATTTGGAAGACTGAACCGATTGTAATGGCTGGGCCTGCAGAATGGGGTCCAGTCTTATTCCAATGGGAATGATAAGGAAGGTAGGAGTGGGATTCAAGTGGCAGGAGCACTAATACAAATTGTCAATAGGGAGTTGGAGTGGCAGTGGGGCAGGGGTATGTAGGCTGGCTCGGATAAAATCATAGAATCCTATAGTGCAGAAGGAGGCCATTCGGCCCATCGAGTCTGCACCGACCACAACCCCACCCAGGACCTATCCCCCTAACCCCATACATTTACCCTAGCTAGTCCCCCTGAGACTAAGGGGCAGTTTATCATGGCCAATCTACCTAACCAGTACATCTTTGGACGGTCGAGTCTTGACAGATGGATGGCGAGCCTTTGTTCATTGAATCTTTCTGAAAGATACAAGATGTTACAGCTGTGGGCCTGGGAAGGAGTGGGGCAACCCAAGATTGGGAAGACCACATTAAGGGAGTTCAAAGTTCCTTTCAAGGGCCTGGAGGAGCACTTTTCTCCTGCTTGTCCACAATGAAATGGATTCTTTAAAAAAAGTTATTATGCTGGGTTTTGTCTGAGCTTAATTTCTGTCCCGTGCAGGTTTAACCTTGTCCGCACAAACTCAATATTAATATTGGAATTGGGTCCTGATTATGTCACCTAGACCCCATGTAAATATTTAACTAAGGAACACACAGGCTTTGGGTGGGTATAGAAACATAGAAAATAGAACCAGGAGTAGGTCATTTGGACCTTCGAGCCTGCACCGCCATTCATTTTGATCATGGCCGTTCATAAAATTCAATATCCTGATCCCCCCCACCTCCACACCACCCCCCCCACCCCCCCACCCCACCTGCAAAATCCCTTGATCTCTTTAGCCCCAAGAGCAATATCTAATTTCTACTTCAAATCACACAACATTTTGGTCTGAACTACTTCCTGTGGCACTGAATTCCACCGATTCGCCACCCTCTGGATGAAGAAATTTCTCCTCACCACAATGCTAAAAGATTTACCCCTTAAGCTCAAACTATGACTTAACACCTGCAAATTAAAATTGCAGTCAGTAGGATTTGGACAAGGGGTCAGCTGTAAGCGGAGTTGCCAACGGTGATAAAATGTATTCCTCGGGGTTTCATCACATGACTTTCCCCTGCACTCCAGCCATTTGTTGGCCAATCATTGATTCCCGTGACGTACTGCCTTCCTACACTAACTGGAAAGCAAAAAGACCAATTATTGGATGATGCTTGATTGTCAGCTGTATAGCCCTTTTCCCCCCATTTTCAGTATTGTTATATCTGGTAAAGTGAAAGACTCAAAGAAAATTACAAGAAAGAAACAATTATTAATGTCTCAATAGATTTCTCCAGGAATGCGCATGGCAGTATCCTGGAGATTGGTCTTCAGTTACTGGAGACTCCAGGCCAATCCTGGAGGGTTGGAAAATCTAGCGTCTTATCTCCCATTGCATTTTAATTTCACGCACCCCAGCCCAAACTGCACCAGACCAGGGTTTGGAGGGGAGGGTTAGAATTCACCCCTTTAGGTTAGGAAGGATAAAGCACATTGAAGATCCCTTGTCCAGATGACTGTTCGAAGGTTCCTTCCAGCAAATATGTGTACGCTTAGCTTTCTGCTGAGAATAGGTCAGACTTGACACTCAATCTCACTTTCGCAGCTGACAAGTGAATAATAGCTACAGGAGGGCTGCGAGCAGTCATGGATATCACCAGGGAAAATAAGCAGAGCTATCTGCTTTCCAACAGAGTTAGAATCCTGTCTTTAGCCTCCACTTCTGTGCTTAATGGTTTTTTTTGAGAAAAAAGTTTCTGTAATAATTTTGAACAGTTTCCCTTCATGCAGTGGATTGCATGAGCTATGGGCTGGAGTTCATTGAGTGGGATTATGTATTACTGCCACCAACCCCCCATCTCACCCATTGCAAGAGGTGGCTGATGCACCCAAAAGTAGCCTGTCCAACAGCCACAACGTGCTGCCAGAGGCCAAAACAGGCTGAAGGTGGGGCCACTGACCTCGAAAGCAGGTCTAGCATTTCCATAGCTCCTGATCTGAGAAATGGAGTGCTTTCAACACCAGACGGGGAGGAACAAGGTGGGCAGGGGGAGAGGGGGGAATGGTGTAATGCCTTGCGAGTGGTTAGGGGAGAGAATCCCCCATGCTTCCCACCTTTACATAAACCTTTTTTTAAAAAGCGTTTATACCACTCATACCTGCCTGCCATTCTTTTTGGTAAATCAAATAAACTAAATGAAATAAATTGAGGTACAAATTAAAAGGGGCAGCCCCCCCAAAAAAGAAGGGAACTGCCCGAAATAAAAAAAGAAAGCAGAAAGGAAACTTAAAACATGAAGCCAAAATGTGGTTAATAGAGTCAATAACACACCCCAGTCCCTGCAGTGCCCAATGAGCACTGAAGGCCTCGGTGGTACCCTTGGACACCGCATGCTCCCTCTCTAGGGACAGCCGGCTGTGAATGTAGCCATTATAGAGGGGCAGAGTGTTGGGCTGGAGGACCCCCTCGATCGCCTGCTGCCTGGACCCATTACTAGCTCGTTTGGCTAGGCCCAGGAGCAGGTTCACGAGTCCCACCTGCCTGCCCAAGCTATGAGTTTTAGGGCATGTGCAGGGCATTATCTGGATCAATTGGCTCATTAAGAAGCTCAACTGACCTTTAATTATTTAAAATGGCAGGTGGCTGCCAATTTTGGCGCCTGCCTATTTACCATATAATGGAGGGTTAGTCAAGGATGGGCGGGAAGGTGGTAAACTTACACTCCTAGGCAGGATTTTCTGGCCGTTCCCATCAAAGGGATTGTCCAGACTCGCTGATTGTGAGCCCCCAACTTGGGTTCCCCAGCTGCAAAACACACTGTACGGGGGGGGGGCGGAAAATCCAACCCCTTGTATTTTACGTGCCAACCCCCCAAAACCACCCCCAATCGAATTCACACTCAGCCGAGAGCTGTAAAATCCATCCCTATTTTTCCAATATTAAACCGGCTTCATATCAGTTAACAATTATTTAAAACACCTCTCACTTACAGGAAGCAGTGGACAATACTTGGTATTGTACAAAACTGAATTCAGTACTGCCAGTTAATCTATACCAATGGCCATTTGTTTGAACTATTTCCAGCACAGCATCAAATGATTTTTGTCATTTAAAAAATCTGGTTGAATTTGGGATGTCCTCGTGAAATGCACTTAACAAATGCATGTGTTTATTTATTTATTACCAGCATGCTCGGTTTCTGAATAAATTAAAAGTTTCTTTAATATGTGAACATTTTAAGGATATTAATGGGCTAAATGGTTTGATGGAGTGGGGGGCGGAGGAGGTCGAAGGCACCAGTAAACTGGCATGCAGGCTGGCTGAGCCCACCGACCTTCAAAAATCCTGCCCAATGCCTCATTAATATCTTTGGACTGGCAAACATTAAACTGCACCTCACATCTAACCTTGAGGAGGACATAAATAAAAGCAGTCAATGAAATTGCATGCATTTTGACTGTTCTTAAATTGGAACAGCCCAGATTCATTCTATATATCCTTGTTAACCGAGTAATATTCTTGCCCCCGAAATAAACAACTTAATTTTAAGAGCCTTCTTGAAGGTTCCCACTCACCCATTCCAGGTACTTGGAAACATTCTCTGAACTGCTTCCAAACCATTTACATCCTTCCTTAAATAGGGTGACCAATACTGTACACTGTCTCCAACTTATGAGCAAAGGTTGGACAAGCTAGGCTTGTATGGATTGGAGATTAGAGGAGAAGGAAGTGACTTGATTGAAACATATAAGATCCTGAGCAGACTTGACAGGGTGGGTGTGAAGAGGATGTTTCTTCTCGTGGGAGAATCTAGAACTAGGCATCACTGTTTAAACATAAGGGGTCACCCACTTAAGACAAAGATGAGATGAAATTCTTTCATTCATGTGAGTCTTTGAAATTCTCTTCCTAAAAAGTGGTGGAAGCTGAAATTTTGAATATTTTTACAGCAGAGGTGGCTAGGTTATTGGGGCAGGCAGGATGCTGATTGGAGATTACTATCAGATCATAGACTTATCATAGAAACCCTACAGTGCAGAAGGAGGCCATTTGTCCCATCGAGTCTGCACCGACCACAATCCCACTTAGGCCCTATCCCAGTAACCCCACATATTACCCCACTAATCCCTGTAACCTGCGCATCCCGGGACACTAAGGGGCAATTTAGCATGGCCAATGCACCTAACCAGCACATCTTTGGACTGTGGGAGGAAACCGGAGCACCCGGAGGAAACCCACACAGACATGGGGAGAACGTGCAGACTCTGCACAGACAGTGACCAAGCCATCAATCAAACCCGGGTCCCTGGCACTGTGAGGCAGCAGTGCTAGCCACTGTGCCACCGTGCTGCTCCTTGATAAGATCAATCATGATCTTATTAAATAGCAGGGTAGACTTGAGAGGCTGAATGGTCTCATCAGTGCTCTGTACAAATGAAGCATAACTCCTTACTTTTGTATTCAATTCCCCTTGCAGCAAATGATGATACTCTATTAGCTTTCCTAATAATTTGCTGTACCTGTATACGAGCTTCTTTTGATTCATGCATTAGGACACCCATGTCTCTTCACACTTCAGACTCTGCAATCTCTCATCATTCAGATAATATGCTTCTTTTTTATTCTTCCTGCCAAAATGGACAATTTCACATTTACCCACATTATGCTTTATTTGCCCAACCTTTGCCCACTCACTTAACCTATCTATGTGTTTTTGTATCCTCCTTATTTCTTCACCATAACCTACCTACTTTCTTACCTATGTTTGTGTCATCAACAATTTTGTCAACCATCCCTTTAATTCTTTTAAACCAAGTCATTAAACAGATAGTGAACAGTTGAGGTTCCAGCACTGATCCCTATGACTAGAATCATAGAATCCTACAGTGCAAAAGGAGGCCATTTGGCCCATTGAGTCTGCACCAACCACAATGCCACCCAAGCCCTATTCCCATAACCCCATGCATTAACCCTAGCTCTTCCCCCTGACACTAGGGGCAACTTAGCATGATCAAGCCACCTAACCCGCACATCTTTGGACTGTGAGAGGAAACCGGAGCACCCGGAGGAAGCCCACACAGACATGGGTAAAATGTGCAAACTCCATACAGACAGTGGCCCAAGCTGGGAATTGAACCCGGGTCCCTGGCACTGTGAGGCAGCAGTACTAACCACTGTGCCACTGTGTTGCCCACTCAGCACCCATTAAATCTTGCCAACTTGAAAAAGACCCATTTATACCTAGTCTCTGCTTCCTATTCGTCAGCCAATATTCTATCCATGACAATATGTTACCCTCTACAACTTGAGTTTTTATTTTCCGTAATAACCTTTGATGTGGCACTTTACCAAATGCCTTCTGGAAATCTAAGTACAGTACATCCACCAGTTCCCCTTTATCCACAGTGCATGTTACTTCCTTGAAGAATTCTAATAAGTTGGTTAAACATGATTTCCCTTTCACAAAACCATGTTGACTCTGCCTGTTTACCTTGAGCTTATCCAAGTGCCCTGTTAAGCTTTTTTAATAATAGCTTCAAGCATTTTCCCTACAACAGATGTTAAGCTAGCTGGCATGTACTTTCCCACTTTCTGTCTCCTTCCCTTTTTGAACAATGGTGTTACATTTGCTATCTTCCAACCTAATGGGACCTTCCCTGAAACTAGGGAGTTTTGGAAAATTGAAACCAATGCATCAATTCTCTCACCAGACACTTCCACTAAAATCCTGGAGTGAAATCCATTTGGACCCGGGCTCTTGTCAGCCCACAACACCAACAATTTACTTAGTACCACTTCTCTGGTGACTGTAATTTTCCTGAGTTCCTTCCTCCCTTCTATTTCCTGCTTTATAGCTGCTTCTGGGATATTACTTGTATCCTCTACAGTGAAGACTGATGCAAAATACCTGTTCAATTCATCTGCCATCTTCCTGTTTTCCATTATGAATTCTCCAGTTAGCAGGCAAGCTCCACACTGGAGCCAAAACTTAGTCAGTGAGAGGAGTTGTCCTCCAGATAGGGGGATAAGGGAATGGGGGGTAGGGTCAGTTCTTAATCTCACAAGGGAATCCTCTGATTCAGCCATGGCTGTTGGACCTCAGCTGCAGCTGGTGCTCATCCAGTGAATGTGTTGCCCTTCCATGGTCATAGCCTGGTAGCTGTAGCCATTTTTCAATTATTTATATTTAACCTGGTCTTTGAAGGACCGTTTCCATCCCGCCAGTGGGGTTATGGATGTGTCATCAGTGGAGGGTCTCCTATTGGCCTCCAGAATTGGAGCCCACTACCATAGGAGGGTCTCCTATTGGGTGGCACAGTGGCAGAGTGGTTAGCACTGCTGCCTCATAGCGCCAGGGACCTGGGTTTGATTCCTGGCTTGGGTCACTGCCTGTGTGGATTTTGCACGTTCTCCCCATGTCTGCGTGGGTTTCCGCCGGGTGCTCCAGTTTCCTCCCACAGTCCAAAGATGTGCGAGTTAGGTGGATTGGCCATGCTAAATTGCCCTTTAGTATCAGGGGGACTATCTAGGGTAAATGCATGGGGTTATGGGGATAGGGCCTGGGTGGGATTGTGGTTGGTGCAGACTCGATGGGCCAAATGGCCTCCTTCTGCGCTATGGGATTCTATGATTATATGATCCTTATTAACATTCAGGGCTCTGGGCCAAGTGCTGGCAGATGGGATTAGCTGGGTGTTCAAGTGTTTCTAATGTGTCGGTGTGGATTCAATTGGAAAAGGGCCTCTTCTGTGCTGTATGATTCTATGATACTATTATTTGCACAGTGACTGTAACCAGTGACCATTAACTGACTATCTTGCTGAAAACCATATTGGGTGACTGAAATAACTCCTCAGAGGCCAGTGTCCCTTCATCAGATACCCTTTATTTACAAAATTATCTCCACTCCTAAGAGTGCTTCAGGTACAAAGAATCCGGAGTATTAGTAGACCTGACACTACTTAATATATATACAGGTAAGACTCCCTGATTGGGCATGCAATCATTACCTCAATCAGGGAGCTCATATTCCAAGAATGGCACCGTGGCCTTGTGGTTAGCTCCGCTGTCTCACAGCGCCAGGGACCTAGATTCAATTCTCGTCTCAGATGACTGTCTGTGTAATCTGCACTTTCGTCTCAGGTCTGCGTGGGTTTCCTCTGGGTGGTCCGGTTTCCTCCCACAGTCCAAAGATGCGCGGGTTAGGTTGGCTGGCCATGCTAACTTGCCCCTTGATGGCCAAATATGTGTGGGTTCAGTTGATTGGCTGTGCCAAATTGCCCCTTTGTGTCCAAAGATGTGTGGGTTAGATTGATTGGCCATGTTAAATTGCCCCTTAGTGTCAAGTGGATTAGCAGGGTAAATACATGGGATTACGGGGTTGTCAGTGCAGGCTCAATGGGCCAAATGGTCTCCTTCTGCACTTTAGGAATTCTACAATTCTATGAAGAAGCCAACCTCATGGGCCTCATTGTTACAATAATAGTCATTATGACTATTCCTGATGTGGTTCAGGGTTGGGGCCTGCATTTGATACCTTAAGGCCAGGATCTCAATCCCAAATAGAAAATCTAGCCCTGTGCACCTTTTATAGTTTTAAATATTATATAGAGCTATCAGCAATCAAACAAATACCATTTTCTGCCTGATGCCTTTGTATCTTTAGTCTTTGTTTTGTCATTTAGTTCAATGTGTTTTATATAAATTCAGTTGATGATTGTTTACAGAAAAAAGTCAAAGATTTGCTTTTTCTTTCAAACATCATTCAAAGGTTCAACAAAGAAATTATCTGTTCAACTGATCTGATGTTCATCCACAAAATGAAACCTGCAGAAAAGGCATCTGTGTAGCTTTGCATTTCAGTTTGCTTTGCATGAGAATTAAGGATACACCAACAATGGATGTATTGTATTCAAACAAAGATTTGGAAGCAAAAGAAAACATTTAATTTACCATCCATCACAAAACGCAGCAGAATTACCTTGGAACTATTATGTAGCAAAATATTATTTCTACATATTTATCATGACCTTCCAACATCTCATTTACTCTAAAAAGTTAATGGCAATGAACTCACTAAACATCTGATCAGGAGGAATACATTTCTCAGTTAAAGTTAGAGTTGTGTGCATTCATTTTTTTGTGCCTATTCCAAATATTTCTCCCATAATCCAATGGTGTAACACAAAGTAACACACAGAGCCAGCAGTAATCCCATTTTTACATATTTAATGCTTGCCAATCAGGAACTTATGATATGTTACATATTTACAGCATTGTGTTGGTTACTGCTGTTCAAACAGGAGTTAAACTAGGCGAGAAAACAAGCAGTGTTTGCATATTCACTGGTGTCTCATGTTGTTCCTGGATATTGAGACTTTAAGGAGCATGGATTATCTGTCAAGCTACTGAAAGAGGGCAAATCTGAATTGAGAGAAAGAGGGAAGAGTGAAGAGGAGGAGGAGGAGTGAGAGGGAGTGACCAATTACCTGACTAATGGAAATATGGTCTATAACTTCCTCGGAGTTGATTCGGTTCGATTTGATTTATTATTGTCACATGTATTAGTATACAGTGAAGAGAATTGTTTTTTTGTGCACTATACCATTCATAGACAAGAAAAGGAAAGAGTGCAGAATGTAGTGTTACAGTCGTAGCTAGGGTGTAGAGAACAATCAACTTAACGCGAAGTAGGTCCGTTCAAAGTCTGATGGCAGCAGGGAGGAAGCTGTTCTTGAGTCAGTTGATACGTGTCCTCAGATGTTTGTATCTTTTTCCCGATGGAAGAAGGTGGAAGAGAGTATGTCCTGGGTGCGTGGGGTCCTTAACTATGCTGGCTGCTTTTCCAAGACAGTGAGAAATATGGATAGTGTCAATGGGTGAGAGGCTGGTTTGCGTGATGGACTGAGCTTCGTTCACGACCCTTTGTAATTTCTTGTGATCTTGGAGTGAGCAGGAGCCATACCAAGTTGTGATACAACCAGAAAGAATGCTTTCTATGGTACATCTGTAAAGGTTGGTGAGAGTTGTAGCAGACATGCCAAATTTCCTTCGTCTTCTGAGAAAGTAGAGGCAGTGGTAATTGGTGAGCTTTCTTAATGGTAGCATCGGCATGGAGGGACCAGGACAGGGTTTTGGTGATCTGGACACCTTAAAACCTGAAGCTTTCAACCACTTCTGTTTCATTCCCATTGATGTAGACAGGGGCATGTCCTCCTGTACGCTTCCTGAAGTTGATGACTATTTCCTTCATTTTTTTGACATTGAGGGAGAGATTATTGTTGCCGCACCAATTCACCAGATTCTCTATCTCATTCCTATACTCTGTCTTGTCATTGTTTGTGATCCAACCCACTATGGTGGGGTCATCAGCAAACTTTAAAATCAAGTTGGAGGGGAATTTGGCCACATAGTCACTGGTGTATAAGGAGTATAGTAAGGGGCTGAGGACACAGCCTTGTGGGGCACTGGTGTTAACGATGATTGTGGAGGAAGTGTTGTTGCCTATCCTTACTGATTGCACTTTGTGGGTTAGGAAGTTCATGATCCAGTCACTTTATACTCCCAGTGCAGATAGATGTGCTTGATGGACAGTGTCAGTTGATAATGTATTTTGCAAATTAATTGTGGCTGTTTTTCCTCGGCAATGTTTACTTCTTTACTTCCTCATCTTCTGTTCATCTGAATAAATAAATTTGGAGACTTTGTTTAAGTGCTGGATTTAAATGTTTAAATACCTGATGCCCTTGGTAATAAACTATAATGAAATTAATTGTCATGCAAAGACTGTTTTGGTTATACATTATTGTTATAATTGAACTGGTAACCTAGAAATCTCAAGGCCTCGCACTAAAATAACCTATGAATGAAGAAGTAGGAACAGTGTGCAGGGGTCAACACATTTGTTAACTTTCTGCAACTTCAAAAGCTGGATATACATGCATAGTGCTGGTTACAGTCGACAACTGTTGTCATTAGGTCTGGATGCACACAATTTGGTACTTTTTTGTGATTCTGGGAATAAATATGTCATACCTGGAGTAATGTGCTGTGCTACATATCTGCAGAGGCCTTTAATCACCTGTAAGTTTTAAATGGGGGACATATTTTTCTCATTTTTAAGCTGCTTCCAGTTCAAAAAAATGTAGAAGAAACATCGGGCCCCAAAAGCCAGAAGGTCCCACCCAGGAAGTACCCCAGAAGATGCTCTGGGGGACCCGCTGAAAGTCCCCACCCAAGGATTACATGGGAATTGCCCGGGAAGTTCAAATATCCGATGGGCAATTACTCTGCTATAGGAACCATCTGAAACTCCGATGTTTTACAGAGTATTTGGCTGGTTCCAACTTTCTTAGTCGAGTGGTTACCCTAGAAAAGTAAGAAGAATTAATACTCCAATTTCTGGGTAAGTATAGCACCGACAACCCTACCCCGCCTGAATACCACAGGACTACCCACCATAGCACCCCCCCAGATTACTCTCCTGAACCTTAACAAACCTCCACCCGCACCCCCCTAACTATCCTCCCTCTACTCACCTTACCACCCCCATTCCTGCACACCCACCCACCTCCCGCACGCCACCCCTCAGTTCCGCCCACTTATCTTACAAACATACTTTCTCCCTTGTTTCTCAAAGTGGCTGGGGCCTGTAACCTTACTTTATGGCAGCTAGTGCCATAAAAACAGAGTGTGGTTTCACTTCCCCTTGATGCTGCTGTTCTCGACTGAGAGGATTCTTAAACAACTGCATTGCACTTTTCCCACCCAGTCCGGGGCACAGCGTCAGGGGAGAAATGTGCAACGCTATTGCATGTAAGCAATACAACTGTGATTGTCACCCTATGGAAATTTGTATCCTACTGTCACTGGCTATATCTCTATACTGTTTGAAACTATCCTCTCTAAACTTAAATAAATTTAATCCCGTTGGAGGGAAGTATAAATCAAAAATTAATTAGATGGATGTTTAACAGTAATGAAGGCAGAAACTGGAAAAAGTTGATAAAAAATCTGGAAGAAACTGAAAAAGAACCGGCTTTTCCTTCTTTATATTTGATTTCACATCTTTAGAAATGGGGATTGAGATTGACTCCAAAAATCACAAAATTTAATCCGCTACTGGAGCCACACTTATACGAACGGAATCATTATTTACCCAGCCTGACAGAAGCTTTGGAGTGCTGGAGGTTGGGATTCCTTTGCACACTATTGGGGCTTTTATGTGGGGGGTTGGGGGGAGTTGATCACGAGTTGTATTGGGAGGAACTTCTGAGGGAGTTGCATGCCTGGGGGAGAGCAACAGAGGCAGCACGGAAAAGGTTGGTGGGTTAAAGGGGGACTTGGGATTAACCTCACCGATTGTAGGGGTTGCTGAGGCAGCCAAGCTAGATCCAGAAGTTAGGTGTAAAATCATTCTGTGCCTGGTCCAGCAAAGCCTCACCTGGATGAAGCTGCCAGGTTTCCCTAGCCTCAAGAAATCTGAATGACAACAGTTATATTTGAAAGCTTCATTGTCATTTAAGTTATCATGTATTTAAGTCATTTCTATGGAGTGAGTTGGTTGCCTGCCAATCACCCCACTGTTAAAAACAAAGTGTGTGGATTTGAGCCATAAATGTGATCTGTAAGACTTTAACCCCACCCCCACCTGCACCCTCAGAACACTTGACCTGTTACCGCTTGCTTTCTTTCAGAGAAAATTGAAATAATGAACCCAATTTCTTGGGTTAGATTAGTGAAATATGAAAAGTTTCATGATGACAGTAAACTATGACTGAGAAAAAATCTACTTACAACTTCACCAGCTAACCACAGTCATATCGAACTGTTTAAAGAAGATCTATTTTTTAAAAAAACACAAGAAAAGAGACTCATCAAAAATGGCTGCAATGAGTCACCTGATGTCTGATAATGTAAGATTTAGCACTTTCCTGGAATGTTTCCGTATGAATTGCTCTTCAGGCGTGTTGCATGGAATTACACACTGGGGGGTGTCAAGATTCAATTCAAACAGGGGCTCTCATAAAAGGAAGGCATAAAAAGCAAAGTGCTGGACTTTGATCAGCTGTAGTTCCAACAATATGATGGGAACTGTTAACCAGCCAGATATTCATCAGACTTTCGGAACCCCTGTGGAGAATGAAACAAACCCATCTCCTCTTGGTTTATATCTTGAAATGTTTCAAAGGTTTCAGAGATGGAACAATCAAAAATTGGGATTACTTGGTCTGCAGAAATGACTGCAAAGTATGCGAATCGAATTCCTTTCTGGGACTATTTCTGTGCGTTTGTGTGCGCATGCGTGTGCGTGTGTGTGTGGTGGCATGGGAGATGAGCTTAATTCATGAAGGAGTAGAACTGGAATGTGCCACATAGATTTTTAAAAAATGATTGGAAAATTCAGTGGTTTCATTTGTTGCTTACTAGTTTCTCCCATATGTGATTAATGGAAGATTTGCTCCCTATATAAAACAGCCAAGAAATGTCAGCAAAGTGCTGGCAGTGGACTGGGAATTTGGTAATTTCAGGAATTCACTAAGTGCACAGTAATGTTTTACATGGTATGTACTTGAGCTGTGAAAGTAGAGGGACAGAGAGAGCGTCAATGACACCTGTCACTGCATTATGACCCCAAGGTTTGTGAGATACAAAATATGAAACCGTTGTTCTCTAAAATGACCTCCAACATCCCCTCCATATCTGAATAGGGTGAATTATAAAAACATCCAATTAAGACCAACTGAGACACAGAGACAACTTCAAAGCTCGAATAAATGACATAATGATTCATTTGGTGCAAATGTGTAATTCACATGTAGTAAATTCATTGCAGTATCTGGGGGCATGATGAACTGTAACCCTGGGGACTGTCAACATTTTACAGGAAAAGGAAATTAAATGGAAGTGAGTGACAGGGTTGGCCCTGCAAAGCTAAACTAGTGGATAAAAATTCCAATCTTCTGGGATCATGATAATCGACTGTGACTTAGTTGATGTCAGGCTAAATAGATATTTTTCAAATTATGTTTTACATGTGTCTGCTTTATTTCTGCTTCAGGAAGAACCCAGTAAATTTTTAAAACCATTTTCTGAAAACCCATAATTGATCTGCATTTTTCTGCATTTAAATATGTGCGCTGAACAGATCAAAGCAGGGCAAATTTGCAGAGAGATGTGTAAAAAGAGGCCCCACTGATATTCCACCAAAGTTACATTGGCTGCTTGTGAGATTCCCATCCTGGAGATTGCCAGCAGCAGTGATTTAGGAAGAATTAGTTGGTCCATTCAGGCAAATTTTGGGTTGAGACCTTCCAGTAAGGCACATTATGGGCGAGATCTTCCGGCTGTTCATGCCAGCAGGATCTTCTGGTCCCACTGGCGGCACACCCTCTGGTTGGTGGGGGTGGGGATTCAATGCAAAATCCCATTGACAGCGGTGGGACTGGAAGATCTTACTGCCGTCCCAACAGTGGGCCACCCTTTGCAGCCAAGAAACCTGCTGCGGTGGGGTCAGAGAATCCTGCCCTATATTTTACCAATCTCCTCCATTTCTTACCAGTTTATTCCTTTCATATTCCATTTAATATTTGGTATCTATTTCTAGCTTATTTCAAAAGCACGTTCACAGGCTATTAAACACATTTCCACCATTTTCTGTTTTCATTTTGGATTTCCAGCATCCTCAGCATTTGTTTTTGATCTTTAGAAAAGTTGTTCCTTTTTGAAAGTAATCAGCATTTTGTCCTGTATTGTTTGTACTCCCTTTTGCTTTGGTCAGAACTATAGGATCCCTGCAGTGCAGAAGGAGGCCATTCAGCCCATTGAGTCTGCACTGACCACAATTTCACCCAAGCCCTATTCCTGTAACCCATACATTTACCCTGCTAATCCCTTGATACTTGGGTCAATTTTGCATGGCCAATCAACCTAACCTACACATCTTTGGACTGTGGGAGGAAACTGGATCACCCAGAGGAAACCCATGCCGACACAGATAGAAGGTGCAAAACTCCACACAGACAGTCACTCAAGGCCGGAATTGAACCCAGGACCCTAATTCTGTGAGGCAGCAGTGCTAACACTGTGCCACCCTTAAAGGTTGCTCTGTGTTTCCTTATCAGTCTGAGAAAGGTCTCAATCAAACATGTTAATCTGTCTTTTTTTCTTTTCCAACTCTGAAACATCTGCTGTGTATATTCAATATTTTCTGTTTTATTCAGTTTCTAAACATGGATTTCTAGCACATGCAACCTACAGGTTGCAAATGAAAATGCACAAACACAATTTGAGTTAATGCTGTATTATAAAGAAATGGAACCTTTAGTGTCCTTAATTGCATTACTGGCATTGAACTCACATTTCTTGATAAATACTCAGAGTGCATTGCCTAATGAATAGAATTATTTTTCTGAATTTGTTCAGAATAGTGAATGATTCAATGTAACTTTAAAATCAAAATACAATTTTTACGACATGCAAGACATTTTCAACAATTCTTAGCACTTCATTATTAAGTTATGTCCTGCATTCCAAAGAAGCTAGGGACTAGTATCCAGGTGTTGTCTGTTAAGAACCCTTAATGGAAGAATTGTTCATGAAGGCCACAAGACGTCCAAATGTACAGGAATGTAACAGCTTCCTGTCAGCAGGAGTACGATACCCACCTTTCAGGAGTTTAAGCCATCCAATAAGAGCTCTGCCACAGTAATCAAAGTTTACCACCTTAACAAACAGGAAATGTGCCTCCTTGACCTTTATAACACACAATTCACCCAGGAATACATGTGTACTGATTAGAAATACACAAGATATAGATCAGAAAACAAAAGATGTGATTTAAGGACTCAAAATAATTTTCACCGAAGAGATAGGAAGGCATAGAATGTTTGCTACTGGGAAAAATAATGAGAGACTTGAATGTTTGGAGATTGCAATCAAGAAGGAGTTGAGAAAATAGTCCATTATATCGGATGATCACAAATCAAAGCATCCTCTTGTCCTGGAGCTAAGACTTTATATTTTTATAATATATATATATATCAGCATGGCTAATTTCTAAAAACTCTAAAACTGGACAAAGGTTTTACAATGACTGAAACCATTGCTGATTTTGACTCAAATACTAGAATACTCCTGGCATTCAGAAAGTTACAATCTCATTCTCACTCGAGTGCAGAGACCTAATTCAGAAGCGACTGTACAAAGGTCATTTACATTCCGACCGCCAGAACCAGCCAATAGAGACTATGGCTGGAATTTTACCACCTCGCCCGCCCCAGAATCGGGGTGGACGAGGCTCGCAGAACGGCATTCGCTGTGGGCCTCGGGCGGGCGAGGCGGTAAAATTCCGACATATGACTTCATAGTGGGGCAGGGAAGACCTCGGACAGAAAGACTCCTCATGCCCCTATAAAGACCCTTATGTAGCCATTTTAGGACCTTTTCCTGCCTAGCCTAATTTTTCCTGCCCAGATCAGTGGCACTAAAAAGACAACTTACCTTTATACAGCACTTCTCACAACCATCAGACCTCTCAGAGCACTTTATAGCCAATGAGGTATTTTTGAAATGGATTCACAGTTGAAATGCAGGAAAGACAGCAGTCAATTTTGTACATAGTAAATCCTTGCAAACAACAATGTTATAATGATCAGATCATCTGTTTTTTTAATGTTAATTGAGCAATAAATATTACCCAGGACACCAGGAATAGCTCTTCCTATTTGAAATAATGCAGTGGGATCTTTTGCATCCACCTGATCAGGTAGACAGGACCTTGGTTTAATGTCTTATCCAAAAGATAGCATCACTGATAGTGCAGCACTCCCTTTGTGCTGCATCGGAGTATCAGCCTTAATTTCTGTTCTTTCTGTACTCAAGTGGAGTGAAAGCTGAACCCAGAGAATCAGACGTGAGAGTGCTAATGAAGGACCCACAGATGACACTTACCCTCCTTGATGCCACTTTTAACATCTAATCACAACCATGATTTGTAGCAATGATTTGTCTTCCAAACACTCACCATAACTTATCTCAAACTCCTCCCAAGAATCTGCTTTTGACCTCTCCTTTGTCTGACTACTGCCGCTTAGAAATGAGAAATGGAGTTGCGTCGACATGTACTCCACCAACCACTCTTGACCTCTCAATCAAGCAATTGATTTTAACTTAACCCACTTGGTGGGAATGGGATGGGTTCAGGTCAGAAGTTGGGCAGAAATGATATCAAGACAGAAGGGCACTCACAGAGGAAAGGTCATTGAATGTCCTTTCAATGACAGTGATGTAATTGAAGGTGTGGTCTTATTTTGATTCAAAAGTTCCACGGCATTCTTCCATTCTCCATACCTGATTGCTATTCAAGTGGAACAGATCTCACCCGATTTAACCTGAAACTTTCGGGTCCAGATTGTTACCTGATCTTTGGCATGACTTTCCACCTTGAAATGGGGTCAGATTTTAATGATTGCATCCGCTATAACTGCGAACGATTGGCTCCCTGGGCTTCCCAAAATTGCGTTCTATGCAAAGGAACTGTGACCCTTATATCTTTTAATATCTGTGCACAGAAATCTAGCATTACTTTTAAGTATTAGGTAGCTGCTTCCTCGAGGTGCTGTGAACACATTCAGTGTACAAAAGGTCAGTTATAAAAGGTTAGAGTAAATTCTAGCTGTATTTTGTCATGGAGGGGTCCGAGGGAAATCAGGTAAGGATAATTACACACATGGAGGAGACTGCCAGAATTCTTATCATCCATTGACCTCAATGACAGCTTCTATGGATACTGAACCACCTGTCTCCTACTTGCTACTCAATGTGCTCTGATTCTCAGAAAGTGCTTTGGTACATTTCAGATCAATTTGTTGACTCATTTCAAACACAGGACTTGAAAACGCGTGCTGATTTTATTTTCTCATTTCGCACCTCCCTCAATATTTACAATGACAGCTGGTCTTTGCAGGACCATTTGTTCTTACTTCTGTTCAAGAAGGAAGAGAAGGACAAACTGAGTAATTATAGATCAATTCATCAAATGTCACTTGACGGAAGGCGCTTAGAATCTAAATTCGAGATCTAATCAGTGAACATTTAGATATGCATGGGATAACTAAAGAAAGCCAGCAAAGATTTAATAAAAGCAAGTCATGTCTAACCAATTTAAATAGAGTTTTTTTAAAGTAAGTGACTGATTGATAAGATAAAGGGACGGCAGTCGATGTAAATCTAGATCTCCTGTTTTGCTGCAGTGATGCTGAACCTTCCCTGCATGTCTGACCTTGGCTCATATCATTGGGTCAAGTTAAGGAAAACAATCGGAGTGGACATAAGGACATCTCTGCAAAGGCAGCTGTACCTTGCGGCAGGGGGAGAGGGAGGTATTTGTTGCTGCATTTGGTAATATTTGATTGTTTTACTCAAAGCAGCTATTGACATTTAGAACCCTTTCCGATGACTCACAGCAGCAACGATGTCTGGAACACAACTGTCAAATTGTGGAGTCGATAGTGCAGTTAGCAATTTAAAATTGACATAAAAGAGTGAGAAGTTTCCTTTTGCAGAGAATTGTTATTCTATATATTTGTAGCCGATGCCCAAAGACATTTCTGGCATTTAAAAAACCATAATTTACAGGATTTGTGCATCATTGGCTAGGCCAACGCTTGTTGCTCAACCCTAGTTTTCCTTAAAAGTTAGTTGTGAGCTGCCTTCTTGAACCGCTGCAGTCCCTGAGTTGTAGATATACCCACAGTGCCGTAAGGAGGGAATTCCAGGATTTTGACCCAGTGACAGTGAAGGGGCAGCAAAATATTTCCAAATCAGGATGGTGAGTGGCTTGGAGGGGAACCTCCAGGTGGTGCTGTTCCCATGCATCTGCTGTCCTTGTCCTTCTAGATGGTAGTGACCGTGAGTTTGGATGGTCGTGCTGAAAAAAACCTTGGTGAATTCCTGCGGTGCACCTTCTAGATGGTACATTGTTCGCCGGTGATGGAGGGATTTAATGTTTATGGAAGGGGTAGCAATCAAGTGGGCTGTTTCATCCTGGATGGTGTTGAGCTTGTTGAATGTTGTTGGAGCTGGACTCTGCCAGACAAGTACTCCATTACACTCCTGATTTGTGCCTTGTGGATGGTAGACAGACATTGTAGGGAAGTCCAGTAAGGGACCAATAACATTTTGTTTATGTAGTTAAAGGTTGAAATTTAAAACACCTGCTTTTGGAATAAATTCACAACATTTCATGGGGTTTTTAAATCAAATACAATAAAGTTTACTACAGAAAGTCAGAATAGTAAAACAATCTCTTGTCTATACCTTGTACTCTAACATTCAGAATTAACATGAGATACACATGAATTAATAGACAAACTGTGGTCAAACACACCACCACAATGTACATTAAAAGACAAGCGTGGTCAAGAAAGATTCCACAGATTTCTTAGCTTTTGAAGATTTGGCCTTTGAACTGTCAGACCCACTCCTGATTCGGACAACCTCAACAACTGATCATCTGCTGCCAGTTTGATCTCTTTTCCTGAGACCGCATTCCCCAGGATTCCAGACACTGCTCAAAACTGTCCAATTCCCAGCACCATTTCAGCTTTTTACCAAGCTTCACCAAGCTTGTACTGCCCATGAATTTCCCTGAGCTGTTCCAAGCAAGTACTGCTTGTAGGCTTTCTTGATCCCAGTCTCGGTGTTTTTTTAATTTGTTCATGGGATGTGGGCATCGCTGGCTAGGCCAGCATATATTGCCCATCCCTAATTGTCCTTGAGAAAGTGGTGGTGAGCTGTTTTCTTGAACTGCTGTACAGTGGTGTAATACACCACTATGCTGTTAGGGAGTGAGATCCAGAATTTTGCCCCATTGACAGGAACATCCGGGGCTTCTGGCTTTATGATGGAAGGAAGGTCATTGACGAAGTAACTGAAGATGGTTGGGTCGAGGACCCTGAACTGCATTGAACTGACAGTGGCTCCAGGGTTTTTTTTAGCCTTAAATCTTTCCACAGCATGGAGCCACCAAATAAGGCTTCAGCTCCTGCTCTGCTTCCGGTAGTTTCCCGAAAGTAGGGAGCTACTCTAAACCCCGCCGGAGTGAAATTGTACTGGCGGGGTGGGAGATGCTATCGGGCCTGGAGAATTCAGTCCTGGGTCCGATCGTCACATTTAAATAACACTAAAAATAATTTTAAATGACAAAGAACAAAGAAAAGTACAGCACAGGAACAGGCCTTCGACCCTCCAAGCCTGCTCCGATCATGATGCCTGCCTAAACTAAAACCATATGCACTTATGGAGTCCGTATCCTTCAATTCCCATCCTATTCATGTATTCATTTAGTTGCCCCTTAAATGCCGCAATCGTACCTGCTCCCACCACCTCCCCAGACAGCGCGTTCCAGACATTCACCACCTTCTGTGTAAAAACCTTGCTTCGCACTTCTCCTCTAAACTTTTCCCCACGCACCTTAAAACTATGTCCCCTAGTACATGACGTTCCTACCCTAAGAAAGAACATCTGACTATCCACACTGTCCATGCCACTCATAATCTTGTAGACCTCTATCAGGTCACCCCTCAACCTCTGTCATTCCAGTGAGAACAAACCGAGTTTATCCAACCTCTCCTCATAGCTAATAACCTCAAGACCAGGCAACATCCTGGTAAACCTCTTCTGTATCCTCTCCAAAGCATCTACATCCTTCTGGTACTGTGGCGACCAGAATTGTACACAATATTCTAAATGAGGCCTAACTAAGGTTCTGTATAGCTGAAGCATGACCTGCCAATTTTTATACTCAATGCCTCGACAGATGAAGGCAAGCATGTCATATGCTTTCTTGACTACTTGATCCACCTGCATTGCCACTTTCAGTGATCGGTGGACATGTACGTCCAAATCTCTCTGCCTGTCAATACTGCTCAGGGTTCGACCATTTACTGTATAATTCCTACATGCATTGGACCCTCTAAAATACATTATCTCACACTTGTCCGGATTAAACTCCACCTGCCATTTCTCCGCACAAATCTCCAACCGGTCTATATCGTGCTGTATCCTCTGACAATCCTCTTCACTATCCGCAACTCCACCAATTTTTGTGTCACCTGACTTACCTAGTCCTCCCGCTGGTTTCCTGCGTGGTCCCCACTGCGCCTGCTTTCCGGCGGTGGGAGACGCGCATGCGTCAGGAACGACCCACAAAAAAATTAGCGTGTCGGAATGGGAGAATTGCCCCCGAATGTTCTAGCTTTTTGTCACAAAGCTGATTAAGTACCTGAAATTTCTTCCATTTACCAGAAATACAAAACTAAGAAACATTACTGTGGAATCAAACTTATATGAGCATTAAAATATTGAGATACTTCAATGCCATTCATTTGAAATGGACTGTAGAAACTCTTTTGAAGTGAAACGGGTCAGTTGGTCTCCTTATTTATTATTTTCATCAAAACAAACAAGGTACATTGATTGAGTGATGAAACATTTTCACTTGAAAGCTTTGGCTCAACTTGCCAAAATAGAACATAGAGGACTTTCACACAATTAAAGAATGAAGATCAGACTAGTTCTAGACAGATATATAGATTGAAACCAACAAGAGTTTTAGCAGCCTTAGCATAGATGTATTGATTGTTGGCAGCATTACAAACAGATTAGGATGGTTAGATTAAAGTTTAGTGCAGCACTTCATCAAGGTTTGTCAGCTTTATTTATTTGGATGGGCTGTGTATGTGTGCATTAATCATTCTTCCAACGTGATCACATGTAAGAGACTAGCATGCTTTTGGCAAAATTTCTATCCTGTAAGCCATGCATTTAATTACAATCTGTAATAAATCTCCTTTGGAACTTTAATGAATAGTAATGGTGAATAGTCATGGGCTATACAGCGCACTACCACTTGCAGTGAAGGTTAATAGATTCAACAAAACCTTTGCAGATTTGCTTCTAATTTTCCATGTAGTTTTAAAATCATAACCAAGATGAGGTTTGCTCTGTCCACTAATCTCAGTACTTCAGCATTTCATTTTCTTTCTCTTGATAATTTTCAATTTTGATCAAAATGAAGACCTATGTTTCAAAAGTCACAATATTGCTTCAACGTGCTATAAATGACACTGGCGTAAATCTTCCTGTCACGCTGGCTGTGGAAATCATCGCAGGTGGGATGGGAAATATGACAGACAGGCCAGAGGTCCGTTGACCTTGGGTGGGAATTGTGGTCTGGAAAATCTCGCCCATTCAGTTACCATGTGATTTGGATTTTGGTTACTGTTTGGCTCCTTATGGAGTGGATGATTTGTTTTGCCTCTCATATACTATTCTAATTACATAGATTCTTACAGCACAGAAACAGACCATTCTGAGGGGTTATCAAGGTGAGAGTGAGGTGACATAGGTGTAGTGATGGGAGGTCAATAGTGATGGTGAGTGACAGGAGGAGGGTAAAAGTAGGTGGAGACCGTCTGATATGTGACACTCACCACCCTGAGACAGAGGCAGCTCAAAACCTAAGCAACGTCCTCAATGTCCAACAGCAAATCATCGAAGTGTAGAGGGGCGGGTCTTCACAGGTGGGGGCAGCTGAAGGTCAGCACAACTGGACAACCATAGGAAAACCCTAATAATCATGTGCAGATTATATGGGAGATTTTTCTTTGCAAATCCTCACTATCTGGTGAAGGCCACATTGCAGCAGATGTGGCCCAGAGAGTTTTCATTACAACAAAACCCCAATAAGGTATGGAGCTGCCATTCACTCTGGGCCACTTGTTGTTGGCTCCAGGCAGAGTTAGGGAAGAAGGGAGGGAGGAAAGTAGATGCCAACAAGGGGCTTGCAGGTGAATGGCAGCCAATTCATGACAGTAAACTTCCATCCTCCCAGGAGAATGGACCTGCCTGACAAGAGCTCACGTGGTTAGTTTTTCCATTGTGACAAGGTCTTTCCATAGAGTATCGAGGGCAGCGGAGGAAAGTGGAATAGTGTTTGTGGGAGGCCTGTTGCACATTACTGCAATTATCCTTGTCAAAAAGTGATGTCTCCATGAGCAGCCATATATGAGGGGGAGGAGGATCCAACTTTTGTCTCTCCTAGAATGGGTGAAATGTGCGTAACCATTAAAACAATTAGCAGCAAGAATCAATCCTTGAGACTTCCAATCTGTGAAGCAAACATATGTTTGGAAGTGCTTCCCCTGGACCCCAGTGACGCTGATTGTCTGGGCAACCCCCTCCCAGGCTATCATGGTCAGTCGAGTGGGCCTCCTACTGGTATCTCCTGGGAGCAGGACATCTTGTTTTTCCTCAGGACAGCCTGAAGGAGGTGCTCTTAGGATCCGTCACTGAACCATGAGATCAGAGTTTGCTGCTTTCTGCTGCTCAGGGTTCTGGTGCTGTTAATGAGTGGCAGCCCGGGTGCCCTTTCAATATGGTGCCCAGACATGACAATTGCCTCACCATGAGACTCAACTCAAACCTACTGCATGCATCAATAATGAGGCGTGGAGTGCACGCTTACATATAACAGCCCACCCCATTCCTTGGCGGGAACTCCTCTGACTTTCTGGTCCTATCACGGAACTGAGGGAGGGAAGGGATATTCTGCACGGGCTCTCCAATCCTGATCAGAAGATCTGAGCCATTGTATTTTGAGAAAATAGTCCCTTACGGTTTAAATATTTTTTTCTTACCTTTAGTGGTTGTTCAAAACAATTTACAACAATTTTACAACAATTAGATTTGCCTTGTAAGTGAAATATTATTTGTACGAAATAATTCCTTCATTGGCTGTACACCAAGTTGCCTGACAGGCCTTCTGATGTTTAGGCAAACCAATAGTTCAATTCACTTTTATTGCACACCATTCTATTCTTCGTTCAGCTTCACTTCAGCTCATTGGAAACAAAATGATGGATTTAAACAAAATGGTATCTATTTCTTAGCTGGTAAAGTTACTTCTTGTTTCTGCTATTTATCCTAAACTGGAAATTTGAACTTCAAGTATTTGATACATAAGGCCCAAGAAAAATAGTGAACGTGCTCTTTTGAAAACTATATAATTTTTCATTCACCCCCTTTCCTTTCTTTCTGTCATTTTTGCCGTTCTTTCTAGAATATATCCATTTTGATGATTACTACGACATTTTTCAAACCATGCACAATAGCTGACTTCTGCAAAGTTGAGACTCTCATTTACGTGCACCAATTCAGAGTGGCCAGACTGAAATAGATAAATGAAACTTAAATAATGCTCCAATATTTTGATTTTTCTTTGTGTTCATTCAGTGAAACTAAGATTCAAAGCAGAAGATCAGTTTTCACCGTGAATTTTCATAAGACAACTGGCGCTGGATACAGATCGAAGTGATGGCTCGGCAAGAGGATTAAAACAGTGGTAAGGGATTGGAGTTTGTTGCAGGGCCTGAAGATAAGGGTCTTTCCAATGTTGAGCTAGAGGAAGTATCTATTCTTCCAAGGCTGTCAAATAGGCTGATGACATTGGAGTGTGAATGAGACACAGTCTAGAGGTGGCTGCACAAGAGAATGGTGAAAGGAGAAAACAAAGTAGGAAGTAAAGGATGTGAGCTTCAGCTTATATGTATCCAGTTTTTCCGCGCTAAGAGAACTATTTTGCCCCTAAGCTGATGACTGCACTTCTGGTAAAGTCACGTTAGAAGCCATTTTCTTGAGGTTGTGTGTGTCGGGCATGCTCACTATAAGTATGCAGAGTACGCAGATAACGTCATTATAAGGCTTCTGGTAACACCCTGTCTAAATCTTGCCTTCAGCAGCAAGGAGTGCCCCCACACCAGTGCTATTTACAGGGAAAATCAACTATTTTCAGATTAATTACTGATTAATTTCTACTGGCTGTTGCTATGTTTGTGGATGTCTTTCGTGGTTTTTAGAGTTATTTAAAGTTGCTAAAATCTACAAGGAGTGAATAGTGCAGCAAGTGCTGCATGAGTGTGTCCTCACTTGAAGGTTCTTGCTCCCAGACAGGGGTGCAGGAGTGTGCATTCCACTTTCTCCTACAGCGTGAAGAATGACCAGATGTGGCACAGAGCAGGACAAGCTGCTGGAAGATCAAGGAAGAAAAGGGCACTCAGCAGGTAGCCATGTCCTCCTGGGATGTTCAGGGAGCAGTTCTCCTGCCTGAACTGTGAGGAACTAGTCAACCATCTCTGCTTCACTAAGGAGATACTCGCTGAAGTCTTCCACCTGCTGCAGCCACATCTGTAACCTGATATTAGGGCATGGATGGCATTGCCAGTGGCTGTGAAGGTAACCATGGGCATGAACGTATATGTGGCAGCCTCCTTCCAGGTTGGAAACAGATGATAATTTCAACATCTCCCAATTCACTATCTGCTATTGCATTGAAGAGGTGACTGAGGCTCTGTATTTCAAGATTGCTAAATGCATTTCATTCACTCTTGTCAGAGAGAAGCAGGCAGAGTAAGCCCACAGCTTTGCAGAGAATGAAGATTACCATGTGGTGCAGGACAACATTAACTGCATGCCAATATTCTTTTCCAAGTGCCACATGTCAAAGATATACCGCCCTGTCCAGCAAGTGTGCTAACATATGCAGTGTATCATACAGACCTATGCTTGGTATCCTGGCAGCAGTCATGAGCCTATCGCTCTGTAAACAGTCCAATGTGCCATTTGCATTTGAATCACCAAGCCAATATAGACTTTAGAGTGACAAAGTCTACCCTTTGCCGGTATGACTCATCACACCAGTGTGCAACCCATGCATACTTGACAACTCTTGTAAAATGAAAGCCCTGCTGCCATAAAAAAATAAGATAGAGTACTCCACTGAGATGCTTAACTAATCAACCCTTTTACTGCCGATGCTGTCCTGGGTTGTCCTGCAGTAGTTGATAGACAATGTGCCAAGGTTTGTTGTCTACTGAATGTTGCAAAAACGTGACCATCATGAGGGCACACCACAGAGTTTCTCTCCAGCGAGGAAACACCTTGTCCCCACAAATAGAGAACAGTCGTGTTAGCCTCGCTGGTAGAATTGGAGGCCATTGAAGTCCTTTCGGGAGGTTGAGGGCAAGGCCTGGCAGCCAGGCACTGCCGGGGGCAGAGTCTACAAGGGCAGGTTCTATGGGAGTGGAGCCTGAAGGGGGCAGGGCCAGGCCAGGGCGGCCCAATCAGGGAGGGAGGGTGTGGCCCGCTGCGAGCTCTGCAGCTGTGGTCAGTGGGGGAAGTATGGGGGGGCTGCTGCCACTCTGCAGGTGATCTGTGGGGGAGGAAGGCCCATTATCATTCTGTAGGAAGTTGGTGGGGAGGGGCCTGCTGCACTATGCATGCAATCAGTGGGGTAGGGTGAGGCTCCTGCCATTCTGCAGGCGATTGGTTGGGGCGGGGGGGGGGGGGGGGCGATCGGTCTGGGTGGCGGTGGCGGTATTTCCAGGTGGTGTAGGGCTTGCATTTGCCTGTGGGCTCCTGTGATAGCGCAGGGGGTGGGGGGGGGGGGGGGGGGGGGGGGTGGGGGCAGTTCTTTGAGGCCGGCTGCAGCAGCAGAGGCCTAACAAATCTCTCTCCCTTTCTCTGTCAGGCCTCTGCTGTTGCAATTACACATGTGCAGCCACAGAGGTCTGCTCAGGAGCAACAGCTCTGTCTCCTGCTTTAGAGGAAGCTGACTGGCACAATAAGTCCCGCTCACTGCCTCTAGTAGCTGAAAAAGGTCTAGCCCATTTTTTCATGCACCAAGTGCATAAGATTGGGAGTGAAGACTCACCCAAAAAACGAGATCTGAAACTCTCTTGTTTTCACGCTAACTGGACTCTTAGGTCGGATTTCTCCCATCCCACCTACCACTGGAATTCCAGCAGGCGGGGGGCAGACTATGTAAACGTCTATTGAAGTTGGGCGGGAATCTTCGGTTTTCAGGCTAGTACGGCTGGAGAATTCCACCCCAAGAATTTTTCTTGCAAAATGCCACCCACTGACTTGCCAATCATCCAATTGGCAAATTAAATCTTATCAAAGGAGAAAGTGCAGGGATGATAGAACATAGAAAGCCACAGCACAAATATTCAATTAAAAATTCAAATTCATCTTTTGAATAATATTAATATCTATACCTCTGGCACAACATTCCTAAGACAGGCATGGATGAAGAGAGTTGTTCAGTCCATTTGATTTTATCCATATATGGCAACAGGTTTATGCTTATTGCAGTACAGGAGCTGGGTGTTTCTCAAATATATTTAGTGCCCTGCTCTAGTTCCTTCTTTTTTACAATCCATTCTGGCTCTTGACTACCTCTTAGTTAAACAAATAGGTCTCAACATCCATGGGTAAACACGTCTTAGCGAAACTGGGATCAATGGGTATCGGGGGCAAACTCTCCACTGGTTGGTGTCATACCTGGTATATAGGAAGGTGGTTGTGGGTGTGGAGGGTCAGTCATCTCAACTCCAGGACATCTCTGCAGGAGTCCTTCAGGGTAGTGTCCTAGGCCCAACAATCTTCAGCTGCTTCATCAATGTCCTTCCCTCCGTCATAAAGTCGGAAGTGGGGATGTTCGCCGTGTTTGCACAATGTCCAGCACCATTCACGACTCCTCAGGTACTGAAGCAGTGCATGTTCAATTGCAACAAGATCTGGACAATATCCAAGCTTGGGCTGACAAGTGGCAAGTAACATTCGCGCCACACAAATTCCAGGCAATGACCATCACCAATAAAAGACATGCGTGGCATGGTGGCACAGTGAATAGCACTGTTGCCTCACAGCATCAGGAACCTGGGTTCAATTCCTGGCTTGGGTCACTGTCTGTGTGGAGTTTGTACCTTCTCCCCATGTCTGTGTGGATTTCCTCCGGGTGCTCCGGTTTCCTCCCACAGTCTGAAAGATGTTTAGGTGCATTGGCCATGCTAAATTCTCCCTCATGCGCTGGAGTGTGGCGACTAGGGGATTTTCACAGTAACTTCATTGCAGTGTTAATGAATCCTACTTGTGCCACGAAACAAATAAACTTTTAAACTCTAACAACCGCCCCTTGACATTCAATGGTGTAACTGATGCGCTATCAATAAGGCGAATGACTACCGGTGTGCCAATACGACTGTAGGCTTTTATTCACAACAGAATCAGGAGCAGATCCCAAAAAATAACCGACCTGGACTGAACAAGGGGAAGGAGACAGCCACCTTTATACTAAGTGCCGAGGGGAGGAACCAAACTGGAAGGGGATGTGTCCAGGTATGACAAACACACACAACGGTGGTCCACATAGGACAAAGGCACAACTGAGGTCCACCACATTCACCCCTTCCTTTAAAAAACAACACGGGGGTGAAGCGGAAACAATATTACAAGTCCAGCCGAACCAGTGGCTTGATCCGCCGTCGCGATCGTCATAGTGCAGGTCGCAGAGTTGTCCGAGCAGGGAGCGATGTCGGCCCAGGCTCCGTACAGTGAACGTCGAGAGAAGGCGCCAGGTGGTGTGAAGCGGACCGATCCGTCGTCCCGTCCAGTCGTCGGGTACTGCGTGGCGACGGCTCCGGCGACTCAAGCGAGCTGTACATAGGGGCGAGGGGAGTGAGCAGTGGCCCTGGTGGTGTATAGGGAACAGTGGGAACCCACTGGGCATAGTAGGAGAAGAAGCCCAGGCATCTCCTCAGTGCTTTGAGGGTGGTAGGGAGGGGAAGCTGCATAAGGGGACGCATACGGGCTGCGTCGGGGCCAAGTACACCATTTTCTATCACGTACCCAAGGATGGCGAGGCGGCGTGTCCGGAAAACACACTTCGCCTCATTATATGTGAGGTTCAGGAGAGTGGCCGTACAAAGGAATTTTTGTAGGTTGGCATCGTGGTCCTGCAGGTCATGGCCGCAGATGGTGACGTTATCCAGATACGGGAAAGTGGCCCGTAGTCCGTGCTGGTCCACCATTTGATCCATGGCCCGCTGGAAGACTGAGACCCTATTGGTGACACCAAAGGGGACTCGGAGGAACTGGTAGAGGCGGCCGTCCGCCTCAAAGGCAGTATATGGGCGATCCTCCGAGCGGATAGGGAGCTGGTGGTAAGCCGATTTCAAATCGATCGTAGAGAAAACCCTATAGTGCGCGATGCGGTTGACTATGTCTGCGATACAGGGAAGAGGATACGCATCTAGTTGGGTATACCTGTTTATGGTCTGGCTGTAGTCAATCACCATGCGGTGTTTCTCCCCCAATTTAACTACGACCACTTGCACCCTCCAAGGGCTGGTGCTGGCTTGGATAATCCCTTCCCGGAGCAAACATTGTACTTCGGACCGAATGAAGGCCCGGTCATCCGCGCTATAGCGCCTACTTTTGGTGACTATAAGCCGACAATCTGGGGTGAGGTTATCAAATAAGGGGGGGGGGGGGGTGATCTTGAGGGTCGAGAGACTGTAGGTGGTGCGCGGGGGGCGCTGCAGTGACGGCGCCTTGCAGACGGAGAGCGGGGGATACGGGCCATCATACTGCAGGGTGACGCTCCTATGATGGCTGAGGAAATCTAACCCCAGCAGTACAGCTGCACAGAGTCGCGGCAGCACGAGGAGCCGAAAATGCCCGTAGACTGTGCCCTGTACCGTCAGCGTCACCAAGCAGCACCCGAGGACCTCCACTGAGTGGGAATTCGAGGCCATGGAGATGGTCTGGCTCCAGGGTCGCACGGGAAGGCCATATTGACGCACTGTGCGAGGGTGTATAAAACTTTCTGTACTCCCGCAGTCGAACAGGCAGTTTTCTGCATGGTCATTTACCTTGATCTCCATTATTGACTTGGAGAGTTGATGAGGCTGCGACTGGTCCAGGCAAATCGATGCCACCGTCGAATCCAGGAAGAATCCATCTTCGTCCCCGTCTGATGATGTCACGGATAAATCTTCCTGCTCGGCGCGTCTGGATGCCAGTCTCAAAGATGGCGATTCCAGCGCTTCCGGTGACCACATCAAAGATGGCGATTCCCGCACTTCCGGCATCAAAGATGGCGATTCCCGCACTTCCGGTGACCGCATTAAAGATGGCGATTCGCACGCAGCCGCCGCCTGCCTTAAAGATGGCTGCACCCGTGGAACACACGTGGCGCCACGAGGCTTCAGAAGCGGCTTTGCCCGGCAGACTTTCGCGAAGTGGCCTAGCTTACCACATCCGGAGCAAATCGCATCCTTCGCCGGGCAGCGACGCCGAGGGTGCTTGGGTAGGCCGCAAAAGTAACATTTGGGCCCTGTCGGAACAGCCGTCGCGGTGGAGCCGTCAATAGAATGGGATGCAGGGTAGGACCCGAGAGGCCGCTTCTAGCGTTTCAGCCATCGTGGCTGTTCTTTGGAGATCTAGGTCATCTTGTTCAAGCAGGCGCTGCCGAATGTATGTAGACTCAATGCCCGCAACGTAGGCGTCGCGGATCAGGTCCTCCGCGTTCTGAGCTGCTGTAACAGCCTTACAGTCACAAGCCCGAGCTAGGACCCGCAGGGCGCGCAGAAATTGGGCGCACGATTCTCCTGGCTGCTGCTTGCGGGTAGTTAGGAGATGTCTGGCGTAGACCATGTTAGGGCTCTTTCGGAACTGCCCTTTTAGGAGTTCGATAGCGTCCGCGTATGTAGCAGCATCCCGGAAGATACCGTAGACAGCTTCGCTTACCCGGGCGCGGAGCACGTGGAGTTTAGCGTCGTCGGTGTCGATAGCCGTAGCGGTGTCGACGAATGCTTCGAAGCAGTCCAACCAATGATCAAATTTATCAGAGGCTCCGACCTCTTAAGGGTCTAATGCTAACTTGTCGGGTTTTAGAAACTGCTCCATGCTGGTCAACTGTTGTGAATAAAATTGATGTGCTATCAATAAGGCGAAAGACTACCGGTGTGCCAATACAAGTGTAGGCTTTTATTCACAACAGAATCAGGAGCACATCCCAACAAATAACCAACCTGGACTGAACAAGGGGGAGGAGACAGCCACCTTTATACTAGGTACCGAGGGGAGGAACCAAACTGGAAGGGGATGTGTCCAGTTATGACAAACACACATAACGGTGGTCCATATAGGACAAAGGCACAACTGAGGTCCACCACAGTAACCATGACTGAATCCTCCACTGTCAACATCCTTGGGGTTGCCATTGACCAGAAACTCAACTGGACTCACCACATAAACACAGTGGCTACAAGAGCAGGTCAGAGGCTAGGAATACTGTGGCGAATAACTCACCTCCTGATTCCCCAAAGCCTATCCACCATCCACAAGGCATAAGTCAGGAGTGTGATGGAATACTCCCCACTTGCCTGGATGGGTGCAGCTCCAACAACACTCAAGAAGCTTGACACCATCCAGGACAAAGCAGCCTGCTTGATTGGCACCACATCAACAAACATTCAATCTTTCCACCACCTACGCTCAGTAGCAGCAGTTTGTACTATCTACAAACTGCATTCAGCAATTCACCAAAGATCCTTAGACAGCATCTTCCAAACCATCGACCACTTCCATCTAGAAGGACAAGGGCAGCAGACACATGGGAACACCATCACCTGCAAGTTCCCCTCCAAGCCACTCACCATCCTGACTTGGAAATATATCACCGTTTCTTCACAGTCGCTGGGTCAAAATCCTGGAATTCCCTCCCTAACGGCATTGTGGGTCAACCCACAGAACATGGACTGCAGCAATTCAAGAAGGCAGCTCACCACCACCCTCTCAAGGGCAACTAGGGATGGGCAATAAATGCTGGCCAGCCAGCGATGCCCATGTCCCACAAATGAATAAAAAAAATGTCATGCATACACCATGCAAACTTCATGTTGCCTGCTCATTTAAATGATTGCTGTGTGGACCCAACATGCTGCTGAGTAGCCGCATGTCTGAGCATGGAGTTCTAAACCTTGAGAGGCTAGCATCACTTCAAGTTAGTCTGCACAAGTTAAAGCCAGACCTCACCTCTCAAAGCGAGTTAGAATTGGAAAGTACTATCCTCCATGTGGCATTTATCCTTTTCCAAAAGAGCATTTTTTAATCCTGTGGCATGCAACTCCATGCTAATTGTGTACATTGTCTATAGAACAGAAGTACATTAGAAATAGTGGGACATATTTTCTTTAATTCATTTGTGGGGCATGGGCGTCGCTGGCTGGCCCGAATTGAGGTGATGGTGAGCTGCCTTCTTGAATCACTGCAATCCATGTGGTGTGGGTTGATCCACAATGCTATTAGGGAGGGAATTCCAGGATTTTGACCCAGTGGCTGCGAAGGAATGGCGATATATTTCCAAGTCAGGATGGTGAGTGTCTTGGAGGGGAACGTGGAGCAGGTGGTGTTCCCATGGCCCTTTTGAGTTTGCTTCACCCTTTAGCAAAATCATGGCTGAAATTCTACATCCACTCCATTTTCTTGTTCAATGGCCCAGTGGCAGAGTGGTTGGCACTGCTGCCTCATGCACGAGGGACCTGGGTTCAATTCCGGCCTTGGGTAACTGTCTGTGTGGAGTTTGCATGTTTTCCCCGAGTCTGCGTGGGTTTCCTCTGGGTGCTCCGGTTTCCTTCCTCAGTCCAAAGATGTGTGGTTTAGGTGGACTGGCCATGCTAAATTGACCCACAGTGTCAGAGGGATTAGCAGGGTGTTGGAGAGAAAATCCTAGTAGTTTAGAGAAATTTTAAATAGTAAGGGATTTAAGACACTAATCAAGACACTAAGTGAAATGGCCTCAGATCAGACATTTAACAGGGGAACTGTCTGCATAAAAGCACATAGACACAGGAAGATATTTGAATAAGAATGAGATTTGAACAAGTATTTCTGATTTAAACATGTACTTTGGTGTTTTAAAATGCATTAACTGTATTTTTAAAATGTAACTGTACACTTCAGCCAAAGGCAGGCTGCTGTGAGTGATGATGGGAAGGGGCCTGAGCAGACAGAACCACAATCTTTGGAAACAATGAAACCATGGAATGTGCAAGGTCTTATCAGCGAAAGTTGCTAGCAGTAAGGTTCTCAGAGCTACTTATGAATAGGGTTTATCACACTATCCAGAGAAGAAAGGTCAAACGTGAGAATGTACATCTGTCTGGTTTGACCAGTGACGAAGTCAGAATTGGTGGGAACCTTAACTTTGACCTTTGTAACTAAGCATCAGGTGTTGCTAGGCAATAGGGGGAGGAAGCATCCGGATTCTACAGATCAATGAAATCCCATGATGTCAGAGGGTAGAATACAATTGGCTAAAGTATATAACAAGTATATAACAAGGACTGATTTGTAATGAAGATGATTGGTTCACTACTAATGAAAGGTGGGAGGATTTGATATGAAAAATGTATAGTTGATTGATCCATGCATTGTAACCTCAGTGTTATATTGGAAAGCTCAGAGAGTTTTCTTTCAAGAGGCATTCGACTGCCCAATGTTGGCTGGAATTCACCCCCAGAAAATTCTTAGTGTTGAATTTGCGGGGAAACTGCAGTAATTCATGCTGTTTTTTCCAGTGAAAGTTCACACTAGAATCTCCCACACTCTGTGCAATGCAGAGGCCATCTGTGTAAATATCATTAAATTTCAGGAGGCTGGAGAGGCTGAAATCAGCGGGCCTCTGCGCATGTGCATTGGCCAAAAGGTATCAGCCTCTCGATCGCTGGCCAGCCCTGACCCCTGCAATGTTTCCCCCCCCCCCCAACCCTCCCATGGTCCGATTGCAGCCACCCCCTGTCAATTCATGGACCAGTCCTTAAATCCCCCTCTCAGCCCGTCCCGGTCTCCAGCCCCTCCCCAACAGTGATGATCTCCCCCGCAGGCAGACCCCCCATTGGCAGATCCCCCACTGGCAGATCCCTCTCCTGCAGACCCCTCCCGGCTGACTACCATCCTTCTAAGCCCGCCCCAATCGCTGGCCTCCCTTCAGCCCCCATCGATCACAATGGCAGAGTGGCCAGTGGGATCCCCCCAAACCCCATGATTACCCCTAGGTTCCACCCCCAGCAGGCTTTGCCCCTGAGGCCCCACCCCCAATAGGCCCCACCCCCTTGGCTCTGCCCCATGCCTACTGGGTGGTGCCAAGCTGCTCCCTGGTATGGGCCCTTAGCACCTTGAGTGGTACCACGGGGCCCAGGCTGACACTGCCAGTGAAATTCATGCCCAGGGGACACTCCCCCCACTGCCTGTCCCCCTCAGGGGCCCCGATTGCCCACACTTAATTCCAGTGGGGTCCAGGCTGCTAGCTCCCAGAAGGTGGGCAGCTACTGTAATCCCCGCTGGAGTGAAACCCTCTGGCAGGGTGGGAGATGTTAGAGGGCCTGGAGAATTCAGGGCCCGCTAATAGCATTTAAATAGTATGTAAAACACTATTTAAATGCTAGCCCTGCCTTCCAGTCGGTTTCCAGCGCCACGCAGACGCCGCCGGAAATCCGGGCCTGGATGACACAAGCACGGCACGAACACTCATGAAAACTCCGCAAATTGGCCGATGCGCGATTGTCCCGACCTACAGTGCTAAATAATTGGCGCAGCGGGATGGAAAAATCAGAGCCGTTATCTCTCCCACCGATCGTTGGTTAATAAAGATATATCTTTACACCAGGACACTGGATTTTGTAAATCTTTGCATTGGCTGAAGTTTTGGCGATACCTCGCCTCCAAAGAAGCCCGCAACACAGGGTAAATACATGGGGTTACTGGGATGAGGCCTGGGTGTGATTGTTGTCAGTGCTGGCTTGGTGGGCAGAATGGCCTCTTTCTGCACTGTAGGGATTCTATGATTCTATGATTTTATAACCAAACATGGCCAAAAATCTATCGATCTCAGATTTGAATAAATTCACTTACAACCCTCTAGAGCAGATAATTTGAAATACTTACAACTTTCCAAATGAAGAAACATTTTCTGATCGCAGTCCTCAATGGCAGACCCCAAAGGAGATATGGGTCAATTTATGACTATGGCAATCAGTTGTAAACGTGAATGAAGAGAGGTAGGAAAGTACCCGACACATTACGGAAACCTTGTGTTCTGAGAGCTGTGTACAGGCAAAACTAGAAATACGTTCATGAAAATTTCTTCACAACATATTTCTTCTGAGCATTTCTAGAAAATATGTTTATAATTTCATTGTGAAAACTGACCACAGAAACCCTTTCGAAGCATATTTATAATGTTGCTACACACAACAATTCCTCTAGGTGGTGTATGATAATACAGCTTACAACTAAAAACTTGAACTTAAAAGAGTTCAAGACATGTTTCAAGAATATTTACCTTTGCATGTGACTTATCCTCTGCTGATCTTAAAATGGTAAGAGTTTTAACAAGACCAGGTTAAAGTCCAACAGGTTTATTTGGTAGCAAATGCCATTAGCTTTCGGAGCGCTGCTCCTTCATCAGATGGAGTGGAAATGTGCTCTCAAACAGGGCACAGAGACACAAAATCAAGTTACAGAATACTGATTAGAATGCGAATCTCTACAACCAACCAGGTCTTAAAGATACTGACAATGTGAGTGGACAATGTGTTTACCCCGTCAAACGCCGGCATCTCCACATCTATCTTAAAATGGACATACTTTTTTTTATTTGTTCACGGGATGTGGGCATCACTGGCTACAGGCCAGTATTTATTGTCCATCCCTAATTGCTCTTGGGAAGGTTGTGTGCTGCCTCCATAAACTACTGCAATACTGCTTTAACAGAGGCACTGCAATAGAATTTAACTTGCCGTTGTTGAAAATACTTTTTGTAGTAACCATAACAAATAAAATACACTAGATTACAGACTTTGATTTTGTTGCATCTGAATTCTATGAAAATGCATTATATATTATTGCATTTACATCATTTTATAAAAACGGTTGTCTGCTTTGTATTATTCTGTCTATGCTATCGACAAGAAACATTTGAAATTAAATGTGAAAATCAACAAATGAGGAAGTATTATAACTACTTTTACAATTAATGTTCAGATTTGGTTAAACATTCTTGGATATCAAGTTTTCATTGCTATGTTTTTTACTGATGAATTACGTTGCTCAATATTGTTATTACGAAATCATATAACTCCATAATAAAATCTACAGGAAACAAAATGTATATATTCATAGAAATCATAGAAAACCCTACAGTGCAGAAGGAGGCCATTCGGCCCATCGAGTCTGCACTGACCACAATCCCACCCAGGCCCTACCCCCATATCCCTACATATTTACCTGCTAATCCCTCTAACCTACGCATCTCAGGACTCTAAGGGGCAATTTATAGCCTGGCCAATCAACCTAACCCGCACATCTTTGGACTGTGGGAGGAAACTGGAGCACCGGAGGAAACCCACGCAGGCACGGGGAGAATGTGCAAACTCCACACAGACAGTGACCCAAGCGGGGAATCGAACCCAGGTCCCTGGAGCTGTGAAGCAGCAGTGATAACCACTGTGCTACCGTGCCGCCCTAAATATATTGGCTGGAATTCTCCGACTGTTCACCCCGGCGGGATTCTTCAATCCCGCTGGCAGCTCACCCCTACCTCCCTGCGGATTTCCCATCGGCGTGGGGTGATGTCAAAGGGAATTCCTGTTGACAGTGGCAGGACCAGTGAATCCCTCCGCTAGCAAACAATGTGCCACCTCCCGCTGGCAGGAAACATGGACAGTAAGAAGTCTCACAACACCAGGTGAAAGTCCAACAGGTTTATTTGGTAGCACAAGCCACAAGCTTTCAGAGCGCTGCTCCTTCATCAGGTAAGTGGGAGTTCTGTTCACAAACAGGGCATATAAAGACACAAACTCAATTTACAAAATAATGGTTGGAATGTGAGTCTTTGCAGGTAATCAAGTCTTAAAGGTACAGACAATGTGAGTGGAGAGAGGGTTAAGCGCAGGTGGTGTTATTCCAACCATTATTTTGTAAATTGAGTTTGTGTCTTTATATGCCCTGTTTATGAACAGAATTCCCACTCACTTGATGAAGGAGCAGACTCCGCAAGCTTGTGGCTTGTGCTACCAAATAAACCTGTTGGACTTTAACCCGGTGTTGTGAGACTTGCTTACCACAGTCCAACGCCGGCATCTCCACATGAAGGAAACATGGAGCCAGGAGACCGGAGAATCTCACCTATTGTTTTTGCTACAGATATCTTATGGATTGTATACTACAGCTACAGAACACCAGTGGAGGAAGTGAATGTTTACAACCATGGATGGGATGTCAGTCAAGTGGATTGCTTTGTCCTGGATTGTGTTGAGCAACTAGAGTGGTGTTAATGCTGTAACCAGGCAAGCAGAGAGTATCTATTTGATTATGTATAGTGGTAGCATTCTTTGAAAAAAACAAGCAAATGCAATGAAAAAGCAACTAATGTGTGCTTTGGTTTCATGTGGAAGAATTAAATAAGCCATCTGCTTATGATACCTGCTGACATGGAAATGCAAAAAAGGAGTACAAGAGGTGGTTTCTTTAGAATCCCGACAGTGCAGAAGGAGGCCATTTGGCCCATTGAGCCTGCACCAACTCTCCGAAAGAGCATCTTACCCATGCTGCACAACCCACCTCCCCCGCACTGCCCCCCCCCCCCCCCCCCCCCCCACAACCCCCCCCCCCCCCCTACCCCATTCCCATTGCAGGCCTTTCATTAAATTGGAAGTTTCCAATGACACAATAAACTATTTGATGAGTGTTCACTTAACCCTTTGATTGATTTGCAGGATTAGCTTCTTCTTTGCCTGTTTGAATCTGCTCCACCACACTGTCAGCCAGTACGTTCTTAACCATTTACGGTGGGAAAAGCTTTTCCTCATGTCACCTTTACTTCTTTTGTCATTCACCTTAAATCAATGTCCTCTGATTCTCAACCCCTTTGCCAATGGGAACAGTCCCTCCCCATCTTTTTTATCCCTCATGATTTTGAATACCTTTATCGGATCTCCTCTCCACATTTTCTTCTCTGTGGAGGACAGTGGCAGCTTCTCTAATCTATTCTATGTAACTGCAGTCCCTTATTCCTGGAAACATTCCTGCGAATCTTTTCTGCACCTTCTCTAATGTCTTCATTATCTTCCATTAATGTGTTGTCTAGAATTGGACACCCATCTCCAATTGAGGCTGAATCAATGTTTTAGAAAGAGAAACTCCTTGCTTTTGTATTCTATGTCTGTGGTGATTGTCCCTTTTAAGGGCAACACAGCAGAATAAGGGGGACCTGGCCTGGGTGACCAATCTGGATTCAGTGTGGAATCATCACATGATGAGAGAGGCTCCTGGGTCGAGACATTTTGGGAGCTAGCTACAGCCATGCGGCTACTATGCAATTCTTTTTAATAAATACCTTTTATGTTCACTAATGAAGTCTGTGAAAGTGCATCTTTACAATGCCTCTATTTAAAATGTCTAGGGCCCCAGCTTTATCTTCATCTTCTTTTGTTGTCTCCCATTTTCTTTGGGGTTGTCACAGCCAGTTGATCATCCTTCGCTATCTTCTCCTGCCAATCATTCATTTCTTTTCTAATCCCGTTGCATTTAAGTCTCTGATCACCACATCTTTCCATCATGTCTCAGGCATTCCTCCCCTCCTTCTTACTGGGCAGTCCCATCTGACCTCACTACGCTTCCATTCTCTGTACACAACAGATGACCAGCCTATTTCAATCTCTTTCGGGCTAGTTTCCTCGATAACCCCACAATCTTCATTTCACCAAAAGAGAAAATGCTGGATAATCTCAGCAGGTCTGGCAGCATCTGTAAGGAAAGAAAAGAGCTGACTTTTCGAGTCCAGGTGACCCTTTGTCAAAGCTAAAAGGCATAGAAAGTGGGAGATATTTATACTGCAGGGTGAGGGAATGAAACATGAGTCATAGCTACAGAAACCAGAGGAAAAGGGTTGGAGTCGAAGATAGTCATTGAGCAAGGAAATGTGGCTGTGGAAGCGATTCTTGGTAAATACCTTATCCAATACTAAAAGAAATGGAAAGCAGTGAAGGTGGATAAGGGGGAAGAGACATATGGAAATCCTTTCGGAGAAAAAAACAGTACTTTTTCAGGATAGGCATTCCTGGAAGAGGAACCTTTGCTTCATTTTTGACTTCAAGGTGAGTTCGACATTCAAAGCAACACCCCATGGTCAGGGAGGACACTCCTGCCAGTGCTGCTAAAGGTCACCATCATGCCCATTTTCTTTGCCTGCTGATCATTCCAGGGATCCACAAGCGACCGATGTGCCATCTCATGGTCCTGAACACATAATTGTATCAAGGAGGTGACAGATGCCCTCAACCACAAGGCTCATAATTATGTGAACCTACCCAATGAAGCTAGCTGGGCTGCTAGATTATGAGAGTGCAGTTGATTGTACACATGTGACTTTGTGACACCAATTCCTAATATTCGTTAAAAGGAAAAGATTCCACTTCATCAATGTTCAACTGATGTGTGATCATCAGAAGCACATCATGCACATTTGTGTCAGGTACCCTGGGAGTTGCCATGAGTCCATCCAAAATCACTCCCAAAAGCCACACAACGGTCTCAGTGAAAACAGGGATGGCTGCTTGAGGAAACGATGGCTCATGATGCTAGTGTTTTGTCCTTTGAGTCACTTGGAGGAAGTTATACAACAAGGTGCACAAGGCGACATGATCCAGCACTGGACAAACCATTGGCGTCCTGAAGATGAGCTCCTGATGCTTGGACCACTCAGGTGAGTCTCTGTAGTAAACACCAGAAAGGGTGTCCCGCATCATCATGGTCTGTTGCAGCCTTCATAACCGAGCATTTCAAAAGGGGATCCCTTGCTAGAATGAGACATTGAGGAAGCTGAGAGCTCCTCAGACAAAGAAGAGGAGGAAGGGCAGAAGCCTAAATTGGGAGACGAGTTTCTGCTTCCACATGAGGATGCCCTCGAAGAAGCACAATATAGGAGATGTGCCCATGATGCACAGTCACATTCCTGCCATCCTTTCCTGCCATGCCAGTGAACAGAAAGGCCTTTACAACCAGTGACATTGATAGCAATCTCACCGTTCGGTCTTGTACCTTCAATTCTCATGATTTACTAGGCCCTGCTCATTGGGGAGGTCAATGGCACACCCTCCATTGGTGAATTCTGGGAAATGATCATAATCATGACAGCACAGGCACAGGCTTGATGCAATTATGGCTACCTTAATAAGAAGCTTTTTGCGGACACTACGATGTGCGCATGGTTGGAGAGAACATCATGGCCCCAGATCTTGTGCTTTGACACTGCCAATGAAGACAGCCTTCTCATTTGGAGAGACAATTACAGCTGGCCCTCCAAGACTAGTGAGTAGGCCTAACTTCATGCTGCCTTGTAAGGAGTTTGGTTGCTACTGCATTTTGCAGATACTTCTGTGAAGAGTTTAACACATCGCCATAACACAAGGGTAGAGTAATTATCATGAGTCAGCTGCACAACACATGAATGTGAAGCTCACAAAAAGAGGTAATCACTATGTGGGAGCATGAATCACCCTGATAATAAGAGGAAACATAGACGCATACGCACAATGCTTCTAAATGAAAACACCATTCTCATGAGCAGCAAATATACTTAAAAAGATGCATGTTATTTACAGTGATTGAAAACCTGTGACCCAGAAAGGATGTCAAAGCTTCTTAATTTATCTAACCTGACTTCTGTATCTAGGTGAATCCCCAACATCCACAGCAGAGGAGGAAGCAGTCTTGGACTTCTATGCCCTGTTGTCTTTGGTGACTTTGGCAGACGTCCCCTAAAGGGTAGGGAGCAGGAGCATCCCAGTCTGCTTTGAGTAACCTGCTGTGGGGCGGATGCACCCTTCTTGGCCTGTACAGCTAGAAGTGATGGGGTCACAGGCAGAGGGGATTGGGATCGGCTGAACATTGTCAGTCATTTGGCTGGTTGGGCCTCGGGGTGACCAGCTGCTTATCCTCCTCCCCCTGCCTGCCTCCCTGAAGAGAAGGAGCTCCTGGAGGTAGAGGAAGGAGTCCCACCCACACTTGCCTAGTACCTAATGGATCTTACCAATGTCTATAGTGATGGAATGCAGGTCTGAACATGAATCTGCCAGGATCTGCTGGACCAAGGTCTCCAAGGCGGCCACCACCCTTTTCATGGAGACCTTGAAGTGCTTACATTTAAAAGCCACAACAACAGACAGAACTACTCAAACCTTTGCTCCAATCTTTCGACTGTATCTCACAACTTTACCTGACTTTTTGCTTCCTGTCATTGCACCTCCCGCAGGTGTGGCATGATTGTTTCCAAAGCCCATCATCAGACTCAGACTCAGACTCAGCAGATGCCTGTTCTCCAGTAGTCCTCCGAATGCCAGAGACCTGGGCTGTCACTGCTTCCGACTGCTGTGTAAACATGTAAGTGAGATGTTCCCCAGAATGTGATGCTGAGCCTCATCTAGATCCATGACCCACCAAGGTGTGTGTCTCTGAGCTGGTGGAGGGTGCAGATGAATGCAGTGATGTGTCTTCATCTAATGGATCCTCTGAGGTGGCCTTGGGGCTGGAGCTTATGTTGGGTCCAGAGGTGTGTCTGGACCTGCTAGTGCCTCACGGAGTGAACAGATAGACTTAGTTCATGAACACACTGAATACATCATTGTAAATCACTCATTGAGAATACCAGGATGTGATCAACTCATGGAGGGCTCAACCCTACTCAGATGCTGGGAGAAGCCAATCTCACCGTCCCCACAAGAGCAGCCCGAATCCACTCCCGCCAACCTGGCGGCACTCTCTGGTCTGGGATCTCTCCCTCTTGTGAGCAAGCTTGGCCTGCATGAAAACAAGTGGCTGGAAAGTGTTGAGAAGATATGGAGGAGAGTTTGGGAAGCATGTATGTCTACTGTGTGTGCTGAGATGTTATTATGAGCAGGATGATAGATTCAATTCAACTCCTCTTTAGTCAAGTTGGATGGAAAGTATTCATGTGGCACCTCAGCTGTTTCCTCTGTCTCTACAAGAAGATCTTTCTGGTTCTTAATTAGTCTCACTCCGCCTACTCCCATTTTACTATGCAAAAAAATCTTCTGGATTGCCTTTTATGTTACCCATTAATATTCTCATATATTACCGTCGCCCCTCTTGTTGCTTTTTCAGTTATGCTGGATCCAAAGGATCTTTGGCTTCAACAGGAATCATGAATGTGCTGCAGAAAAATGATTAGTACCCTCCAGGATAAAAACTGAAATCAGCAAAGTACACAGTGCCATGGAAAGAAAGAAAGCATTTATCCAGCTGTAATCATGATCACAGGATGTTCCAAAACATTTTGTCGCCAGTGAAGTAATTTTGAAATGTATTCGCTTTTGCAACGTAGAAGTGCACAGCAGCCAATTTTTGCACAGGGTAGCCCCATAAAAATCAATCACAAATAAATGTTTCAGTGAAGTTAGTCAAAGGATAAATAATAGCTTGCCCTTCTTCAAATAGTATTCTGCACCAAATCTAACATCTAACATCGCAATTTGAAGGTGGATGCGAAAGTATAGAAATCTCTCATGGAATTAGCCTTCATTATGAATTCAAGTGTTAGTGTGGCTTGTACCCATGAACTTATGACTCAGAGGCAAAAATGCTCCAACTGAGCCAAGCTGACACCTGGAAAGTAGTCTGGGAACTCCCCTGATATATCTTCTTGATGTAAGATTGGCTCCTGTTACCTTGTACAATAAAATGGCTGGAGTTTAAAAAACAAAGGATGAGATCCAGATGTATCCTGGTTTCGCTCCATTTTCCAATTTCCTGATTGGAAATCCATCCCAGTCACATCTTGGCTCATACCAGAGCTTTGCAATCGTCAACGTTACAAGCTATTTGGATAAAGAGATTAGTCGGCCAGCTTTGATTAAACAATTAATATATTCATCTCCACGTTTATGTGAATAACCGGTCCCAATTAATGCCACGCAGCATAACCATTCTAGAATTATTCAAGCACAATTTCCAGTTCAACAGAAGAGGATGTGATATGACGCAAAGGAGTGCTGACATCTGGTAGATCTACACACTTAAAAATGAGCTGTCTCTCCAGGAGCTCTGTTTTATGTAAGTTCGTCAGAAGCTGTAGTTGACTTTTTAATGCAGAGGTTCTCATTTTGTCTCTTCTCTCGATATACCTTTCAAAAACATCATAGTGAGAAGTCACAGATACATTCACTTTTGAACTTCATTCTCTTAAACCATCTTTTATAACATTTTTTTAAGATTCCCACAAAATGCTGCAGGACCACAGCCTGCTCTACAATAGCTAAAGATTTAACAAGACATGCCGCCTTAGGTCTACAATGATGCTTCGTTTTAATCTTCCCACTTAATGTCACCTTTCCGAAGGTTCCATCTAGTTCAATTAAATTGAATTGAACTCCAATTCATTTCAATTATATTCATCTCCTGATGATTTTTCCATTGTGGAATATCTATCTTGCGTTAAATGTCATGATGCTGCATTTCCTTTTGTCAAGCCAGCTAAACAGTAACCTTCACAGCTCATTCCAAATTGGTACCACAAAGTCCTGTTTGACAGCAGTTGTAGCAAAATGTGACAGATTTATTTGTAATGATTTTATTGGAAAATGTATTAGTTGAAAGTAAAAGAGGGAGTCGGTTAGCTCAGTTGGCTGGACAGCTGGTTCGTGATGCGGAGCGACTCCACCAGCGTGGGTTCAATTCCCGTACCAGCTGAGGTTTTTCATGAAGATCCCACCTTCTCAGCCTCGCTCCTCACCTGAGGTGTGGTGACCCTCAGGTCAAATCACCACCTGTCAACTCTGTCACTCAAGCGGGGGAAAGCAGCATGTGGTCCTCTGGGACTTTAGCTACTTTAATTTAATTTCAATTAAAAAATGATTCTCCCTCTCTGTGGAGTGTTTGGTGGAGGTGGGAGATGGAGCGCCATTCGCTGACAGCAAGGTCTTGTGGTCTCGCCATTGTCAAAGGGGTTTCCCGTTGAACGCACCCCTCGCCACCGGGGAACTCACAGTGGGACTGTAAGGTCCCGCTGGTGTGAATGGGAGCAAGATTTTGGTGTCTGGGTCAGATATTGTGGCATCAGGGTGACTAAAATATTTGCCCTCAGACTTGCTCCAACACCCTCCAACTCAAAATCTTTTGCCACAAAGTTACTGAAAGAGTGAGCTGATAATGCTACAATGATAGTTTTACAATCAGCTGAGATGGGACTCACATAGTTCTTCTCTTTTCCCTCTCCATGTTTCACCATAATGTTTAAAAATGGATGTACTTGCTAATTGCATGAGTGTTTAACTGTTTGCATGCTGCACAAAATACATGATCAGACAGGTCTTCTTGAGGTTTTGAAGACAGGTTTTCATAGAATCACAGAATTCCTACAGTGCAGAAGGAGGTGATTTGGCCCATCGAATCTGCACAGACCACAATCTCCCCCAGGCCCAATCCCCATAACCCCATACATTTACTCTAGCTAGTCCCCCTGACACTAAGGGACAATTTAGAATGGCCAATCCAGCTAACCCGCACATCTGTGGGAGGAAACCGGCGCACCCAGAGGAAACCCACACAGACACAGGGAGAATGCGCAAACTCCACACAGAGACCCAAGCCGGGAATCGAACCTGGGCCCCTGGCACTGTGAGACAGCAGTACTAACCACTATGCCACTGTGCCACCCCTATTATTATTATATTTAATCTGATTTAAGAAAAAACTTAACAAAACACTCTGACCTTCTCGCACTCGCCCATACACACACGTGTATATGTGCACGCACACACACAAAGACCCACACACATCAAAGTTCACAAGGTACAAATAGATTACAAAATGGGGAGGATTAAGCAATTTAAAGTCCAGTGAAATTAAATTAATATACTGCTCTTATTGAAGGTTAATTGCCCAGTTGGTTTCAGGCTGAATTCTGAGGCCCTGCTGCTTTCACTTGGTGGTCCTGCTGCTTTGGGTATTGAAGGATTTAAAGCTGTAGACAAATGAGATTCATCTATTCTACTGGAGACAACAGTGCTGGGTGGAATTATTTTCTTAAATCTCTGTCTATGGCACCTAGGTCGTCAAAATCAACAGATTTGCAACACACAGCTTCCAAATTGCAAGTTGGCTGGCAAAAGAGAGGGAAGGAATCCATGGAGTGTTTTGTTCCTTCAGCGTTTCAGTTGCTTGTCCCATTCTGCAGAAAAGACAGATTCTTCAACACACAAAGACTTGTACTATCACACGACCTTCTCCCCAACCCCCCTCCTCCCCCACCCCACCACCAGCCAACTGCCCAGTGACCCACATATGATCATGGCTAGTATATTCCAGTTATCTTGAGTAGATCATGATTGGGAATTCCTCTCTCAGCCAGGGTATTATTGCCCAAGTGATTATGTCTAATGGATTGTCTCCGCTCAGTTGAGTACCCAGATGATTGTCCGGCATGCTTTATTCATGGGATAGAAGATGACCCCAATTCTACCCTCGTGCAGCTTTGCAGATAAGCTGTCTCCATTTCAATGATTTAGGAATGTAAAAGGTACACTGATGCCAATGTGCATTCATTTTTGAATGTGATCCCAAGACATTATAACACAGCTTTAGTCTTTTAAAAAACATTGAATTTGGCATGAGTGCAAAAATTGATTTCATGCTGGCATAAATTTTCCAAAGGATCTTCCACTGGTACCCGTCTACGCAGATCTGAAAGCCTTCTGGAGACCGGCATCAAACTGATTCCGCATCCTGCTAAACAGATGCAGATGAAGGCCTGATGGGAATCTTCCCTCCACGCCTGATTCTTCATGACACCAGCAGGAAAACATACCAGTGCAAAACATGTCTGGAACAATGTGGCATATAGATGTCAGGACTCAGCCTGGGGCTGCCTCCAGAGTTCAGGATAGAGGCCAACAGCAACCCTGGGCCCCGGAATACCACAGCAGGGGGTGGCGGAAGCATTTACAGGTTGATCTTCCAAATTCAGCATCATTGAGAAGGTCCAACTTCCAGCCGCGGAATGTACCTGGAGATCTGTATACTTTCTCAGGCGGTTCACCGTCCAGCTTCAGAGTGCTCTCAAAGATTTTTAGGAGGTCCATCTTCTTTTTTCAATCATGGGTCAGTGATGTTGGGCATCTTTTCAATATGGCGCCCGGATGCAATGGTGGACTACATGCTCTCAGGCCTTCCCCGCCACAAAATATGATGCAAAACACCCAGTTGCATGATGGATGAAGTTGGGGCTGGAAGATAGAGCATGGTTTCCCGTTGGTTCTTCAGTGGGAAACATTCCACGTTCCTGCCGCTGCCTCAGGACTTAGTCCCAGATGGGAGAATTATGCCCCTTTTTTAATTTTACAGTTTAAAATAAAAGAATTTAATTTATCAGATAGTTAAGGATCAAACTCAGTTTCTCTGGATAGTTGGTCTAAGTCTCTGCATGACTGGGCAAGTTACGTTATTGCTCCCCTAGATTTATCAGCTGATGTACTGAAACTGTCAACAACCACAATCAAAACTACCTTTGAATTGAGAGAAATCATTGTTTAAAATGAATGTAATTTCAACACCTTATTGATGAAATGCCAGAAAAGAGCTGAGATGATGCTTTAATTAAAAGGCAACTTAATATGCTTCAGGTAGAATAATCCAAGGCTTGTGATGAATCGTTTTGGATCATACTAAGGGACTGATTAATCGGCTATTAAAAAATGATTGGATATATTTCCCATTGTGCCTCATAATTCAAATTCAGATCTAATTGCTGTAAACTTAATTGTCTCCATTATATAATAATGGCAATAAGAATCTGGCAATAGTGCATATAATGCCTGCAACTGTAACACTACTTTCTGCACTCCCTACTTTCCTTCTCTATGAACAGTATGCTTTGTCTGTATAGCACGCAAGAAACAATACTTTTCACTGTATACTAATACATGTGACAATAATAAATCAAATCAAATCAAATCAAAATCAAGCTATGAGGCAAAATTATCTCACAAATGACAGAAATTTGGAAAATTGACTTTTTGTATGAAAACGAGTAACTACTATGATGCAATTAACTCAAACATCACTCTAAAAAGTCTTGCATTTCTGTGTTGTACTCTACCATACACTTCTCCCAAACATGGTGAAGTACTTAATATGCAAAGAAATGACTTGGAATTATAATAACAATTGTCTTGTTGGCAAATATGGCTGCTATATCTGTGCAAAGCAATATCCTGCCAAAGGTAATGAGATGAAAAATCTATTACACTTTCTGTAGTAGTGGGTGGAATGTTGATCAAGGTATGTGAAAAGCTCTGAGGTCCATGTAATCTTAGAGTCAAGAGTGTTACTAATTGAGCCCACATGGTGATTAAGACAGGAAGACATGAAGTTCAGCTTATTCAAAATATTAACTCTATTGGCAGAATTTTCTGAAAAAAATGTATCATTATTGGCGAGGAAATTGGTGCAATCCGCATTGCAATTTTCAGGCACTTTGAAGAACTTTTTTCCCCCCATGTGTAAAACTCCAAACCTGAGGCACGAAGTGTCTGATTCACCCATCCCGGGAGTCATCTGAGCGCTTCACTGCATTTAAACTGCTCCACAGCACTTGCTCTCACTTAAGGAAGGAGGATGGCAGTAAGGAAATCAGCTTCTAGATTTATAGAGGGGGCCTTCAGTCATTTCTTGGATGCCGTGGAGGAGAGGTGGGCAAGAGGCCCTCCAGCAATGTGATGAATCCCACCTGGGAGACGGTGACAGCACTGGTCAGTGCCAGCAGTCTGACCGAGAGGATGGGTGCACAATGCAGAAAAAAGATGAATGACCTACTCCGATCAGCAAGGTTAAGTGCTCCCAGACTTCTCGCTGCACTCCACCCTTCTGTTACCCCCTGGAATGTCACCTTGATTCCACATGCCACCACCTCACAGCGCCCCAGCACTCGACTTTCCACCAGCTTCCTCAACCATGTGTGGCACCTAGGCCAACACTGTATGAGTGACATCTGCAGTGGAAAGTGGCTGTTAAATGCTGCCCTATAACTATGTGACTTGACCACCAGGAGAAGATGTTGGAAAATGCTAGCATGTTTGGAATGGTTTAATGTACGTTGAGAATGAGATGTCTTGATATATGCTACTATTGCGAACACACAATCATAAAGCTGGCTCATTTATCTGTTGCTCCAAAGCCTTATTCCAAAGAAGCTGAATAGTAAAACAGACCCAGTGGAGAGCATCTACAGTATTTTGCTTTTGTGTTGTAGTGAAGAGAATAAGATCGTTTAGCTAAGATATGTAGTCAGAATTAGCATGGGATAATATTTAGACCATCATATAGGAACCTATGGATAGGCCTATCAATGAACTGTTATGCACTGTTAAGTGATGTATATCCCATTAAGAAGAAGGACATTTTTTGTATTTCTGCAATTGGTACACGCTTTGTTAAATTGACATTTATATGTTATCATAAAATCACAGAAAATTTACAGCACAGAGGAGGCTATTCCACCCATTGTGGCCATTTTGGCTCTCTGTAAGAGCAATTCAGCTAGTCCCACTTCCCTGCCTTTTCCCCGTAATTCTGCAAAGCTTTCTCCCTTCAGATAACAATCAAAAACCCTTTTGAAAGCCATGATTGAATCTGTCTCCATCATACACTCAGGTAGTTCATTCCAGGGCCGAACCACTTGCTACATAAAATAAAAATGATTCCTCATGTTGCCTTTGGTTCTTTTGCCATTCTCTGTAAATCGACCTCCTCGGATTCTAGACCCTTCCATCAATGGGAACCGTTATCTACTTTGTCCAAATACCTCATTATTTTTAACATCGATATCAAGTTTCCTCTCAAACTTTTCTCCAATCAGAAAATTATTCCAGTTTCACCATGTAACTTCCTTTATTTTGGACTCTATGCCTCTATTTATAGAGTCCAGGATCCCAGACACCTGATTAACTGCTTTCTCAACATTTCTGCCATCTTTAATGATTTGTGCATAGATAGCCCCCAGCCCCTCTGCTCCAGCACCCACTTTAGAAATACACTATTTTTCTTGTATTGCCTCTCCTTGTTCTTCGTATCAATATTCATTACTTCACATTTCTCTTCATCAAATGTCATGATGCCACATGTCCATTCATTCTACCAGCCTGCCAATATCCTCTTGGAGTCCACCTCTGTCCTTCTCATGGTTCACAATACTTCCAAGTTTCATATCATCTGCAAATATTGAAATTGTGAACCCAGGTCCAGGTCATGAATACTGATCAGGAAAAGCAGTGCTTCTGGGACCAGCTCCTGGAGAACCCTATTCTCTACTTCCCTCAATCATTCACCATACTCTCTATTCCCTGTCACTCAAGCACTTTTCTATCCATGCTACTTATTGTTTCTTTTGTTCTCTGGGCTTTAATTTTGTTGACAAGTCTGTTACATAGCACTTTATCAAATGCCTTTTAAAAGTCCATGTACTCTTTTTCATCCACATTGCCCTCATCAACACTCTGTGTGCCCTCATCGGACATTCTCAGTCAGGTTAGTTCAACATGATTAGCCCTTAACAAATCCATCCTGACTTTCCTTAATTAATCTTCATTTGTCCCAGCTAATTGTTCGAAAAGTTTCCCCCACAAACTGACTGGCCTGTAGTTGCTAGGCTTATCCTTAAAGTTTAAAGTTTATTTATTAGTATCACAAGTAGGCTGACTTTAACACTGCAATATCCTTCGACCCTTTGTTTAACAACGGTGGAATATTTGCATCCTCTAGTCTTCCGATACCACCTGTATATATAAAAAGGATTGGAAAATTATGGCTGGTGTTTGTGCAGTTTCCACCCATAGTAATTCCCTTGGGATCCTCTGATGCAACTCATCTAGTCCTGGTCACTTATCAATTTCAAGTACAGTCAGCCTTTCCATTGACTCCTCCAGTTTCACCATTATCTCCTCCTTTGATATGACTTTTGTAAGATTTTCTTCCCCAGATCCTCTTTCCTGGCCCTGAATCTGCCTCGCTCCTCCAATTACCACCCTTTTAACATTTATATGTTTATAGAAGATATTCAGTCTTTGCTTGTGGTCTCTATTTGTTTCTCTTCCTTCCTTTTGGACCCTGGTTCGATTCCAGTCTTGGGTCACTGTCTATCGAAGTCTGCAATTTCTCCTTGTGTCTGCATGGGTTTCTTCCAGGTGCTCTGGTTTCCTCGCACAGTCCGAAAGATGTGCTGGTTAGGTGCATTGGCCATTCTAAAATTCTCCCTCAGTATATCCGAACAGGCGTCGGCTTGTGGCGACTAGTATGGCAACGTATCTGGATGGACACATGAACAGACGGGGAATAGAGGGATACAAGCGATCAGTGCAGGTTTGGAGGACCAAAGGGCCTGTTCTTGTGCTGTACTGTTCTTTGTTCTTTGACTAGGGGATTTTCACAGTAGCTTCATTTCTGTAATAAATGGTCATTAATGTAATAAATAAACATATCCTTGTAACTTTCTATAGGTAGCCCGGTTCTTAATTGTATTATTAACCTGAAATTTGACATCTGAATCCTTTTTTGGATTCATCTTATTCATATCTTTCATCGTCTTAGGAACAATAGCTTTGTTATGAAAATGTACCTCAAATGTATTGCTCAAATTATTTCCCCTTTAAAGGATACCCATTATTCCCTTACAATTTCCCTGTTAATCTTAAATTTCAATTTACCTGGATCAGGTCTCTTCTTACCTACTAAAATTGGCCCTCCTCCAATTAATTGTTTTTACTCTTGATTGCTGCTTGTTCTTTTCATCGTTAACATAAATCTTAGATCTAAACTTTTGGTGAACTTGTTACAGTATCACTAAATCTGTGGAACTATTCCAATTTCATAACAGTAAACATGAGATTTCTTCTTTGGTATTTACTTTATATTTTCTAATATACTGTTCTGTGAGGTATATTAAATCTGTCCTATGCCAGTACATGTTTTCACATTTATATCACAAAAGAAAAGTACCATCAAATAACTGCATGGGGTGAAACAAGATATTGAAAAAAGTTCATGTTACACTGCTCTTAAATATTCCAGTGGCATATGCTTTGGCTTCACAGGTCAAAATGCATAATTTTCACAATATCTAAACTATATTAAAATCAGGTAAGAATTATATAAGTGCTTCTCTTTGTATGCAAGCAGAAATTACCTAGTGCTGCATCTGGTTAAATTTTCACCTCATGTCTGACCTATCTGAAGCTCCAGCAAATGATAAATGAATGCATCCCAAAGTGAAAGAATTGCACCGTCTGGCTTTTGGGAACCTCTGACAGGACAACTTCTCTGAGTAATTAAAGAGCCTTCTGAGGGCCAGATTCGACCCAAATAGCTTACATTGTTTAATTGTGGCATATCCTCTAAACTGTTGTAATACAGTCTCAAAATTATGTGCTGGAGTGTTATATTTTAGGAAATGACCCACATCTCATTTATCAGGTTAATTATACCCACTGAAATTTGGAAACCAAAATAGATACACATGCGGAATAATTCACTTCTAGACACCTCTGATGTTTGCTAATCTCTTGTATGTGTACAATTCTTCTTCTTGTCCTGGTTCATGTACATTAATGAATAGTTACACAACAGGTTTAGGTTGTAAGCATTTTGTCATTGAGTTCAGACAACTTCTTCAAATGGGGCAATCATAGAAGTGGAATACTTGCGTGGGAATGCTAATGACCCTCAGTGAAACTATGTTACACACCGTCAAAGAATAAATTTAAATGGGAAGTAATCTTTATATATAATGAGTCAATATGGAGACTAATTGCATTAATCTTACTGTGATGTCTTTCCTTTGAAGTTCCAAATTTATTTGTTTTTGGGAGTTATTTACAGGCCATTCTTATTTCTAAAATGCCATCAATAATTCTGAACATGTTTTAAAATAGTTTAATAATCAGTGTTGTTTATCCCTTATATTTTACATATTTTACTTCTGCCATTGTCACTATCTCACTATCATGATCATTTTAAGTATATTACAATATACTATATGTGGTGTGAGACATCGTTTCTACTTTAGGTTGTTAATTGTTTCTGGGAATCTTAGTATTTATCTGCCGCAAAGTGTCTGTGAGCCTGATTTGAACCAGAAGTTTCTTTATTCCTTGGAGAATCTAATCAATGGTGCAAGCAAAAAAAGTACTATACTATTTACAACCAGAGGCTAGAATCAGTCTATTTTTTTCTCCAGAAAGTAAGAGTTATATTGAACCTGGGGGAATTTTAGAATCCCTGGTCAATGTACTCAGTAGCAAGTACAAAGTGGTCATATTGTTTGTAAACAGAGGTTTATACGCTCAGACCATTTCCAGTTCTTTTTATGGGCTGAGGAATGGCTAGACTACCCTGAAGCCTCTGTGGTACATTTTTCATTCACTGCTGTAAGTGTTAAAAACAATTGGTCTTGGAGTGTGATGTATAGTAACTATAAATCACACTTTTCACACAAGTGGCTAACAGATGTAAAAATTGTGAGGTTATGCTCATATAGGCCCCTATACAAATAGTTTTTAAACATCCTTTACGATCTTAAGTTCTGTCATCCATAAATTATCGATGAACAAAAGTTTGAAATGTCATGCACCTTTTGCACCGCAATGTCTTGCGCAGATCATATTTGTGCAGATGTCTGGCTTAAGCAAAAGCAAATGGTAAACTTCCTGCAACACAACTAGGGGATAAAGAAAGGCCAATGACCACTGCCTTGAAAGGAAGAAGAAATTAATGGTCTGAATATTGCAGTTGTCATGATAGTTTTGATATAACTGCGATTTTCTAGAAATGTTTTAAACCAGGCTCATTTTAACCTCCGGTTGCAGATAAACTCGGTAACTTCCTGCCTCTGCTATTGATTATATTCCCCAAGGAATAAAGGAACTTCTGGTTTGAATCAGAGTAATAGACACTTTGCAGGAGATTAATACTAAAATTCCCAGTGCTCGCTGTCATTACTGACAGCAACTTTTGGCATTTACACATGCACGGGAATCCAGAAGCTGATGTCAGCGTTTCCCTGCTCTTCCACAGCATACACCGTGGAAGCCCCAATAGACTGAAATCTTTAGCAATCAGTTACTGACAAGAACTTCCTCTTTTAAACTGCAATGTTGTTATTACAAATGTGGTGTAACTGGGTTTTTAACAGCGTACTAATTCATAACTACTGTCGGATAACTTTTCTGGGATCTGGAAAACTAATTTTATTTTTTGTGTATTTTCAACTTTTCCATCATGATAATTATATACTGTAGTTGTTTAATATGATAATTATTCTGGTTAAAATTTGTACATGGCATTTCAACTTCTTGTGTGTGTGTGTGTGTTTATGTGTGTGTGTGTGTGTCATAATCTTTATTTTGCTCTCTCTAGCATTTACAGTAACAGAAAGATAGTTAGTGCATTTTATTTTTTGGTTCACACTCTGTGAGAATTTTTAAATGTGATTGGCTACTCGATCTCCTTGATGACATCATTGGTGCTAGATGCCTGGAGGTCCCCTTGATTTGGTGCCAGATTCAAATTAATAATGGGAATGATAAAATCTACACCACATAGAGAACTAGATCTTTATAGATAGTTTACTTTGAGCTCAGGGGTAAATTATCATCACTTTGCTGCTGACAGCATCTGGGCCTTGATGTTTTTGCTTTTCTCATTGTACATTCATGTCTCACATAGAAGACCTATAGCAGTAAGCGGCACTTGATCATACTATCCAGTCACCAGTCAAATAAAAGACAACTACAGCAGCAATGCAGCAAGCTTATATCAAAAATAGATAGAACCCTTACAGTGCCGATGGAGGCCATTTGGCCCATCAAGTCTACACCGATTCTCCAACAGAGCATTTTACCCAGGCCCAACCCCTTGCCCTATCCCTGTAATCTCACATATTTACCCCATTAATCTCCCTAACCTACATATCTTGGGACACTAAGGGGCAATTTAGCAACACACCTAACCTGCACACCTTTGGACCATGGGAGGAAACCGGAGCACCCAGAGGAAATCTGCGCAGATACAGGATAAATGTGCAAACCCCACAAGAACAGTCAGCCGAGGCCAGAATTGATCCCAGATCCCTGGCGCTGTGAGGCAGTCATGCTAACAACTGTGACACCGAGCCACCACTGTGCAGGGTCTGCTGCAACTGCATCATTCTTACATCCAGTTTTAGTGGCTCAAATGAGCGCAATAGCTGCCTTTTAAATTGCAGATTTTGTGTTATTGCTGTTACAGTGTTTTCAGAAGGAAGCTTAATGAAGGGATTATGATTAGAAAACATGAGCATATTGCAAATAAAATTGAATGCTCAAGGGAAATTGTTGCCAGATCTTCCAACTCCACCAAGCAAGCTTCAAAGACAACTTCACAGCAGGCTTCTGTGAAGATGTATAACCTGTCCTAGTTCGTATCGATAGCTTATATAACAGAAGTCAGTTGGAAATTTCTCTGAAGTGATACAGAATGAGATCACATATGAAATATAAAATAACGAAAACAGTTATTACACAGACTTACTCATTTATGTGCATCAGCTACTTAATTTTATTTGTTTATATATTCATTAATTTCCACATGTGTAAAGTGCAAAAAGTAATTATTATCTCAGATTGTAATTAAATGCCAAAACCATAGGGCTGAGACATTTAAATGACGTGTGAAATATTCGTGCCAAATATAGACCTTATAATTGAATCTCTCAACAATTGTTCTCAAACTGATTACCCTGAAAATGTATGCATGCAGTTTAAAATATTGTAGCAGGGCTCTGATCATTTAACTCATTATATCAGGTAACTAACAAGAATTAATTTTAACTGTCTCAGAATCTATATAGTCAACAGTTGTCACAAATACCACTGGATAAGTTTAAATCCAGAGTTATTTCCTCTTTATAAGCAACACAAGGGTGGGGCTTGCACCTACCATTGTGACCTTGCCTGAATCTTGAGCCATTCACTGGCCCAGAGAACAGTGTGCTGGCAGGATTTTGTACATGGGGCATGTGTGCCACATCCAAAGAGGACAGCCCACCCCTCAGTGATGTTGCTGAAAAACTGACAATGTGCCCAGTGGTTTAATAGGGATGACGACCACCTTTCCCCCACCCTCCAAAAAAAGAGGAAGAGTTTTCTTTTAGGCCTTGGTGATGGGTGGGTGGGAATTGAGATTGGGCGAGTGACAGAGTGGTGTGCTTAATCACCCAATTTGACATCACTGTTTTGACAGATTTTAAGTAGAATAATGGAGGAAATGTCTGTGCGTTGTGTTTGGATTCCACGGCTTGGCTGTGAGCTCCCTAGTGGCTTAGTTAAACATTATATGTCAATGAGGCTTGCATCTCCAGGCTTGGGAAACCTTTGGCAGGCGCCTTACTTCGTTAACTATCAAATGGTCCCTCATGGATGCTGCCTGGATGTCATTGTGAATTGAAGTCAAGAGTGCGCACTGCTGAGGTGCTTCTATTGTTAAACAGCTCAATGGTACACACTGCTTAAGGTAACAAAAAAAGTAAAAAACTTAATTTATCAGTCACAAGTAGGCTTATATTCACACTGCAATGAATTTATTGTGAAAATCCCCCAGTCACCACACTCTAGCGCTTGTTTGGGAGAAGTTAGCACAGCCAATACACCTAACCAGCACATCTTTAAACTGTGGGAAGAAACCCACACAGACACAGGGAGAACATGCAGGCTCGGCACAGACAAAAAAAAGTGACCCAAGTGACCCAAGCCAGGAATCAAACCAGAGTCCCTGGTGCTGTGAAGCAGCAGTGCTAACTACTGTGCCACCCTTGAAGAATTGCCAATCGGGAACAGAAGATGCCTGTTGCCATGTGGAAATTTACTCCAACCAGAAGGAGTATGTAAATAAGGCACAAAGAGAGATGGTAAGTAGGAAAACTGGCAAAATTGGATATGACAATTAGCACAGTGCCAAAGAGGAATAAATTTTAACCTCTAAATATTGCAACAAAATAAATATGTTTTCGCCAGATATCCGGGCTGCTGAAATCCACCTCTGGCAATATATATTTTGTGGAACATGATGGGATGTTAATGTAAGCAAAACCGTACGATTGCCATATATTCATATTACATAACTTATATGTTTTAAAACATTTCTTTCTTGTCTGATCTTCAAGTATTTTCTTCACTGCATAAAGTCCTCAATACTGCACCCTTAACATCTGATCAGAAAGAATGAAACAATATAATACTACAAGTCAAAGTGCACTCGATGCCTCCCAGTGAGTATCTTTTATTTTACTTTCCTTAAGGAAACACCTTTGCCCAAATCTTTTGCCTTTGCAATTGGAACTAACTGGCAACTCACCAGGAACAGAGTGCCAACCATGAATTACTTGATGTCACAGCACGTTAGTGCAGTAATCCACTGTGCGACTGTGGGAGTACAAGTTAATTGGTCTGATGAGGCTAACCAATGTGTTTATTGCACATTAGCTGTTATGATAACAAGAAGGACCTGATTTGTTCTGTTAGCAGTTGGCAGAGATGATTGTTGCATGAAGTTTGCCAATTACAATCTATTTTATGCACTGTTTTTTTACAGGCTGAGACCAACTTGTTCCGGGAATGTGACAGTAGAATGAAATGTTTCTCTCTCTCTCATGCTAGCAGTCTCCTAAAGTGAGGAGGTTGATTGCCATGCAATCTGTGACAAAAGCCTGTGCGTGGAGTCTTTTAATGTAAGGAAACTAATAACTGTGCTGCAGTTACCACGTGGTTCTGGCTAGCCAGGAAATTCACCTGCACTTACACCTGCTGTTGGGCATATTGAAGGCATTCACAGGTTGACAATCAACTTGCATGGCCATCAAATCCTGGGTTGGGACTCAAATCCTGTTTCAGAGGTAGGGTCGCAACCCACTGCACCAACAAGATCTCTTTGAATTTAAGTCGCACATTGTTTTTCAAACAGCCAATGGAAATTCAAAGCTCTGGTTTAGAATCTTGGTGTGGAGATGCCGGCGTTGGACTGTGGTAAACACAGTAAGAAGTTTAACAATACCAGGTTAAAGTCCAACAGCTTTATTTGGTAGCTTTTGCTACCAAATAAACCTGTTGGACTTTAACCTGGTGTTGTTAAACTTCTTACTTAGAATCTTGGACCATCTAAAGCTAAAGCAGATAATGTTCATTTAATTTTTTTCATTCTAAAACTCAAGGCTAAAAAGCTGACAGATTTCACATGTAATCTTGTTTAAACTTATCTATTCATTCTCTGTTCAAAGTAACATGAGTTCATTTTCATAAAGCATCTGCACTGATGAAAGATTGTCACAGCCTATACTGAGTTCCAGGTCTGCAAAGGATGAGACTAAATTAGGTATTTTGTAAAACGGTTGTATGATTCATGAATGTTATCAATGGTAGTGTTGGTGGGGGTGCCCGAGGTGACCAGAACTGTCAGGAAAACTCAGACAATACAAGACTTATGAAGCTAGTATCCCTGTGTTAAATACGTAACTTTATTTAAACCAGCGACCACCAGGAGATCATCGAAGTGTTAAGTGGCTCTGGCATAGAGCAGCAAAACCTCTCCAATGAATCTGACGTAAACAGTCAAAAATGGATCAATTGCAGTTTTTTCTTATCAGTCATTCCTGTCTTCTAGTAACTTTAAATCAATAATGTTCAAGATACACAAATCAACAATAATATATGTCAAATATCTTAGCCAACCGCATTTCACCCCTCAGCATAATGGTATTTTATTAGTCCGTGTAATCCGGAAGCTAACTCCTGTCTTGGCTGACCCCAAACCCTGGTTGCCTAAGTTACCTAAGACGCTCAGCCCAGAGTTCAAATGAACATTCTCATGGGCTCCCTCAAAGTTCACTGTCTAACCAGACTAACTCGTGACACCAAATCTGGGCACCAGTCCATCTCATCCAGACAGTGAATAAACCCTATTCATGAAATATGATTCAGTGTTCTATATGTTTCTTCTATCCAAAACTTTATTGATAAAACTTGTATATTTCCAAGGCCCAAATATTCTCGTGAACTATGTCTTCGCCCTAATGAATGTTACCATGATGCCTTGTGGTAAAATGCTTTTTGACTAAGGTGAACAATGTTCCTTAAAAACGATAATAATACATTCAAAATACCAGCATATGAGTTTTACAATCATAATCACTCGTTTGAATCAATTACTGCATCTCAATTGCTTCTTGTTAGCTCATAAACTTATTTTCAAAAGTCATTTAACTGAATGCTGCTAGCTCTGCCAGTGCCTTTAATGTCTGCTGGTTGAAAATCTTACTAATCTTATTCCCTCACTTCAGGTAGATTTCTTAAAATTTAAATTTGAATATTGTTTATTGTGATGACAGACTTAGAGTTTAGTGTCATTGCATAAAGCATAAAATATCATTGCTCACATTTTATTTCGAGATAACTTCTTCCTGCAGCTTTGCCATGATGTGCTGCTTTAGTGAATGCTGTGCCTGATAGTACATGCTGTGCTACAGCTAAATATGTTCTGCTGAAGATTCTGCACTTCAAACATTAACTTATCTGTTCTCTTCACACATGTTGATTGACCTGCTTAAAGTTTCCAGGATTGGAATTTTACCGCAAGCTCTGATCTTCTCACCAGCTTAAAAATTGAGACTGGGTGGGAAATAGTTCTCATATGACCATTAAGTGGCCACTTCAGGGCCTTAACTGGGACAAGGGCAGGCTTCCCATCCAAGGCCCTGCTCACCCCAGTGTAAAATCTCTACTAGCTAGGTTCTGAGGTGGGGGTTGCGAGTATGAAATTGCCTCCTGCTTCCTGCCCACCCTGAACTAGCTGGTAGAGATTTTACATTGGGGTGATCAGGGCCTCAGATGGGAAGCCCGCCCTTGCCCCAGTTAAGGCCCTTAAGTGGCCACTTAATGGCCATATGAGGACCATTTCCACCCAGTTTTAATTTTTAGGCTGGTGAGAAAATGACAGCTCAGGTTTGTGGGGGGGAAGGGAATGCATAAAGATATTTGGATCTTGGGCTTGAAGTTGGGGGGGGCGTGGGGGATATGCCTCCATCAGAAGCCCTCGGGGCTATCTTCCCCATAAGGATCAGTGATTCCAGATCAACCCCTCCCAACACCACCCCCACCCCCCACCCCGCCTATGTCCCAATAATCCAATCATACCATCTTTCGAAATCCCCAGAGGTCCACAACCCTCCCCATCCTGGGACTCCTGCCTCTCAACTTGTTGTCTGGTTCCTGGGACACTTAGCACCAGGCAGCTCCCTGTGATGCCTCTAACAGCCACTGCAGTTCTGATTGGCTGGCAGTGTTCCAAGATGGGAGTTCCTCTTGAGTGAGGGGGAGAAGTCCCGCTTACTGCCAACCGTTGCAGTTTGGAGTGTAATATTGTATCCGGGCTGCTGGATTTGGTGATAATGGCCTAAGTTCTCCCATCCCGCCCACCACTGGAATTCTAGCGTGTGGGAGGGGGTCGGGGGGGGGGGCGGCGGCGGTGGCGCGGACCATATAAAGGTCCATTGAAGTTAAGCGGGAATCTCCGGTTTTCAGGCGAGCGCGGTCAAAGGATCCCGTCCATGTTACCTGCCGACTATTTGGTACAGGCCCAGTATTCTTTGTTTTTGATTAAAATCTGTTGTTATTTTTATATGCCTTAGAGACGCACATTCTTACTGAGCAGAAAATCCACAAGAATGCACTCTTGTATTGTGCGTGAACTTGACGGTTATATTATTTGTAATTGCAATATATCACGCTGTGTAAGTATAAACATGAAAAATGGTTGTAGCTAAATCAAGTGGTGCCCTCTGTGCCCACTCACTCATCCACTCCTTTAGAACCAATGATGATTTGGGGACTTAAATTATGCTACAGGGATGTTTACCATCTTTGAGTGAAATTCTTCTCTCTATTATTTAATTGAGGCATTACCCGATCAATTACAAATAAGTTGGCTTTCTCTCCAGTTACTTTTAAAATTCATACCCGACAGTTAAACACTTTAATATTTGGACAGCTTAATTTCTAGATCATGTGTTATGGTACAGGTCAGAAACTCCAAAGTGTTTTATGAAGTCTGTCTGAACCACTAGTTTTGCATCTTGAATTTGGCTTGGATAAGCTTGAGATGTTTCACTTCAGGAATAATTCAATTAACCCACTAGGGAGTTTTTATGAAACAAAGTTTATTTAAGAATATAGTTCATATGTTTCGTAAGAAACAACTTTTATCAACAACTTTTAGCAACAACTTTTATCAATAACAAAGAAACAAAACAACCACTGTAATGCATAACTCTTAACGAATATCTCTAATGTTTTCCAATTAAAACAATAAACAAAACACTTTAAACAGATTTTTTATTGCACAGGCTAAAGCTCACATAATACTGGAATCCCGTTCCCTGGGTTGAATGCTGATTTCAAATGATCTTGAAAACTCAGAGCAGCTTATGGTTTTCAACTCACCAAAACACATGTTTTTTTACTGCAGGATGGAAAACAAGATGTGCTTTCAGCTAACTGGGAACACTTTCAAAATAAAAAGAGAGAGAGAGACTTTTTCAGTTATGCTTCTAACACTGCAGCCAAAATGAAACTAAAAACAACCCTTGTCATTTGAGCTCCGCCCAACAATAACATCAGCTAAGGCTATGAGCTGAGAAACACTGACTGTGAGAGCTGCAGAGATCATGATTTTTAAAAAAAACATCTCTTAAAGGGACACTAACGTCACACATGGAACTAATTCAGATCAACAGAGAAAATGAAGAGCACAGCTAGCCTTGAAGCAGCACCACTGGATTTCTTGGGATGGCAGAAATGCTGCCAGGATCCCACCAAGCATGGTTGCTGAATTCCAATGCAGAAAATTGAGTTGGATTTCCTGTGGCAGGTGGGTTGAATTCATACCCCACTCAGGCACTGCTGAGAGGATAATCCAAACCTAAAACAATTAAATCATTGCCTGTTTCTGGAATGTTTCTGGCAGTGAAATCACAGAATTTATATAACAGGCAGAATTCTAATGTTTCGATCTGCTCGCAGGGGATGAGGCATTGAGTAGAGAAGTTGAAAGTTAGTGGAGTGGGCTTTGTTAGAATGTAACCGGTGACAACTTTGTATTGGATGTAATGTGACCAATGGGAACAAGATGTAAGGGTCAGCTGACCCAGTAAACCATGGAACCAATTACAGAGTGATGTAATAGTCAGCTGACCAACTGATTCACTATAAATAAGGAACTATATAGAATTGTGGGGAGCTTAGAGTGGTCCAGGGCGGGGCCACAAGTTTGGAGTAATGATGTGTCTTTATTAAACCCTTTCTTTGATTTATAAGTTGGAGTAAGTTTTGTTCTATTTTCATTAGCTGCATTTTGAAGAGTTCCTTCTGAAGAAACAGGCTTTGCCATAGCTTTTTAACTTAACCACAGTATTAACATCTCATTGCCAGGGTATCCCCACATTTCCATCTGAACAGCCATTACTCACACTACCCATCTTACTACCATTTCACACCAACCCTCAGAATGGTCTGTCTTTCCATCTTCTCAAAATGCTCTAGTTCATATTCTTTTAACTCTCTTTCTGGTGGGACAACAGGGTACAGGACAGCAGAGAGAGTAGAAGGATGGGTTGATTCTCCAGTCATTGCCACCCTGACCACTGTGGAGAAGGAGGTCATGAAGATCAGCAGATTGGAGAGCACATAGTCATTAGCAAAGGGGAGGTGAGTTACATACCCAGTGACAGAATTATTTTTCACATGGAAAAATTGGCACAAAACATTCACACTTATACTGATAAAAGGCCATTAGCCAGAAACATTGGGCGGAATTGTCTGGTTGTTAACACCCCGTCACCATTGCCAGTGAGGCTGGAGAATTTGGTGCTCAGCCAAGTCTCTGTTCACTGCAGCGGGATGGGAGAATTTCACCCATTAACACTGGTTCCCTTTCCACAGATGCTGTCTGATGTACTGAGTATTTCTGACCTTTTTTGTTTTTATTTCAGATTTCCAGAATTTGCAGTATTTTGCTTTTGTATTCATTCATGTTGAATGGGGTGCACTGAAATGTTGTCTTAAGCACAATGATGACCTCGGACCCTTTCCCCCTGTCAGTTTTAATTCATGTCTTGCATCTTCCACAGATCCTTCAAACACCGGACCTGATGCAGGAGGAGGCTGAGGAGTTTTGAGACGAGGTTGTGCACTCTGAGGAAGCAGCGAATCACACAACTCACACGCATCCTCCCTCCGCCAGCTCAATCTTGATGGCTCATCCAAGGCAGTTTGTGAGGTTGTCACAGAGTGAGCCACACCTCATAAATGAACAGGACGGCACGGTGACACAGGGGTTAGCACTGCTGCCTCACCGCACCAGGGATCCGGGTTCAAATCCAGCCTCATGTCTGTGTGGAGTTTGCACATTCTCCCGTGTCTGCGTGGATTTCCTCTGGGTGCTCCAGTTTCCTCCCACAGTCCAAAGATATGCGGGTTAGGTTGATTGACTATGCTAAATTAACCCTAGTGTCAGGGGGATTAGCAGGGTAAATATGAGGGGTTGCGGGAATAGGGCCTGGGTGGGATTGTGGTCGGTGCGGACTCGATGGGCCAAATGACTCCCTCTGCACTGTAGATTCTATGATTCTATAAGGAGCAGAGTTTGGAGAAATGGACAGCAGTTAAGTCGGTGTCAGAAGGTGCAGGATCCTTCATGTTTTGCTCAGCTCAACACAAATCCGGAGCCTTGGGGGCATTGACTAAGAGCATAATCTGGAGCAGCAACAGAAAACGAAAAAGGTTCTTCAGCTTTGAGAGGCACTACATACCTTTGAAGAAAGATTGGAAGAGTTTGCCTCCATCACAAATGCTACGATATCCCAGGCCACCATGGAAAGCATGATCCCCCACAATGCATGTGGAAGACTACTAAGTTCAAACTTGTCCTTGCGAACAGCTTGCACCCCCAGTCTGGCAGTTAAGTAGGATTGAGAATAACTTTCCCTCGACTATCCCTTACCTCACTGAAGTATAGCAAACTGCTCATCTGCTCTTGGCTGGTGAGCCATGTAAGGCAAAGGAAGGCAGAGTGCTCGGAAGTGAATATTCTGCTCAGGGCACTCTCACCCCTCCCCCACAGTCAGAGCCACACATGCAACCTCCTGTCCCAATGGCCAGATCTGCCCTTGAAGATGGGTCAGTATTCGGTACAGCCTTCATGGGCTCCAAAGCTCAGAGGGTGTCAGTTACGAAAAGTACAGTTGTGAGGGCAAGTGAATGAACAGTCAGTCTTTGGCTGTTGAAATCACAGGGGAAGCACCACACCGAACTAGGAAAAAGAAAATCAAGGGTGGGAGTTTCCCTGCAACCCGTCGCATGTTTTGTGGGAGAGGCAGTCCACTATTGGCTGGCAGTGTGATCTTCTGGTCCTCTGTTGTAAACGGGGTTTCTCAATGAATGCACCCCATGTTGCCGGGAAACCCTGTTTGGGGGGTGCTCCATTGAGATATTATGACACTCAGGTTTGAGATGAACTCCTCCCAATTTCTTTACAATGGTGCACAGTGCTTCTGGAAATCCTGAAAGAACCTCACATATTTTCGGTTGTTGTTCCAGTGTTGTCAGCAGTGGCTATTCAGATCAGGATGTGAGGAGGTGCTTTGAAAGAGAAAAATGAGTGGATCTCCACAGTCCTTTTGCGTGAGGAATGTTGTACAGGAGAACGCAGAGTGTGTGAGCTACTACCTGAAAGTGGAACACCTTTTACCTTCCCCCCACCCCCATGATTCATTGAGCCTTTTGCAGCACTGAATTCATTCAGATGCAAGGTATGATAGCCCCACTGCTCACTTCAACTGCCACTTCCAGCTACACCAGATTGTTTTGAGAGGATGGCCAGTTCCTCCCATGCACAGCCTCACATAGGCCCCAGCAGAATCTTCAGGGGAAAGTTGGATGACTGTGGGATGGTCTTCCCATGTTGTGTTGATATTCTTGCAGTTTCTGAGGCATCATTCTGGACTGCAGCAATTCAGGCTTCCACAGGGACCCCTTTAAAACAAATCCCTCCATTGACACTTGTGGGTTGCTATTTCATCCATTCAATGTAATTGGTTGGGAAACCTGGAAAAGCGACGCTAATGCCATGTTTGAGTTAAACGGCTATAACAAAGCCCACTCCAGCAAGAATATTGTTGTCAACCTGATGTCAGCCTCGCATTATAAAGGCAAAATACTGCGGATGCTGAAACAAGAACAAAAAATGCTGGAAAATCTTAGCAGGTCTGGCAGTATCTGTGGAGAGAGAATGGAGCCAATGTTTCAAGTCTGGATGACCCTTCGTCAGAGCGAAGGCTATCAGCCTCAGTCCTGTTCCTCCAACACTGTGAGTAGGACTGCTCGTTATTCTGCCCACTAGTTCTGAGAAAGACAACATTTATACGTGCAAATATTCCTTGAGATTTTAAATATTCTATCTCACAAAAGTTTCAGACCGCCACTTCTGAAGCCACTTTTTCCTTGCATATGGTTCCTTGTTTGGTCCTTTCCCATTAGTTACATTTCCCAAGTGAACATTATTTAACCCTCAAGCCTTGTGTCCTAGGGGGTTATTCAAATAAGTAAGTAAATAATAAAGCTAGTCTGTTAATGTCCAAAAGGGATTTCTGGACAGCAATCAGGAAAGAGTTTGTAGCAACCCTAACACTAACCCACCTGAGATTAGCCAATGCAGCATAAACACCTGGAACTTTCCCTGTCTGTATAACTCAGCTGCTCACTAAACAGATTTACTGAGCCATCAGGATTTTGAATGGTTTTATTAAGAATTTAAGAACAGCCATAAATCTACCTCGATGAATATCCGTATATGGTACAGCTACCTTTACCAGGTGTTACTAATGTCAGAGTTCAGAATTAATTACTGGCACAAACTGCTACTATTACAAACTGAATACCTTTGGCATCGTTACATACAAAAAAATGACTCATTGCATGTATTCATTGCATTGAAATTGAGAAAGCATTGTAATGCCACTAGTTTTAGCAACTGATCTCTGGGTCTTTTGCAAGTGATACATTCACAGAATAGGTATCTTTTGTCGGTGGATTATGTTACCTTTCTATAGTGCCACCAAGTATCCCAGAGTTGATCTTATCGAGCTGAATGCATGATGAGACACAAGGGTATGCCTGAGGCATATTGTTAAAATATTGCTATCCCCAGTACAGTAGCTTACATTTTACAGATATGGTATATCAAGGCAGAACTACTCAGCTGACTGTTGTATTTCAATATGATGAACCTACGCCCCAGTCTTTTAAATTTATATGCTTTGATGTTGTGAATATGAAGACTGGTAATTATAGGTTTAAACCAAAGTATTTTGTGACTATTTCTGTCAACAGCACTTTGTAAGAGCATTCTTTTGTTAGGTGTTTTCCTTTTGAAGATATTAGAGAGAACTCTCTTCAGCTCTACTTGTAATCTCAAAAAAGGGCTTTGTAGCACGCAAAGTGTAAGTTGCCATTTGCCAAGGAGCACAAAAACAAAACTACTTTTAATCCCTGTCTTTAATTGAAATCATGGTTAGATAGCAATGACATCAGACACATGTAACTGTAGAAATACAGTAATTCAATATGGTGTATGCTGTCTTTCATCGCAATGTTTCTCAGACACTTTCTGAAGAGATATTGAAAAGTTTTTCTATATTTTTGGAGAATGGAATTATTACTCGCAAATAAGCTAATTACCAGATACTTTTATCCATTAACATTTTTATTGAAATGTGTTCTTAAATATTCATGATGTTAAAGAACACTATTATAAACTGGTAATAATTTTGGGTATGGAATGGGCAATTTGCTCATTTGGCAGCATACCACAGCACCACGGTATAAATTGCTAATAATTCGATGCATATTCTGACAGCCCAAAACCTACAGTGAGGTTTATGGAAATTATTTTACCGAGGCCATTTTCCTCTTTCGAGTTATTAATTTCCAAAGCCAACTCTTCAAAGCTTGGCTGAAACATTTTAAGGTTGGCTTTTTCTCCCCTTTATAAATATTCTCACATTGTTTACAAAACCTAAGAAATAGTATTTAATAGAACTTCAACATGAAAATAAGAGGCTTGATAATCATGAAGTATAATTTTTACCAAGAATTTAGATTGATATTGAATGGTATATGTAGCTTGATTGAGTAAGAAGAGACAACATTCATTTTAAGGAGATAAACTTTAACCCACTCTCCTCTGAGATCTGAAGAACAGGCTATAATTTGGCTCAGTTCTAAGTGTTTAATTGTCTGGATAGAATATAATTGCTAACATGTTATGAATTGCAATGTTTCAAGATGTTAATGTGTATGGATAATTTGAAGGAAGCCTTTATCCAACCAATCATAGATCTTTTGCATTGCAATGGAAAAGCTCTTTGTATGAGTATAAATGAGGGGGGAATCTCATAGAGACATATAAAATTCCAACAGGACTAGACAGGATAGATGCAGGGAGGATATTCCCGATGGTAGGAGAGTCCATAACCAGGGGTCACAGTCTGAGGATTCAGGGTAGACCATTTAGGACGGAGGTGAGGAGACATTTCTTCACCCAAAGAGTGGTGAACCTGTGGAATTCATTACCACAGCAAATAGTTGATGCCAAAACATTGAATGTATTCAAGAGGTGGCAGGATATAGCACTTGGGGTGAATGGAATCAAAGGATATGGGGCAAAAGCAGGATTAGGCTATTGAGTTGGATGATCAGCCATGATCGTAATGAATGGCAGAGCAGGCTCGAAGGGCCAAATGGCCTCCTCCTACTCCTATCTTCTATGTATATCTGTAAGTAAAGCATCAGAACTTCAGGGAAGCAGGAGTTGATTCTCATTCCAGGTTGCTCATTCAGACAGTCTCCTACCTCCAAATACCATTCCACACAATGGCAGACTACGTTTAAATTATGAGATGGGGAGGCACAAGAAGGCTGGTGGAGTACGACAGTTTCCTCATATTGCCTTGAGAAATGTTACGTGACTTCTCTTTACCTTCAACCTGGAGCTGTCTCAGATCAAACAGTTCTTTTATTAGTAAAGGTAATCCAACTATTATTGTCATGGCAATTGAACTCTTGACATACAAATCACATTGGAGGAAATTATAATAATTTGTATGGTTGTTCTGCCAAAGTTTGACCCTTTGATTGGATATCCTTCTGTTTTCAACATAAGTCATTTGGGATAATCCAGGGTATAATTAGGCATTTATTTTTGCAAAGTGTTAGGTCTTAGGTCCTAACTTCCTGTGTGCAAAATCTAGGGCCTAGTAAAAGTAGAGGGAAGTGGATCGAAGAAAACAACTTGCATTTATGTTTAACCTTGTCCTTTGCCTTTAGTCTGGCACTGTTTCATTTTTCTGAGTTCAGTCTGGCATTCCTCCCACTTCACCTGACAAAGGAGCAGCGCTCCGAAAGCTTGTAATTTCAAATAAACCTGTTGGACTACAATCTGGTATCATGTGACCTCTCATCTTGTCCACTCCAGTCCAACAACTGCATCTCCACATCATGGCCTCCCCTTCATGGTGGCATTTTTCTTCTCACAGTTCAGAACGCCACATTCCTCCTTCCCCTCCAAATTAGCCTCACAAACGTCTTTTCCCTCCTCAGTTCAAGTTGACACTCTTCTTCCACCAGTAGTTCAGGCAATGCTCTCCAGTTAAGATGGCGATCTCCTTCCTTCCCTTCCATCAGTTAGCGTTGATGCTCTATCCCATCCATAACATCCACCCAAACTGGCTGCTACTAGGTTCTCTGCATTCACCTCCCTGTTCAAATCTCATTGCTAGCTTCTTTCCACTTTCCCCTTCTTCCCTTCAAGCCTTTTCAACCTTGTTCCTCCCCTCTTTGCTTCTGTGGGGGAATGTACTGGTGACGAGAGTCAAAGGTTATGGCTAGTTCTGGGAAAATGAAAATCAGCTACATTCATTTGATGTGCTGGCAGCATCTGATAATGCATTTCCGGGGGAAGACTTCCTTTCTTGCATTCCTGCGATGCACAGTGCTCATTGGAATATTAAGAGTGAAGGATAATGCATTCATTCTACAGCCTGCCTGGTATTTTGTCCATTTAAAGTAACGGGTGGAAAATTCTGTCGGCAGCATTGATGGTCTCTGTGGCCAATATTCCAATGTATTCTGTAAGTATGTGCTGTGTGGCAATAATTGAAAATTATTTTTCAATTTTCCCACACACAGAAATCTTTAAAGAAAAAGGGTGTGGTACAGAGAGTGGGGGGTGCTAGGGCAAAGAGCGGAGCGGCGGGTGGTGAAGAGATCTTGATTATGTCGCCAGTGGGAGGGACCGGGGGGTGGAGAAGGTCTCAAATTGAGATCTTGATGCCGCAAATCCCGTTATGGCCTTCTTACAAGAGTTAGTGACCACAACAGGATTCGCGTCCACGGCAAACGGGCATGGAAAATCCTGGCCTGGACAAAGAGAACCAGTTGCTTGGAATGCCTTTCTTGCTTGCCCTTGTCCTGTCTCTTTCAAACCCATTGCTGGACAAGTGGAGGCCTGTTGGAAGCAGGTTGAGATCGGGTTGATATTTTAATTGATTTTTCATCTGGGATTGTTCTCCTTGGAGTGGAGGAGGTTAAGGTGAGTTGTAAAAGATGATGGCACACCCCGCCGCCGCTGCCAACGAGGGCGGAGAATTTGGCGCTCAGCCAAATCTCCATTCATTGCAGCAGGACAGGAAAATCCCGGCTGCGAGTGAGGTCGGAGAATCTGGCCTGAATTCAAAGCTTTGAAGAGTTTTGAAAAAGGGCAGAACAATAACCCGTTTCCAGTGACATGCGATTTACAATCAGGGGAAAAAGATTTCAGATAATTTGTAAACGAAGCGGGAGAGATAACAACTGAGATAAAACAGGAAAAGAGTGGATAAAACTGGTGTCAGTTTGGAATTACAAGTGAGAACCAGGTCGAATACAGAAAATTCAAAGTAGAGGTTAAAAAGAAAATATGAGATGTAAAGAGAGAAAGAGAAGAGGATGACAACGAACATAATAGGGAATGAAAAAGCCTTTGTCAGGGATATTAATAGCAAAAGATGAGTAAGAGAAAGGTCAGGCTCATTATGGACACAAAATGAAGATCTAAACATGGGGGCAGAGAGCACGGCTGAGGTGCCAAATGAATATTTACCAAGGAAGAAGATGCTGCCAGTGTCACAGTGACGGAGAAGTTGAGGTGATGAATGGACTAAAAATTAACAAAGAGGTGGTATTAGATAGACTGTAGTTAAAGTTGTTAGTGGCCAGGACGAGATGAGATACATCTGAAAATTCTGAGGTAAGTAAAGGTAGAAATTGCAGAGGGACTGGCAGTAATTTTCTAATCCTTCTTAGATATGCATATCATAGATTCATAGAATCCTACAGTGCAGGAGGCTATTCGGCCTATCAAGTCTGCCCGACCACAATCCCACCCAGGCCCTATCCCCATGTCCACATGCATTTACCCTAACTAGTCCCGTGACACTAAGGGGCAATTTAGCATGGCCAATCCATCTAACCCGCACATATTTGGACTGTGGAAGGAAACGGAGCACCCAGAGGAAACCGGTGCCAGAGGACTGGAGAATCGCAAATGTTACACCCTTATTTAAAAAAGGGTGTAAGGATAAGCCTGGCAAATATGGGCCAGTCAGTTTAGGAACTTTGGGGAAGGAAAGTTTTTAAAAGCAATAATTTGGGACAAAATTAGCAGTCACCTGAACATGGGGGGTGGGATTCTCCCAAAGAAATTCTCAGTGCCACATTTGCATAAAAACTGGAATAAATCCTGCTGTTTATTTCAGTGGGAGTTCCAAAATGAATCTCCCACACTCTGTCCACTGCAGAGTGCACGAGCATGAATCACTATAAAAATCAGTGGGCAGAGCCTATTCCGTTGGAGAGGCCGGCGGCATAGCACTGACTGAGCCACCGCGCATGCGCTGATCTGTGAGTGCCAAGATCGGCACATGTGCAGTAGCCCCACACTACTGGCCTCCTGGTCACTGGCCAGCTCAATTGCTGGCTAGCCCCGTGACTCTGCATCGCTGGCCATGCGACCCCCCCCCCCCTCCCCCCCCCCCCATGGCTCGATCACTGGCCTCCCTGGCCCACCTCAATCTCTCCCCCCCCCACCCCGGCAGTCCCAATCTCTCGAAACCCCTTTCCTCCACAACCCCGAACCACCCCAGCAGGCCAACACCCCCCAATCCTGATGGCCAGGCCCGATCACTGGTTTCCCTCTGCCTATGATCCAAAATGCAGAGTGGCAGCAGAACTCTCATTGATCTTGCCCCCCAGAGGCCCTGCCTTTATAGGACCCCCCTCTGGCCCTGCCCCCTTGGCACTGCCCGGTGCCTGGTGGGCAGTGCCTAGTTGCCCACTGGGCATTGCCACTTTGCCCCTTCGGCAGTACCAGGGGGCCAGGCTGGCATTGCCAGGCTGTCAATGCCCAGGGGGCACCCCTCCTTTTCCCTGCCCTCCTTGGGGGCCTCCATGACACCCCATCATGTCAGCAGGATCGAGCCACTAGCTCCACGCTAGTGGGGAGCTGTGGTAAACCTTGCTGGAGTAGAACACTCCTGGCTGGGGGGAGACGCTAGTGGGCCCGTGGATATTAGCCCTGGGCCCACTATGAGATGGAAATCATTAAAATAATTTATTCAGCTCCACGCTGATTTCTGGCGCGGAGCTGATGACGCCAGAAATCAGGTGCGGAGACCGTGGCGCCTAGCGGGAAGGCTGCTAAATGGCCTCCGCTTATGTCTCCCAGCCCACTGCACTGATACAGCAGCGCAGCGGGCTGAGAGAATTGCCCCCATGTAGTTTAAGGAAATCCAATGTGGATTTGCTTAAGGCAAACTTGTTTAGCTAACATGATTGAGTTTTTTTTGTAAATTAACAGAAATGGTTGAGAATGGTAATGTGCTTTATGTGATGTATATGGGCTTCCAAAAGGAATTTGTAAGGTGCTACATAATATATTTGACAACAAAGTTGAATCCCATTGATTAAAGGAACAGTAATAGCATGGATATGAGGTTGGCTGGGTGACAGGGAACAGAGAGTGGTGGTGAACGGTTGTGGTTCGGGCTGGAGGAACCTATATAGTGGAGTTCCTCAGTGGTCAGTACCAGGGCCATTGCTTTTCCTGATATGTGTTCATGACTACGGCATGGAATTGCAGGGAAACAGCTTCAAAATTTACAGATGATATGGAGGTGTTGTGGACTGTGATGAAAATAGTGATATAATTCAGGAGAAGATAAACAGGACGGTGGAACAGGGAGGTAGAATTTGAGGCGGAGAAGTGTGAGGTGATACAATCTGATAGAAAGAATGAGGAGAGGCAATATAAACCAAAAGATGCATAAATCATTTACGGTGACAGGGCAGGCTGAGGAAGTATATGGGTCTTGGACTTTGTTAATAGAGGCTTAGAGCACAAAAGTAAGGAAGTTAAGGTGAACCTTTATAAAACATTGGTTAAGCCTCAATTGGAGTATTTTGTTCCGGGCACCTCACTTTTGAAAGGAGGGGAAGGCTTCAGAGAGGGTGCAAAAATGATAAATCAGGATTGTTCCAAGGATGAGGGCTCTGGTTATCTGGAAAGACTAGAAAAGCTGTGGTTTCTGACCGTAGTGAAGAGCGGAGATTTAATAGGGGTATTCAAAATAATAGAGGTCTAGACAGAGGAGATATGGAGATAAATTGTTTCCATTGGTGGAAGGGTTTGAGAACCAGAGGGCATCAATTTGAGGTGATTGATAGAGGAAGCGAAAGTGACATTATTAAAAATACAGCATGTGGTTAGAACCTGGAATGTGTTGCCTGAGAGGCTGATGAACGTAAATTCAAGCATGGCTTTCAAAAGGGAATTGGATAAGTACTTGAAGAGAAAAACAACATTGCATGCGGAAAGGGTAGCTGAGTTGCTCTTGTCAGTAAAGATTCGACTGGTTAGTTGGCCTCCTTCTCAGCTGTAACCATTTTATAATTTGATGATTCTGAGGGCAAAAGGAGAAATATTTAATGTGCTGAGCTATTATGAATGAGAATGCTGAAAGGGTGGTTGAAGCAGGCTTAGTAATAATTATTATAAGGGAATTGGATGTATTCGGTAAAATAAATACTGAGGATGTGAGCATCACTGGTGAGGCCAGCAATAAGCTTCCTGTTCCTAATTGCTCATGAGAAGGTGGCGCTGAACTGTCTTCTTGAATACAAATAGTGGTTTGTTAGGCCATTTCGGAGAGCAATTAAGAGTCAACCACATTGCTGTAGGTTTGGACAGCAGATTTCCTTCTATAAAAGGGCATTAGTGAATCTGTTGGGTTTTTACAACAATGCCAGTTTTATTGTCATTTTTGGTCTTACAACTCTTTTATTCCAAATTTTATTCAGTTAATTGAATTTAAACTTGATATCAGCCCGTAGGATTTGAGCTGATTTCTCTGGTTCGTTAGCTCAAACCGAGAAACATGACAATTATGTTTCTGTTACCCAATACAGTGGGAATAAATGGATCGATCTTTCAAAGAACTGACACATGCTCAATTAATGGTCTCCTACATACTTGAGGTTCTCTATCTGCTTCAATATTTCCAAATTAAATTCACTAGTCACGAGATTTTCTCCGAATCAGCAAAGGCTGAAGTCAGGCGGGAAAAGCAACAGAGACAACCAACGGCAATGGTGACACGGCGGCACAGTGGGTAGCACTGCTGCCTCATGACACCAGGAACCTGGTTTCAATTCCAGCCTTGGGATGACTACCTGTGTGGAGTTTGCACACTCTCCCTGTGTCTGCGCGGGTTTCCTCCGGGTGCTCCGGTTTCCTCCCACACTCCAAAGATGTGCGGGTTAGGTGAATTGCCCATGCTAAATTGACCTTAAGTGTCAGGGGGATTAGCAGGGAAAATACGTGGGGTTACAGGGATAGGGCCTGGGTGGGACTGTTGTCAGTGCACGCTCGATGGGCTGAATGGCCTCCTTCTGCACTGTAGGGATTCTATGATTCAATGATAGTGAGGAACTTTAAAGAAAAAGAAGGCAGGCTGGGGTTCCACATTGTAGTGCTGGTAGGTAGTCTCTGATTTGCTCACCCCACCATCAACTCAACAGACTGATGATCTGGGCACCATTTTTAAAGGCCGCCCCAGCACGCAGCAAGCACACCAGGAAACAATCTTAACCGAGATGATTCCCCGGCACCTCCCTGCCATCAAGCCAGCATCAAGCTGGCATCCTGGCACCACACTGGTACCAAGGCAGCGTTGAGCTGGCATGCCCATGGCACCTCACAGTATTACCTGGCACCCCCTGGCTTGACCCTCTTCCCCTGAGCATTGCACTCACCTATAAACTCCCCGGGGGGGTACTGCTCGCCAGGTGCATGCCTTCTAAGACTAATCATGCTTCACATTCTAAGATTATGCCGTCGTGGGTGGATTATTTGATATGGCGGTATGATTCTGGTATATGGGGCCCGATAATGACTGCTAATTTATTACAATGATGATCCCGAAATTGAATGGTGGGAAATACAACCTGCCACTGATTGGGGGAGGGGACAATAGCTTCCTGCTTTTATGTCAATGTGAAGCGTGACTTTAGCCTTCTCATAATACTTTCCTCTCTCATCGCCAAACCTGCTGACTTGAACGGGAAGGGAAAATCCTGTGTCCTAGAGCTTTAACTCAGCTAAAGCTTGCCTTTGTTGGACTATTGTACATCACTTGTGTGGCCAAATTCCGCTCCAACTCCATTTTCAAGTTTGCTGATGACACCACCATATTGGGTCGGATCTCAAACAATGACGAGACGGAAAGAGATAGAGAATCTGGTGAAATGGTGCAATGACAGTAATCTCTCCCTTAATGTCAGTAAAACAAATAACATAGTCATTGACTTCAGAACGTGTTGTGGAGGACATACCCCTGTCCACATCAATGGGGATGAAGTGGAAATGGTCAAGAGCTTCAAGTTTCTAGGTGTCCAGATCACCAACAATCTGTTCTGATCCCTCCATGTTGACGCTATAGTTAAAAAAGCCCACCAATGCCTCTACTTTCTCAGGAGACTGAGGAAATTCATCATGTCTGCTCCGACTCTCACCAATTTTTACAGATGCCCCATAGAAAGCATCCTTTCTGGATGTATCATTGCTTGGTATGGCAAGAAACTACAAAGAGTTATGAATGTAGCCCAGTCTATCATGCAAACCAACCTCCCATCCGTTGACTCAGTCTACACTTCCCACTGCCTCAGGAAAGCAGCCTGCATATAGAAGACCCCACTCTCTCCAGACTTGCTCCCATCCATCTTCTTAAGGGCGTCTGGACAAATACATGAATAGGATGGGGATAGAGGGATATAGTTCCTGGAAGGGTAGGGGGTTTTAGTTCAGTTGGGCAGCATGGTCGGTGCAGGCTTGGAGGGCCGAAGGGCCAATTCCAGTGCTGTAATTTACTTTGTTCTTCTGTCGGGAAAAAGATACAAATGTCTGAGATCACGCATCAACCGACTCAAGAACAGCTTTTTCCTTGATGTCATCAGACTTTTGAATGGATCTACCTGATATGAAGTTGATCTTTCTCTACGCCCTAGCTATGACTCTAACACTACATTCTGCACTCGCTCCTTTCCTTCTCCCCTACGTGCTCTATGATTGGTATGCTTTGTCTGTATAGCTCGTAAGAAACAATGCTTTTCACTGTATCCCGATACATGTGACAATAATAAATCAAACTAAATCACCTTGTCATTGTATCGAGAAGCAGCCCAATAGTTTTATTAGTAATAATGATTCCATTTGGAGTCCTATCAGCATTAGGTGAGACTCACTAATGTCTTGGTGTAAGGAGCATTACTCAGCAGTGAAAAGCTTAATTACAGAGGAAAGAAACATTCCAAATGTAAGTCACATTGCAGATATACATTTCCTGGTACTTAAATGCAACCTTGCTGATGAAGGCAGTGAACTAACCTTCAGTATAGCTCCGTTCATCTTACTCTTTTTACTGTTTACAAACAGAATGTAATGTTTTAAAATCTTCTTAACTTAAAATGAAAGAACTGCTAAAGAGCCAGCTGGTGCAGTAAGTCTGGTTATGATCAAATATTTAGAGCGATGTTTAAAAAGATAAGACGTTGACTAATTATTCCCATTAACAGGACCTTGAAATGTTGTTAATTCTTTTGAACCAGAAATATCTATTAACTGGAGGACTAACTGGTTTATGCTTCATTTGAAGTTTACTGTTTCTGAATGTTTCTTTGAGCAATTAATGCAGTATATTGTTTGAGATGAACCGTTCATAAATAGTCCAAATTTACGAGTGAAGCAAAGATTACATTTTAAATGATCGTGGAGGCTAAACTAGCACCTTTTTTAAAGAATGTGTTCAATACAATATAGCCTCAGCGCTATTTCTTTGCAGTTAACTCTAACAGATTTAATTCCAAAATAGGTAGATGCATTGGCAAAGGAAGTTGTGCAGCTATCAGACATCATTAATGCTTAAGATAATATTATGCAAGGTATTATTGATAGAAAATATGTTACATAATAGATGCTTTTTGTCTTAATGTTAACAAGTTACCTAATGGACCCTGAAAAATTCTTAACTCCTTGAAAGCAACTGTGAAACACAACACTGGAAAGCAAAGGTTTTTAATTAAAACTAACACCTGTCACAGTCAGAAGTCTTTAAAAAGTTTGATTTAGAACAGGGCAGCTTTCGGAATTCAGATGTCTGCAAAGTATCAACTGCAAATCTGTGCTCACAATGCCATCTTTGGAAAAAAGACAGCCAGCACAGCAAGTCTGGCTATTATCAAATGTTTAAAGCAATGTTTAAAACGATAGGACTTTGACTAATTATTCATGTTAACTGACCTTGAAATTTTGTTAATTCTTTTGCCACAAAGAAAAAAAACTATTAACGGCAGGACCAACTGGCCTATGCTTCATTTGCCAGCATATGAAATGGAAATTGAAATTAAATCAGGAAAGATTTTAATTGCATCTAAACAGCTAAACGACAGGGGTGTGCAAGTCTCCTGCTGGTGCATTAAAAACTGGTTCACCGAACATTGGAAAACTTTGCCAACCACTTTGTAGCATCAAAGCTGACAGGAAAATAACCTTGAGTTCAACAGAAAGCCTTGGGGAAGGCAATAATATATACCTGTATATTTAGATTAGCGTGACTGGTCTCTTTTCTGTGGAATAACAAGAGCATTGCAGTCCTTTAGAAAGCAAGAATACATTTAACCAAAACAGGTCAGTGCAGGTTTAATGGATGGTTTTAAATATTCAATCAAAAAATGCTGCTAGCAAACTTCAAACATTCTTTCACACCAAAAATAACTTACTTAGAGCTATGCTAACCAATTCTCAGTAAACAAAATCTGCAGGGGAAAGGATTTTTTGTGTATTATGCATGTCACTCACTTTGCATTGTACGAGCCATCTCCAAATGGTTTGCTATTGAATATTTCACAAATATTTATTCAAATGAAAAAGAACATAATTGCACGCATTTTTTGGGGAACTTTTCCATCTTTTAGGGAGAAGTTTTAAAAAATATATATTGTCATGAAACCACAATCATGCTGCAAAGGTGAGCATTCCACTCACCTTTTATTCTATCAGCATTTTCCAGACCCCAGCTAGAACACCTTGGGGAGCAGCCAGTCAAAGATGCCTAAAGCTATTTCTCAAGTTATTTTGCAAGACACATATTACAAGTTTTTGAGAACACGACAGGTCTTTTTTTTTTTAACCATCACTAATCTCACCCATATCAAGCAAGCTGATGCCTATGTCCACATTTATGTGCAAACTTCCTATTAGTGGAGGCTCTACAATAACCATAGGGAGACGTTCACTCAATAAACATACAGATGGTATGCAATACCCAGAATATAATCATGGCTGTGCCAATTACTCTGGCTCGACTCCAGCTATTACTCATTTACTCTCACACATTCAGGGCAGGAGGTTTCAGGAAGGAGAACTGACTGGTGGCTCGCAGCTAGGTATATAACCAGCCCTAGGGAGGACTGCGGCTCTGTTCTTTGTATGCTTAATGCCATTCCTTCTTTCCTGCATTATGGAATTTACGGTCTAACGCTGTTCCTTATGATTTTCGTGCTCAACCTCCAAACTTAGGCAAAAACAATCTGAATTGTATATTTCTTCAGCTTCTTGCTGATGTTAGAAAGTAACTGCATAAGTTATTCAAGCGCAACTGGAAAAATCTTGATCTCCTGGTTGTAAATAATTGTGGAAAAGATGGAGGATGAAGGATAAATTAAGGGAGAAAAACTGTCTTCATAAACATTCTAAAAGTGACTTCCTTGCATATATAAAGTGTTTATAAGTAAATTAAAACATCAGAAAGAAAAGAGCACCTTGTTGGGGGTATGTTAGGTGCTTGTTTATAGACATTTTCATAAGTAATTTAATGAGCTTTGAAATAATTTAAAGAGGGTAATCTTGTTTTGACTGAGTCATTTATGAGCAAAGAATTTATGTGCAGGAATGTAGTTCCTCTGTGAGTAAAATTAATGAAAAGCTTTTTTTGTATATGTGCAGTCTTAAGCTAATGGTGGTTTATTTGCTGATCCACCTCTGCTGCTCCCAATCCATACTTAAGTGACTATTACCATAGACCTGACCTGACCTCCCATCAATTTTACTCCTACCCAGTGGCCACCATATAGATTTCACTGGCTTCGGGCGAGAGTCAGCTTCGGATGATGCCCAGGAGTTAAAATCTTGTGGACCTTGCATTCCATTAGGCTGGTTGGTTCTGCCCTCCACACCCGATACTAGCCCCATTAAAATAGGACTATCTGGATAGTTGTTCAGGTATTTCATATGCTGAGGCCAACATCTAATTGAAATAATTTGGGATCATGAAGGAAACTTGAACATGATAGTTATGTGAGAGATGCTTGGGCTGCTCTTTATGGTTTCCCAGAGTCATAGAATCATAGAGGTTTACAGCATGGAAACAGGCCCTTCGGCCCAACTTGTCCATGCCGCCCTTTTTTTTTTTAAACCCCTAAGCTAGTCCCAATTGCCCGCATTTAGCCCATATCCCTCTATACCCATCGTACCCATGTAACTATCTATAGATAGTGTTGAAGTTTATTTATTATTGTCACATGTAGGCTTACATTAACACTGTAATGCAGTTACTGGGAAAATCCCCTAGTCACGACACTCCAGTGCTTATTCAGGTACACAGAGGGAGAATTTAGCATGGCCAATGCACGTAACCAGCACATCTTTTACATTGTGGGAGGAAACCAGAACACCCACAGGAGACCCACACAGACACAGGAGAATGTGCAGACACTGCACAGACAATGACCCAAGCCAGGATTTGAATCCGGGTCCCTGGTGCTGTAAAACAGCAGCGCTAACTACTGTGCCACCAAGCTTTCCCATTTAGTGGTGAGCAGGCCCACATTGCACAGCAGCAACTAGGCATTACATCTCAAACACTTGGAAATACCAGCTTCCAGAGATCTTAGTGAATTTAACAGCAGGACAATATTTATTTGAATCAGTTTCTTGGCTGCAGTCAGGGAGCAGAGCAGAGATGCGTTGGATATCAGGTGAAGGATTTGCTGTACATTAGACATCGCTGAGATGTTGGGCATGGAAGTTTAGGACTTCAGCAAGACATTGGAACAGGAGGGTAAATGGCTGAAAATCGGGGAATCAAGAGTCAACTAATTGTGGGAGTCAAATCATAGTTGATTTACAGGGTAACTTGTTGGGCTGGGTTGAAGCGCTTCTGAGCAATTCTGCTCCTCTTGATGCCACATCAGTGCTGGAAAGGCACATAACTGTCCCATCCAGCTACCTCCACCTTCCTACAGCTATCATCTTGCTGAGGTCCAGACAACTCAACCCCCAGGAATCGAATATGAAAAAGCAGATAAACCGAGGCAGACATATTTTCAAAATTTGGACAGCAGGTTAATCACTCACCCATTTCTGATGTGATGGTTCATTATCCATGTCTACATACATAGCTCCAGCGCCTCAGTGATAACTTTGTAACATATTTACGTTGGACCAGTATTAAATACCTAATTTCATGCTGAATTGCAAAGCTGGCATAAGCTGCGTTCTCTTCTGGTTAAGTGATTTTCTGATGGTCCATGGAAATGTTCCCCAGTTCAATTACCTTGTATATTTATCTTTTGGATTTCATTCACTTGATCCACTTCAAATATAAATGAGTGCAAATAGCTTTCTTAATTTCCTGCTTTGATGTATGTCTTGTTTCAACTATTAACTAATGCTTTGATTACAGTATCTGCATCATGTTGACAGTGTTCTGTATTCTCAGCACAACAGAACCGTTTAAAGGCCAGGTGTGGTTTTTGCAACTCTACCTGTTTATGGAAGGACTTATCACTATATAATTATATGGCTAAAAAGGCATATGCCAAAAGCTTCCAGCACATTTTCCTTCAAGAAACAGCCTTTGTGAAAAGCTGTTTGACAAAACTGGAGGAATATTTGTCGCGACTGAGAGCCATGTGTCATTTTCAGCATGAAGATGTTATCTGCCAATGATGTACTGGTGTGATTATTAAAGATTGCCAGGCAAAGCACCTAACTTTGGTCTGTCTTTAAAGAAGTGGTGGTTTGGGTACAGTTCAGGTACATTCCCACGATGAGGAATGATGGACAAACAAATCACGAGGATCCACGAATGATGAAAACGATCGAGAGAAAGATGAAGCAGAAAAATGGTGTATGAGCCAGATGTTGGGTGGATGATGCAACTGAGGTGCAGGCTGAAGATAGAGGGGTCAGAGGCAAAATTAATAAGAAATAACAGAAGCAAATAGAGAGTATGAGAAGAGATTGGCAGCTGACATAAAAGGGAATCAAAAAGTCTTCTTTGACATATTTAGCAACATGGTGGTAAGTGGAAGAGTGGGGTCGATAAGGGAAAAATAGAAATGAATACTGGCACTTGCAGAACAATTTTCATGACCACTGGACAGCTCTGAGCTTTAAAGCAAATGAAGTATTTTTGAAGTGTACTCACTGTTGTAATGTCGGAAACACAGTAACTAATTTGCACTCGACAAACTCGCACAAACTTTGATTCCTTTTTGACTTTTCAGTGGCAGCTTGATACAAGTGAGTAACTTGCTGGGTCATTTCAGAGAGCAGTTAAGAGTCAACCACATTGCTACGAGTGTGGAGTTATATTTGGTCGGACTGGGTCAGGACAGCCGATTCCCATTTATGAAAGGCATTAATGAATCCTTATGATAATCAAGTGTTTTCATGATTTTAATTACTGACACTTCCAGGTTTATCAATTAATTGGATTTAAATTCCCCTGTCTATTGCTGGCCTATTAGTCTATGTTGTTGGATCAAATATCCAGGAGCATGACCACTATGCTACCACTCCCCTCTACATTTCTTGGGTTTCTCACAGGTGTCCTCAGCCACATACTCAGAGGATAACCCTTGTCTTCAAGAAGCCAATTGCTGAATCTACTTGGAGGTGCAAATATAAATTGCAGACAGGGCTGGTGTAGAATGAAGGCATCATGGCGCTTCCCTGGGTATTTTGCACAGATATGCATGCTGATCTTCTAAGTTGCCTCCCTGCTGAACAATGATGAAATGGAATCCCTTTTGGTTGACGGGTACTGCTGGCTGATCTGAGGTCACCTTGACTGAAACATGTCGGAATCTATGACTCCCTGTATTCTGGAAATTCATCCAGATCAGCAGGTTTGAGGGCCCTAGTATTTGACTTGCCCTGTCAGTGGTGAAGTCTGCATAAATGCTGGCAAACAAGGCATCTATCACTTGGGACAATCACTTGTGCTCGGAAGATTGGGAGATTCTGCAAACATCTCCTTCAGATCTCTGGAAGGAACCAGTGGCGAAGAAGTTCAGGGTTGTGGTGACTGTGACCAACACTAACAATGCATGTCCATCTGGTCCACTGGGCAGGCAGCTTCTTCTAGGAAGGTCAAGCAGACGCTTGGGGCCTGATTTTACCATCACGTTGCGCCCATTTTTGGGCGTGAAAACTTGGTAAAGTCGGGCATGAGGTGAGTAGCACGGTCCGTGCCCACCTCCGCGCCGGTTCCCCCTTTGCCAAGGCCTGAAAATGGCCACGATAGGGGCCATGCCTGAAACAGGCGCAATGGCCATTTAAATACATTTGCATGCATTTAAGTTGACTTAATGGGCTGCATGCCCAACTTTACCAGCATTTCCCCCTTTACCACTGCGTTCGCCCATCCAGAATCGGCGAGAAACAGACATGCTTCATGTAAGTCCAATTCGGGCTCTCCATCAGTGAGGGTTAGTGATGAGGTAAGTACCGAACGTCCGGCATCTCTCTGCTTGAGATCGCTGGGGAGGGGTGGGGGATAGGAAGGTCTGCTGCCACTCTGCCTGAGATCAGTGGGGGTAAAACGGGGTCTGCTGCCACTCTGCCTGAGATCGGTGAAGGGGAAGGGTGGATCACTCTGCCTGGGATCGGGGTGGGGGAGAAGGGGAGAGGGGCCCACGATTGATCTGGCTGGTAGAGGGGGTGCGAGGATAAGGTGGTCAGTAATGTTGTGGGGGTGGGGTAATACCTGTGGGGGCCAGAGGGAGGTATTATCTGGCCCGGGAGCGATGTGGCAGGGGAGCCGCATTCTATCATTTTTTTTCTGCGCATGCGCAGTTGGAGGTGCCGATCGGAGCTGCAGGGTTTTGGCACGTTAAGCCCCGCCCAGAGGTTTGTGCTGTGCGATTTGGACTCGCTGATATTTTTTCAGGCAGAGTGTGTATGGGGGGGTCTCAGAACTGGTCTAAAAGTCGGATCTGAAACACTCCCAGTTTCAAGTCTGCCCAGCACTTAGAATCAAAGTGGTAAAATAAGGCTCCATTGGAAAGTCTGCGTCTCTGAGGACACTGGTGCTCAAGTCATGCCCAGGAAGATTATGCTCTGCCTGTATACCCTGTGTTGGGGGTATCATCTCCTGGAGCTCTGAGTTCATCCCGTCTGTCTGGTGGAGTAGCTGCTGGCCGAGGAGTAGGTTCCTGCTGCTGTTGGTTCTGCTTCTCCTGCTCCTCATCAGGGATCCAAGACTGAAGCTGCATTAGTTGTTCCTAAACTGCTGTGAAGACTGGCAAGAGGCAAGTGTAGTTCAAAGGCAAAACACTCCAAAGTATTGGAAATCATCTCCAAAACAGTGATAGCACAAGCTCAGAACAGGTCCTGTAGCCCAAACATCTTCCACTTAGACAAAGAAACAGTGACCATCTTTTGATTTTTAAAGTTTTCCTTCCTGTCAGTTGTTCAGCCCCCATCAATCCACGCTGCCCCGTCACCTTGCTTAACCTGGTGAGTTCAACGAAGTCCAGGAAACTTACGTGCTCAGAGTTAAAAACACAATCCATAGTTAAGAGCCTAATCAATTGCCTTCTAACCAATGTAACTCTCAGACCTGTCTGGCAAAGGAGCTCAAGTTAAATGCAGCAGTCAGCCAGTTTCCCATCATGCCCCGCAGTTTGTGGTATTTTAACCTGCCGCACACACAAATACCCAGCTGCTCCGGCTGACTAGAATTCAACCCTATGTCTATGTTCGATAATATCAGAAGTGTTGTTGAGGCAAATTGGTGTAAATTCTCTAAGCATCATGGGGGCCATTTTAATGCTCTAAAACAGGCCTGTTTGGTTTTGGTGTAAGGTTAAGAAGCCAAAAGACCTGGAACAGGATCATAACCCACCTCAAATCCTCCCATTTTCTATTTTAACAGAGGTGGGGTGAGGGGAGGCAATAAATCTGCTTGCAGGAGATGGTTTGGTTAATTAAGTATTTTAATGAGACTGGATGCCTTCAGATTAATAGTGATTCTATTTTAACTTCAGTTGATGGCCGTTTGGGGGCGGCACAGTGGCACACTGCTGCTTCATAGCGCCAGGGACCCGGGTTCAATTCCGGCCTCAGGTGACTGTCAGTGTGGAGGTTGCACATTCTCCCCGTGTGTGCATGGGTTTCCTCCGGGTGCTCTGGTTTCTTCCCACACTCCAAAGGTGTGCGTGGTAGGTGGATTGGCCATGCTAAATTGTCCCTTAGTGTCAGGGGGATTAGCAGGGTAAATATATGGGGTTACAGGAATAGGGCTGGGTGGGATTGTTGCCGGATGCAGGCTCGATGGGCCAAATGGCTCCTTTCTGTACTGTAGAGATTCCATGATTCCGTGATCTGGTTTCCAGGCAATATTCAGCCTGTGAAAAGTGACAGGAAGGCCTGTTAAGTGCCTTTACAGCAGTGCTTATGGGCCTGAAGGAGCAAAAGTGTTTCCTCCAGGCTCTAGAAGCTCTTGTGGTACAGGATTTCCCTGACTGTCAATCAGAGTGTCTGTGGGTGAGAAACCTACAGAAAATAAAAGCTGTTAAAACCAGTAGGAAGTTCAGGAAACTCATACTGCCAGATTTATTGGCCTCAAAAGAGCCTCTTCACTTCCTCCCCACTTCTAATATCCAACATATTTAAATGCTATTAAAAAGGAACAAGTCACAGAATAGTAAATGTGAAAGAATCGAAACAAATGATAATTACAGGAGTGTGACATTCATATTTTTTTCATTTAAATGTTCATGAATAATAAAGGATCTATACAAGGGGAAGTTTAAAATGAAACCATGGGTCCTGATTCTCCCGTTTTAAGGCTAAGAGCCTACGCTGGTGGGAAAACAGGAGTGTTTCCCGCTCGGATTGGTGGTGTCTGTCAGGTGGAATTCCCCCACCAGAAAGATACTAATAAGGTCATTTTGAGTGAGCCACTGGCCAGCCCCACTGCTGCTATTTTTAAAGAGTGCCTTGATCTCCGTGCTGAGACAGACCCTCCTCCCAACAAAAAATTAAATGGTGCCCCCCCCTCCCCATTGACCAGCGGAGCACCACCAACGCCTCACCAAAGATGGGCATCCTCCTCCCCAGCCACAAATAATGGGTCACCCCTCCCCCCCCCCCCCCCCCCGCCCCCATACCATGCAGGCATGAGGGTGGCTCGGCCATTCTCAGATCCCCCTCAGCTCCCCTCCCCCCTCAGACCCTCCACATAGTCTCCCTCCCCTATCAGAACCCCCACTCAGCTCCCCTTCAGGCCATGTGCCTTGGCATTATCCACAATGCACTGTCCCCTGGCACCCTGGCACTGACACCCTTGGATTCTAAGGGGCCCCAAAGTGGGAGGTTCAAGAGGCTGTTTGCCCATCTGCTGCTGGCAGGCTGCAGAGAAAAGGTTCCTCAGGGGTCCTGGGGTTGGGTGGGCACAGGCTGGGGGCAAGGGACTGACCTTGCCATTCTCCCCCAGAATGGGGGTCTCATGGCTGGACTGCCCCTTCTAGCCCTGGCAGACGTGAAGATCATCCCTGGCATGGTAATTACAGGTAGCCCAGTTTGATCAACATTTGCATTCCTGCCTGTCAGCTGTGAAAATTCTGAAGTGGCCAGGTCACTTTAGTCTCCATGCCCCCTGGTCACCTGGCAGGATTTTAAATCATTGCAGCACTCCATTCTGCAGCAGAGTATTTCCTTTCTCCCTGTCAGAAACTTCAGATGAGGTCAAACCCCTTTGAAGTGATAGAATCCATCGAATCTCGAGAGTGCAGAAGGAGGCCATTCAGCCCATTGAGCCTGCACCAGTCATAATTGCACCCAGGCCCTAATCCCGTAAGCCACATATTCACCCTGCTAATCCCCTGACACTACGGTCAATTTAGCATGGTCTAATCAACCTAATCCACACATCTTTGCAGCACCCAGAGGAAATACACGCAGACACGGGGAGAACGTGTGAGCTCCACACAGACAATGCTCTGAGGCTGGAATTGAACCCAGGTCCCTGGCACTGTGAAGCAGCAGTGCTAACCACCGTGCCACCGTGTCACTCCAAGTCCTCTGACAGAGAGCAGATGTCAATTTCTCTTGTGGGGGGCCCGGGGTGGGGGGGGGGTGCGGGGGGGGGGGGGGGGGGGCGGGGAGCGCAGGGGGGGGGGGGGGGGGTCCAGTCTGCCCAGCTGTGCACTCAGCCCCAATGTATGTACACTGCTTTGATTTGAAGTTTCTGAGGCTTCTTAGTAAATTGACTTCTTTGAAACCCTTTCCATTCCAATGGACCCCTTTGATCTCTGACAAATTCAATGTCACTGCTTTAAAACAGACCTCCATTGACAGCACAATGGATTTCTATCCTCCTCCATCCACCTATGTTTATTTTCCTTTCCCTTCACAGTTGAATGGACCTTAAGTGCCCCATTGATCCTGACCGCAATGTTGACAGAGTCTACATGAGGCATGAGGGTGAATCCCGAGAGCCCTCATGCCCATTGGGAATCCCGACTTTTGGCCGATGCCCCATTCACCGGGGCATTGGGAATCCCACCGGCCATCTGAAGAGATTGGACTATAAAGTGTGGATTAGCTTTAACATGCTGTAGCTGAGCTCCGTGACAGTTTATTACAGTTCATTGGTTACCATTTGTACAATTTGCCAAATTAAATACACGTAATGAATCTGACTCTGGGATAACAAACATACCAAAGTACTGTCAACAGAATTTTACACTGAAGTAACCTGAGCTGTAGTGAAATATGGGCTGAATGTAGTCTCTTGGCTTAACATATGGTGCCTTGGTTCAGAAGCGAAATTATTTAAAAATCTTACGAAGTGTTTCCAGCACAGAAACCAATGGTTCCATCAGGTGTTTATGATGTACACAAGCTCACACTCAACATTCCTAATCCATACTCATCGATATGTCCTTTCATTCCTTTCCCTAGCAAGTACTTATCTGGCTTCCTCTGATATTCACTCAATGTGGCAATGAGTTTCACACTCTGACCACTGTCTGGAGTTTTCTCCTGAATTTCCTATTAGGCCTATTGGTGACTGCTTCATATTTATGGCCTCTGTCTCATGCAATAATGTCGGCCTCCGTGTAACAAAGTATCTGAGCAGCAGATCATAAACTCTGAGTTTTAAGGTGATAACTGCTTCCGATAGCTCAACGTTTCAGGAGAGGTGAATTTATGAGAATGTGACAACATTTAAATCAGGTGGATTGGGGAGGATACTAGATCGCGATAACTGCTGTACAGATGATACATGGAGAGCTTTTCAAGCTGTACATATGGAAAAGGAAGTAATGCACATTCCTCGGATGAAAAGGATAAAATAAAATCAAAATAGATTAATAGTGATGTCCCAAGGCAAGTTAAACTACGGTCCAAGGATTTTCCTAGACAGGGGGCTGAGTTTTAATGGAGGGGTGTGGGGGGGAATCCAGAAAGAAAGGTGGCCAGAATACGCTTGCCTCACAGCCAGAAAATGCCAAATCTATGCAGCAGAAGACTTCCCGCCCCTCAGTGTCAAAGTCCTCCGTTTTCCCCCTTTACAGGAGCAATCGTCCTTTGACAAGACACTCTTTTGGCTTCCCTCATTCATAGTGCCATTCTCCACTTCCATGGCTGCTGTTTCAAGCTCAAATCTGATGCTGTTGCGTTGTTCGTGGGATAGTCTTCTTACCCTGTATTGCGCGCTGTGCTGCCTGACATCTTGATAGTGTTTACCAGTTTAGGAATTCCTGTCTGCATTGGATCAGGCAGTGAGAAGCTGGGAGGAAGGGTGGCTTCTTTGGGAGTTGCAACCCACCTATCGAGAGCCAAATGTTGTACATAATGTACAATAACCTGATCTTCATTCTGCCACAGCTGTACTCAATAGAGTATAAAAAGATAATGCAACATCCCCTGGGTCAGCAGATCATCTGCTGTACCGTGAGCTTGCATTGTAGCAGTTGAGTCGCGACCACATAGGGGAAGCATACGCACTCTTGTGTACATTAAGTATGCTTATCATCTAGTGATTTCACTTACTGACACCAAACAATATATTCCGCAGTAACTGGCAGTGACATATCACTTTATTTATGCAACATTTTGCACAACTGGGGCTTTGCTTACTTTACTGTAATCTGTCAAAAACCTTCAGCTTTAAAACATTAGTTGCACACTAGCAAATCAATATAACATCTCAGCTTGCAAGCCATTCATTATCTTTAAATGACACCAGATCAATGCTACAGTGCTATTAAAATCATGCATAGTAATTAGAAAACCATTGACTTGAGGAGAGGTAAGTGCTATTTTGCAATTTCCTGCCCTTCATGGAGCACTATTTAGAACACTTTCTTCTAATTGATCAAATACAGCGATTTTCTTACTTGAATGCTCCCAGAGTCATAACTTCAATATTCTGAATTTGTGCTGTGTGCCCTATTGGGTTTGGTGCATTTAGCTTTGTAAACTCTTTTGGCATCCAAGGTAAAAGGGAAAATGCTCCTAATCTTCACAAGTTAGTGGCAGACAGCTATCTCTCGACCCCCGTCTCCTCTTTGCTCAGGAGAAGTTAAGCCATAACCGTTGAGGGAGGAAGAAGATGGGAGGGGACGATTACAGTTGAAAGAAGTCGCTGCTTCTGAGGAGTGGGCAGCCCAGCTGGCAAGGGGTGGAGTGGGACATGGCCATCAGAGGTGGAGAGATTCACCAGAATTCTACTGCTTCACCCACCACGGAATTGGAGCGGGCGAGGGGTGGACAGTGGAAATGTCTGTTGTCCTCGGGGCGGGAACTTCTGGTCTCACTCAAGCGAAGCCATAAAATCCCATCTACTGACTTTTGGCCTCCATCCAGGATACATCCATTCTCTTAATAGAAACCTCAGGGTCAAACATTCCTCCATGTTGGAGGCAGCTCATGCGGTTACCCTTGCTCTCCTCTCTCACTTACAGGTTCCACCAGGAAAGGGGCAAGGCCTGGGACTCAGGAACCCCTGTCCCACTCCAACACAAGCCTAAAGAGGAGTGAGAACATCACAGATGACCAAATTGCATCTGTAGAGGTATCACAGAAGACGCCTGCACCCTTCACCAGCCCCGAGACACACAGCTCAGTGGGTATGACCTCTAACATAGGAAGGGTCTGACATTCTGGTGGTCACTGCAAGGACATGTGTCCAGAGCAGAGGAGGCAGGGTCAGCCAAGCTCACTAGCACTTGAAGGATGGCTGGGGAAGAGGCATTTGTGGGGTCTACGTCCCATGACGGGCCATTGCAATTGACCTACCAACTGATGGTGAAGAGGCAGAAAGGTGGGAGAACATGAGGCCAAGATGTTGGTGGCCTTCAACAGGGTGGCAGGTGAGGTGGAGGAGTCCATCTGCCTGCTGACTGATGAAGTGGTGTTGACCTTTGCACGCATGGAGTTCTCCATGGGGAGGGTGATGTACTACATGAAGGACCTAGTCCAGTATATTTTGCCAGAGATGCACGCGGACCTGCACTCCATCACAATAGCCATGGATGATCCTCTGCAGTGGCTGTACAAGAGGGGGATGGACACCTTGACCACTTTCCAGGTACTCTTTTCCCTCAAGGAATTAGACAGGTGTCTCTTGGCATCCAACAGGAGGAGGAGCAGCAGCTGGACACCCCTGGGACCTCCACTGAGGATTCTCCGAGGGTAGCCGGCCCTTCCAAATCTCCCTTGCCTGTGACCCCTTCAACTTTGTCCTCTATGACTGCAGAGGGAGCAACTGCCCCGCAGCAGGACAACCAAAGGAAACCAGGGCCCTCTAGGCCTCAGACCTCCAGAGGATGGCTGCTAAGGTCATCCAAAGCAACAGGGCCAACTGATTAGCATGCTGCCTCCATCCCTGCAGTGGATGTCCAACCCTCTCCCCCGTCTGACACAGTAATTTTTGCAAGCTTCCACTTGCAGCTTGATGATCGGATCCTGGGCAGACTCACTGCTGGAAGATCCGAATCCTTGGAAAAGTTGCTATGCTGAGGAGATCCACATGGTTCCAGGGTCTGGTCACTGGAGGCCTCCATCTTGTCCTCACCTCCACACACTGCCCCAGGCCTTCTTAATGTAAGTGCTGATATTTACATGCCACGTTGGTCCAGACGTGTTCTGGACCAGTGTGATTTCCTGTTGGTAATGTGGACAAGTGGGCGTGGGTGGGATTGCAGGATCTACACCTCTCTAGCAGGATGAAAATTGGTTTCATGCTGACCTTCTTTAGCGTGGCATGGTGGCACAGTAGTTAGTACTACTGCCCCACAGTGCCAGGGACCCGGGTTCGATTCCCAGCTTGGGTCACTGTCTGTGTGGAGTCTACCTTCTCCCCTGTCTGCGTGGGTTTCCTCCAGGTGCTCTGGTTTCCTTCCACAGTCTGAAAGGCATGCTGGTTAGGTGCATTGGCCATGCTAAATTTTCCCTCAGTGTATCTGAACAGACGCTGGAATGTGGCGACTGGGGGATTTTCGCAGTAACTGCATTGCAGCGTTAATGTAAGCCGACTTGTGACACTAATAAATAAACTTAAATTTCCCCATTCCCTCCACAAGACTGTCCATAATTTCCCTTTCTGACAATTGCCTGAGTGACCTCTTCACTTTAATTCCAGAAAACTAACTGGTCAGTTTCTGGTCAAAGACTCACTTCCAGAAAAAAATAGCCCATCCGTTTCATTTTAGGACAATTATCATGTACGATAGTTTTCTATGATTTTTAGGGAGAGAAATATTGTCAATTTACATGTCACGGAGTTTTGGCAAAGGATCATCTGGACTCGAAATGTCAGCACTTTTCTCTCCTTACGGATGCTGCCAGACCTGCTGACATTTTCCAGCGTTTTCTCTTTTGGTTTCAGATTCCAGCATCTGCATTAATTTGCTTTTATATTGTCAATTGGTTTTGAACAGGAAATAATCTAATGTGTGGAAAAACACAAATATTCCCACAAGGATAAGGAAGCTTCAGGTTAACTAAATTAATCTGTGATAAACATGCTTTCTGAATGTAAAGAGAAAGGACTTGGGTGAAGATTTTTTTTTAGTTCTCAAGGACTTCAATGTAATTTATTCAGCAACAAGTATGTGTCTGAAAATGCTAATTTACCTGACTCACAGTGCAGCTTCCTGTCTGTAAATGTCTGGGATATTTGGAAAAATACAAGGTTGCTGTAACTAATTGTAATTCATGCTCATTTTATTGAAAACATCAGAAAACCCATGTGACAACAATTAAAATAAATACGGCAGTAATTTGCTGTAAATGGACTCTAAAATTTACAGTTAAAGTAGCCAGGTACAGAAGCACGTTCAAGTATTTGTTGAAATTGGCAAGAATTAGAGCTAGTAAAAAGTTCCAGGAATACACATGGGAGCAGGATGTGTTCTTGGTCTTGATAAATGACTTTTATCCTCCCTTGCAATTGGTAAGAAATTCCAGTTGGGGTATGGCAATGGAGGTGTGTTGTTTTCTGAAATACAAATAAACCTGGCGTATTTGGTTGAAAAAATACAGGTCTGAATGTTTAAGTTAAAGTGCACAGTGACAGCAAGATAGCAGCTGCAAAAATGTGAGGACTGGAACATCATGTGGATCCACAAGGGATCGTCATGCATGATTTCAAAATGGCACCGCATGCCGTACACTTTCCAACTTGTATAACAGCACTGTTCTAGGATTTCTCAGTGGAATCAAACCGCATAAACCACCCTTTTCTTTTAAAGTGCCCTTTTCTGAACTATCGGCGAGTTTTTGTATACATCATGAAAGAAAATGAGACAGAGTTGCCTGGCTTTCTTATGTTTACCTGCTTGATCCACATCCTTAATTCCGCAGCTGTTATTGTGCTGTCAGGTTGCCAATCTGTCTGCATGTTGTGAACAAACCAGGATGTTTTTGAGGCTCAACACTCAGACTGAAGCCATTCTATTCAACTCTGTCACTCACAAACTGACTGTAGTAGAGCAAGCTTCTACACTGACCATCTGGGGTCTCTTTGGTTCCATTGTCAGTGGAACTAATCGGGAACCTGTATGACACAGGCTCTGACCAGTTATCCCAAAATTGGCAATTAGGGCCCTATTTATGTTACAAAACGTTCATTTCCATATCATAAAGAGCCTATCACGGAAACAGAGTCAGGCAAATTAGACCATTTTAAAAAGGTAAGACATAGTGGTTAGCACTGCTGCCTCACAGTGCCAGCGACCTGGGTTCAACTCTCGGCTTGGGTCACTGTTTGTGCAGAGTCTGCATGTTCTCCCCATGTCTGCGTGGGTTTCCTCCAGGTGCTCCTGTTTCCTCCCACAGTCTGAAAGACATGCTGGTTAGGAACATTGGCCATACTAAATTTGCCCTCAGTGTACCCGAACAGGCACCAGAGTGTGGCGACTAGGGGATTTTCACAGTAACTTCACTGCAGTGTTGACGTAAGCCTACTTGTGACACTAATAAATAAATACTTTCCGCAGTAAGTTTATTGATCCCACTTTGAGATGCCACCATCCCATTAATGCCAATGAAAATTGAGCCAAACATATGCGTCCATTCAATGTCAAACAACAATCAACAAAGCCAATCATATTCAAACTGTACAGTGCTCTGCTCAGACTGTCCGGTTCTAGTCATTGACTAACATGGGAGACATTCAAGAATTGGATGCAAAGCAGAAGAGCTTTAAAGCTGGTCCCTGATGTTAGTAGTTTGAGCCAGTAGATAGTTCGTGGAAAGTTGAATTTTTTGTACCTGAACGGTAAACCTATAGAGGCATAGACAACAATAAACAGAATGCAGAAGTTAGATCAATGAAATTGTTTTAATTTAAATTGTGGGTAGGACAATGGGACACAGGTTCAAACTAGCAGAGGGAAAATTTAGGACTGCAGGAACAGCTAGGATTCAATTCCTTGAACTCTTTCATGATTCGATTAGGGCATGGCTGATCAGTTGCTCAATTCCATTTTGCTGTCTTTTGTCTTTTTATCACTTAATACCGTTCTCTCACAAAAATGCATCAATGTTGAAAATTTTTAGACTGACGTCAACAAGTTTTTCTTCACAAAAAGAATGAAGGACTCCTATTTGAGCTTTGAAGGCAAAAGAAAACCTCTTGGAATCATTTAAGAACTGGATGGAGGCTGTAATGTGGGAATTTTCTGGATTCAAGAGCAGTAAAGGCATGAAAAACCGTCATTATCCTTAATTACTTTGTGATCTTACCCGCGTATTCTTAAATCTTTCCCTAATCTCTTTGGCTTGGCTTGCTGCATCTCTTTTGTCTTGAAAAGCCTCCCTAAGCCTCGCTTTATGACCACCTGTTTGCTCACTTTCTGTCACCCCTCCTGAATACATCTGTTCAAGTCTGATACCCAACTGTGAAACACCTTAGGATGGTTTCTGATGTGACAGCTGATATATTACTGCAAGTTGGCGTGGGTCTGTTGTCATGCTAAAACCTCTGCTTCACCACATTTTTATTTCTGATCAAATCTGATTCCAGAGGTTTTCAAAACAGGCTGCAAATAGCAAATGAGAAAACTAGCAGAGAGAAAATTTAGAAACATAAAAACGCAGGAACAGCCAAGATTCAATTCCATGCAAAGTTCTGAGATATGTTCGGTGAAACAGTTGAGGCAAAAAAAAAAGCACATGTGGAAATTTCTGTGTTAACAGGCAGTGTTAATATGATGTTCAGTTTATTTAGAGTTGTGTAATTTGATGGAGGAAGTTCAATTTTTTTCACACACTTTTAAATAAGTTATGTTTAACAGGTGAAGATTAACACAGTTAATCACCTAATTATTGTAATGTGTTGTAGACAGGAAATCCATGCTTAAATTTTGGTTTTATAAACTCCAGATTTAGACTTCCAGTATTGAATGCAAACAGACTGAAATTTCTGAATAATTCAAATTAGAAATTAGTAAATAGTTTCGCATCATTATTAAACAAAATGTAGGGATATTGACTGAATTTAAACAAACAAGATTCATCAACAGAAAAATAAAGTCTCTACATCTTCATTTGACAGACTTTGTTAGGTAGGGTAACAATTCTATTGTCAACATCTAATCCTAGTGCCCCAATGACATTATAATTTTCCACTTACAATTTCCACTATTACATTAACAGTTTCCAGCAACAGGTCGCAGTGTGTATGCTGATGAGCCGCTGGAGTGGTAAGGAAGGAAGGGGAAGGCCTGGGTGACAATCTTTTGGAATAAGTGGGGATTCACCCTTATTATGGAAGAATATTGATCAACATTGAGCAGATCAGTAGCTTTGTGGAACATATCATTCAATCAGGAAATTAAATCACAGATTTCTTAAAATTAAACAAAAGGTTGTTCCTTCATATCTAGCTTTTGTTTCTTGTATGCTGTCAGGGAAAAGGTCTGAAGATTGGGTCTTGATGAGGATGTAGGGACATTGAGCCCTCTCACCAATGTTCTAGGATTTATCATTGAAGGGGACCACGAATTGTAAACAGCCTCAATTCCATGATAAATTAGACAAAACATGACTTACCACTTGGAACTAAATCTTGCTGCACTTGTCTTACTCATTATTTAATGTTTACTGCATCTTTTTACTTCCATTTTCTTTTTCTTTCTATAAACATTGAGGGATAAATATGCCATCCTTTGTATTAGTTGCAAAAACTGCAATGATAATGCAATTCCGGGCTTGGGTCACTGTCTGTGTGGAGTCTACACATTCTCCCGTGTCTGCGTGGGTTTCCTCCGGGTGCTCTGGTTTCCTCCCACAGTCCAAAGATGTGCAGGTTAAGTGGATTGGCCATGCTAAATTGCCCCTTAGTGTCAGGGAGACTAGCTCGGGTAAATGTCTGGGGTTATGGGAATAGGGCCTGGGTGGGATTGTGGTTGGTGCAGACTCGATGGGCCAAATAGCCTCCTTATTTACTGCAGGATTGTATGATTATAGTGAAAACATGAGACTTATCAAGGTGACTAAGTATTGCAGAATGTTAGATGTTAGAACATTATTTTCTACTCAGAGGTTTGAGTTGAATCCAGAAAACTGATCTAACCATTGCAACCTATGTAGTAATGCTGATCTATTATTCCATTTGAGTGGCAGCCCTCCTACCAAAGCCACTTACAAGTTAAACAGTTCCACTCTTCTACTTGTCCATAAAAAAGGTAATCAAACTTTGCTGAGATTCTGTCAATCTTTAGGCTTGAACAGCAGTTAAGATACTTTTTGTCACTAATAGCCTAGAATAAATAAATTTGATATGAAGTTAAATGAGAGAATGAAGAGGGACAAATGGAAAAAAAAAAGAAAGACAGGAAAAACTGAAGTGGAATCGACTGCCAGGGTATATTTCACAATCAGGAAGGTAGTGGCGTAGTGGTATTGTCACTGGACTATTAATGCAGAGACCCAGGGTAATGTTCGGGGGACCCTGGGTTCAAATCCCACTGCAGCAGGTGGTGAAATTGGAATTCAATTTTAAAAAAATCTGGAATTAAAAATCCAGTGATCACCATGAAACCATTGTCGATTGTCATAAAAACCATCTGGTTCACTAATGTCCTTTAGGGTAGGAAATCTACTGTCCTTACCTGGTCTGGCCTTCTTCTGCGCTGCAGGGATTCTATGATTCTATGTGACTCCAGAGCCACAACAACGTGGCCTTAAATGCCCTCTGAACAAGGGCAATTAGGGCTGGGCAATAAATGCTGGCCTAGCCAGCGATGCTCACATGAATAAAGAAAAAAAAGAGCGGACAAGTCCACAGCAAGAGAAGCTTAAAACGTACTTGTTGACCTCAGAGGAAAACACCAATTGAGTGAGGTATTGGAAGGTGGCTGTTACGAATCACCACATACAGAAGAAGAGGGAAAGCCATTGGAAATGTTTGCTACTAGCTAGTACTTCTGTAGATGCTTTCAATACAAGTGTTACACAGGGCATCTAAGAATCAGTGGGATATTCAGCCTGTGATGACATTGAGTTGAAGCCAATAGCTTGTAGGGGATGCGTGCAAGTGAAATAAACAAGTTCCTGACGTGTATAGTTTTTGTTTTGTTTATACTAATGAAAACCAATGAGTGGTATACTCATTGAGTTTGAGTGGTACACTGATATGAATGAATAGGATCAAAGTACCAATTGGCCTAAATTTATATCACATGACTTTCCATACACATTTTGTACATATTGATATGTTCCAGCTGCTTTTGAGAGTGCATGCATGAAATAGAAATTCTGAGCAGAGAAAGACTGGATTAACATGACCATTCAGTATTAATGTAACTTTGCATTTTCGTGCTGGCAACTAAGATATACAAGTCGGGAATAAGTTGGTATGAGGAGGATCAAACCACTCATAGCAAACTACTCATAAATAAGTACAGCCCTGAAGAAGAGTCAAATCGGGACAATAACTTTGTTTCTCTCTCCATAGATGCTACCAGACCTGCTGGGTTTATCCAGCATTTTCTGTTTTGGACACCCTATTTTTTGGTTTCTTTTGGAATTCTTTTGTATGAATGTCATTGTCTAGAATTCTTAGGTATGTTATTTCAGTAAGGACGGAATTAAAGAGCGGAAATCTGTAAGGTCTTGGAATGATTCAACTGGGATCTTGCTATCTCTCGAGGGAACAGTAAGAGAGAAAACGCGAGGTATGGATAGAGAGAAATAAAGACATGCACAGAGAAAAAACACAACCAGAAATCAGGACAGACATATTCAGCTTGTTATTACATAATGTTCTGGAAATTACCTTTTGGCAAAGTTACCAACTGAATATGTAAGGAGCTCTTATTAAATTCCTCAGTCTGGTATTTTGATGAAGATGTTAACCTCTTTATCTAAGCATACATATGACTGACAGTAATTTGAATTTTATATTTTTTGACGTCTTCTATTACTTGTGCAAAATAAGGTTCAATAAGGATAGATCACAGCTTAGTGCAATAGTGGGAAATGGGTCACATGGCGGATTTAACATTGCCCCTCAGGAGAGATGTAAAACAAGCCACTGAGTTACTGTTACATGTTTTATACCAGGCTTGTCCAAGGTGCAACCTGCAGGCTGGATGCAGCCCTCAAGGCATTTTGATCTGACCCACCACATCGTTGGACTCTCCGGTCCAAGACTTCCCAGACAGAATATTGAAAAATTCAGGGAGGAAGCAGCCCGTGATTGTATGAGCTTCACGGATCAGTTGTCAGGTAAGTTTTGATATCTTGGTTTCTGACTGGGAAGCTCAGTAGGTAAGTTCAACAAGTGGCAGCTTCAGTGGGACCGGGGGTGTCGCTTGGAAGTGTTGAGCTAGGGGGCCAATGGACCGGGGCTTTCTCGGAACTGGCAGACCCGGGAGGGGGGGGGGGGGGGGGGGGATGGGGCGGGGGGAGGAGGTGCGGGGGTGGTTGCTTTAAGTCCTGGGCCAAGCCCAATCTCTATTCACTGCAGCATGATGGGAAAACCCCGCTGGCATGAATGGTCGGAAAGTTCTGGCCGCTGTTTTTGTTTTCTGACGTAAATTGTCAGCGCAGTTTTTTAGTACTTTCACAAAAGGCTGTATTTGAGGTTTAAAGGAGTTGCAAATATCTTGTGACAATCATGAAAATGGTAGCAAATGTTTCTTTTTTTCGGTTTGACAGAAGTATTCTCATATATATTTTCATCGCAGAAGAATCCATAATTACAAAACTTCATTAAAAGAAAATGCAACCCTCCAGCCTGACAAGGAAATGAAATCTCACACTGACATAAGATTTTTTTTTGACTGATGTTTTTAATTTGCTGAGGGCAGGTGTATAATGGTAGTTTTAGAATCCATTCCAAATTTTGGTAACCAGAATTTTCAGGAAGCAAGAAAGATAATTAAGAACATTTTATGGTGATCAAATCATCTGAAACATGATATTTTGTTTGACTTTTTGAAATGATTTCTGATCTTTAAAAGGAACTGAGGTAGTCGTGTTTGGATATGCCTGTGATCTTGGTGAATGTTATCAGTGGGCGCCCAAACTGAACAACATGTTCATGCATCTCTAAACTCACCACCCATATGCAGTTGTTTCTTTATACAAGGCTTGAATTCTCTTGCAAAATGGGCAGCTGGCCATAAAATCGACAGAACTGCTAATCTAGAGTTTAGATTTTCCATTGGCATCTGCTTTCCATTATATAATTATGTTAAAAAAGGTTCAAAGGAATTATACCTAGTCATTCTCCATTAGCCAGTTTTGATGTCCGTTGTACAACGGAGAGGCAATTAATGAAAGTAGCTGTCTCTGGGAAAGCAATCCACAATTATTATTATTCTGCAGTTTTAGCAGAAAATGATCCAAACATTTTAAAAAGTGGTTAATCATATGATATATAAGACACTTGACTATCATTGTTACAATTTTTATCAGAGCCTTAGACACTCAACTAATGTTGCTCATCTATGTTTTGAGAGCAGAAATATTTGTAAAAATATAAGTGCAACTTTATGGTAATTGTAGTCTATTGATTCATTACACAAGTAAATACGAAACTGATTGGGTCAATGTTGCATTTCTTACAGTGGTGTCTTCTTATTTGATAAATGCATTGTATGGACTAGGTTTAGTGGAGCCTGCCACAGAGGATTTGATGGCAAACGTTAGGGTGGTGGGAGAGAACTGGGCAGATTTGCCTGCATTCAATTCCTGACATCGGGATAACTGTCCCTAATTAAGTTTGGGGTGGGAAGAGCCTGATGTGGGAATCATGCCAGCCGGCAGCAGAAATGCAATTAGGCTTATTAATGAGCCACTAAAAGCCAGGTGGCCCTGAGTTCACCAGAGTGTAGTGGTGGCTCAGGAATTTAATGGAACTCACATGGCTTTCTTGTGCTTCCTAAAAGCTGCATAGCAAATCCTCTTGGCTTTGCTGGAGGTTTTGTGGGTGAGTGGAACTGGAGGGAGGGAGTTCCCTCATTGATAGGCATGATGCTCCCATTCGAGGGATCAAGTAAGCTGACCCCGCCTCCCACCCTGAGCCGGCAACCCACTCCCTCCATCCCCCAACCTGCCTGCACTCACCTCAGTGTTGGGCTTTCGGGTCAATCCTGTAGCTGAACCTTGGAGCATTACCAGTAGCAGCCATTGCTCTCCATGGTGCTGCTGGCCTCTGATTGGTCAGTGGAATTTGGAAGTGGGACCTCCGATTTCCTGGGGCCTTAATTGCCTGGAATGCCCAATACTGGCACTTGATTATGTTGAGCCTCCCCTTAGGAAGCGAGGGGGGTTTCCTACCCACTCTCCAACTGATGGGAGGAACCCAGGTTGCTAGCACTAATTTTAGTCCTATATTTCTAAAGGCCTACAATTTAATGATACTTGTGTTACATTGCAATATAAAGCGTATCTCTATGATTAACCACAATGTATGTCATTTTAAGCACTTTAATGATCAAGGGCAGAATTCTCCGATCTTGTCTGTACCCATCCCACTGCTAGTGAGGATAGAGAATTTGGCGCTCAGCCAAAATTCCATTCACTGCAGCGGCACCGGAGAAGTCCAGCCGTGGGCAAGGTCGGAGGTTTTTGCCCAGAAGTATTTTGTCATATATAACTCACTATGAACAGTTACTGTACCATTCAGCTGATTGAAGTGGACATCTGCAATGAACTGGCAAATCTAAATCCAGCACAATTTCTTCAGGCAGTCCAAGACCAGAACAAAACTGTGTGAAAGAGTCAAACTGTATGGCCGAAGGAAGAAAATGAGTAAATACTAGAGGCAGCATAAAGGTCATGGGATTCATCTAGAGAAACTAAAGAAAGAGTTCAATTGTGTTCTGCCATTTTCACAGCGACACTCTCCGAACACCCAAGAAATGTTATCAAAGTAACATATAATACAGAACTCAAATACTTTATTATTGCTTCTGATCAGTTTAAAGAAATGTAAAAGAATCTTCTTCATTTTATCAGTGGTTTATGTAAAAAGGCAAGGAGTATGTCACTCAACCAATCAAAGTGACTCATTCTAGCCAGCATAATTAAGGACCCCACGCACCCCAGACATTCTCTCTTCCACCTTCTTCTGTCAGGAAAAAGATACAAAAGTCTGAGGTCACGTACCAACTGACTCAAGAACAGCTTCTTCCCTGCTGCTGTCAGACTTTTGAATGGCATTAAGTTGATCCCTCTCTACGCCCTAGCTATGACTGTAACACTACATTCTGCACTCTCATTTCCATCTCTATGAACGGTATGCTTTGTCTGTATAGCGTGCAGGAAACAATATTTTTCACTGTATGTTAATACATGTGACAATAATAAATCAAATCAAATCAATTCTAATTCGCACAATCATGGATTATCTCCAGAGGAAAAACACAGAAGTGAAAAACGATTTTTAAAAATAAATTGTGGCACTGCAGTTTAGGATACTGGAGCATTGTTTTAATCCAGCCAGTATCAACAGGATTTCTTCCATGGTGGCTGAAATGAAGCATTTTTGGTGCATTCCCTGATGGAGGTGACCCATGGTATTAAACCGCACATAATTTATCATCATGCTAGCTGCTAGCTGCCATATCCAAAAGGCTATCAGACAAATAAGATCATTAAAGGTACGCAGTGGGCTAAAATGTCAAAGAAGAAAAATCTAAGACATTTAATATATTTCATACCAGCCAGTTGCATTGCTCAGAAAATATTCACGTTTTACAGGACTGCAAGAACTGAGTTTTGTTATGTGTTTGATCGTTTAAGTCTATATTTATCCCTGTACCCTTCAATCTTTTTTCAAAACCAGATGCTCAGCCAGATGTTTTTTAAACAATTAATCAGCGCAGCATTTACCACTCTTGCTTTCATCATGGAGTACTCTCATGCAGTCAGATATGCAACTTGTCCAGAGATTAATATTTGGCCTGTTGAGTGAAACATAGAGCACCATAAGTTGAATGGGACATTCTTCTGTGCGTTAGGGCAATAACATAGTTTGAGAATCCCAAACCATTCAGCTGAAGCTGGAACCCATTCAACAATTAATATTGCCAGGACAGGATCTATCCAGGCTCTTTGGACCGTGATTCCTTTCTCAGATTACCAAAAGAAACAGGTACGGTCTCCGTCGAGAAACCTGCTACCTGAAAATGATATAGGTCCAGTAACAACAAGCAAGTACAAAGTACTATTATTGAATATGATTTTTGATTTATGGGCAACATTAGCATTCATACAACTGTTGTCATGAAGCAAAACAGAAACTGAGCTTGTGTATTTTGTGTGTTAAAAGAAAGTTAACTCTTCAATTTCTTCTGAGCTAACACATTATTCTCCAAAACCAGCAAACAAATAACTTAGACCATGAAACCATAAGATACAGGAGCAGAATTAGGCCATTCAGCCCATCGACTCTGCTCCATCATTTCATCATGGCTGATATGATTCTCAACCCCATTCTCCCGCCTTTTCCCTGTAACCTTTGATCCCCTTACCAATCAAGAACCCATCCATCTCTGCCTTAAATATACTCAATAACTTGGCCTCCACAAACATCGTTCCATGGCAATGAATTCCACAGATCCACGACACTCTGGCTGAAGAAAGTCCTCCTCATCCCAGTTCAAAAGATTTGTCCCTTTATTCTGAGGCTGTGCCCTTGGATCCTAGTCTCTCCTACTAATGGAAACATCTTCTCCATGTTCACTTTATCCAGGCCTTCTATTTAATGGTTGCGATATATAAAAATATTGAAAGGAAGTAAAAACTACAAATTATGTGATTATTGCATAAAACAGTTTGGGCCTAAGTCTGGAATATTCAAATTAATTTAATTGAAACATTTATTCATTGTCTTTTTCCTTCGATCTGCTGTATATTACCTGAGTTTTGCATAATTTTAATAGCATAATTATTTATTGCAAAATTGGAATAGATTGTGACAAATGTTACCTAAATTAACATTCATATTGAAAATCATTATAGATTATACCTATGCATACAGAATTATGTAAAGTATTGATTTGAATACTTAATATGAAGATTTTATGGAGATGCAGCCAAAATGTAAAACTTTCTTAAATACATTTTCCATTGTGTTATAATTAACCCACCAAAGAAATGTTCCCTCATTATAATGAAAAATAATAGTGCAAGTATTAGATATTAATTAAAATGAGCAACATTTTTTTTCACTTCAACATCTTGTTAGTTTTCTTTTGTTACGCCAACTCCTATGGAGGTGGGGAACCAAGGCATGGTTCAACAATGGCAGCTTTCCAGACTTCATTCCCAAAACCATTCTTTGTGGTTAAGCATAAACCGTGAGTGGACAGTTTTTGTTTCATGACAAGCCCATGCGGTCGTAATGGAAAAATCAAGCAGTGGCTAGTTACGCTAACATACTCCTGCATTAATGTTTGTTTAGATTTTGGGTGGGAACTGCATTCAGATGGCCATAAAAGCAAATTTGAGGCCCAATGATTTGATTTTAACCCTATCACTGTCACCCACCTAATGTCCTCCAGTTACTGCTCCTGCCCACCAGCCACAAACAGTACAAGCCTAGAGGCAGTCAAATGGAGTGATGGTTAAAGGAATCAAAGTTGCATTAGCTTGGAAACCATATGTTCCCCAAGATGCCTGTTTTCTGCCCACAACCCGCGAGGGATATGGTAATGAGGCACAGTGCACAAAATGAGCCAAGTTTCCCATTGGCACGAGAACATGGCCAGTGCTATGTTGTTTAGTCATCCCATAGTAATGATTTAGTTAAATGTCTGATGGTAATGGTGTACACAGTCCCAGAAGCCCCCATACCTGGTGTTTGATAAAGCAAAGGTTCTGCTGCATGATATGGATGTGAGAAATGTTGCTTTGTTTGGAGCTCGAAAGTTTATTCAAAGGAAAGCAACTCAGCATGCCTGACAGGAAATGATGGTTGGGGTTGGTATTGTTAACAGTAGCCATAGGACACAGGAACGCATGTAAATACCACACCTTAAGGAAGCTGAAAATACAAGACTAACAGTCCAATTTAAGAAGGGAACACCACAAAGTGTTGCTGTAAACGTGTTTTTCATTTACTATTGGTCTGTTCCAGGCATTCATGAATTACAATCTTGCAATACCATGCATAGCATAGCTCAAATACAGTATTCAGCTGAGCTGCAACTTACAACAGACAATCTTGGCATCATAACATCACACTTAAGAGCTTGACATATAAAATCATTGTAAAACAGTCTTGCTGCAAGACAATAAACCAGTCTCCCATCCATTGACTCTGTCTACACTTCCCTCTGCCTCGGCAAAGCAGCCAGCATAATTAAGGACCCCACGCACCCCAGACATTCTCTCTTCCACCTTCTTCATTCAGGAAAAAGATACAAAAGTCTGAGGTCACGTACCAACCGACTCAAGAACAGCTTCTTCCCGGCTGCTGTCAGACTTTTGAATGGACTTATCTTGCATTAAGTTGATCTTTCTCTTCACCCTAGTAATGACTGTAACACTACATTCTGCCATCTCTCGTTTCCTTCTCTATGAAAGGTATGTTTTGTCTGTATAGCGTGCAAGAAACAATACTTTTCACTGTATGTTAACACATGTGACAATAGTAAATCAAATCAAATCAAAATCAATAGGGTCGATTTTACCATTTTCATTCCAAGTGCTGGGTGGACTTGAAACTGGGAGAGTTTCAGATCCGATTTTTAGGCCCGTTTTTAGTCCCCCCCCATACGCACTCTGCCTGCATAATTTTGAGCGTGTCAGATTCACACTGCAGAAGCTGATGGGAGGGGTTTAACAAGCCCAAAAGACTGCAGAGGGAGGTAGTGCACATGTGCAGGCCTCTGATGCTGCACATGTGCATTAGCAGTAGCAGGGGTCTGACAGAAAAGAGAGAGCTGTTAGGCCTCTGCTAATGCAGGCTGCCTGAAGCAGTTCCTCTCCCCTGCAATCGTGGGGGCCTGCACACCGAAATGCAGCCCCTGCCGACCCCCCACCACCCAGACCAAACGCAGACTCCCCTCCTCCATTGATCGCAGACCTGCCACCCTCCCCCCCACCACCCACCCCCCCCTCCCCCCCCCCCCACCCCAATTGCGGACACACCACCCTCCCCCCACCAATTACTGCAGAGTGGCAGCGGACCCCCTCTTCCTCCCTTTCCCCCACCGATTGCGGATCGCAGAGTGGCAGCGGGCTCCCTTTCCTCCCTCCCCCACATTAATCCTTGCAGAGTGGCAGCGGGCCCCCTCCCCCTATTGCCTTCCCCACTTGTCCCACCTCCATTAGCCCCTCCCCCATTAGCCCTGTCCCCCACTGTCCCCTCCGCCCATTAGCCCCACTCCAGGCACTGCCCGGTGGGCAGTGCCCAGGTGGCTGACTGGCATTGCCCAGGTGCCAGGGTGGCACTGCCAGCCTGGCACTGCCCAAGGTGCATCCCTCAAAGAACAACAAATAACAAAGAATAGTACAGCACAGGAAACAGGCCCTTCGGCCCTCCAAGCCTGTGCCGCTCCTTGGTCCAACTAGACCAATCGTTTGTATCCCTCCATTCCCAGGCTGCTCATGTGACTATCCAGGTAAGTCTTAAACGATGTCAGCGTGCCTGCCTCCACCACCCTACTTGGCAGCGCATTCCAGGCCCCCACCACCCTCTGTGTAAAAAACGTCCCTCTGATGTCTGAATTATACTTCGCCCCTCTCAGCTTGAGCCCGTGACCCCTCGTGATCGTCACCTCCGACCTGGGAAAAAGCTTCCCACTGTTCACCCTATCTATACCCTTCATAATCTTGTATACCTCTATTAGATCTCCCCTCATTCTCCGTCTTTCCAAGGAGAACAACCCCAGTCTACCCAATCTCTCCTCATAGCTAAGACCCTCCATACCAGGCAACATCCTGGTAAACCTTCTCTGCACTCTCTCCAATGCCTCCACGTCCTTCTGGTAGTGCGGCGACCAGAACTGGACGCAGTACTCCAAATGTGGCCTAACCAGCGTTCTATACAGCTGCATCATCAGACTCCAGCTTTTATACTCTATACCCCGTCCTATAAAGGCAAGCATACCATATGCCTTCTTCACCACCTTCTCCACCTGTGTTGCCACCTTCAAGGATTTGTGGACTTGCACACCTAGGTCCCTCTGTGTTTCTATACTCCTGATGACTCTGCCATTTATTGTATAACTCCTCCCTACATTATTTCTTCCAAAATGCATCACTTCGCATTTATCCGGATTAAATTCCATCTGCCACCTCTCCACCCAATTTTCCAGCCTATCTATATCCTGCTGTATTGCCCGACAATGCTCTTCGCTATCCGCAATTCCAGCCATCTTCGTGTCATCCGCAAACTTGCTGATTACACCAGTTACACCTTCTTCCAAATCATTTATATATATCACAAATAGCAGAGGTCCCAGTACAGAGCCCTGCGGAACACCACTGGTCACAGACCTCCAGCCGGAAAAAGACCCTTCGACCACTACCCTCTGTCTCCTATGGCCAAGCCAGTTCTCCACCCATCGAGCCACTTCTCCTTGTATCCCATGAGCCTTAACCTTCTTAACCAACCTGCCATGTGGGACTTTGTCAAATGCCTTACTGAAATCCATATAGACGACATCCACGGCCCTTCCTTCATCAACCGTTTTTGTCACTTCCTCAAAAAACTCCACCAAATTTGTAAGGCACGACCTCCCTCTTACAAAACCATGCTGTCTGTCACTAATGAGATTGTTCCGTTCTAAATGCACATACATCCTGTCTCTAAGAATCCTCTCCAACAACTTCCCTACCACGGACGTCAAGCTCACCGGCCTATAATTTCCTGGGTTATCCCTGCTACCCTTCTTAAACAACGGGACCACATTCGCTATCCTCCAATCCTCAGGAACCTCACCCGTGTCCAAAGAAGCGACAAAGATTTCCGTCAGAGGCCCAGCAATTTCACCTCTCGTCTCCCTGAGCAGTCGAGGATAGATGCCATCAGGCCCTGGGGCTTTGTCAGTTTTAATGTTCCCTAAAAAACCTAACACTTCCTCTCTTGTAATGGAGATTTTCTCTAACGGGTCAACACCTCCCTCCGAGACACTCCCGGTTAACACGCCCCTCTCCTTCGTGAATACCGATGCAAAGTATTCATTTAGGATCTCCCTTATTCCCTTGGGTTCTAAGCATAATTCCCCTCCTTTGTCCCTGAGAGGTCCGATTTTCTCCCTGACAACTCTTTTGTTCCTAACGTATGAATAGAATGCCTTAGGATTCTCCTTAATCCTGCCTACCAAGAACATCTCGTGACCTCTTTTTGCCCTTCTAACTCCCCGTTTGAGATCTTTCCTACTCTCTCTGTATTCCTCCAGAGCTCCATCTGTTTTTAGTTGCCTGGACTTAACGTACGCCTCCCTTTTCATTTTAATCAGATCCTCAATTTCCCTGGTTATCCACGGCTCTCGAATCCTACCTTTCCTATCTTTCCTTTTTACAGGCACATGCCTATCCTGCAGCCTTATCAATAGTTCCTTAAAAGACTCCCACATGCCAGACGCGGACTTACCCTCGAACATCCTCTCCCAATCAACATCCACCAATTCCTGCCTAATCCGGCTCTAGTCAGCCTTCCCCCAATTTAGCACCCTGCCCGTAGGACAGCACTCATCCTTGTCCATTACTATCCTAAAGTTAACAGAGTTGTGGTCACTATTTGCCACATGTTCCCCTACCGAAACTTTGACGACCTGGCCGGGCTCATTTCCCAGAACTAGGTCCAGTATAGCCCCCTCTCTAGTCGGGCTATCCCATTCTAAAGGCTTCTGGAGTTAACCTGTGGCAGTTATATGTAACCTTCAATATAGGTTTAATGTTATGTGCATTGATCCAGTTTTAATGTTGTTAAGATAACTAGTGAAGTGCTCCACCCCTTGCTACTTCTGCAGCTCTAAAAAATGTATATTTATTTGTTTTATACTACTGCTTAAACTTTACTTTAAATAATCCTGATTGATATTTAATGGTCTCAATCACTATTTGATAGGATATGTGCTCTTCCATTATTCATGCATGAAAAGAGCGTGAGGGTGGGGCCATGTCATTTTCAATAACAGCATTTTCAGTTTGTCCCCTCGGCAATGCTACCTCACTGCATATTAGGTGTATGGAGAGCGGCTCAGTGAAGGAGAACTAATTTATAATTTGCCCTTTGGATCACAACACAAGAGAAATCTTTGCAGTAACATGTAAAAACATATTTAGACATGTGAGCAATACATTAAATAATAGTTACAGATGATGCTTATGACAGCCGGGCAAAGAGAACATTTGAGAGTAGACCTGAAATGGCGGCGGTGTCTTTATGGCAAACACCTTTCAGTCTTAACAAAAGCTCCAGAAACCCAAAAGACCGACTTGTCTGATCCCTGTTAGGACTTGCAGGGTGCTTCAAGCATTTCCTTTTTTAAATTTCCAGTACTGTATTTGCAGCATTTTGATTTTTGTCCCAGTGGTAAAGAAGGATTACAGTTCTTTCTGCAGCAGAGTACTGCAGCTAGCTCAGTGCTAACCTCCACCTCTGGAGACTGATTCCCTTGGTCACTGCCATTCATGTGTACCAAGTTCTGTAAATATTGTTAGTGGCAACACGACAGCTGTGGGCTATCTGACCCTTGTGCCTTTTATTTTCATTTCTGGGATGTAGGTGACTGGTAGCACTTATTGCCTCAGCCTACATGTCCTGAGAAGGTAAGTGTACTTTCTTGTTGAATAATGCATACCTTGTGGTAATGCTCCCACAATAGTGTTGCTAAGGCAATCCCAAGATTCCGAACCAGTCTTGATGAAGGAATGACAACCTATGGTGTGAGAGTTGGAGGGGATTTTGAAAACAATGATGTTTCCACAGTTACATTCTTCTTGGTGACAGAAGTCACAGTGGAGGGTGGTGCTGTCAAAATAACTTGAATGAGTCACTGCAATGCTTCTTGTCGATTGCATGTACTGCAGCCACAATATGCTGGAGATGGAGAGGGTGGAAATGGTGTCCAGTGGCAGGAGCACAAATCAAGTCAACTGCTCAGTCTTGGATTGTCTTCAGCTTCTTGGGTGATGTTACAGCTGTACTGATGTAAATGTGTGTTGAGTATTCCTGGCGTAATTCTAGTAGATAGGATTTGAGGGGATCAGGAATTGAACTATTTGTCACGTAATACCGAGCCTCTGTATTGTTCTTGTTGTCTTTTTAAAATAACTTCCAGCATGAATAACCTTATTACAGTGCTTTAAAACTGAACATCAAAATTAATTTTACTTTCCCTTTTCTCATGAAGTTTCATAGCTTCCACTTAGAAGCAAAGGCAACAACAATATACATTTATATGGCGACTTTGATGAACAAAGCCCCAAGGTACTTCATAGGAACAGAACCATTGTAAGTGCACGGTGACACAGTGGTTGGCATTGCTGCCTCACAGCAGTAGGGACCTGGGCTCGATTCCCGGTTTGGGTTACTGTCTGTGTGGAGTCTGCACATGCTCCCACATGTCTGCATGGGTTTCTTGCGGGTGCTCCGGTTTCCTCCCGCAGTTCGAAAGACATGTTGGTTAGGTGCCATGCTAAATTCTCCCTCAGTGTACCCGAACAGGTGCCAGAGTGTGGCAACGAGAGGATTTTCACAGTAACTTAATTGCAGTGTTAATGTAAGCCTACTTGTGACACTAATAAATAAAATAAACAATTCAAAGTAGTTGCTGAGATAAATAAGGGAACAATAGGATGGGTGACAAGAAAGTTTGATCAAGAGAGATGAGTTTTAATGAGTGCTCTAAAGGAGGAGAATGATATGCAGAGATGGAAGTCTTTAGGGATGGAATTCTGGATCATGGGGTTCAGACAGCTGAAGGCATGGACCTCAATGGTGGTGAAATAAAAAGGCCTGAAGAGAAATGGCAAAGTTAGAGGAATGGAGATTTTGGAAACCTGTCGGGAAAGAGGTAATAACAGAAATCAGGAGGGACAAGGAGTGAAAGGATTTAAAATAGACATTGAGAATATTAAATTGGAGGTGTTGAAGTATTAGGAGCAAGCACACCTCAATAAGGATAGTAATTACAGATCAGTAACATTTAGTTTGCAATAGCATAAGGGGAGCAGAGTATTGCATGATGTGAAGTTTAGGGAGGGTGGAGAATGAGAGGTTGACTGGAAGAGCATTGGAATAGTTAAGTGTTTCCCATTGGTGAAAATTGTGGCTTATTCAGGACTCATTGGCTGTAATCAGCGTGACAACACTGAGGCTGTAGAGTGATTAAGAGAGGTGGTGGAGATTGTCAAAACACACAATGAAGCTAATCCTATGTCTGTAAATGGTGTTATCAAGGGACAGGATGCAGATGATGAAGAGAAGAGCTCCATATTGAAAGAATCCAGATGTCATGGTATGGGACAGGAAGCAAAGCTGTTGCTGGAGATGGCAACAATTGAATAGGAAGGAGTGGTCCTAAACAATGACAATCCCAATATACTGGTCAATGGAGGATCATTTATGATCAATATGGCAAAGGATGCTGAAATATTAAGGAGTACAATGAGGGAATAATGTGATATTTGCAGAGAATGCCATTTGTGTTGTTTTGAGTTGCTTTAATAGTGTGGTGGATTCAGAAATCGCATTAGAGGTTTCAGTTAATGGAGTTTTCTAGCTTCTCCTGAAGCTTCAGTGAAAGGTTGCAGTACCAGAGGCTTTCACTGTTTCAGGTTTTTCCATTCTATTAGAATCTTACAACTTGCCTATTTACTTACTGTTAACCCACTGGTGATTTTGCAGACAACTTTTGGTGAGTTTTGTTTTCCCCTAACATTCCCTCCCTGTTGTGACACCACTTCTTGTAAAAAAAATTAGATAATCTAAGATTCTGTCCAAAAAGCAAAAACAAGAAGCCATTAAAAAAGATGGATGCATTCACAAAAAATACTTGAAGTCATCCTATGGATTATGTGCAGTGCTAATTGGGAGGTGATTGGGAGAAAGGGATTATCTACTTGATTTCTTTGCTCACACCCATCCATCTCACACCAGTGGGAATGATAGTACAAGCCAGAAAATCTGAATTGAAATGTGCTTCATGATCCGAGGATATCAAGTATGAAGAAAAAGGCAATTGTTGAAGAAGTTCTGCATCACCAAATTCAAGAGAACATATGTGTCAGACAGAACTGTGCTTGACTTCTATCATTTTGAATACAAGCATGTGGTTTGCTAGAATCTTATTTCTATTATCCATTATTACTGACATTCACTTGCTACAAACACGCCATTGGATGATAATTGGCAATTAAAAACACATCTTCTGCACTCCTCCGCTATTTGAGGAAGTACTACAAGCTGTAAAGCAATTAAAGATTAATTAGAAAAGAGAAATTCTTGCACCAAAATGATAACTATCTATTTCCTGGATTAATGATGTATAATTTGTACAGCAGACATCTGCGCTGGGCCAGATAGCAGATCAACATTCATACAGGTCCAGCAAAAGACTGGATTTCATTTATCAAACAAGCGTAGCTTTTGTGGTCTCATATATGCCAGGGGCTGTCATCGTCTGTGACAGCGAACATTTGCTTGTGTCAAAGGAAAAGGAAGAACAGCACAATTAAAGCCAAGGCTTCAGATAAAACGTATTGAAGGAAGATGAGGTAGGGAAGTGGAGAATGGGTGATTCTCTGCTCAGGGTTTGTATTTCATTGTTAGGTTATAAGGATTTCTCTGCTTGCTGTGTTTCCCATCAGATTATGCAGCATCGGTGACAGGGCGTATGGTGTCAGGTTATGTGGGCTACTGCTGCAAGCCAAAGTTGTTCAAATACTCAAATATTAGCTGAAAAACTTGCCAATAGCCAGTGGTTATCTGTACAGGTAAAATCTAATTAAAAACATGAAAACTATAATAAATAGCAAAATCGATAAATACATTACAGCAGACCTATTTATTTTCTTCACCCTTAGTTGCAGTTTCTACAGCAAATAATGCAGGGCATTTATTTCAGTTAATTACTATTTATTCCCCGTATTTCACGGAGGTGGAGAACGACCACTGAATAATTTCAAATCACGTTAAGTGATCACAATAATATTTTGTGTGCTTTAGATGGAAATGCTCATAATTCAAAATACTGGAATTGTCAATTCCTTTGAACCATGTAATGGAAATGATATACAGAAAATATAGAAAAACGGGAAAATTGTAAAGTGATACATTTTGATAAGAATGAGGAAAAGCGATATAAAATAAAAGATACAATTCTAAAAGAGCAGAGGAACCTGGGTATACGTGCACAAAACATTGAAGTTGCTCGGACAGGTTGAGAAATTGGTTGTTATAATGAGACAAATGGGATCTTGCGCTTTATGGATCGAGGTATAAAGTACAAAAGCAAGGAAGTTATGGAGAACTTTTATAAAACACTGGTTGGCTTTGACTGTAGTATTGTGTCCAGTTCAGGGCAACACACTTGAGGAGGGATTTGTCGGCATTGGTAAGGGTATAGAAAAGATTTTTGAAAATAGTTTTGCGAATGAGAGACTTCAGTTATGTGGATAGATTGGAGAAGTTGGAGTTGTTGTCCTGAGAGAGGGAAGGTTGAGAAGAGATTTGATAGCAGTATTCAGCATCTTGAGGGGAATGAACAGAGTAGAGAAGAGCTGTTCCCTATTAGTGGAAGGGGTTTGAAATCAGGGGACAACAATTTAAGGTCAATCGCAAAAGAACTGGAGGCGACATGAGGAAAATCTCTTCGAAGCAGCTATTGTTCAGGATCTGGAATGTCTAGGAGTGTGGTGGAGGTAGACTCAATTGTGCCTCTGAAAAGGGGATAAGGCAATCATTTGCAAAGACTTGCAAAACAATGGAGCAAAGGGGGTTAGCTGGGTTGCACTCTCAGACAGCTAACACAAAAAATGATGGGTAGAAGGGCCTCCTCCCTTGCTGTAACCATTCTATGTTGTGATGATTCTAAATAAGACTTTTACATTCAGCAATTGGAACAATCAAATCATTTGATTTAAGTAGGGTTGAAGTAAAATAAGTAGACTGTATAAAGTGGAAGGGTTTGGGGAGTTGAATAATTGTAATGTTTTAGAACAGACTTAAGTTTGACCTTCGGTTCCTTAGCCACAGCTCATTTTGCTTCCCTTACTGCAGCTTCTCTAGGTACACAGTTTGGTAAATGGAAATGCCAAGCAGATTGTAGAAAACCATGATGATCTTGAAAACCTTTCCTGGGTTATATTGCAGGATGCTGCATGACTTACTCAGTCACTGTTTCAGCATGCCAATAGTCTTCTCAATGATGGCTCAAGGCTCACTGGAAGCATGTGTCACATTGGCAGAATTTAATGGGGCCCACCAGAGCAGCCATGTTGGCAGGGGATGCTTGAAGAATTGGGCAAGTGTACCCGCATCAGATTCATGACACTGGGAAAACTGTCCCGCATTAGGTTAGGGGTGGGAAGGGTCCAATGTAGCAATCTCATCCTTCATTTGCTTCCAAAAGATCAAGAGAAGTTTTCTTACCCACAGCAGACCAATGCTGCCATCATATCCTGTCAACAAAAGGAGCTTTTCTTACTCCTCCCACTAGTTCTGGTATATTGGAGTACAAAATGGCACAGGTATTCTAAGGCAGGCCATGAGTTCCTCACTAGCCAGCTCTCTTTAGCAATTTCTCTCTCATAGACAAGCCCACAGCAATAGGTAACTGGACAGTGAGATCAGCCAAATGGTCAAAAATCAATCAATACTTGGTGCCACCATTTTTTATCGATCTTTATAGAATTAGTACACTAAACCTAATATGTGAGCTGCCTGCAACTGACCTGTGACCAGGTAAATGGAAGAAAACTATCGCAGGTCACCATAACTTCACCACTTTTACTTAACTGCTTACTCCAATTCAGGGCAGGGGGAGTCAGAGTCTATCTCAACAAACACTAGACGCGAGTCAGGATACACTCATGACAGGATTCCAGTGCATCACAGGGTGCACACACACACACACACACACACACCATGTGAAATCCTACGCAGACGCAGGGAAAACATACGAACTCCACACAGACAGACAGCCGAGGCTGGAATCGATTCAGGGTCCCTGGAGCAATGAGGCAGCTGCGTTAACCACTGTGCCACCATGCTGCCCGATCACTATAACAATATGTTCATCTACATATTATTCTTTGCGGGTTAGGTTGATTGGCCATGCTAAAATTGCCCCTTAGTGTCCTGAGATGCGCATGTTAGAGGGATTAGCGGGTAAATATATAGCGATATGGGGTTGGGCCTGGATGGGATTAACAAAGAACAAAGAACAAAGAACAATACAGCACAGGAACAGGCCCTTCGGCCCTCCAAGCCCGCGCCGCTCCCCGGTCCAGGATTGAATCCTGAATCCAGGATCCCCGCCCAATTTTCCAGCCTATCTACATACCAATATCCTATCCACCGAGCTGTCCCTCACAGCTACGATGCTTTGTTCATTACAATTGATTGTGGTCGGTGCAGCCTCGATGGGCCAAATGGCCTCTTTCTGCACTGTAGGGTTTCTTTGTTGAAGTGCATAACAAGAAGGTCTGGTGAAATATTAATTGGACAAAGATGTGTCTATTTTTTTCATTGCTTTGCATCCTAAGTGCACTTGTGTTCAAAGCGAGTCTGTAAAACTTCACTGTATGTATTGGTGTTTTGGATCGATACAAAATGTTGGAGCATGTGTTTCTAGTATAAACAAAAGGCTGAATCTAAGTACCAGTAAATCAAGTGGAACTGAGGGGTATATTCACCCCTGCAAAATTGGATGGTTTGCTTCAGGAAAAAAGTTAAAATATGAAAATCTAAAGCAGAAATCCAAACTGACTCAAACAGATTCAGGGAGGCAGGATGAAGAGTAGATGATAAATCTGCTCAGAGGAGACAGATTGGTTATTTAAATAGTTTAGTCAGGCTGCCTCTCTTCATTTTAGCAATCATCATTTTTAACTCTGAGGGCCAGACTCCTCTCAGCTTGGGAAACCTAATAGGTAAAAAGAGGAAACAGGACACTTCCACCTGGTCCACTGCCTCTCAACCGCCTTTGTACTTTGACTGGTCCCTACGACAACCATCCGCTCCCCTGACCGCCATCAAACCACATGATCACCACCTGCTCCCCTTACCCTTTTATTCTTTCATGTGATGTATGTGCCTCTGGTGAGGCTAACATTTTGTTATCCATCCCTAATTGTCCCTGAGAAGGTGGTGGTGAGCAGCCTTCTTGAATCACTGCAGTCCATCTGGTGCATCCGCAATACTGTTAATGCTAGAGTTCCAGGATTTTGACCCAGCGACGCGACAGGAATGGCAAGGTGCCGGGTTTCAGATGTTACAGAAAGGACAGAGAGGGAGGCAAAAGATGGGGGGGGGGGGGGGGGGGGGGAGTGGCACTGCTGATCAAGGATAGTGTCACAGCTGTAGAGAAGATGGAAGCCATGGAGGGATTGCCTATGGAGTCTCTGTGGGTGGAAGTTCAGAGTGGGAAGGGGTCGATAACTTTGCTGGGTGTTTTCTACAGGCCGCCCAATAGTAGCAGGGATGTTGAGGAGCAGATAGGGAAACAGACCCTGGAGAGATGTAGGAATAACAGGGTTGTCGTGATGGGAGACTTTAATTTCCCAAACATCGATTGGAATATCCCTAGGGTAATGGGTTTGGATGGGGAGGAGTTTGTTAGGTGTGTTCAGGAGGGTTTCCTGACACAGCATGTGGATAAGCCTACAAGAGGAGAGGCTGTACTCGATCTGGTACTGGCTAATGAGCCTAGACAGGTGTCGGATCTCTCAGTGGGAGAGCATCTTGGGGATAGTGATCATAACTCTATCTCCTTTACGCTAGCATTGGAAAGAGATAGGATCAGGCAAGCTAGGAAAGTGTTTATCTGGAGTAAGGGGAAATATGTAGCCATCAGGCAGGAGATTAGAGGCGTAAATTGGAAGGAGGCATTCTCGAGGAAAAGTACTGAAGTAAGGTGGCAGATTTTCAAGGAATGTTTGTCTGGAGTTCTGCATGACAACGTTCCGATGAGACAGGGAGGTGTTGGTAGGTTACGGGAACCGTGGTGCACGAAAGCTGCGCTGAACCTAGTCAAAAAGAAAAGGAAAGCGTACAAAAGGTTCAGAGAGCGAGGCGATGATAGGGATCTAGATGAGTATACGGCTTGTAGGAAGGGACTTAAGAAAGAAATTAGGAGAGCCAGAAGGGGTCACGAGAAGGCCTTGGCAGGTAAGATTAAGGAGAACCCTAAGGCGTTCTATAAATATGTGAAGAGTAGAAGGATGAGATGTGAAGGAATAGGACCGATAAAAGGTGAAGGTGAAAAAGTCTATACAGAACCGGAAGAAATAGCCGAGGTGCTTAATGAATATTTTACCTCGGTATTCACGGTGGAAAAAGACCTGGGTGGTTGTATTACAGGATTGAGGCAGAGTGAAAAGATTGAGTATGTGGACATTAAGAAAGAGGATGTGTTGGAAATTGTGACTAGCATCAAGATAGATAAGTCGCCAGGACCGGATGGGATGTACCCCAGTTTTCTGTCGGAGGTGAGGGAAGAGATTGCAGAGCCTCTGGCGATGATCCTTGCGTCGTCGATGGAAATGGGAGAGGTTCCGGAGGATTGGAGGATTGCGGATGTGGTTCCTATATTCAAGAAAGGGAATAGGGATAGCCCAGGAAATTACTGACCGGTGAGTCTAACCTCAGTGGTTGGTAAGTTGATGGAGAAGATCCTGAGGGACAGGATTTATGAACATTTAGAGAAGTTTAGTATGCTCAAAAGTAGTCAGCACGGCTTTGTCAAAGGCAAATCGTGCCTTACGAGCCTGGTGAAGTTCTTTGAAAATGTGACTAAACACATTGACGAAGGAAAAGCGGTAGATGTGGTTTACATGGACTTCAGCAAGGCGTTCGATAAGGACCCCCATGCAAGACTTCTCGAGAACGTGAGAGGGCATGGGGTCCAAGGGGCTGTTGCCTTGAGAATTCAGAACTGGCTTGCCTGCAGAAGGCAGAGAATGGTTGTAGATGGGTCTTTTTCTGAGTGGAGGTTGGTCACCAGTGGAGTGCCCCAGGGATCTGTTCTGGGACCCTTGCTGTTTGTCATTTTCATAAATGACCTGGATGAGGAAGTGGAGGGATGGGTTGGTAAGTTTGCCGATGACACGAAGGTTGGTGGTGTAGTGGATAGGTTGGAGGGATGTCAGAAGCTGCAGCGTGACATAGATAGGATGCAAGACTGGGCGGAGAAGTGGCAGATGGACTTCAACCCGGATAAATGTGTAGTGGTCCATTTTGGCAGGTCAAATGGGATGAAGGAGTATAATATTAAGGGTAAGACTCTTAGCAGTGCAGAGGATCAGAAGGACCTTGGGGTCCGGTTCCATAGGACTCTTAAATCGGCCTCGCAGGTAGAGGAGGTGGTTAAGAAGGCATATGGTGTGCTGGCCTTCATCAATCGAGGGATTGAGTTTCGGAGTTGGGAGATAATGATGCAGCTTTATACGACCCTCGTCAGACACCACTTGGAGTACTGTGCTCAGTTCTGGTCGCCTCATTACAGGAGGGATGTGGAAATGATTGAAAGGGTTCAGAGAAGATTTCCAAGGATGTTGCCTGGATTGGTTGGCATGCCTTATGAGGATAGGCTGAGGGAGCTCAGTCTTTTCTCCTTGGAGAGATGAAGGATGAGAGGTGACCTGATAGAGGTGTACAAGATGTTGAGAGTATAGATCGGGTAGATTCTCTGAGGCTTTTTCCCAGGGCTGAAATGGCTGCTACAAGAGGACACAGGTTTAAGGTGCTGGGGAGTAGGTACAGAGGAGATGTCAGGGGTAAGTTTTTCACTCAGAGGGTGGTGGGTGAGTGGAATCGGCTGCCATCAGTGGTGGTGAAGGCAAACTCGATAGGGTCTTTTAAGAGAGTTCTGGATGAGTACATGGGACTTAATAGGATTGAGGGTTATAGGTAAGCCTATATATAAGCCTAGGTAGGTAGGGACATGACCGGCGCAACTCGTGGGCCGAAGGGCCTGTTTGTGCAGTATTTTTTCTATGTTCTATGTTCTAATATAGAGGCAGGGTAATGTGTGGCTTGGAGTGGTGATATTCTGATGTGTCAATTTTCCTTCTCCTTCGAGGTGACAGAGGTTGCAGGTTTGGAAGGTGTTGTCACAGGAGGGTTGGCGTGGTGCTGCAGTCCATCTTTATATCATACACACTGTGTGCCACTGTGTTTGAGGTTTGGATGGGGGGGGCGATGGCAATCAAATTGGCTGCTTTATGCTGAATAGAGTCAAGTTTCTTGAGTGTTGTTGGAGCTGCACTCATTCAGCAAGTGAAGAGTATTCCTTTAACTCCTGACTTGTGCCTTGGACAGGCTTTCAGCAGTCAGGAGGTGAGTTAATCGCAGCAGAAGGTATCTGAGGAGTTGCAAATGGTGCTGAACATTGTGCAGTCATCAACAAACATCCCCACTTCTGACCTTATGATGGAGGAATGTTATTGATGAAGCAGCTGAAGATGGTTGGGCCTAGGACACTACCCTGAGAAATTCTGCAGTGATGTCCTGGAGCTGACTAACCTCCAACCACCGCAACTGTCTTCCTTATTGCCAGGTATGACTCCGCCATCAAATTCTTCCCCTATGATCAGACCACCACATGTCTGTGACTACCATCTGCTCCCCAACCATCATCAGACTGCTTCAACACCATTTTCTTTCCCCCCCCCATAACCATCCTGGGATGTCCCCAAACTATAGGGCCTATAAAAGGTGAAGGCGGGAAAGTCTGTACGCAACCAGTAGAAATGGCAGAGGTGCTCAATGAGTATTTTGCCTCAGTTTTCACAGAGGAGAAGGACCTGGGTGGATGTACTGCGGGCGTGCGGTGGACTGAAAGGATTGAGTATGAGGACTTTAAGAAAGAGGTTGTGCTGGAATCTTTGAATGGCATCAAGATAGATAAGTCGCCGGGTCCGGATGGGATGTACCCCAGGTTACTGTGGGAGGCGAGGGAAGAGATTGCAGAGCCTCTGGCGATTATCTTTGCATCATCGATGGAGACGGGAGACGTGCAGGGGGATTGGAGGATTGCAGATGTGGTTCCTATTTTCAAGAAGGGGAATAGGGATAGCCCAGGTAATTACCGACCGGTGAGTCTAACCTCAGTGGTTGGTAAACTGATGGAGAAGATCCTGAGGGACAGAATTTATGAGCATTTAGAGAGGTTTAGTATGCTCAAGAATACTCAGCATAGCTTTGTCAAGGGCAGATCGTGCCTTACGAGCCTGGTGGAGTTCTTCGAAAATGTGACTAAACACATTGACGAAGGGAAGGCGGTAGATGTGGTTTATATGGATTTTAGCAAGGCGTTCGATAAGGTCCCCCATGCAAGGCTTCTAGAAAAAGGGAGAGGGCATGGGATCCAAGGGACTGCTGCCCGGTGGATCCAAAACTGGCTTGCCCAAAGGAGGCAGAGAGTGGGTATAGATGGGTCTTTTTCTAAATGGAGGTCGGTCACCAGTGGTGTGCCCCAGGGATCTGTTCTGGGACCCTTACTGTTTGTCATTTTCATAAATGACCTGGATGAGGAAGCGGAGGGATGGGTTGATATGTTTGCCGACGACACGAAGATTGGTGGGGTTGTGGATAGTCTGGAGGGATGTCAGAAGTTACAGAGGGACATAGATAGGATGCAAGACTGGGCGGACAAGTGGCAGATGGACTTCAACCCAGATAAATGCGTCGTGGTCCATTTTGGTAGGTCAAATGGGATGAAGGAGTACAATATAAAGGGAAAGACTCTTAGTACTGTAGAGGATCAGAAGGACCTTGGGGTCCGGGTCCATAGGACTCTGAAATGGGCCCCGCAGGTGGAGGAGGTGGTTAAGATGGCGTCTGGTGTGCTGGCCTTTATCAATTGAGGGATTGAGTTTAGGAGTCCGGGGATAATAATGCAGCTATATAAGACCCTCGTCAGACCCCACTTGGAGTACTGTGCTCAGTTCTGGTCGCCTCACTATAGGAAGGATGTGGAAAAGATTGAAAGGGTGCAGAGGAGATTTACAAGGATGTTGCCTGGATTGAGTGGCATGCCTTATGAGGATAGGCTGAGGGAGCTCGGTCTTTTCTCCTTGGAGAGACGAAGGATGAGAGGAGACCTAATAGAGGTGTATAAGATGTTGAGAGGCATAGATCGGGTGCACTCTCAGAGGCTTTTTCCCAGGGTGGAAATGTCTGCTACGAGAGGACACAGGTTTAGAGTGCTGGGGGGGTAGGTACAGGGGAGATGGTGGGCGACTGGAATCGCCTGCCGTCAGTGGTGGTGGAGGTGAACTCAATAGGGTCTTTTAAGAGTCTCCTGGATGAGTACATGGAGCGTAATAGGATGGAGGGTTATAGGTAGGTCTAGAAGGTAGGGATGTGTTCGGCACAACTTGTGGAGCCGAAGGGCCTGTTTGTGCTGTAGTTTTTCTATGTTCTATGTTCTAACTCACAATTCACTACTACATTTATTTAATCTTCTTGGTTGCAGCCTTGTTGAATGGATTTCCTTAATCCTGGGGAGGAATGTGATCAAGAAAACAACAAAAACTATTTTAAGGGAGCCGAACTGTTAAAAACCACACGTCTTTAAACCTGGAATAATGGATTTCCCAACCTTAATCCAGCCTCAATCCCTCCAAACTGGATGGGTCTCCGAAATAAAATCCAATCCTTTTTAAATACATAGAAATAACTGCTTAACTTTATCCACTGTGCCCAATTTTGGTCACCCAAGGGAAGATTTGTTTTGTGAGCTTGGTTTAGAGACTTTAAAATATTCATAAAGAAGGAGTTTAAATGTGCTGCAACTAGTACACAGAGCAAATCTCTCCTGCTCGAAGGCGCATGGGAAACATTTAAACCCTGGAGGTAATGCACTGTCGAGCTGGAAAGCTGAACCTTGTTAGAGATTGAGCGATGGAACTAAAGTGACTAAGGAAACCTTCTAGAAGTATATACAACGGGAAATGGCATGGAAAAGGCAAATGCATAGAATAATATCAAGCAAAACCAGAAAAGTAGAACAAAGGGATACTTTTGGATAAGAGAATAAAGGGAAAGACTTTAGAATGATTAAGGAGCCTATTAAACACTGTAATAGAGATCTACAGACTGCTGCAGTGTTCAAACTTCATTAAAGGTTACAAATGAAATATAATTTAAGGCTGGGCTGCCTTTTTGTTCCTCCTCTACTTTTCCCAATAAATTGTACCCAATGTGGCAAAACATTATTAGGCCACAATTCTATCTTGATTTTACTGATCATCTTAAAGGTATACATCCTCTGGCTTAAGTGACAGTGAAGTTGAATTTTCTTGCTACTTTTTTCAGTTTATCCAAAATAATCATTTATCACCCAATGTCTGCAGACACTACTGCCTGAGTTACTTAAGCCAACCAGAAAAAGTCTGCTTTCGAAAAGGTGGTGGTATAGTGGTATTGTCGCTGCACTAGTAATCCAATGATCCAGGGTCATTCTCCAGCAGATGGTGGAATTTGAATTTGATAAAGATCTGGAATTAAAAGTTTAATGATGACCATGAAACCATTGTTGTAAAAAACCAACTGGTTCTCTAATGTCCTTTAGGGAGGGAAACATGTTGTTGTTGTCAGGACTGATCTACCTGTGACTCCAGACACACAGCTTGAACTCTTCAGTGTCCTCTGAAATGGCCTCAGTTTTGTCCAACCTCTACAATGAATGTAAAAGGGAATGGAACTGGACAGATCACCTGGCATCACCCTAGGCACCAGAAATGCAAAACCAGCTTTGCTGACTCTGCAAAGTCCTCCTTACTAACATCTGGAGGTTTGTTCCAAAATTTGGAGAGGTGTCTCACAGATTAGTCAAATGACAGCCTGATGCAGTCATACTCGTGGAATTATACCTTACAGACAATGTACAGATCACCATTACCATTCCTGTTTATGCCCTTTCCCACCGGTATGAAAGACCCAGCAGAAGTGGCATCACAGTGGTATACAGTCGGGAGTAAGGTGCTCCAGTAGTTGTCAACTTCAACTCTGGACCCCATGAAGTCTCATGGCACCAGGTCAAACATAGGCTAGATCCTATAAGACACGGTGGCACAGTGGTTAGCACTGCTGCCTCACAGCGCCTTAATACTGGCCTTGGATAATGGTATGTGTGGAGTTTGCATGGTCTCTCTGTGTCTGCGTGAGCTTCCTCTGGGTGCTCTGGTTTCCTCCTACAGTCCAAAGGTGTGTGGGTTAGGTGGATTGGCCATGGGAAATGTGTGGGGTTACAAGGATAGGTTAGGGGAGAGGGCCTGGATAGGACACTGTGTCAGCGAGTCGGTGCAGTCTAGATGAGCCGAATGGTGCCTCTCTGCACTGTAGGGATTCTATGATTCAAGGTTGCTGACAGACTCTTTGCCAGGTGCTGAGGGAACTGACAAGAGGAAAAAATATGCTTGACCTCATTCTCACCAATCTGTCTGCCACAGATACATGACAGTATCAGTATGAGTGACCACCGCACAGCCCTTGTGGAGACAAAGTCCAGTTTTCACATTGAGGAAACCCTCCATCATGTTGTGTGGTAATATCAATAGGATAGACTTTGAATAGATCTAGTAATCCAAGACTAGACGTCCATGAGGCACTGTGGGCCATCAGCAGCAGCAGAATTATACTCAACCACAATCTGTAACCTCATGGCCTGGCATATCCCCCACTCTACCATAACTCTGGTTCAATGCAGAATACAGGAGGGGATGCCAGGAGCAACACTGAGCATACGTAAAAATGAGATGTTAACCTGATGAAGCTATAACACAGGACTACTTGTATGCCAAACAGCATCTACAACAAGTAATAGACAGAGCATAGCATTTCCCCAAACAATGGATCAGATCTAAGCTTATAAATGGTGGTGTGGTGGTGGACAATTAAACAACTCACTGGAGGAGGAGGCTCCACAAATATCCCCATCCTCAATGATGAGGGAGCCCAGTACATCAGTACAAAAGATATGGCTGAAGTATTCACAACAATCTTCAGACAAAAGTGCAGAGTGGTTGATCCATCTTAGCCATCTCTGGAGGTCCCCAACATTACAGATGCCAATCTTCAGCCAATTCGATTTATTTCACGTGATATGAAGAAATGGCTGAAGGCACTGGATCCTGCAAAGGCTGTGAGCCCTGACAATATTCTGGCAATAGTACCGAAAAACTTGCGCTCCAGAACCTGCCGCTCCCCTAGACAAGTTGTTCCACTACAATGACAACACTGGTATCTAACCAGCAATGTGACAAATTGCCCAGGTATGTCATGAAACAAGAAACAGGAAAAATCCAACCCAGCTAATTGTGGCCCCATTAGTCTATTCTAGATCATCAATCAATCAATTGATTAACAGAAGAGGTTATCAACAGCACTTAACTCAGCAATAACCTGCTCATAGACACTCAGTTTGGGTTCTGCCAAAGTCACTCATCTCCTGACCTCAATACAGTCTTAGTTTAAAGATGGACAAAAGAGATAAATGCCAGAGAAGAGGTAAGAGTGACTGCCCTTGACACAGAGGCAGCATTAGACTGAGTATGGCATCAGTGATTCCTCGCAAGAATGGAATTAATGGGGGAAATACTCCACTGATTGGAGTCATACCTGGCACAAAGGAAGATGGTGGTTGGAGGTCTATCATCTCAGTTCCAGGATATCACAGCAGGAATTCCTCAGGGTAGTGCCCTATGCCAAACAGTAGTACAGTGGTTAGCACTGCTGCTTCACAGCTCCAGGATCCTGGGTTCGATTCCCGGCTCGGGTCACTGTCTGTGTGGAGTTTGCACATTCTCCTCGTGTCTGCGTGGGTTTCCTCCGGGTGTTCCGGTTTCCTCCCACAGTCCAAAGATGTGCGGGTTAGGTTGATTGGCCAGGTTAAAAATTGTCCCTGAGATGTGTAGTTAGTGGGATTAGCGGGTTAATATGTGGGGGTAGGGCCTGGGGGGGATTGTGGTCGGTGCAGACTCGATGGGCCGAATGGCCTCCTTCTGCACTGTAGGGATTCTATGATTCTATGATCTAAACCATCTTTAGTTGCTTTATCAATGACCTCCCTTGCACCATAAGGTCATTTGTGACACACGAGTGCCAGGCAATGACCATCTCCAGCAAGAGAGAATCTAACCATTGCCCCTTGACACTTAATGTCATTAGCATCAGTAAGTCATCCATTATTAACATCCTGGGGGGTTACCATTGACCAGAAACTGAGGTGGACTAGCCATATAAATAGTGTTGTCTACAAAAGCAGATCAGAGATTAGAATACTGCTATGAGTAACTTGCCTCCTGGCTTACCAAAGCCTGTCCACCATCTATAAGGAACAAGTCAGGAGTGTGATGAAATACACTCTATTTGCCTGGATGAGTGCAGCTCCAACAAAACTCAAGAAACTTGACACCTTCGAGGACAAAGCAATCCATTTGATTGGTATTTGTTCCATAAACATTCATTCCCTCCACAACTGACAAATATTAGCAGCAGTGCATACCATCTACAAGTTGCACTGCAGGAATTCACCAAGATTCCTTTGGCAGCATCTACCAAATCCATGATCATACCAACTAGAAGGACAAGAGCAGCAGATACCTGGAAATACCACCATCTGAAAGTTACCCTCCAAGTCATTCACCTTTCTGACTTGGAAATATATCGCTGTTCCTTCATTGATGCTGGGTCAAAATCCTGGAATTCCCTCCCTAACTTCACCATGGGTGTACCTACACCTCAAGGACTGCCGCAGTTAAAGAAGGCAGCTCACCACCACCTTCTCATGGACAACTAGGGAAGGGCAATAAATGTTGGCTTAGCCCAGTGGTTCCCAAACTTTTTTCACTGGGCCGCACTTTCGGAATAAAAATTTGCTCACGCCACACCGAATTTTTTATTGATAAGAAATACATTCAAAAATTTAAAAAAACAACTCCTAGCAGTGCTTGATTCATAACATAGAACACAACTACTTTATAATATGATCATGGGACATCCAGAAAGTATAAAACAATGCTTGTTTAAACCATGTTTAAATGTTTCTTTGATTGTCCTTAAATCTTCCCGCTACACTTGCCATCCTCTCTCACCGTACCAGTGTGGCGCGCTGCACCCTTTGGGAACCACTGGCTTAGCCAGTGATGTAGTAAGAGTTTTAACAACACCAGGTATAGCCAGTGATGCCCATACCCCGTAAAAAATGAATGAAAAAAAACAAGTATGTTTCATCAGGGAAGCATTTTTGTGGTTTTGTGTTGCCCCTTTATGGGCTCATCTTATTTTATGAGCATAAAAGTTTGATTTGATTTGATTTTGATTTGATTTATTATTGTCACATGTATTAACATACATGAAAAGTATTGTTTCTTGCGTGCTATACAGACAAAGCATAGTGTTCATAGAGAAGGAAACGAGAGGGTGCAGAACGTGGTATTACATTCATAGCTAGGGTGTAGAGAAAGATCAACTTAATGCAAGGTAAGTCCATTCAAAAGTCTGACAGCAGCCGGGAAGTAGCTGTTCGTGAGTCGGTTGGTACGTGACCTCAGACTTTTGTATCTTTTTCCCAATGGAAGAAGGCGGAAGAGAGAATGTCCGGGGTGCGTGGGGTCCTTAATTATGCTGGCTGCTTTGCCGAGGCAGCAGGAAGTGTAGACAGTGTCAATGGATGGGAGGCTGGTTTGCGTAATGGATTGGGTTACATTCACGACCTTTTGCAGTTCCTTGCGGTCTTGGGCAGAGCAGGAGCCATACCAAGCTTTGATACAACCAGAAAGAATCCTTTCTTTGGTGTATCTGTAAAAGTTGGTGGGAGTCGTAGCTGACATGCCAAATTTCCTTACTCTTCTGAGAAAGTAGAAGCATTGGTGGGCTTTCTTAACTATACTGTCGGCATGGGGGGGACCAGGACAGGTTGTTGGTGATTTGGACACCTAAAAGCTTGAAGCTCTTGACCCTTTCTACTTCGTCCCCATTGATGTAGACAGGGACATGTTCTCCTTTATGCTTCCTGTAGTCAATGACAATCTCCTTCGTTTTGTTGACATTGAGGGAGAGATTATTGTTGCCGCACCAGTTCACCAGATTCTCTATCTCATTCCTGTACTCTGCTTCGTCATTGTTTGAGATCCGACCCACTACAGTGGTGTCATCAACAAACTTGAAAATCATACTGGAGGGGAATTTGGCCACACAGTTATAGGTGTATAAGGAGTATGGTAGGGGGCTGAGAACACAGCCTGGTGGGGCACTGGTGTTGAGGATGATCGTGGAGGAGGTGTTGTTGCCTATTCTTACTGATTGTGGTCTGTGAGTTAGTAAATTCAGGATCCAGTCACAGAGGGAGGTGCCGAGGCCCAGGCCATGGAGTTTGGAGATGAGCTTCGTGAGAATAATGGTGTTGAAGGCTGTAGTCAATAAATAGGAGTCTGACATAGGTGTCCTTGTTATCTGGGTGTTCCAGGGTTGAGTGCAGGGCCAGGGAGATGGCGTCTGCTGTGGACCTGTTGTGGTGATAGGCAAACTGTAGTGGATCCAGGTAGTCCAGGAGGCTGGAATTGATTCGTGCCATGACTAGCCTTTCGAAGCATTTCATAATGATGGATGTCAGAGCCACCAGCTGATAGTCATTAAGGCACGCTGCTTTATTTTTCTTAGGTACTGGGATGATGGTCGTCTTCTTGAAGCAGATAGGGGCCTCAGATTGTTGTAAAGAGGGGTTGAAGATGTCTGCGAATACTCCCGCCAGCTAATCCGCACAGGATCTGAGTGCTCGTCCGTAAAAGTAGTCTTGAGATGCTGAAAGTTATAGACACAAATGTACAACTTGAATGTTAACCTGAGTGACATTAAAGTTTTGCAGTAACTTGAGGTTTGGCACTGTTTTGGACATGAGAGAGAAAAAACTGGACTTCTTTATCCTCTCTCCATCTGTCTGGAAGCAGGATTGTTTTTGAATTATTTTTAAAGTAGGCTGTGGCATCTTTCCCCAAACCCTCAGTTTGTGTTATTCAATTTAAAAATAACTTTCAGCAAACTCACATTATAATTAACTCAGAAGGGGAGGAAGGGAGTGAGTATTCACAACTTCAAGCACATGTTTACATTAAGGGGGGATAAAAAAGAAGATTTACAACCATGGGGAACAACAGCAAAAGAACAGAAATTAATACTAGTTCATGTGATTTACATGGGCAGCGTGGTGGCAGGGTGGTTAACACTGCTGTCTCACAGCTCCAGGAGCGTGGGTTCAATTTCAGCCTTGGGTAACTGTCCTTATGGAGTTTGCACATTCTCCCCATGTCTGCATGGGTTTTTACTGGGTGCTCCAGTTTCCTCCCATGGTCCAAAGATGTGCAGGTTAGGTGGATTGGCCACGCTAAATTGTTCCTTAGTGTCCCAAGATGTGTAGGTTAGATGGATTAGCATGGTAAATGTGTGGGGTTACGGGGATAGGGCGAGGAGCGGGCCTGGATAAGAGAGCCGGTGCAGACTCAATGGGCTGAATGGCCTCTTCTGCACTGTAGGGATTCTATGATTTCCAACATCTGAGAAGTCAACATCCACATGATGTTTCCTTCATTGTGACGTTCAATCAAGATGAGTTTCTCATTGGAGGAAGCATGAAAATCCTTGAAACAAATGGGGATGCAGCACAATCATGTTTCTGTACTTCGACCACTTGACAGGCAATGATCATAGACTTTTCACATCAAACAGACTTGGAGGAATTGAGAGATGGTAGCCGGCTGCTTGGTCAGCTGGGAGATGCTGGAGTTCTTTCTGTTGGTGTCAAAGCAGCAGCGTGAGCTGTGAGATAATAAATCTGATATTGAATGATACAGAAGGTTAGAAGTTTGGAGTCATGTGACATGACCCATTAAATAGTTAATTGTAGTCTCGCAAGCATGCTCTGTGCTTCTGGCCCAAACTCATTGTTTCCTTTCGGAGTGGATGGTGGATATTAACACTTCTTCAAATATAATGAGTTTCAATGGATGGGGGAGTAATTTTGTCTGTTAGTCATTTAGCTTTGTGGTCTTACAATGGGGTGTGAGATTCCACAAGGATGAGTGTGGAACTCTTTGTTCTTGTAATTTCTGTCCCTTCCAGAACAGATGGCCAATCTTTTGAGTCATGTGATCTGTTGATTCAACAGAAGTCCTTTTTAAGAATAAGTTTTGATACACATAGTTTTGATCTATTTTCATGTTTTCTTGACATGACAGTATCCTTGGAAGGTGTGAATATGGTAAGTCTTTGCATTATACATTACAACCTGAAGGTGTGTATGGATACGCATGAAAGGCAAGGAAATAATGGGTTTGTATGAGGGTTTGACACAGGCAGGCAAAAAAGAATAAGTGGAAGAGGGTGACAGGCAGCACTCTTTGAACTTTCTTCTTGCGACTTCCTGTCCGATATAAGATCTTGCTGAGTAATCTTGACAGACTTCTTAAAGTGTGCCATTTTCTTATGCATCTGTGTTGAGCTTGTTAAATACTGGCAGAGCTTCATGCACCAGAAATGATGTATTGATATTTTTTTGGATAGCTGATGCCATGAAGTTTCAAACAGGGCAATCATTCACACAACCGCCTCATACAATTTCACTTCCACCTCCCCAGCCAATAAACAAGGGGAGTCGGTATTGTACTTTTCCATTACTTTTGTTTCCAGCCTTGGCAAAAGCTTCAGCAAAAAAGTAAAGATCACATTCTGGCGTCTTGGCAATGCTTGTGGTCCTCCCCCTGAGGACTGAAATCTCCCATTGACTCCAGCAACACTGACAGCACCAGCACTGGAGGTCAGCCATGTGTGTGATCCACTATTCTACATAGTTTCTCTGTCAGTCTTTTAAACTGGGACTAAACACAGAGAAGTTTTGTCTGCCCTGTTTGCCTAGCATTTTTTTTTATCAATGAAAACATTTCTATTTTTTCACAAACCATTGCCGGCTTATTTTAATCACTCCACAGTTGTGAACCAATAGTAGTGGATAGCTTGGAAATGGTTCCCCTCGTGGATGCAATGCTTGGTAAACACCAATCATAAGCTTGGAAACTGAAAAAACAACTGTAATATCTAGGCATGTTTTGTTGTTCCAATTGTTCAAATAACAAATACAATTAACATGTACTTGATTGCAACATTCTTGAAACAATTACACCTCTGGAGTAGATTAATTTCACATTGTTTGAATTGTGCCTCAGACAACAGGGCAACAGTTTAAAATCTGGAATTAATGAGAATATTCTGCGGTGGTGGTGAGAATTTCCTGTTTAAAATATTCTGTGTAAAGCAACTAATAAGATCATCTTACTGGGGAGTGCTTTTACACAAACTTTCTTTTTCAACAATGTATAGCAATCTTCCACTCTTATGATCTACAGTATTCCACAATATACATGATAAGCATCCTTTATAATTTTCTCACAAATAAAAATCCCATAGATGCACCCTTTGACGACCTAGCTTGCTTTTATAAATTACTTTTTTTTCATATTTTCATTTCTGATTCCACGTTTTCCTCTTTCAAATAATAGGACGGGGCATTTCCTTGGACAGTACCAGTCATATGCCAGTCTGTATTTGCCAAGGTTAGCCATGGGGTGCCAAAAATTCCCAAACATGAATAATTCAATCCAGTGGTCTGGCACAGATACAAACAGACCACCAGGTTTTAATACTATTTGAGGATGGAGTATTTTTTCACGAAAAATTGAGAGGAGACGTGATTGAATTGTGAAAGAATGTTTTAAGAAGAATGGGTAGCGTATGTGTTTACCTTGGACTTGAGCACAGTGCAAGAAGATGAGTGTTAAGTGAACTGACACTTCGGGAGGCTTCAGTTCTCTTCTTGCAGAGTTACAGATATTTCAAATAGACGGTTAGCTGAATCAATTAATACTGTGTTGATTTTTTAAAAGAATGGGGATAAGATTGAATTATAAGTATAAATAGAGCAGTGGATAATTAAACAGCATGTGGGAAAAGATGATTCAAGAATTTTTGGAACTGTGTTGCCAAAAAGGTGCTGGTTTAGGATGTCACAAATAAGATTATATAGGTACCTTGTAATTTTGCATGCATTGGAGTCAGGGCTACAGAATCAATTTATTTAAGATGTGGAGTTGCAGGCATTGGACTGGAGTAGGCACAGTAAGTAGTCTCACAACACCAGGTTAAGGTCTAACAGGTTTATTTGGTGGCACGAGCTTTCAGAGCGCTGCTCCTTCATCAGGTGAGCACCATCAATTTACTTTAGAACTACTTAACAAATATTTACTTTAAAGTTAAAAATGACATGGCTGGGTTTTGGAAATGGTATAAATTAGTTTGCAGTTTGGATCCTCTGGAATCTGTCATTGCAGGTTTATCTCAGAATTTGTTGATTTCTTTCTGTAGAAGAGATCTTGCTGGAGATAATGATCTTTTGTTTAAAAATATTTATTTCCATGTTAACTATTTACAAAGGCCAAGACATAGTTGGAGCTACTCTCTGAGATGCTTCACACTCATCTCCTCTCAGTGAATGGCATCATTGCAACATAGCTCTTAAGGGCCTGCTTAGGAGAGGCAATAGTGTATTGATATTGTAACCTAATAATTCAGAGAACCAGAGTAATACTCCAGGGAGTTGGGTTCAAATCCTGCCACAACAGATGGTGAAATTTGAATTCAATAAAAATCTGGAATTCAAAATCTATTGATGACCATAAAACCATTGTTGATTGTTGTAAAAACCCATCTTGTTCACTAATGTTCTTTCGGGAAGGAAATCTGCCATCCTTACCTGGCCTGGCCTACATGAACCACAGCAATGTTGTTGACTCTTAACTGCCCTCTGAAATGGTCCAGCAAACAATTCCATTCAAAGGCAATTAGAGATGGGCAATAAATGTTGACCCAGCTAGTGACGCCAACATCTCCTGAATGAATTTTTAAAAAGCTGTCTTTGATGCAGAGGGATCATGGTGTCTTCATGGATGAATCACGTAAAGTTAGTATGCAAGTACAGCAGGTAATAAAGAAGGCAAATGGAATTTTGGCATTCGTTGCTAATGGAATAGAGTATAAAAGTAGGGAAGTGCTCTTGCAATTGTATAGGGCATAGGTGAGACTGCGTTGGGATTTTACTGCCTCATAGAATCATAGAAACCCTACAGTACAGAAAGAGGCCATTCGGCCCGTCAAGTCTGCACCGACCACAATCCCACCCAGGCCCAACCCCCATATCCCTACATATTTACCCACTAATCCCTCTAACCTACGCATCTCAGGACACTAAGGGCAATTTTTAGCATGGCCAATCAACCTAGCCCGCACATCTTTGGACTGTGGGAGGAAACTGGAGCACCCGGAGGAAACCCACGCAGACACGAGGAGAATGTGCAAACTCCACACAGACAGTGACCCAAGCTGGGAATTGAACCCAGGTCCCTGGAGCTGTGAAGCAGCAGTGCGAACCACTGTGCTACCGTGCCGCCCCGTTGCTCATACTGAAACCATAAAATCCCACCCGAGGTCAATGGACCTTCCCATTTTCCAGCCTTCACCCACTCCAATTCCCATGGCGGGCAAGGCAATAAAATTCCAGCCCATATCTGGAGCACTGTGGGCAGTTTTGGTCCCCTTACTTGAGGAAGGACGTAAATGTATTAAAGGTGGCTCATAGAAAGTTCTGTAGATTGATTCCAGGGAGAAAGAACTTGTCTTCTGAAAAGTGATTGAGATGTTTATATCTATACTCCCTGGAATTTAGAAGAATGAGAGAAGATCTAATTGAGGTATATATGATGCAAAAGGGGGTGACAGTGTAGACGTAGACTGGATGTTTCCCCTTGTTGGACATTCTAGATAAAGAGTTCATAGTTTTAAGCTAAGAGGTGGCAGATTTCAAAAAGAAATGAGGAGGAATTACTTAACTGAGAGGGTTGTGAATCTGTGGAATGTTCTACCCCAGAGTGCAGTGGACGCCAGAGCACTAAACAAATTTAAGGAGGAGATAGATGGGTTTTTATTAGTAATGGGATGAAGGGTTATGGGGAGCAGGCAGGATGGTGCCTCTCAGTGAGTGACGCACATGCTCAGTAGCTATCATTAGAGTTATCCCTCTACATGGATGATCACGATCTATCCTCCAAATTAAATCTGCAATGAACAGATTTAGCCTCTGCAAAGCTTACAAAAATGTGCTCGGCTGCAGCTGTACCATTACCTTTTTGCTGATCCAGTTAATGTAAGTAGCAGTACAACCCAGAGTCAGGTTTCTGACCTCGGTTGATATTCCAAACATATTAAAGTGAGCATCCCGAAAAACTGACACCATTCCAACTTTGCACTTGCCACAATATAGTGGCAAATTAGTGCTGAGTAACAAGTGCCAGGCAGTTTGTTGACTTCCTGGGAACTTTACAGCATTATAAACTTCCTTTTAATTCTCTTCAATATTGAACCCAGCAGCTCAAGAAATGGGAAATTAGCTGCCATGGAGAAAAATTGCACATTTGCCTGCAGAAAGTACGATTGTCCATGGGCTCAATGCCACCTCAAAAAGTGGCTTCATGTAATTAAGGTGTGCCAGTTGTATATGGCGATGTACGGATGCCATGAAAATGATATTTAAAATGTAACCAAGATAGACAATAATGCAAATTGAATGAATTATAACACACAAGGTGAAAGCAAATTCAATTTTGAATAATTTATGTTTTTCTATAAAATTTGGTCTGTTTTCTTAAGGACAGCAAGAGATTTAAATCCTAATAACAAGCATCAAAACTTTACTCGCTGAGATGTGTTTATACTTAACCTGTTACCTGAACCAAATTACAAATATTTTGAAAAATAACTCCTTTTTAAAATCTGTAGCCTACATTTGTTACATATTTCTATAAAATTGCATTGCATCTGGAAGACACATTGAAGAAAATATTTCAGGGGTAACTTTTCAAACAATTGGAGGGTTGATATATCTTGTTGATCCCAATGATTGTGATTTTCCACACTTGTCTGATGTGTCCTGGGGGAGGGTAGTCACCATTGCTAAGCGTTTTGAGAAAGCGCCACCTGCATAATTCCCCCTGGTTTCTTTAATCCCTAGTGAGAGAAAGGCAGTTACATCTGAGAAGTAAATCAAATAAGGAAAAGGAGGAAAAAGACAGAACATCGAGAAAAGAAAGCATGAGAAAAATTGGGCAGGCTGCAGAGGAAGAGAAAGACTAACTCCACCAAGTTGCTAGGTCATCAACCACAACATGCAATGAACGTGGGCTTCTGTTCCTCACCGTGTTTGTTTTAATCACGAGGTAATTATCTCAAACTAAGGCTTGTAACTAAATATTTCACACTGTGATTAGTCCAGTATTGAGGTATGAAGATAAACATTTTTCCTGCCATTGATAGCAATCAACATTGATGATATGCAGGCACACATTTCTACGTTGTAATTAGTTTGCAGTTCATTTCTGGGATTTGACAAAGTGGTCAATAAAATTCAGATTCAAGTCCATGGGATTCCAGTGTTCTATGGCTAGAGCTAATGAGTTATATTATTCTTTATAATTTAGCAATCTGTTCTAAGGCTATAGATACAAAGCTAATTGAAAGAGGCATGGTGACACAGTGGTTAGCACTGCTACCTCACAGCGCTAGGGACTCTGGGTTCGATTCCCGGCTTGGGTCACTGCCTGTGCGGAGTCTGCACGTTCTCCCCATGTCTGCATGGGTTTCCTCCGGGTCTTCCGGTTTCCTCCCACAGTCCGAAAGACGTGTTGGTTAGGAGCATTGGCCATGCTAAATTCTCCCTCAATATAGACCATAAGACATAGGAGCAGAATTAGGCCACTCGGCCCATCGAGTCTGCTCCGCCATTCAATCGTGGGTGATATTTTTCTCATCCCCATTCTCCTGCCTTATTCTCACATTCCCTGATCCCCTTATTAATCAAGAACCTATCTTTCTCTGTCTTAAAGACACTCAATGACTTTGCCTCCACAGCCCTCTGCGGCAAAGAGTTCCACAGATTCAACACTCTCTGGCTGAAGAAATTCTTCCTCATCTGTTTTAAAGGATCGTCCCTTTAGCCTGAGGTTGTACTCTCTGCTTCTAGTTTTTCCTCCTAGTGGAAACATCCTCTCCACATCCACTCTATCCAGGCCTTGCAGTATCCTGTATGTTTCAATGAGATCCCCCCTCATCCTTCTAAACTCCAACAAGTACAGATACAGGGTCCTCAATCGTTCCTCATACAAGCTCTTCATTCCAGGGATCATTCTTGTGCACCTCCTCTGGACCCTTTCCAAGGCCAGCACATCCTTCCTTAGATATGGGGCCCAAAACTGCTCACAATACTCCAAATGGGGTCTGACCAGAGCCTTATACAGCCTCAGATGTACATCCCTGCTCTTGTATTCTAGCCCTCTCGATATGAATGCTAACATTGCATTTGGCTTCCTAACTGCCGACTGAATCTGCAAGTTAACCTTAAGAGAATCTTGAACAATGATTTCCTAAGCATTTTCCCATTTAGAAAATAGTCTATGCCTCCATTCCTCCTTCTGAAGTGCATAACCTCACACTTTTCCACATTGTATTCCATCTGCCACTTCTTTGCCTAACCTGTCCAAGTCCTTCTGTAGCCCCCCTGCTTCCTCAATTCTACCTGTCCCTCTACATATCTTTGTATCATCTGCAAACTTAGCAACAGTGCCTTCAGTTCCTTCCTCCAAATCGTTAATGTATAGTGTGAAAAGTTGTGGTCCCAACACTGACCCCTGAGGCACACCACTGGTCACCGGCTAACATCCTGAGAAAGACCCCTTTATCCCGACTCTCTGCCTTCTGCCAGTCAGCCAATCCTCTATCCATGCCAGGATTTTACCCTTAACACCATGGGCATTTAACTTATTTAACAGTTTCCTATGCGACACCTTGTCAAATGTACCCAAATAGGCGCTGGAGTGTCGCGACTAGGGGATGTTCACAGTAACTTCATCAAGGGTGGCACGGTGGCAAGGGTGGCACGGCGGCACAGTGGTTAGCACTGTTGCCTCACAGCGCCAAGGACCCGGGTTTGATTCCCGGCTTGGGTCCCTGTCCATGTGGAGTTTGCACATTCTCCCCGTGTCTACATGTGTTTCCTCTGGGTCCTCCGGTTTCCTTCCACGGTCCAAAGATGTGCAGGTTATGTGAATTGGGCACACCAAATTCTTCCTCAGCGTACCCAAACAGGTGCCAAAGTGTGGCAATGAGGGGATTTTCACAGTAACTTCATTGCCGTGTTAATGTAAGACTACTTGTGACTAATAAATGAACTTTAACTTTAACTTTGCAGTGTTAATGTAAGTCTACCTGTGACATTAATAAACAAATTTAAAAACTTAAGATATTTAGAGGAGAGGACTCAAGAAAATTATTTGCACAGAGAACTGTTAGGCTGTGGAATTTACTTTCAGGATTAGTGGTTGAAATAGAACTTCAGTTGACATTCAAGATTAGATTGAATAAGCGGATGAAGCACATGAGGAATTGAAGAGGTATGGAAACTGATTAGGAATGTGTGATTAGAATTATGTGGGTAAGTGTTGACATGGACAAGTTCAATAAAAAGACCTGCTCCATGGTGCAACAATGGGCGGGATAGTTCAGCTCCACCCACCCCCCCCCCCCCCCCCCCCCCCCACTCCGCAGCATGTTTTTTGGTGGGGAAACAGCTAGCCATTGGGTACTAGCAGGGTCTTCCAGTCCCACCACTGTCTATGGCGATTTGTGTGGCTCCTGCTGCCGAGGGCGGGACAGAATGGGACGGTGGGGGTGGGGGGGATGTGGTAGGGCCTCTGGCAGGACCCAAAGTTCCCACCAGTGGCAAGACCCAGAAAATCCCACCTCATGTATTCATAAATTCCCTGTGTTGACCACATTTTCACTAAAACAATGCTTCAAAGATAGATTGTACACTTTTCTTTCCAACCCAATTTTTTATCTGTTTCATCTGAAAGGATTGACTCTTACCTCTGGTATTTCAGTACATTGACAAGGAACAATCTTTATGTGGTGTCTGGACAATAACTATTAATGAGCTATTATACCATTTTGTCCTAACTCGGCAGTCACACATCTACCTTTCCTATAGGGTCATCCAATAGCAATCAGGAGTCCTGTCTGATTTTTTAATTAAAACATTTTGTTTGTCTCCCCTATGCAAGATCACTGCCAATTATGAAATTACTGCCGAGCTGACATCAAACTTAACACCTTCTTGGGTCTGGTTAATTTAATTGCATAAGGCAATACTTTAATCCAACATGGTATGAGGAAAGAAAGTGTATTCCAGCTCAGTCAAAGATTCCTTAAAGCTTACATTGAACTTGAAATTGCTGACAAAATAAATCAACAACAAATCTGAAATGTGGATTTACCGAAAGCAGCACGATGAAGCAAATGACTGATTCTCTAATGCTCATGGCCCTGTGGATTAGGTTCGCGTCGATACTTACCAAGCTTCTGAATCTCAGTTATGTAATTGCGGGAAGGTACTGAACAGAGAAGAAGGGCAAAATAAAGAACTGGTTCTAACCATCCAATTCTCACTGACTGCTCTCTGGCAGTTTAATTGGCTTTACTGAGACCAATGTATCATTTCAACTGTGTTTGGAGCATGCCTCAGAGAGATAAAAGGGTGAGAAAATAGAAAGAAATCGCACTGAAATGAAGGACAGAAAATGTGAATTTACCTGCAACATTTTCAGCCATCAAAGCTGTCTTTTTAAATGTATATTCTTTTATACATCATATGGAAGAGTTCATCATTGGTTCTTAAGATGTACTCTGGGAAAGTTGCCTTAATTCCTGCAGGGTTAGGATAAAAGCAATGAAGTAAAAAAAGAAAATAGCACAAGATTTTTGTGGTTCAAAAGACACGTCTATCACAAAAACCTTTCCCAACAATTTCTCTGATTTACAAAAGAACTCACAGAAGTGCAGCAATAATGAATGAAGAAGTGCCTCCCAGCCATAAGTAACTTGAATATAAGTGGTGAAAATTCAGATTTCTGATCTTTAACCTTTAACTTCAACCTTCCCTTCTTTCATCCCAATCTAAACTTACACTGCACATTCAGGCACTTCAGCAAATATTGACATTTCAACAGTAGGACTTGTTATAGAGTTGAATGTACAATTCTTCCAATATTGCTTCTCAATGTTTTCTGCTCCATAATGTCTCATTTACAGAATCTGAGATTACAGTAATTCAATTGTAGATAACTGCCAGACACTTATGATACACAGTAAAAATAAATCGGAGAGGAAGGGGGATATTAAGAAACAGAAAGTGGAATTTTAAAAAGGAGCTATAACTGGTTAGTTATTTAGTCATGGTACAACTTGAAGCTCTGTTAATTGGTCAGATTCAAGGGTGCTTGGGGGAATGATGTCAGCCTAAAGTCTACCCCTGGGACAGTGTCTGCTTTGTATGTTTTAGCAGCAACTTAGTAGAGACTTGTAGTGCCAAAAAAATGATGGAGTCTAATCAACGCAGAACCAGACCAAGTCATTGACACCAGTGTTAAGAAGTGGTGTGCTCCAAAGGGATTCCTTTGACATCTGTTACTCCAAAGCGGTTACTTTTTCATTTTTCAGTTAAGCCAGGAAAGAAACAGAAATCCTTTAAGCAGTCTTGAAAGCAGAAAAAAAATCCAGGAATAAATAAGTAGGGTGCAATCTTACCTGCCATTCGTGCCATGGTCCTGCTGCAGCGAGGTTGGAGAATTTGGCGTTCAGCCAAATCTCCATTCATTGCAGCGGGATGGGAAAATCCCGCCGGCATGAACGGCCACAACATTCTGGCCATAATCGTTGCCAAATTCAAGAGTAATATTGGAAGGGGGATTGATTAAGTACTTGAAGGAAAATTATGTATCGGATTATGTTGAAAGAGGAGGGGTGTGGGACTAATTGAAGAGCTCCACCTGACACAAAAATGATGGGCCCAATGGCCTTTTTTGCTGTAAAATTCTATGATTCGATGTTATCATATTCCTTTAGGGACAACATATAATACACCTGCAGTTTTTGTTTGCTGTACTGGCATAATTCATTGATACTGCTGACACAGGAAATCAAAGTAAAATGAATCAACTGCAAGATCAAAGTGGGACAGGGGCGAATGGGATAAATGCACTGACAACACCTTTACGGTAAATGGTGACTCACTTATTGAAACCTGCAGCGAATTTTACTGGGTGGACAGTCAGGATAACCAGACACAGCGTGAGACAAGAGAAATGGATAATTTTGCTGCATTCCCAGAAGGGTTTGACTAAGACATTCCGAAGCACGTCTGTTACCACTCCTTTTTGCTATAAAAAACAATGACGTTTTCAGCTGAAAGGAAAGCTGCATGTGGCTAATTATATAGTTCCCCCAGAGCAGCTTTTGAAACTATATAAATATTTAATTACTAAACAGGTTGAGCAAGGGAAGCGTGTTTTATTTCTGGCTGCAGACCATATGCAGACATACTATAGACCTCAGATCAGTAGGAACACACATATGTTACAATAACCAAGAATTCAGTACTCCATACCATCAGCAAAACATATGGACTAGGCCCGTTAGGATGGTGGCATTCCCCTTCCCTCCATCTGAAGAGTCAGCAGAGAATATATCCTTACCGCCACTGCCTGCCCTGCAGCAATTAAACACTTTAATGAGCGTTAATTGGCTGATGACAGGACTTCACTCACTATTGCCTTACATAGCTGCTGGTCAATCTGATTGGCTGGAAGGTCTCTAGTCCGTACAGCGCCATAAGATGCAGTGGCCATGACTGGGACTGCAAGCAGTCCCCAGAGCCTCAGTCCATGGATTCATGTTGGTGGACAGACCAGAACAGGGAGGGAGGACTGAGTGGGGTGTTGGCACCTGAGGTTTAAAGGCGAGATGTCACCGTCTCCCCCAATTTTCTGTCCGAGGCCTAAACATGATTTATTTTTGGGCTTCCCCCCATGCCCCAGAACTCCACCCACCAGCAAGAAAATTGAGGATGGGTGGGAAATGGCCCTTCACTGGTCAATAATTGGCCACTTAACAGCCTTAATTGGGGCAGGCTGGATGAGGCCTCCCCCACCCCAGCGTAAAATTTCAGAGAGGTCTAGACTGGGAGGATCTCAGTGGGAAGCCCATCTGAGAAATGTTACCCTCACCCCTCCATTTACAAACCCATCTGTGGGGATTTGAATAAAAGGGTAATTAGAGCAGGGTAATTATGAAGAATTGTAAATGTATTATGAATATAACATTATAGTATTAATTTTAATATTAATACTCACCCTTGGGTAAATATCAGCAGTTTTGCAACTAGCACCAGGGCTGTCCTTTCAATAGAGCAGAGTGTTCTGGAGTGATGTAGATTCTCCAATCATAATCACTGTTGTTTGTGGAATTTGTCTAAGAAATAAAAAGAAACGACCTATAATTGTTTCAAGCTTATAATCTGGATGTTAACAAGTAGATACACCACGGGGAAATTCCTTTGACATGCACCATTAGTCCAGAGTTCCCATTTCTCTGAAATACATTCAGCTGGTGCTCTTGAAAAAGATCACATTGAACTGACTTTACCTGACTTGAAATAGCCTTCTGGTCAATTGGTTATTGCCAAATGGAGGATTAAATCACATCTGGGGAAACCCTACAATCTTCCTGCCCTCTCTTCAACCACCAAGACCCTCACGACCTCACCCCATCCCACCACCCCATGCCCCCACCCACATCACCAATCTCCACCACTGCTCATTGAAAGTTGAAGCCACACTCATGACAATCTGGAACCACTGCATTTTAACGCTAAATCATGGATGCTGCACCCCGTCTCAGACTTGGCAGCAAAATTGGTGCATGAGAGGTCTCGAAGCTGGATGATGGGACTCTCTGCTGAAGTTGGTTGGCACAGTAAGAAGTTTAACAACACCAGGTTAAAGTCCAACAGGTTTATTTGGTAGCAAAAGCCACACAAGTTGGTTGGACCACAGGATCTTTAGCCGTTTTGGTTTGCCAGTAGAATGGTTATTTTCATTTCTGCTACAGATGCACATTATTGCCTTGCTAAGCTTTATCTAGTCACTGAAGGGTGCCATGTTTGCTTTCTTGTTTTGGATGGAGCATAATTTGGAGAAGGAACAGCAACAGCCTCAGCAAACAGCGTGACCACCAGCATGTGGATCTCCAGAAGACAACAGATGAAAGTAAGAATAATGCATAGCTGGAGTTTGCAAAATCTGAAGATTATAGGTATAGGGAAAGAGTGAGATGAAGTCCCTCAGCTTTCAGGTGCTAAGGAAAATTGAGTTGGAGAAGTGAACTTTGTGATGTGTTATAAGCCTTCATTCTTTGTGATCTGCTGGTAGTGTGGGGCCTTGACAACTGCAGACAGAGCCTACATCTTTGTGTTGCCAATACATAGTGCACCTGATTTCTTGGCCTAACACTGAATGAGTCTTTGCTGCATGCATATACAGACTCCAATTCACACTGAATAATTATGCTGATACCATGCTTTACTGAATCTTTCGATAATGGGTGAGGGACTACCCACACCGTGGTGTTCACCTGTTTTTAATTTTGTACACCGGGGATTCTGTCTGAGCTGCAAAGTAAGATGAATATTTAAGGTGCAAGAAACAATCTTATTTTCTTGTCTCCAGGGCAATTACACCGTGCTTTCATTGATGCTTTTGTTGTTTTTGTTGTGAACTCTGAAATGTTTGCATTTTTCAGCAGCGTTTTGCTATCAATGTTTTCCTTCCTAAGGAAATCAAGGGAGGTGGGAATAGGGCAAGGATGAGAAAGTAGAGTGGAGGTAAGCAACAACCATGATTTTATTGACTCTTGGAACAAACTCAAGGGACTATGTGGCCTTCTCTTGCTGCAATTATTTATGTTCTTTAAATGACGGTATTCCTTGCTGAGTGCTGAATGTTTTGGGTGTTTGAGAGAAGGAAAATGAGTTCAGGAAGGTCACCAACTGCTTAACACCTGCTAAAAATGTGATGCCCTCCTCAGCTGGCATCATCTTTCCAGAAATGACGTGATGAAGGTTCTAATTCTGTGGCAACTAAGGCAGGATGCCTCTAATGTCTCAAGGTATGTGTGGAGGAGTGTATAAGTGGAGGGTATTGACAGGTGTCAACAAAACAACTCAAGTGCTATTGCCCCTTCATTTGATGTGACTTCCACTAACATGGCATTGATTTTATGTTCAAGGAAAATACCGTGTAGTGAATTTTCAGTCAAGAGTCTTCTCTCTTCTCCATGCCCCCTGCACCCACCCTGCTGTATGAAGAATTCACTATCATCCTGTTTTGTTTCTGTTAAGCTTTTCTGAGACAAATAACCAATTTAGTTCTGTGCAAGTGAATGGGTTTTGAATAGGCACAAGGTATCACAATGACATAACTATTAGGGATCCTCACATTAGCCCATGGCACTCTTGAAGAGAAACTGTTGCACTCAAATAATTTCCAGGAAGTATATGGGCACAGAAATATGATAATGCATGTCAGCGATGTTATGCAGAAAGCAGCAATGATGTTTTTAGTATGCTGCAGTCCACCTTGCCCGCATTTGAAGGATGAAACTGGTGAAAGGCTCTAATGAAAATAATGTTACCCTCTGCATTCATATTCACTGAATCCAGAGAGAAACCTTCAATACTTTATGTACTTCACAGCACCTCAGTATTTGCTGCTTTCAGCTGCCAACTTCAAGAAAAGTGTGCCAATCATCCACAGATAATCAAAAACATGTGTAAAAGAACTATGTTTGTACACAATATGTTTCAATTGGTACTCTCCAGCGGGTATTTCAGTTCCCAGCTCAGGTCTGTTCCATACTTAAGGACTCATTTAAGAAGTGCAAGCTAAAATGAGGAGCATACTTACCCAACCTTAGACATGCTATCTGCACATTTCTTCCTTGTTTGTCTCTAAGCATGAGAGACCCATATGGCTAAGTTGACCTAGTTGATGATCTTGATTAATTCAACTGAAACTGTGCCATTTCTAGATGAAGCTTCATCCCCATATAGAGCCATCCTCCTTTGACATATCTCCTGTGGAAGCATTTCTAACTGCACAACATCAAAGGGGGGAGGGTGTCGCCCAGATGTCTCTTTTCTGCCGTGAAATATAGCTAGTTCACTTTTCTTTCATGATTACAACTCTCCCTTTTAGAGTTGTTTTATTTGCTAGATCTCCAGCCAAGGTTTTCCTTTGCCAACAGTCTTTTCAAAGTATGGGTAGTGAGATTGGGGTGGGGAACTTGAATCAAAATTTAACATATATCATCGCCATCATGTCAATAATGTAGATGAATTTATACCATTACCAGCTCGGTCTCCTTTTTACTCAACTCGCAAAATTCAGACAATAGCATCATTGGAGCTTTGGTGTAGCATGGAGGAAGGACACATAGAGAAATCATTTTGCAACTTAATAAATAGTTAGAGAAGTTCACAGCAGCATTGAATGGTTAACGTCCATTGAAACAAATGCACAGTGTAAGTGATTTCAGTCCTTTTGCAATGTATGGTTGTTAAGCCAGTAATGATCTCCACATGGCTACCAAATGTGATCTCTTTCAGCACATGCCTACCATCTGAAAACATTTGCTGACAACTGCTATTACAATGAAGATCTCCATATGATAGAAGTCCAGATAGTTTCTTCCTTCTCATAGCCCACTTGAAAAATAGTGAGGTAGAATCCTGAAACAGGAGTCACCTTGAATAATTGGTATAAATGGGGTACTCTTCTTTCTGCATTCTTATAATACTACATTTTTATATTGTAGTGCATATTATATTGGTTGTTTTAAGCATGCATGCTATTGTTGTGTAAACATGCTGAGGTTAAATATTAAGATTGCCCACTATACATCGGACATGGTGAAAGTAGGAATAGTTTTCTAATTTATATTGCTTTGAACTCAGGGGAGGTAATTGTATAATTAAACTAATCTTTGCATGTAAAGTAGACCAATTTATCATAATCCATTAATGTATTTTTGATAATAACAATGCATATGTTGTCATACTTTTATAAAAACAGCACACACTATTTTTGGCTCGTTAATGAGCATGTGGAAACATTCTTTACACTGCAGATGTTATTCCTTTATATCTCCTGTTCTTTCAATGTGTCCTGCTGCAAAGACAGAGTTGAAATATCTGTCTAATTCCCTGGTTTAAATTAACCAGTAACGTATGAATTGTGATTGTTTGCTTCATCAGAATAGATTTAAACCGATATATGTATGGAAAAATATGATGAACAAACATACAATTTGGGATGGATTTTCATTTTCCGTATCTGAGATTTAACCTGAAAGGTTGTATTGCACATCTTCTGGAGAACCTGCCTAGCTAGGGTGGCATGGTGGCACATTGGTTAGCACTGTTGTTCCATGTTCCTAGCGAATGTTGTTCCTTTGTTTAAGAATGGTAGCAAAAATAATCCAGGTAATTACAGGCCGGTGAGCCTTGCATCAGTGGTCGGGAAATTATTGGAGAGGATTCTTCGAGACAGGATTTATTCCCACTTGGAAATAAGTAGACGTTTTAATGAAAGGCAACATGGTTTTGTGAAGGGGAGGTCATGTCTCACGAACTTGATCGAGTTTTTCGAGGAAGTGATGAAGATGATTGATGAGGATAGGGCAGTGGATGTTACATAGAAACATAGAAAACTACAGCACAAAACAGGCCCTTTGGCCCCACAAGTTGTGCCGAACATATCCCTACCTTTTAGGCCTACCTATAATCCTCCATCCTATTAAGTCCCATGTACTCATCCAGGCGTCTCTTAAAAGACCCTATTGAGTTTGCCTCCACCATCACTGACGGCAGCCGATTCCACTCGCCCACCACCCTCTGTGTGAAAAACTTCCCCCTAACATTTCCCCTGTACCTACCCCCCAGCACCTTAAACCTGTGTCCTCTCGTAGCAGCCATTTCTACCCTGGGAAAAAGCCTCTGAGAGTCCACCCGATCTATGCCTCTCAACATCTTATATACCTCTATTAGGTCTCCTCTCATCCTAAGTCTCTCCAAGGAGAAAAGACCGAGCTCCCTCAACCTATCCTCATAAGGCATGCCACTCAATCCAGGCAACATCCTTGTAAATCTCCTCTGCACCCTTTCAATCTTTTCCACATCCTTCCTGTAATGAGGCGACCAGAACTGAGCACAGTACTCCAAGTGGGGTCTGATGAGGGTCTTATATAGCTGCATTATTATCCCCGGACTCCTAAACTCAATCCCTCGATTGATAAAGGCCAGCACACCAGACGCCTTCTTAACCACCTCCTCCACCTGCGGGGCCGATTTTAGAATCCTATGGACCCGGACCCCAAGGTCCTTCTGATCCTCTACCGTACTAAGAGTCTTTCCCTTTATATTGTACTCCTTCATCCCATTCGACCTGCCAAAATGGACCACTACGCATTTATCTGGGTTGAAGGCCATCTGCCACTTCTCCGCCCAGTCTTGCATCCTATCCATGTCCCTCTGTAACTTCTGACATCCCTCCAGACTATCCACAACCCCACCAACCTTGGTGTCGTCGGCAAACTTACCAACCCATCCCTCCACTTCCTCATCCAGGTCATTTATGAAAATGACAAACAGCAAGGGTCCCAGAACAGATCCCTGGGCACACCACTGGTGACCGACCTCCAATTAGAAAAAGACCCATCTATACACACTCTCTGCCTCCTTTGGGCAAGCCAGTTCTGGATCCACCGGGCAGCAGCCCCTTGGATCCCATGCCCTCTCACTTTTTCGAGAAGCCTTGCATGGGGGACCTTATCGAACGCCTTGCTAAAATCCATATAAACCACATCTACCGCTTTCCCTTCGTCAATGTGTTTAGTCACATTTTCGAAGAACTCCACCAGGCTCGTAAGGCACGATCTGCCCTTGACAAAGCTCTGCTGAGTATTCTTGAGCATACTAAACCTCTCTAAATGCTCATAAATTCTGTCCCTCAGGATCTTCTCCATCAGCTTACCAACCACTGAGGTTAGACTCACCGGTCGGTAATTTCCTGGGCTATCCCTATTCCCCTTCTTGAAAATAGGAACCACATCCGCAATCCTCCAATCCTCCGGCACCTCCCCCGTCCCTATCAACGACACAAAGATCATCGCCAGAGGCTCTGCAATCTCTTCCCTTGCCTCCCACAGTAACCTGGGGTACATCCCATCCGGATCCGGCAACTTATCTATTTGATGCCATTCAAAGATTCCAGCACAACCTCTTTCTTAAAGTCCACATACTCAATCTTTTCAGTCCACCGCAAGCCCACAGTACATCCACCCATGTCCTTCTCCTCTGTGAAAACCGAGGCAAAATACTCATTAAGCACCTCTGCCATTTCTACTGGTTCCATACAGATTTTCCCTCCTTCAGCTTTTATAGGCCCTATTCCTTCACATCTCATCCTTTTACTCTTCACATATTTATAGAACACCTTAGGGTTTTCCTTAATTCTACTTGCCAAGGACTTCTTGTGACCCCTTCTGGTTCTCCTAATTTCCTTTTTTAGTCCCTTCCTACAAGCCGTATACTCATCTAGATCCCTATCTTCGCCAAGCTCTCTGAACCTTTTGTACGCTTTCCTTTTCTTCATGACTAGGTCCCGCACAGCTTTCGTGCACCATGGTTCCTTTAACCGACCAACTCCTCCCTGTCTGCTCGGAACATGTTGTCTACATGGACTTCAGTAAGGCCTTTGACAAGGTCCCTCATGGCAGACTGGTGCAGAAGGTGAAGTCGCATGGGATCAGAGGTGAGCTGGCAAGGTGGATACAAAACTGGCTCGGTCAAAGAAGACAGAGGGTAGCAGTGGAAGGGTGCGTTTCTGAATGAAGGGCTGTGACAAGTGGTGTTCCTCAGAGATCAGTGCTGGGACCTTTGCTGTTTGTAATATATATAAATGATTTGGAGGAAAATGTAACTGGATTGATTAGTAAGTTTGCGGATGACACAAAGGTTGGTGGATTTGCGGATAGCGATGAGGACCATCAGAGAATACAGAGGATATAGATCAGTTGGACACTTGGGCGGAGAGATGGCAGATGGAGTTTAATCTGGACAAATGTGAGGTAATGCATTTTGGAAGGTCTAATACAGATAGGAAATATACAGTAAATGGCAGAACCCTTAAGAATATTGAAAGGCAGAGGGATCTGGGTGTACAGGTACACAGGTCACTGAAAGTGGCAATGCAGGTGGAGAAGATAGTCAAGAAGGCATATGGCATGCTTGCCTTCATCGGCCGGGGTATTGAGTTTAAAAATTGACAAGTCATGTTGCAGCTTTATAGAACCTTAGTTAGGCCGCACTTGGAATATAGTGTTCAATTCTGGTCGCCACACTACCAGAAGGATGTGGAGGCTTTAGAGAGGGTACAGAAAAGATTTACCAGGATGTTGCTTGGTATGGAGGGCATTAGCTATGAGGAGAGGTTGGAGAAACTTGGTTTGTTCTCACTGGAGCGACGGAGGTTGAGGGGAGACCTGATAGAAGTCTACAAGATTATGAGAGGCATGGACAGAGTGGATAGTCAGAAGCTTTTTCCCAGGGTGGAAGAGTCAATTACTAGGGGGCATAGGTTTAAGGTGCGAGGGGCAAGTTTTAAAAGAGATGTACGAGGCAGATGTTTTACACAGAGAGTAGTGGATGCCTGGAACTCATTGCCGGGGGCGGGTGGGGGGGGCACGGGTAGTGGAAGTGGATACGTTCGTGACTTTTAAGGGGCATCTTAACAAGTACATGAATGAGATGGGAATAGAGGGATATGGTCCCCGGAAGCATAGGGGGTTTTAGTTAAGTCGGGCAGCATGATCGGTGCAGGCTTGGAGGGCTGAAGGGCCTGTTTCTGTGCTGTAATTTTCTTTGTTCTTTGTTCACTGCTGCCTCACAGCACCAGGGACCTGGGTTCGATTCCGGCCTTGGGTGACTGTCTGTGTGGAGCTTGTATGTTCTCCCCATGTCTGTGTGGATTTCCTCTGGGTGCTCCGGTTTCCTCTCACAGTCCAAAAATGTACAGGTTAGGTGGATTAGCCATGCCAAATGTGTTCCTTAGTTTTCCAAGATATGTAGGTTAGGGGAATTATTGGGATAAATATGTGGTGTTACGGGAACAGGGCCTGGGTCAGATGCTCTGTTGGAGAGTCGGTGCAGACTTGATGCGTCAAATGGCCTCCTTCTGCACTGCAGGGATTCTATGATTTATTCTGTGATAATATTTGTCCTTTGAAGGAGTAAAATGAAAACGTTAGCATGCCAGCACAGCAAGTAATTAAGAAGACTAATGGAATGTTATTCTTTATCACAAGAGGAACTGAACATAAAATAAGGATGCTATGAGAGCACATTTCCACTCCATCTTTCGAAGGAGCAGCGCTCCGAAAGCTTATGGTATTTGCTACCAAATAAGCCTGTTGGACTTTAACCTGGTGTTGTTAAAACTCTTACTGTGTTTACCCCAGTCCAACGCCGGCATCTCCACATCAGTTTTTTAAGACATTGGTGAGACCATCTCGAATACTGGCCGCAATTCTCCCATTGTGACCCGTATCCTTTCTGTCAGGTCACGGTGGGAGATACGTGTCGCCTTGAACAGAGATTTGTGCATGCGCCGGGAACGCGTGCGCATCTCACTGAGCCGGCGAATAGTCGCTGGTCAGACCACGCAGCAAACCGGTGGGAAGGCAGGTAAGTAATTTAAATCTTTTTTGCAGGTATTTGAAATATGTTTATTGGCTCATCATTGGGACCTTTCAGGTCCCGATTGAATCTCCCAGTCTGCCAGGAATACTTCATTCTGGCAGGGTTCAGACTAGCTCCCCACGTTCGGGGAACTAGCGGGAGACCCCGCCGGAATGAAGGGGGGGCAATCGAGGTCCCCAGGGGGTCGGGCAGAGGCGGTGGTGGTGCCCCTGGGCATGGGCACCCTGGCAGTGCCAGCCTGTGCTCCCTGGCACTGCCCAAGGGGCAAAGTGCCCATGCCCAAGGGACACACTGACACTGCGCATAGGGGGCGGGGCCTATTGTGGCCAGGGCATAGGGGTGATTGGTGGGGTTGGGGGGGTTCTGTTGCCACTCTGCATGGTGGTCGGTCTGGGATGGAGGGAAGCCAGCGATTGGGGCCGGCTGTGGGGGGGGGGGGCGTCTGCTGCGGGGGGGCTGCTTCCAGGGGGCTCTGACGCGGGGGTGGGGGTCTGCTGGGGTGAGGGGGTGGCAGCGATCACCACTGCTGGGGGGGGTGGGCTGTGCATTGGGGCACTCCGGGACCAGGGGGAGGTCAGGGCTGGCCCGGAAATTGTTGAGCCGCGATCGGGCCGTGTGGGGGGCTGGAAGGGCAGCACTGCGGGGGGTCCCGGGCTGGCCAGCAAATGGGGAGACTGACAGATCGGGACTACTGCGCATGCGCAGTGTTCCAGAACTATCAGACTCTGGCGTGAATAGGTCCCGCCCCCCTGGGTTTTTAATGAGATTTCCAACTAGGACCTTTGCAGTGCACAGAGTGCGGAGATTCAGGTTAGAAGCTGAACTGAGAAAACAGTTGGGATTTAAAACAGTTCTCCCACCAATTCAGCACGTTTGGGAGAATCACGGCCACTGTATGCAGTAGTGTAGTGGGAAATTAAGGTCGAGGAACTCTAAGAAAAGGAGCTGTTCCTGTCATTTCTAAATCTACTATTACATTATTTCCCTCTGTATTAATTATTTTAGTCCCCAAACATCAGTAAACCTATGTTTTTTAAGTGAAAAATATTAGTGCCAGTAGGCATTTTATTTTGAACCATGTGGTTTGAAACATTAGCCTTCAGCAGAGCTAAAATTTAATTATGCAACAATTTAATTATTTAATTCAATCCTATTAAAACATGAATTACAGAAGGCTTTGCTTACTTCTGACTGGGGGCTGGTAAATGCAGGGATCACTGCTTTTCTTGATTTATATTTATAGTGTAGACCTGGGTGCACAGGGCACAATTAAAAAATTTGAAGATGCTGCTAAACTTGGAAGTTTTGCGAACTATGAGAAGGATCGTGATAGATTTCAAGAGAATATCGACAGGCTGGTGGATTGGGCAGACACATGGCGGATGAAATTTAAAGTAGGAAAGTGTAAAGTGATACATTTTGGATAGAAGAACGAGTAGCACTGACACAAAGTAAAGGGTACAATTCTAAATGAAATGCGGAAGCAAAGGGACCTGGGTATATATATGTATAAATCACTGAAGGTGGCAAGATAGATTGAGAAAGCAATTAATAAATTATTCTGAATCCTGAATTTTATACATAGGGGCACAAAGTACAAAGCAAGTAAGACCTTAAGACCATAAGATGTAGGAGCAGAATTAGGCCATTCAGCCCATCGAATGTGCTCCACCATTCAAACATGGCTGATAAGTTTCTCAATCTCATTCTCCTGCCATAACATTTGATCCTCTTACCAATCAAGAACCTATCTATCTCTGTCTTAAATATACTCAATGACCTGGCATCCGCAGCCTTCTGTGGTAATGAATTCCATGGATTCACCATCCTCTTGCTGAAGAAATTCCTCCTTATCTCGGTTCTAAAGGGTCATCCCTTTACTCTGACGCCGTACCCTCAAATCCTAGTCTCTCCTACTAATGGAAACATCTTCCTCATGTTCACGCTATCCAGGCCTTTCAATATTCTGTAAGTTTCAATGAGATCCCCCCTCACCCTGCTGAACTCCATCGAGTACAGACCCAGAGTCCTCAAATGCTCTTCACATGTCAAGCTTTTCATTCCTGGGATCATTCTCTGAACCTCCTCTGAACTGTCTCCAGGGCCAGCGCATCCTTCCTTAGATACGGGGCCCAAAATTGCTCATAATACTCCAAATGTGGTCTGACCAGAGCCTTATAAAGCCTCAGCAGTACATCCTTGCTTTTGTATTCTAGTCCTCTCGAAATTAATGCTCACATTGTATTTGCCTTCCTAATTACCAACTCAATCTGCAAGTTAACCTTAAGAGAATCCTGAACTCGGACTCCCAAGTCCTTTTGCATTCCAATTTCTGAATTCTCTCCCCATTTAGAAAATAGTTTACATCTCTATTCTTTCTACCAAAGTGCCGAATCCCACACTTTCCTACATTGAACCTTCATCGAACAATGGTTCAGCCTGAATGGGAAAGATGCAAAGGTTTTAGAAAGGTTTTAGAAAGATTAAAAGAATGGTTCCAAGGACGAGGGGCTTCAGTGATGTGGATAAGTTGGTGCAGTTGAGGCTGTTCTCCTTGGAGAAGAGAAAGTTGAGAGGAGATGTTTTTTAGACATGTTCAAAATCATGAGGGATCCGGAGAACCTAATTGTGGAGAAACTATTTCCATCGGCAGAAGATCGAGAACCCTAAAGTAGTTCTGGCTATTTCACTAGACCCCACATCACTGCTCCAGCTGCAATAAGGTTTGGAACATCATAAAAATCTAAGCAACTGCATTTAGAAGTAAATTATTCAACTTGCTGATGTAGCTTTTTCTGCATTTAAATGCTTGCCAAATGTTTTCCGTTGGAGGTTTATAACATGTGAGAAGTTGAAACCTTGAGTTCGTGCAGGTTCATATATCATCACTGTTAGCTAAAGATACAAGCATGAGCATGTGTACGTGCAACAACTCAATTTTATTTATAATTGAGATCAAGCATAGCCTTTCACAATAGGTGTCAGGATGTGTTTGTGAGTTGGCAATATAAAATTACTAAGAAAAAAGCTTCCAAGAAATGTGTTTTAGTACCTGAAATGTCGCTGTATTATTTTGCATGATAAATCATTTCTGAATGTCATGCCACATAGTATATTACTTGGGTTCAGTGCCAAAGATTACGCCACTATGTGTAGTTCGCACCTCCTAGAAACCAGAGTGTGTTTTTATCTTGCCAATATCTATATAACTATAGTGACATCCATGTTTGAACACAAAATCATTTCAAGATGATCCAGGACAATATCGAGGAGTGCCTTGTGAACTCCCCTACTTCGATTGCAGAGTCAGCTACCTACCACTAGATTGAAACTCAGTTTACAAGAGAGCAATTCCAGCAATGTAGTTCCAGGGACTAAGACACAGTGATGCACGTCCAATGACCTTGCATTATTAGCCAAGGGGAATGAATGCATACTCAAATACTATATTCTCACTAGCCCCACACACTGCTCCATTCATCATCCCCACTATCGTCATCTGCTCATTGATGCTCAGTTTGCAATCCACCAGCAGCATGAACGGCCAGAAAGTCCGAGCCTAGAATCTAGTAATTTTAAAGATCTGTAGAAAACACCAAACACCTGTAGAATCAAAGCAACAGCCAAAAAGATTCAACCAGCAAATAACCCGAAAGTAGCTGATGATACAATTAACTACTGCTGGTGGTAAATTCTTCCTGCTGATGAATTCATGTTCAGTTCTGCAAGTTTAAGAGAGGACATTAGCTGGAATGTTGAACTCCAAAATGACAATGCTGGTGTCAGATCAACATTGCACACTGATTATTAGATCTCCCTGCTCTGTTTGGGGATTATATTCACTGTGCATGCACTAATACCCTCTTCAACGTGGCATCTGATGTGTTTCACTCCACAAGGATACGCATGTATTGCAAATGCCATTTTGGACCTTTAAGAACACTTATAGTGCCTAGAAAATGTGCATTCATGATCCCAATTTCTCTTGCATTTACCATTTTTCCCAAGAAGGCAAACCCAATCACAAAACCACAGGTGTATTAGATTCATGTTATCCAGATGCCTTTGAATTCCTTACTGCTTTTAAATCTCATACTCACTCATTCATCGAAGTGAAATTAAACCATTATTTTAAAATAAACATTTTAGAAAAAAATCTCAATACTTGTCATAGAATCCCTACATTGCAGAAAGAGGCCATTTGGCCAATCTAATCTGCACTGATTCTCTGACAGAGGATGCTACCCAGAACTTTTCTTGAAACATCACATATTTACCCCACTAATCCCCCTAATCTACACATCCTACGGCACTAAGGAACAATTTAGCATGGCCAATCAACCTAACTGGCACATCTTTTGGACTGTGGGAGGAAACTGGAGAACCCGGAGGAAACCTACGCAGACATGGGGAGAACATGCAAACTCCACATAGTCACCCAAGGCTGGCATTGAACCTAGGTCCCTGGCACTGTGAGGCAGCAGTGCTAACCACTGTGCCACTGTGCTGCCTTCAAGAGGAGTAGACAATTTCAAACAGATTTGAAAGTTTGAAGGGCAGTTGAAGTAGTCTTTACATGACAATGTGGGGAGGACTTAACTAAAATTCTGAATTCAGTGTCTGAGAGATTATCTGGGAGGGTTTACAACATTGTCATAAACAATTACAGAATTGATTTAAGATAAACCAGGACCTAATTGACAGGTTCCTGATACAAAATTCCACTTAAAGTGTATCTATTTAGATACAGTGAGATATAAATATGCTGTTGTATCTAGGGTTTACACAATCCAGCATTTGAGTCATGTTTACTGGGCAGAAATATAGAATGATAGTGTCTAGTTTCTGCCACCCTTTAGAACACTGACATTGAACAATGCCAGTCCATTAAATGAGATGTATGCAAACAATGGTTAAGTGCTTCATGGAAGACTAACCCATTTAATTTTGTTTTAATTGAAAATTGCCGTAATGCATGGTTTTCAACCATGGGAGATTCTTGCATAGTAAATGATACTTTGCTTTAAAGAATGAAAGTAGAAAGCAATTTTAAGACCATGTTGCTTATTACTACTAATCCAGGTTGCATGCCATACTGCAGCTGAGGTAAAACTATTTTATAATTTATGAACCATTATTACTTGTACTAAGGAGTATAGATATGAATAAATGCAATTTTAACTTGCATACCATAGATTCACCATTTCACCAACCAGAGCAAAGTGCAGGACTAGAAACTTCACATTGCAGCAAACAACCATGGAAGGTTGAGTGTCAATTTACCTCTAAGTTACCGATGATTAGTGTTCTAACACTAGCTTGCTGGGGTATTTGTAGCTGAATTCTGCCATATATTGGACACTCAAAAAAACTTGTCAGAAATTGAATTTTAAAGGTTCTATCACCATGGCATATCGTTAGGGAGAATGACCATTAATAATGAAGTCAAACCTCATTAACCAAGGAGCATAATATATTTTGTATTCTTTAAACTAAAAATATGCTTCTCTTCTGAGTTCTAGGTTGTGAAAAGAGACTCACAGAATTAACATGTATGAGAGAAAAATGTGAAGAATGCATCAATTTTTAAAAATAGGCAATTCATTGATAATATAGATGGAAGTAGAGGGGTCAATTGAGATAGTCATAAGGTAGAGTTGGATGTTACCAGGGCGGCATCATGTCTTCAATGTTGCCAAAATAGACAAAGTATTTCAAATGTTTTGCAACAATAGTTTTCCACCTTTTCCTACATTCTGATTAATATATTCTGGACAACCTATCATTTATATAATGGGTTTCCCAAACCATACACTGTGAACTAGCTGTGGCCTAAACATTGCCACAAATTTACCATTAGTCTATGACCTGTTTATAAATTCCAAAATGCAATTCACCATTTTATGGCTTTTTCTATCTGCACTTGCATTTTCAGGAAATTGTCCAGTAGATTTCTGTCTTCATTGGATTGAATGAATATCAGATGGGATCTATAATGGTTGGATGATATGCTCCATTGGATTACCATCCTTGCAATAATCTCTGGTTCACTTCACTTAGTACATTTTTACACCAGAAATCAGTTCCCAAATTAACATCTGCTGTTTCTGAGCCTTCAGAGAATATCGTGTTTGCTGCCATGTTTTATCTAGAGTGATGATGTGGAGATGCCGGCGTTGGACTGGGGTGAACACAGTAAGAGTTTGAACAAAACCAGGTTAAAGTCCAACAGGTTTATTTGGTAGCAAACACCATTAGCTTTCGGAGCGCTGCTCCTTCATCAGATGGAGTGGATGTCACATTATCAGTAACCCCCACAGCTTGCCTCCTGGACTTGCAGGCTGTCCTGTCTGGAGACAATACACATCTCTTTAACCTGTGCTTAATGTTCCCTCCACCCACATTGTCTGTATCTTTAAGATCTGGCTGGCTGTAGGGATTCGCATTCTAATCAGTATTCTGTAACTTGATTTTGTGTCTCTGTGCACTGTTTGAGAGCACATTTCCACTCCATCTGACGAAGCAGCAGTGCTCCGAAAGCTAATGGTGTTTGCTACCAAATAAACCTGTTGGACTTTAACCTGGCGTTGTTAAAACTCTTACTGTTATCTAGAGTGGCCATTGCTTTTGTTGTGTGTAGGCAGCTTTCATGTTTAAAGTTTAAAGTTTTAATGGTTATTTATTAGTGTCACAGGCTGGCTCATAACTTTAGCAAAAGCTTTCTATAGGTTCAGTTATACAGTATCATAGCAGTATAACTTGGCCTATAGAATTAAGAATTATGGAAATAAGAATCTACTGATGACCATGAAACCATTGTCAATGTTGGAAAAACCCATCTGGTTCACTAATGTCCTTTAGGGAAGGAAATCTGCCATCCTTACCTGGTCTGGCCAACTGAAAATCCAGAGCCACAGCAATGTGGTTGACTCTCAACTGCCCTCTGAAATGGCCAAGCATGCCACTCAGTTTCAAGAGCAACTAGGGATGGGCAATAAATTCTGGCCAGCCCGTGATGCCCATGTCTCATGAATGGATAAAAAATAAATGCCACTTTGCGATGTTCATTTGGAGCGTCTCCCCTTCTGAATATGTACGAGTTTCCATTTGCCAGATTATTACATCTCCAGGTTTGTGCCTATTTTGCTGGTTGCTTAGGTAAATCAGTTAATAGCTAACAGGATTCCATTTGGGCAGCTGAATAATCCTTTGCTCAGGAGATCCATACGTTTGCAAAGAATCCATGACCGAAAGGATTTTTTTTTTGTCCTTGTTCTCCATTTATTTTCTGCCCTCTTGAAGTAGTTTTGTATGTTTCATCATCTATAAGGGTATATAAGTGCTCGTTGGTTCATGCATTATACAGTGTCTGAGGAAGGGATGGACTTGATAGCCTCTTCTGTTATCCGTGCTTTCTTATCTTCCTATGGAAATACTACAGTATAGCAAATCATTGCAAAGATTTTACTTCACGACTGAGGAAGGTCTTCATAATTCATGGTTCAAATAAAACTGGATGTGTAATAGCTTGTCATATTGTATCTGCTCTGCCATAACCTTTCTCAACAATAATAATGGAACAGATTTTTTAAAGTTGCTGAATGATTTATAATATCTGTTACTTAAGAATGTCAGCCTCATGGTGCTGCAGTTCATTACATTGTTGTTCTGCAGGTAAGCTGGCCATTGCTGTTTTTCGTTAACATAGATTTATAGGAAGGAAGGAAATAAAGAGAAAAATATGACAAGTGACAGATGATAAATAGTAACACTGTTCTTAACTGAAATAGTTTGGAACCATAACAATTTGGAATATACTTGGTTTGTTAGTATAAGAACCATAAAATTCAAAGTATTTCAAATGCTTCACCTCGATCTGTTAGTCATCACTTCCTTGGTGGCGTCTGCTCTTTTTCTGCTACTGCGGATGTTATTCAACATTCCTGACTCTTTTCATTATTTTTCTGAAAGCTGCTGTTACATGAAACCTATCTCTGGTATGCTGGGCTGCAGCCAGGCTTGTCTGTCTTCATTTTGGGCCAATTTGTACCGGATATATGGGTAAGTGCCAGAGTACCTTCTGATGCCAACTTTGCCAAACAGAAGACACAAGAATGTTAGTTCTGTGCTATGTTTTATAACTCCTAATTGTGGGTTAGGGGTTTTGAAGGCATAATGATTTAATTTTGCTTGATCTGTTAACTTTATTCAGGGTGAGAAGTGGGTAGCAAGGAAGAATCATATTTCTGCTGAGGCCTTTCCTCATTTAAACATATGTGTAACTCATGTTTTAATTTGCTCGTGGGATGAGAGTGTTGAGGCTAGCATTTGTTTCCAATTTCTAATTGCACTTGAAAAGTTGGGGAGGAGCCATCATATTGAATCACTTTCACTTCTTCTGGTGCAGGTACACCCACAGTGCTATTAGGAAGAGAGTTTCAGGATTTTAACCCAGTGACACTGACATAATTCCAAGTCAGGATAATGCGTGTTTTGGAGGTTGTGGTATTCCAATAGGTCTGCTTGCCATTGTCCATTTAGGTTGCAGAGCTGGTGGGTTTGGAAGGTATTGTTGAAGGAACTTTGTTGCATTGCAGCAGTGCATCTTGTAAATGGTACAGACTGCTACTGCTGTGCTACTGGGCGGAAGGAGTGAATGATTATGGTGATGGATGGGGTGCCAATCAAATTGACTGCTTTGTGGATGGTGACAATCCTCTTGTGTTGTTGGAGCTGTAATCATATCATAGTCAATTGAAGAGTATTCCATCACATTCCTGACTGGTGCCTTACAGATGCTGGACAGACTTTGGGAAGTCAAAGCGATAAGTTACTCGCTGCAGAATTCCCAGTTTTGACATGCTTTTGTAGCCGCAATATTCATATGCTTGTTCCAGGTAAGTTTCTAGTCATTGGTGACCTCCCCCAGGTCGTTGATGGTGGGGGATTCTATTAATGCCATTGAATGTCAAGGGGAAATGGTTAAATTCTCTCTTGTTGGAAAAGACCATTGACTGGCTTTTGCGTGGTGCAAATTATTCCTGCCACCTATCCTTGCTTCAGTATCTGAGGAGTTATGATTGGTACTACATGCTGTGCAGCCATCAGCGAACATCCCTATTTCTTACCTCAGCATGGAGGGAAGGTCATTGAAGCAACTGAAGGACACTACCCTGAGGAATTTCTGGGGCTGAGATAATTAGCCTCCAACACCCATCTTCTTTTGTGCTAGGTATGATGTCAGCCATTGGAGAATTTTCCCCTGAATCCAATTTACTTCAGTTTTGCTGGCGTTCCTTGCACCACACTTGGTTAAATGCTGTCTTAGAGGGGAGTCACTAACCACACTGCATGAATTCAGCTCTAATAAGGTCTGGGGCCATGTGATCCTGGTGGAACCAAAGCTGAGCATCTGTGATCAAGTTATTGCTGAGTTCGTGCTGTTTGGTAGCTCTGCTGGCAGTATCTTCCATCACTTTGTTGATCGATGAGTGTAGACTGACAAGGTGGTAATTGACTGGATTACATTTGTCTTGCTTTTTTGTGGACAAGGTATATCTGAGTAATTTTCCATGTTTATTGGGTAGATGCTAATACTGTAGCAACTTGGCTCAGGGTGCAGCTAACTCTGGAGCATTAGTTTTCATAACGCAACTGGGATGTTGTCCAGGGCCCAAAGCCGATGCTGTATCCTGTGCTTCAGCTGTTGCTTGAAAACAAATGGAGTGAATTGAATTTATTGAAAACTAACCTCTGTAATGCTGGGAAACTCAAGAGGAGGTGGAGGTGAATCATCCACTTGACGCCTTAGGCTGAAAATTGCTGCCAATCCTTCAGTACTGTTTTTTACACTGGTGTAGTGAGCTTCTTGACATTGACAATGGGGATGTTTATGGAGATTCCCTTTCTAGTTAGCTGTTCAATCATCCACTGCCATTTGCCATTGGTTTTGGCAGGACCCTATTGCTTTAATCTGATCTGTTGGTTGTCATCTCACTTTGGTTCTTCCATTGTTTAACATGTATGGGCGGGCATGGTGGCACAGTGGTTATCACTGCTGCCTCACAGCATCTGGGACCTGGGTTCGATTCCCAGCCTTGGGTCACTGTCTATGTGGAGTCTGTATGCTCTCCTTGTGTCTGTGTTGATTTCCTCCAGGTGTTGCAGTTTCCTCCCACAGCCTGAAAGACATGCTGGTTAGGTGCATTGGCCATGATAAATTCTCCCTCCGTGTACCCCAGAGTGTGGCAACTAAGGGATTTTCACAGTAACTTCATTGCAGTGTTAATGTAAGCCTACTTGTGACACTAATAAATGTACGTATTCCTATATTATTGTTTCACCAGGTTGGCATGTGTACACACAAATACACACACTTTTTTGAAAGACCAAAGGGAGAAGACAACATATAAAAAGTAACAAAAGCAAAATGCTGAAGACTCGATATCTGAAATAAAAGCAGTTATTGCTGGAAATTCTGAGCAGGTCAGGCAGTATCTGTGATGGGAAACAAATTTAATGTTTCAGGTCGATTATTTTTCTTTGAAAACAAAAAGCCAACATCTCTTTTTGGTTATGAAAAGAAAAGACAAGCATTTTTTCCTTCATATCCATGTGAGACCATCGTGGGCTCCAATGTAATTTGTGGCATTGAGCAGAAGAAAATACAACTGGCAACAGCAGGAAACATGGTGGCCAAGCCAACTTAATTGTGGGAGATGTCATCCAGTGGCGGGAAAACCTCCTGCAATTCAGGTGGAGGCAGGAGTGAGTCAATGTGGGAAACTTGCCCACTTATGGTAAGGTAGCAATTAGGCTCATTATGGAGCCAATTGACACCAACTGTCCTGGAGCTCACCAGAATTGAGTGGTAGCTCAGGGATTAAATGCGAAGGGCAAGGCTTTCACATGCCTCCCGACACCTGTTGTGTTTGTCTGTGACCGTCCAGGGGATTCCTTCTTTCAAAAGACACTTAGTGGCCAATCTAGATAGAGGCAGCAAGAAGGGGGATGTCCACTGAAAACCACTCCCCTACCCCTACCCCTTTCCCACCCCCCAATCCCACCATTCCAGCAACCCCCACTCAGCGACCCTCACTTGATTCCAGAGATCCAGCAACAATCCACGGTGAGGAGTCTGGAAGACTACCAGCAGTAGCCACTGATTTCCAAGCTGATGCCTGTGGTTTCTAATTTTCAAGACTGTCTTTTAAGGGTGTGGCCCGGCTTGGTCATGAGGCCATATCCCGTAATCTCAACCTGGCTGGTTCCCTTGCACATAAGCACATACGCACATCCTAGTCCTCCGCAATCCTCATGGTGTCGGACCAGGATTTCAAAGGATTGTGGTTCACGGCACCACAGAGACGTCATGAACTATAGTCTGCATTAAGGAACCTTTTGAAAGGTAAATTCACAAGGTAATTCTCATAGCCCCATGCCATGGGACACGCCCCAAGCATCCCCTATAACTTATGCTCGTCATGGCAAGGTATGTTCCTCCAAACATCCCTGATAGTCCTTCATGCTGAAGTATGTTCCCCCATGCACCCTCTATGGTCTCTTATGCCAAGGCATGCCACCCACTCACTCTCACAGCCCCTAATGCCCCTCACGACAGGGTATGTCCCCTTGATGCAACACCTAGAACCCCTCATGTTCCTCATACCAAGGTATGCCCCCAAACGTTGAAATGGCCCCCAAGTCCTGCATGCCAATGTATTCCCCCACCCATCCCCTATGGCCTCTCATGCCCCCATGTCAATCTAGGGTATTTCCACTTCCATTCATCCACTCTACACAATCACAATGGCACGGTGGCACAGTGGACAGCACTGCTGCCTCACAGTGCCAGGACTCAGGTTCAATTCCGGCCTCAGGTCACTGCCTGTGTGGAGTTTGCACATTTTTCCCATATCTGCATGGGTTTCCTCCAGATGCTCCAGTTTCCTCCCACAGTCCAAAGACGTGCGGGTTAGGTTGATTGCCCACGCTAAATTGACTCTAGTGTCGGGGGTTTAGCAGGGTAAAATATGTGGGGTTCTGGGAATAGGGCCTGGGTGCGATTGTGGTCGGTGCAGACTCGATGGGCCAAATGGCCTCCTTCTGCACTGTAGGGATTCTATGATTCTATGTATAAGGAAAAGTTTAAGTTGGAGTTCAGAAGAGTCGGAGGTGACTTGATTGAAGTATATAAAATCCTGAACAGTCGAAATAAGGTGGATGTGGAAAGTATGCTTCCTCTTGTGGGTGAGTTCAGAATTAGGGGACATTGTTTTACAATTAGGGGTCACCCTTTTAGGGCAGAGATGAAGAGATTTTTTTCTCAGAGGGTTGTGTGACTTTGGAACTCTCTCACTCAGAACACACTGGACATGGATTCACTGAATATTTTTAAGGTGGATGTGGATAGATTCTTGTTAGGCCACAGAATTAAAGATTATTGGGGGAAAACGAGAATGTGGAGTTCAAAACACAAACAGATTAGTCATGGTTAGCCAATGGCGGAGCAGACCTGAGGGGCCAAATTGCCTACCTCTGCTCCCATTTCATGTATTTGTCTGTTTGTATCGAGAGCATGCTGACCTTGGAAGCTAACAACAAATTTGTATCTGTTTTTTTTCTTTGAAGTGCTAATTCTGACTAGAAACTGCCGTGATCAAACAATAAATGGAATCATGGTGAAAACATTGAGAAGGCAAGTGATGTTGCAAAGCCATTGTTCCTCTAAACCACTACTAGAACTATGGATTTTTTTTATGCCTCTCTCATGTTGTCCTTGTTCACAGTGCTAGTTATTGGTTTCTCCTACTAGTAGCTGAACTGTTTGTTTTGTTGCTGCAATTCTTACTCCCAGCTTGTGTGAACTACTGCTGTCTCGTTTTATTTCCTCTCATCTCATCTCTCAGTGGTTCCTACTCATGCACCTTAGCATTGTGGAAATGTGTTTTAGTTTCCCTTGACAAGGAACACTGATGACAGGAGTGACTCTGAACCAGCAGTATGAGCCCCTCTCGCAGCTGAGTATTCCCTCAGTTCACTCTGGCTGGAATTCTCCGGTCTCACACACCATGCTACCGCTGCCAGAGAGAATGGAGAATTTGTCGCTCAGCCAAAACTCCATTCCTAGCAGCGGGACCGGAGAATGCCAGTCGCAAGGCAAGATTGGAGAATTCCGGCGTCTATATCCAACTTACTTCTTTCTCTCTCCCTCTCTCTATTCCTCCCTCTGCTGAATAATTTTCTCTTCAGAGCCTGCAAGTATGAGTGATGGATGCCAAGCCTGCCATCTAATAAAGAAAGTGAGAGTCATTTTTACCTTGATGGAAATTAAGTTGGCAGCAGCAGATTGGCTGTGCATTATCCATCTTGCTTGATCTATTTTCCATTAAATTGATAAGGCAGGGTGCATAACAGCAGCAGACCTGCTTCTGCCAGTTTTCTGCTTCTGCTCAATGTGAAAATTGTCTATTATTTCCCCTACCTTAGTCCATTTGCCGCAGAAAGACTGACTCATGCCTTGGTGACCTCCAGACGTAACTATCACAGTGCTCCCTTGGCTAACCTCACATGGTTTGTAAACTATTTTTCATTCAGAAGTCTGCTCTCCATTTTTATCCTGCAGCTCCAATAACATTCAAGAAGCTTGCCACCATCTGCGACAAAGCAGCCTGCTTGATTAGCACCCAAACCACCATTCCCTCCACCACCAATACACATGGCAGCAGTGTGTGCCATCTGGGGGATGCACTGCAGAAACTCACCAAGCTTCCTATTGCAGCACCCTCCAAACCCATAATCTCTACCTCCTAGAAGGGCAAGGGCAGAAAATGCATGGGAATGCTACCACCAGCAGGTTCTCTTCCATGACATTCACCACCCTGACTCAGAACTGTATCAACATTTCTCCACTGTTGCAAAATCCTGGAACTCCCTTCCTAACAGAACTGTGGGGGTTCCTATGGCACATGCACTGCAGTGACTCAAAGAGGCAGCTCCACATCCCTTTTCAAGGGCATTCAGCAGTGGGCAATAAATGCAGGCCTAGCCAGCAATACCCATTAATGAATAAATAAGAAAGTGATATTTTCAGCCTCCTGGAAGAAGAACAAGTGGACAAGGTGGACAAGCATTGTCAGTGGATTTCATCACATTCCTTCATTGTTTTACTCTGGCTCATTCCAGGGATTTTCAAATGATACTTATAGAATCTCATAATCCAGTGCCCAAAAATGCATCCCACAGGTAGGTGATACCATGTTTGCCAGGGTCAGCACCTATATGCACATCACAACCAGGGTCAGCACCTATATGCACATCACAACCCATGAGGATGGTCAGAATAATTGGCCATTGGATTTTCGCTCCTTGCTGGATTCCCACAAGTTCAATGAGTTACCAAATGCACATGTGGCAATTAAAGCACCTTCCAGATCTGGAGCAAAATAATGAAAATATTGAAAATGTTGGGCGGCACGGTAGCGCAGTGGTTAGCACTGCTGCCGCACCAGGGACCCGGGTTCAATTCCCGGCTTGGGTCACTGTCTGTGTGGAATCTACATGTTCTCCCCGTGTCTGCGTGGGTTTCCTCCGGGTGCTCCAGTTTCCTCCCGCAGTCTGAAAGATGTGCAGGTTAGGTGCATTGACCAGACTAAATTCTCCCTCAGTGTACCCGAACAGGCGCCAGAGTGTGGCGACTAGGGGATCTTCACAGTAACTTCATTGCAATATTAATGTAAGCCTACTTGTGACAAATAAATAAACTTCAATAAATAAATGATCCCCCCCTTGCCCCCCATATCCCTTTAGCCCCAAGAGCTATATCTAATTTCTTCTTGAAATCAGACAACCTTTTGGCCTCAACTACATTCAGTGGCAGTGAATTCCACACATTCAACACCCTCTGGGTGAAGAAATTTCTCCTCACCTCAGTTCTAAATCCTCAGTCCTCAAACTATGACCCCTAGTTCCAGACTCCCCCACTATTGAGAGCACTTTTTCTGAATCTACCTTGCCTAACAATAACTTTCTATAAGACCCACTCTCACTCTTCTAAACTCCAGTGAATATAATTCTATTCTCTTAAAAGATTAATGCAAGAACTCTTGTTGCTGCTGTTCCCGGAAAAGACATCGGACAGGATTCTGGCGTCCCCGCAGCATGAATCTGGCGGTGGGAGGCAGTGTGCCATTGGCCAGTGATGGGATCTTCTGATCCCACCACTGCCAATGGGATTTACCATTGAATCCAATCCCACCGCCGGGAAACCCGCAGCGGGCGCGTGCCATCATCAGGACCAGAAGATACCACTGGTGTGAGCAGTTGGAAAGTTCCGGCCACCATTTTACAAGAAAAGGTAATTAAGCAGTCTTAAAGAAGTTGAAAACCTCTTGGCCCTGGTGGACGGTTTACAAAAGGATCATGCGGTGATTTATGGCTTTGAGGAAAGAGAAAACATGCCTGGAAAATTGTGCTTTAAATGCTGGTCGGCTGGTTTTGCTTTTGGGGAGAAAACAAGAAGGATCAACTGCTTGGATAAAGAAAACAACAGCAGCTAAACGCCAGACCCAGACTAACATGTACAGAATACTGAGAGACCTAGATTGAGTGGACATGGAGAGGATGTTTTCATTAGTGGGAGAGACTAGAACTAGAGGGCACAACCTCAGAGTGAAGGGACGCTCTTTTAAAACTGAGGTGAGGAGGAATTTCTTCAGCCAGAGGTGGTGAATCTGTGGAACTCATTGCCACAGAGGGCAGGGAGGGTCAGGTCACTGAGTGTCTTTCAGACAGATCTAGATAAGTTCTTGATCAATAAGGGGATCAAGGGTTACGGGGAGAAGGCAGGAGAATGGGGATGAGAATCATATCAGCCATGATTAAATGGCAGAGCAGACTTAATGGGCCAAACGGCCTAATTCTGCTCCTATATTTTATGATCTAAAGTAATATGTGAACGTAAGCTGTTCTGAAGTCACGCTATGTTCTGACATCAACTAACTGGAAGTTTTCTGTGAAGTCCGCCTGAAAAGTATTGCAAGACTCAGCAATCGTTTCCCAGTCTAGGGCTGAGAAACCAATCCTCTAACCTGGACACCATTTCAAGGATTCCACCATTTATCATAGAAATCATAGAAACCCTACAGTACAGAAAGAGGCCATTCGGCCCATCAAGTCTGCACCGACCACAATCCCACCCAGGCCCTACCCCCACATCCCTACATATTTACCCACAAATCCCTCTAACCGACGCATCTCAGGACACTAAGGGCAATTTTTAGCATGGCCAATCAACCTAACCCGCACATCTTTGGACTGTGGGAGGAAACCGGAGCACCCGGAGAAAACCCACGCAGACACGAGGAGAATGTGCAAACTCCACACAGACAGTGACCCAAGCCGGGAATCGAACCCAGGTCCCTGGAGCTGTGAAGCAGCAGTGCTAACCACTGTGCTAGCACTGCTGCTTCACGGCTCCTTTGAACCATTTACTTCAAGCATTTCACAGAATTCCTCTTTTTGTTGTGTGTGTATGTATAGGTGCGTGAGTTAGAATACTTAGAGTAATTATTATACTTTTCATATTTCACACTGTGTGCATAAAGATTTGCCTTCAACTTGACAAGTCTGGGATTATAACTCATAATTTTGTTGTTTTATTGAAGAAACCTGGGCATTGAGTGGTCATCTGAAATTCATTGGTAAAGCAAATATTTGGTTTAGCTAGCTGGAGAGATTATTAAAATATTTGTTGTGACAGTGGAATAGCTGAACTAGAAGCAGCCTGTGCACTCCTCCCATCTTGGTCATAACAGTGTCTAGAAAGGTGTTGAGTGCCTAATTAAAAGAGAAGGGGTGTTCCTTAAACTTGTCTTGGGCTTCATTAGAACACTGAAGTAGCCAAGGACAGAGATGTCAGCTTGAGACCAAGGTGGAGAATTAAAATGACAAACCATCAAAAATTCAGGAACCTATTTGCTGGCAGTTTCCACAAAGTGGTCACCTCTGTGTTTGACCACCTCCGTGTTTGATCTCCCCAATGCTGGGCAAACCACATTGTGAACAGCGAATGCAGAATGAAAAATGTACATGAAGATCATTTCACAACAGGAAAAAGTCAAGCAGCAGGAAGAGGAGCTGGCACAGTGAGGTGACCAGAAGCCACGTATGTAGTTGCCCAGGATGCCTGCTGGGATGATGTAATTTAGGAACATTTCATTTGGCAAATCAGTCCCCCAATCAACAGTCAATTCCTTTCATGGATATTTACTGCTTGTTGTTAATTTTTGTCCTACCATTCCCATTCTTCACAATGGCTGAAAGCAGACAAAACTAAACAAGGTGGGATAATGGAGCATTGAAATGGTGAGTAAACAAAAACAGGAATGTGACTTTGTGACATGGTATTAGACATCCAAGGAAATAAATGCACATGTGCAACTACAACTATTCTTTTCCATTACTCATATATGATGCAAACCCAATAGATTCAGCAGAACCCAAGGTAGGCTGCTTGTATCCTTGCTCTGGCGGTTCAGATAATCTTGACCAATGTATTCTGGGGTTGGGAGGGCAATGTCAAAGACTGGCCTACCTGCATCTGTGCAGGGACAGACTTAGTCATAAAGGAGGTGGTTTGTAGGTTTCTGAATGAGGCAGGCACAGAAGGGACAGGGGGGCAATGGGTCCAGAATTGGAGGCTTCAAGAAGAGTCCCCACTTCCATGTCCCCTTTCTCTATCTTTCTACTCATGGCCCATGGGCACTTATTGTAGACAAGAACTGGAAAGCACTTTGTGCTGTAAACAGTGCGGCTGTGTGATTTGTGATTCTGCCATCAGATAGCTGGGAGATCCCCATCTTTCCATCATCGGAGCAGTCATGCCAAGGCTCTGCTTATGGTGCTAATGGCACCTTTGCCATTGCAGTTGTGAAAGTGAAGATGCCTGGAGGATCTTCACTGGTTCCCTGACTCTTGGTTTTGTGAATAGTACAGTTGTGGGGAAGTTAGATAAACATGTGAGAGAGAAAGGAATGGAGGGTCATGCTGATAGAGTTCGAGATAAAGAACCAAAGGATCAATTGGAACATAAATGCTGGCAGGGACTGGTTGGGCAAATGGCCTTTATCTGTGGTGTATTTGTATTTAATTCTGAGTGAAATATGTGTGCACAGAAGTTGTTGGTGTTGGCATGATCCATTGATGATAAATGCAAAATAGATGTTTAATCTGAGCAAGACCATGAACAGTTATAACAACTGGCACAATCTCTCTGCCTATGGTCCAAAGAAATGTGTAGGAAATGCTAGCTGACACTAAGATACAATTTCTTTCCTTTAAATGCGTTTGAAAGTTTGCTGATAGGCTTACAAACACATTACAATTTCTAGAACTCGACATGGAAGAAGATTTGATAGCATGTTTACAAGTGTCCCATGAAATTATTGGAATTATAAAAAAAAAGCTCATTCACACGCACACTCATACTCAATTAACATACAACCTGCTTCACGGGTGCACAGGTTCACTGCATATTTTACCTATGTTAACTATTTTGAACTCTTTAAGTGCTTAGTTACAATTGTCAATTTCTTATGTTCGGTCTCTTCAAGTTTATGTTCACCAGTTAGTGTTAATGATAGCGAAATTTAGCTTTGGGAATATTTAATTTGTGATGACAATGTCTGTTGACCTTGGGTGAGAATTTCTGGTCTTGCTTGAGCAAGGCTGTAAAATCTTGCCCAGGTGTGGTGAACCATCGTTGGTTCCCACTGTGGGGTTGTTTTAATGTTGTTGTTGGGCTAGGGTGTTCACACTGTGGGATTGTTCTCATGTTGTTGTTGGGCTAGGGTGGGATTAATACACCTGTGGTTGTTACTGTTGTGGCACATCCCAGTCGGGCTCCGCCTCCTGGGAGAGGTATTAGACCCCCTGCTCGGGCGGGACCTCGTCAGTCTAGGATGGTGTACTTACGTTCTAGTAGTTCCATTGTTAGGCAATAAAAGCCTTCAGTTACCGAAGCTTCGTGCCTTGAGTTCAATTGACGTGCATCAATTTTATTGCCTAACACTAAGCTCTCGACGGAAAGGAGAGTATGGAGCAAATCTTAAAGCCAGAACGTCTGACGCTGGATCCACGTGCGGTGGGCGCCTCTAATACCTTCGACCACTGGCTGAAGTGTTTTGAGGACTACCTGGCAGCCTCCGCAGCGGTCACCACAGATGATGACAGACTCCGGGTCCTCCATGCGAGGGTAAGCGACACTGTCTACCTCGCGATCCGTGCGGCCACCACTTACCCGAGGGCCCTCGAGCTTTTAAAAAAGCACTACACAAAACCTCCCAACGAGATCCACGCTCGTTACCGCCTCGCTACACGACGTCGGCAGTCAGGCGAAACCATGGAGGATTACGCCAATGAGCTCTTGCAGCTTGCCAGGGGCTGCGACTGCAAAGCTGTGTCGGCTGAGCAGTATATGTATGACCTCGCCCGAGATGCGTTTGTGGCAGGGGTAGGGTCTTCGTACATCCGTCTCAAGCTGCTAGAAAAGGGGAATCTCAACCTGACCCAAGCTATGGAATTGGCTGAAATGCTTGAGGCGGCTTCGAAGAGCTTGGTCCTGTGTCCGGAGGACCACGTGGAGACAACGTGGCAGGAGCAGTCGCAAATCCCTCCTCGCCCCACGGGCTCGAAGTGCAGTGTTATGGCGTGCTCCCATGTAGACCCGACGACGGCTGCAGCCCCATGCGGCCCGCGGTGCTACTTCTGTGGAGGAGCCAAGCATCCACGACAAAAGTGTCCTGCTAAAGCGGTGGTCTGTAACCAATGCGGTAAAAAGGGGCACTATGCGAAGGTGTGCAGATCGAAGCCCAAGAACGGCAGTGCAGCCTGTGACCCTTCGGAACAGGGATCGTCACCATCGACATCGAAGTACCCACGGGGTTCGTCCACGTGCGAGTCCAGGACGACGCCATTGTGGTCGACGGAGTCGGAGGAGGATGACCACCAGGAGTCGCTACGCTTGGCGCCCTCAACCATGTGCGATTCATGGGGGCGGCCATTTTCGTCGACGACGACCAGTAGCGACCAGCAGGGGTCCTCAGCATCGACCTCAGCTGCCTGCAGTGACGTTCAAGGACCAACGGTGGCGTCGATCACCCTGAACCAGGCTAAGCACCACAGGCTTGACTGTTCAATGATGGATATAGAGGTAAATGGTCGTGCAATTTATTGTCTGTTTGACAGCGGGAGCACTGAGAGCTTTATTCACCCTGACACTGTAAAGAGGTGTGGACTCCAGATTCAACCTGCCAAACAGACAATCTCTATGGCATTAAGGTCCCGGTCTGTCCCTGTTCAAGGACGTTGTGTGGTAACTCTGAAAGTGCAAGGCACAATTTACGAGCGATTCAGGCTCCTTGTGTTGCCGCATCTTTGCGCACCAATTCTCCTCGGACTAAACTTTATGGTCCACATGAAGAGTGTGATCCTACAGTACGGTGGGCCACTCCCTTCGCTGACAGTAGGGGAACAGCTGCAGTCTCCAAATTGTCCAAAGCGCCCCACATGCAATCTTTCTACATTAAAGATCACCACACCCTCTTTATTCAAGAATCTGGTACCAGGCTGCAAGCCCATCGCTACTAAAAGTAGGCATTACAGCGCTGAAGATCGGATCTTCATCAGATCTGAGGTTCAGCGACTCCTCAAAGAAGGGATCATACAGCCCAGTGTTAGTCCGTGGAGAGCACAGGTTGTGGTGGTCAAGAGCGGGAACAAACCCCGGATGGTCATTGATTACAGTCAGACCATTAATCGATATACGCAGCTGGATGTGTATCCTCTCCCGCGCATATCTGATATGGTCAATCAGATTGCGCAGTACCGGGTGTTCTCCACCATAGACCTTAAGTCCGCCTACCACCAACTCCCCATTCGCCCAGAGGACCGACACTACACGGCTTTTGAGGCGGATGGTCGTCTGTATCAGTTTCTTAGGGTTCCATTTGGTGTCACCAATGGGGTCTCGGTCTTCCAGCGTGCTATGGACCGAATGGTGGACCAGAACGGGCTGCGGGCTACCTTCCCGTACCTGGATAATGTCACCATCTGCGGCCGTGATCAGCAGGACCATGACACAAATCTCCAGAACTTTTTACGCACTGCATCTCGCCTGAATTTGACCTACAACAGGGAGAAGTGTGTATTCCGTACGCGCCGGTTAGCCATCCTGGGATACGTGGTGGAAAACAGGGTCATTGGCCCTGATCCCGACCGTATGCGCCCCCTTGCTGAACTTCCCTTGCCCGCTAGTGCAAAAGCACTGAGGAGATGCCTAGGCTTCTTCTCCTATTATGCGCAGTGGGTCCCCAACTACGCGGACAAAGTCCGTCCGCTTATTAAGTCCACGACTTTTCCACTCACGCCAGAGGCCCAATTGGCCTTCAAGGCATTGAAACACGACATTGCGAAAGCCACGATGCACGCGGTGGACGAATCCATCCCTTTTCAGGTGGAAAGCGATGCATCTGATTTCGCCCTGGCCGCCACATAAACCAGGCAGGCAGGCCCGTCGCGTTTTTTTCTCGCACCCTCCAAGGCCCCGAAATTCGGCATTCAGCTGTGGAAAAGGAGGCCCAGGCCATTGTGGAGGCCGTCAGACACTGGCGCCATTACCTGGCGGGGAAGCGGTTCACCCTGATCACGGACCAGCGGTCCGTGGCGTTCATGTTCAACAACACGCAGAGGGGCAAGATCAAGAATGACAAGATCTTGCGGTGGAGAATTGAACTCTCCACCTATAACTACGATATCATGTATCGTCCAGGGAAACTCAATGAGCCCTCGGATGCCCTCTCGCGCGGAACATGCGCTACTATGCAGGAGGATCGCTTGAACGCCCTCCATAATGACCTGTGCCATCCTGGGGTCACTCGGCTCTACCACTTTATCAAAGCCCGCAGCCTGCCTTACTCAGTGGAGGACGTCAGGTCGGTGACAAGGAGCTGTCGGATTTGCACGGAATGCAAACCGCACTTTTACCGACCTGACCGGGCACATTTGGTCAAGGCCACTCGCCCCTTCGAGAGGCTGAGTGTGGATTTTAAGGGCCCCCTTCCCTCAACAGATCGGAACGTGTACTTTCTGAACATAATAGACGAGTACTCCCGGTTCCCGTTTGTTGTCCCCTGCACGGACACGTCGACTGCCACGGTGATCAAGGCATTCCATGATCTTTTTACCCTGTTCGGGTACCCCAGCTATATCCATAGCGACAGGGGCTCGTCGTTCATGAGTAATGACTTGAGGCAATTCCTGCTCTCATACGGGATTGCCTCTAGTAGGACCACGAGTTACAACCCTAGGGGTAATGGACAGGTGGAACGAGAGAATGCTACAGTCTGGAAGGCTGTCCTATTGGCGCTGAAGTCCAAAGGCCTTCCAGCCTCCCATTGGCAGGAGGTCCTCCCAAATGCGCTTCACTCCATTCGCTCCCTCCTGTGTACGGCAACCAATGCTACTCCCCACGAGAGGATGTTCTCATTCCCTCGGAAGTCGTCCTCGGGGATATCTTTACCAGCCTGGTTGACGTACCCAGGACCCGTCCTTCTGCGGCGACATGTAAGGGCCCGCAAGTCCGACCCCTTGGTCGAACAGGTCCACCTCCTCCACGCCAACCCTCAGTATGCCTATGTGGCATATCCTGACAGGCGAGAGGACACAGTCTCGATCCGAGACCTGGCGCCCGCAGGGGACGTAGCAACTCCTGTCGCTCCCATACCCCCAGTGACGAATCCCTTATCCCTTATTTCTCCCCCGGACGTGGCGCGGACAGCACCGGGACCAGTGCTTAACAGTTATACTCCAATGCACAGCTTGCCTGAGCCCCGGAGATCGGCGCCATCGCAGAATGTACCGGGATCCCCTGCACTACCGCTTCATCAGGGTCAACTGGCCTGTGAGTCCGTGGGAGGACAGCTGGACGCTGTTTTGGGGAGAACGCCACCGCAAGCACCTACTCCGGTGTCACCGCCGGTATTGAGGAGGTCACAACGACGGTGCGGTCCTCCAGACCGTCTGGACTTATAATCTGTTGACTTTTTTTTTAGTCTGTTTTCGTACCCCGCCGGCCTTTGTTCTCAAAGGAGGGGTGAATGTGGTGAACCATCGTTGGTTCCCACTGTGGGGTTGTTCTAATGTTGTTGTTGGGCTAGGGTGTTCACACTGTGGGATTGTTCTAATGTTGTTGTTGGGCTAGGGTGGGATTAATACACCTGTGGTTGTTACTGTTGTGGCACATCCCAGTCGGGCTCCGCCTCCTGGGAGAGGTATTAGACCCCCTGCTCGGGCGGGACCTCGTCAGTCTGGGATGGTGTACTTACGTTCTAGTAGTTCCATTGTTAGGCAATAAAAGCCTTCAGTTACCGAAGCTTCGTGCCTTGAGTTCAATTGACGTGCATCACCAGGTGTAGCATTGGCAGGAATCAATTCTGTCTGGAACTGTTGCAGAACGTGCAGTTTAAGTCCAGACTTCATTGCTGATGTGGTTACTGGGAGAGGGTGATCTCAGACGGTTTGGTTTTGATGCATGCAGGGTGAGTTTACAAAAGGCTCATGGGGGTTCACTGGATGCTTTTGAATGGTGCTTTTTTCCCCGCCGTTATTTGTAAACGTTTAAATTGTTTAAATTACAATGGGAAGCATGGTGGCACAGTGGTTAGCAGTGCTGCCTCACAGCGCCAAGGACCTGGGTTCGATTCCCAACTTGGGTCCCTGCCTGTGTGGAGTCTGCACGTTCTCCCGGTGACTGTGTGGGTTTTCTTCGGGTGCTCCGGTTTCCTCCCACAATCCGAAAGACGTGCTGGCTAGGTGCATTGGCCATTCTAAACTCTCCCTCAGTGTACCCGAACAGGCACCGGAATGTGGCAACTAGGGGATTTTCACAGTAACTTCATTGCATTGTTAATGTAAGCCTACTTGTGACTCTAATAAATAAAATTAAAATGATTAATTACTGGGACAGAGTTAGGTGCCACAAATGTACAGAGCTGTTTCCTTGACCAAGTCAGCCAGGAGTCAAGCAATGGAAACACACACTTGCCTGGCTGGAACCTGAAGCCTGGTAGCTATTGAGTAAATGCACTCTACCATAGTTTCATCTTTTTGTGAACCATAAATGATCAATTTAAGAATAACTATCTCCTGGGATAACTTCAGCCATTCCTAGCGGAGTTCCATTGATTACCTGTTGAAAACTGGACAGATCCTATAGGAGGACCTCTTGTCAACTTTCTCTCCAAACAGTGTTGAGAGCAAAAATTTGATCGTCCTGGCCAAACCTTCAAAAATATTAAATAATGAGGAAAGAAATCTTGGCGATGTACTTCCCAAGGGTATTAATTAAAATAGTTTTGACCCATTCTGAGAAGGCTTCCGATGTAGAGAACATTCTGCACCATGAATAAAACAGCTCAAGTGCTTCCCTCAGAACAAATTTTAGCTATCTACCATATGTCAGTGAATAAACTGAATATCTGCCTAAAAAAAAACATCAGAATCCTTTGAAGATGTAACGGAGGAGATTTCATTCCAATTAAAATAGTTGACAGCCCTGTGACATATATCAAATGTGCTTGCTTATTGCTGTCTGTTGCTCCATCCATTTTTCTTCCAGACACTTGCGCATAGCTGCCCATAAATTATGCCAGCCGCAACCTAAAGTGATGCACAATCAGTGACTCGAGTAGCCAGTCACCTTTGTCTACCTGCAAGTAAAAACAATGCCGTTTGCATTTATAAAAAAAAATTGTATTTAAGTCATAGCTGGGGTTAAGAGGGAAAAGCAATCTGTATATAATAATGAACATGGTTTTTCCCTGAAATGCTATTGTACAATGGAAAATATGATTTCAGTTTATGGGAATCGTGACTGTAAAATAGAAGAAATTATAGATATTAACAGAAAATTTATCAAAACTATAATTTAAAAAGGTGAAAGGCAAATGCCTGCGATCGTTTGAAAATAATAAGCTCACCTCTGTATCCTTTCTAGCTTCTACAAATGGGCTTTATCACAGGGCGACTCAATCACACTAAATGTATAGGTATTCTTTATTGGTTCTTCCTGAAGTGGAACTGAAACACTGAAGGCTGAAATCTGCACTATCTATTCTGGATGTGCATCCAAGAGCTCGCATGTCAAATTGTACAAACTACTGAGGTACACAGCAGGGACAACATCACTGAGGCACAGATGGATTACTGCATCAGCAACATAAATTGGCCTTTCTTTCATGTAAATCTGCTAAAAGTCATAAAAGTCTTAAAACATAACAATTAAAACTGCATAGTTCTTAAAAAGTAACCTATTGAAAGCCAAGCAAACAACTCGCGAGCTGTTTTGGACATATAACTCGCCAGTGCTCATGCCTTCAAACATACTTGCACCTGGAGGACTCAGTAAAAAGAGATTATAGATTAAACAGAAATTGCAATGATTAAATTACATAAATGAAAACAGTGAATAGTTCAGTTTTATAGGTGTACTTTGGAATGTAGCCCAGGAAAATAAATACTGCAATCCGAGACAGTAACTCCCAATAAATTTTGCAATTCTTTCAACATATTAAATTATATAGCATCTTTCTGGTGTTCCATCCTCTAATTTCTGAATCCAAGGTCTTTGTTAACTGCATGTGAGAATGGTTTTACTTAAGCAATCTCCATAAAGTAGCTATTCCCTTGATCATTATTATTCTCCACGCTTAATGGTATTGAAGTTGGCCGATACAAGGATTAAGTGTAAATATTCTCTGTAAACACTTGGGATACATTTTCATCAGTTGTTAGTTCATTTACCTGAATGGATACTCAGTACTTGACCTGAAATAATAACGTCCGTAGCCTCTGCTGGGAGCAATAGTAAATGTATTCATATTGTTATTTAATTCAGTTTTAATAATCCTGTCACTATCACCACACAGTATTGTGAAAATCAAGCTCCACTGAGTGTGGAAGGTTGAGATGTGACGTGGTATAGAAACATCTGGATTATGCTTGCCATTTCAGACACCATGGGTGTGATTCTCAGACCGCGTTCGCTCCAAAACCGGAGAATCTCGCCCGAGGTCAATGGACCTTTGCGTGGTCCGCCCCACCCGCCCGCTATGATTCCCGTGGCGGGCGGGACAGGAGAATTCCCTCCAACATAACTGGAAGTTATAACAAAGGGATTGGATTAATGACACTACATTCTGCACCCTCTCCTTTCCTCCTCTATGTACGGGGTATGCTTTGCCTGCATAGAGCGCAATTAACAATATCTTTCACTGTATACTAATACATGTGGCAATAATAAATCAAATCAAATAAAAAATAAGGTATAATATACAGAATAATAGATGACCCAGAAGTTGCAGGCATGTGCAGGATTCCATGTTGATTTTGGCTCATACATACTGGAGGCTGTGCCAGCTATACACATAGATCTTACAAACCACTTTAGAATCAGTGCTTTCTGGGAGCTCCATTGGATAAATCCTGAAAATCCAGTGGGGATTGCAATACACAAATAACGCTCACCTGTTCACTATGTTTCAAGCATTGTGTTAAATTCCTCCTGTCTGCTGTTTTACCAGATTGGCACGTTTGCAAGCTTCACTCCTTCCCCTCACAGCTCGCGCACACTGGCAGCTATTCAATCATGGCAGTCACATCTGAATCAGCAGAAACGAATTGGAGGAAGACTGCATGTTATAACCTCCATGGAGGAGGCAGTGCAGGCCGTCTTGGCAAGGGACATCACTGAGCTGTGGCCACTGGAAGGGCTGGAGTGACCAATGATGAGGGGTCATTGTATATCTAATCCTCCTCCTCTCTTCCCACTTTTCCCTCATTCTGCAATCTTTTCTGAATCAGAAGTTGCAGATAGTCAAAGCATTTCATTCTTCGAATACTGGGAATGAAAGGTGAGTTGAATTTCAGTATATAGGCTGCATAGTTTTGAATGAGCTGAAGTGTATTGGAGGCATAAGATGGAAGGCCAGCCATGAGAGTTGAGTCGAGGTGACAAAACATGGATGAGGGTTTCAGCAGCAGATTGTCTGAGGCAGAATCATAGGCAGGCAATATTAAAGGGATGGAAAGTAGGTGATCATTGTAATGAAGAGGACATGTGGTCACAAGCCCAGTTTAGGCTAGAATCAGATGCCAAGATCTAGTTTAGCCTGGGACAATGGCTGAATACAAGGATGGAATCTCTGGCATGGATGCATTCTTTGTGTCAAGGGGCATTTATCATGCTAAATTTTTTGTCATCAATAATCCAGAGTTCTTCTCAAAGCTTTGGATTCCTTTTCCACTTATTATTTACTTACTCTAAAATCTGTATTTTTTTGTGTACAAAAATAGTTAAGTGTGGTGTTAGGGAGATATCAAGATCTGATGCGAGAGCTAAAGTCATTTGTCACAAAATTTCATCCATAGTATCTGTAGTTTTGGTGCTACAGGTGATACCAAAATGGCATCCACTTTGCCACACACACCCTTGTCAGATATCATTTTGGTGAGTGGCTATTAGGAGTGTGCACTTGAAATATGCAGACATCATGACATCAGTCAACACATAACACTGATTTGACACCAGAACTGCCATTTTCAATCTTTGTCCTATCACAAACTAACACAGCTGAACATTCATTCAGCAGCAGAAAGAATTAATTCATCATTCATCAGAACTATTGAAGAGGAATCAGCAACAAATTGCCGATAATTTGCTGATTATTCTCCGCAGATCCTGTCTGAATTTATGGAAGCACTTGCTGGTTTGAAGAATTGTCTATGGTCGGTGAATTTGAGAGTGGCAATATATGCGATGAAGTCTTTGGCTCTGACTTCAAAGGCTCCGATCTGGCTATTTGCTCCTCATCATGGATACTGTAATTATTATCCCACCTAGCCTGTGGTATGACAGTGATATTTAGTAGAGGCGACATGGAAGAGGACAAGCTGCATGAAAGGGGGAGAAGGGGTCTCAGGAGGAGGCTTACCGTAAGATCATAAAAACGTAAGAGCAGAGGCCATTCTGCCAATGGAGCCTTCTCTGATTGTGCCTCCACTCCACTCTTTTGACTGTTCCCCACAACTTTTGACTCCCTTGTCGATCAAAAATCTGTCTGATTCAACGTTGATTTTTAAAAAATTCTTTCATGGGATGTGGGTGTCACTGGCAAGGTAAGCATTTATTTCTCATCCTTAATTGCCTTGAACTAAGATGACTTGCTGGGCCACCTCAGAGGGTAGTTAAGACCTCATTGCTGTAGATCAGGAGTTACATGTAGGCCAGACCAAGTGAGTACTGAAGATTTGCTTCCCTAAAGACATCAGGGAAACATAGGTTTTTATCAATAATTAGTGACAGCTTCACATCCTCCCTTACTGAGTTTGGCATTATATTCCAAATTATTTAATAGAATAAAATTGTCAGATGTTATGGTGGGATTTTAACCCATTATCTGGATTGCTAGTCCAGTGATATTACCAAAATTCCATCATCAGCCCACTGATGTATATAATGACCCAGCCTCCACTGCTCACTGAGGAAGAGAATTCCAGTCCCCTCTGAAAGAAGACATTTCTCCTTCTCTTTGTCTTAAAAGGGAGACCCCTTATTTTTACACTCCTGTCTTGTTTGAGATTCCCCCATGAGCGGAAACATCCTCTCAGCATCTCCCCTGTTAAGCACATGTCAGAATATTATATATTTTAATATCATATCTCATTCTTCTAATCTCTAATGAGTATGGACCCAACCTGCTCAACCTTTCCTCATAAGACAACTCTCTTTATTCCAGGAATCAGTCCAATGAACTTTCTCTGAATTGCTTCCAATGCAAATAAATCCTTCCTTAAGTAAGGAAAACCCTGTACAGTTGTAGCAAGACTTCTCTACTTTTATACTCCATCTATCCACGGAGCATTTTTCTTACCTCAACTTAAACCAGGAACGCTGTGTGTACCATCACCATTTCAAAAAGAAGATGCCCAAGGAAAGTCACCTTGTGCAGGCAGGCCAGCAGCCTCAGAGCACGTATTGGCAACAACTGTGGAGATGAGGTCCCCAGTGGGATCACATACAGGAGAATGCTGAATGGGCAAACACAACAAGATGCCTGATACATTAGCTAGCCTGCCAGACAGTCTCCTGTCACTGTTGAGAGGGTGGGATTTTATGGCCTCACTTGAGCGAGAACAAGAACAAGAACAAAGAACAAAGAACAAAGAACAATACAGCACAGGAACAGGCCCTTCGGCCCTCCAAGCCCGCGCCGCTCCCCGGTCCAGGATTGAATCCTGAATCCAGGATCCCCGCCCAATTTTCCAGCCTATCTACATCCTAATATCCTATCCACCGAGCTGTCCCTCACAGCTACGATGCCTTGTTCATCACAACCTATTAACTCACCCCCACCTCCCCATTCCAGACCATGTGATCTCCAGGGAGAGGCGAAAACCCAGAGTGAAAACCCCAGGGCCAATATGGGGAGAAAAAAAATCTGGGAAATTCCTCTCCGACCCCCTGTGGCGATCGAACACTGGCCCTGATCAGAAAATGAACGGAAATTCCTGCTCGAGGTCAACAGACATTTCCGTTGTCGGCCCCTCACCCACTCCAATTCTGTGGAGGGCGAGGCGGTAGAGTTCCGGTGATAGATTCGTCTGACTCCAACTTGGCAGAGAGCATTATATGGAGTTTGCCTTCTCCACAGTGTGTGCTCCATCTCCGTGCTATTCCGCAGACCCAGAAACACTGCCACTGCTGCCTTCTTACCTGTTGTAGTCTTTATGTGGGAAAGTCACTTACTCCTGTGTCCCTCCCTGTGATTCAACAAATCCAGGAATTCTCCAAAACCGATTGAAAAACATTTCAAAGTACTGAGCAATTGAAAAAGTTCCAAAAAAAGTACCTTGCCTGTAAATTGGGTAACTGGTCCCATGAATAATTTTAATGCAGAACTTGTCTTGAAGTTTCACACTTGTTTGTAGAGTGAGCAACACCAAGGTTGCTTGCACATTCCATACTCAAATTTAGGATCTGGGCATCACGTCAGTGAATTGGGTTGTATGACATCAGGATAGCATCCATTTAAAGTCTAAGTTTTAAGTTTATTTATTAGTGTCACAAGCAGACTTACATTAATACTGCAATGAAGTTACTGTGAAAATCCCTCAGTCGCCACATTCCGACGCCTGTTCGGGTACACTGAGGGAGAATTTAGCATGGCCAATGCATCTAACCAGCACATCTTTTTTGGACTTTGGGAGGAAACCAGAGCACCCAGAGGAAACCGACACAGACACGGGGCAAACTGTCTGTGTGGAATTTGCAGTGCAAATTCCACACAGACAGTGATCCAAGCCGGGAATCGGACCCAGGTCCCTGGTGCTGTGAGGCAGCAGTGCTGACTATTGTGCCACCATGCCGCCCAAGGACATCAGTACACACGGCGGATGCCTCTCCTTATACTCTTCTTATCCAGATATGCCACACAGCCAAAGCAGGCAGGGGTACAGGTCAGACAGGTTGAGGAGTCTAAGGCCTCCATAATGTAATACACATGGCATGTGCGGCAATTCTGTGCCCTTTCTGAAACCTCGATTTCATTTGACATTCAAAACTGCCGTATCTTTTTAACAAAATTCAATTGTTAGACTCACGTCAATGCTAAGTACATTACCAGCTATTATAGTATGCAAAAATTTATTATTTCATTGCTGACGGCATTTCTTTGAAGGTTATGCTTATCATATGATTATCTATGCCTTACTTTTTCTTTGTTCATGTGATGTGGGTGTAGCTGGCAATGCCAGAATTTATCGCCCATCCCTAATTGCCCTTGATAAGATGACAGTGGGCTGCCTGCTTGAACTGCTGCTTCCCATTGTTTATAGGTACACCCCCAGTGCTGTTAGGGAGGAAGCTGTGTGATTTTGTCTAGAGACGAGGAAGAATCAGTGACATATTTACAAGTCAGGCTGGTGTACGACTTGGAGGCAAACTTGCAACTGCTGGTGTTCCATGTGAATGCTGGCCTTGTTCTTCTTGGTGAAGTGGTTAGCTTTTCTCTTCCTCAAAATGGTCATTGCCTGGCACTGATGTGGTGTATATTTACTTGCTTACTTGTTATCAGTTATGTTCCTTGTTATCAGTCTAAACATGAGTATAATTCTGGCCTTGCTTCATGCAGGATTGGACTACTTCATAATCAGTGGAGTTGCAAATGGGACCAATATCTAAGGAGTTGCGAATGGTGCTGAACATTGTGCAATCATCAGCAAATATCCCCACTTCTGATCTTATGATGGAACGAGGGGCATTGATGAAGCAGCTGAAGATGATTGAGCCTAAGACATTCCCCTAAGGAACTCCTCCAGTGATATCCAGGGGCTGAGATGATTAACTGACATCAACCACAACCATCTTTCTTTCTGCTAGATGGGGCTCAAATCAGTTGAGAGTTTTCTTCATAATTTCTACTAACTTGTATTTTGCAAGGACTCCTGATGCTATATTCACTCAAATGCTGCCTTAATGTCAAGGATAGTCACTCTCAGCTCACCTCTGGAATTTAGCTCTTTGGAACATGTTTGGACCAAGCTGTACTGAGATCTGTAACTTTATTGCACTGTTGAAGGCACCTTCCAACAATTTGTAGATTGATGGGATGGTAATTGGTTGGACTACTACTGCCCTTTGTGGAAATGACATACCATGGCAATCTTCCACTTCACCGGGTAGATGTCAGTATTGCAACTGTGTTGGCATACTGGCTTTGAGCACAAGTCGTCAGTACTCGTACTGAGATGTTGTTGGGAGCCATGACCTTGACTGTATCCAGTGCCTTCAGTCCTCACATTGAATGAATTGAATGAGCTGAAGACTGGCGTCTGTGATTTTGGGGACCTCAGGAGGAGGCCAAATGTTTCATCAATTCAGCACTTCTGACTGGAGATGGTTGCAAACATTTCAGTGTTGTCTTTTGCAGTCATCTGACTTTTGCACTCATCCTCTGAAATTACCCAGGATGGGGGTGTTCATGGAGCCTCCTCCTCCTGTTAATTGTTTAATTTTCCATCACCATTCATGACTGGATGTGGCAGATGTGCAGAGCTTTGATTTGATTGTTGGTTGTGGGATCGCTTAGCATTGTCGATTGCTCGCTGTTTAGTATGCACGTAGTCTTTTGCTATATCTTCATCAGGTTGGCACCTCATTACTACGTACATCTGTTACTGTTCTTGTTTTACACTCCACATTGAAATAGGATTGATCTCCTGGCTTGATGGTAATGAACCATGAGGATAGAGACTATGGTGGAATACAATCCTGCTGCTGTTGATTTACAACAGTGCTTCATGGGTGCCTAGTTTGGAGCTGTTAGATCTTTTCTGAATCTATGCGATTTAGCAAAGTGGCAGTGCCATGCAGTATGATGGAAGGTATCCTCAGCATGAAGATGGGATTTTTGCAGCCACAAAGATGATGTAGTGACCACTCCTGCAAAATCTGCCATGCATAAATGCATCCGTGACAAGTAAATTGGTGAGGAGGCAGTCAAGTACATTTTTCCTTCATATTCGTTCTCTCACCACCTGCTCTCAGCCCAGTCTGTCCATTATGTCACTCAGGACTTGGCCAGTTCAGTCAGTCATGGTGATGCAAGCCACTATTGTTGATGGGCAATGAAGTCCCACATCAAGAGTACATTTTGTTCCCTTGTTAGCCTCAGAGCTTCTTCCAAGTGGTGTCCATCGGCTGAGGCAGTAGGTGGTAATCAGTGGGAGGTTTCCTTGCCTATGCTTGATTTTATATAAGCCTAATATGAGTTGCTGTTGTTGATGCCATGAAATGCCTTGAGATTTGCTGTCAATATTGAAGATTCCGAGGGCCAGTCCTTCCCAACTATTTGGTGCCAAGGCAGGGATGATGAATGAAGATTCTGGGATGTTGGCTGGAAGGTAGGGGTGCTATATCAGGCTAATTAGTGTGTGCAACAGCTCTCCCAATTTTGTCACAGTTGCCCAGGTGTTGGTGAGGAAGACTTTGCAGGGTATATTGGCCTTAGTGCTTCTTTATCGTGTCTAAATCCATTGCATAATTTGATGTCGGCAGTCCGTCCATTTTTATTCTTATGTTTCGATTGCAGTGCAATGCAATTATGAAGTTTGTTAAGTCATTTCTGGGAGCTGTTAAAAGTTAGCCTCATTACTATGGGTCTGGAGTCACATATGATAAGATTTCCTTCCCTAATGGGCATTAGTGAAACAGATTGACTTTTTTGACAATTTGACAAACTTTTTTTGAAGTTTCATGGTTATCATTGCTGATACATTTTGTTTGTTAAATCTAGATCTATTTAATTAAGTGAATTTAAATTCCCCAGCTCCCATGGCGGGACTCATGTTGCTATATAATTAGCTCAGATCTCTAGATTACAAGTCCAGTAACATCACCAGTGTGCCACCATACTCATCTGATTTTACACAGGGCAGAAATTGGAGATGTGTAATAACCATTTATTATGTATTCCAAATGGCAGAGGTTCATTAATCAGCTGTTCCCAATAATTATTAAAAAAACAAAAGGCTTCCGTTTATATGGGTGGGCACAGTGGTTAGCACTGCTGCCTCACAGTGCCAGGGACCAAGCTTCAATTCCATCCTCGGGTCTCTGTTTGCATGTTCTCCCCGTGTCTGCGTGGGTTTCCTCCGGGTGCTCCGGTTTCTTCCCACAGTCCAAAGATGTGTGGGTTAGGTTGATTGGCCATGCTAAATTGCCCCTTAGTGTCCAAAGATATGTAGGTAGGGGATTAGTGGGGTAAACATGAGGGGTTAGGGGGATAGGACCAGGGTAAGATGCTCTGTCAGTTAGTCGGTGCGGGTTCGATGGGCCGAATGGCCTCCTTCTGCATTGTCGGGATTCTATGATTTTATGTTGTCTTTCATGACCATAGGATGTTCCAGAGTGTTTTACAGCCAATAAAATGTAGTCACTCTTTCAAGATAGGAACATGGCAGCCAGGCTCTCTCAAACAACAATGTGATATTGACCAGGTAATCTGTTCTAGTGAGTTTGGTGAAAAAATTGTTTTCACTGAGACAGTCGGGATAACTCCTCTGCTCTTCTTTTGCTTCCATCCCAGAAGGATAATGGGGCCTCAGCTTTATATCTCATCTGAAAGATCTCCGTAGGCACTAACTCAGTACTGTGCTGGAGTGTCAAGCATATATTTTACTCAGGCTTTTGGACTGGACTTGAACCCACAGCCTCCAACTCAGAGATGAGAGTGTGCTGAGCACTGCTGTTGTTGATTGATTAGCTGATATTTAGGTCCTTGGTTTGTATTGTTAGATCATTAAATTTGGCACCAAGATCAACTCTTGTAGCTTAACAAGTTAGACTTTTCTGTACTTTATATTTATAGTTATTGATACTGAATGTGTAAAAATGTAGAGAGCTCATACGTCTGCAGTATAGAGGAATGGCTGCGTTTATATTTTTGAACTCAATATAGGTTTTACATGGGTCCAGAGAACTGGAGACTACAACTTTAGCATTGACTAAACAATAAAGGCTGAAATTAAGCATAAACAGATGTTAATGCGAGCTACTGGTGTTACTGACTATTGATCCACAAATGATCCTTCCAGGAAATTAAGTGACAAGCGTTCGAAAAAGCAGCAGCACAGTATATTTTGTCTCAGCATTTGGCTTTCTGTACCAGGGCACTTCAATTAAAACCAATAGACTCATTGGACAGGATTTTCCGGCCGCAGCTCGTCCCAAAACCGGAAAATCCTGCCTGAGGTCAACAGACCTTTCCATGGTCCGCCCCTCGCCCGCTCTGATTCCCATGGCGGGCAGAATGGGAACATTCGCCCGATAGACCCCCAAAGGTGCAGAAGGAGGCCATTTGGCCCATCAAGACTGCACCAACAACAATCCCACTTATCCCCGTAACCCCACGTGTTTACCTTACTAATCCCCCTGACACTAAGTAGAAATTTAACATGGCCAATCAACCTAACCCACACATCTTTGGAATTTGGGGTGCAAAGGCCTAAAAATCTGAATGTATCTGAAAGCGAGCTGGCAGGGAGTGAGCTAACTGCTCGCGTGGGTCTATAACCAATGTGGGTTCTGGATGATGGACCAGAGATGATCCTAATTCAAATGGTGGCCAGCACTCATGTGATACTGGATGGATGTGTGTCAATCAAACACTAATGAATTGCTAAATCAAAGACTTTACACCTCAGTATGGCACAAACTGATTTCCTCATCTGTGTCAGCAAACACATTTCCCTCAGAGATAGAGAAGGAATTTTACAGTCTCATTTGATCACAGCACTAAAATGGCAATCTCAGTAAAGATGTGGAGATGCCGGCGTTGGACTGGGGTAAACACAGTAAGAAGTTTAACAACACCAGGTTAAAGTCCAACAGGTTTATTTGGTAGCAAAAGCCACACAAGCTTTCGAGGCTCTGAGCCCCTTCTTCAGGTGAGTGGGAATTCTGTTCACAAACAGAACTTATAAGACACAGACTCAATTTACATGAATAATGGTTGGAATGCGAATACTTACAACTAATCCAGTCTTTAAGAAACAAAACAATGGGAGTGGAGAGAGCATCAAGACAGGCTAAAAAGATGTGTATTGTCTCCAGACAAGACAGCCAGTGAAACTCTGCAGGTCCACGCAACTGTGGGAGTTACAAATAGTGTGACATAAATTCTGATTCTAGGATCGCATGATAAAGACTCAGGAGGAAAAAAGCAGAAATATTTATGTGAAATAGTGTGACATAAACCCAATATCCCGGTTGAGGCCGTCCTTGTGTGTGCGGAACCTGGCTATCAGTTTCTGCTCCGCGACTCTGCGCTGTCGTGTGTCGCAAAGGCCGCCTTGGAGAACGCTTACCCGAATATCAGAGGCCGAATGCCCGTGACCGCTGAAGTGCTCCCCAACAGGAAGAGAACAGTCTTGCCTGGTGATTGTCGAGCGGTGTTCATTCATCCGTTGTCGCAGCGACAACGGATGAATGAACACCGCTCGACAATCACCAGGCAAGACTGTTCTCTTCCTGTTGGGGAGCACTTCAGCGGTCACGGGCATTCGGCCTCTGATATTCGGGTAAGCGTTCTCCAAGGCGGCCTTCGCGACACACGACAGCGCAGAGTCGCGGAGCAGAAACTGATAGCCAGGTTCCGCACACACAAGGACGGCCTCAACCGGGATATTGGGTTTATGTCACACTATTTCACATAAATATTTCTGCTTTTTTCCTCCTGAGTCTTTATCATGCGATCCTAGAATCAGAATTTATGTCACACTATTTGTAACTCCCACAGTTGCGTGGACCTGCAGAGTTTCACTGGCTGTCTTGTCTGGAGACAATACACATCTTTTTAGCCTGTCTTGATGCTCTCTCCACTCCCATTGTTTTGTTTCTTAAAGACTGGATTAGTTGTAAGTATTCGCATTCCAACCATTATTCATGTAAATTGAGTCTGTGTCTTATAAGTTCTGTTTGTGAACAGAATTCCCACTCACCTGAAGAAGGGGCTCAGAGCCTCGAAAGCTTGTGTGGCTTTTGCTACCAAATAAACCTGTTGGACTTTAACCTGGTGTTGTTAAACTTCTTACAATCTCAGTAAAAACAGTTGATAAAGCATGTGAACAAATGAGCTGTATATCCTGCCGGTAACTAAATAATCGATGCAATGAGAAACACAAAAAGGACAGACAAGTATGTGATACAATCAATATTTTCTTGTTATGAAAATTGAAAGGGATTTAGAACCTATTCTTAAAGGTCTGAGTAGGTTGCTTTAATGTGGTAAAAATACTGATGCACAGTTTAAGTAAAAATTTATTATTTAATCCAAAGTTCATGACAATCCTCACTCTCTGATCCTACCTCCCATTGGACCATAGTCCTATAACTTACATATCAAATAATTTGGCGAGATTTTACGACCTCGTTCGGGCGAGACTGGAAATTCCTGCCCGAGGTCAACAGAGATTTCCGTTGTCAAAGCCTCGCCCACACCAATTCTGTGGCAGGCAAGGTGATAGAGTTCCGACCATTGTATCCAAGTCTGTCACTAACTTCCTCCATGGTCTCCAACCTCATGGTCCCCAACACCCAACAAACCTAAAAAGGTCCCTCCCCAAGATCCACAGATCAGATTGTTCTGGTAGACCCATCATTACACCCTGTTCATGTCATGCTGAACTGATTGTTTTCCTATCTCAACTCAATTTTCTCTCCCATTCTCCAGTCTCTTCACTCTACATCATAACCCTTCTGATGCTCTCTGTCACTTCAACACTTTCAAGTTTTGTGGCCCTATGCATCTCCTTTTCACCATGGATATCCAATCCCGTTATCCCTCTAAATCCAGCGTAATGATCTGAGAACTTGTTATGCTTCTTTGAACTGAGGTCAAACCAATCCCTGCCATTTGCCTGTTGATGACGTTCTCCCATTGAACAACTACTGCAACTCAACTCACTCCCTTTATATTAAAGTTGTTGCAATGGTTACCTGCATGGGTTCTTGCTATGCCTGTCTTTCTGTAGGATATATGGAACATTCCTTGTTCCAGTTTTACTCTGGCCCCCTCCTTCAGCTTTTCTTCAAGTAAGACTATGGGTGGAATTTTACCATAATTTGTCAGAATGCCAGGCTCTGAGATTATGCTGCCTGGTCCTAGACCCTCCCACAAGGGGAAACAGTCTCTCAGCCTCTACACTTCCAAGCCTCTCCTGAGAATCCTATGCGTCTCACTAAGGTCACCTCTCATTCTTCTAAACTCCAATGAGTACAGGCCCAATCTACTCAACCTCTCTTCATAAGAAAATCGCTCCATAGCTGGAGCAACATAGTGAACCTTCTCTGGACTGCCTCCAATGCCAGTATATCTTCCTTAGATATGGTGACCAAAACTGTTCACAGTTCATTAATTTACATTATTGACTGTATCAGTGCCTTTCCTGCTCTTGGCCTGAACGGGAAAATGTTACTTCCAATATCTACCCTTCTTGTGCCTCCAACTGATTGGTCTCTGACTCTTCCCTTCCATTCCTTGGCTTCTCTGTCTTTACTTCTGAGGTTAGGCTATCAACAAGATGTCCACTGCCCCCCATAGCCACCTTGATTATACTTCCTCAAACTCCACTTCCTGTAGGGACACCATTCAGGATCTGAGCATTCATACCTCTCCAAGGGACACATTTTATTTCTTTATTTAGCCCATCCCTTTGGCCTTGCTCCATGAAACCTTTTGTTAATTAATCTCTCCTGCCCTCCACCTAATGACAGCCTCTCCTTTTGTTTTTATTCTTCTTCCCACTTTTCGCCCTTTGATTTTCTGAAAACGGAATCACATGTTTAATTTTTCCTAATTCACAGTGCCATTTTCGGGATAAACATGGGAAAGATGGTATGGGATTGCAGCAAGACAACTACAAGAAAAGTACAGAGAGCAGCCTCAGGATCTATATCTATGCTCTTCAAAGAGCAAACTAATGCTCCTAACAACGTAACTTAACTTGGTCCATGCGCTTGCTCTCCAAGCTAGCATGTCCAAACAAGTTTGTCAAAATCTTCTATCTGCTGTATGAGTGCATGGTTGGATATGTTTCTGCCTGTGGAGACGTTCAATGCTTTTGCTTCCCAGCAGCATTAAGCAAGGATGTGCAAAGCTCCCCATCTCTTCAATCTCCTTGGTTTTTATGCTAACGGAAGCCACCAGAGGTATGCCTGCAAGCATCAACCTTAGATTCTGTTCAGGGAAGTTCTTCAATCTCTCCAGAGAGCATGTCTCCATCAAAAACACAGAGAAAGTCATCAGAGAGCTTCTGCACACTAATGACTGTGTCCTAGCTGCCTACAACCAGAAAAGTATCCAGATTGTGGCATCAAAGTCCTGTGTACTGCCAAAAATAGTGGGCCGGGATTCTCTGGCCATTCACGTTTCCTCTGCCGCTGCAAGTGACAAAGGAGAATTTGGCGTTCAGCCAAATCTCCGTTCACTGCAGTGGAACCGGATAATCCCAGCTGCAGGCAAGGTTGGAGAATCCAGCCCACAGTCTCCAAATCAGTATCAAGAGTGAGGCTACAGTTCAGCCAACACTAAGCATGCGCCATGAACCAGACAAAGCCATTGGTGTCACCAGTTTCAAGGCTGTGGGGAAAATTATCTGACCTTGGTATTGTGCAATCTTTATTGATGAAGATATCCGTGCACGCATCCAGCAAGCAAGTTCTGCTTATGGCTGATTCCATGATCATATCTGAAAATAGCAGGGCATTAAGCTGAAGACTAAACTCAAACTCTACCAGGCCTCCATTCTGCTGAATGGTGCTGAATCTTGGGTCTGATATAGGTGTCACATTAAACTTTTGAAATTTTTCAACCAAAGTCACCAGAGCCTATCATGCAAATTCAGCGACAGGACAAAATCACAACTAAGGTCTTTTATTGTACTGGGCTCAACAGCTTGAAGACTACCCTCCAGAAAATTCAATTTTGATGGGAAGAGCATGTCTCCTACCTGGATGCCTACAGAATGCCCAAGCAGACCTTCTATTGGGACCTGTCTCAGGGCAAACAACATCAAAGTGGTCAGTACAAATGATGCAAGGACACAAACTTCTGCATGACAGACAGACTTGGAGGCAAGCATGGAAACTGGCTTTTACATGCCTCAAGGATCACCTACATCAAATTCACAACATCAGACATACTTAGAGGAAGGCCAGAGTTGCCACAGCTGCAAAGACTGCTACAGCCTACAGCGTTAATATCATGAATTGCCAGCTCTGTGGACGCCCATGCCTATCCTGCAATGGACTCTTCAGCCATTAGAGGACTCAGAGAAGATGAGGAAACCACTTCCAGCTTGAACATATTTATATAATAGGAATCTACCATCAGTTCTGATGAAGTTCACAGATCTGAAAATTTAACTCTTTTTCTCTCTTCACAGATGTCGTAGACCTGCTGATTATTTCCCATGTTTCCAGCCAATAGATTTGGAACTTTAAGAATATTATTCCAGGAAAATAAAACTTTTCTTTCTGTGACATTGATATCAAGTGCAAAATAACTCAAAAAGTTCGTAATATTCGGTTGAATTGTTTCACTGGTTCCACATAGTGTGAATGATACCGTGAAAATGATTTATTAATGACTCCATCTATCAGATTACAATTATCATATGTTTTAAATATTGAATTCTCTCCGGTATCCTTATACTAGGCAATGGTCCATTAGTTTGTTCCTGACACTATTGTTATGTTTTCACGAAAGTGAAAAGAGGTAGTCACAAGTGATTTCTACCGTAGCATAAGAGATGCATTAGTTGCACATGGAACAAAGGGAGACCTTTTAATTAGTGCCAAAGTTGTGATAAATTGGAGTTGTAATCCCTTTTGCCGCATCACCCAGGATCAGAATTCACAGTTTCTCCACTGGTAAATATTGGCGTTTATGGGGTACAAATTGAACATCTCTCACTAAGTAATCAGTTATATCATTGCTGCCAAATACTTGATTTTGGGTTTAGAGAGCCTACTTCCGGGTAATTTAAAGTGATTCCACTGAACACATTCTCAGATAAATGCCACTGCTTTGAACAACTGATTAAGCTTAAAACCTGATAGCATGTTTCACAGCAATATTCACAATTTCAAACAGCTAAAATGCTAAACATTTGTCAGTAGTGCAGCTGCTTTGTTGCTGTCCAGTGAACGGGATGAGGTTCCAAAAAAATTATTTTGTGCTTGAATTAATACTGCAGAAATAAATCTGTAATTAAATATGTGCTACCATAGTTAATCTATATGGAGAGATTGCCCTTTTGGATTTTAGCCATGCATGATCTAACTCATATTACTTTGGCTGTCCGTATTTGAAATTATCCAAAGGATTAAAACTTCTAAAAGGAAAATGTGCCATCAACCATTTGGCTATAAAACAATTTTATTATTACAATCACCTGTTGTCAATCAATGTTGTTTTTGTAGCGTATCTTCACACCCATGAGGCTTTTCTACCATTTGGGAATAGTGGAGGAAGGATGTCCTTCCATGGTCAACAATTCCTGCCATTTGACTTGAATCCGGAGCTTCTAGACTAGTATTAGGAGTGCTACAGCTGCACTACAAGCCTTCTTGTCTATCAATGAAATATATTTGCCTCAGGACTATCACCTAAAAATAATGACTTTAGAAGTGTCTGTTTTGACACATAAAGGCACATTAATTACAGTTTACATTGTAGTAAATTACAGATACTTGGAAAACCAGGTTGCACTGATGCATTTGGTGAAATAATCTCAATATGTTGATGGTGGAGTCTAGAGTTAGCAAATACAAGTTTGTCTTTCACCTCTGTCTGCCTGTCTGTACCAAGTTCTTTTCTGTCCTGAATTAATTGAGTCGGTGTCCCTACTCAATCTCTAGCAATCTCAGCAACCATACTAGGGGTGATGGGCATTGCTGAGATAGATCAAGAATAATTCTGAGGGATGTGGCTGGTAGGGCCCTCAGACCGGAGGGGAAAGCCATCCCAGTGGATGGTTTGGTCCACGATTGCGGCCTTTCTTGCATGCAGTCCTTTCAATCGGGCATGGCACCTCCATGGTCCCGATCCCAGCCTGCCGCTGGGCAGCGATCATTGTGCTGCTGGCTTCCACATGTGGTGAAAAGCTGCTCTGCCACCAGTAAAATACCATCAAGGCTGAAAAATTGCCCTTAATTGGCTGTCCAACAGAGCAGGCAATCGATCCATGAACCAGCCTGCCCTAGGAAAGTTCCTTAGCAGTAGGAGTGTCTTGGTGAGCCATTCTGACATAGCAACCCCTATTTTCCCAGCCCCACCCCATTCCCCACCTTGAAGCCCACCACCGTAGGACTGGAAAAATTCAGCCCGAGGTTTTTAAAATTGTAGCTATGAAGGAATTGACTCTCCTCCATTTATAATATAAATGAACATAAAAACTAGAAACAAATAAGTGAAAGGAAGAAAGGGCAGATACTCAGTAATTAAATAAAGTTTTAACAGTTTGATTTCAAAAGAATCCTGAAATACAAATCCAATATGTTTAACTAATCATAAAAAATAGTACTGTGTCGACATGTCCTGACGCACATATTGCAAGTTATTGATGGTCTTAAACAGGGGAGGCGATGGTCTCGTGGCATTACCACTAGACTATTAATCCAGAAACTCAGTTAATGTGCTGGGGACCCAGGTTCAAATCCCATCACAGCACTTGGTGGAATTTGAATTCAATAATAAATAGCTGGAATTAAGCATCTACTAATGACTATGAAACTGTTGTTGATTGTTGGAAAAACCTATCTGATTCACTAAAACCCAAGAAGGAAATCTGCCACCCTTACCTGGTCTGGCCTACAGAGACACAGCATTGTGGTTGATTCTCAACTGCCCTTGGGTAACTAGGGATGGGTAATAAATGCTGGCCAGCCAGTAACGCCCATGAATGAATTTTTTAAAAATTAGCCTGTTTGTTTTTCTAAAGAGCATACCTCAGATAATAACAGATTAAATCAGACAGGTATTGCTGAAATTTTCTAATGCAAGTTAATAATAAATTGGAACATCATTACAAAGTCTTCTTAGAAAGGGCTTTTGAGATAAACAGCCTGAAGACACCATATTGTTTTCCATAGACGTTTACCGTCTGTTCAAAGACATTGCACACTGCAAAACCTGAAGGAAGCACGTGCGCAATAATCTGCCTACCTAATGCAGTGTCAGCCAATGACCCAATCATTCCAAGGTTCAAGATTTAAATGTAAGGATCAGATTGGATGATGCTATCTTTGAGAAAGAGCCTGTCATAGTCAAATCTTGATTCAGTCCTGTAAATGAAAACATACGTGTTTCTCAAAGCACAGAATTGCTCACTGATAAGAAGTCAGCAATCTACGGCGGAAGTTCAGAAACTGACTGACAAAAAAGATCGGAAGTTAATCCAGTAAATCCCTCCATGTCACTAAGCAGTTCTCAAGGTCTGATAATCATCCTTTTGTAACATTAAACATTGCAAATTTAACAAGCTAATTAAAATTCATGTCGGTGATCTGCAGCGCTACATTATTAGAATCGACAAAATCCTCCAACGTTTTATTTCACTGTAATTTGCCTACAGCTTTTATTAAAGATTTCTGTTCCACCCATTAAGCAATAACCATGTGTTAGATATTACAATCTCTTCCATGTAACCCTGCGCATTTCAATCTCTTCAGTTCATTCAGGAGACATCAATAATAGAAGACGGAAAGGTTTCACAACAATTCTCACTTTTTTGCTACCACTCCTAATCACCATTTTCAAGCTCAGGGGATTGCAGTTGCAATATTGCGGGAAGATAAAAGTTGTACCTCGATAAATTTTTTAGCTGTGTAGCAAATGCTGCCAAAAGGGGATTGTCCCTGAAGCTGTACGTTACCCTCATTTTGCTATATAATATTCAAGCTTACAAATGTAAAGAAAGCATTTTAGCTGCTGAATAATAAAATAAACATGCATTTGAAAGCTTCAAATATCTTTTGGTATTTAATGTTCATTAAGTATTTAATATTTATTCAGTATGCGCAAGAGAACTACAACACTCAGGGGTTTCAGTGGGATGGCAATTCTTAAGTTTTATTCAGTGCTAAGTAACATGGTCAAATAACTTCAGAGCAATAAACGGAGAAAAGGTTTCATTTGTTCGAAAACCTTGATGGCCAAGGCCATTAGTGGAAAGATAGTTTGCCCTATTGTACCAGGGATCATAGGAATTCTTTATTGCTTATCAATCATCACAGAATCATAGGCCAGAACTCTACCACCTCGTCCGCCGCAGGATTGGAGCGAGTGAGGGTTCGACAACAGAAATCTCCATTGACCTTGGGCGGGAATTTCCAGTCTCGCCCGAGCGAGGCCGTAAAATCCCACCCATAGAATCCCTACAGTGCAGAAGGAGGACATTTGGCCCATTGAGTCTGTACCGACTATCTGACAGAGACCCTATATCCCCGCTCTATCTCAGTATGCCTTATACATTCACCATGGCTAATGCACCTAACCAGTAGTTAGCACTGCTGCCTCACAGCGCCAGGGACCCGGGTTCAATTCCGGCCTCGGGTGACTGTCTGTGTGGAGTTTGCATGTTTAGATCTCATCCGAGTGCTCTGGTTTCCTCCCACACTCCAAAGATGTATGGGTTAAGTTGATTGGCCATGCAAAATTGCCCCTTAGTGCCGGGGGACTATATATGGGGTTACGGGGATAGGGCCTGGGTGGAATTGTTGTCGGTGCAGGCTCAATGCGCTGAAGGACCTACTTTTGCACTGTAGGGATTCTATGATTATGATTTATGATTATTATGAACCTACACATCTTGGGATTCTAATAGGCAATTTTATCATGGCAATGCAAACCGTTATTTACCCCCAGGTCACAGTGCCAATAAATTATTTGCACTTCAATGAAAGTTAATGTACAAGTTAATGGCAGGAGATATTCCAACTTAGGAAACATCAGTATTCATAGTATATTACAATGTTTGTTTTACCTGACAACCCCATATATAATGCATTTGAAATAATAGGGTGATGCAATGCAGTGAAACAATTGTCATGAAGGTGCACTTAAGAACATAAGAACATAAGAAATAGGAGCAGGAGTAGGCCATCTGGCCCTTCGAGCCTGCCCCACCATTCAACAAGATCATGGCTGATCTGAAGCGAATCAGTTCCACTTACCCGCCTGCTCCCCATATCCCCTAATTCCCTTATCGATCAGAAAACTATCTACCCGTGATTTAAACATATTCAACGAGGAAGCCTCCACCACTTCAATGGGCAGAGAATTCCAGAGATTCACTACCCTCTGAGAGAAGAAGTTCCCCCTCAACTCTGTTCTGAACCGGCCCCCCCTTATTTTGAGGCTGTGCCCTCTAGTTCTGGTTTCCCTTCTAAGTGGAAAGAATCTCTCCACCTCTACCCTATCCAGCCCCTTCATTATCTGATATGTCTCTATAAGATCACCCCTCATCCTTCTAAACTCCAACGAGTACAGACCCAATCTGTTTAATCTCTCCTCATAAGCTACACCCCTCATCTCCGGTATCAACCTGGTGAACCTTCTCTGCACTCCCTCCAAGGCCAATATATCCTTTCGCAAATAAGGGGACCAAAACTGCACACAGTACTCCAGTTGCGGCCTCACCAGTGCCTTGTACAGTTGCAGCAAGACCTCCCTGCTTTTATATTCTATCCCCCTCGCGATAAAGGCCAACATTCCATTCGCCTTCTTGATCACCTGCTGCACCTGCAGACTGAGTTTTTGCGATTCGTGCACAAGGACCCCCAGGTCCCTCTGCACAGTCGCACGATGTAATTTTTCTCCATTTAAATAATATTCCAATTTACTATTATTTCTTCCAAAGTGGATAACCTCACATTTGCTAACGTTATATTCCATCTGCCAGATCCTCGCCCACTCGCTCAGCCTATCCAAATCTCTCTGCAGACTTTCCGCGTCCTCCACGCAATTCGCTTTCCCACTCACCTTCGTGTCATCAGCAAACTTGAATACCCTAGATTCAGTCCCCTCCTCCAGATCATCTATGTAAATGGTAAACAATTGAGGCCCCAGCACCGATCCCTGCGGCACGCCACTGGTCACCAACTGCCAACCAGAAAAGCACCCATTTATCCCAACTCTCTGCTTCCTGTTAGATAGCCAATCCCCAATCCACGCCAACACCTTACCCCTAACTCCGTGTACCCCAATATTCTGCAGCAACCTTTTGTGAGGCACCTTATCGAACGCCTTCTGGAAATCTAAAAACACCACATCCACCGGTTCCCCTCTGTCAACCGCACTAGTGACATCTTCATAAAAGTCCAGTAGATTCGTCAAACACGACTTTCCCTTCATGAATCCATGCTGCGTCTGCTTGATCGAACCATTCTTATTCAGGTGCTCTGTTATTTCCTCTTTAATAATGGACTCGAGCATCTTCCCAACTACGGACGTTAAGCTAACATGAAACATGAAGCTAATGTGAAACAATAATTTTAATCCACCAGCTGGGAACATGAACATTTTAAAGAAGGGACCAAGGTTGGCTGACCGGTAGGACACTCCTCAATGTGTTCTCAGTATGGTGAGGCTGGTCACTTGAGAGAGAACTCTTGACATGCTAAAATATCTACAGAAGGCACTGCTGTCAAGTCAATGACCATGGCCATGAGAGTCGTGAGCCTATGTGCAAATGCGGCTGGAGGCCAGAATACCGACAGAACATTGTATTTAAGGGGAAAATGGCCCCAGAGCCGGGGAGGCTCAACAAACTTAAATATACTGCTGTTTACAGACTTTGCTAGTAGGAGAAATTGCAGAGTTTCCAGTTGAGGGCAGAGTGAATGCCAGTGTCCTGTTTAAAAGGCACAGAGGAGAGTGTGTCAAAGTACCATTATGGAAAATTTATCTGCAGAGTGATCTAGAGACAGAGTTAGTAACAGTGGGCGTGATCCCAAGCTTATCCATGCAAGGGTGGATTTTTCTAAGGAAACAACTTAGCCGATTGGAAGATAACACGCCCAAAGAGTTCAAGGGCAGTTTAGAGAGCCTCAGAAGGCTGGGAAAACCAACAAAGTTCTGCACAGGTGCAGAGGGCTAAGGAAGGTTCAAAGGCCCTGCAGGAAGCAATAGAGCCCAGAAGAATTGAAGAGGTTAAAGAAAAGCCAACTGGATTAGAGCCCAGAGTTAAAAAGAGGTCAAGGTGGGGCCTGTTGAATTGAAAATGGTGGCCAGGACTGGCCAGGAAAAGCAAAAGGAACAACAGCTGTGGAAGGGAATGCAGAAAGCGTCTTCCCAAATTTAAACAGGGTCCACGGAAATTCCCAAGCAGACAAACGGACAGTGGGGGAGATATCACACCGAGTTGAACTGCAACAGGAGAGTGCAGCAGGAACTGGACAGTCATCTGAGGGCAGTGGCTTCCCAGGAGTCGTGGGACAAGTTAAGGGAAAATCCAGAAACGGAGTAAAAGAAAAAGGGAAGGGAATGCACCCTGAAATGAATACTATTTATGGAAGCTACAATGGACATGCCAGTGAAATCTGTGTAGAATTACGCACTGTCCAAGCAGAGTCAAGTCTAAATTTCAAAACTCACCAAATCCAGCAGTTTAACTGAACCCACTGAAGACAAGATGCAGGAGAAGAATCCAGACCCTTTACAGGAGTTTAAAAATACTAACCAACTACCACCTCAGGAATAGCATTTGTCAATATACCCAAAACAGAACTGTTAGACCCATGAGTTGTTAAAATGGCCATTGAAGGGTTAAAAGCTGTACAGGCAGTCCAACCATGCAGTCAGAGTCATTTACACAGTACAAGTAGCTCTCGGCCACAACTTGCGGGTGTCAATTCCTTCAGCTGCAAAGACAACTTGAATTCACCCAACCCCCATGCTCAGAAGCCACATGCATGTTAACAGTAACATACCCAGAGCAATAAGCACTATCATTAATTGTTAGTGAATACCCAGATCTCCTTGATGATTCCTAACAGGGATTTAAAAGTAAAGAAAGGGGCTGACAGGGTTGGGGAGATGAGGTGTGGTGTCGGGTAGGGGGGGGGAGCATCAGGTTCTGAAACAATCCCTCCCTGAACCTCGACCCTAACCTTATAAGAAATTAGAAATCTTTAACACAAGGCTATTTCAATGGTACCTGTTTACAACTGTTTACTACTTAGAGGTTATCCTCGTTGCAGGGAAAATCAACATGATAAAGTTGATTCTTTATCCAGAGTTATATCAGCACTGAACCACCTCGTTATGAAAATTTAAGCAGAGCATAGCTATAATAGTGTAAGATTGAGATGTGAGGGTTTAAAGATGAATGTGCGCATGCCAAGATACCAAGGTGCCTGGGGGGCTTTGCTGAGGTGTCAGGCTGGCATTGCCACCCCTTGCTCCCCGGGGGGGCCTCAATGACCTCCAGTTCTACCGGCGAGGCCAACGTGGCTGTTCCACGTTCATGGGGAGCAGGTGTTTTCCTCGCCGGAGAGAACCTCTCTCGGCGAGGCCATAAAAGCAAGTGAGTCCAGACGATTGAGCTCGGGGCTCACTAATGCCATGCAAATGATAATTCTAATAAATTAAAATGATCTATTCAGCCTCTTGCCGGACATGAGCAAGAGGCTGACTTCGCTGGAAATCCAGCTCCCATAGGATTGTGAGAGCCGAGAATTCGGGCATGATCCTGATTTCTCGGCTCCCGCGCGATTTTACCAGCTCGCTCCTCCCATCGATGGGCGGGGCAATGCGGGAGAATTCCACCAGATGTGTAACACAGAGATTTTAAATGAAGAGCTCATCTCCATAGCTGTGTCTCATGCAGGACTGAGAGATCATCGATCTGCAGTTTAAGACACCTGAACGCAGAAAGCAAGGCTACTGAAGCCAGCAGAGTCATCACACTAATAATTTTTAGCATTTATGCACTTCAATTTGTCCAACCTTCCCCTCTCTACACTGTAACTTACATTTGTGTGTGTGTGGACTTCTTTGTGTGTGTATTTGTGTGTATGTGTGGAAAAGTTGGTGTATATTTTATTATTTCACTTATATTGGTTTAACTGAAATAAAACTAAACTCTTTCTTTGGTAAACTCAAGAAAATCTGTCTGATTTGTTCTTTTATGACAACAGAATATAAACAGTTAAGTGCTAATTAAAGTGGCAAAATCGTTTCCAAAGAAAAACCTGTTACATTTAGATGAAGAAAGGAGAAATCTGAAATCAAAGAAAGATGGATCTGTGGAACTCTTGGTTGCAAAAGGTTGTGGATGCCAGGCCATTGAGTGTCTTTAAGACAGAGATAGATAGGTTTTGATTGATAAGGGGATTAGGGGTTATGAGGAAAAGGCAGGAGAATGGGGATGAGAAAAATATCAGCCATAGTTGAATGGCGGAGCAGACTCAGTGGGCCGAGTGGTCTAATTCTGCTCCTATGTCTTATGGTCTTATGAAAGAAAGGAGCCATTTTATCCCCTCCTCACCTGATTATAGTAACATCTTTGCCAGCTTTGACAAAGGGTCATCTGGACTCGAAACATCAGCTCTTTTCTCTCCTTACAGATGCTGCCAGACCTGCTGAGATTGCCATCCATTGACTCTGTCTACACTTCCCGCTGCCTCAGCAAAGTAGCCAGCATAATTAAGGACCCCATGCACCCTGGATATTCTCTCTTCCACCTTCTTCCTTTGGGAAAAAGATACAAAAGTCTGAGGTCACATACCAACCGACTCAAGAACAGCTTCTTCCTTGCTGCTGTCAGACTTTTGAATGGGCTTATCTTGCATTAAGTTGACCTTTCTCTACACCCTAGCTATGACTGTGACACTATATTCTGCACTTTCTCATTTCCTTCTCTATGAACGGTTTATTTTGTCTGTATAGCGCGCAAGAAACAATACTTTTCACTGTATGTTAATACATGTAACAATAATAAATCAAATCAAATCAAATCTTTTGGCCAAGTTAAGTTAACAGGTTTTAAAAAAGGAAAAATAACCTTGTTATGGTCATACCAGTTGTGATATGGGCCAAAATCCTTTAACTGAATGCGTCTAAGGATTATATCTTATTCCTTTATGTACTAAATTATTGTAGCACATTGAACCCAATGACAGTGGGAAAATAATCCGAAACTTAACTTGCTCTAATTTCTAAGTCAGAGTACGTTGTAAAATAAAATGTCACTGTAATATACTATGACTGGTTGAACATGGCAGGTAATAAAATGATACATCATTTAGCATTTTTGAATTACAATTGATTGAAGTCCAGAATTATTTTGGCTTTATATTTAATGAAAAATAATTTGAATTTTAAGATACATCAGCAAGATTTAGGAGAATTTAAAGAAATGTTAAAATGATCTTAAGTGTTTTTGGCAATGTTATTTTTCCAATTTTCAGTATTTATCATTTTCAATGTTCATAAGATGCACTTAATAGTAAATAATTGAGCATTTTACAGTAAACTTTTAAGTGGCGGCAGAGATTTTTATTGATGATTGATTTATCAGCCTCAAGAAACCATGATGCCATGTTAGGAATAATATGTTGGTACAATGATATTAATGCACATAGAAATTGCTGCTGAAATCTGTGAACATTAACCATTGTCTAAAATTTAAATGGAAAATACTCTTTCGGTGATTTCTGTGCTGCAAGTTATTTTGGATGGGACATACTCAGTGACCACCTGAAAAAGATCAGCATTTAATTCTATCTTTGTTGGTCTTGAATGCTAATTATATTGCAGTTGGCAAGCTGTCTGCATAAAAGACATTTCTCAAGGAGGCTGTTTGTCAATCAGGATCTGAGAAGGCAATTGGGATGGGGAAGAACAGCTGATTGTGAAGATCCCAGTAGCGTCTCAGCAAGAAGGAGTGTAGGGATTGGGAATGAAATGAAGCAGGATTTTGGAATACCAGTTAACCTATGTACAATAGCTTCACCAGCAAATGCATTATACTTTACAGCCTTTAAGATGCAAAACTGACAAGTATCTGCCATGAAATGTCTTCCGAAGCAATATCCAACTTTCTCTGACTGCAATTGAAGATCACTTTAATTATGGTCAGGAAATGACCATCTCTGGACTTCTACCACCAGTGGTTCGTGGTCATAAATGAATGGTATACTTGCCTATTTCAGATCGTTGTTCTAGCCACCAGAATGAAAATCCACCTAAAATTGGGCTGGACTAAATCATTTGATTTTAAGTACAAAAGTGGCAGTCATGACACAAAAATTGCATTCACACATTTTTGACACTGGTACATAATACTTGTGAAATATATCTCACATTTATGAAACATTTAAGTGCAGAGTGCGAGGTTGCTTAGCCTTTTATTTTCCATTTTATTTTGAGTGTTACTCAAAAAATAATTGACTAGTTTAGAATTATGTTATATTATAATCAAGGGTCTGAATGCAGGAAGTCCATGTCAAAGTATTGTCTTAGGAGTAGAATAATTGTTTTCAGCAAGAGATTAAACTACAACCTCATTAATCATTGCGATCATCAGTCAGGTTATATCATTAGCCCCATAGAATATTTGATGTTGTCTGCAAATACAATGGTCCAAAGGCTTCAAAATGGTTGATTATAAAATAAATTACTGAATAATTTTTCAAGTTGAACCTAACATCTAAAACAGATTGATAGTATACTTTGTGTTAAATGAACCTCTATAGCACTGTAATTTCCTTCCTGGCTGCTTTTCTTTGACAATCATGAGTGGTGTTTTGTGGACTCCATTTGTAATCAAAAGCAAATTAACCTCCCTTAGATAATGTTTGCAGAGAAAGACTGTGCTGAATCTTCAACATGTCGACCATAGGACTTTAGCTAAGTGTTTTGAGATGTATTGATTATGACTGTCTACATATTAGATTTTAATAACTTGATAAAGTGACATTAATTACGAAAACTCCCCAGCCATTCCCTTTGCCTTTAGCGATTGTAAATCTTAAAGCAAAGGATTCTGAAATGTTTCTGTGCTCTGTCCAGTAATGTCTCAGTAACAGGAGTTTGAACAATTCGGTGAAGTTAAAACAAAACTTAGGGGCGGCACGGTAGCACAGTGGTTAGCACTGCTGCTTCACAGCTCCCGGGTTCGATTCCCGGCTCGGGTCACTGTCTGTGTGGAGTTTGCACATTCTCCTCGTGTCTGCGTGGGTTTCCTCCGGGTGCTCCGGTTTCCTCCCACAGTCCAAAGATGTGTGGGTTAGGTTGATTGGCCAGGTTAAAAATTGTCCCTTAGAGTCCTGGGATGCGTAGGTTAGAGGGATTAGCGGGTAAAATATGTGGGGGTAGGGCCTGGGTGGGATTGTGGTCGGTGCAGACTCGATGGGCCGAATGGCCTCCTTCTGCACTGTAGAGTTTCTATGTTTCTAAAACCCTCCATTTTGAAATGCACTTATAGCCTTAGGACAACTGGGTGCCTTCAAGGCCTCCTCCATGACACAAGTAAGATGGTCATGCCCCGAAAATTGTGGGAAATGATGTATCAGACTGTTCCCACTGATCCTACCTTCTCCCATGCCGACAGAACATCTGCTTGATCAGATAAGCAAATTGGACCCCTTTGCAGTGATAGGACCTGATTGCAATTTTTAGGACTGTACTGAGTGGAGTAAGAATTGTGCATATTCTGCTCAGTATCCATTGGTTGCAGATGAGGCTAGCAATGCATTTGTAACTTATTTTCTGGGGCTGCAATTGTGAGGAGACTCAACCTCCTCCCCAACCTCTTTCTTTTTCTACCAACCCAGACCAGAAAGATTGCCCTGGCGTGCAGACATTTTGGCCGCTGCCTGTCAGCCCAATGCTAGTGAGGGCCAGGCCTCTTTAACAGCTCAGGCCTTATGATGAGGGACTACCAGACAGAAGTTAGCCTCATTCCACCAACTGGCTACAGAATCACTGCTCAGAGGTGTCAAAATCAATCCTGCGTGTAATAAACTCTGCTTGTAAGTGGCATAAATTTTGTGGAAATGTACGCTGGCAGTGACTTTACATTGAAAAGGCCAACAGCACCTTCACAGCAACAGCAGGAGGTGCTGCAAGCTAGGTTTGGAAGTCAGGGCTTTCTATTTGTTTATCTGCCTAGCTAGGGTCGGTTAAGCACAACTGAGGAATTGCTGCACCCTTTTATCAAACATTTATTTAAGGACTGAAGTATACTTTCAGATTTCAGAACTGCCTGAATTGCACAATGTACATTTGTTATCACTCTTCTTTCTCTAATGACTTGTTCACTTCTGGTTTACACTGCAAGGCCATTAGTGCCTAATGCGTATTTAAAGGTACAGTTACCTTTGATTATTTTAATTTCGAGCAACATTAAGTGTCTAGCACTGATCGTCATATAACTGTGCGCACCTACTTTAAAAGATCAACAGGTTTAGGAAAGTAGTTATTTGTATTCTGTATCTGCGGAAGATAGTGGCAAGGTTAAAAGTGGAAGTAGAAATCATACATGAAAGCAATGAATACTAAAGAGCTTATCTAAATCCCACCAAAAAGCAGCTGCTTTGTTTGAATTAAAGTTCTTTTATACTTCGGCCAAACTGAACTCCAGCTGAGTCATCAGTGGTTAAAATAGACCTGACTACTGAATGTGGAATAAAAGTATTTATAGCCAAAGAAATCCTACTTAACTTCACTAACTGCCAGAAAGGTTACAGTAAACAGGCACCCAATGACTTTGGAAAGGATTGTGTAACAGCACAACCAGTCTTTATCAACAGCCAGAGGTAGCTTGTCCCTGCAGGGTGAAATGTTACAAGAATTTTAGAAAATTATATAGTTTGCAGAGAGCCTTCAAAGTAAATTACAAACCAGGATCTCAGCTTTGTCAATCATAGTCATTAATAGCACAGATAAAACATCCAATGAACAATCTTGACCTTGCTTTTGCCCAACAATGTTAAGATGGTTTTTTAAAAAAAAACCTGTGAGTAGGAGTTATAATTGTGTTTTAATTAAATGCTGCAGATTTCTATTTTTCCAGTTTTATTCCAGTTTTAGTATAAATCTATGTGCAGTTTTGAATTCAGGCCTAATACTGAACTATTTCCAGCCACTATGATAAAATATACAGTAAATTCCTTTACCAAATATGTGATTTTGTACAAGTATATCAACGGACTACAAAATTTTTCTCCATTATTCATAAACTGGTTCAAATATCAATGAATTGTTGCATTCGACTTACAATCTGAGGGATATTGCCCTTAATAAACTCATTTTATTAAGTGGTTAGATGCCCGAATCTTGGAGAAAAGGCTTTGTGGGGTCACCATAGCTGATTAGGCTTATGCGTAATTAGTGTACCACAGCAGAGTACAGATACAATGAACTGCAGACTAATTGAATATGTGCTAGATGGGTGAAGACAAATTTTCCAATGCATGGACTGGCCAAGTGTCTTTACAAGATGGCTAGGGATCTGCAAAATTAGTACATTATGTTATGTGTAGTAGGTGTTGTCAGGACAGCAACATGGCTATAAAACTGAATGAATAACTGCATCAGTATGTCATGGAAGACTAACAGTAAGCAATAGTCACCTTCAGTAGACTCGTATAGCATCAATTACCATGCAACAGAAGAACTGAAGAAATTGGGTTGCTGCACATTGATGTTGCAGTTCGGATGTTGAACACCAATCCTTCATTATCTGTTGCTTGCATTGATAAGTGCAGGTTATACCAATATTCTTGCTTTTCTCTTCACACTATGGCTATATTATCCACAATACAGATGCATCCTGGCACAATGCATGTTATGGATGCATATGAGCTTGAAACAGATCCTGGCTAACAGATAGGAAGTTATTGAAAATGATATCATCTGAATGGGGTACATAAGAACATAAGAACTAAGAGCTCCGCCATTCAATAAGATCTTGGCTGATCTTTTTGTGGACTCAGCTCCACTTACCCACCCACTCGTCATAACCCTTAATTTCTTTACTGTTCAAAAATTTAGCTATCCTTGCCTTAAAAACATTCAATGAAGTAGCCTCAACTGCTTCACTGGGCAGGGAATTCCACAGATTCACAATCCTTTGTGCGAAGAAGTTCCTCCTCAACTCAGTCCTAATTCTGCTTCCCCTTATTTTGAAGCTATGCCCCCTAGTTCTAGTTTCACCCACCAGTGGAAACAACTTCCCTGCTTCTATCTTATCTATTCCCTTCATCATCTTATATGTTTCTATAAGATCTCCCCTCATTCTTCTGAATTCCAAAGACTATAGCCCCAGTCTACTCAGTCTCTCCTCATAAGCCAACTCGCTCAACTCCGGAATCAACATAGTAAATCTCCTTTGCACCCCCTCCAGTGCCAGTATATCCTTTCTCAAGTAAGGAGACCAAAACTGTACACAGTACTCCAGGTGTGGCCTCACCAGCACCTTATAGAGCTGCAACATAATCTTGCTGTTTTTAAACTCCATCCCTCTGGCAATGAAGGACAAAATTCCGTTTGCTTTCTTAATTACCTGCTGCACCTACAAACCAACTCCTTGAGATTCCTGCACAAGGACACCCTGTACGAAATGTAGTAAGCTCTTGGGACTTCTCTGTGAGATGTGCTGACCAGTAATCATGCTTGGCATCAAGCTTCAAGAAGAATTTTACACCTAATATAAGTCTTTTATAAGGACAATGTTTCAAAGCTGTATTTAAACATTGTGGATTGAGATATATTTTCAATGATGTGCTCTTAAGGACACGTGATAGAACTTCAGTAATCTGTGTGCTCTTTTACTCTTCTAACGATTCTGTCTTTCTATATTTTGTCGAGTTAGACCTTCAATTTGTCTTACATGTGAATGATGTGCTTCCATGAGGGATCAATTGACAGACTTGCATTCTCCTATCAGTGTACTGCTGCTGTTCCCTTAAAATTGAAAATTTTGTCAAGACATTCTGGATAGTTTGATGTTAGATCATGAAATAAGGTGATAGGAGTAATTTCTGAGGTTTATCTGCCTTGTGAAGTCTGACTGATTCTATGGATTGTTACTACTATAAGCTAATGACATGCTGGTAGACCTGCAATCGTTGGGCCTTTACTTTCCATGCTATAGAACATCTGTGAAACCCAGGAGGATTGATTGTACTTGCACTCCAGGACTGTGGATCCTGCACATGGAATTAGTGAATCATTCTACCACTGCAGATTTTACAGAAGAAGGTTGCACCATGGCCTTCCATGTCTATGGATATATGCCTCCTAGAATTTGCAGAAGTAGAATGTTGGTACTTGCCCCGTGTCAGTCTTGGCCAATGATGAATAGTTACCAACATTTTAGAACAAATCATTTGTATCTTGGCAAACACCTTGGAAGATGTGATGGCACCTGTGCTTTCCACAAGATTGACAATGTGACACATGTGTTCACACTTTTGGCATCATCATGCACATCATTGTCATTTTCTGGTTTATCAGTCACTTCAGGTACATGTTTCTGACAGGATTCTGAATAGTCATTCTTGTTGCTTGAAAATACCCATTGTGTATGGACTTTTTGGATCAGTACATGGATCTTTGTAGCTGCGTCAACTTTTTCTCCAATGCATTGCTGCTGCCAATGGCCCTTTTTACCACATGCCTTCTAGAATTGAAAAAAAGCTGTGCATTTCCTTGGTGCATGCTGAAGGCCCCACCTTGCAAATGTCTTCCTATGTTTGGGTGTTCTAGTGAATACGTCAATAACTGGGATTGTACTTAGGACCTGTAAGCTTTGTTGACCTCCGAGGATCACTTCTTACTTACATCCACCCTTGAGTTGCTCTTCAATGGCTGTGGGCAAGGAAGAAGCTGTTCTTGAGTCAGTTGGAACTTGACCTCAGACTTTTGTATCTTTTTCCCGATGGAAGAAAATGGAAGAGAGTATGTCTGGGGTGATGTGATCATCAACTTAACAATTTTGTTTGCTAGCTCTGCATTTGAAAAATCACAGTGCATCTGGTGACAAAGTAGTCCATGGATTCTGTAGAAATGACATAAAATCTAGTCGGTGAATAAGAAAGTTTAACCTGTCTCTCAACCAGCCTTCCAATGTTGTCCAAATATTTTGCGGATCCGATTTCTCTAATTCTGTTACTCCTGATGTATTCAGCCTGTGTAGACCTTCAGTCCCAATTGTTAGGCGAATTTTTATGACTTGCTTGTCTGTGTCAGATACACCTAAATTAAGAAACCATTGCTCTGTACACTGTTGAATTCAGATAGTAGGTCAGCTGCATCCCAATTCAAACTGGGAAATTTTGTGGACAATCTAACAACATCCCTTTAAGCTTCTTTCTGCTTTAGTACCTGGGGTGAGCGTCGCTGTAGCTGCTTTAGCACATTTCCAGAGATGAGTTGTCATGGGAATGCGCCACAGAGTTATAATGTCTTGCTTTTTATTCAAGTTATTATTCCGCCAACTCCCAAAGCCACTCATTATAATCATAACCTTCTCTGGCCGATTTTAATGACTTTTAAAAAATCTTTTCATTTTGTTTGACTCTCCTTAGCTCGCTATACATCCGGCCCATACCCTGGTCACTCACCTTTCCCAACTGACTTAATATGGTGCTGGTCCTCTTGATGCATTGTCCCACTAACGCAACTGCCAGACTGTGTGCTTCAATCTCACCACGAGGGATCTGGTTAGCAGCTCTTTACTTGAGCTCTAGCTTGTTGCTGTGTTTCTACAGCTTTTCTTTGCAGTCAGCATGCAAAATGCCAAGGGCCTTCTCATGCCATGTAACACAATCCAAGTCTGTTCACCATGTTGTACCTGTACGTAATCTTGCTGCCACCTATCTGACAGTGCTGATCACCATATTGTATTTCTTATAATGATTTAAATTCTTGAGCTTATTTGCTGTATAAGACGCAAGGTATCAGTTACTCATCTGGGATTGGGTAAACTGTGTGTTAACTTATTAAGGCTAGGCACAAGACAATACATTTACATTGTTGTGAAATCTTGGAGTACCAGGAGCTGTGTTGTCTGCCCTAATTAAAGCAGGAGTGGAACTAAGTCTGGATCATCTGACATATTTCCCTTCTAGTGATGTCATGCTGCTATCCCTTAAAGGCATATCTCAACAGCTCTCAGGGATCCTGAGAGGACGCAAACTTCTACTAGACCATAGTAATCAATTTCAAATTGATTGGCAAATGTAAAACAGGACAAAGTCTTTTTCTGTTGTGTTGCACTAGGCCTCAGAGGACAACCCAGTCGTATAAGGTCAAGTGGGGGCAGGTGCTTCTCACACATCCTTTCAGGTATCAGTAGTTCACCGCAGGTTTTAGAATGGGGTTTCCATCCCGAGCTAAGACAGATAGGGAGATAAATTTTCCAGTCCCGTCTGCCATGGGAATCATCATGGGCGAGACAAAAAATTTGACGGGCCATTTAAAGGCCTACTGACCTTGGAGGGAAACTTTTGGATGGTCTGGATGGTCTTGACAGGAAAATCGTTTCTACTTGACAAATTGATGGAAGAATTGGGTTATTGCTGAAATCACTAACATATCAAAAAAAATGTATTTATAGAATTGCCAAGGAATTTATTGAAAATATGTGAAAGAGAGTTATATTTACTTTATACAATTTTGAACAACTACATAAAGGTAAATGCTGCAATTAATTTTGTTTTTATTTTGAGGGCAGATTACTGAGTCAGGGCAGCCATCCTAAATATCCATAATTATTCAAAAGTTATTAAAACTTTCAGCCCTAAGAGGCGATTGGTGATCATTGACTTCCTTGTTTATAGGTCCATGGTTATTCTTGGCAAGGAACTGCACTGGTTTGCCAAGGTCTTCTGTAGGTTCTGGCTGACAAGAATTTCCCCTAACTCACCACCTGTCATAAGTTCTGTGGTAAACCACTGTTAGCTTATTACCTGTATATGTGACATGCCTGGACACATCCCTGCCGGCCCTACTCGAGACTCCTCCGCCCCCGGTTCAGGTATAAAGGCGACTGCTCCCCACCCCCCTGCCTCAGTCTGGACCAGTTCATCGGCATGGGTGTGCTCCAAGTTTTTTGCTAATAAAAGCCTATTTGTTCTTGCATACAAACTAGTCTTTGCTCGATTGATGGTGCATCAAGTTCATTGGAAGGATTTTCAGGTTCATAATCAACCTGTTTGGCCACACCATGAGTGCACCTTCCATGACCTTCAAGTCCCAGAGTGGGACTCAAACTGGTTCAGAGGGAGGGAAACGATTCTTGTTCCACAAGACCTCCCTCCATTGTTATCAATGGACATAAAAATTAAGTTTCTGAAACAAATTATCTTACACCCAGATAGCGAGTTTAAAATCTACCCCTATTTTCTAAAACAAATTCAGTGAGTATATTATCAATAGTTTATATGGAGCTTGTTCTCTGCCCCTCGACTAAAATGTCAGTCGCGATCCCTTCCACGAGAAAGCCAATTGCCCTGCAGCTATGGTGGAGAGTTTTTCACCTCCATCTGCGGATGAAGTCCTGCCTTAGAGAAGTGCTGGCCAATCCAATAGCAGGTCAAATGATGGCCATAGCTACGACTACAGCAAGGACCCAAAGCGGGAGCTATTGAAGCCAGACTGAAGATAAGTCTGGGGGGATCAGTAGGGGCTGGCTAGCAAGTCCCAGGATGGGGCACAGGGGTGGTCAGGGAGATGATGGGGCTCGGTTTGTGAGGCCAGGGAGGAGAGTTAAACGGGACAGACAGGTAAGACCTTTGGGGAATGCCTCCAATGGGCACAGGCGACCCCTTTAAATGTATCCCCATCTTAACCACCTTAATTTTCCCAGTAAAACCTGCCAGGCTACACACTTGGCCTAGGCCTCCCCCTACCATGGATAAAGTAGACCATTAATTGGCCACTTTTAGGCCTCAATAGGCCCAAGGGCAAGCAGAAAGCCTGTGCCTCTGCTGCCCCTCATCAAATTGAAGATAATTAGGTTGGGTACAGGCAGGAATGTGATGGGCAGGCCACACATTGCATTTTCCAAGTCCCCCGCCTTCAAACACACCGGTGGAGCACTGCAAAATCTAGCCTAATGTGTTTAAGCCTTTGGAAACATAACAATGACATGATCATTTTAAAAGGATATCAATGGAAATGAACAAAGGGAACAAGTGAAGAAAATAATGAGGTCTTAGTTTCATCTGTAGCATTATTCACACGCGTTAGATATTTTGTGCCTGAAATCTGTCACACACTGTAAGCTAGAAATAGTGTTTAGCTGTTTTCTTTTATCATCCACATTAATGCAAGATAACTCATTATTTATTATGATGGAACCTCTTTGTTTTTGAATGTCTGCCTTAGTTACTCAGAAAAACATTGTGAAAAATTCAACATAATTGCAAAATTCTACCCTTTGGTTCTCTGTTGACGTTCAACTTCTTCTTGCTTTCTGACAGACAGTCGCTGTTAGACATTGGGATGCGATAATAATTCAAGTAAGTCTATGGACTAAAAATTGTTTCGTTCCTATTTTTGGCATGGAGGCTATGATTCACAATCAGCCTGCATCTGGTATCATTGAGGCAGGTAGTATATGACAATTTCATAATGCTTCCTCATTTCCAATTTGCATAACTGTAGCTGCTAGCTGTCTGAACACTAGTTGATGGGCCCAACAGTATGTGCATAGTTAGCATGTTTTTCACCTCATCTGCACCTCATAAAGGTAATCTTCCCTTCTTAAAAGGGGGGCTGCACAAATTGAAAGGAAGCTGCAGTTTGTTAGAAGGATGAAGGACGCCAAACTGAGAAACAGCTGAGAGAAAGGGCTCCCAGATTTTCTGGTGAGGCACTGAAGGCCTTAGTCCAGGAGGTCAACAGGTAAAACAAGGACATGGTTACTCAGAGGATCAGGAGGCCTATGGAATATAGTCAGAAGGAAGTGGGAACAAGTGACCAGGGAGGTCAAATTTCCAGAGTCCTGAACTCGTGTTCATTTATGCATGGTTAACACAAGGGGTTCACTGGACCTGTGCAGAGAATGTGCCAAATGAACCAGAAAAGAGTTTGGACGTCATGACCTGTCCACTAAAAAAGCTTCTGTCACACACATAGGATAGTCAGGCTGGTGCCCTTTCCAGCTTGAAGTACTGTCAGCTCAGTGCCAGAGGTGGCCAGAAGAGCTGCGTCTGCCATTTTGAGGACCTCTTCGTCACTAAGAGCCTGAACTTTGCAGGGCACTACTTGCTGTGCGATAAACTTAGGTGATTAATGCATGTCATGTGGAAGGAGATAAACAGGCAACATTTAAGTACCAGAGGCTGTTACACTCCTACAAAACTGGCAATGTCTAATGTAAACTGCTCAAAATCAGTTCATCAACTAACATCATTGGGAAATTTATGGGAGAATATCAACACCATAGGATGGGGGTGAGTGGGAAGGGGGGTGGGGGGGGGGGGTGGCTGTTAAATTATAAGAAAACTAACTCCAACCTTCTGTGACGGTACAGTACTTACTTCTGGTTTATTTGTGACAGTTTTGGAATTGCCTGAGAAATCCATCCCGGAGGGGCAGAAATGTAATTAGAATAATTAAATGAGGCTCAGATTTAGTCAAGATTGTGGAATTACCACTCCCAGTTTTTCCAGAGCCCAAGGAATCCTGGCAGTTAAAGTGAGGCAGGAGTTCCAAAATTCAGCATCTAAATGTTTTTCCAACAGTGCAGGTGGCCAGGAGTGAATCTCCCAGCACCTGACACAACCCTGCCTCGACACGTTTCCTTCTCCACAATTACAGAGGACCAGCAGATGTCTGCCCCCATAATGCAGCTGGCCAGGTTGGGAATGCAGGGTCCGGACTTGTTATCCCACACTAGCGAAAATTGGGGGCGCCGGGAGGGTGGGCGGGAATCCTGGAATCGCCCATTACTTCAATCTCCTTATTTGTGTTTATTGTTACTAGAGTGCCTACATAAACGTGGGCCTGGTTTGGAATGGCGCGGCTATGGCCTAAATTATTGCTGTGCTGCGGCACTTTCAGGAAAAGATGGCGCGATTGACTTACATCACAGCATACAGCTCACTTTAACTTATTGAGTTTTTTTTGTGCTGACTCTTTCCAAAATGTTGAACATCTAATTATTACAGCTCCTCCTCCAATAAAATCAATGGTGAGACCAAGATTGGTGAATTAACAGTCACCTTAAACTATTACAGAAAGCCACTGGAGAGCTCAGCTTCAGTCAAGTATACAAATGCTCAGCAGGCTGCCTCAGGGTATCATTTTTGCTGACTTCTTCATTGAAATCTTAAACCTCAATTAAAAGTGAAAATAGGCTTTTGACAGCCAGGTGTCTACTGATTTTCTCCTGACTAATATTACATTTTATTGATCTCCATTGAACTTGTGCACTGAACATGTTTTGCAGCTCGTAATGAGATATGATCAGGGGTCACATGTGTTTAGGAGACAGAATAGAACAGAAGAACTAGGAGCAGGTGCAGGCCAAATAGCCCCCTGAGCCAGCTCTGCCATTCAATAAGATCATGGCTGATCTGACTGTGGCCTCAATTCCACCTTCCTGTCTCTTCCCCATAAAATAGTGTCTCTGTTGTTCAAAAATTTGTCTAACTTATTCTGGAATCTATTCAGCTTCCATTGCTCTCCCTGGAACACATTTTCACAGATTAATGACCCTCCGAGAGAAGAAATTCCTCCACACCTCCGCCTCGAATGGTTGACCCCTTATTCTGAAACTTTGCCCCCTAGCTCTAGATTCCCCCACAGGAGGAACTATCCTCTCAGCATCTATCTTGTCAAGCTGTCTCAGAATCTGCTGTGTTTTAGTAAGATTTCCTTTTTTATTCTTTGAAATTCCACTGAATATAGGCCCAACTTCCTCAACCTTTCCTCATAAGACAACCACTTCATCCCAGAAATCAGCCTAGTGAACTTTCTCTAAACTGCCTCCAAAGCAAGTATATTCTGCTTTGAATAAGGAGGCCAATACTGTGCACACTAGGTGCAATCTCTTCAATACAATGTATAGTTGTAACAAGACTTACCTATTCTTGTATTCCATTCCCTTTGCATTCAAGTCTCACGTTCCATTTGCCTTCCTAATTACTTATTACATCTGCATGCTAACATTTTTAAAGTCATATACAAGAAAACTCAGGTCCTTCTGTACCGCAGCATTCAGCACTCTCCATGAAAATAAGATTTTGGTTTTTCTATCCTTCCTATCAAATAGATGAGTTTCCATTTTCCCACATTGCCAATTTTTTGCCCATTCATTTAACATATCTACGTCCCTTTTGTAGACTCTTTGGAATGAATGTTTCTGACACTGGATGGCAAGAGTGGAGGTGAGAGAGCTGGGAACCACGTTGGGATGTCTCCTCAATGTAAACCTGCTGTTAGGAAGGGTTCCCAGCATTTGGCGGTGACCCTGACTGACAGCCTGCAGAATGGGGGTAGGCAGCCAATTATCAGGCCTCAATTAGTGATGACTTAGGTGGCATGTTGGTATTTTGGTGGCAGACTGGTTCCCCAGCATATGGACAGCCTGCCAACTCCATGGAGGCTATCTCCCTGTAGCGCTTGTGGTCCATCAGAACTCGACTCTCCATTGCACCAAGAGGGGGCAGTGGGCAAGAAAGGCAGCCTTTGTGGTCCCAAAAAGCCACCCAGAGAGGTTTCCTCTCTGATGAGAGGTGTAATAAGAAGTTCAGTTACATCTCATTCATTTATGCACATCCTTTTCAAAGGTTTTTAACCACAAGACTAACAGTGTAAAAGGACAAGTTCTCGTTAGTTCAATGGTTTCTACTTGATTGCAGTCTGGTGGTACCTCAACAGCGTAACCTCTGGAGAAATGTAGAATCACTGACAGCAACATCTTTAAGAGCGCATGTGCGGACTCCAGATGTTGCTGTCAGCTTGAAAGTAGTAATGACAGCATACACCATACACTGATAGCTTTACCGTCGTTACTACTGCAGAATCCAGGCCACAACCATAGCCATGCCCATAGCTGACTGTGACCCATTCTCCAGGTACAGGACAACTGTTCAATATGCCGGTGTTCAATATGTGTTGTTTGTTGATCAGTAACCCACATAGATTATGCCCAGTCAGTCATGACTACAACTACAGCTGCATTAGTTTCTGAAGATCCAGTTGTTTGCAGTTGCAATATACGCACAGCCTTTAATAGGCTCGATAATACTTTATATAGCGGGAAATAGAAAAACTTTGCTTTAATGCACTGCAGTAACAAAAGGAATGTTCCGGGCATCTTACTAGCAGACATGAGGAAACTAAATCAGCCCGCTGAACATTTTTAATCTTCTTTTAATGTGCTTGAATGTTTAATTTATTTGAGGTATATGCAGTGAAGAGATAAATTGAATCAGAAACCTTGAGTAGGTGTATAGTTACCATTTCACAACTTCAAATAGCTACTTTCAAATGCCCTATTAGGACTAACAAAGATCAAAATAAGAAGCTGGAAAATAAAACTTGCTTCAGCTATGAGATGACGCTGGACCTGTGTTCATATTCATTTCCATCTTCTACCAAGAGGTCTCTATCATTTCACAATTAAGTTAAATTGGGGTTTCAGTGATCAATTACTTTGATTTTCTGTACACATGCTCTGGTAAATGTGCTGACCTAATCCCTTGTTGCCTGTCAGTCAATAGAGTTTCAACCCATGCCCTCTCTACTTAATCATGCAGTAGCTCCTGAGTAGATGTTTTCTAAATGTTGTTTTGCTTATTCAACCAATATGACATTTTTCATGTCTTGTGTCTGGGTTCACACTTAGAATAAATAGCAGAACTTATACCATCTCAGATATATTTATAATTCTCCAGTGCAGTTCTGTAGAAGGGTCATTTTAGATCTGAAACATTAACACTGTTTCTCTCCACGGACGTTGCCAGTCCTGCTGAGTTTATCCAGCATTTTCTGTTTTTATTTCTATGATCCATGCTGTTGGGTTGAGAAAGCATCTCTTCATACAAAAGGGTGAAGAATGAAACCCAGTCCATCACTCAAACCAATCTCCCATCCATTGACACTGTCTACTCTTCCCGCTGCCTCGGAAAAGCAGCCAGCATAATCAAGGACCCCATGCACTCCGGACATATCCTCTTCCGCCTTTTTCCATTGGGAAAAAGATACACGAGTCTGAGATCACGTACCAACTAATTCAAAAACAGTTTCTTCCCTGCTGCCATCAGACGTTTGAATGGACCTACCTCGCATTAAGCTGATCTTTCTCTACATCCTAGCTATGACTGTAACACCACATTCTGTACTCTCTCCTTTCCTTCCCTATGTATGGCATGCTTTGTCTGTAAAGTGCGCAAGAAACAATATTTTTCACTGTATACTAATACATGTGACAATAATAAAACAAATCAAATCAAAAAATGTCAGTAGCATAGATGCATAGTCACAGTTCCACCTGTTCCTTGACATACTTATATTCAAAATTCAAAGATTAGCCTCACCAGTTAGCTGACTTAAAATGATTCTTTACAATGATTGAAGTGCTAATAATTTTAAGTAAATTAAATCATATTGGAAAAAACACTATGCACATATTTTTCTGCATGGTCTCATAAATTCCTCCCCACCATTTTACTGCTGTCGAATAATAAAGTATTCCTTCAAACAGCAAATCAGGATATCCAAATAATTGATGACTAATTTCATCTTGTAGCTGAATTGGATTTAAATAGCCATTTCTTGAAATAAGGTGGGGCTTTTGGCTTCTGACAGGAAACGTACAGGATAGCATCTTGGTTAATTGAAGTAACTCCCACAAGGCCTGTGTCCCTTCACTAAATCCAGATTTATTTACAAGTGTTAATAATGCTCAGGCAGGTACCTCCCAGTACAGAGTATACGCCCTGTGTAGAATAGAACAGAATCCCTACAGTGCAGAAGGAGGCCATTCAGCCCATCGAGCCTGCACTGACAACAATCCCACCCAGGCCTTATTCCCTTGACCTCATGTATTTACCCTACTAATCCCCCTGACACAAAGGGGCAATTTAGCATGGCCAATCAACCTAACCTGCACATTTTTGGAGTGTGAGAGGAAACCAGAGCATCTGAAGAAAATCCACGCAGACAGGGGGAGAACATGCAAACTCTACACAGGCAGTGACCCAAGGCCGGAATTGAACCCAGGTCCCTGGCGGTAACCCCAACACTCCACCTTATATACCTCTATAGGGCTCCCAGATTGGACAGCTATAACTACCTCAATCAGGGAGCTCATATTCTAACAGATCCACTTCTTGGACCTCGTTAGAGTCACAACATAATGGACATTGCATGCTCCTGTTTAAAGATCCACCAGCAATATGCAGTTGGATTATAATATAATTCAGTGTGCAATGGTGCTGCCTTTTGCAAACTCCACACTCCAGCTAATGCCTAATTTCAGAGCTGAACGTGAGGGTAAACAGAATGAAGGGCCCACTCCCACTTTCCCGAAAACTACCAGTACCATTTAAAGAGATTGTGAACAACTTATTGACTAGTTGGTGGATCGATTCTTCTGGAACAATTGCACATGCTTTTGAAGATTTTCTAAACATGGCTTAAGTTTGATTAGTCTATGGGAATTATTCTGGCTAGTGCTGAAGTGTTTTCTTTTAGCACTTTTTGGTCATTTAAAATCTTGTGCTTGAGCAAGTTGCTCTCAAGCATAACTGACTTGATATAATTTCTGCCAGAAATTGAACATGGTCAAGAGAATGAAGAGAGGCCATGCAAAGCATAACAAGTTACTGTAGAGAAAGGGAGAGGAAAGGAAGGATGGGGAGATGAGCATGCAACAGATTAATTCAGTGCCAATCAACTGAAAAGGACTTCACTCCTTTTCACTCATATGATGATGTAGGCAACATTAAACGCACCCTCCATCTTCCTGAAGTTTACCTCTCTGCAGAAACTTTGAAAGAACATCAGCTTCCAAAGGTTCTCTTTTTGTCGCTGACTCCTGAATGACTGTGGGTTCAAGGTTTGGTTAGATTCGAGGTACTTATTAGCCAATACAATCCTGGCCATCACAATGACTCCTCCCAGTGTCACAGTATGCTACCACAACCCCACCACCACTCCAGCCGCCACCCCTGGCCCCATTTCAGTTGACCTACTGCTATGAGATGGATCTGGCCAGTCGCTTGGATGTCCTGCATTTATTCAAGGTAATAAATTACTCATTCATTACTACATCCTTTGGGATACACATTAGGGCGCATGTTCCGTGAAGGGGACCTGGGATTCCCATCTCAGAAGCCAGGCAGCTGCAAGGTTCTGAGCTGGTGTTTCCTAAAGGTTTCTCCAGTTTGTCCAGATGCTCATTTGCTTTTGGAGTCATTGTCACACTGGGGAATTACAATGGTTGGTACAATGGGTTATTACAGGGAGATCGATGATTGGAACACATGGGAATTAATCTCACATGAATGCACTATTACACAGAAGGCTTCAGATTACCTCGACAGTTACTGAGATGTGCCAGACATGTCTCAGCTGTTCATTCTCTGCATGTGGTAACACAGATTCCACATGGATGCCTCTTTAATTGTCCTCCCAGTGCTGTGATCCACTCCTCTCAGAAGCCAAAACTGCACCACCCCTGCCCCCCCCCCCCCCTCCCCCCACCCCCAGCTCCTATTTTCTTTGTTCACTTTCTGCTGCATCATTACTTTAGATTCCATGATGGCGGACTGCAGGTTTTATTTCCAGACCAGCTGTCACCCTCCCTGTGTGACTGTGGAAGATCCCTCCCTTCATCCTGAAGGAAGATAGCGTTGAGTCAGGTTTCCCTGCCTTCTATTACTCTCTGTCCTCCCCCTGTAATCCTTGATCCCATTGTCACTGTGCTGGATATCCCTGCGTTACCCCCTGAGTCATTTGAGCTCGATGTGCCCCATGTAGATCTTACCCCTCCTCATTTTGAGACGCACTCTATCATTACTTATAGGGGTGATCCATAAGACCACCGAGTGCCACACACTATTGTTTCCCCAGATGCCTTTCCTGACTGTGACTGTACCATCTGCGGCCGAGTACTGCCAAAAACTCCCAAGGTCGCTGTGAATGAGATGATAACCACCCTCTGCATACACTATGCTGGGCACATTTAACACAGGAGTGACATGCCCTCTCCATTCCTACATTGGGACAAGGACTATCTTTGGAAGCTCACCAATGGATGCTGAAGTGCCTCTTCACTTTCCAATCCTCTCACTGGCCCTGACTCGCTATTGACTTCCTGTAAGAAACTCTTTCCCCATTCTGGGCCAGAGGACACTTCCCCACCACCCCTCATAGAACATAGAACATAGAACATTACAGCACAGTACAGGCCCTTTGGCCCTCGATGTTGTGCTGACCAGTGAAACCAATCTAAAGCCCATCTAACCTACACTATTCCAATATCATCCATATGTTTATCCAATGACCAGTCATGTGGCTGAGTGCAACCTTATCCAATCTTGCCTCTCCCCCAGTCAAGCCCTTGCCTTCCAACCCCTTCCCTTGCCTCTGCCTTGTCATCCCTTCCCCGGCCCCTCCAGTCCAGCACTTGCCCTGCAGCATATTACAACCCACTGCCCCTAAAATAACTCCTCAGAGGCCCTTCACCAGATACCCTTTATTGACAAACTTATCTCCACTCCTAAGAGTGATTCAGGTACAAAGTCAGAATTCGGAGTGCCAGTGGATCTGACACTCTTCAATATATGCAAAGGTGAGACTCCCTGATTGGGCAGCAATCATTACCTCAATCGGGGAGCTCATACTCCTCATTGAGTTCATTACAATCCCTTACCGCTGGTCTGGCATATACAGACTAGCTTCTGTAACACCCTTTGGGAGTAAAGTAATGCGAAGCCAGCATGGAGTCTGAAGTACCATGAGCACTGCACAATGCAAGGTAGGCGAACAAACCTCAAAGTCACAGCCGAAGTGCAGGTTGCCAGGTGCATGTTGTTTATATGTGGTTGTGAATCACGCCAGTCTAATTAGATGTTGGCTTGGCCTTTTGATCCAGTGTGGGAGCATGATTCCAGTGAAGTGCCTTGATAATGAGCATTCGTGATATTCTAATATATTCAAATAGCATTCCTGACATGGCGCGATGGGAAAAGCAAGCTACCATTGAAGGTGGGAGCGAATGATCGCAATCTGTTTTTACACCGACGGGAAACTAGCTTTATTACTCCTACAGTACTTCCCCATCCTGCCCACCGTTACGCTCACCACAGGGGGATCAGAAAATCCTGGCCTATGTGTGAAATGGCCAGGTGAACAGTAGTTCAGTTTCATTTTGACATTTACCAATAAAACCATCAAAAAGTATATTTCTGTGTGACCTTCATGACTGTGCAGTACATGTATTCTTGAATCCATAAACGATTTGATAAAACAATGCTGTATCTTATTCAGTAATCTATATTTGAACTCTTGTTTCTATATAAGTATGAAGCAGTCTTCACAATGATTTATGAAAGAGATAGCAAAGCATCATGTGATTCTTCTCTTTGTGAACATCAGCTGACCCACAAAGTGTACACTGGTTGAAATAAACTTGTCGTCCCGTGATATAAAAAGATCTCAGCTAGTTACATAGGTAGCAAGTTCATCACAGCGAAACTGTAAAGGATAAATTTCCCTTGCAATAGATATGCCTCAGTTAGAAAACTCAAGACAAAACCACGGTCATCAAAGCATGTGTTTTTTACATTAAAAACTTAATTTACATTGATCACAAGATTTGTTTGTGCATGTTAATGAAGGTTCTAAAGAGGATTACACACCAAGGGCTGAATTTATAATCGCAGGTCGGGAATGCAATGCACAGATCATTTCTGGGTCAAAACCTCACATCGAGTCACTGATCCTGATGCAAAGTGACTAACTGGCCCAGGACCAATCCAGTGCCCAATTAGCAGTGCCAGGAGCAACCTAGAGTTGGGACACAGGAACTGAAGGCTCTTTGACAAGGCAGTTGGCAGCTATGATTAGGTTGCTGTGCATTGAGGAGATGGCAAAGGAGGGTTTGCTCCTGGCTAGCATTGGCAAGAGCAAGTGTCCATGGAAGGTTCCAAAGTTAATTGATGCCTCAAGGTTTTCTTGAGGCATTTACTGAGGAGGTTGTCTATAGGCGAGAGATATTGGAGGGGATTCATTGGTCCTGGTTGCTCACTGAATCGAGCATCGGGGCTAAAAAAGGGATTCTCGGCAGGCATGAAGGCTATCGAGATTCACCTCACCTGCCCACCGGCCCCGATTGGATTCCCACCCAGAGCAGATGGCAACCCAATTAATATGCAAACCCGTTGCTTTATGGCCCATTCACCAGCCCCCTGCCATTCACCGACCTCGCCAGTGGAAATGCATTGGGTGGGGTTTGGTGTTGGTTATCGCCAACGTGGACATGGTGTGCTGGACCCCAAGGGTCTAGGGGAGTACCAGCATCCCCTCAGCAAAGAGGGGCATCCCTTGTCCCACCACTCAAATAACGGCTCAAAACACCGACTCCCCCACACCTCCAAACCACACAGGCATGTGGTGGCCCAACCCCTCCTCAGCTCCTCTCCCCTTCAGACCCCCATTCAGCCCCTCTCTCCCTCAGAACCCAACTCAGCATCCCCCCCCCCCCCCCCCCCCCGCCTCCCTCAGGGAATTAGATTGCTATCTGAAAATAAATTTTATTCATTTGTGCTGGCTGGCCAGCATTTATTGCCCATCTCTAGTGCCCCTTGGAGGGCAGTTGAGAGTCAACCACATTGCTGTGGCTCATGAGCCAGATGTAGGCCAGACCAGGTAGGATGGCAGATTTCCTTCCCTCAAGGACATTAGTGAACCAGATGGGTTTTTCCAACAATCAGCAATGGTTTCATGGTCATCAGTAGATTCTTAATTCCAGATATTCTTTATTGAACTCAAATTCCATCAGCTGCTATGATGGGATTCGAACCCGAGTCCCTAGTATATTAGCTGTGCAACATTATGGGGATAGGGTAGGAGAGTGGGATTGGATATAATGTCTTTTTCAAAGAGCGAGTACAAACTTGATGGGCTGAACGGCCTTCTTCTGCACAGTAATGAATCTCTGATTTTGTGAATATGAACTATTCTTTTATATATAATTTGTAAAAGTGGACTATTCTCTTTAATTGTATTTTCCTTGAGTGTGTGTGTCTGGGTACTTGTTCGTGATGAGTGAGTGATGTAGCATTAGACTTTTGGAGTGAATGTGTGAATAAATAATTCTCTGTATTAAAACTCACAAAATGCTGGCTGCTGGTCATTCAAATTGTATACATTCAGGGAATAAGAAGCACACACATTTTCCAATACAAAAATGCATTGAATTACAGACAGTGAGGGAAGGGAACAGGAGTTTCAGTCACTCTCTCTCATCCCTGGCTGTAACATGAGGTTTAATGTTACTCTAGTGTATGAGCAAAGAACTGATGGATGCTCCCATGACAGGAAATTAACAGATAAGAGCCAAACTATGATTAATCAGGTAGAATTAACATTTAAAGATCACTCGATTCAGTTCCTGGAGACTGAACCTATGTCAGCACATGTCTGTCCTGAGGCCTGCTCACCAACCCTCCAGCTTACTGCTTTCCTCCTCAACCTCCCACTTGCCACTTCCCTACCAGACGCTGTCTCCCTCCCCAAACTTCCCATTTCCCACCCACTTGGGGCTCTTCGCTCCTGCTTTCCACCTCTCCCCTTCACCATCCCAACTCACAGCCCCTCCCACTCACTTCCTCCTCTCCTGAGCCATCACTCACTGCATAACTTCTGAGAGAGAAGCGCCGAGTGGGAAGGAGGTGGGGTGGAGAGGCGTTGAGTTGGAAGCGGCAAGGAACAAGCAGGAGGTAAAAAGAAACCTACATTATTAAGAGTTCGGAAGATGATTTTGGGGCTAGTTAATATCACTGATCTAGTCATTCTGCTCCAGCTGCTTTTGCAGAATTATGAAAGGAAGATTGATCCTAAACACATGTGACACATTAAAAACACAAGGGCACTTCTAAAGACTGCGTGAATAGTTTTGGATTCCAGCTGAGATCTCCAAAAATGTTCTTGTGAGGCTCTGTCATGTGACATTTCACATTGCACATACTTCCAAATGTTATCTCTCCCCAATTCACTTTGGGATGGATCGTGAGAAATGGCTTATTTTAAAAATGAAGTTTATTTCTTCGCAACAGCCGTTCTCCCTCCCGGGATTCCCATCTGTCTTCACCACAACTCTCGCTTCCATGGTTCCCAGATGTAATTTCCCCCTTCAATAATTTATAGGGCACTCCTGGCTCTCTGACCTTCACCTTCCAGTTCATAAGAGCCAACCTCTCTCCAAGTTCACAGCAGTACTTCACCTCTACCTGATTAGGTTTGTGCATGTGAAGAAATGACTGAGATATTTCCCCTCACTATTCGCAGCAGTTCTAAGTAAAGAAAACACTCGATAAGTGAAAGAAATAAAACTTTTCTTTTCCACATTTTTTAATCAATTCAAAAGGCAGGCCTCCTTAGCTCGTTCAGTTTGGAGCTTGTCAAATTGAAACAAAAGATCTTCATCTTGTCTTAAGCCATTGTTATCAATTTGACTTTAATTCTGTCCGATGGCTGAAATGTAAAACACTGACAAATGCCTCCCCCATGTATGCGAATGTGATTAGTATGCCACAGAATTTAATATCTAGAGGTCATGAGTTCAAATGCCACTATGGTAATTTAATAATTCAATTCATTAAATCTGGTCATTTATGGACCAGCACATTACTGTATCAATGGCTGGGAGTGGTATTCCTTTCGATACCAGTAGTAACTTGTTAAAAATGTATATTATATATAGCTTTTTTTGCTCCTACTGGTGCTTCACACTAGGACCTGACCTTGATATTGGTGCACATAACAAAATTCATTCTGCACTTGAATAGAAAACATTAGAGGGAATGTTATTCTGGACTCATCAATGGTGCTAGGCCCTGTGACAGAGGCTGCCTCTGCCACTGTGCAGGTGCAGCAGCCAATGGAGGAGCCTCCACAGGTCCTCCCAAAATGAGAATGGAAACCATGGCCATCTCAGCCAGATGCAGAGACAATGGAGAAGGCTGCTTCTACCTCACCTCAAGCCAGAGGGGGAGCACTCTGTAGAAGTGAACATGAACATAAGGCATCACACTGTTAGCTTCACTTAAGGGATCATCTGGATGAAGTTTCCGATGTCTGTTTGTTCATTGTCACAATGACACAAAATTGTGATTGAGTGACATATAACTATCATGTCACCAACTAACCAAAAACATGCTGAACTATTTAAAAAGGACCCTTTTTTTAAAGACAAGAAAATACACTGATTAAAGATGGCTGCCATTAATCACCTGAAGCCTGGAATTGTAAGTTGACCTTTTTTGGAGGTTACTATATGGATCGCATTGCATTTATTTCCTGACAAGTTGCTCATGGAATTTCACACTTTGTGGTGTCAAGATCCACTTCAAAAACGATTATTTGAATGGACATGTCATTTGCATCTTTATGAACTTACTTCTCCAGTAGACAATGAGAACCTATCAAGACAATGGGGAACTGCTAGCCAGCCAGGATATACAACCAACAGACACTCAAACATCCCATGGAGTATGAAATAACCTTGTCTCCTGTTGGTTTCTAGTATCTTGAAATGTGTCAAATGTTTTGGAGGTGAAATATCAAAACAATGACTATAGCAGGCATTGTAATTGAATTCTTTTGTAATATATACAGTGAGCTAGACTTTAAGCGTTAGTTACTTGGTGCCTTGATGGCTATGTGAGTACAACTGATCATCCCCTGAACCTTGGAAAATCCATTGATGGTGGTATACTCCAACATCTTTGTGCTTGCACCGGTCCATCTGGTCTCAAAGTTGATGCAATCCTCCATCCTCTGGGGTAGGGCATGTGTGGTGATTGGTTTTTTAAAGGCAACACAGCAGAAAAGGGTCAGCTAGCTTGAGTGACCAATTGGGAACCAGAGTGGCTAATCACCCCAGGGGGAGCAGAGATGCACATATCAATGAGTTCAACAAGCATTTAATTGAAGGTGTATAGGCGGGATTTTACAGCCTCGCTCGACCCGAGACTGGAAAATCCTGCCTGAGGTCAATGGACCTTCATATTGCCCGCCCCTCGCCCACTCCAATTCCCATGGCAGGCAGGGTGGTAGAATCCCAACGTATTAGTTTCTGGCTCTCATTCCTTTGATAATCACATTTCATTCTGGAGGTATCGGGATCCGTGGAAGACTTTGATCTGTTCTGGAACCTGTCAGCATTTGAAAATCCAGCCCCATGAACTTACACAATGATTTTACTAGCTGGCAATCTCTTGCTTGAAATATTTGTGAAGTATAAATATTAAATACCTGTTCTCATGCGAGGAACGTTAGAGTAGAATAGAAATATGACATTTCTTTTCAATGTCAATGGCACAATGGTTAGCACTGCTGCCTCACAGCGGTAGGGACCTGGGTTTGATGCCAGGTTTGGATGACTGTCTGTGTGGAGTTTGCATTTTCTCCGCATGTCTGTGTTGATTTCCTCCGAGTGCTCTGGTTTCCTCCTACAGTCCAAAGACATGCAAATTAAGTGGATTAGCCATGCTAAATCGCCTCTTAGTGTCCCAAGATGTATAGGTTAGGGGGATAGTGGGGTAATTGTGCAGGGCTACAGGGATAGGGCGGGGGAGTAGGCCTGGACAGGATGCTCTTTCAGAGAGTTGATACAAGCTCGATGGGCCGAATGGCTTTCTTTTACACTGTCGGGATTCTATGTTTCGAATTCAGCATGCATTCAAATGTTAGCATTAGCCTCTACCTTTGTACCTCTGCTAAGATTAATACAAACTTGTGAAATCTTTTGCAAATGCTGTACATTTTATTTGATCATCCTTCTTTAAATTAGTCCTGGGTAGAGGTAATCAGACAAACAAGAGACAGGAAAGAATTTGTAGCAAATTTATTGTTAGATACAATAGTGGATCAAATAGGTTGGATTTGGACTCTGCTTCCGGCACTGCCAGTGAGTGGCGATCAGAAGACCAATTCTAAATGCAGAGTAAAGGGGTCCTTGTGTCCATAGTGTGTCAAGGTACAGGACATAAGGTAAACAACTGATGTGGGGACTACGGTGTGCTCTGTTTAGGATCTTCTGGTGTTTTCTCTAAGTAAGTAGTAAACTGCATCAATGAAAATAATAATTAAAAAATGGAAAGTAAAATCAGATTTCCAGTCTGATCCTGCCAGCTTCCTGCCATGAAGTTTGGTTAAAATGGCTCTCTTTATCTTTCCTTCAAGTGTGAAGAACAGCCAGGGTATTCTGACTCCAGCATTTTCTTCACCTAGAAAGGTCCTTTGTTTAATTGAAATCACTACTTTATTTGGTTGTACATTCTTGAAATGGCACATACACATTTTAACGGATAGATATTACATTTGAGATTGATTTTTAAAAATTGCTCCACTCGTCAAACCGAGCATGATACCTGGACTTATCTGATATTTGATAGACATTTGAGTATAGCTCAGTTATGGAGAACAGTACTGTGAAAAGGGAAGTAGCCTAGTTGAAGAGAAAATTGAAAGGTGTCATATTACAGTAACTTTTAATGATTGACCGTAGACTAGCATTACAGTAAGTGAAAGTGTCGAGTCTGATGGACAGTCTCTCATTCGGAACACTTCGAAATGATCCTAGAAAATATGTAGAGGACTTTTTTTTTCAAAATGCTGTGTTAAGTTTCAATTTATTGTCACAATTTCAATAGTTCTGAATGTACAAAAATAAACAGCTGTCAGCAATAAGCACTGTGATCTAGCTCGATAGGAATCATAAAACAATGTTCTGTTTCAAAGCAACCAAAAATATTTGACTGGTTATTAAATGATGCAAAGAATCTAAAAAATATGTCGGAGTTATGCATGTTTTATTAATTAAAAAAGAATGAACAAAAAGAGAATGTTCCATGTAACGCAAAGTATGTTTTGCAACATATTTGAGATTACATTTGGTGCATGAGCGTACAGTGAAGGCCCATTCTTAGGAACAGATTTACATTTTGTGGATTCGTGCACAGCTTATTGTAATGAACAAAATATAGTTTTTACGCTATTGCTAAATAAATGATCATTTACAGAAACATGAGGCTTGATTTCTAGTCCAATCAGCTGGGGCAAAGTGTGTGTGTGTGTGGGGGGGGGGGGGGGGGGGGGGGGGGGGCGGTGGCGGGGGGGCGGCGCACATTAAAGATCGTGCCGCAAGCCATTGTGTGGGTTCTCTGGCTTCATTCTGCTCCCACGCCATTTTTCTAGAGACAGGTGCGGATTGACGGCAGCAGAACTATCTACCCACATGCACCAGCTATTTAACAGCCACTTAAGACAACGACCCAGCAGGGAAGTCAGAGCTCCATTTTGAAATACCCTCTCGGTCACTTATGTGCAGCCCGATGCTACTTTCAAGCTGGAAGGCCTTTGATAGACATTGAAACTTCAAGAGACCAACCACTAACCTTCATTTGATGCAGAGACTGCCCTATCACCATTAATTGGCTGCCCCAGGGAAAAATCACCAAAAATAGCTGTTTCCCACATAGTCCGGGGGATTTAATGGAGTTTGCAAGAGCAGGAAAGATGGAAAGATGAATTAGGCAACCTACCAAATCTTGATTTCCCAATGGCAGGTTGAAATACCGAGATAAAATCAGCAGTGGGCTTGAGGCATGTTGACCCTAGGCCAGTTTGTCATGGGTACATACACATTAGCATAATTTAAAGAAAAAATTATGCCCTACTTTCAAAGTAAAGTTAGTAAGATACAACAATCTTGTAGCAAATGGTTCATGTTTGTTTAAAGGTGGAGTGTGCTCTTCTCTGTCCAAGATCACAAGAAACTACAAAGGGTTGTGAACGACCTCCAGTCCATCACGCAAATCAGGCTCCCACCCATTGACTCTGTCTAAACTTTTCCTGAGATGCATTACAGAGTGCAGGAAAAGCAGCCAACATAATTAAGGACCCCACGCACCTCGGACATACTCTCTTCCACCTTCTTCCATCGGGAAGAAGATACAAAACTTTTAGGTCACATATCAACCTACTCAAGAACATCTTCTTCCCTGCTGCCATCAGACTTTTGAATGGACCTCATATTAAGTTGATCTTTCTTTGTACCTAGCTTTGACTGTAACAATACATTCTACACCCTGTCCTTTCCTTCTCTATGAACAGTATGCTTTGTCTGTATAGTGCTCAAGAAACAATACTTTTCACTGTATGCAAATACATTAGATCCAGCACAAGGAGGGAAACTGGAGAGTGGCAACTTGCATGGACTCTCTGGATTGGCAAGGGTGAGTCAGCGGTGAGTGGAACTGTGGAGTGGAAGCTAAGGAGCTGGAGAAATGGAAGTGGGATTGAGGGGAGAATAAAGGCTGGGATCAAAGGATGGAGGAATGGCAGTGGCAAGGGCCTGGCGATGTGGTGGGGGTGATGGATGGTGGGCCAAGATCAAGACAAGAAAATGAGGGACCTATACGGTATTGGCCGTGCTAACCATATGTAGTGCATCTCAGGATATTGGCTGGCAGAGTACTCACACGACTTTAACTTCACATACAAAACATCAATTATCTCCACCTGGATTGACCTTAGACAATGTCCTTTATAATGAATAGAAGCAAGGACCAGTTGGGTCTCCAAGTTCATCACGTTCCACAGAGTTGTGAGTGGACACCAACATGATCATTCAATAAAGAGTGAACAAGAAAATACAACAGGTGGGATTTTCCACACCCCCCCTCAACAACATGTTTGGTTGTAGCGGAAGCAACCCGCCATTTGGTTGGCAGCAGGATCATCTGGTCCTGCCTCTGTCAACGGAGCTTCCTTTTGTTCGCACCCTCTTCCGTTGGGGAATCCGCAGTGGGGGGACCGCCATTGATGGGACCGGAAAATTGCACAAGACGGAAACTCCCATCCAACATTGTTTCTTCCCCAATAAAGGAAAAATCCCTAACTCCCCTATACCAATCAATGCCTGCCAACTAAGGAGGCATCCAAAGTACATTTTAGTTCTCTGATTAAGCTTGTTTCAAAAAATAATGATGATGCATTATATGAACAAAGCGAAACCAATCTAATGTGCAAAATTCACAATTACATTGTAAATTTAATAGAAAAACCCTTGACATTTTTGTGCTCTCAAGGCACAGATTAATGATGGGCAGGACATTTTGGCCGTGATGCCGACCCTTCTTATTGAACCAGGAGGCTCTTTCCTGCCAACCTGTAGCTGCAGCATTGTCAGCTGCTGGCGGGTTTCACCACTGAAAGTCATTTCCTGTCATGTGGTTGCACGTGTTTACCCGAATGCTGCCATAACTGTAAATTTTAATTGTAATTATGTGGGAAATGGAGAAAAGGGAGTGGAATCGGCACACACAATCACGCCATCGGGCGTGGCTGTTGATGCAATCTTCCACCGGTGCAGACTCCTGACCTACAGTCGAGCATGATGGTGGGATTCAGAGCTAGGCACTTACAGAAGCTAGCTCATTTTATAACAGCAATCCACAACCTGCAAACGTGTAACTTTGTACAGTCTTTTTCTTTTGGATTTGAAAACTCTTGTTAGTGCGCAAAAAAATTATCTGCAGCCTGAAGATTTGGGCGCAGTACTCATGCAATCTCTGAGGTTTTTTTAGCACAAAGGTCAAATGCTGTCAATGGATGTAATTTATCTAATTCATGTCTAAAAATATTTTTTGTATTTATGAGTGTTTTATGCCAAGTTGAATAGTTTCAGCTTCTAGACACCCTAAGGAGTTTAATTGCAGCCAGCAACATTCCCCCGGGTTGGTGGGATGTACTGGCTGCATCAACAGTCTAAACAGAGAAGTTAAAACATTCGGTGTCAGGTTGCCGGTCCAAGTGTTTGAACAAAATAACGGACTAATCAAACAAAATAAAAGAACTAATAGGCTGAACTATACTTCCCATGAAGTAAGTATACTATGGCATGTAGAATTTCAGTCCAAACTGGTAACCAGATTGAAACTATGACCTGTATGTAAACTCAAAGCAAAGCGGCCAGATTTGCTGACAATATTGGACTGGAGAAAAGGGAAAGGCAACGAAATTGGAGGAAACCGATTAGAAATTACAGAGTGATTTATGATAAGAATGTGTTTAGATCAATGTCAGATGAAATTTAATGCAAGTCAATACAAAGCATTGCACATCGAAAGGAGAAATGGACAACAGGTGGTGAATGGTGATGAAATAGCAAAGCTTGAAGGAGAGACCAAAGGGTCTTAGCACAGTTGTTGTGAAATGAGTGTGACCAGTGCAAAGTAGCAGTGAAAAATGGCATTAAAAATTTGAACTACAGAAGCAAAGAGGCAGAATATAAGTTACAAGAGGTATGATCGAACTATACAGTGCTCTCATTAGTTTGCACCTTAAGTACTATGTTTGGCTGTTTCTTAATTCACAAGGGAAACATTCATGACCTGGATGCAATGTGGAGGATATCCATGAGGCTGAAACCTGGGAACAGGAGACTGAATCATGGCAAAATACCAGAGAGACTCGGAATTTCCAGTCTGGAAATGAGACGTCTGTGAGGTGTAAAATGTTAAATGGTATGAAAAATATAAAAGTGAAATATTATTTTGCCGGTGTAGAGCAGGAAAGCCAGAGAATTTTGAATACACTACCTGTTTCAGTGGTGGCATCTGGAATCAGGTACGAAACAAATCACTGCAATTTGATGACATTAGTGTACTTTAGGATGGATAGATTAATTTTGATTTGATTTTTTGATTTGATTTATTATTGTCACATGTATTAACATACAGTGAAAAGTATTGTTTCTTGCGCACTATACAGACAAAGCATACCGTTCATAGAGAAGGAAACGAGAGAGTGCAGAATGTAGCGTTACAGTCATAGCTAGGGTTTAGAGAGAGATCAACTTAATGCAAGGTAAGTCCATTCAAAAGTCTGACAGCAGCAGGGAAGAAGCTGTTCTTGAGTCAGTTAACATGGAGAGGATGGTTTCCCTCATCTGTAATTACCATGTGGTCTTATAATCCTGCACTACACATATCCTTTTGCTCAATTCTTTGAGAAAATGTTTTGTTTGAGGTTGTTGAAGGAATTGAAATGTTTACTATAGCTTTATATTACCAGCACCCCTTACCCGTTACATGTTGCTTTGACTGTCAGTGCTGCTGTGAAAGCTAATGGGTCTGCACTGCAAATACAAGATGCGGTTTCCACCATTTGATGCTGTACCCAAAAAAGCACATGAAAATCATTTGTACTAGTTTTGAAAACTGTTTCAAATCAACTTTCCATTAGCTGGTCAAACCACCAAATTGTCAGTCAGTACTCGATTTTTCTCTGTCAGTTATTTGTTTAAATTCTGTACCCTACATCTGTAAACACTTTGAACTCATGACCATCTTCAGTGCCATTTACCGTGCACACTCCGAAAATTGCTCTAACAAGATTCATTTAAGTACACACCTTTTATAAACCATTTGCAGATGGCCTTTCTCATATAAGCGTAAATGACCTTTAATAACATTATATTACAAAATAAACATCCTTTTATTTGATCAAGCTTTGTTAACATCGGGTGATTTATTTCCACGTGATTTTACATGTTGTACCTTTTGTTTTCTCTTGGCAAATCAGATGTAAATCCACCTTTTACTTTTGTTGTACTGGCCTTTAAAAAAAATCAGGGAGTAATTTCTTTACAAAATAACATCTTAGAGAGGTGGAATTTCCTCTGAGGGCTTAATTAGGAAAGTGCACCTGAAATGACACCCATTAATCCAACCTTTTTGCAAATGTCCATTTCTAACCAAATTTTCTGCCAGTTAGCACATGCCAGAATGTAAAAATACAATGCCAACAAATGGGAATTAACAGAAACATTTGAGATCCAAGAAGGAACCCAATGCACAAGACACCACAAAATTACAGAATCTCAGAATTGTTATGACGCGGAAGGAGACCATTTGGCCCATCGTGTCTGAACTGGCTCTTCAAATGACCATTGTGGCTTAGTACCATTCCCCCACAACCCTGTATATAGTTTATTTTCAAATAATCATCCAATGCCCTCTTGAACGCCTTGATTGAAGCTGCCTCCATCATATTCCCAGACAGTGCACTCCAGACCCAAATCACTCATTCTGTAAAAAGTTTTTTCTCATATCACATTGGCTTCTTTTGCAAATCACCATAAATCTGTGCCCTCTTGTTCCTGATCCTATTACGAGGGAGAACAGTTTCTCCCTATCAGTCTACACCCTCATGCTTTTGAACATCTCTATCAGATCACCTCTCAGCTTTCTCTCCAAGGAGAACAGTCTCAAAATCTCCAATCTATCCTCAAGACTGAAGTTTCTCATCCCTGGAACCATTCTTGTAAACCTCTTCTGCACTCTTCATTGTGTTCGCATCCTTCAGTTGATTTAGCATGTAGAACTGTACACGATATTCCATCTGAGGTCTGACTAGTTTCTTGTATATTTCAACATAATCTCCTTACTCTTGTACTCTATGCCCCTATTAATAAAGCCCAGGATTCTGTATGCTTTATTAACTGCTCTTTCCACTGTCCTATTACCTTCAATGATCTGTGCACATATACATCAATGTCCCTCTGCTCCTGTACCCCTTTTCAATGTTTAGTCTGATTCATACTCATGCCATAAAATGTATTAAAAGAGAAAGAAGATCTAAGTGAAGATACATTTTGAAATCATTACCAGTAGAGAAAAATAAACCCTAGAAAATTGATTTTGTTTCCTGCTGCACCCACAATTCTGGGTTGAATTGGACTAGAGAATAGAATAGAGTGAATAGAAGTAGGACCATTATAATGCGCTAAGATGCAATTGCGATCAAGGACAGGATAAGGCTAAAAGTGAGAAATTATGTGCAGCATGATTATATACATAATACATTTGTGCCCATTGATGCTTATTGCTGGGCATTTATTTTACACCCTGATTACATACATCTCTGGATGTAAATACACAGGAAATTCCCTGGTGTTTTCAAGAAACATAACCAACCTGCAATTATGATTGCAATTGCTGGGAAGTAAACTGTTTTGTTTGTAAAAGGACACTAAGCTAGCTAAGTGTAGGTATTCAACTAATTTTTTTTTCTCTTTATATATCCTTTATCCATTTTGAAAGTTAATGGATTGCAATGTCCAGTTACAATTTCCAATTTTGCTCTTATAATGGTGACATCAGTGTTATGTTGTGACTGATGCAAACCATGTGTCTTCTCTGGTGAAGTCATGTGGAGAGGCTTAATACCCCATGACCATACAATTCATAATATTACTACTAGAAACCCGAGCTCTGGACCAGTCAAAGATGTTTTAAAGGGGACTGCTTAGGGCAAATCTGGAAAGGCCAGTTCTCCAATTGTCCAGGTGGATGTTTCAGTTTTGACTATTATGCCAGCTATCAGGAAACACTGAACAGTCTGTGGGACTATTTTCTTTCGGAGAGAAAACTAACGAGTGACGAAGGTGTTCAATAAGACCTGAGATGTTTCTACTTGTGGAAGAGTCCAAAACTAAGAGCCATGAAAATAAGATAGTAACTAATAAATCCAATAAGGAATTCATGAAGAGGTTGTTGACTAAAAATGCTGAGAATGTAGAACTTCACATGAATTATGAATTATGGTGCGGGGTGGTTCATATGGAGCATTAACACTGCACGAGCCAATTGGAGCCAATGGACTACTTCTGTGATCTATGTAATTCTTTATAAGCTTGAAAGGCTACAAAAGCTGTGATACTGTTCCAAAAAGCTGACAATTGAAATAGCTCAAGAAGAATTTTGAATTATAGTCTTCTGATCATTCCACTGCTTTATAAGATAATAAATTGTTTTAATTTATTATTCAGAATTCCAGGATTTCACATCAGTATTTTATGTTAAAATTGTGTAATTTGGATCCTCTTACTATTAGAACGAAACCTGAAGGCCTTGTCTACAATGTGGTTATGTGGTGAGTGTGACTGAACATACATTTTCTGTACCTTACAATCCAGGAATATCCAATGTTCCATCACTTGTAGATAAATCTGTTAACTTCAAAATGCATTTTCCACAGCTGATTGATTTAAAAACCATATGAAAGGGGGACATAAGCATTGAAGACACTGTTAATTTCCTGGACTGAGAGTATGTCCACTTGCAGGAAATGTCGATTTTAACATTTTCTTCAGCATTTTGCGTGTCTGCGTGGGTTTCCTCCGGGTGCTCCAGTTTCCTCCCACAGTCCAAAGGTGCGCGGGTTAGGTGCATTGGCCATGCTAAATTGCCCCTTAGTGTCCCAGGATGCATAGATTAGAGGGATTGGCAGGGTAAATATGTGGAATTACGGGGATAGGGCCTGGGTGGGATTGTTGTCGGTGCAAACTCGATGGGCCGAATGGCTTCCTTCTGCACTGTAGGGATCCTATGATTCTATGATTTTCCAACATTTTGTATTATACTAAAATTCTGCCCTTGAAGGCAAAAAAAGTTCATTGTGGAAGAGGTCACAATTGTCACAAATTGCTATTGACTCTCATTGCAAAGATATAGATAATGCGTATAACACAGGAGAGTGCTGCTAATATTAATATAATAATGATTTACCCCACGTTAATAACAACTTCCTAGTCTTGCTCATTAATTGAAAGAAAGGTTAGGTGAATGTAATCCCCTGACACGCTGCCACTGAATACAGGACTGAGCGAACATGAGGCTCTCATGTTTCTGCACGTGTGCCCAAATGTTTGACTTTCAGACATATGTAAATCTTCACTAATTCAGGCGGAAGTGAGACGTTAATCTGTGTGTGTAGATTTTTACTGTTTGTACACAGACAGAACTCCAAAGAATTATGCATTTGTTTAAGAAAAGATTTTGAGGCAACTTCAAGAAAACGTGCCTGAGGTAGCAAAAATTGTTGACTTGGTTCTGCAAGTGCTGACGTGCTAACTGAGCCAGGAAAAACGCAGTCAGTGTGAAATCTTGATAATCGATGTGCATAGTTAAAAGTAAGCTGGCAGAGAAGATGCAAGATTGGTTGCTGTGGAAAAAAATAAAACTGACAAAAATGCTGCAAGTGTTCTTCTGATGGCGGGTTCAGACATGTTGCACATTATGGAGAATTTAACAAGCATCTAAACCAGGCCGAATCTTCCAATGCTTGATGCTGGAAGAAAGGCCGCACAAAACGAATTAACATCTTGATATGCCTTGTTATGATGACCACAAAAATCTCCACCCACATCAGAAAATTGTGACGTGGCATGACTTTACATGAGCATTATAATTGTAATTTAAAAAATCCAGGTTAGCCAGTTACATTCCATCAACACTGCTCATCCTTCTTTTCAGAGTCTAAAATAGGGCGAGAAGACAAAACATTGACATTTTCTTCACACTTTTGCAATTGGGTGATGCAGTTTCAGCGACACTGATGTGAAAACAGCAGGCTCCTTTTGGATTTTAGTGCTAAAGTTTGCCTGTTTAAATCCAAGATGTTGATGCAGACCTCATCTCCCATGTAGTATCCTTGAGGATGTCTCTCCTTTCTCTATTGTGACTGTTCTTCTATTTATTCTTATGTACACAGATACATATAAAGTGATTTTACTGCCCCGGCCACTCAGAATATTTATAACAAAGTAAACAGGCAATGCATAATTTTAAGTGCAAAAGTTTCACATGTCACCAGTGAAGTAATTCTGCCCACACGGCTAAACTGGGTGCATAGAGGTTTCTTTGTTGTTAAGTTCCAGTGCACGATCCAGTCAGTTGCCTCTGGTCTGCCACCTGAGCCTTACATTTCAGAGGTTTCAGACTGGTGTTTGCAATGTAACCTAATGTTGCTCTCCACTATACATCCTTCTCGAATGAAGACGAGAGCTGGGAATTTCCTTGCATCTTGGCCGGCTGCCATAATTTTGCCGAATGATTGGCAGCAGCCCTTTTCAGCATGTACCTCGATTCCCAGCAAAGTTGACCAGGAGAGTCCCTGAGAAAATTATTGGCAAGCATGCCTGAACGAAACTGTCATGACGTTAAGTTTGAACTGGTAGCAAAAATAACAGCCACATTACCTGTTTTACCAGGTTAATATTGAGGTAACAATATCATTTTTTAACTGACTTTCTGTTGATAATTAAGCAACATGTTATCTAGAAAAAAAACAATGGCATTGGGGGGATTTTCCGCCCCTATTTCCAGGAGGCGTAAATGGTGGCGGAGGTGGAGAATCATGCAGAATCCCAAAACAGCTTTTACACTGGCAAGATGTCCCCAATCGATTACTCCCACCCACCCAACGCCAAGGGAATCTCGACCTTAAGAGTCAGGATCTCCATTTGCATATATTTTAATATCATTCTCAGACCTTTACGCCTAATAGTCCCCACCTCCACATTAAATTGTCCATGCAAGTCGGCTTGCCCTCATGCCAACGTGAATCAGGACAAGACCACAAAATGTGTGCCTGGTGAACAGAACCTGCCGACTGTACAGGTGAGTATAGTCATGGGCAGCACGGTAGCACAGTGGTTAGCACTGCTGCCTCACAGCTCCAGGGACCTGGGTTCGATTCCCGGCTTGGGTCACTGTCTGTGTGGAGTTTGCACATTCTCCTCGTGTCTGCGTGGGTTTCCTCCGGGTGCTCCGGTTTCCTCCCACAGTCCAAAGATGTGCGGGTTAGGTTGATTGGCCATGCTAAAATTGCCCCTTAGTGTCCTGAGATGTGTAGGTTAGGGGGATTAGCGGGTAAATGTGTAGGGATATGGGGGTAGGGCCTGGGTGGGATTGTGGTCAGTGCAGACCCGATGGGCCAGATGGCCTCTTTCTGCACTGTAGCGTTTCTATGATTCTAGTCCCCAGGGGGGAAGAGGGTCAAGCCTCAGCAGTACCCTGGCACTATCCCCTTACACTTCCCGGGGTACTGGCCAGGCAGTGCCAGTGTTGTGGAGAGTGCCCGGCAGTTTCAGGGGATGTTCCATGCATGGAGAGGGTGGTGTGTGTTTGGGGGTTCCATTTCCATGGGTGGGGGCTCCATGGTAATGGTGGGGTGGGGAGTGACAGAATTCCATGGGGGTAGTGCCAGGGGAATAGCTCTGTGGGGTTGGGGGAAGGTTCTGTGATTGGGGAGGGGGAAGAGTGTTTGTGTTGGGGTTCTTCCATTTAAAGGGGAGGGCACTCTGATCTTTTAAAAACCTATGATGCTCGTGGGCAGGGCTCAACCAGTGTCTGCCCTGCCAGCGTAATGTTGTGGGACCCGCTCCTTACATATTTTTGTCCATCAGTTTAAAAATGTGGCGGAGGAACCAGTCAATGCTTCTGGCTGACTCCCCTCCACTTTTCCCATCCAAGGTAACACTTTGCCGAAAAATGGCAACATTCCGTCCATAGTTCCTTATGGGCTAGAGATGATCTCTACTTCTGAAACTAATTTCGGAACTAAACCAGTATTATTTGGCTATTCTACTAAAAGCTGAATTTGGACATTTAGCTGGACAGGTTGTCTATTGTTTTTTAGAGGAAACAGTGGAAAAGAATTGATCCCACTCAGAATAATTAACTTGCGCTCTGCATATGTGCTTTCACTTTCTTTATTTTGCTTTCCTTGAAGCATTTCCTGCACTATATTCAATGTCAACCCTGGAACCGGTGGCCTCTGAAATATCTCTCCAAGTCGGGTGTACAATGTTTGGCAATGTTTCTGAAACTGGTTTCCTGCTCACCCTCACTTCTTACACATATATCTCCAGTCATGATCTGAGAACCTGCAATCCATTTCACAGAAGATTGTTCTTCTAGTACCTTAGATAAGACAGATGCCACAACTGAAAACAACCCGGTTTTAAATGCTGCATTTCCTGTTGTTCCTGGGTGAGCCACCAGGAATTACTCGCCACAATTAGAGGGAATTCTAATCAGCAAATTCAATGTGAAACCAACTAGTGAGATTATAATGAGGCTCATGAATTAAGATACCATACCCCAGATCAGTTATTGGCTGAAGCGGATATGTTTTAAATAGATATGAAAACTACATTGACTCTGTCTACACTTCCTGCTGCCTCAGGAAAGCAGCCAGCATTATCAAGGACCCCACGCACCCCGGACATACTCCCTTCCATCTTCTTCCATTGGGTAAAAGATACTAATGTCTGAGATCACCAACAGACTCAAGAACCGCTTCTTTCCTGCTGCCATCAGACTTTTGAATGGTCCTATCATATATTAAGCAGATCTTTCTCTTCACCTACCTGTAATTGCAACACTATATCCTGCACCCTATTCTTTCCTTCTCCACTATGTACTCAATGAACAGTATGCTTTGTCTGTATAGGTGCAAGAATCACTACTTTTCACTGTATACTAATACATGTGACAATAATGAATCAAATCAAAAATCAAATATAGTGCGCAAGAAATTATACTTTTCACTGTATCCCAGTACATGTGACAATAATAAATCAAACCAAATCAAATCACTTGTCCAAAACTATCCTAGAGTAAAGTTTGGGGCCGCAGCGTTATATGACCTTATGTCTATGCACCATCTTTACTATTTGAATCGAGATTTGCAATGCCTTCTTCAGTAGTCTACACTTAAATTCTTTTAAAAGTTATCTACAAAGAATTCTTGTTAACGATTGCTGGGAATGATAAGCAACGTTCAATTTGGTCCCTTGATGTAGCAAATCTCAGTTAGTTATACAGGTAGCAAGCAACCTTATTTATTATCTGGAAAGCTGATAAGAATAATATTCCCATGCAACAGATGTCCCTCAATCAGAGAACGCAAAACAAAGGCAGTGTGTGCATCAAAAGGTGTGGGTTTTCTTTTACATAAAAGCAATGTTCAATTCACTTAATTCAAGATTTATTATTTTATCTTAATAAATGTGCAAAGGAAGAATACACACCATGCACACAACAATGTTTTTACTTCTCAGCTCCTTATCACTTGAAATATTTGTCCTCTACTAATATCAAACAATTTGCTTATCAGTTCAAAGGGCATGCATTAGCAGAGCATATGCAATGAGGAACGTTAGAGTATAATAGAAACCAGACAGTTCGTGCAGCAGTTTTTTTTTTCAAATACAACATGCATCAAGATATTAATGTCAATTTCTGCCTTTATACCTCCTCTAAGATCAATATAGTTATTGGCAACTTGTGAAATACTTTACTGTTGCTGTCGATTTTATTCAAATATTTTAAGTAATCAGAAGTAATGATAATGAGTTGGAAAAAGGAATGAATGGGAAAGGATTTTAATGTACTCTATGATCTCCTGTCTAGTTCTCCAGGTAAAAACTAAAACAAGTATTTTTTCCCGATGAAAAACTGACATTTTATTATTTATGTTAGAAGACCGATTAAAACTGTCTAGTGCTCGCTAATCATTCAACATAAAAAGTATTGGTATAAATTAAACTTTAGAGCTTACTTTCTACAATGAGTTTCATTCCATTAAGGTTGGTTCTGTAAAAGATCTATCAAATATTTAAAGCAGGAGAACTCTGCTGGTGCTTTAGCTGGAATGTTATATCAAAAGTGTGAAAACAGACATGGTTTTAACCTTAGATTGAACTAGGCAACTTTGATTCTAATCATTAGATTTTGTTGTAGATGCTTGGATCACCTACCACCAAAAATCTCCTTCCTCGTTCGTGGCTGGGATTCTCCCGTGCCGCTGGAAGTGCATGGAGTTTTGGCTGAAATGCCAAATTCTCCGTTCTCACTTGCCGTGCGCAGCAACAGACTGAGAATCCTGCACATTATCTGCTCAGAAAGCAACACTTTTCAAAATGCCATTGCAATAATTGCGACATGGACAGCATGATCAGTATACCATAATTGCAGACTCAAGTGGAAATTGGGCACTTTAAACATTTATACATTTTTACATTAGTAATGTGCCAAGAAAAAGGGACACATGCTTAATGCATCACATTTATTGTGAGAGAGAAGTAAAGATTACTTGGCAGATTTTAGAATTCTGTAACATTAGCTAAAAAGAAACAGCAAAGTGACAGGTACAGTGATACATGAACACTGTAAAATCCAAATCTGTCTGCATGTGACCTTTGAAGAACCCAGAAAATTAGGAGTGTTGGAAAAATATATTGGAAAGTAGATGAACTTGACTTTTTTTTTTCGTTCTTTTATCTAGATTGGAGTCCTGCCCTGAGCTCACATAAATGACAAAAATGATGATACCATCAGTCTGAGAAAGATAATGTTACAATGATTAAAGCTATTTTACATCTGAACACTTGACGTATTCTGCAGGTCCCTCTGATAAGGAATTCTACATCCCAACATATGTTGAATGAATCAGAACTTTGTTTCCATGCTGTCAAAGTTGCATAGTAGCTTAAGGATTGATGCTGATGACTTTCTTCAAGGCCTGTCTGCTTGGGCATTGCAATATTTAGAAGATCTTCATCTTAGGCAGCATTTTTATCTTGATAGAAATGTAAACATGTTTCTTTCTTAAGAATAATTTTGCTCTCAATGGTCTGTCTAAACATGACAATCCTGAAAAAATATTGCACAGGTAATCACTTGAAGGAAGTCATTGGAACAAAGATAAGGAACAGTACAGCACAGGAACAGGCTCTTCGGCCCACCAAGCCTGTGCCGATCACATTGTCCTATCTAGACCAACCACCTGTATCCCTCTATACCCTGACTGTTCATGTGCCTATCCAGATAAGTCCTAAATGTCACTAACCTATCTGCCTCAACCACCTCCCTTGGCAGTGCATTCCAGGTCCCCACCACTCTCCGTGTAAAAAACTTTCCCCACACATCTCGACTGAACATTTCCTCCCGTACCTTGAACTTGTGCCCCCTTGTGATTTTCATTTCTGCCCTGGGAAAAAGCTTCCAACTTTTCACCTTATCTACGCCCCTTATAATTTTATAAACTTCTATCAGGTCGCCCCTCAGCCTCCATCTTTCCAGGAAGAGCAATCCCAGTTTATTCAATCTCTTCTCATAGCTAATACCTTTCATACCAGGCAACATCCTGGTAAACCTTTTCTGTACCCCCTCCAAAACCACCACATCCCGTGATATAAAAGGAAGTGATGTTTGAAGAATTGCTTTAAAAGATTTTCAAGGGTGGGAAACTGGAGCCAGGACTGTTTCTGGTCCTGAACCCGCCACTGGGTGGAAAAACTCACTTGTTGGATTCTGACTGGGGCAGCCCCTTAATGCATAGTTAATGCTACTGTGCAGGCTCTTGAAGTTGTAAGACCAATTGTAGGCTTTCCAGCTTCAGAATGCCTTATGAGAATCTTAAGGAATATGAGGAAGAGTAGGCCATTCGACCCCTTAAGCCTGTTGCACCCATTTAATAAGATCATGGCTGAACTGGCTGTGGCTTTAACTCTATCTTTTTGTCTGCCTCTTATTTCCTTTGACTCCCTTGTGGATCAGAAATATGTCAGATTTCACCTTGAGGATATTCAATGACCCAGCCTCCACTGCTCTCTCTGGAAGAGAATTCCTAATACTAATGACCCTCTGAGAAAATAAATCCTCCTCATCTCAGTCTTAAATGGGAAACCCTTTATGAAATGGTGCCCTCTTTTTTTAGCTTCTTCCATGAGGGAAAACATCCCCTCAGCATCTTCCGAGTCAAGCCCCATCAGAATCTTACACGTTTCAATAAGAATGGCTCCAATTCTTCCAAAATCCAGTGAGTATAGGTGCAACCTGCCCAACCTTTCCTCAGAAGACCGTGCCCTGAATTTTCCCACAGACAGAGAGGTTCTCCATCGGAGCGAAAGTGTCAGTGGAGGCCTGAATTTGAAAGTCCCTCACATCTGTCAAACCCAGCCCCCACTATTTATACAGGGGATAGTAATAGGAGCAGGTTGGAGTTTGCATATCTGTGCTCCACGGAGACTGCTGAACATGTTGAAGATTAGAACAAAAGCAAAATACTGTGGATGCTAGAATCTGAAACAAAAACAGAAGGGTCATCCTGACTTGAAACGTTGGCTCGATTCTCTCGACACAGATGCTATTAACATGCTAGGATTTTCCAGCATTTTCTGTTTATGTTAAGGACCAGATCTAATTTACAACAGTGGGATATCCAAAACATGTACTTTAGATTGAATAGAATCTTACCAGAATTCTTTGGAGCTGTAGGCTGCCATTTCAAAGAGGTTAGGTTCATTTTTGTAAAGGTCCAGGGGCAGCTTGGGGAGTGGCCGGGTGCCTTTTAGGATTGGTAAAAATAGATATGAATGTGCACAAAAAGTATATAAACTCACTGGAACTGTTAAGCTCATTGGAACTGTCAGTGGGAGCTGTCAAAGGGAGCTGTCAATAAAATTGTCAAAGGAAGCTGTCAAAGGAAGTTGTTGAGCTGTCAAAAAATTTAAATCCCCTGCCCTTTAAATATTAAAAAAACTGTCTGCGATGTTAAAAGAAATCTGTGCTTGCTATTTCACTTAGTTTGTTGATATAAGCCTGTGAGCTATCTTTATAGGATTAGTGCTGCATGACTGATTTCACAACCCATAATTATCACTGTAGGGTGACTTTCAGTTCACAAATTGATTGAACGCTGAGTGTTTGTAGTGGGATTATAAATGCAAATGTTTGGTTTTCTAAGGGGTTAAACGACGTTAAATGTAGTCAAAGGGTTTTATCAATGAAAGTACTTTTTTAAACAGTGATTTCATCAACAGACAGTTAATACTTTATTTCATCTCAACACTTATGCTGAGATCTGTCTGTGGTGGATATGGGGGGAATTGGCATTGAGGGTATAAGGGCAAAGGGTGGTGCATGGAGGCATGAGTTAGCATGAGCTGGCATTTGGAGTTCCAAAAGGAACATGTGGGCTGCGTAGAGGAACATACATTTAAATTAAGGGTATGAGTGGCCATGGGGAGGTGGGTAGAAGGATATGGGCTGGCATGGAGGGTATGAAAGGCCAGTAGGATGTTGGTGGCAGCATGAGGATTGGTATGGATGGAGCATGTGGAGTGTGTGGGTGCTGAGGTGAGAGATGAGGGGTGGAGGGCTGTTTTTGGTTTTGTTTTTTTACAATGCCAGAGTACCGTGATGGGCCTATTCGCTCATCCTGCCCATGCATCTGGCAGCCCCTGTGCTTGCTTCCAAAATGTTTCCAGGGGTGTAAGGGCTAACTCCCATTTCCCCCTCCCAGAATGGAAATCCGGATATCCAGCACTTTTCCAGGGCCAAGTTTGGGGAGCTGGGAATTGTCCTGATCCAGGATTGCGAGCTCAGGCCCACACTGTCATTCCAGAAATCAACCTTGTGAACCTTCTCTGAACCACTTCCAATGCAAGAATTGTACCTGTACCTGCAGGCTAACTACCTGACATCCATTATTATGAAGTGCTTCAAAAGGTTAGTCATAGCACAAATCAATTCCAGCCTCCCGGACGACCTGGTTCCAGCACAGTTTGCCTATCGCCGCAACAGGTCCACAGCAGATGCCATCTCCCTGGCCCTGCACTCAACCGTGGAACACCTAGATAACAAGGACACCTATGTCAGATTCCTATTTATTGACTACAGCTCAGCCTTCAACACTATTATTCCCATGAAACTCATCTCCAAACTCCATGGTTTGGGCCTCGGCACTGCCCTCTCCGACTGGATCCTGAACTTCCTAACTCACAGACCACAATTAGTAAGGATAGGCAACAACACCTCCTTCATGATCATCCTCAACACTGGTGCCCAGAAGGCTGTGTTCTCAGCCCCCTACTATACTCCTTGTACACTTATGGCTGTGTAGCCAAATTCCCCTCCAATTCGATTTTCTCAGCTTGCTGACGACACCACTGTAGTGGGTCGGATCTCAAACAATGATGAGGCAGAGTACAGCAATGAGATAAAGAATCTGGTGAACTAATATCTCTCCCTCAATGTCAACAAAATGAAGGAGATTGTCATCGACTTCAGGAAGCGTAAGGGAGAACATGCACCTGTCTACATCAACAGGGACAAAGTAGAAAGCGCGGAGGGCTTTAAGTTTTTAGGTGTCCAGATCACCAACAATCTGTCCTGGTCCCCCCATGCCGACACTGTAGTTAAGAAAGCCGACCAACACTACTTTCTCAGAAGACGAAGGAAATTTGGCATGTCAGCTACGACTCTCACCAACCTTTACAGATGCACCATAGAAAACATTCTTTCTGGTATCAGAGCTTGGTATGGCTCCTGCTCTCCCCAAGACCACAAGCAAGTACAAAAGGTTGTGAATGTAGCCCAATCCATCACGCAAACCAGCCTCCCATCCATTGACTTGGTCTACACTTCCCGCTGCCTTGGCAAAGCAGCCAGCATAATTAAGGACCCCACGTAGTCCGGGCATTCTCTCTTCCACCTCCTTCTGTCAGGAAAAAGATACAAAAGCCTGAAGTCACGTAGCAACCAAATCAAGAACGGCTTCTTCCCTGCTGCTGTCAGACTTTTAAATGGACCTACCTCGCATTAAGTTGATCTTTCTCTACACCCTAGCTATGACTGTAACACTACATTCTGCACTCTCTCGTTTCCTTCTCTATTAACAGTATGTTTTGTCTGTATAGTGCGCAAGAAACAATACTTTTCACTCTATGTTAATCCATGTGACAATAATAAATCAAATCAAAGTAAAAAAAATCAAACATTTACAATTTCTGAACGAGGACATCGAGATCCCTCTAGACATCTGACATTCCACAGTTTGTCTCTGTTTACATGATATTTTATGTTTTCTGCCAATGTGAATAACCTCACATTTTCCCACATTACACTCCATCTGCCAAATTTTTGCCCACTTACTTAACCTGTATATATAACTTTGCAGACTGTATCCACCTCACAACTTGCTTTCCTACTTATCTTTTCATCGCTCCGTGTAACCCCCACCATTTGGCCTGGGTTTGCAAAATCTTACTAACTGTTCTGGCTTGAGACAATTCACCTCCTTAGGCTGTGCTTATCCCTTTCTCACTCACATTGTCTGTACCTGTAAAGACTTGATTACCTGCAAAGACTCACATTTCAACCATTATCTTGCAATTGTGTCTGTGTCTATATATGCCGTGTTTGTGAACCCAACTCTCCACTCACCTGATGAAAGAGCAGCGCTCCAAAAGCTAGTGCTACCTAATAAACCTGTTGGACTTTAACCTGCTATTGTGAGGCTACTTACTGAGCCCACCTCGGTCTAACACTGGCATCTCCACATCATATCTTTTTATCGGCAGTAAATTTGGCAACAATATAATTGGTCCTTTCATTCAAGTTATTAATATAGGTCATAAATAGTTGAGGTCCTGGCACTGATCCCTGTGGCACTCCACTAAGTACAATTTGTCAACTTGACAATAACCCATTTATCTCTACTTTTTTTCCTATTGATTAACCAATCCTCTACCCATGCTAATGTATTACCTCCAACACCATAAACTCTTAACTTATGTGATAACCTTCTATGTGGCACCTTATCAAATATCTTTTGAGAATCCAAATGCACTACATCTATTGATACCCTTTGTTACAGTCCCTGTAGAGACCAATAATGTTTGAGAAAAATATTCGGCTTCCAGTTAACAGCTGAACAGAATGACAAGACAAGATTTCATGGTTTGAGATTTTTTTTAGGACACTAGGAATAGAAGCAGGAGTAGGTCATATCGTACCATGAGCCCACTCCATCAGATAATAAGATCATGGCTGGTCCAATGTGGTTTTAACTCAAATTTCCTGTCTGTTCCCCATAACTCTAAACTTACCTGTAAATCAAGGGATTTTTACTATAACAAATCAGGGAAAGCACTCTTTACAAAACCCTTTTTTGTGGGCAATTTATACTTCAAGCCACAGAAAGAAATGTTGCCCTCTTAAACGTATCACACATTGCACTCTCTACAGAATTACAGTACTGACGGCAAACAGTCCACTGTTGTTCCCTGCTTCCAATGATTCATATTTCCCTGTTTCATCAAGTATTAACTTTAAGTGACTTCTTCCAAGTGCTTCCCTTTGTTTTGAGAGAGTTTCCTAAATCTACTACAAACAGTAAAGCTTGTTCCAATGATTCTTCTCCTCTGGCCACGCCAGTATCAATCTTCTGAAATCTTTAGATGGCTGCAGGATGTAAATCCCTGACGAGAGACCGTCTCCCTCTTGCATCCGGTTGTGGTAGTTCACAATTCAGCGAAGAAACCTCTCTGTCTTGCTAACCACACAAAGGGCCTGATTTTACCAAAACTTCGCGCCCAAATCGCGGTAAAGTTGGGCGTCGGGCCTATAACGGTATCTGCACCCGATTCCGAGCAGATTGCGGCTTTACCGACACCCGATTCGGGTGTGGGTCCGGCGTGCGACCGAATCGGGCGGCCCGACGATTTAAATGCATTTGTATGCATTTAAATCGACTTAATGAACCACGTGCCCAACTCTACCGCCAAATCCCACTTTACCGTCTACTGGCCCGATCCGCGTCCGCGCTGTTACCGACCCGCAAAATAAAAGTCTGAAGTCTCCGCTGCAGCCTCCAAAGAGCGGGCGGGGTCAGAGACTGCAACGGCTCTCTGACCCAAGTCATCCTCTGGTCGGGGCGGGAGGGGGGTGGGAGGAGGAGAGGGGGTGTGACGTCTCAGCCCCTGGGGGGCGGGGGGAGGTGGGAGGGGAGGCGGGGTGATGTCTCATCCCCTGAGGGGGGTGTGAGGGGAGGGGGTGTGACTGATCATCCCCTGGGGGGGGGGGGGGGGGGGGGGGGGGGGGGGGGGGGTTCGGAGAGGGAATGTGATGTCTCATCCTCTGGTCGGGGGGGTTCCGCTGCCTGTCTGTGGCCGATCCCTGACTGGCACCATCACTGGTACACTACCAGCCACAGATTACTCTTCCCTGCAGGTGCGAGAGAGTGGGGGTGCGAACGGGACTCCAGGATGGTAGTCTGCCTACCTGGTGTTGGGGTAATGGATGTCTCCGAGTGGATAGGAGGCATCTTAAAAGGGGAAGATAAAGAAACGGATGTCATTGTACACGTTGGTGCAAATGACGTAGATAGGAAGAGCAGGGGGATCCTACGAGAGCAATTCAGGGAGTTGGGAAATAGACTAAAAAGTAGGGCCTCCAGGGTGGCCATCTCTGGGCTGCTCCCAATGCCTCGTGCCAGTGAGGCTAAGAATAGGGAGTTAGTACAATTGAATGCTTGGCTAAAGGACTGGTCCAGGAGGGAGGGCTTCATTTTCCTAGATCAATGGGAAGTTTTCAGGAGAGGATGGCACCTGTACAAGAAGGATGGGTCACAACTAAGTTGGAAGGGCACGAATATCCTGGCTGGGAGTTTTGCTAGTGCAGTTCGGGGGGATTTAAACTAGTATGGCAGGGGGGTGGGGATCAAAATATTAGGTCTACAAGTGTAGAGGCTGGGGCGAGCTTGGGGCTGGGACAAGGCTGGCAAAGAAGAAGAGCACTCTGGGGGAGGATGACCTTACTGGGCCTGGAGGTCTAGAGTGCTTATACTTCAATGCAAGGAGCGTAGCAGGTAAGACAGACGAACTTAGGGCCTTAATGCTCACGAGGAATTTGGATGTGGTTGCGGTGACAGAGACTTGGTTGAAAGAGGGACAGGACTGACAGCTGAATATTCCGGGGTACAAGTGTTTTAGGCGAGACAGAGGAGGGGCCAAAAGAGGTGGGGGAGTAGCAGTATTAGTTGGAGAGCATATTACAGCGGTGCAGAGGGAGGACAATTCAGAGGGGTCGTGTAACGAGTCACTCTGGGTGGAGCTTAGAAACAGGAAGGGCGCAGTCACTATGTTGGGGGTATACTACAGGCCCCCCAACAGTCCAAGGGAAGTGGAAGAATGGATATGTCAGGAGATACTGGATAGGTGCAGGAAAAATAGGGTTGTTGTAGTGGGAGACTTCAATTTCCCTGGTATAGACTGGATATCGCTGAGGGCAGGGACTCTGGATGGGGAGGAATTTGTAAAATGTGTACAGGAGGGTTCTTTGGAACAATATGTAGATAGCCCGACTAGAGAGGGGGCTATACTGGACCTAGTACTAGGGTATGAGCCCGGTCAGGTCTTCAAAGTTTCGGTAGGGGAACATGTGGCAAATAGTGACCACAATTCTGTTAGCTTTAGGATAGTGATGGAAAAAGATGAGTGGTGTCCCAAGGGTAAGGTGTTGGATCGGGGGAAGGCTAACTTTAGTGGGATTAGGCAGAAATTGGCAGCTCTTGATTGGGAGAGGCTGTTTGAGGGTAAATCCACATCTGGCATGTGGGAGTCCTTTAAGGAACAGTTGTTAGGGCTGCAGGACAGGCATGTGCCTGTAAAAAAGAAGGATAGGAAGGGTAGGATTCGAGAACCGTGGATAACCAGGGAAATTGAGGGACTGGTCAAAAAGAAAAGAGAGGCGTATGTTAGGTCCAGGCAGCAAAAAACAGAGGGAGCTCTGGAGGAGTACAAAGAAAGTAGGAAAGAACTCAAACGGGGAATTAGAAGGGCAAAAAGGGGTCGCGAAATGTCCTTGGCAGACAGGATTAAGGAGAATCCCAAGGCATTTTATTCATACGTTAGGAACAAAAGGGTTGTCAGGGAAAAAATCGGACCTCTCAGGGACAAAAGTGAGGAATTATGCTTGGAGCCCAAAGAAGTAGGGGAGATCCTAAATGAATACTTTGCGTTGGTATTCACAAAGGAGAGGGATGTGTTGACTGGGAGTGTCTCGGAGGGGAGTGTTGAACCGTTGGAGAAAATCTCCATTACAAGGGAGGAAGTGTTAGGTTTGTTAGAGAATATAAAGACTGACAAATCCCCAGGGCCTGATGGAATCGATCCAAGGCTGCTCAGGGAAACGAGAGATGAAATCGCCGGGCCTCTGACGCAAATCTTTGTCTCGTCACTGGACACAGGTGAGGTCCCAGAGGATTGGAGGATAGCTAATGTGGTGTTAAATGTGGTTATTTAAAAAGGGTAGGAAGGATAACCCGGGTAATTATAGACCGGTGAGCTTGACGTCCGTGGTGGGGAAGTTGTTGGAGAAGATTCTTAGAGATAGGATGTATGCGCATTTAGAAAGGAATAAACTCATTAACGATAGTCAGCATGGTTTTGTGAGAGGGAGGTGATGCCTCACTAACCTGGTGGAGTTTTTTGAAGAAGTGACCAGAATGGTTGACGAGGGAAGGGCTGTGGATGTCGTCTATATGGACTTTAGTAAAGCGTTTGACAAAGGCCCTCATGGTAGGCTGGTGAAAAAGGTTGGATCTCATGGGATAAAGGGGGAGGTGGCAAGATGGGTGGAGAACTGGCTTGGTCACAGAAGACAGAGGGTGGTAGTGGAAGGGTCTTTTTCCGGCTGGAGGTCTGTGACTAGTGGTGTTCCGCAGGGCTCTGTATTGGGACCTCTGCTGTTTGTGATTTATATAAACGATCTGGAAGAAGGTGTAACTGGGGTGATCAGTAAGTTTGCGGACGACACAAAATTGGCAGGACTTGCAGATAGTGAGGAGCATTGTCAGAAGCTACAGAAGGATATAGATAGGCAGGAAATTTAGGCAAAGAAATGGCAGATGGAGTTCAATCCTGAGAAATGCGAAGTGATGCATTTTCGTAGAAATAATGTAGGGAGGAGCTATACGATAAATGGCAGAACCATAAAGGGTGTAGATACGCGGAGGGACCTGGGTGTGCAAGTCCACAGATCCTTGAAGGTGACGTCACAGGTGGAGAAGGTGGTGAAGAAGGCATATGGCATGCTTGTCTTTATAGGACGGGGCATAGAGTATAAAAGTTGGGGTCTGATGTTGCAGATGTATAGAACGTTGGTTCGTCCGCATTTGGAATACTGCGTCCAGTTCTGGTCGCCAACCTACCAGAAGGACGTGGAGGCTTTGGAGAGAGTACAGAGGAGGTTTACCAGGATGTTGCCTGGTATGGAGGGGCTTAGTTATGAGGAGAGATTGGGTAAACTGGGGTTGTTCTCCCTGGAAAGACGGAGGATGAGGGGAGACTTAATAGAGGTGTATAAAATTATGAAAGGCATAGATAGGGTGAACGGTGGGAAGCTTTTCCCTAGGTCGGTGGTGACGTTCACGAGGGGTCATAGGTTCAAGGTGAAGCGGGGGAGGTTTAACACAGATATCAGAAGGACATATTTTACACAGAGGGTTGTGGGGGCCTGGAATGCGCTGCCAGGCAAGGTGGTGGAGGCGGACACACTGGGAACGTTTAAGACTTATCTAGATAGCCATATGAACGGAGTGGGAATGGAGGGATACAAATGAATGGTCTAGTTTGGACCAGGGAGCGGCACGGGCTGGGAGGGCCAAAGGGCCTGTTCCTGTGCTGTATTGTTCTTTGTTCTTTGTCCTCGCCCCCTCCGCCACCCCCCCCCGGGGATGATCGGTCTCACCCCCTCCCTTCCCCCCCCACCCCCCGCCCCCGCAGAGGATGAGGCATTACACCCCTTCTCCACCCCGCCCTCAGGGAATGAGACATCACATCCCCTTTCCACCCCCCCTCCTCAGGGGATGGTCAGTCACACCCCCTCCCCCCCCCCGCCGACCAGAGGGTGAACATCAGAGAGCCGCTCTCTCTGCTTTTTTTTTCGCGCCCGGGCGCGCTGTCAGATTTTTTTCGAACTGCGCATGCGCAGTTCAGAGCTCCGACCGGTCCGCCAGCGCTAAGCCCCGCCCACAGCGCGGATCGGGCCAGAGCCGCCAAAACGCGTATGGGCGCGCTGCAAAGAGGATTCCCGGCACAGATCTATTTGACGCCCAGATTCGACACTTAGACTCAAAATGGTAAAACTCCCCCCAAAATTGCTTTGTGTTTGTGATATTCATTTGTGATATTGTGATTTGTAGAAAAACCTGTAATCTGATCTCAAAATTGGCTTCCTCTGCATTTTTCCCATGGCAACATGAAATTGAGCTTGCATCTTGGTAGAAATACTGGTTAGCCTTGACTCCAACTCGCTTTTACTATGGAAGCAAGTTACAGCACAGCTGTTTACTACCTGATACTTTCAACACCTTTCTGGGACTTTGGGAAATTCAAGGTGGAATTTTCCTATCCTGCCCACCACGGGAATCGTAACGGGCGGGATAGGACTGGGCAAAGGTCCATTGAGCTTGGGCGGGATGTCCGGTCTTGGGGCGAGCGCAGCCGGAAAATCCCGCTCTCACAGTCTACACATTGTGAATTCAGAGATTTCTGCCATTGTCTCCAATTGTGAATATTTTACATCATCGTCCTAGTAACACAATTTGGGCCTCTCTTTAATCTTTAATTGCTTTCGGTCTGTTGTCAAGGAGATTTCAGAACAAGCTTAAATTAAATATACTTACCCAAAATATAATAATCTTCGAAACCAACCTCCAAACAAAGCATCCTGCTTATTACATCCTCCAGAGTTGCAGTTAATGGGAAAAGGAGGAAATCTCACAATGGAATCTAAATACTTAAATCCTGCACCTCGCTTTGCAGACACCTCCCCTGATATTCTGCTTGGGACTTTGAGGAGCTGGAGAAAAATATCAACCATGGTTCAGTTGATAGCACTCTTGCTTCTGAGTAACAAGTGTTGTGGGTTCAAGTTTGACTTGAGAACTTGAGAGTAAAAATCAAGGCTGATACTCCAGTACAGTACTGAGGGAGTGCCACACTGTTGGACTTGCCGCCTTTCAGATGACGCATTAAAACAAGGCTCCACATGCCCTCTAAGATGGATGTAAAGTTTTCATGGCATTACTTTAAAGATCATGGGAGTGATACCCAGTGTCCTGTCCCTTACACAACACCACAAAACACAAATGATCTGACCATTACCCATAGTTCTGGTGCTGCAGTTAGTCACGCTGCTTCTCATTTGAGAATAAATCTAAGGCTACATAAAGAGCCTCCATCCCAGTGTAATAGAAGGAACCTACTACGTGTGGATAAAATCTCCAAAGTACTGTGAACAATCCCTTTCCCACGAGCAGGGAAGGAAGCAGCTGTGAGTAGGGAATATTTCGTCCTATCTTTGCCTTTGATTGATTCAGCCCCCTCAACTGCTTGTTTGGACTCTCCATGCTTTCACTGGCGAGTTACAGAAATGATGTGGAGATGCCGGCATTGGACTGGGGTAAACACAGTAAGAGTTTTAACAACACCAGGTTAAAGTCCAACAGGTTTATTTGGTAGCAAATACCATTAGCTTTCGGAGCGCTGCTCCTTCGTCAGATGGAGTGGAAATCTGCTCTTATGGAGTTACAGGAATCCAGGGAGACAAGTGGACTCATGTTAAATTCAAAACTTTGTGTAAATGTCACTCTAACTGAGTGATTTACATGTTAATTGGCAATCCACTTCTTCTGAGGGGGTTGTGTGCTATCTTAAGCACAGGAGTGAAACCTGGAAATCAGCATTTTAGAGCTGGTTTCCTAAGGTGCTGCCTATTTCCCTGGTTTTGACTACCCCCCCTCCACACTCCCCCCTTCCCCTCCCTCCCTCCCTCCCTCCCTTTCCCCCGCCCCCACCTCAAATTTGGTTGGCTGTGAACCAGATTGAATGCTCTTTGAAGATAGAAAGCACAATGCAGATATAAATGCTTTCTTTCTTCATTTTACCTCAGTAGACTACATCTCCTCAATTAAAAAGGATGAACCATGGTAACACCGAAAGCTCTCATTGCATTGTCTATTCCATTCTCTGACTCAGTTAAAGATGGAATGAGAAAAAGGAAACACTTTGGGAGAAAATCAGACTGAATATTCTGGCTGGAATTCTCTGATCTTGAACAGTGCCCTGGCACTGTTGCCAGGGAGAACGGAGAATTTGGCGCTCTATCAAAAGTCCATTCACTGCAGCGGGACCGGAGAATCCCAGCAGCGGATGAGGTTGGAGAATTCCAGCCTATATGGCACCCAGAGAATCCCAGCCGCGGATGAGGTTGGAGAATTCCAGCCTATATGGCACACTCACAATCTGGGACTTTATATTTACCACATGATTTTTGATATATAATAAACAACAAGAAATGACAATTGAATCCATTGTTTGTCTCTGGCTCAACCTTTTGCCTATGTTTTATACTCATTATTTATCCCTTAATCCCCTTTGTACAATTTTTTTCTGTTGGTAATTTTCTTATCAAATCTTTCAAAAAAATTTGATTAAAAGGACCAATTCACATGAAAAGTATTCAACCACAGCTAAACATTACAAAAGCCCAATTTCCATCAAACCCCCATGAGGTTGATGAACACCACTGTTTCTGGTTAATCCATTCATTCGGGAAGTTTGATTGGTGGGAGGATGTGGTGAGGTTGGCCATTGTTGATCCTCTGACAGAATCCAAGTGACCGGCAGTGTGGAGAATCAGCAGAACTGGAAGGAAATTGGCAAGATTTCCAAATGTCCAAAGATGTGCGGGTCAGGTTGATTGGCCAGATTAAAAATTGCCCCTTAGAATCCTGAGATGCGTAGGTTAGAGGGATTAGCGGGTAAATATGTGGGGGTAGGGCCCCGGTGGGATTGTGGTCGGTGCAGACTCGATGGGCCGAATGGCCTCCTTCTGCACTGTAGGGTTTCTATGATCTTTCTTCTATGATCTTTCTAAGATGAGCAGGCGCCTTCAGCTGGAAGGTTGAGATGAGAGGATAGGGCAGTCGGGTTTGCTGTTCACAAGAAGGCAGCTTTGAGTGCCTCAATGAAATAGCAAATGAGGCACAAAGGAGAGCTGTAGGCTTTTCCAAGGGTGAGTCAAACACGGGATGGTGACAGGAGCGTAGGAAGATAAAGGAATTATGAAGGTGTAGGGTACTCACATTGTCTGCACCTGTAAAGACTTACCTGTTAAGACTCGCATTCCAACCATAATTGAGTTTGTGTCTATATATGCCCTGTTTGTGAAACAAATCCTGCATTCACCTGATGAAGGAGCAGTGCTCCGAAAGCTCATGCTACCTGTTGGACTTTAACCTGGTGTTGTGAGACTACTTACTCGGGTAGGAATTATGAGGGGGCGGTCAATAAAGCACCCAATAGAGGATAAATTATCGGAAACTTGATTGGATACCAGAAAAGGGAAGAGGCAGGAGTGAATGGCCATTAGAAGTAAAGAAATGTGAAAAAAAACAATAAGAAACAGACCAAAATTTAAATCAGAGGTTCCATTGTGAGGTCCAACTTGTAAACAGGCTGAAATCAATTCGGAGCATTGTTGAACGAATGTCAACTTTCAGAGGCAGGGGTGGAGAACAAGTGAATCTAGGAACTGTTTGAGGATACAGTACATATCCTCACTGCTGAAGGATGCCTCAGGAAAGGTGGAGAGTATGTGCAAGTAGTCTTGGTGATTAACATATGACATTACAACCACGTGTGGAGTGATGAAACGACTCTCCTATTCTCCCATTCCACATTTAACTATAACAGGGTCTTTTAGAAAATTTAGAGTGGTTGTGCGTCGCTGATTCTGTAACAGTCCTCCAAGTTAGTCAGACAGGTTTTCTTAGGTTAAACAAAGAACAAGATAATTTTATTGAAACTATTTCCTGACTAAAAAAAAATGAGCTGTTGTCCCGGATGTAGTTGTGTAGAGTAGATGTTTTATGTTTCTTGAAAATATCTCAGTTCACAGTCAGTTTTTCTTCTCAGGATGATCACTTTTCAAACTGGACAAACCCAACAGATTTTGCTGGGTGGCCTTCAGGAAGCACAAGAGAGCTTGTGATAATCCCTGTGCTTTCAGTTCCCATGTGGGCTCAGAGATAATGGGTTATCAGTGGCTCAATAATGAACAAAGATAGCCAACAAACACATTCCCCTCACTGGCCCATTCCAGCTGCTGACTAAATTGGGCTCAATCACCACTTAACCCACTCCGGATAAGAAATCTGAACATGAGGTTGCAATTTCCTGAACAATCTTGCACTATCCCCTGCTCGAAGTTTGGGTGAGGAAGCAAACCTTTACTCCAGATGTAAGTGAGCTGGATCTAAAAGTAAATGGGCTGGATTTTACGGGCTGCCATCATCTCAGTCCCACTGCCAAAAAGCGGAGGGGAACCGAACCACCATCCCAATGGCTGCCCTGCAAAAATTTAATGCTGGGAAAATCATTAAGTGCTTTAAAGTGAGATTTCTGCTCCTTCTTTGGGAGGAAGCCCCACATTAGAGAGCTGCTGGCCATTTGGATTGGCTGGCAGTTCTGTTATCTCCATAGCGTCACTGGGAGCCACTACCAGGTCCATAAGTAGTGCCCAGTGCTGCTGTGCCTGGACTGACAGGTAATTCCAGGATTGGGGGCCTTGGCAAAGGGGGTGTGTGGGCATGAGGTGGGTGAGTGGGGGCATGCAACAGAGGGGGGGAGCAAGTACAAGGGGCTGCGAAGGCTAAACCAGGGAGTTAGCTTGAGTAGGGGGAGGAGTGTGTGCTTCCCTTTGTTTGAATAGGTCCCATAGAAAGCCCTCCCTTCCTTGTCTGACATGAGCCGGTGCAACAAAAGCTGCTGGACCTGGTGCCTGATGTCGACCTCCCTGCTGTCTTGGGTAAAATACCATTAATTGGCCACATGTTGGCCACGCTGGCCCAAGAGTGGGCAGACCACCAGTGCCTCTGTGTCCCATAACATTTCAGATAACGGAGAAAGGCGTGTAAGCAGTTGGAAGGCCAGCCAATGGAGTTTGTGTGCCTCTCATCTTCAAAACTGCTAGTGAAGGAGCCTAAAATCCAGCTCAATATTTCAAATATCTTTCAATTATTGTACATAACTTGATGGATGGAAAATCACATAAAAATTCTTGGGAGCTGACACCTGAGTCATTAAATTATCTTATTATTTCATGGGAAGTGGGTATCGTGGGCTAGATCAGCATCTGGTGCCCATTCCTAATTGCCCTCAAGAAGGTAGTGCTGAGATGCCTTTTTGAACCATTGTAGTCTATCTGGTGTAGGTACATCCAAAGTGCTGTTAGGAAAAGAGCCCAGGATTTTGACCCAGTGACAGTGAAGGAATGGTGATATAGCTTCAAATCAGAAAGATGTTTGACTTGGATGGGATCTTGCAGATGGTGGTGTTCCCACGCATCTGCTGCCCTTGTCCTTCGATGTGGTAGAAGTGGCAGGTTTTAAAATGTGCTGTCAAAGGAGCCTTGGTGAGTTGCGGCAATGCATCTTTTAGGTGGTACACACTGCTGCCATTGTGCGTCAGTGGTGAAGGGAGTGTAATTGGAAACCGGGGTGTAAATCAAGTGGGCTACTTTGTCCTGAAGGGTGTTGAGCTTCTTGAGTGCTGTTGGAGCTGCAATCATCTAGACCGTTGGATAGTATTCCATCACTCTTCTGACTTATGCCTTGTATATGGCGGACAGGATTTGGGGAGTCAGGAGGTGAGTTATTTGTCTCAGAATTCCCAGCCTCTGACCTGCTCTTGTAGCCACAGTGATTGATGAAATAATTCATTTATTAAGAAGTAATGAAAGTAGATTACTATAATTAATCTATTACATGATAGGAGATTTTGAAGTTCTAAACAGGCTGACATATGATATCGAATCAATTACATGAGCCTTCCTGTTCCACTGACTTACTACAGTGACATGCCAGATGGAGCATTTCACAAATAAAAATATGAGATGGTGCCAAAAATCAGTATAATTCAAATCAAGTAAAATCTCTCAGCTAATACAAAAATATTTTCCTGGACTTTACTCTAAGTTCCAGAGTCACCACATTAAAACAGTTTAAACTGAATTCAACGTGAGAATTTCAGTTTGGCCCAATCATTTGCAGCCACGGATTTTCAAAATAACATAGCTGTTCAAAATAAAAATCAGCGCACTTCAAAACGCCAAATTGACAAGGCAAAGCAAACCATAAGAAATCCGTTCGTGACTTCTTTCACCACTTTCTCTAAAGGAATGCTACATTTTGCAACTCTGATGCTTATAACATTGTTCAACCTATAGGCAAGCTGGTTTCTTTTCTTGTATAAATTTCTCTTCAGAATTTCACCCAAAAGGAATTTTATTCAGGTATATATTTATTTAGAGAGAGGTGTAGATTTTTTTCATCAGCCTATTCTGTGATATGTTTGTTGCTTAAATCTGTACTCCCCAGCATACCACACACTCTATAGGTATCTCTGAGAGGATCCCTGGGTCACCAATAAATTCCATTGAGCCAACCAATAATGGTCTTTAAGTGGGGCAGCACGGTGGCACAGTGGTTAGCTCTGCTGCCTCACAGCGCCAGGAACCCAAGTTCGATTCCGGCCTTGGATGACTGTCTGTGTGAAGTTTGCACATTCTCCCCATGTCTGCGTGGGTTTCCTCCGGGTGCTACAGTTTCCTCCCACAGTCCAAAGATGTGCAGGTTAGGTAGATTGGCCATGCTAAATTGTCCCGTTGGGCACAATCTTACCAGAAGTTCACACCAACCTCCCACTGCAGTGAGGTTGGAGAATTTGGCGTCCATCCCAAGCTCCTTTCACTGCAGCGGGATGGGAAAATCCCGTCGGCATGAACAGCCGTAACATTCCAGCCTTAATGTCCAAAGATGTGTAGGTTAGGTGGATACATAATCATTAAATCATGCAGGTCTCTCAATGGTACATATATGCACTGTCAAGGCTGCTCATCTGAGTGATGTTTCCTTTCTGGGTAGCGTCATTTTTGTGCCACTTGTTGTTGCGTGGTAAATGTTTTTGTGTTCCATTTCCATTGTTGGGGATTGGTGAACCTCTGGGAGTGATGCATGTTCTGTACTCAGTGAAGCTGGTGAGATCCCATCTTCCTGACCAGCCACCTGCAGTGAAGGAATGGCTTCTCTTGTTGCTCCTATCTGCCTGTGGCTGTGCTGGTACATACGATCGTTCACTTCCACTGCGTACGGTTCAGGTGACAACTGCTCTACGCATGTCCCATGTTGCCACATAAGCTGCCTCCTGTTGAGCGTGTTGAAGGTTTGCACTCTGATTGGCTCTCCAATGCTCAAGTCTGGCAATGGTGTGGCAGTCTTCTCAAAATGAAATCTAGCCCTCTGCCATTTCACCTTAATTTTTTCACTCATGTTTGTTACCACTTCTGGTTTCTGGCTGAATTGGTCTTACTACTTTGAGGTGACATTCATCAGATAGGCATCCAAATCCTGTAGATACATCTCGGTACTCCTCTGGAACAACAGCCTGCTCTTCAAAGCCTGTCTCTGCTGGAAGGTTTCTTACCATGACCTACGCAAGTGGCTGAACCTCTGTATATCTATTTCATTTTATGGCATCATCACTAACTGTAAAGGGAACTCTACAACTCCGGTCTTCAGCTTGCTGAACTGGAGCTCCGATGTGAAAGAATTCCTTTACTCTGGGTCTGTGCTCTGGAAATCATGTGAACTGATGTTAACTCCAGTTGGTCTTGTACTTTACTATGGCTAGTTGTTTAAAACTTTTTTTAAATCCCTCTCAGTCCCATTGCCTCTTCCCTGTTTACTGTGTGTGTGTATTGGAGTGGGAAGTTCTGAACACTACTCCTCTGGGTTTTGGATGTGAAATAAACAAATCTTCTGAGTTAACCATAATGTCCTGCGGGTTGTTCGCAAATTGAATCTCACACACCCAGGGTTTGGGAAAACACACTACAGACTTATGAAATAATCCAAAACACCTTCTGCTTATGGACAGTTGGTGAAAGGAATTAAGTAGAGTCTGCCTGTCTCTCTCCTGTCTGCAACAATATGAAATCTTCAACTTTACATCTGCTCTCTTCAGCATTTTTTAGTTAATTTATGGATATATGTTTAAATGCATGGAGGTCCAAATGGTTCAGAATGTGTTGGATGCTAAGCCATCTTAAAAAGAAAATGAATGATGTGATTAATGTGTATGCTAACTTAAAAAACTACCAAGAGCTGACTGGCAACTTCATAACAGCTGAGCCCCTCCCCCATCTTCCTAAACAGCTGGCAATTCAACTCCGCCTCCCCCACCCACCCCCCACCCCCGAGTATACAGCGGCTTTGTAACTTAAGCTGTAAGTATACCAAACATACTTTCATTTGTATAGGAGAGGGAAAAAGCAGATGAAAGCTTAACCATATAAGTGTTGAAGGCGCTATATTAGTGGTTGATTACTGAGTGTTTGTTTGTTCGTGGAAATTTATGTTTGCTAAAGACTACATGGAACAATTTTCCACCCTAGAAAATGCTCAGTCAACAGTTGGCAATTGGCATTGGGAGGGGATTTCCAAGAGGCCACTTGAATGCGCAAGACTCACCTGGTACAATATTATGGTGGGCCTGTAAATGGATGAGCAGACATGCTTTTTTGTTTAGGGGGAAGAAGCTATTTAAGTATGCAAATTGAGGTCCTACAGCAGTTATACTCCTCCAGTAATAGTTTCCAATAGAAATGCAAGTTGCAAATATCATGAACAGCCTTTCCCATTTGTTCCAGGCATTGAGTGGCTAACTAGAGACCTTTAAACAGGCCACGTATGGCTGTTCAAGACCAAGCCACAAACTTTTTTTTTCTTACTTTGTGGGACATGGGCGTCGCTGGCTGTCCAGCATTTATTGCCCATCCCTAGTTGCCCGAAAACAGTTGAGAGTCAACCACATTGCTGTGGCTCTGGAGTCACATGTAGGCCACACCAGGTAAGGGCGGCAGATTTCCTTCCCTAAAGGGCATTAGTGAACCAGATGGGTTTTTACGACAATTGGCAATGGTTTCCTGGTCATCGCATCGATTCTTAATTCCAGATATTTATTATTGAATTCAAATTCCACCGTCTGCCATAGCAGGATTTGAATCTGGATCCCCAAACATTAGCTGAGTTTCTGGATTGATAGTCCAGTGATAATACTACTAGGCCATCGCCTCTACATCATGAGATTTGTTTTCGTAAAGCCGGGAGGAATAGGAGTGCCGCTGCCTGCTCGTTTTCCACCTCCTATGTAGTCACCTTCTCCCACCTAGCCCAACCTGCAGGTCAGCCCAGTACAGGAGCTGACTGCTTCCCCACCCTCTCACAATTGATGAACGACAGTGATGTACCCACTTGACACCTCATAGCTTGACGCCTGAACCCGAAAGTAGTTCAAACCCCCTATGGTAGACTTGAGCAGAGGATGCTCCGCCGCCTCTGATGTACTCTGGAGGCAATTTATTTTTGGGGGAAATTTTGCACTCCAGCTAATGATCTTTCATCCATTAGATTTTAAAAGGAGAAAAGGTATTTCAGGAACATAAAGACAGGACCTGGTTGACAATCAAGAAAGTGTTGGGAAGGCACCTGAGGAAGTAAAAGGGTTGCCAGATGGATGTTGAGAGGTTGTTAATGGGCAAGAATACAATACAGGGTTTAAGACCTGATGATTATAAAAGGGGCAACAGTGATTTGGGCCCTTCCCCCTCCAAAGCTGTTAACCCTGTTACCCCTAATACAGCCCAACCCCAGCAAATCCCAATGCTTCTTGACCTCGGCATTCCTATACTCTCTCTGCTTAGTCCTGCTAGATTCAGGACCTGCACCTCAGACCTTCCTGTCTGCTCAGATTCTGAAACTCCCTCAAAGTTCACTAACCTCTAGACATCGCTTCCAGTACTTGCTAATCCCAGAACAGCACGAATAACTGCAAACCTTGTGATGTCAGATTCCAGCACCTGATTAACATTCCTGGAAACTGTTTTTTCAAAGGTTCCAGGCATCCTAAAAGCATCCACCATTGCTTCCCACCTTGGTACCGTCTCCCACTGCACCCAGATTCTCAGGGTATGAGCCTTATTCAGTGTTCCCAGGTCCCAAAGTAACCCTGCAGCACTGATAAGTCAGTCTCTTTAGCAATAGAACTTGGAATAACAACTTTGTCGGTATGAAATGTCCAGCTTAGATTAAGCAACACCATGATGATCTGCTAGTAATTCTGTAAATGTGTTGCATGGTATCAGTTTTCCCCTTCTCTTGAAATTGAATCCACATGGTAAATAACTAGGAATTTGACCAAGACTGCTAGAAATCTATTGGGCTGAGGTACCTGGAAATCAGAGCCATTTAGAGACAGTGAGCATTTGAAATGATTAATGAAAGGCCATTTGATATATATAGCTTACAACAATTACATATTGAAAGGAAGCTATATCCTTGAAAAATAGCAATGTAATTACAGTACCCATCACAAAGTCAATCTGAGCGCAGTAAAATTATTATTCTTACAAAGGATTTATAACGGGACTATGGACCATAAGGTAAATGTTTTTCAGAATTATTTCACTTCCCATATCAGTGGGATATGTGAAGCACCCTTTCACTAAAGAGTTCAATTTTTTGTAGCGTTGTTACTTGTATGTGCACTCATTGAATGAGAGAAAAAGTTTGACGTTTTATAAAAGGAAATGAACATGTGACATGTGTTTGCCAAATCTGGGGTGGAATTCTCCCCAAAAAATTCTAAGTGCCGAATTAGCAGGATTTTCAAAATGAATCTCCCAAGCGCTGTGCATCACAGAGTGCCCTAGCGTGAATCTCATGAAAAAGCTGTGGACAGAGCCTATTCCCACTGGAGGGGCCGGCAGCATAGAGCTGAGCTGCCCACTGCGCATGTGCCAATCTGTCATAGCGGAGATCAACGCATGTGCAGTAGCCCCGCACTGCCAGCCTCCCGCTCGCTGGCCAGCTCGATCACTGGCCAGCCCCGCGACTCTGCATCACTGGCCATGCAACCTGCCCCCCATGGCCCAATCGCTGGCCCTCCCGGATGGGGATACCTCCCCCTTACTCTCCATGGCCCCCCTTTACTCCAGCGGGGTCAGGCCGCCAGCTCCCCGCTAGTGGGGAGCTGTTGTAAACCGTGCTGGAGTGAAACACTCCTGGGGGGGGGGGGGGGGGGTGCAGACGTTAGCTGACCCAGAGACTTCAGTCCTGGGCCCGCTAATAAGAACAAAGAACAAAGAAAATTACAGCACAGGAATAGGCCTTTCAGCCCTCCAAGCCTGCACCGACCATGCTGCCCGACTTAACTAAAAACCCCTACCCTCCCAGCCCACTACACTGCTAGAGCAGTGCAGCTGGCTGGGAGAATCACCCCCATGTTATTTGTTTTTCAGTTGAAAATGAATATGTTGATAAGACTATTTACATCAAAACACTCAGCACTACTTCTAACATGATAATGCATCATTAGAGCTTTAAAGGAATTAATCTGGCCATTCAAACACAATCATTCACATATCCTTCTATTCCCATCCTATTCATATATTTGTCAAGACGCCCCTTAAAAGTCACTATCGTATCTGCTTCCACTACCTTCCCTGGCAGCGAGTGCCAGGCACCCACCACCCTCTGTGTAAAACATCTGTCGCGTACATCTCCTTTAAACCTTTCCCCTTGCACCTTAAAGCTGTGCCCCCTAGTAATTGACTCTTCCACCCTGGGAAAAAGCTTCTGACTATCCACTCTGTCCATGCCTCTCATAATCTTGTAGACTTCTATCAGGTTGCCCCTCAACCTCTGTCGTTCCAGTGAGAACAAACCAAGTTTCTCCAACCTCTCCTCATAGCTAATGCCCTCCATACCAGGCAACATCCTGGTGAATCTTTTCTATACCCTCTCCAAAGCTTCCACATCCTTTTGGTAGTGCGGCGACCAGAATTGAACACTATATTCCAAGTGCGGCCTAACTAAAGTTGGATAAAGCTACAACATGACTTGCCAATTTTTAAACTCAATGCCCCGGCCGATGAAGGCAAGCATGCCGTATGCCTTCCTGACTACTTTCTCCACCTGCATTGCCACTTTCAGTGACCTGTGTACCTGTACACCCAGATCCCCCTGCCTATCAATATTCTTAAGGGTTCTGCCATTTACTGCATGCTTCCTATCTGTATTAGACCTTCCAAAATGCATTACCTCACATTTGTCCGGATTAAACTCCATCTGCCATCTCTCCGCCCAAGTCTCCAACCGATCTATATCCTGCTGTATCCTCTGATGGTCCTCATTGCTATCCGCAAATCCACCAACCTTTGTGCCATCTGCAAACTTACTAATCAAACCAGTTACATTTTCCTCCAAATCATTTATATATATTACAAACAGCAAAGGTCCCAGCACTGATCCCTGAGGAAAGCCACTTGTCGCAGCTGACATGGAAATCCTCATTTCCATCATTTATTCAGCTCTGCAATGATTTCTGGGACGGAGCTGATGATGCCGGAAATCTGGAGGCTGGCGACGCGCGGAGACCGTGGTGCTCAGCTTGAAGCCCATTACACGGTCTCCGCTTGAGTCTCCCAGCCCACTACACTGCTAGAGCAGTGCAGCCAGCTGGGAGAATCGCCCCCATGTTATTTGTTTTTCAGTTGAAAATGAATATGTTGATAAGACTTTTTACATCAAAACACTCAGCCCTACTTCTAACATGATAATGCATCATTAGAGCTTTAAAGGAATTAATCTGGCCATTCAAACACAATCATTCGCTAATCATATATCTGGGATGTTAGAAGGGGTAAGATTTTATGTTACAATTGCTCCTGTCACTGACCAAGAATCTGAAGTGAAAGTTAGACTTCCCTTTTCAACCTCCTTCAGAGCATGTGAATTACTGTAAAACTGATCCATTCAGCCTGTACCAGACCATTTTGGTCCATCTAAGTATCATGGTTCTGATTGCATTTCACCCAACGGCAGCTGTGTAATATTGTGGGAGAGTCAAAAATCAGAGAAAACTCCAGGCTCTGAGGTATCAATTCTTGCCTCTGCGTCAGAAGATCATGGAGTCAAGCCCCACTGCCTGTTGTGAGCACATCATTTAGACTGTCGCAGTGAAGAGGTGCTGCACTGTTAAAGGTGCTATCCTTTGGATGGGCTGCTAAACTGAGGCTCTGTTTAGCCTCTCAGGTGATCCATGATACTATTCGAAGAAGAGCAGAATAGTTCACCTGATGTCCTGGCGAAGATCACCAACACTGGCAATTTATCTCATTTCTGCTTGTGTTACCTTGCAGTATGCAAATTGGCTGGTATTATTCCTAGTGTTCAAATAATGGGGGTGATCTTACCAAAAATATTCCAAATGAGCATGAAAACAAGAGAGAATCATGCTGATTTTTTGGGCAAGTTAAAATTCCAATTTTATCACACTCAGAAAAAAATGAAGCAAGATCTGTTTCTCATCAGCAGGGGGAGGGGGTGGGGCCTAAGCTTGCCAGAAAGCCAGCACCTCACAGCAGAGGGAGCAACTGTGCATGCGCAGATCTGTCACTGTCTCCCCCCAGCTATCGCTAGCCTCCACAGCCGATCCACCCCCTTCCCCGCACGGACCAGCCAATCTGTGCTCCCGCACAGGGCGGCACGGTAGCACAGTGGTTAGCACTGCTGCTTCACAGCTCCAGGGTCCCGGGTTCGATTCCCGGCTCGGGTCACTGTCTGCGTGGAGTTTGCACATTCTCCTCGTGTCTGCGTGGGTTTCCTCCGGGTGCTCCGGTTTCCTCCCACAGTCCAAAGATGTGCGGGTTAGGTTGATTGGCCAGGTTAAAAATTGCCCCTTAGAGTCCTGAGATGCGTATGTTAGAGGGATTAGTGGGTAAATATGTGGGGGTAGGGCCTGGGTGGGATTGTGGTCGGTGCAGACTCAATGGGCTGAATGGCCTCCTTCTGCACTGTAGGGTTTCTATGATTCTATCCCTGCCCCCTCCTGCATGGCCCAACCGATCACTGCTCTCTGCATGGGCCAGATGATTTCCCCCTACTGCATAGGACATACGATCACCACCCCCCTGCACGGGCCAGATGATTCCCCCTCCACTCTGCATGGGTCAGACGATTCCCTCTCCCTCCTTCCATGCACAGGCTGGCCAAACTCCCCCCTCAGCCCAGCCCATTCCGGTTGATCACCGACACCCCCTGTCAATTGCTGGTTCTAAAGCCGCGTTCCCACCCCACCGCCGCCACCCCCCCCCCCCCCTCAATCCCGGTTGCAAAATGTGCAGCAATCCCCCCTCCGGATTGCCAGTTGCAGAATGCGCAAGTTTCTCCCGCCCGCCTCCCCTTAGGCCCTGCTCCCTCCAGGCCCCGCTCTACCCCAGTCGGCCCCAGTGTGCCAGGCTGGCAGTGTCAGGGTGTCCAGTTAGCAATGCCAATGTGCCAGCCTGGCACTGCCCTAGGAGCCTTTTCGAGCCCAAGGTTGATCTCGCCAGATATTCGGTGCCGGTAAATTGCGAGAGGCAAGAAACTGGGCATGAACCCGATTTTTTGCCTCTCTTGTTTTCTTACCGTCTTGCCCCGCCCATCAACCCGTGGGACAAGAAGGTAAGATCACCCCCCCAGTGACTGCACTTCATAAGGGCTCAATTGGCTGAGAGAGGTTTTGGGATATCCTGATGTCATGATAGATAAATGCGAGTCAATCCAGGCTGAAAAGAAACTGGAAAATTCCACTTTGACACCTCCTCCATCCAATGGACATTGAAACCAATAAACCATTGATCATATAATGCAGATCATCCACTACTCATTCACTCTGACAACAGCCACAGCCAGGAACACAGCCTGCTCCTTTTTGAACTGTTGCCTCAAATCTGCCCTTCCTGCAGAACGTGCAATTTGTTCCAAAGGTCGAGGACTCTCAGCGTAAGTAAAGCCTGTTGACACCTGACATCTAACCTAAGCCTACATTACGTACCCTTACACACATCGCCTATGTTGCCCTAATCTATGTAAATCAAATAGCTTAACCACGAGGAAGAAGTCTCATCCTTGCATTATTATAAAGACATCAAGTAAGTCTCCTCAAAGCCTTTTCTAAATTAAATGATCCATCTCTGTAAGCCAATCTTTGTAAATAAGGGCTTTTAATCTCAGCATTTATCTCATCATCTTCCTTTGAACTTTTTTTTCAGAGCCCTTGCACAAGGCATCAAATGAGGGGACCAAAACTGGCACAGTTTCGATGAGAATTAATCAATGTCTTATGCAAGGACTGTATGTTTTTTTATATTTTGTGTTGAATTGTGCTATCACAATGCATCTTAATAGTCTATTTGTTTTTACTACAGTCTCATGGCACAGGTCATGAGCCACCAAAGATTTAATGTACTATAACAACAGGTTTATTTTCCATAGTACAGTCTTTAGCTCATAACTCTTCAGGGTAAATACATGCTCAGCTTTACCGCTACCACATGCACAACATAGCACTTACGAGACCTGTCAGACACTGACCTATTCTCCCTTTGCATCTAATTGTAATTTTAACTGCTTTCTTTCATTTAACATCCTAACGCTTACATAAATCTCTGGATCATCCACAAGCTTGTGGATCACTCCCTCAATTAATGCAGGTCAACAATAAAAATTACAAAAAAAACAACTGTTCGAACACTGATGTCTTTGAGGCACCAGAAATAACTGGTAATTACTGTTATTAACAGCTTTCTGCTGAAGGGCATGCAACATATTTCACACCCAACCCTACAAATCCTATCAAAATTCAAGGGTTACCATTGACCAGGAACGGAATTGGACCAGATATATAAAAACCATGGCTACAAAGGCAGATCAGAAGCTGGGAATTTCTGCAGAAAGTAACTCAACTCCTGACTCCCCAAAGACTGGCCATCATCTATAAGGAACAAGTCAAGAGCATGATGGAATATTCTCCACCTACCTGGATAAATGCACTTCCAACAACACTCAAGAACCTCAACACTATCCGGGACAAAGCGGCCTGCTTGATTGTTATCCCATCCATCACCTTCAACATTCACTCCCTCCACCACCGGCACACAGTGGCAGCAGTGCTTACCATCCACAAGATGCACTGAAGTACCTCATCAAATCTCCTTCAACAACACTTTCCAAACCATTGAAATCTACTACCGAGACAGACAAAGGCAGCAGATATATGAAAACACCACCACCTGCAAGTTCCCACCAAGCCACACACCATCCTGACTTTGAACTATATTGCTAAACCTTCACTGTTACTGAGTCAAGTTCCTTGAATTCCCTTTTTAACGGCACTGTGGATATCCCTGCACTACATGGACTTCAGCAGTTCAAGCAGATGGCTTAACACCACCTTCTGAAGGACAATTGGAAATGGACAATATATGTTGGCTAAGCCAGCAATGCCCATGAATAAAAAATAAAATCTTGTAAGACTATTTTATTAGGTAGCTTATTGTGTAGCTTCAAGTCAAAAGCTTTTTGAAAATCTAGGTACAGTATACAATTGCACTCTCGGCATCCACCAACTAACACCTTCCTTATAAAGTTCAGCTATTTTGAGAGTTTCTAGTAGCTCTGTCTTTGTCTCAGTCGTCATACAGAATGTCTCTAATGATTCCTTTGGGCAATTTGCCTACAACCAAATCAAGCTAATGAACCTCTGTTTCCTCAGTGTTGCCTTATTGCTCTTTTTGAATATTGGCACCACATGGACCTTTCTCCAATCCATGTGAACAGTTCCATGTCATGACTGATCTGGATTTATTTTTACAAGGGACAATGTAGAGTGAGTTCTACTCTGCATCTAGCTCATGCTATAACTGATCTGGAAGCATTTCCAAATGGGACAGTGGGAGTGTTACTCTGTATCCAGCCTATGTCATAACTGACCTGGAAATTGCATCTATGGGACCTCATAGAGAAACCAGAGTTCACTCGAGATCTTTCAAAGTAAATGAGAAATGTGCCCAGCTTGCACACATATATGGTGGCATGGTGGCACAGTGGTTAGCACTGCTGCCTCACAGCACAAGGGACCCGGTTCAATTCCCAGCTTTGGTCACTGTCTGTGTGGAGTCTGCACGTTCTCACCGTGTCTGCGTGGGTTTCCTCCGGTTTCCTCCCACAGTCCGAAAGATGTGCTGGTTAGGTGGATTGGCTATGCTAAATTCTCCGTCAGTGTACCCGAACAGGCACCGGAGTGTGGCGACTAGGTGATTTTCACAGTAACTTCATTGCAGTGTTAATGTAAGTCTACTTGTGACTGTAAATAAACTTTACTTCACATATATATTTACCTCACTACTATCTGGAATTGTTCACACAGACTTCAGGGAGGTCTATGTAGTGCCAATAATCAAAAGGCACCAAGTTAAATGCATAAACATGGCGTGGTCAGCATTCTTTTCATTATAGTACCTTATGGAAGATAAGAAAATGCTTGCTTAGAAGTTTACCTGCTGAGATTGCTTATGTTTAGAGTGGATCTGTCTTCATTTAAATCAGTTGAATGTTTTTGAACTAAAATAAATGTCATTAAGGTAGCTTAGTTCATATCATCATTGATTAATGCTAATATTTTCAAAATCAGCGTGCGTCAGTTTAGATTTCAGTCAACAGTATGCAATCGAACATTGAAAAGTTGTTTTTTTAAATGAATTCAGCCAATGTTTGTCAGAATTGGTAGCCTGGATATTAGCCACATCATATAGACCAGTAGTTGGGGGGGGTGGGGGGGGGGGTATAAGGGAGGGATGGTGGTTGTGTAGAGTTTCAGATATCCAAGTATCCACACACATGCATCAAAATTCTAATTCCGCTGCATTTGTCTTATGTATTTCACAAGCTCCCCATCTGGAATTCAACCTGATTGTAAAGACTTGGCTTCCAGTCAGGCATGAGAAGGCTCCAGAGAAGACCAGAAGAGCAAGGGGCTTCAATCCACAAGCTGGGGGGAGGGGATTCCAACCCTGGGCAAAGGCTTCAATTCACTACCCCAGGGATCTTTGTGAGGGGCGCTGACAGGGTGCGTGGGGGAGTATGGTTGTGGGGGTGGGTGGGGTTGTGCTGGGGTCTCGAGGAACGCAATCTCCCCCCTCCTGGCCGACACGTAGTGCTGTACCTTCTTTTAAAGTTGTCCTTTTCTTCTTCCCCTGTCAGGTTTTCTGAGCCCTGGGAAATATGGCTGATTAAAACAGAGGTGCCCAGCTTCATTTAAATACTTAAATTGGAAACCTACCTGGAAGTGACTCGGGGTTGGGGCTAGGTTTCAGATTTTAAAAATGTTAACACCTGTGACCCAACCCATCCATTTTTGGATATTAGAATGCAGTTCAGTGCCTAGAGTTACTATATGTCAGCTGCACACAGGGGAAAATTGATAATTTAAGGATTTCTGTTTATGTCAGTTCTGTTTATGTCAGCTTATGTCATAGATCCGATGGAACTCAGGACTCCTCGAGAGTGTCCCAAAGTGTATGGTTTACTCCTAAACTTAGAAAGTAGCCAATGCTGTAATGCCATTTTCATTTTACTATCATCCTGGAACAGGGTTTAATTTTAAGAGTGCTAATTGATGCAGAACCCCTTTGTTTAGATGAGTTGCAGACTCAAATCCACAGGGGATTGAATTGAAATAAATTAAGAGAAGATTATAACTTGAAGTCTCAGATGGATTTATGCATACATTGTTGTAGCAGTTGCTGAATATTCTCTATTAAAATTGGAAAGATACCCAAGCAGATTTTGTCCCTAAGGTTCAATATCATCTGGGTTACAAGGAGAATGTGTTTTGTTCAAATTAACCTGCATTTAAAGACCTTTCCATATATCAGTGCCACAATATAATGCCCACATATGGTCAAATTGGATTCATTAAAAAACCCTTTACAAAATAACTGAAAATTCTTTCCTGTAAATTTGCAGCTGATGTACTCCAGCAGTCGGAAGAGATTTACTCCAATCCCACGATACATTACCCCTTCCCATCATTGCATCTCTGGACTGGTATAAACAGTCTGTCTGGATTTAATCTACCAAACTAGTCAATGCATATGCTGGACAATTAATTTATTACCTCCTGAGAACCGAACAGACTTGGCCGTAGTAAATATTATCACTGATGGATTGCCTTCAGTGTGGGTCATCCTGACCTGAGCTGAATGCTAACATATGGAGCTAATAGCATAAACAGGCAACAAGTGTTTGAACCGTAGCACAAATTTTACTTGACTTCTGCTCCTGTAATGCAGAATTAGAAATGAAAAACATAAAGAACCGCAATAATGGAAGCATAACAAGAGCAATGTAAGGATGAAATTAAATGCAAATGAAAGGAAAGAAATAAGCAATAGCTTTACCAACTTGTTTCTCCAGATAAAAATCAATTTTTTCCCATATTCCTCCGTCTCCAGAGAAAATTGTGTAAGTGATTGTTTCGTACTGCAACATGTCAAAAGAGAAAACATTCACATGCATCCACGAGCCAATATCAATACAATACACATATAAATTAACTGACTTCATAGAAATCCACAACATATGGCATGATTTATTAGTTTTGGTGATCAACATTCCCCAATGCATGCACAACTGAAGAAATTTACCTACAATCTATGGGGAAAATTAACAAGATCTTCATGAATTGCGAAAACAGTCAGATTTCTTGCTTAGGTTTTCAATAATTTGTTATGTTCGCAAACATACCTGAGCCATTTTTGCACTATATATAAGCTTTAAGCCTTTTGTAAAAACTGCATTTTCCAGTTCAAATTTAGAAATAATAAAAGTAACTAGTTTTCTTCCCAGATTCTATGAATGGAATGTAAAGTTCCAAAAGATTTCCTTTATTTTCGAATGTGCTTAAGATACGAGAAATATAATTCAAGGTCCAGAGGTGAGTATGCTGGGTAATTAAAAATACTTCTATGCAACTTTATTGGTTTACACTTTGTAACGACAATAATGTAACTTAAGTCTTATCCTAACCTGTCCCTTCTGGGGATAGAAATGAGACTTATTGAAAAGAATAGGTGCACCACATCTGGAGTATTATGTCCAATTTTGGTCTCCTTATTTGAGGAAGGGTCTGGTGGCATTGGAGGCAGTTCAGAGGAGGTTCACCAGATTGATTCCGGGGATGAAGAAGTTGACGTATGAGGAGAGATGAAACAGTTTGTGCTTGTACTCACTGGAGTTTAGAAGGATGAGAGGGGATCAGATCGAGGCATATAAAATTTTAAAAGGGATTGATGAGATAAATGTAGACCAAATGTTTTCTCTTATGGGGCAAACTAAAACAAGAGGCCACAGGTATAGGTGAAAGGTGGTAGATTTAAAACTGAGATGAGGAGGAACTACTTCTCGCAGGAGGAGGGGTGAATTTGTGGAACTCATTGCCCCAGCATGGTGGAATCGGAATCATTGAATGGTTTCAAGAAGGAGATAGGCATATTTTTAATTTTAAAAAGGATTAAAAGATATGGGGAACAATTAGAGAGGCAGATTTGAAACCAGGGAGAGATCAGCCATGATCTGATTGAATGGCGGAGCAGGCTCGAAGGGCTGAACTTGCCTACTTCTGCTCTGAATTCCTATGTTCCTGTGTACCACACCATTCCATTGCAAAGTTAAGACACTTTCCAAAATGCTCAGGAACATAATTGATATTTTATAAATATATTCACAGTTAATGTACAAGTACTGAGGGCTTTCTACACATTTCAAATTTTATCCCTGGTGTATAGTGTGATCACAGTAAGAAGTCTCACAACAACAGGTTAAAGTCCAACAGGTTTATTTGGTAGCAAAAGCCACTAGCTTTCGGAGCGCTGCTCAGTTTACCCCAGTCCAACACCGGCATCTCCATATCATGTAAAGTGTGATGAACATTGGAATGTCTGTCTTTAGGTGATATTAAACAGTTTGTGCAAACCTAAATTTAAAATGGCATTAGTCAGCTGTCTCTGAGCAAAGTCTCAGGGTTGAGAAATTTAATGTTCTGAGGTAGAATTGGATTGTAGATGACAAGTGCATTGTGCTAAGTGTATGCAAGTAGTCCCCATCAAATTATTTAATGTGCCTTAAAGGCAGAAAATACTGGAAGTACTCAACAGATCTGGCAGCATCTGTGGGTAGAGAAACAGAGTAAATGTTTCAGGTTGGTGACCCTTTGTGAGAGCTGGAAATACTTCGAGATCTAACAGTTTTTATTCATTTATTTAGTTCAGGGCATGTGAGAGTTGCTGGCAAGGCTAATATATCTATTATCTCATCTCTAATTGCCTTTAAGAAAGTGACGATGAGCTGTCTTCTTGTACTGCAACCAATCTGGTTAAGTACACCTATGATTTTTTTCCAGGACTCAGTTCCAGAATTTTGACCCAGTGGCTATCACAACAGTGATAGTTCCAAGTCAGGATAGCATGTGGCCAGGGGAGGAAATTGCATGTGGTGGTATTCCCAACATCTGCTGCTGTGATCTTCTAGGCGACAGAGATAGCGCGTTTGGATAGTGCTGTCAAAGGAGCCTTGACAAATTGCTATAGTTCATCTTGTGTGGTACACATTGCTAACCATTGTGTATTGGGTACAGAAGGAGTGAATGTTTAAGATGGTGGATGGGAAGCTAATCTTTGATGATGTTAAGCATCTTGAGAGCCTGTAAATCTGCAACTATCTATGCAAGTGGACAAAATTCCATCACACTCCTGACTTGTCAGTAGTAGACAGGCTTTGGGGAGACAGAGGTGAGTTATTCATCATAGAATTCCCAACCTTTGACCTGCTGTTATAGCCACAGCATTTATATGGCTGGTTCAGTTTCTAGTCAATGGTAACTCCAGGATATTGAAGGGAATGCCGCTGAATGTCGAATGGAGGTTGTTAAATTCTCCTTTGTTGGTGATGCCCATTGCCGGGCATGAATATTACTTGTCCCTTATCATCCCAAGCTTCAATATTGTCCAGGTTTTGCTGAATGAGGGCAATATCCAAGGAATTGCGAATGGTACATTACACTATACAATTAGCAGCAAACATCCCCACTATTGACCTTATGTTGCAGGGAAGGTCATTGATGAAACAGCTGAAGGTGATTGACCTAGGATGCTACCCTGAAAAACTCCTGCAGTGATGGATGTCCTGGAACTGAGGTGATTGAATTTCAACAACCATAACCATCTTCTTTTGTGGTAAGTATGACTCCAACCATTGGAGAATTTTCACCCTGATTTCCATTGACTTCAATTATTTTTTTCAAATTTGATTTGATTTATTCATTTCACATGTATTGGGGTAGAATGAAAAATATTATTGTTTGCATGCTATATAGACAAAACATACCGTTCATAGAGTACAAAAGGAAGAAGAAAAGGAGGAGCTACAGAATATAATGTTACAGTTACAGATAGGGTGTAGAGAAAGATCAGCTTAATATAAGGTGACCATTCAGAAGTCCGATGGCAGCAGGGAAGAAGCTGTTCTTGAGTCAGTTGATACATGTTCTCAGACTTCAATACCATTTCCCTGACGGAAGAAAGTAGAACAGAGTATGCCTGGGGTGTGTGGGGTTCTTGACTATGCAGGCTGCTTTTCTGAGGCAGTGGGAAGTATACATGGAGTCAATGGTTGGGAGGCTGGCTTGCGTGATGGACTAGACTATGTTCACAACCCTCGGTAGTTTCTTGCAGTCTTGGTCAGAGCAGGAGCCATTCCAGGCTGTGAAACATCCGGAAAGATGCTTTCAATGATGCACCTGAAAAAACTGGTGAGAGAATAATGCTAAGGCTCTCTGGTGGCACATATGATCAAATACTGCCTTAACGTCGGATGTCACTCTCATTTCACCTCAGGGATTCAGATCTTTTATCCATGTTTGGACCAAAGCTATGATGAGGTCTGGAAATGAATGGCACCTGCAAAATCCTAACTGAGCACCTGTGAGCAGGTTCTTGCTTTGTAAGTGTTACTTGATAGCACTGTTGATGATACCTTCCATCACTTTGCTGATGATTGATAGTTACTGATGGGAGAATAATTTGAACGAGATTGCATTTATCTTGCTTTTTGTGGACAGGACACATAGGAAAACTTTTCACTTTGCCGGATAGATGCAAGCATTTCAACTGTACTAGAACAGCTTGGCGAAGGATACAGGTTGGCAAAGGATGCAGCTAGTCTGGAGCACAAACCTTCAGCAGTAGAGCATGGTGTTGTTAGGGTCCATAGCTTTTGCTGTATCTAGTGAATACATCTGTTACATGATATCACATGGAGTTAATAGAATTGGGATCAGTGATGTTGGAGAAGGGGAGGCTCAGATGGATTATCTATTTTGCACTTCCGACTGAAGATGGTGTCAAATGTTTCAGCTTTGTTTTTTGCTTGGACAAACTGGGCTCCTGCAACACTGAGGATGTGGATGCTTGTGGACCCACCTCTTCTGGTGAGTTATTGAATTGTACACTGCCATTCATAACTGGATGTGGTTGAACTGTGCAGCTTGATTTGATCCATTGGTTGTCAGATTGCTTAGCTCTGTCTATAACATGCTGCTTCTGATGTTTAGCATGCATGTCATCCTTTATTACACTTCATCAAGTAGGCATCTCATTTTTAGGTATGTTTGGAGCTGCAAGTGAAGGCTCTGCTGAAGTCCTCATGGAGCCAGGATTGTTCTGCTGGTTTGATGGTAATGGTAAAATGAGGGATATGCGAGACCAAGAGGTTACAGATTCTGCTGCTGATGGCCCATACTCCTCATAGGTGTCCAGTCTTTCATTGCTAGGTAAGTTTTGATTCTATCCAAATTAGCACAGCGGTAGTGCCACACAACACAATAGACAGTGTCCTCAATGTGAAGATACACAAAGACTGGGCAGTGGCCATTCCTACAAATACCATCATGGACAGATACATTAGTGACAAGTAGATTGGTGAAGTAGACATGTTGCTTCTGAGCCACGCTTGGTGAAGTACATTGAAGTCCCCCACGAAGAGTCCATTCTGTGCCCTTGCCACCCTCAATACTTCCTCCAAGTGGTATTCAACATAGAGGAGCATTGATTCATCAGCTGAGGGAGGGTGGTATCTGGTAATCTGCAAAAGGCTTTATTACCCATGTTTGCCTTGGTGCCATGGGACCTCCTGGGATCCGGAATCAATGTTAAGCATTTCCATGACAACTTCTTCCCAATTGCATAACACAGGGCCTGATTTTACCATTTTGATTCTAAGTGCTGAAACTGGGAATGTTTCAGATCCGACTTTTAGACCCGTTCTCAGGCGCCCAATACACACTTTGCCTGAAAAAAAGCAGCGATTCTGAATTGTGCTACAGACGCCTGTGCGTGGGGCTTATCGTGCCTGAAACGCTGCAACTCCGATCCGAGCCTTCAACTGCGCATGCGCAGTAAAAAAAATAGAAAAACGCTCCCCTGCCACATTGCTCCCAGACCTGAGAATGCATCCCCCCCAGCTCCCACAGACATTGCCCCATCCCCACAACATAACTGACCCCCTTATCCCCCCCACCCCCCGCTACCCAGACCGATTGCGGCCTTCCCCCTCCAACTGATCACACGCAGAGTGGCAGTGGACCCCCCTGCCCCCCACCAGAGAGCAATCTGACCCAGCTCCCTTCCCCCCAATAGAGAGCATTCTGACCTGCCTCCCTCCCCCCACCAGACAGCAATCTGACCCACCTCCCTCCCCCCACCAGACAGCAATCTGACCTGCCTCCCTCCTCCCCACCACCAGAGAGCAATCTGACCTGCCTCCCTCCTCCCCACCACCAGAGAGCAATCTGACCCACCTCCCTCCCCCTCAATAGATAGCCATCTGACCCGCCTCCCTCCCCTTCAATAGAGAGCCATCTGACCTGCCTCCCTCCCCCCCCACCAGAGAGCAATCTGACCCACCTCCCTCCCTCCCACCAGAAAGCAATCTGACTCGCCTCCCTCCCCCCATCAGAGAGCCATCTGACCCACATCCCCCCCCCCGGTCAGAGAGCGATCTGACCCGTCTCCCCCCCATCCCGATCTGAGTCAGAGAGCCGCCGGAAGCTCTGAACGTACCTCCTCAGAACTTACTTCCTCAGTTTCCTCCAGGTGCTCCGGTTTCCTTCCACAGTCAGAAAGGCGTGCTGGTTAGGTGCATTGGCCATGCTAAATTCTCCTTCAGTGTACCCGAATGGGTGCCAGAGTGTGGCGACTAGGAGATTTTCACAGTAACTTCATTGCAGTATTGATGTAAGCCTACTTGGGACTTAATACATAAACTTTAAATCAAGAAAGCAGAACCATCTCTAAAAGCTGCTGTCCCATAATGAAGCAAAAAATGGGGGTAGTGGTTTTAATCTGAAATTGTTGAACTTGACGTTAAGTCTGGAAGGCTGTAAAGCACATAGCCAAACGGTGAGATACTGGGCAAGATTTTCTAGCCCCCTGCAGCATATTTTCATGTGGTGGAAGTGGCCCGGCTCCCACCCTACCCCCCACCAGACAGTGATCTGACCCGCCTCCCTCCCCCACCTCACCAGAGAGCGATGTGACCCACATCCCCCCTCAACCAGACAGCCATCTGGTCCGCCTGCCCGCCACCACCACCCCCCCCCCCCCCCCCCCCCCCCGCCACCCCACACCACCAGAGAGCAGCAGGATCTTCCAGTCCTGCCAATGGGGTTTTGTCCAGTCTATTGTAGTTGATTTTGTAGGATTTTTGCCTGAACATTTGTGGAGCTGGCTTCATAAAGAATATTAGCATTTCTCCAATGCTCCTCCCATTCAATCCAGAAGCTGTGGCAGAGCCATTGCTGATGGAATTTCTCAAGCGTTCTTATATGTTGCTGCTACACAATGAAGGTCTCACTGCAGCACAGGGGTGTGGTGAAGTGTACTCAGGGTCACGACTTTCTACCAATAGTCTTCATGTGACTGAACAGGTCGATTCTATCTAGACACAAATGCCTTTGCGTACATGAGATCGGATGCCCCAAGTGTTGGGAGGCTCAGCATGTTGGATTTGCTTTTATTTTCATTTCTTCTCTGCCACCACTCTGCCTCATTATTCAGAATCTGGGCAGGATTTTCCAGCCTTTCCCACTGACAAGATCTTCTGGTTCCGCCGAAGGTGACCCATCAACTGTGGGTTCCCTGCTGTCAGGATGGTCGGGCCACGTGGAGCACTGGAAACATTGGTGGGACTGGAAGATCCCGTTTGTAGTGAATGATGAACCGCCTCCACCGCCCAGAAAACACGTAATGAGGAGGGGAAGAAAATCCCACCTGCAGTGTCTCAAAGTGTATTAGTCCCAAGTAGGCTTACATCAACTTGATTGAAAGCTGGCATCATTGTTCTTTGCACCAGGACATCTGTTGATTTGCGGAGGACCTTCTGATCAAACACTTGGTGCGGTAAATGTGCATCTTGGGTGGTCTCCTGGAATTGACAGACAATAGGCAACATAAACCATTAGCTCTGAGTTGATAGTGAAGCTGCTGATCGTAAATGCGGAGGCAATGGTCTAGCGGTATTATCGCTAAACTATTAATCCAGAAACTCAGTCAATGTTCTGGGGACCTGAGTTCCAGTCCCACCATGGCAGATTGTGGAATTTGAACTCAACAAAAAAAAATCTGCAATTAAGAATTTACTGATGGCCATGAAACTGTTGTTGATTATTGGAAAAAAACCTACCTGGTTTGCTAATGTCCTTTAGAGAAAGAAACCTACTGTCCTTACCTGGTCTGGCTTATATATGACTCGGCACTGTGGTTGACTATCAACCTGCCCTCTGAAATGGCCCAGCAAGCTACTCAGTTTCAAGAGCAAGTAGGGATGGGCAGTAAATGCTGGCCAGCCAGCGATGCCCATGTCCCACAAATACATTTTTAAAAAGCAACAAACAAGTATTTTTTTTTAATAATGATGTTTCTCTTTGAAATAGTTTCTTGAAGAAATTGATTCGAATTACATGAATAGAACGAAACAACAAGTGAAATAAACAACTAAGCTTACCGGTGGATTAAGCAAATGCTTTAAAAATAGGATGGACTCTGGTAGAGTTGATATATTTAATAACCAATTCACTTTAATCTTCAGAGAGAATTGTTTCATCTTTGTGGTAGTCCTTGAACTAAGTACACATGGACCAGATGTAATTCAGCAAAGAATTTACCAATATCAAACAAAAATCTCAGAAGCAAAAACTGCAGGCCTGATTTTCAAAAGATAGAGCATTGCGAATGCATTTGGAATTTAATTTTTTGTCACAAATTTTCTTTGTGATAAATTTAGAATTGAAACTTATTTTCAGTCCTGAGTTATCAAATTTCCAGGTATTAATATTGCTCTTTTTGATAAGAGGGGTGATGAGACATTAAAAAAACATTAAGGAAACTTTAGTACCTGAGCCATTGTCTCAGCACATCTTACTTCAGAGTTCATTTTTTCCAAATCTCCGACCACAGCTTGCCACAAGATGGTTAGGATGATTTTGACCTTTCCTGCAACAGTCATAAGGGGTAGATAGGCTGACAACAGAGCGAACAATGAGGCACTGTTGGGGATTTTAATTATTTTAGTCTGTGGACCATACATTTTATAAGTGAGCTCACTTATACTATCTAATGAAGTACATATGGAATACTCTGAAACACACACATGGTGAGAGGTGAGAGTAGCTGCCCTTGACATCAAGGCAGCATTCAGCCAAGTATGGCACCAAAGAGCTCTGGAAAAACAGAGGTCAATGGGAGTCAATGGGAAAACTCTTCAGTAGCTGGAGTCAAAACTAACATAAAGGAAGATGATTGCTTCTGTTGGAGGCCTGCTATCACAGCCTCGGGATATGGCTACAAGAGTTTGTCAGGGTTGCTTCCTTGGGTGAAATTTTCTCAGTTGATTCTTAACTGATCTCTCCTTTAGAAGTTTAGAAGTGGTACTGATCATTGATGATTCTACAGTGTCCAATAGCTTTTCCACTGGGTGGTTGCTCCTGGCTAAGGTGTTTCTTGATCAAGTAGAGCCAAGTGAGCATGATGGCAACCCCCGTCAGTCCATTTCAGCTCCAATTTTTAAAAGATGCTGCTAGGATCAGAAGAGAAGATTGTTCAAATGTCACAATAGAGCCAGCTGGAGTGTCAGTGTGGCAATGAAGACAGAAGCATGCTTGACTGGTGATGTGATGTTGTTGGTCTGTAAGGACTCTGAGATAGGTCTTGGTCTCCCCAGATGGGCGAAAGAAGGCAGCCTCAGAGAACTAGCAGACCTGGCTGAAGTGACTGAGCAGATCAGCATTAAAGGTATGATGTGGATACCTGGATACTGTGCAGCAAGAAGTTCAAGAATCTGATCTGGGCAGGAAAGGTGACTGGCATGGCACATTCCAGTACCAGCCCCCTCACTCTGCCTGACCCAGCTTTCTCATGCACATCACACCTCAGATCAACACAACTTGCTGGTGCATCTACCGCTCTATACCTCCCTTTCTGTCGAGGCATCTTCTTATATACCCATCTGATCAGTTGCCACTGACACTCATCCTTATCTTATAGTAATGTCACAGTAAGCTTTCACAAGTATTGGCTGGAATTTTCCCATCTCGCCTGCCACTGGAATCGTAGCAGACGGGGCACGGACCATGCAAAGGTCTGTTGACCTTGGGTGGGATTTTCCAGCCTTGGGGCAAGCATCTCACCCAATGTCTTTCCACCCTCTCAAAATATTCCACAGCTCACACTTAGACACTGGGATTTTCTGACTCTGCCAGCGGATGGCATTGTCACAGGAGGGACAAAAACATTTGGAGAATGGCCTTGCCATCCTGCCTGTGGTGATGCCTACTGCTAGTGGAGCTGGCAAATTCCTCCATAGTCTTGACAGGAAAAGAGAGCATTGAACAACAGGGACCGGCAGCAAACCTGGAAGTGGCCTTTCAGTTATACTAACCTTACCTTACTGCAAAGGAGGAGGCATTGGTGATCAGCCTGGACTCAATATACGTGACCATTGGTGAAGATGAGATGGGAATCTCCTAATTACTTGGTAACAACATTAAATGAAACACAAACATGTGGCATACATGTCTCACTCACATTGGCAATGCTAGTGGGCAATAAAAAACAATAATGTGTACAATGGTGACTTAGAATCCGCTCACCTTTCCAGTTCCAATTCATAACCTTTATCTCCCACAGGTTCTGCATGTTCTGGAGGTATCTTAGAGGAAGACAAAGGCCGGATTTTTCCAGCCTCCTCCGCAGTTGATTTTGCTATGGTGGATGCGGCCAGCCATTGACTGCTGGCAGTATCTTCGGGTTCTGCCAAAGTCTACGGGTTTTAGCATGATTCGCTCACCCCACCACCAAGCAAACTGCCACTGAGGGGGGTCGACATCGGAAGATCCTGCCGAAGGCACGGGCCCAAATATCCCACCCAAAAACTTTTCGGAGGAGGTCACGCACTCTGAGGATGCACCATTCACCATGATTCATTCACACCATCCACCAACTGAAATACAGATACACAAATAGGGCCTCCACACCAGGTAGGTGAGTCCTCACCTGGTGTCTCACATATCCCAAGTGAGTAGGAACAGGTGTTGGCGACAGGAAAAGTAATGAAGAGCCTCCATCAGAGGGTGGAGTAGCGCATTACCCTGCAGTACTGCTGCTTAGCAGTAGTGAGGTTCTATCTGCCTTTCCAGAGGCCTTGCACACAATCAGATAAAGATTGGAGGAGACAGATGATATTGATATCTATGTCCATGGAAAAAGTGGCCACCTGCTTGGAGCACCAGATACGACAATCAGCAGAGTACACAGTGACTTTCACCAATGACCCGCACATTCTGACTTCAACTTCAGCAAGATGGAGGAACTTTCAGCTTGGCCATTCAACATCTCATCAACGTGCAGCAAACTGCCCTCCATCTCTTGGCTAACAGGGAAGTGGCAGTGGGTCAAGAGAGGGAAGATGGAAAAAAAGTCAATGGAAGTGAGGAATCCTGGCACCTGAATTCCACTCTTTCAGAGAACACAGGCTGTCTCCTTTCTCGATGGCTGAGTCTAGTCTTGCAGAGGTGCAGGTGCATCTGTCTTTGGCAAGGCTCTAAACACTAAACATTAAGTAAATCATGCAGGTGAGCAGTCAGAGCAGGGATATGAGCTGCCTGTCTGTGCCTGTTCTGAAGCCATAGAGATTGCAGCAAGTAGGAGATCTACAAAAGGAAGTAATAAAATTTGTAGTTGGAGGGTACTTGAGTGTTTAACACACTATCACTCTGCAGTCAAGGATTTTGTGGCAAAATCTTAATTTTAAAGCTCTATTGTCACATCCTGCCCTTTTTTACCTGCCACCTGCCAAGTGGCCTTCTGCCTTGTGAAGAATAGTATGACTTGGCAGCACAGTGGCTAGCACTGCTGCCTCACAGTGCCAGGGACACGGGTTCGATTCCAGCCTTGGGCACTGTCTGTGTGGAGTTTGTACATTCTCCCCGTGACTGCCTGGGTTTCCTCCGGGTGCTCCAGTTTCCTCCCAGAGTCCAAAGATGCACTGGATTGGCCATGTTAAATTGTCCATTAGTGTCCCAAGATGTGTAGGTTAGACAGATTAGGGGAGTAAATATGTAGGGTTACAGGGATAGGACAGCGGGGTGGGCCTGAGTAAGATGCTCTGTCAGAGAGTTGGTGCAGACTCGATGGGCCAAATGGCCTCCTTCTGAATTTTAGGGATTCTATGATTCAATGATAAAGACGGTAATGAAAGTCTGTAGGAGGAATGCATTGCTTCTCATGGGAGTGCTTTGCAGTTGGTTTTGGATTGCTCTGCCAGACAGCTGCCCTACCTAGACTAGCTGGAGTGTGACTGACTCAGGGCAACTCTGGCAGTTCAAGTCTCCTTGCCAATTACTGGCTTGTCCTGCTGCTTCTCCGCTTCCTTCCCCTCTGAAGATTCATAGTGATCATCATTCCTCTTGGAGCTACACTCCTTGATGCTGCACAACACATTGCTATCATTCTGGAAACCTTTGCTGTCCCACTCCCCAGATCCATCCCTTTGAAATGCATCTTTAGCATCCTGATGGATTGCTCAGTGACCATATGTGCTCATGTGGCTTTGTTTGTAACTTTCCTCTGTGTCAGTGTAAGGTTCCTCACAGGTGACATCAACCAGGTCCTCAGAGGGTAGCCCTCATCACCAAGAAGCCATCGACTGAGTCTGCTTTGAGGTGTGTATGTGGGACACTTGACTTGTACAGAGAATTTTATACAGATGATTCTTTCAATACTTCTACAGGATGTGGGCATCATTGGCCAGGCCAACAATTCTTGCCCTTCCTTAATTGCCCTTGAGAAGGTGGTGCTGAGCAGCTAGGGTGGCACTGCCAGGCTGGCACTGCCCAAGGGGCACCCCCCTTGCCCTTGACATCCAGGGGGGTGTTCAATGGCCTCCAGTTCCACCGGTGAGGCCAACACAACTGTTCCCAGTTCATGTGGAGCTGGCGTGTTCCTTGCCAGGGAGAACCTCTCCCGGTGAGGCCATAAAGTCAAGTGGGCCTGGATGATTCAGTGACGGGCTCACTAAACAGATGCAATTAAGCATTTAAATAAATTTGAATAAATTAATCAGCCTCTCGCCCATTCCCGGTGAGAGGCTGACCTCGCCAGAAATCCAGCTCTCGTAAAACCACAAGAGCCGAGAAGTCGGGCGTGATCCTGATTTCTCGGTTCTCCCGCGATTTTACTCGCCCATCGATGGGCGAACAAGCCAGTAAAATCCCGGCCAATGAACGGTATGTTTTGTCTGTATAGTGCGCAAGAAACAATACTTTTCACTGTATTCCAATACATGTGACAATAATAAATCAAATCAAATCAAGGCTGTGGTGACGCTGGTTGCCACAATGCATTGCTACTTGTCCACTTGGAAGGAACTGTTTTTCCAGGAGGCAACAATCTGTGAAGAGTAAAAGGATGAGATGTGAAGGAATAGGACCTATAAAATGTGAAGGTGAGAAAGTCTGTACGGAACCGGAAGAAATAGCAGAGGTGCTTAATGAATACTTTACCTCGGTATTCACGGTGGAAAAAGACCTGGGTGGTTGTACTACAGGATTGCGGCGGACTGAGAAGATTGAGTTGAGTTAAGAAAGAGGATGTGTTGGAAATTTTGAATAGCATCAAGATAGATAAGTCGCCAGGACCAGATGGGATGTACCCCAGGTTGATGTGGGAGGCGAGGGAAGAGATTGCAGAGCCTCTGGCGATGATCTTTGCGTCATCGATGGAGACGGGAGAGGTTCTGGAGGATTGGAGGATTGCGGATGTGGTTCTTATATTCAAGAAAGGGAATAGGGATAGCCCAGGAAATTACCGACCGGTGAGTCTAACCTCAGTGGTTGGTAAGTTGATGGAGAAGATCCTGAGGGACAGGATTTATGAACATTTAGAGAAGTTTAGTATGCTCAAAAGTAGTCAGCACGGCTTTGTCAAAGGCAAACCATGCCTTACGAGTCTGGTGGAGTTCTTCGAAAATGTGACTAAACACGTTGACGCAGGAAAAGCAGTAGATGTGGTTTATATGGACTTCAGCAATGCATTCGATAAGGTCCCCCATGCAAGACTTCTCGAGAAAGTGAGAGGGCATGGGATCCAAGGGGCTGTTGCCTTGTGGATCCAGAACTGGCTTGCCTGCAGAAGGCAGAGAGTGGTTGTAGATGGCTCTTTTTCTGAATGGAGGTCGGTCACCAGTGGAGTGCCCCAGGGATCTGTTCTGGGACCCTTGCTGTTTGTCATTTTCATAAATGACCTGGATGAGGAAGTGGAGGGATGGGTTGGTAAGTTTGCCGACGACACGAAGGTTGGTGGTGTTGTGGATAGGTTGGAGGGATATCAGAAGCTGCAGCGTGACATAGATAGGATGCAAGACTGGGTGGAGAAGTGGCAGATGGACTTCAACCCGGATAAATGTGTAGTGGTACATTTTGGCAGGTCAAATGGGATAAAGGAGTATAATATCAAGGGTAAGACTCTTAGCCGTGTAGAGGTTCAGAAGGACCTTGGGGTCTGGGTCCATAGGACTCTTAAATCGACCTCGCAGGTAGAGGAGGTGGTTAAGAAGGCTTATGGTGTGCTGGCCTTCATCAATCGAGGGATTGAGTTTAGGAGTCAGGAGATAATGATGCAGCTTTATAAGACCCTCATCAGACCCCACTTAGAGTACTGTGCTCAGTTCTGGTCGCCTCATTACAGGAAGCATGTAGAAATTATTGAAAGGGTGCAGAGAAGATTTACAAGGATGTTGCCTGGATTGGGTGGCATGCCTTATGAGGATAGGTTGAGGGAGCTCGGACTTTTCTCCTTGGAGAGACGAAGGATATGAGGTGACCTGATAGAGGTGTACAAGATGTTGAGAGGTATAGATCGGGTGGATTCTCAGAGGCTTTTTCCCAGGGCTGATATGGCTGCTACGAGAGAACACAGGTTTAAGGTGCTGGGGAGTAGGTACAAAGGAGATGTCAGGGGTAAGTTTTTCACTCAGAGGGTGGTGGGTGAGTGGAATCGGCTGCCGTCAATGGTGTTGGAGGCAAACTCGATAGGGTCTTTTAAGAGACTTCTGGATGAGTACATGTGACTTAATAGGATTGAGGGTTATAGATAAGCCTATATATAGGCCTAGGTAGGTAGGGACATGACCGGCGCAACTTGTGGGCTGAAGGGCCTGTTTGTGCTGTAGTTTTTCTATGTTCTATGTTCTAATCTGATGGGAAGCTCTTCGCCTCTTAAGGAATGTTATTCCCTTATCTAACCATTGATAGTGAACTCAACTGAGATTGATGGTTCACTTTATACAATGGAGAATTGGTGAGTTACATTTAATGCACTCCATGACCTCTTGCCATTTTACCAAATTTAACAACTGCTCATATTGGTCAGATAAATAAAAGGAATTAATCCAGCAACACTGATTTTCCTTTTCTCCCACAAAAGGATCATAGAAACCCTACAGTGCAGAAAGAGGCCATTTGGCCCATCGAGTCTGCACTGACCACAATCCCACAGGCCCTACCCCCATATCCCTACATATTTACCCGCTAATCCCTCTAACCTACGCATCTCAGGACACTAAGCTGCAATTTTTAGCATGGCCAATCAACCTAACCCGCACATCTTTGAACTGTGGGAGGAAACCGGAGCACCCGGAGAAAACCCACGCAGACACGAGGAGAATGTGCAAACTCCACACAGACAGTGACCCAAGCCTGGAAGCGAACCCAGGTCCTTGGAGCTGTGAAGCAGCAGTGCTAACCACTGTGCTACCGTGCCGCCCATGGTAAGGGTAATCGTACGTTATTCAACACGGTAATCATCTGCCGCATCATGATAAGGGCAAGGAGTGGAATAGATTACCTCTTCTGCAAAGTCAAAGAATAATGATGCATTGTAGGAATGGTTTTGCCCATAGTGATTCAACAGTTCCCCAAACGATCCACACTCTTATTTAGAAAAATTAATTTTTTAAAAAATGAACTAAAAAATGTTACCTCTCACTGGCCTTTGTGTTAATCAGATGCATGCTAATCCTAAAAATAGTTTCCAAGGTGCACCGTGCAAGTATTTAAATTTTGAATACTTGTTAATTAAATCCCTGCACACTAGCAGCAGGGAAAATTGAAATTTTGTACTCTGGCAGGAGTCAGCTACGCTAGCCTCGATTAGCATCAGTGTCGTACAAAAGGAAGGTTGGAACCGCACAATATTGTTACCTTGCAGAAGTTTTGTGCAAAAAATTTCCATTAACCCTCCAAGGACTGAAATAACATTTCAGCAACAAAGGCAAGAATACAATGGAATTATAATGTTTGACTTTATTCCAAAGACACTGAATTTTTACATGTTTGCTGGCTGTCCATGTTTTTCTAAATGTAGCATCAAATTTTCAATGTGGAAATGTGGCAGAAAACAATTTTACGGATCTATACAGAATAAAAGTGAGCATATTTTGAAAGCTGTGGGCTTGGTGCACTGACAGCTGAGTGCAATATTTTGGAAGGGTCAAATGAGTCACACCTCAAAATGTAAAGCAGTTAAAGATCTTCCGGACTATTAAATGCATAAGCACCAAATAGCATTGAATTCAACAAACGCAGCAAAAGAGATCCTTGTTTCTTTCATATAATAGCTGCACCAATGAATTAATGCAAATACCTAATTAAGTATTACTTCATGCATTGCAACAGACAAGTTTGTAATTGAAGACAGGTAGCATAACTGAAGGACAAGATAGAAGGTCAAAATTCTCATTCAGGCTGCTGTCCCCAATTACAACACATTGTAAATCTGTAACTTCATTATTGTAATTCAATGCATTTCAATTATATGATGAATTGGGTTTCTGCTTTATTCTATTTTCCGAGTGGGAAGCAATTTATCTTACATGCAAATATATTATAAATATCAAAATAGAGATTTTTTAAAACTGCCATTTTGCATAGACATATTTGAGTTCTGGTCATGTCTGAGGTCTTTCATTAAGGCCACATTTGTGGCTTTATTAATATAGATGGTAACTCTTGTTAGATTTTATTTTAATGCATAATACTTAATAACATACTGCATTGTTTCACATTGTTAGTGCAATTCAATACAGTAGTATTGGAGCTGCATTTTTAATCTGTTATGAATGTTGATAAATCAGAAACTAGGAAAATACAGATCAGATATGAGCAAAGATACCAAAGTATAATAAAGATGTGAATATTAAACATTTTAGAGACTGGGAAAGCTATGAACCACAGACATGCTGTACTACGAGATGGTGGGGTAAACTCAATCTCCTACTATGTTGAATGCTCATTCATCACATTGAGAAACAGTCCTGCAAAGGAATGTCGGAAAAAATCAATGGAAGTATCCTACTTAGGCCACTAATGTCTTCCTGTTGGCCAGGTTAAATTGGAATTGGATGAGGCCTATAACTAGGTCATGTACTATCCTCTGACTTGGTTTTATTTCTTCATTTATAGAATATGGTCAATATCAGGATGCCTAGCATTTAGACTCCATCCTAATTGTCCTTGTGAAGGTGGTGGTGAGCCACTTGCTTGGATAGAATGATTGGCTTATTAGACCATTTCAGAGGCCAATTTCGAGTCAACCACATTGCTCTGGGTCTGGAGTCACCTACAAGCCAGACTGGGGCTAAGTCTGAAAACAGTGGTGGAAAATTCCCCTCTAAGAGTTACCCAGCTTGGAAAGGAAAATAAAAAAAGCAATCCCTCAGGAGCTAAGGAGAACTTTGGACTGGATCTGGGAGGATAGTCTGTCTATTTAAGGAAAAGAGTAAAATATAAACATGGCAGGAGATATTTTGATAGTTTTAAAGGTTAAATAAGGGATCTTTTCTATAATTTCCAGATAAAAGCTACCAAGTGAACTGGTGTTTACTCAACACAAAAACAGAAAATACTGGAAAATCTCAGTAGGTCTGACAGCATCTGTGGAGAGTGAATAGAGGTAACGTGTTGAGTCTGGATGACTCTTTGTCAGAGGTGTGTTTATCCAATGATGCTTTTAGTTTATTAGCTATAATAGAAGTCTTAAAAGTTAAAGTCTGATCCTTTCAGTTCTTCACTGGAAGTTTAATTTCTTTTTAAAAGATGTTAGTCTCACTGGGAATTATAACACTGTCAAGCACTCAGATCCACATTTATAATGACAGCACTCTATCTGGATGGCAGCAGCCAGAGATGTCATAATCTATGTCTGAACTGCACTACAGGATTGGACTGAAACATTTGGAGGTCTCTGCCTGTGTAGTAGTGAAAGCTGAGTAGTATCAGAGTTTCAGATGGACAATACAGTGTGTTAATAAGTTCTATTCAGAATTAAGAATTGTTTTTTTAATGCAGTTTTGATAATAACGTTCGTTAATAAAATTGGATTGAACTGCGAATCAACACTAGGGGTGGGGTTTTATGACCGCGCTCGCCCCGAAACCGGAAAATCCTGTCCGAGGTCAACAGATCTTTCTATGGTCCGCCTCTCGCCCACTCCGATACCCATGGCAGGTGGAACAGGAAAATCCGCCCCTAGTTCTTTGTTCTTCTCATGAGTAAGAGCACCTGGGTAAACGAGTTTTAGTATAAACTGGTCGAAATGTCCAACATTATAGGTAACATCACCCTTCCCCATCTCGGGTCTGTGTGTACGGTCACATACAGGGGAGAACCAACCCCTCCCCTCCCACCAAGAGAATTTCAAATATCCCACCATGATTATCTTTTCCAATTTACAGGCTTCAGATGCCTCCCCTAGACTTGACCATCCAATCTACAGCATAGTTCTGAGCCAGGCAACCTCACTGTCACCGACTGTAAGACAATGAACAGGCCTTGCACACCAAGCCGTGCCTTGCCCCAATTGAGCACACAGGCCTTGCTCCCCCTGAAGCGCATACATCATAGTTGAGGACTATGATGCATGTGCTGCCCATAGCCCTTTAGTATGGCCTGAAAAGCCCCAGGATTGGCTTTAATTTCTCACCCTGACAATGAGGAGCAAAAAGTCCCATGACTCCCTATAATCTCTCATTCCAACCTCTTGGTCCCAGACCAACACAACAGACTTGTGTGAAAAGTTAGAACTCATGGATTCCAAGGAACAGTAGCAATGTGGATACAAAATTAGCTAAATAATAGGAAGCACAGAGTAATGGTCAATGGATATTTTTCAGCTTGGAGGAAGGTTTGTAGTGGTGTTCCCCAGGAGTTAGTACTGGGACCCTTGTTTTTCCTGCTATACATTTTTGGTCTATATCTTTGTAGGCAGGGGACAGTTTGCGAATGATACAAAACTTGGAATTATTGTAAACTGTGAAGGGAATAGTGGAGAATGTCAAAAGAACATGGACAAGTTGGTGGAGTGAGCAGTTGGTGGCAGGTGAAGTTCAGTGCAGAGAAGTGTGAGATGATGTATTTTGTTCAGAAGAACGTGGAGAGACAATATAAAATAAGGAGCAAAATTCTTAAAGGGGTGCAGGAACAGTGCGACCTATGTGTATGTGTGCACAGATCATTGAAGTTGGCAGAACAGTTAATAAAGCATGTAGTATTCTGTGTTTGTTAATATGGGCATAGAGTACAAGAGCAAGGAGGTTAAGTTGAATTTATGCAAGACATCAGTTGAAATATTAGGAAGGATGGCAACACATTGGAGAGAGTGTAGAGGTGTTTTACAAGAATGGTTCCAGGGATGAGAAACTTTCGACGCTAGCTTGTAGAGGTTGAGACTGTTCTCCTTGGAGAGAAGAAGGCTCAGAGGAGATTTGATAGTGGTGTTCAAAATCATGAGGGAGGTGGACAGAGTAGATAGGGAGAAACTGTTCTTGCTCGTAGAAGTATCAAGAACAAGAGGGCACAGATTTAAAGTGATTTGCAATGTGATGTGAAAAAAATCATTTTTACACAATGAGTGGTTCAGGTCTGGAATGCACTGTCTGGAAGTGTCATGAAGTCAGGTTCAATCGAGACATTCAAAAGGGTATTAGATGATTATTTGAATAGAAACAATGTTCAGGTGTACAGGGAAAGGCTAGAAAATGACACTAAGCTATTATGCTCATTTGGAGAGCCAGTGCAGACATGATAGGCCAAATAGCTTCTTTCTGCACAGTAATAATTATGTGATAAAAGCAAATTACTGCAGATGCTGGAATCTGAAACCAAAAGAGAAAATGCTGGTAAATCTCAGCAGGGTCTGGCAGCATCTGTAAGGAGAGTAAAGGGCTGACGTTTCAAATCTAGACGACCCTTTGTCTAAAGGGTTGTCGAGACTCGAAACGTCAGCTCTTTTCCCTCCTTATAGAAGCTGCCCAAACAATTCTGTGATTCTGCGTTTTGTGACCAGGGACTATAGCTGTCTTTTAAAGAGCTCTCCCATTCCTTCTTTACTGATGATAGCATATTCTCTCTTCCCCTCCACTCCATGATTCTCTCTGCAACCCGTCCCTCTTCTGCCACACAAAAACAATCTCCCCCCATTTCTATTCTGGAGTTCACATGCATCCCTTCCCAAATGTACAATTTGAATCCTGTCCACCTCCTCCTGTGCCTGCATTCCGGTCTTCCATGTTGGGCTCTATATTCCCGACCATCGGACTCCCCTGCCCCTTCCACCTACCACACCATAGCCCAATGACCCACCCATGTCTCTGTCCTCATTCACTCCTCCCTCCTGCAGCCCCACCATAGCCTGTTGTTACCCATGTGGCTGTCCACCTTCCCCCACATTGTCCAGTATTGCCGATGTCACCATCCTCCTTCCCCTCCACTGCTCTATAACCAATGCTGGTCTCTGTTTCAGAGCACAGCTCTACCTGAGACCTGCAGAACCTCCTAGAGTATGAGCAAACCAGAAAGCAGATCAATATTACAACCCTACCAGTGTGACATCTCATCCACATTGATGAGAAACTGGAGTGGCGCAATTGCAGGTCGGTTTTGAAAGTTGTACTTACCTCAAAATCATGAGTGAAGTGAAGGCTGACATCAGCTCGCCACTTCCATCCGAATGTGAGCCGGGATTCTTCCAAAAAATTCTAAGTGCCAAATTCGTGTATAAACAGGAGTAACTCCAGCTGTTTTTTTTTTTGCGGGATTTTTAAAATGAATCTCCCATACTCTGAGCACTGCACAGTGCCTCAGGGAGATTCACGTTGAAAATATTGGGATGGGGCCGGTTCCCACTGGAAAGGCCGGCAGCAGAGCACTGAGTGGGCCATTGCGTATGTGCTGATCTGTCAGTGCCATGTTCGACACATGCGCAGTGGCCTCGCAGTGATGGATTCCTGATTGCTGGCCAGCTAGATCTCTGGCTAGCCCCGCGACCCTGCAACGCTGCCCCTTTGATCCCCCCACCACTCAATCGCTGGCCTTCCGGACATCTCCGGATGTGTCTCCCTGCCAGCCCAATCTCCCCTCCCCTAATACCCCACAGCAGTCCCGATGACCCTGACCACCCACCACCCCCCCCACCCCGGTCAGTCCCGTTCCCCCCCACCCCCGCAATCCCAACCAACCCCACCACCCCTAGCCCGATCTCCCCCCCCCCCCCACCCCCCAACCCCTGGCAGTTCCCCCCCCCCACTCCGAAGGCTAGCCCTGATCTGTCCATTCCCTCCCTCTGCCACCGATCTTGAATGCAGAGTGGCAATGAAACCCCCCACCGCCACCGATCTCCCCCCATATAGGCCCCACCCCCATAGGTCCCCTTGGATCCCGTCCCCTTGGCACTGCCCAAAGCCCGGTGGGCAGTGCCAAGGTGCCCCTTGAGCATTGCCACTTTGCCTCTTGGGTAATGCCAGGGGGCTGGCACTGCCAAGCTGGCAATGCTCAGGGGCACCCTCTTTACCCCCGACCTCCTGGAGGGCCTCAATGGCCTCCCTTCATTCGAACGGGGTCCAGCCGCCTGCTCCCCAGTAGTGGGGAGCTGTTCTCAACCTAGCTGGAATGAACCACTTCTGGTCGGGGTGGGGAGATGCTAGCGGATTTAATATTTAAATCAGCTCTGCAACGATATCCAGTGCGGATCTGATGACTCTGGAAATCCGGGCCCTGAAGACACACGGAGGCAGTGGCGCCTAACAGGGAACCTGCTAAATGGCCTCCGCTGATGTCCCCTGGCTGGGCTGGGAGTATTGCCCCCATGATTTTGACTGGTATATTTTCTCACCAATGTGGCACGTAATTAGGAAGGGGAACGTGATCCAGCAAATAGCATTTTTAATGAGTATTCATGACATGAGAATGCATGCAAGTGACATTCCTAACATGGAACAGCGGGAAACCACCTGCTGTGGACATGGTGAAGGGAAGATTCTGAACTGATTTCCTGCTGGTGGGATTGTGATTTTTGGCCTCTTCAGATTTTCCACTTCCGCCCACCACAGAACCTTCTACTGACAGGACCGGGAAATTCCATCTGCTACCTCTGCCTCTCTCTCCACAGATGCTGCCAGATCTGCTGAATATTTCCAGCATTTTCTTGTTTTTGTAAGAGTTCAGTGGCAGGATAGCGTTTTTGTCAGGGGTGGGGGCAGGCTGGTTGTGAGCTGAGATATTGGATGGGCCAAATTTGCAAGGCAGACTGAGTCAGAGGAGAGTGAGGATTATGCATGGGTAGAAGATACTCCCAACGTTCGTTCCATTAGTGGTTTAGTTTCCCGCCTGATAACCAGTTATTTGTGCAAAACACTGGGAGCTTGCCAGGGCCTGTGAATTTATATTCCCAGATGAATCAGTGCCCTCAGAGGAAGAAGGAAGAAGGAAGAAAACTGAAAAAAAAAATCAGTATGCTCGGTAAAAGGCAATATAAAAATACCTTTTGAAAACAATTGTGCAAAAAACACTTTGCAGCCCTCAAAAGTTGAATACTTCTCAGCAAAATATTGGCAGTGAATACATTGCTTTAATTCTGAAACTAAATCAGTATTTAATTATTAATCTGTAAGTCACAATTTTATTATTTTGCCAGATACAAATGGGAGACGACTGCGTGAGGATGGTGTGTTTTAAATAAGATGTCTCTTCCGCAATTGCAATTTTCTTTCTCCAGTCAATCAGGAACACAACACAAAGTTAAGTAAATTGAAAAGATATTAGTCAAGTATTGCATATGAATAATTAATTCTGGTAGTCTGCAACAGTTACCTTTTGATTATGTAGCCTTTCATTTGTCAAACCCTTTACCAAAAGGGATAACAGAAAGTCAGATATCATTTAGTTACGGAAAATTCTCATCATTCAGATCCATCAGAACCCCTAGCCTGAAATAAAAACAATTTTACTTTCATGGGCTGTAGGTGTGAGAATCAATATTCAGCTGACTTGCCATTCTCATTGTAATTTGCTGGTCTCATTTTGTTTTTCTATGTGCTGTATTGCCTTCAAGGCAGTAATCCATAAGCCAGCAATAAATTGGAATGATATGGCAAATTTGCACTATATGGTCATTTCCCAATTCATTCAAGGACTGGTATTTCAGATACACCCACTAATAGCCATCTCTAATGTTACTTGTTTCTAAAATTTGAATTGCAATTGAACACAATGATAATAAAATAACCAGATGGAGATACATAAATTAATAAACATTTTTATATAACATTGTCAACAGGCTGGTAACTCAACAGATATTATAACAGTCATGGTAGAAAGTACTGCAATAGCTTAATGCAAGAACATTACTTCAGCAACAAGGAGGATAAATGTGTTTCATTTCTTTCCATATTCTATAGAAGTTTGCAGCCTCGCTTTCCATTTCAACAATTTCATTCGGTGTTCCAGAACATTCTGCCTGCTTGTCAGCTATGAAGGGCTGGATTCATCAATCTCACCTGCGGCTGGGATTTTCCGGTCCTGCTGCTATGAACAGAATTTGGTTTACTATCAAATTCTCTGTTCTCGCTGGCAGTGGTGGCGGGGAGTGCAAGATTGGAGAATTCCAGGCAAAAGCAATGAATTAGTCTACCTGAAACCAATGGTCGGAAACAAAGGGTGGAATTATCCCGCCCTTTCCGCTGGCGGGATCTTCCAGTCCCGCCAACGATGCACCCCCGCTGTGGGTTTCCTGGCAAGGGGGGCGGGGGGTGGATTCAATGGGAAATTCCATTGACAGCAGCTAGACCAGAAGACCCCACCACAGGCTAATGGCAAACATGCCATGGGAGGGCCAGAGAATCCTGCCCAAAGATTACGTGATGAGATTGGCATCTGACATAAAAGGGAATCCAAAAGTCTTCTGTAAGTATTGCACAAGGATGATAAAAGGAGGATTGGATCTGATTAAGGACCCAAAAAGCGGATTACATATGGAGGCAGTGGACAATGTTGAAGTATTAAATGATTACTTTGCAGCAGTCTTTACCAAAGAAGACGCATTATCCTCACCAGCGTTCTCTGTTACCTCATCAAAACACTCAAGCAAATTAGTTGAACATGATTTGCCTTAACAAATTTATGCTAGCTTTTCTTAATTAAACTGCATTTGACCAGTGACTTGGTTTTGTCCTGAATTGGCATTCGCAAAAACCTTCCTCTCACCAAGGTTAAATTGACAGGGCTGGGATTATCTTTCAGTCCTTTTTTGAACAAGGGTGCAATGCTTACCATTATCCAGTTCTCTAGACATCATCCTGTGCCTCTACAATTTCCACACTCACTTCCTTCAATGTTTTTGGATGCCTCTCATCTGCGGCATGGTGGCACAGTGGTTCGCACTGCTGCCTCACAGCGCCAGGGACCCACGTTCAATTCAGGCCTTGTGTGACTGTGTGGAGCTTGCATGTTCTCCTCCCAGAAGAAGGTTTCTTCTGGGTGCTTTGGTTTCCTCCTACAGCCCAAAGATGTGCAGGTCAGGTGGATTAGCCATGCTAAATTGACCCTTAGTGTCAGGGGGATTAGTAGGATAAATATGTGGGTTACATGGATGGGGCCTGGGTGGGATTATTGTCGGTGCAGACTCAATGGGCCGAATGGCCTTCTTCTGCACTGTTGGGATTCTATGATCTGGTCCTGTTCCTTATCAAATTTAAGTACTGATAAGCTAACCAATACCTCTTTCTCAATTTTAATATTTTCAAGCATCTGAACTTTTTCCTCTTTCACTGCGACCTGCGCAGAAGCTTTTTTCTGGATGGAAGTCCCATCTTGGAGAGCTGCCAGCCCATCAGATTACTTTCCAGCCCCTCCAGGCACAGCCCTGCAGTGGCCAGAAGAGGTATTGCAGCGTCCTGCCTGAGTCTAAGTCCCAGGACCGTAAAGGTAAGTCCAAGGGGTCCCGCAGGCGGGAGGGTAGGTGATGTCCTGCAGGGTCAGGAGGGGGGCAATCTTGGTGTTGGGTGTTATGCTGGGCAGGTCACTAAGGGAAGGGTACCCCAAATCTGGAGGGCTGTTCAGGCTTCGGCCTGACCCTGGTGAAACCCAAACTGAGCATCCATTAGCAGGTTATTGCTGAGTAATCGTTGCTTGATAGTACTGTTGATGACCCCTTCCATCACTTTGCTAATGATCGAGAGTAGACTGACGGGGTGGTAATTGGCCGGGTTGGATTAGTCCTGTTTCTTTGATACAGGATATTCCTGAGCAGTATTCCACATTGCTGGGTAGATGCCAGTGTTATAGCTGTACTATAACAACTTGGCGAGGGATGCAACAATTTCCGGAGCATAAATTTTCAAGACTATTGCTGGAATATTGTCAGAGCCCAATGCCTTTGCAGTATCCAGTGCCTTCAGCCATTTACTGACATCGCGTGGAGTGAATCGAATTGGCTGGAGACCGTCATCTGTGATCCTGGGGACTTCTGGAGGAGGCCGAGATGGATCATCCATTTGGTGCTTTTGGCTGAAGATTGTTGCCTTATCTTTTGCACTGATGTGCTGGGCTCCTCCATCATTGAGGTTGGGGATATTTGTGGACCCTCCTCCTCCAGTGAGTTGTTTAACTATCCGCCTCCATTCACAACTGGATCTGGTAAGGCTGCAGATTTCAAATCTGATCCGTTGATTGTGGGACTTTTTAGCCCTATCTATTACTTGCTGCGTATGTTGTTTGGCATTGAGGCAGCCCTGTGTTGTAGCTTCGCCAGGTTGACACCACATTTTTAGGCATGCCAGGTATTGCTCCTGCCATGCCCGCCTGCACTCTTCATTGAACCAGTGTTTACCCTCTGGCTTGGTGGTAATGGTATAGTGGGGGATATCATAGAATCATAGAATCCCTACAGTGCAGAAGGAGGCCATTCGGCCCATCAAATCTGCACCGACCACAATCCCACCCAGCCCCTATCCCCATAACCCCACATATTTACGCCGTTAATCCCTTTAAACTACATATTCCGGGACACTAAGGGGCAATTTAGCATGGCCAATGCATCCAACCCACATATCTTTGGACAATGGGAGGAAACCGGAGCACCCGGAGGAAACCCACGCAGACACGGGGACAATGTGCAAACTCCACACAGACAGTGACCCAAGCCAGGAATCGAGCCCAAGTCTCTGGAGCTGTAAGCCAGCAGTGCTAACCACTGTGCCACCGTGCCGCCCCATATGCCAGGCCATGAGGTTACACATCGTGGTTGAGTACAATTCTGCTTTTGCTGATGGCCCACAGTGCCTCATGGACACCCAGTCTTGAGTTACAGGATCTGTTCAAAGTCAATCCATTAGAATGGTGGTAGTGCCACACAGCACAAAGGAGGCTTTCCTCAATGTAAAGGTGGGATTTTTGTCTCCACAAGAACTGCGCAGTGGTGACCTCTCCTAATGATACTGTCATGGAAAGATGCATCGGTGGCAGGCAGGTCGGTGAGGATGAGGTCAAGTATGTTTTTCCCTCTTGTTGCTTTCCTCGCCACCTGCTGCAGTCCCATGTACACCTGTGTGCATATGTGCATACATCATCAAAAGTGGCAGGACAGGTTGAGAGGGCAGTTAATGGACTATGTGTCACCCTGGGCTTTATCAATAAGGGTGAAGAAAAAAGCAAAGAAGCTTTGATAAACCTGTATAGAACACTGAAGAATTGTGACTGGTTCTGGGCACCACATTTTAGAAAGGATGTCAAAGCATTGGAAAGGGTGCAGCAAAAGTTCACAAGAATGGGTCCAGGGTTGAGGAACTTCAGTTATGTAGACCGGTTCGAGACCGTTCTCCTTAGAGAAGAGGAAGTTGAGTGAAGATTTGTTGGAGGGATTCAAAATCATAAAGAGTCTGAACAGAGCCAATAGAGAGAAATTGTTTCCATTCATGGAAGGATCAAGAACCAGAGGGCACAGATATAAGATCATTGGCAAAATGGGTGGCACGGTAGCACAGTGGTTAGCACTGCTGCTTCACAGCTCCAGGGACCTGGGTTTGATTCCCGGCTTGGGACACTGTCTGTGTGGAGTTTGCACATTCTCCTCGTGTCTGCGTGGGTTTTCTCCAGGTGCTCCGGTTTCCTCCCACAGTCCAAAGATGTGCGGGTTAGGTTGATTGGCCATGCTAAAATTGCACCTTCATGTCCTGAGATGCGCAGGTTAGAGGGATTAGCGGGTAAACATGTAGGAATATGGGGGTAGGGCCTGGGTGGGATCGTGGTCAGTACAGACTCGATGCGCCAAATGGCCTCTTTCTGCACTGTAGGATTTCTATGATTCTATGAAGAAGCAGTGGCTACATGAGGAAATGCCTTTTTGTGCAGCACGTGGTTAGGATCTGGAATGCACCACCTGAGAGTATGGTGGAAGTAAGGTCACTCTAGGCATTCAACAAGGAATTGGATTATTACCTGAAAGTAAAGAATGCGCAGAGCTTTCAGGAGAAGACCGGGGAAGTGGAAATAGGTAACTCTCTCTTTCAAAGGGCCAACAAACCAAATGGACTTCTTCTGTGCTGAACCATGATTCTATCAATAGGAATTTATAAATTATTTTAAACATAATTAAATAGTTGCATTCATCGTAGAATTTACAGCACAGAAGGAGGCCATTCAATCTATTGAATTGTGCTGACTTTCTGAAAGGGCATTTCCCTATCCTTTTTCCAAAACTTTCCAAAATGTCCTTTAAAAAATATTTATCCACACTTTTTAAAGCTGTGATGGAATCTGCTTCCACCAATGTCCCTACTTCCCCCAGCAATCATGCATCTTATACTATTTTTCTTACTGCTCTCACTGAAGTGATTTCCCTAACCCGTGCCCACTCTCCCACTGTGGCAATGAATTTAATGCAGTCTTTTAAATCAGCGACAATAAGTTCCCAAATAACTGGTGAATACCCATTTCCTGTGAAAATCTTTTTAGCATTTACATCCAGCATGCTCAAACATCGGGAAATAGTGCGCAGAATGTTTCCCTCGATCATCAAATGGATTATGCATGTGTTCGAGATGGACTCTTCATGCACCGGATGCTGATTCCCATCCACTGGAAATCACCCTGTGACATAAAGCGAGCAGAGCCCTGGCAGGATGAAAATTCCCACCATCTTCCACTTCCAGTCAGTTGATTTATGAGCCTACAACTGAAGGTCAGTGTGAAAATCTAATTTTGAGTTCTGCTTAAGTTATTTAATCATGAGAACATGAAGGTTATCCCTAGTCCTGTCCCTGCCTGATTCCCACCGTAATTCAGGATGCTTCCCAATAGTTTTACTCGTGTTCAATGCAAAATTCAGAAAGCGCTTTTAAATGGATACAATAGCCATCTACAAACAATTACAATATACATAATACATACATTCTTATGACCTGAAACAAGCTGGGTCCCTAGGTGCATCGTCATACATGTGTACTTTCCAGAAAGGATTGTCGTGTTGTGATTGTAAGTGGGATCCCTCAGTGATTGTTCCCTCTCTCGACTTGGAGTCCTGAGAAAAATTGTAGCACCTGCACCACTAACATAGTCCCATCAAAGATGGGAGCTTCCTAATTGCTAACTTCCTAATTCCTAACTGTGCCATTAGGGCAGTTACATCTTTTCATGGACTTTTCACGGGCAGCACAATGACACAATGGTCAGCACTGCTGCCTCACACACCAGCTCTACAACTTCATACACCAGCTCTACAACTACAGATCGCCTCACAGCACCAGGGACCCGGGTTCAATTCCAGCCTTGGGTGACTGCGTGGAGTTTCTCCCCATGTCAGTGTGGGTTTCCTCTGGGTGCTCTTGTTTCCTTTCACAGTAAGAGTTTTAACAACACCAGGTTAAAGTCCAACAGGTTTATTTGGTCGCAAATGCCATTAGCTTTCGGAGTGCTGCTCCTTTGTCAGATGGAGTGGAAATCGGCTCTCAAACAGGGCACGGGCATTCAGCCTCTGACCTTCGGGTAAGTGTTCTCCAAGGCGGCCTTCACGACGCACGACAGCACAGAGTCGCTGAGCAGAAACTGATAGCCAAGTTCCGCACACGTGAGGACGGCCTAAACCGGGACGTTGGCTTTATGTCACACTATCAGTAGCCCCCACAGCTTGCCTCCTGGACTTGCAGAATCTCACTGGCTGTCCTGTCTGAAGACAATACACATCTCTTTAACCTGTGCTTATTGCTCCCTTCACTCACATTGTCTGTATCTTTAAGACCTGGTTGGTTGTAGAGATTCGCATTCTAATCAGTATTCTGTAACTTGATTTTGTGTCTCTGTGCCCTGTTTGAGAGCAGATTTCCACTCCATCTGACGAAGGAGCAGCGCTCCGAAAGCTAATGGCATTTGCTACCAAATAAACCTGTTGGACTTTAACCTGGTGTTGTTAAAACTCTTACTGTGTTTACCCCAGTCCAACGCCGGCATCTCCACATCATTCCACTCACAGTCCAAAGATGTGCGGGTTAGGTGGATTGGCCATGCTAAATTGCCCCTTTGTGTCAGGGGAATTGGTGGGGTAAATACTTAAGGTGATAGAGCCTGGGTGGGATCATGGTTGGTGCAGGCTCAATGAGCCGAATGGCTTCCTTCTACATGATGTGGAGATAAACCTGTTGGACTTTAACCTGGTGTTGCTAAACTTCTTACTTCCTTCTACATTGCAGGGATTCTATGATCCATGTGAAATTAAAATTGCACTGCTTCCTAAAGGATTTTTAATATTTTACAAAATCTTGTAATGTACCTTTTGGCTATTCCAAGCTTCTGAATGATTTACTGGGAAGGGAATAAAACTTCTATTGTGTTTGTTGTATTTAATCATAACTATTAATCAGGTCTACAGGCTACAACACTGTATTATGAAGGAAGAATGGGGAGAGCAGAAACACATACTGACAGCATTTGGATCAATTCCAGATTCAGTAAACACTGGAACATAGGTTAAGTACTAGATTGAGAAAAGTTTCCGAAGCCCATCTGAACTGCTCAGAAAATAATGGTCGGATTTTGCCGGTCGCTCATGTCCCGCTGCCGCTGCAAGTGAGGACGGAGAATTTGGTGCTCAGCCAAATCGCCATTCACTGCAGCGGGACCAGAGGATCCCGCTGATGTGAACAGCCAGGAAATTCAATATATCTCAATCTCTCTCAAATATCTAGGCCGTTTTTCCTTAAACTTTTCTGCATTATCTGCCTCCCCTGACAGCCTATTACATATGTTCAGCATCCAGAGTAAAACACTTCAATCTAAACTGCCTGCATACCTTTCCTCTTCAAACTTTAAATCTGCTACAATAATCTTCTAGAACTTGTGCAGTCTCAAACATTTTGTGGGGCTTATTTATCTGCTCCTTCAAGGATCATGAACACTCGAATAACATCTGCCTGAAACTTCTCTTCTCCAGGATAAACAATCCGGGGCTGTTTAACCTCTTTTCATAAATTAGAGGTCTTAGGTTAGGTATAAATTTGGTTGTCCTTTCCCACATTGCTTCCAGTGCCTGGGGAACCCATTAACCAGAATTGCACACATTGCTCCAGGTTTGGCTTTGCCTTGTGCTGTGTACAAACTCAAACAGTTCTCACTTCCTGGGAAATGTGCTCTCTGCCTCTGGCTACACATTCCAAGATTCAGTTAGCTTTCCTTACTAATGACTCATACTGTAAGGATATGAGTATGAGCAGGAAATTATATTAAAATTGATCAAATAGGATCTGAAATAGAAGCTAAGCACAGAAGATTTGGATTAGCTGAATGGTCTTCTCTTTGTTACATCCTTATGTTCTTCCAATAATGAAACACTGTGCCTTCAGCAAATAATAGCTTTGCATAAATGTGGCATATGGAATTCATGTTGTTACTGTGGGTTGAGGTTGCATGTGTATCTTACATAACTTACATGTGTGTTCTAAATTGATACAGGTAAGAAATAAGTTATATGATTCCAAATAGCTCATAATGCATTTGTATTTATCAACAGCTTAACCGAGTGGTTGGCTCCTGGGGGAGGTTTCCTCTCCACCAAATAAGTTATTCTAAAGAACCCCTGTAGAAGCCAAGCAGAATATTGTCAAGTTGATGGCTGAGGACATACCCAGATAGCTGCAGTACACAATATATGTAAATGCAAAATCAAAAGAGGGCAACTTTCATTTATTCAATGTTGGGTCTTCTTGACCATTATTCACAAGGGACAGATTACATTTAAACTAGCTTCATAGTCTTAAAATTGCTTTGAAAAGCTGTTTACCTTTGACCTTGTCTGGAATGAATTTGTGGCAGCCAATAGCTTGATTTGATGGGGAAGTCTTGTGGCCTTTGGCTTACAAGATGTGAAATTGGAGTATTATGGGATGATTAAATTACCACACTAATCAAGGTACAGAGCTGCTGTAGTATCATCGAATCCTCAAAGGGCTACAGAGGTATTTCTGTACCAATTAATCATGACAAGGTTAGTTTTTGCTTTGAGATATCACTGCTAATGTACAGAAGTTATCTTCCCATAATTCTCCACATTGATTCGTACCATTCAGATAATCATAATAAGCAAGAAACTAAAATACTCTGCACCTCGATACCAGTAATGTATTTCTTTTTAGCCATCACACTTAGATGTTTTCACTTCACAAATTATTTTTTGAACGTATCTTTGCTCAGTATAAAGCGATTTTCAAAACAATTTTGACATATGATACAACTCAGGGAAGTGAGTATGTAAAATAAATGCTTTTACCTTTTATAACTCACTTCACCCACACATCTCCATTTTAATTAAATTTATTTCAATACAACGCTGGACTGTATGTTAATGCAGATTGTGTGGACAAAAAATAAAATATTTCTCATTTATTTTACACAGTCTATATTAAGTAATGCACCGCATTTTTTCCTAATGTTAACCCATCAGAGTGTTTAACATAACTGCCTTTTTGGCTTTGAGGTCTGGATTTTGACCATTTCGGGAAAAATGCCCTTTTAGAACCTCTGAGATAGTAATACGACAGGCTGTGTTACAATTCTAAGCCTTGCTTTATTACCCAGTGTGAAGCCTAACATAAAGGAAGCAGCAGTCAAATGGTATATATGGTGGGATGAAGAGAAGTGAAATGGCAAGGACAGTAGCCAATAAAAAGGTGCATTTAGATAACATTCCCCATGTAACTGAAGCATAAAAAAGTGCTTCACAAGGCAGCTAGGTGGCTGGCTATCAGTATAAAAGGAGGAAAAGTGGATTTCCAACAGGGTGAGTACAAAGGGACAGGAGGGCTTTAGGAGGTTGCTGAAAATGAAGAGGAAATTAAGAAGTGAAATGGTTTAAGAGTATAATTCTAGAGACCAGAAATGCAGTGACTGAATATCTTCCAAGGGTGAAATTTTGGGATGAGAAAATAAGCACTGGTCCAACGTTAGGACAGCAAATGGATACGTTGTGTGAGGGGAGGAATGCTTGGCTGAGGAAGATCACTGATATGAGGGTGTGGAGTCAAGCCATATAAGGGTTTGAAGATGGGATCAAGGATTTTTAAATGTTTTACTGCAGTACAAGCTAATAGAATTTGGCAAGGACGGGAGTGAGTGAGTCAGGTGAAACAAATATTTTACTCAGAGGTAGCTAATTAATTTCAAAGAAAAGGTTTCCATTAACTCCACACCTTGTCGATTTTGCCATCCACTTATTTTGGAATGAATCAAATGCGCTGTGTATTTAACATTATCTAATCAATCAAATAACGTTTTTTTTCAATGCTACAGTACAATGCAATGAAACAATCATTGCAAGCTTTTAAAGCCACATACCTCCCATAAATTAAACTTTCTCCTGGCACTTGCACTTGTTTCCAGCATTATCTGTAATCCTTTGAAGTTAACAAAATTAAATTGATTTTCCATTTTTCTCTTGGCCCTAAGATACTGAGTTGAAAAGCAAAGGGCAAACACTAAGCATATCAGCTGAATCATAGAAGCAGAAAAGATAACAAGTTGAAAAAACATGAGAAGCGGATGCACCTAGCCCAATTTATTGTTTGCAAAATTTGCATTTCTTTTGAAACCTTTTACATTGTGAATGGTAAACAGGCCAAAGCATCTCCCACAATGCTATTCTTTGTAAAGAATGGTTTATGTTTTGCTTGCCTTAAGTATTGATTCAGTTCTCAAACAAGAAAATAAAATGATCTTTTAAAAATGTAGCTCTTCAGCAGGACTTCACTTTGTGCATCTTGTGCAGCTCTTCAATCAACTGACATAAAATAAGTTATTGCTTCCTTTCACAAGGCGTCTATTTTACTTTTTATGTTCACGGTGGTTGTGTAGCGTGCCAGGTCAGAAAGAACAAATGTAACAAAGCTGGTAAGTATGACTAAATTACCAACAAGATAAAAATGGGACTAAGTTTCTTATTTAATTTGGGAGAATCCAGCTAATAAAGCTAACTGGAAAATTACATTAAGCAATTTATATCTGATGCCAAGTAAATGTGTGACATAGGAGAAAGAAGTTTTGCTTTTTAACTTTTTTCAGAGAAGGATTGGTTTGATGTGCCAGGTACACAGCAAACTGAAACATGATCTCTGGAATTAGTTTACTCCTGTATTTCAGACTTTCAGAATACTAATTTAAAACAATCGTGCTAGCTCCAAAAATAATAGCGAACTGCAAGCAGTAATCGAAAACAAAAAGCCTCTTTTCCACTCCTGGCATAAGGACAGACTATTTTTCGTGTTGTATGATGCCATTTACCATGTCTCACCCAACACAGTTGCTAACAAGCTAGCAAGGGAATTGGAGCCACAACAGTAAAGGTCAGTTTCATCTTGATCTATTTTTCAAATTTTAACAAGGAAAATATCTTAGTTTTTATTAAATATTTGGAGCCTGGTACTAGGCTGTCTGTCTATGTCTGGCCATGAATAATCAGTGAGGGTGGATGGGGATGACCTGTCTACTGCAGTAATGAAGGATCCTTATTTAAAGATTCGGTGACTGGCCTCGCAATGCCAGCGCTATTTTGAGGTAAATAGGCCTTGTGAGGGTGGGAAGGCTGGCCCTTGGTTCAATGACTCACTCCTGGAGGACATGTTGCAAGCAGAGAGGACATGAAGAGAAATGCTCTTTCCAGAGGGCAGTCGGTGAGGCCAGCTAGCCTTGCCAAGCAGATGTGGCATGAAGTCCCTGAGGAACTGAACAGCAGGAATCTTATGCCAAGGCCTGGGATGCAATGCCAGAAAGAGTTTAATGACCTCATGAGGCATGACAAAGGGAATGTCCTATTATTCTCAGCAAGTAGTGACAGTCACTCACCTCCCTGGCAATCTCCTACACAGCACTCCTTTGACCAACAAGCCTTGCTATCCCATACATTCCTTCCTCTCCAGCCTCCTCCTTAAATCTCCATCACAACAGACTGGCACATACTCCATCCCATTATTGGAGTTCCCACTGCACTCACAAACCAGCCCAGAGAAAACACAAGTAGACATAATCACATTGATTCTGACCTGAAGTTCTTTCCAAGTCCATTGCCCTGAATCCATAGGTCCATAAGATGTAGGAGCAGAAGTAGGCCATTCAGCCCACTGGCTCTGCTTCACCATTCAATGAGATTAAGGGAGGGATTTTCAGCATCCCCCGCAGCATGTTTCGTGACAGCGGAGGCAGACCACCATTGGCCAGTGCAGGATCTTCTGATCTCGCCACTGTCAACAGGGATTCCCATTCAGAAACTGAATGCAAATTAGTCACATTTGATGATGCAACAAAGACCATAAGACATAGGAGTAGAAATAGGCCATTCAGCCCATAAAGACTACTCCACCATTCAATGAGACCATGACTGATCTAATGTAATAATCTTCAACTCCACTTTCCCACAACACCCCCATAACTCTTGATTCCCTTACTGATTAAAAATCTGTTTATCTCAGCCTTGATCATATTAATGAGCCAAACTCTACAGCTCTCTATGGGAAAAGATTTCACAGATTCATTAACCGCCAAGAAAAGTGGTTCCTCCTCATCTCTGTCTTAAATGAGCGACTCCTTACTCTGAGATTATTCCCTCTCTCCTAGCGTCTCTCTCTCTTGAGGGAAACACCCTCTCAGCATCCTGCCAAGCCCCTCTGAAAATCCTATATATCTCAATAAGGTCACCTCTTCTAAACTCCAATCATCTTCTAACCCCAGTGGGCTGGGAAAACTTTGATTTGATTTGATTTATTATTGTCACATGTATTAACATACAGTGAAAAGTATTGTTTCTTGCGCGCTATACAGACAAAACATACCGTTCATAGAGAAGAAAACTAGAGAGTGCAGAATGTAGTGTTATAGTCATAGCTAGGGTGTCGAGAAAAATCAACTTAATGCAAGGTAAGTTGCAGGGAAGAAGCTGTTCTTGAGTCGGTAGGTACATGTCCATTATTTAGGTAAATATCAGCTGACAATTTACACACAGAATACACTTCATCAATAAATGAGATAAATTAACAATTATTCTATTTTAAGGAATAAGTACTGGAAGAACTCCCCTTGCTGACATGATGTTTTATATCCCCATAACCAGGATGGATAGCGGCTTGATTTAATTTCAAACCCAACAGGTGGTACATCCAATAAAGCCCCATTCCCTCAGTATTGATAAAATTAATAGAATGTCAGCATGCTCAGCAGAATAAAACTTGATTCAGTCACCTTCTGCCCAAGAGGCAAGAGCGCTATGTACCATTAGGTCAAGCTAACATTTGAAAGCTGTTTATACTCATTGGGTGCTTTGCCCAGATATAACAATAAAGGAAGTTTCCAAATTTGTCTTGGTTACCTGCCAATAGGCACCAATCCACTACCACAATACCAACTTGTGACAGCTGCACTTAGGAAAACTACACGTTGTCTAACAGGTTTACCAAAAACTAGCAGCAACAGGATCTCTGCCCTACTCATCACTCCCACCATTATAATCTCTTTCTCACATTGTTGCCCAGGCCTGCCATAGTTCACTTTTTATTATTTCCTTCACGAGCACAAGCGTGACCAATAATACCATTTGACAACTTGTAATGTTCAATATTCACAAGTTGCATGCCACTCTTTTCAGAATGCAACCACACATGTGTATTAAGTAGATTCCAGGCAACCCCAGAGCTTCATGTGGCCTTTTCTCTGAGCTGCCAGGTTGTGATTGCCAAAACTAATGAAGTGTGCTGCTCTGCTGTACAGGGCAGCAGTAAGCTGACGTAGCGTACTGCTCTGTGATTGATGCTACAAAGATTATTCGTAACTACATGAAAGAAGGCTGATCTATAAATGTTGACGGCAGTGAATAGCTTCCTTACCATAGAGAGCACGGTTTTGGCAAAGATGTGTGGCCTGACATCTTCATGTAGCCTATCACAAAGATGACCAGATGCAGCTTTTGAGAAGTGATCTCTTCTGATGCGGAGATTCCTTCTTTGAAACTGGGTTGTATTTTTCTACCCATATTGAACTGATAATTTCAAACCACACAGTGGAGAGAAACAATGACTTTAATACAATGAAATGTTTGGTGATTTACAGTTTTATTTTTTGTCTTCTAAAGCAGAACTGAGTCCTGCCTTTTTTCTGTCATCTTCAATTTTTTTCCACATCTCCCTCTTGCACGCTACTCCTACTTCTAGCTCCACTACTTCTGGGACTCCCAGTTGACTGTCATTTGGCACTGGCTATGATGATGGCCTTTGCCAGCACTGGTAAGGGGAATAACCGTTTTCACTTGAATTAAGCATAGCATGACTGGATAAATGGTGACATATGAAAGGTGAACAACTGCAGATGTGATACTCAATCTGCCTAATTTAGAGGGTTACAGCATGGAAGCAGGTCCTTTGGCCCAACTTGTCCATGCCGCCCAGTTTTTACCATTAAGCTAGTCTCAATTGCCCCCGTTTGGTCCATATCCCACTATACCAATCTTATCCATGTAACTGTCTAAATGCTTTTTAAAAGACAAAATTGTATCCACCTCCATTACTGCTACCCCTGGCAGTCGTCCCAGACACTCACCACTCTCTGAGTGAAAACATTGTCCCTCTGGACCCTTTTATATCTCTCCCCTTTCACCTTAAACCTATGCCCTCTAGTTTTAGACTCTCCTACTTTGGGAAAGGAATATGGCTATCTGCCTTATCTTTGCCCCTCATTATTTTATAGACTTCTATAAGTTCACCCCTAAGTCTCATATGCTCCGGGAAAAATAATCCCAGTCTATCCCATGGTCTGGAATGGGGGGGTGGGGGTGAGTTAATAGGTTGTGATGAACAAAGCATCGTAGCTGTGAGGGACAGCTCGGTGGATAGGATATTAGTATGTAGATAGGCTGGAAAATTGGGCGGGGATCCTGGATTCAGGATTCAATCCTGGACCGGGGAGCGGCGCGGGCTTGGAGGGCCGAAGGGCCTGTTCCTGTGCTGTATTGTTCTTTGTTCTTTGTATCCAGCCTCTCCTTATAACTCAAACCATCAAGTCCCAGTAGCATCCTCATAAACCTCTTCTGCACTCTTTCCAGTTTAATAATTTCCTTTCATAATAGGGTGACCAGAACTATACATAGTACTCCAAGTGTGGCCTTTACCAATGTCTTGTACAACTTCAACAAGACATCCCAACTCCTGTTTTCAATGTTCTGACCAATGAAACCAAGCATGACGAATGCCTTCTTCACCACCCTGTCCACCTGTGACTCCACTTTCAAGAAGCTATGAGCCTGTACCCCTGGATCCCTTTGTTCTATACCTCTCCCCAATGCCCTCCCATTAACTGAGTAGTCCTGCCCTGGTTCAATCTACCAAAATGCATCTCCTCGCATCCATCTAAATTAAATTCCATCTGCCTTTCATCAGCCCACTGGCCCAATTGATCAAGATCCCATTGCAATCCTAGATAACCTTCTTCACTGTCCACTATGCCAACAATCTTGGTGTCATTGTTAATCAAGGATAGTTCAACGGCTGCAGAAAGGCAGTTTGAGGGGGATCTACCTACTGAGGTAATATGGGCTGAAGTTAGAAATAGGAAAGGAGCGGTCACGTTATTAGGAGTTGTCTATAGGCCCCCAAATAGTAATAGAGATGTGGAGGAAGAAATTGCAAAGCAGATTATGGATAGGTGTGGAGGGTAGTTGTCATGGGTGACTTTAACTTTCCAAATATTGATTGGAACCTTTCTAGGTCAAATAGTTCGGATGGGGCAGTTTTTGTACAGTGTGTGCAAGAGGGTTTTCTAACACAATATATGGATAGGCCGACAAGAGATGGGGCCACATTGGATTTGGTACTGGGAAATGAACCGGGCCCAGTGTTAGATTTGGTTGTGGGAGAGCACTTTGGAGATAGTGACCACAATTCGGTGTCTTCCGTTATTGCAATGGAGACGGATAGGGCCGTACGGCAGGGCAAGGTTTATAATTGGGGGAGGGGTAATTATGATGCGATTAGGCAAGAATTAGGGAGTATAAAATGGGAACAGAAACTGTCAGGGAAAGGCACAAATGAAAAGTGGAGCTTGTTCAAGAAACAAATACTGCGTGTCCTTGATAGGTATGTCCCTGTCAGGCAGGGAGGAAATGGCCGAGTGAGGGAACCATGGTTCACAAAAGAGGTTGAATGTCTTGTCAAGAGGAAGAAGGAAGCGTATGTAAGGGTGAGAAAATAAGGTTCAGTTGGGTCCATTGAGAGTTACAAGTTAGCAAGGAATGAGCTGAAAAAAGGGCTTAGGAGAGCTAGGAGGGAGCATGAGAAGTCCTTGGCAGGTCGGATCAAGGAAAACCCCAAGGCTTTTTACGCTTATGTGAGGAATAAAAGAATGACCAGGGTGAGGTTAGGGCCGGTCAAGGACAGTAGTGGGAACTTGTGCATGGAGTCAGAAGAGATAGGAGATGCGATGAATGAATACTTTTCTTCAGTGTTCACCAAGGAGAGGGGCCATGTTTTTGAGGATCAGAGTGTGATACAGGCTGATAGGTTGGAGGCGGCAGATGTTCTGAGGGAAGATGTATTAGCAATTTTGAAAAACCTGAAGGTCGATAAATCCCCTGGGCCAGATGAGATATATCCTAGGCTTCTTTGGGAGGCAAGGGATGAGATTGCAGAGCCTTTGGCTTTGATCTTTGGGTCCTCACTGTCCACGGGGATAGTGCCAGAGGACTGGAGAGTGGCGAATGTTGTTCCTCTGTTCAAGAAAGGAAATAGGAATGACCCTGGTAATTATAGGCCGGTTAGTCTTACTTCAGTGGTCGGTAAGTTAATGGAAAAGGTCCTGAGGGAGAGGATTTATGACCATTTAGAAAGATGCAGCTTAATCCGGGATAGTGAACACGGATTCGTGAAGGGTAAATTTTGCCTCACAAATTTGATTGAATTTTTTGAGGAGGTAACTATGTGTGTCGATGAAGGTAGAGCAGTTGATGTCATATACATGGATTTTAGTAAGGCGTTTGATAAGGTCCCCCATGGTCGGCTCATGAAGAAAGTAAGGAGGTGTGGGATAGAGGGAAATTTGGCCGATTGGATAAGTAACTGGCTATCTCATAGAAGACAAAGGGTGGTGGTGGATGGAAAATTTTCAGACTGGAGACCAGTTACCAGTGGTGTACCACAAGGATCAGTGCTGGGTCCTCTGCTATTTGTGATTTTTATAAATGACTTGGAGGAGGGGGCTGAAGGGTGGATCAGTAAATTTGTGGATGACACCAAGATTGGTGGAGTAGTGGATGAGGTGGAGGGCTGTTGTAGGCTGCAAAGAGACATTGATGGGATGCAGAGCTGGGCCGAAAAATGGCAGATGGAGTTTAACCCTGACAAGTGCGAAGTGATTCATTTTGGGAGGACAAATTTGAATGCAGATTACAGGGACAAAGGTAGGGTTCTGAGGAATGTGGAGGAACAGAGAGATCTTGGGGTTCATATCCACAGATCTCTGAAGGTTGCCACTCAAGTGGATAGAGCCGTGAAGAAGGCCTGTCGTGTGTTAGCGTTTATTAACAGTGGGTTTGAGTTTAAGAGCCGTGGAGTTATGCTGCAACTATTCAGGACCTTGGTGAGACCACATTTGGAATATTGTGTGCAGTTCTGGTCACCTCACTATAAGAAGGATGTGGAAGCACTGGAAAGAGTGCAAAGGAGATTTACCAGGATGCTGCCTGGTTTGGAGGGTAGCTCTTATGAGGAAAGGTTGAGGGAGCTAGTGCTTTTCTCTTTAGAGCGGAGGAGGTTGAGAGGCGACTTAATAGAGGTTTATAAGATGATGAGGGGGATAGATAGAGTGGACGTTCAGAGACTATTTCCTCGGGTGGATGTAGCTGTTACTAGGGGGCATAACTATAAGGTTCGTGGTGGAAGATATAGGAGTGATGTACGAGGTAAGTTCTTTACTCAGAGAGTGGTTGGGGTGTGGAATGGACTGCCTGCTGTGATAGTGGAGTCAGACACTTTAGGAACTTTCAAGTGGTTATTGCATAGGCACATAAAGCACACGGGAATGATAGGGAGTGGGATAGCTTGATCTGGGTTTCGGAAAAGGTTCGGCACAACTTCGTGGGCCGAAGGGCCTGTACTGTGCTGTACTGTTCTATGTTCTATATTCTATGTTCTATATCATCTGCAAACTTACTAACTATGCTTCCTAAATTCTCATCCAAATCATTGATATAAATAACAAATAACAGTGGACCCAGCACTGAGCCCTGAGGCACACCACTGGTTACAGGCCTTCAGTTTGAGAAACAACCTTCTGCAATCACCCTCTGTCTTCTGTCATCAAGCCAATTTTGTATCCAATTGGCTACCACACCCTGGATCCCATGAGATTTAACCTTATGCAACAACCTACCATGAGGTACCTTGTCAAAGGCCTTGCCAAAGTCCATGTGGACAACATCGGCTGCACTGTCCTCATCGACCTTCTTGGTTACCCCTGCAAGAAACTCAATTAAATTCGTGAAATATGATTTTCCACTCACAAAGCCATGCTGACTGTCCCTAATCAGCCCTTGCCTCTCTAAATGCCTGTAGATCCTGTCTCTCAGAATATCTTCTCACTACTTAACCACTACAGACATTAGGCTCACCGGCCTGTGGTTCCTAAGCTGTACCCTGCAGCCCTTCTTAAACAAAGGCACAACATTTGCCACCCTCCAATCTTCAGGCACCTCACCTGGTTGATATGCTATTGTGTAACTGTATGTACGGCAGATTATTTCTTCCAATCTGTTCGCAGGGAAATTACTTAGATTAATTTTGATGAAGATATTGGTGAATTTTAAGTGATATTTTTGATTTTTTTTACAAATATGGATGATTCTTCCAATGCATTCACGATAGTGTTGTCACTGAAAAATCTCCTGTTTTCCCAGATAAATGGTCACGAGATTGGGTTTTTAATTAGTATTGATAAATGGGGAAAGAATCCTGAGAAGTCATTACTATTCAACCCAAGAGAGTTAGTTCCATTTATTTCAGATTAAATTTATTCATTGAGTCTAGTTTTAATGATTGGACTATTAGTTGCTAATGGCTGTATATCTTCTGGTGTGTGTCTTTAAACGATGTTTCACAAATTTGGGAAAGCAGAGCATCGGAATTAATAATTAAAGATACGGGGGTGGAATTTTCCCAATTGTTTGCTGTAATTTTGATGGAGCATCCGCAGAAATGACTTCTGCAGTGTTTACGGAATTTCTCCAGAGTTTGCATGAATCTTCCGTCAAAGTACAATGGAGAAATGGGAGAATCCCCCATGGAAAGTTATTGCAATGACTTGAGAAGGGATTCCTCTTCTTGGAGGAGTTCAAAATCCACCACAATCTCCATCACGGTTCATTAAGTATGTATAGAGGGCTGCCTAGTGTCGTGAGGGAACAAAGCCTTACAAAGGCAGAGAATATTAGCAACGCTGCAGAGGGGATGTTGCTGCATCAGGGAGGCAGCCAAAAGAGCAAGAAAGTCCCAAAAGATTCCCATTGAAAGCCCCCGTTGTGATTGAGGCTTTCACCATTGAGGGGCGGCACAGTAGCACAGTGGTTATCACTGCTGCTTCACAGCACCAGGGACCCGGGTTCGATTCCCGGCTTGGGTCACTCTCTGTGGAATTTGCACGTTCTCTCCGTGTCTGCGTGAATTTCCTCCGGGTGCTCCGGTTTCCTCCCACATTCTGAAAGACGTGCTGGTTAGGTGCATTGACCCGGACAGGTGCCAGACTGTGGCGACCAGAGGAATTTCACAATAACTTCACTGCAGTGTTAATGTAAGCCTTGCTTGTGACTAATAAATAAACTTTAAGGGATTGGAGTAAATTGGAGAGAAATGAATGAGGTCACTCTCCATTGGGTAACTCAGCGCCTTGACTGATGCTGGTGCTTTTTCCAGTCTCTTGTCTCCTAAATAAACAATACAGATTCTAATCTCCTTTCTGTAAGTTTTCATCAAACTGTAGTAAGAGTATGAAAAATGCAGTAACATTATTCTGCAGTGAAGCCTGAATTTAATTCCCTCCAATCTTCTTACCTCCCTAAACATCTTATAAAACAATTGTAATTGCAAGTGATACAATCATTATTCAGTAGCAGTGATTTCAGCAATAAAATCATTATATTTATAATAAAAGACTTTAATTCAATGTGATTATTAGAAAGTCAGCACACGAGGTTATAATTCCAAGCACACATACAGTAAGATTATGAAAACAGCTCCAAAACTATGAGACTGAAAATCCAGGAAAATTGTGAACATCTGTGTAGCATGTCTTACAGCTGTAGCTTCACAGTGAGTAATAGCTGCTTTACAAAAACCCATTGCCTGATTTAAAATAGTTTCAGCTTTGAAATGATCATTAAATGACTATGTGCAGTATGTTCTTGTCTTGCACATACATGTGTATGTACCTTTATCTGAGAAGCATCTATACAACTGGCAGTTGTATACAATTAGCAAAACATTGAACACAAAGCCAGTTCCAGACCAGAAACATGAAACACAGAGGGATAGAAATTGGTACACACTTGTGTTCTCACCTGAACATGCGAAGTCCATTAAGTAGAGAGATTGGTCCCTGTGCCTCATTAACATAGAACAGACGGCTGCCAGCAATATTCATGTTGCTCACTGGCAACTCACCAAATTGGGGCCCTGAATATAATGGATCTCTGATGCTATTTGAAGGCAGACTGCACTTTTTAAAAGGGGAGATGTACTTCAGCTGATGAATATTGGATTCTGACACATAAACAAGGACCTGAAGGTTCTCAAATGCTGCAGTTGGAGCCCCAGTGCAGACATTGTCATAGAATCCCTACAGTGCAGAATGAGGCCATTTGGCCCATCGAGTCTGCACTGACAACAATCCCACCCCAGGCCCTATCCCCACAACCCCACACAGTTACCCCGCTAATCCCTCTAACCTACACATCCCGGGACACCTTGAGCAACTTAGCATGGCCAATGCACCTAACCCACACATCTTTGGACTGCGGGAGGAAACCAGATCGCCCGGAGGAAACCCACCCACGTTTCATTTGGAAAGATCAAACTCTCCTAAAATTGATGACCATAAGACACATTAAATAATTGAACATCAACTCATTTTTTGAAAGATCATATTGCTGTGGATGTTACTTTTTGATTCTTTTTCAGTTTATGGACACAAGTAATTTTGTGAATAGGGTAACTTCAGTTCACCTGTTTGACAATAGTGACTGTACTTCAAAGCAATTCACTGAAAGTTAAATACCTTTGAGATGTTGCTGAAAGCTATGATGATGTGCTATACAGTTAGAAAGCTTTAAAATACAGAACAATGCTTTTTTATGTTTGATAGAACATGTAACAATAAGGAGTAGTGGGTTAAATTTCTGTGCGTGTGTACAAGTTTTAATCCAAAAACATAAACGAGAGTCCTACTTGTGGCAACATGCAAAATACTGCTGTGTTAATTTGGCCACAGGGATCAGCAAACACAATGTAAGTAAGCTAGGTATAGGAAGAAAGATGCTTGTCAACTCTTGATGATTCAAATGGATGCATGGCCTGAACTATCAACTCATTGTCATTTCCATTGATGCTTCTTTCAAATGTTGAAATGAAACCATTGGATATCTTATTGATGCTCAAATCGGAGTTTACAGCCACATAAGTAAGAAGTGGTGAACTTGAGTCTTATGTGCATATTTAATTGCAGTAAGAAGTCTCACAACACCGGGTTAAAGTCCAACAGGTTTATTTGGCAGCACTAGCTTTCGGAGCCTCAAGCTCCTTCTTCAGGTGAGTGAGGACTTGTGTTCACAAACAGGGCATATAAAGACACAAACTCAATTTACAAGATAATGGTTGGAATGCGAGTCTTTACAGGTAAATCAAGTCTTAAAGGTACAGACAATGTGAGTGGGGAGAGGGTTAAGCACATGTTAAAGAGATGTGTATTGTCTCCAGCCAGGACAGTTAGTGAGATTTTGCAAGCCCAGGCAAGTCGTGAGGGTTACAGATAGTGTGACATGAACTCAAGATCCCGGTTGAGGCCGTCCTCATATGTGCGGAACTTGGCTATCAGTTTCTGCTCAGCGATTTTGCGTTGTCGTGTGTCGTGAAGGCCACCTTGGAGAACGCTTATCCGAAGATCAGAGGCTGAATGCCCGTGACTGCTGAAGTGTTCCCCGACTGGAAGGGAACACTCCTGCCTGTTGATTGCTGAGCGGTGTTCATTCATTCGTTGTCGTAGCGTCTGCATGGTCTCCCCAACGTACCATGCCTCAGGCCATCCTTTCCTGCAACGTATCAGGTAGACAATGTTGGCCGAGTTGCAAGAGTACAGACCGTGTACCTGGTGGATGGTGTTCTCACGTGAGATGATGGCATCCGTGTCGATGATCCGGCACGTCTTGCAGAGGTTGCTGTGGCAGGGTTGTGTGATGTCGTGGTCACTGTTCTCCTGAAGGCTGGGTAGTTTGCTGCGGACAATGGTCTGTTTGAGGTTGTGCAGTTGTTTGAAGGCAAGAAGTGGGGGTGTGGGGATGGACTTGGCGAGATGTTCGTCTTCAGCGATGACATGTTGAAGGCTCCAGAGAAGATGTTGTAGCTTCTCCGCTCAGGGGAAGTACTGGACGACAAAGGGTACTCTGTCCGCCGTGTCCTGTGTTTGTCTTCTGAGGAGATCGGTGCGGCTTTTCGCTGTGGCACGTCGGAACTGTCGATCGATGAGTCGAACGCCATATCCTGTTCTTATGAGGGCACCTTTCAGCGTCTGTAGGTGTCTGCTGCGATCCTCCTCATCTGAGCAGATCCTGTGTATACGGAGGGCTTGTCCATAGGGGATGGCTTCTTTAACGTGTTTAGGGTGGAAGCTGGAGAAATGGAGCATCGTGAGGTTATCCGTGGGCTTGCGGTAAGGTGAAGTGCTGAGGTGACCATCCTTGATGGAGATGCGTGTGTCCAAGATTGCAACTGATTCCGGAGAGTAGTCCATGGTGAGTCTGATGGTGGGATGGAACTTGTTGATGTCATCATATAGTTTTTCAATGATTGTTTGTCATGAGTCCAAAGGAAGAAAATGTCATCAATGTATCTAGTGACAATACACATCTCTTTAACCTGTGCTTAACCCTCTCTCCACTCACATTGTCTGTACCTTTAAGACTTGATCACCTGTAAAGACTCACATTCCAACCATTATCTTGTAAATTGAGTTTGTGTCTTTATATGCCCTGTTTGTGAACACTCACCTGAAGAAGGAGCTGGAGGCTCCGAAAGCTAGTGCTGCCAAATGAACCTATTGGACTTTAACCTGGTGTTGTGAAACTTTTTACTGTGCTTACCCCAGTCCAACACCGGATCTCCACACTATATTTAATTGGCCAATGCCAGCAGAGAACACTTAGCCCAGGATTTTTCAGATGGTCAAGGTTGCCTTCCAGCCACCTGAGAAGGTCAGTGGCGAACACATTGCTGCCAATACTCACTGCCATTTAATGTTCCAAGCGGCACTAATTAGGGGTGTGACTTCCAGCCACCTGAGAAGGGAGGAAGTCCCACCTCAGAAATCTGCAGACCTACCTGCTTGTTTGGTGGTCTCCATATCCAGCAATGCCAGAAGCTGCAGTGGACAGGATTGTGACTGCACACTGTCCCCAGAGCCTAGACCATGGGAATCCAGGACCAGGTAAGCTTTGGGAGTTTCAGAGTGGAGAGGGGTGGTGAAGTCTGGAGGGGTGGTGGGCAGGGAGGGATTAGGATGTTGGTGGAGGTAGTGGGGGGCAGGGGGGGGGGGGGGGCGGGGGGGGGTTGTCCAGACCTTTTGGTGGTGGGGGCATGATGCGAAAAGAAGACATTGATAGAAGCAACCCACCCTTTCCTGCCTGGGGTCTCAATAGGGGATTTTCCCCTGCCCCTGAACTCCTCCCAACAACCTGAACATTTATACTTTAAATGGGCATTAATTGGCCATAAGGGCCTTAATTGAGCCAAGGGCTGGGAGTGCAGACCTAGGCCTCATCCGCACCAGCATAAAATTGCAGAGAAGTTAGGACAAACAAGAGCTCAGTGAGAAGACCGTACAAGGAAGTTTAGGGCAACCTGCCTCCTACAAACCTGCTGGCAGGGGAAAGTAAAATGCTGCCCTTAATCTATGTGGAAATACAGCTGCCAGCAAGTGTTCTTTTGAAGTTTATATTCTTTGCATTGTCAGTGCATGTGGGCAAAGCACAGTGGAGAAAGTTTCAAGAAATGTGTCTCTGCATATGTTCACAACAAAAATATGTTGAGATGCTGACTGACATTATAGATTAGCACTCTGTGAATGTGCCCAATGAGAACAAACATATTACCACACAAGTAATGAAATTTCTAGGCGTTCTCTCACTCTGAAGAAATACCTCTGTGACTCATATAACTGCAGTGTTTATGGATGATACATCTTTCGTGCTGCCTTTTCTCATCAACAAGCTATTTTCCAATACTGCCAATGCAAAATCTGTACATTGTACAAATTTTAGCAAATGTAATTTACACCTATTTGGTTCACATAGACTGCATTAATCGCATCACACATTCTGACATTTTGCCTGTAGTTATGTTGTGCTACTGATCTGAAACCAATTATAAAATCAGTCTATACCCAGCAGCACATGGTGCACTGGCAGGAAACACACTTTTGCTGCCAGGGCACACATCTAGGAATGCATGCTTGCATTTATGTTCAGTGCTCTGTTCCTGTGTAATGACCTTTGAACATTATGAAAGTACTGGTTTGGTATCTTCAGTCTCAAAGCATCAACAAAAAGCTCATTGTAAGTTTATAAAGTGCTCAACAAGCTCACCATGCCATACTTCAAGCCCAGTTTGACATTGTACTGGAGCCAAGCTTTATAGCAAAAGGCTTTTAATGCAGTTTGCTCAGTCATCCAGCACCACAAGAGGACCCAGAACATGTCTGTCGAAGACCTGCAAACAGGACCAGAAGATTAAGAAGCACTTGGCCCTCAGTTGTCCCAGAAAGTAGGGATCTTCTCCACCATGGAGGACTGAGGACCATGAGAGATGGGAAAGTATGATGCAGTTAGAGATAATACTACAATTAAATGAAAGTGTCAGTCCAAAAGGTATGAGACAGCCTATCTTATGCATTGGTCAAAACATGGGCAAAACATTGGGGAGGCGATGGCCTTGTGGGGCTATCACTCGATTATTAATCCAGAAACTCAGCTAATGTTCTGGGGATCCAGGTTCGAATCCCGCCACGTCAGCTGGTGGAATTTGAATTTAACAAAATACATCTGGAATTTAAGGATCTACTGATGACCATGGAACCATTGTCGATTACCAGGAAAAACCCATCTGGTTCACTAATGTCCTTTCGGGAAGGAAATCTGCCATCCTTACCCGGTTTGGCCTACATGTGACTCCAGAGCCACAGCATTGCGGTTGACTTTCAACTGCCCTCCAAGGGCAATGAGGGATGGGCAATAAATGCTGGCCAGCCAACGATGCCCATGTTCCACACATGAATTTTTAAAAAGAGCTGAATTGAAGAAGGGAGGTGAGAGTGATTGCCCTTGGCATTGAGTTATTTTTGACTGTGGCATCAAGGAGCCCGGACAAAGTTGAAGTGAATGGGAATCAGGGGGGAAACTCTCTGCTGTTGAGAGTCATACCTGGCACAAAGGAATGTCGGACTGAATTTTCCATTTTTTTTTCAAAGTGTTGTTTCAGGCGGGAGAAACGGTGTGTAGCCTGTCAGGATGTGCTGCTGGCTTTTCCTGCTGAATTTTAAAACACTTTGGAAAAAGAAATGCTGGAGACGGGTCCAGCCTACCCCACTGGCAACGTTGGTACCCCGATCTAACAGAACTAAAAGTAAAACAAAGATCTCTCCCATGGACATGGTGACCCCCCCACGCATGCAAGGAACCCCCTCCAGGCACCCGACATGGAACTCTCCAAAGGAAGCCCCCTTTGGCATTGTCCACTTGCACAGCTCACTTGCACTGTCCCCTGACACTGCCCCTGACACTTCTCACTGGCACTGCCCTTGGCATTGCCCCCTGCTTTTATAGTAAGGAGGTTTTGCTACAGTTATACAGGGCATTGACAAGGCCACATTCAGGGTACTCTGTACAGTTTTTGCGTCCTTATTTAAGAAATAATATAACTGCAATATAAAAGTAGTTGAAAGAAGATTGTGTTCACTGCTACCTGAGATGAGGGGGTTAGTTTATGAGGAAAGGTTGGACAGGCTGGGCCTATATCCATAAGATTTTAGGAGATTGAGAAGTCACCTTATTGAAACATAAGATCCTGAGCAGACTTGACAGAGTGGTCGCTGAAAGGATGTTTTCCCTTGTGCTGGAGATTAGAACAAGGGGACACAGTAAACAAAAAACTATTTAAGATGGAGATGAGAATTTTTTTTTGCTGCCACAGGGTCATGTATCTTTGGAAACTCACTTCCCCGGAGAGCAGGAGCGGCAAGGTCATTGAATATTTTTAAGGCAGAAGTGATGGATTCTTAACTAACAAAGGAGTCAAAGGTTACTGGGGGTAGGTGGAATGTGGAATTAAGGCCACAATCAGATCAGCCATGAGTTTACTGAATAATGGAGCAGACTCGAAGGGCCGAATGATCTACATCTGTTCAGAATTCGCATCTTCAAATGTTTGTCTACACGTTTTGCTGAAAAATTCTGAGAAAACATTTAATGAAAACAACCTGTTCGAACTGTATCAAGTTCTGTTGATCTTTAGTACATTAGTTTCAGAACAATATGAGATCTGTGTGCAGGTATCAATGCAGCACATTTTTGAATTCAATGGCCATGGATTGGTTGACTTAAAGGTGGACTCAAGAGATATTTCCTTTCTATTCCTGTTGCTGTACAGCAATAACAAATAGATGTCCTGCGTCATGCATAATCATTCATAATGGAGTATAAACTTATGCCTGAAATAAGAATAAGGAGGCCAGGTGTTCTAATGCTTGGATTTAGCAGCAAAGGCGTGTCCGAATTAATTTGTTTTGTGAAATGTATTTGTGTTTAAACATCCATATAATAGCTGTAACCACAGCAACAACCTGCGTGCATCCTTGTTAATAATAATTGTGAGAACCTGAAAGGCCCTGTGGTTTCCCTTGTGGTGTCCTTGAACATCACATCTCGTGCGAGTTACATTCAGTTTTGGCACTTGTTGTCTAGTTGTGTGACATTCTTCAAAGAGATGCATCCAGTGATTGTAGGAAATGTTTAATTATACTCTTTCTTTCTAAACTTTCTAAGCTGTTGCCCCCACAACTTGCTCAACTCTTGATGAGGAGGTTCAGAAGGGACATTAAAATGTCATAATTGTTTCCACTTTTATATATTCACAATATTTTGCCTGATTATTGCGACCGATATGATGCTGGTACCATTTAGGTGAATATGAAAGGATGGTGTATAATCATACTTCCCAGTCAAACTAACACACCTTTTTTTGAACTTGAACAATTAGCCTGTATTTTCAGTAGTTCTTTGAAGTATATTTAATCAGAAAGGAACTTACTACTGTGTCATCACTTTTGAAAGATTAATGAGATTTGAATGGCTTGCTAACTGCCTTTAAAGTTCTTAGCCACGTTTTTTTGGTGCTACAGGTGTTAATTTGCCTTCAGAGCGGCTTCACAGTGCAGATATTTCTGGTGCTGGTAGACTAGACACCTTTTGATGTGGGTATTAGTCAATGTACAGTGAGCAAATTCTCTAAGTATGCAGAAAAGCCAGGCCAGCAGTTATTGCCCGTTCCTAATTGCTTTTGAATAGGTGGTGGTGAGGCTGCCTTCTTGAAATGGTGCAGTCCATGTGGTGTAGGTATACCCACAGTGCTTTTAGGGATGAAGTTCCAGGACTTTTACCCAGCTACAGTGAAAGAGCAATGATGTAATCCAAGTTACGATGGTGTGTGGCTTGGAGGGGAACTTGGAGATGGTGTTGTTCCATTGAATCTGTTGCTCCTGTCCTTCTAGTTGACAGGAGTCAAGAGTTTGGAAGGCACTGTTGAAGGAGCCTTGGTGAGTTGCTGCAGTGCATCCGATAGTTAGTACACACTGCAGCCACTCAGTGTTGATATCTCAATGCAGAATACCTGAAGTGGTGGAAGGTTGCCAATCAACTGGGCTGCTTTGCCCGAGATGGCATTGAGCTTCTTGAGTGTTGTTAGAGCTGCACCCATCCAGGAAGGTAGAGAGCATTCCATCACACTCCTGACTCCGAGTGGCACGGTGGCACAGTGGTTATCACTGCTGCCTCCCAGCGCCATGGACCCGGGTCCAATTCCTAGCTTGGGTCACTGTCTATGTGGAGTTTGCACGTTCTCCCCGAGTGCATGGGTTTCCCCCGGGTGCTCCAGTTTCCTCCCACAACCTGAAAGACATGCTGGTTAGGTTCATTGGCCATTCTAAATTCTCTCTCAGTGTACAGTGTACCTGAACAGGTGCAGGAGTGAAGCAACTAGGGGATTTTCACAGTGACTTCATTGCAATGTTAATGTAAGCCTACTTGTGACACTAATAACCAAATAAATAATGACTCTTGCCTTGTGGGATGATGGACAGGTTTTGTGAAGTCAGGAGGTGAATTACTCTCCAAAGAATTCCCAACTTCTGATTTGCTCTTGTAGCCACAGTATTTATATGGTTGGTCTTGCTCAGTTTCTGTTGAATGCTAACCTGCACCCATCCCCCCACCCCCCCAACCACCACCAGTTGTCTAGTCGTTGATGACGGGGGATTCAATGGTGGTAATGCCATTGAGTTGGGAATATATAATGTATTATTACTTTACTAAATTAATACACTGGATAATATTTTATATATATGATGTGGAGATGCCGGCGTTGGACTGGGGTAAACACAGTAAGAAGTCTCACAAACACCAGGTTAAAGTCCAACAGGTTTATTTGGTAGCAAAAGCCACTCGCTTTCGGAGCACTGCTCCTTCGTCAGGTAAGTGGGAGTGTATATATATATATATGCCAGTTTTTAATAAGTTTTTAGATAATTCTGTTACTTTTAATCAGTCCAATGAATAGAGGAATAGCAAGACACATCAGTTCCATGGAGTATGCATCTTATTCTAATGGGAACACCGGGACATTTTTTTGTATCGAGGACAACCACATGCACATTGTTGACTTGAGCAGCTTGTGCTCTGGGTTTTGCAGCTTGAGGAGCTGTTGGCATCACTGCAAAGCTGGGAGATTGATGGATAGAGCATTTCACCCTGCAACGTAAAGCCGAACAGGCAAAGAGGGATTGGCTGAGTACTGAGAAGTCGAGGGGGACCAGGCAGATAGTGTAGGAGTTTCCGGGGTGAAATCGTTCTCCAACCACACACTGGTGAGGGTCATGCTTCTTCTGGGGAGTGCTGCCAGGGTCAATTCCACAGCATCATGGGTGGCTCAGCTGTACAGGGCTGGAGGAGTGGGGGTGAGTAGGAGAAATAATGAGAAAACAAAACAGTGCTGAGGGACTTTATAGTTAGATGAACAAATAGGCATTTTTGGGGTAGCACATATGAATTGAGGATGGTATGTTACCTGGAGTCAGGGATGAGACTGAGTGACTGCAGAGCATTCTGAAGGGGAGAGTGAACTATATCAGTGCCAAAAACATAGGTAGAAAGAGAGATGAAATTTTGCAGATGGATTTTAGAGAGTTAGGAAGGAGACCAGCAAGCAGAACTTCTAGGTTCTGGATGGGCACTTGAGGCAAGTACACTTGCAGAGCTAAAGTGATCTAATGGGTGAGTTGATCTGATTGGATTGCTCTGTGAGGAGCTAGGATAGATTCCAGTGTCTGAATGGCCTCCTTCCATGCCAGGAATGACTCCACTCTCGTGAATCTATTACACTGGGTGGAATTTTATGGCCTTCCTACTGGGGGGGTTTTCCAATCCCGCCAACGTCAATGGACTTTTGAATTGTTCGTTGCATTTTCCAGCCCCACTGCCATCGTATCGGGCGCTAAAATTCCAATCTATGTGTCATGCTGTAGTGAGTGTGGAAATAGAAGGATAAATAAATGGCTGGAGGAATGGTGGAGAGCAGAGACTTTACAAAGATAAGAAATAGGAGCAGAATTGGGTAATTTGGCCCCTTGAGCCTGCTCCTCCATTCAATAAGATTATGGATGAGTTGCTTACATTTTGAATTCCACATTCTCATCTATCCCTGATAACCTTTGATCTCCTTGCCTAACAAGATTCTATCTACCTCCACCTTAAAAATATTCAATGACCCCACCTCCACTGCCTTCCGAGGCAGTGAGTTCCAAAGTCACACAACCCTCTGAGAGAAAAAAAATTCTCCTAATCTCTGCCCTAAAATGATGCACTTAATTTTAAAATAGTTCTCCTTAGTTGTGGACTCACCCACAAGAGGAAACATATTTTCCATGTCGACCTTGTTAGGACTGTTCAGGGTCTAATATATTTCAATCAAAATATCCTTCGCTCTTCTGAACTCCAGTGGAAAGAAGTCCAGTCTATCCAAACGTTCCTCATAAGACAATTCGCTCATTCCTGATATCAATCGAGTAAACCTCCTCTGAGCTGCCTCCAATGTATTTTGCATTCTTCCTTAAATAAGGAAAACAAAACTGCACATGGTATTCAAAATGCGGTTTCACCAGTGCCCTGTATAACTGAAGCATAACATCCTTACTTTTATGTTCTAATAATAAAGGATAGCATTCCGTTAACCTTCTTAATTACTTGCTGTGCCTGCATGCTAACATTTTGTGACTCATGGACTAGAAAACTTAGATCCCTCTGTATCTCAGAATTCTGCAGCCATTCTCTATTTAAGTAATTTTTATATTCTTTTATATTCTTCCTGCCAAAGTGAACATTTTCCCACAGCATGCTCCACCTGCTAGATGTTTGCCCTCTCACAGTGCATAAATGCATGAAGCATGGTTAAAAAGGTTGGTGAGCTACAGGTGTAAATGGCCACATGGAATATGCGGTCGTGGTGATTGTGTTATAAAGATATTTAGGTGGAGCAAGGGTTAATGTGGGATTGGAAAAACAGTACTGTTCACCATCTCATGTCGAGAATTGCATGATGGTAGACTGTGTGTGGAAGAGTCTGGCAGAAGCCAGCATGGAACAGCATCTAGGCAAGGTTGTCTCATGGAGGTGCATATAGTTATAATTACCAAGAATGGTTTTATGCTCAACTATACAAACCTCCAGACCTCTTAGTGAAACAACAAACAAGCTTACAACATAGTGAAGGATGGATCGCAGGACTAAAGAAAGTGAAGCCTGACCTGAGCAAAGTCTGCCTAAGTTAAAGACAGTAAGAAGTTTAACAACACCAGGTTAAAGTCCAACAGGTTTATTTGGTAGCAAAAGCCACACAAGCTTTCGAGGCTCTGAGCCCCTTCTTCAGGTGAGTGGGAATTCTGTTCACAAACAGAACTTATAAGACACAGACTCAATTTACATGAATAATGGTTGGAATGCGAATACTTACAACTAATCCAGTCTTTAAGAAACAAAACAATGGGAGTGGAGAGAGCATCAAGACAGGCTAAAAAGATGTGTATTGTCTCCAGACAAGACAGCCAAGACAAGACAATACACATCTTTTTAGCCTGTCTTGATGCTCTCTCCACTCCCATTGTTTTGTTTCTTAAAGACTGGATTAGTTGTAAGTATTCGCATTCCAACCATTATTCATGTAAATTGAGTCTGTGTCTTATAAGTTCTGTTTGTGAACAGAATTCCCACTCACCTGAAGAAGGGGCTCAGAGCCTCGAAAGCTTGTGTGGCTTTTGCTACCAAATAAACCTGTTGGACTTTAACCTGGTGTTGTTAAACTTCTTACTGTGTTTACCCCAGTCCAACGCCGGCATCTCCACATCATAAGTTAAAGACACAGTTGGAGATCATCTAAATAAGTTCCATTGCCAGACCTGATCAATCACAGAGGCAGAGTTACAGAACCTAGCCAGATCACAAAAGGCTGAGCAAAATTCAAAAAATACAAAAAGGCAGAAAGGCAGCAGAATATTCCACTGTGCTAATCAAAGCAAGAACCTGTGTGAATGTAGAGTCAAGAGAACTGGCCAAATCACAGAACGAGTGAGCAAAATATAGTAAAAAGACAGAAATTGCCTTTAAAAATCAGCAGCAGTCAGGATCAACACTAGCGTACCAGAGCAGATGCAAGAAAGCTACAGCTACAACCTGATAGCTGGGGCCTTTGAAAAAAAATGTTTTTTTAAAGTAACAGCGAGAGTTAAAACATCCATTACATTGGGCGGCACGGTGGCATAGTGGTTAGCAAGCACTGCTGCCTCACAGTGCCAGGGACCCGGGTTCAACTCTGGCCTTGGGTGACTGCCTGTGTGGAGTTTGCACATTCTCCCCGTGTCTGCGTGGGTTTCCTCCGGGTGCTCCGGTTTCCTCCCACAGTCCAAAGATGTGCAGGTTAGGTTGATTGGCCATGCTAAATTGATCCTAGTGTCAGGTGGATTAGCAGGGTAAATATGTGGGATTACGGGAATAGGGCCTGGTTGGGATTGTGATCGGTGCAGACTTGAAGGGCCGAATGGCCTCCTTCTGCGCTATAGAGATTCTAGGATTCTATAATTCTGTAAGCTTAGAAAAACAAGGGCCTGACCAATATGGCTTGATTGAGAATTTGCTGGGTCTCGATTGTTTTGAAGAGTTGGACCCGCAATCGCACTGGGAGTCCACCAAGGTCCAGGAAGAACAAAGAGAAGAGAAAGCAAAACAGCAACTACAGAACTATCTTGAAGAAAACAAAAGAGGTGCTCACCTGTCATAAAACATGGCCATAGATAGTAAACTAAAATTATCAAATCAATTTGAACTCACGCAAGGGCCAACCGAGATGCAAAATTGGGCAACTTGGAGAAAATGTTTAATATTCCAGGAGAAAGCCAAAAGGTACAAGAAAGAGATTAAAGACCTGAAGAACCAACTGAATGGAAAAGAAGAGGCATCAATAGGAAAAGCCTTAGAACTTTCCAAGCTGTGAATGGATAATGAAGCCTTGAGTAGCACAATGACAGAACTGAAACAAGTTAAGACTTTGTTGGAGTCAGACCTGTCCAACAGTGAAATCAAAATGATGAACAGGTACAAAGCTCTCCTGGAGCCAGTGAAAGAAAAGACAGAAACAAGATCAGAAACTGCAAATCCGATGCTGAAGCTCAGGGAACATGACGGAAAAGCACTGCATGTTCCAAAGTGAAATGGTTGAAATGAAAATCAAGAACCTCAAGCATCAAGAAAAAGTTGAACAACTGAAAGAGAAAGTAGAAGTTCTCACAAAGGAGTGTGAAGAGTCTCAGAAACAACCAGTTGGAGTAAAATTAAAGAATGTGATCTTGAAGGACAGGAATTAAGCCTTGCTCAGGAGAACTATTCAGTGTAGAGAACTAAATTTCATGTCTGAATAACGAGCTTGCCAATGAAAAGTTAGCACTGGACGCGTAGATTAGCCATGATAAATGCACAGGGTTATGGGGATAGGGTGGGGTTGGGTGGGGCCTGGGTAAGTTGCTTTTTTGGAGAGCATGATGGGCTGAACGGCCTCCTTCTGCACTGTAAGGATTCTATGATTTAAGTATCAGAAGTATCATTAAATATCGTGAAAAAGGCTGGAAATGGAAAAGGAGTTGCTGAAGGATCAGACTGGTCGGCTAAAAGCAGAATTAACAACCAAACCTGATGAAATGTTGGAACTTCACCATGAAAAGAGCAATGAAATTCTTGAACTTCGATCTGATCTGAAGAGCATGAGAAATGAGATGCGCAGGATGGAAGAGTAGATCCAGACATTAAAGGCAGATAATTCTACAATATAAACAATTGAATTCGTCAGAGTAGTTGCTGCGTTGAATGAACATTATTTGTAAGATTGGAAAATAGCAGAGCAAACAAATATTTGGCTGAAGTTGTGAAACATGTGGAAATGAAGGTTCCGTTTTTGAAACCTCAACATCCAGTGAGATCATGGCGGACCCCAAAGAAGGAAGGGGAGAGATGTCCGAATAAAGCAGACAGGTTGCCAATAAACAGAAATGCACGAGGGCAAAAAGTGAAGCAAGTGGAGACAACCAGGTGCTGGAAACATAAGAGTATTATAATTTCACTGTCAAACCAACAAATTAATCCAAAGCAACTGAGACTACTGTTCCTCCAAATGTGGCAGTGAGAGATTCGGATGGATTTCAAGACTCCAGGTTGTCCGAATTTATAAAAAGCTAGTTAAAGTTTATTTATTAATCACAAGCAAGGCTTACATTAACACTGCAATGAAATTACTGCGAAATTCCCCTCGTCACCACACTCCAGCACCTGTTCGGGTCAAAATCAGAGAGGGATTAGTTATCAAGTGAAGAAAATTGTATTATAACATATGGGATTCGACGGCCTCACTTGTCCCGAAACTGTAAAATCCCACCCGAGGTCAACGGACCTTTCTCTGGTCTGCCCCTTACCCACTTTGATTCCCATGGCGGGCGGGATGGTAAAATAATATGTTTGGACGATGACTTGCGGAGGAGGGGTGCAGGATAAAAGGTGTTCAGGCAGAGCAATGGTTAATATGGAACTGGGGAAATAGTATCACCCACATAGCAATGTAGACCATCACATGATGGGAGACAATGTGTAGAAGAGACTGGCAGTAGCCAGCCTGGAGACAACAACCACGTAGAGCAATACCTTACAGATGTATATAGTTATGGGTTACCAATAAATGGTTTATCTTCACCCATACAAACCTCCAGATCTCTTAGCGTAACACCGGACAATGGGTGGAATTTTCCCAAATTTGCACAGACTGCTGGATCAGGCCACAAAAGCTGTGTGCAACTTGTTGGTTCCACATCTGTTTTTTCTAGCCTGATCAAACAGCACTCTGTACAAGTTCAAAGTGCTGGCGAGGATCACTGTGGTGAACCATCGTTGGTTCCCACTGTGGGATTGTTCTAATGTTGTTGTTGGGTTGTTCTAATGTTGTTGTTGGGCTAGGGTGGGATTGATACACCTGTGGTTGTTACTGTTGTGGCACATCCCAGTCGGGCTCCGCCTCCTGGGAGAGGTATAAGACCCCCTGCTCGGGCGGGACCTCTTCAGTCTGGGATAGTGTGTTAAAGTTCTGTTAGTTCCATTGTTAGTTAATAAAAGCCTTCTTTTACCGAAGCTTCGTGCCTCGTGTCCAATTGATGCACATCAATCACACATTAAGCCGGAGGTGGAGGTGGGTGTAGGGGTGGGGAGGGGGGTCATTGCTAAATACACCGGCAAAGCTGAGATTTGGAGATTGGGGAGCCATTTTCACGCTGAAACCCTATCACCTACCCAGAATGGAAATCCCCGATGGCTTTGGACGGGATTTTACGGTCCCGCCCAAATGAGGCCGTAAAATCCCGCCCTTAAAGTCCAGCCCGATCTCAAAGTAAAGTTAAAGATCCCCATCCCCAAAACGAACATTGGGACTCCCCACCACAGACTTTGGGACCTCCAGAAGACAATAGAGAATAGAGACAAACCTCCCCCTCCCCTTCACCCCTCAAATAAGGTTTTACTTATTAAAAAGTATTTAAGTCTTTACCTTTTGTCATTTTTAATGGGAAGAGTGATGCTGGAAAGCTAACACTCATATCTGACATGCATCTCTTTCTCTTCCTCACGCACACATCCACACTTGTCCTCTTCCCTCTCTCTCTCACTCACACACACACTCACACAAACACTCCTCTCTCTCTTGCACACACACGTCCCCCTCTTTCTCTCTCTCTCTCTCTCTCGCACACACACACACCCACACTCGCACACGCACACATACATCCCTCTCTCCTTCACACACATATACACATCCCCCATACATTCACACCCTCACACACACTCACCCCCTCTCTTACATACTCACCCCCTCTCTCACACACTCACTCCTCTCACACACACTCACCTCCCTCTCACACACTCATCCCCTCTTCCACACATTCATCCCCTCTCACACACACTCAATCCCTCTTTCACACACGCTCACCTTCCTCTCACACATTCATTCCCTCTCACATGCATTCACCCCTTCCCTCACACACAGCCACGCCCCTTCTCACAAACTCACCCCATCCTTCACACCCATTCACCCCTCTTTCTCACGCTCTGAGGCCTGCTCCGGCCCTACACTTTGAGGCTCATTCTGGCCCCTCTCCGGCACCTGCTCCAAAGTCAAATCCAAGGCCGGCTCAAACCCCCCACCTCAAGGCCAACTCGGTGACCCCGCCCCCCTCCTCACACTCCAGCACATGTCCTCTGTGTTCTTTTCCAAGGACTTCTCTATCTATCACCCCACTGCCCACCCTTGTCCAATCAGAGGCTGGCTTCTCCTGAAGTCATCCTCTGGACAAGCAGCTCTGCAGTATTTTTTAAATTTTATAAATATATCTGTTTTGTCGTGGACCCCCAGGAGGTTCCCACAGACCCCTTGGGTTCCACGGACCCAAGTGTGGGAACCATTGCTATAGGCCAACAACACGCGGGAACACAATTAAGGAGCAAATTTGTAGGAAATTTACAGAGAGGTGCAAAAACTATACTGTGGTGATAATGGGAGAATTATTTATCTTCAAGTCATAGAGGTTTACAGCATGGAAAAAGGCCCTTCAGCCCAACTTGTCCAGGCTGCCCTTCTTTTAAACCACTAAGCTAGTCCCAATTGCCACGTTTAGCCCATATCCCTCTATACGCATCTTACCCATGTAACTGTCTAAATGCTTTTAAAAAGACAGAATTGGACTCCCATCTACTGCTACCTCTGGCAGCTTGTTCCGAACACTCACCACCCTCTGTGTGAAAAAAATTTCCCCTCTGGACCCTTTTGTATCTGCCCCTCCCCACCTTAAACCTATGCCCTCTAGTTTTAGACTTGCCTACCTTTGGGAAAAAATGTTGACTATCTAACTGATCTATGCCCCTCATTATTTTATAGACCTCTATAAGATCACCCCAAAGCCTCCTACGCTCCAATGAAAAAAGTCCCAGTCTATCCAGCCTCTCCTTATAACTCAAACCATCAAGTCCCGATAGCATCCTAGTAAATCTTTTCTGCACTCTCGTTTAATCTTGCTAGAAACTGAGATAGTAATAGTGTACAGGGAGAGAGGGAGAATTTTTGAAGTACCTTCATTGAGAATTTTCTTCCTCAACAGACCATTGAGGAAGGAGGCATTTCTAGGTCGTGTTATGGGGAATGAGGTGGGTCAAATTGATTTTGGGTGGAATTTTTGACCCCAATCATTGGTGGGTCTCCTGGTTCTGTTGAAGTCAATGGACATTTGACTGGCTCACCACATCATGGTGGGACCTGTCACACTGGGGCCAGAAAATCCCAGCCATAGTGACAGTAAGGGAACATTTAGGGAACAGCAATCATACTATCATAAGTATTAGGTCAGTTGTGTAAAAGGAAAAGGAGCAATCCAGAGTAAAAATACTTAATTGGAGGACGGCCAATTATTATGGGTTAAGAATGGGGATGGCTTGGGTAAATTAGAATGAAAAGTAATCAGGAAAAACTGTAACAGAATAAGAGGAGATGGTTTGGGTGTAATCAAGGAATATTCCCACAATGGGGAAAGAAGGAGCAACCAAAGCTAAAGCTCCCAGGGTGACAAGGTGAAGCAGAAAAGAAAGGTGTTGACAGGTTGATAATACAAGTGAGAATCAGGATGACTAGAAAATTGGAGAGATAGTGAAAGAGCACTACATACAGAATCTGAGACTAGGCGACCAACTAACATAAAGTGGTATTGAACGGTTTTCTGTAGGTCTATGAATAGTAAAAGGCATTGGATTAAGCAACAAATTAAAGGTAAAATGAAGAGGAAAATCAACCGGAACATTTTTCACTGAGAAAAGACTCTTTGGGATGAATATAGGATTGCACAAAATACACTAAAAGGCTGGGCAGAGAGACAAAGGAGGAAAAGGAAAAGAAAACATAGAAGTAAAATATAAGTTTATAAAAATGGTACTATAATAGTGTGAGAATTATCAGAGAAGTGATGGAAATATTAAATGATAAAATTGGTTGAAAACAGAGAATGACTCATACTTTGAATAATTATATCCCTCAGTATTCATAAGACATGCATATCATATCCTCCCACAGAACAGCATACCAAGATAAAATTTAGCACTCTGATAGAAATTAGATGGAAGTCTTAGACAAGCTGAAAGGGTTTAAAACAAATCCCCTGAGATGGATGACATTTTTTCCCAGAATGTTGAGAAACACTGATGAGATTTGTAAAACTCTCATGATTATTGTCATGGAATTAATGGACGCTGACGTGATATCCATATTCTAAAAGGTTGACATTGTAGTCTTACCTCAGTTCTGTAAAAATAGTGAAATTGCCTGTCAGTCACTAACTTGTGGCTTACCTCGACAGCAATTTAGCAAACAGCAGTTAGGGCTTCAGATAGGGAAGTGTCTGCCTGATTAATCTTTGGTTTCTTTGAAGATGTGACCACCCAAGTCATATATGGCAAACAGTATTAAAATGCACCCCACGTCTTCCAAAAGGCATTTGAAAAGATTCTGTGCGAAGGATTGCAAATTATTCTGTGGAGATTCAGGACAAAACTTGGGGTGCATGAGAAGTTGGCTAACAGATAGAAAAGAACAGGTAGCGGTTTGTTAGAGTGTGCTGTTAGAGTGCGCAAAGCGTTTTTCATTTGTTAGCATGGGTAACCTAGGTATTTGGCAGCATAGCATAACAACAGTAATAGTTGTAGCCGTGAAAAGGTATTAGGTAGGAGTCTGTAAAGTGAAGACCACTGGGACACTTGACAGATGTCAGCCGAGACACAGGACACAGCAAAAAATAGTCCAGGCTAGCCTACAATGGATGTAAAGCCAGTGATTAGAGGTAGATAGATATCAGTAATTAGAATGCTTAGGAAGGTGAGATAGAAAGATCTACAATGCTCTGTACCTATTGCGACAAACTGTGAGCCTATGTGACCAAGAAGACACATGCAGTCATGAAAGTACAGGGACTAAATATATAAAAGACAATTTAACAACACAGAGAACCCTGTACTGATGTGGATGGGATTGACAAATACAGGCTCCACCTGCATTTGCTTGAATAAATGATGGAGTCTCTGAGGGTATGATTTCACTGCAATAGGTTAAAATGATAATGGTAAGATTCAGGTAGAACTGAGTGCAATAGCCAAGGGCTCAGTTTTGGGACCATTATACTGTCTTAGTTTGACTTTGATTCAAAAACTGAAAGCAAATTGGTCAAATTTGATGATGCAGCTGAGACCATAAGACATAGGAGCGGAGGTAGGCCATTTGGCCCATCAGGTCTGCTGTGCCATTCAATGAGATCACATCTGACCTGATATGATAATACTCAACTCCACTTTCCTCTATTATCCCCAGAACCCTTGATTCCCTTACTGATTAAAAATCTGTCCAGGTCAGTCTTGAATATATTAATGGGCCAACTTATACAGCCCTCTGCAGTAAAGTATTCCACAGATTCACCACCCTCTGAGAGAAGAAATTTATCCTCGTGTTTGTCTTAAATGGATGACCCCTTACACTGAGCTTATGCCCTCTGGTACGAGTTGTTTGAGCCTCTCAGTTGCTGTCCAGAAAGGAAATGCAAGTCCAGCTTCTTTATAAACTCACTTTATTTTCAGATTCAACTTGACACACACATGCAACACCCAGTGCCACCTCTAAACTCTTTATATATTCCGGTGACTACTGGAAGGTAACTGTTAACCCATTTCTAACACTAGTCTCTCCCACAAGGGAAACAACCTCATAGATTCTACCTTATCAAGCTCCCAGAGAATCTTATATATCTCAATAAGATCGCCTCTCATTCTTCTAAACTCCAATGAGTGCCAAAACTGTTCTCAGTATTTCAGGTGTGATCTAACTAATGTTTTGTATAGTTTTAGCAAGAATTCCCTATTTTTATACTCCATTTCCTTTGAAATAAAGACCAACATTCCATCTGCCTTCCCTATTATTTGCTGAACTTATATACGAGTGATTAATGCACAAGGACTCCCAAATCCTTCTGTGCTGCAGTCTTTCTCCATTTAAATAATATTCAGCTCCTTTCTTCTTCCTACCAAAGTGCAGAACTTCACATTTTCCTACATTATGTTCCATCTGCCAAGTTTTTGCTCACTCACTTAACCTTTCTATATCTCTCTGTAGATTCGTGCCATCTTCACCGCGTGCCTTCCCACCTATTTTTGTGTCACCTGCAAACTTGACATTCGCGTCCCTCATCCAGAGATTACCTTGGAATTTCTGTTGTTTAATTTAGTGCCTAGCTCCTCAATCTCTCTATACAGGACATCTCTCCTCATTCCAACTATGTCTTTGGTATATTATTGAGCACGACAACCGGATCCTGCCCTTTCCACTGCAAGTTTCTCTACAGCTCACAGCAGATGCCCTGAACCTTGGCATTGGGCAGGCAACACAGCTGTCTAGACTCTCACTCCTTACTATAGATGTGGTGAACCATCGTTGGTTCACCACTGGGGTTTGTTACCATGTTACTGTTGGGCTAGGGTGTTATTACTGTGGGGGTTGTACTATGTTGTTGGGTTAGGGTGTTTACCTGTTATAAGTGTTACCATGGCACATTCCAGTGGGGTCCCGCCTCCGGTGGCAGGGTATAAGACCCCCTGCTCCGGCAGGACCCCTTCAGTCTGAACTGGTGTATTCGTGTTAGTAGTTTCATTGTTACTGTATTAAAGCCTTCAATACTAAAGCCTTGATTCCATGTGCTCATTGACGCGCATCAATTTAATACAGTAAACAGAGAGTATGGAACAGATCCTAAAACCGGATCGTCTGACACTGGACCCGCGTGCGGTCGGTGCAGCTAACACATTCGACCATTGGTGGAAGTGCTTTGAGGACTACCTGGCAGCCTCGGTAGCTATCACTACGGACAGTGATAGACTCCAGGTCCTCCACGCGAGGGTAAGCGACACGATTTACCTAGCCATTCGTGCAGCTCCCACTTACCAGGGTGCCGTCGAGCTCCTAAAGAATAGGTACATTACGCCACCCAACGAGATACATGCTCGTTACCTCCTCGCTACACGACGTCGGCAGTCGGGCGAAACCATAGAGGATTATGCCAATGAGCTCCTGCAGCTTGCCAGGGGTTGCGACTGTAAGGACGTCTCCGCCGAGCAGTATATGTACGACCTCGCCCGAGACGCGTTCGTAGCAGGGGTAGGGTCCTCGTACATCAGGCTTAAATTACTAGAAAAGGGGAAACTCAACTTGACCCAGGCAATGGGGATGGCCGTGAGGTTGGAGGCGGCGTCGAAGAGCTTGGCGCTGTACCCCGAGGACCACGTGCAGTCAACGTGGTTGGAGCAAGCTCTGCTCCCTCCTCGCCCCGCGAACCCGCGCTCCCAGATCGATTCGACGACGGCGGCAGCTCCAGGTGGCCAGCGATGCTATTTTTGCGGTGGGGCCAAGCATCCACGGCAACAGTGTCCGGCAAGAACGGCAATCTGCAGCCAGTGCGGTAAAAAAGGCCACTACGGCAAAGTCTGCAGGTCCAAACCTAAAAACGGCAGTGCAGTTTGTAACCCTCCAGAACGGAGACCATCTCTTTCGGCGTCGCAGTACCCACGAGGTCCGACCACGTGCGATCTCAGGACGGCGCCATCGTGGCAAACAGAGGAGGAGGAAGACCACCAGGAGTCGCTGCGCTTGGCGCCCTCGCCCACGTGCGATTCATGGGGGCGGCCATCATGGTCCACGACGACTAGGAGCGACCAGCAGGGGTCCTCAGCATCCACATCGGCAGCATGCAGCAGCGACCAGCAGGGGTCCTCAGCATCCACATTGGCAGCATGCAGTGACGCCCAGGGGCCAACGGTGGCGTCGATCTCTCTGGATCAGACCAGGCATTACAGACTGGAACATTCTATGATGGAGGTAAAGGTTAGTGGCAGAACTGTGAATTGTCTGTTTGACAGTGGGAGCACCGAAAGTTTCATACACCCTGAAACTGCTAAAAGGTGTGGACTCCGGGTTCTCCCTGCCAAACAGACAATTTCCATGGCATCACAGTCCCGGTCTGTACCGATCCAAGGACGATGTATGGTAACTCTTGAGGTACAGGGCACAGTTTACGAGCAATACAGGCTCCTTGTGCTACCTCACCTTTGCGCGCCAATTCTCCTCGGACTAAACTTTATGGTCCACATGAAGAGTGTGATCCTACAGTATGGTGGGCCACTCCCTTCACTGGCAGTAGGGAACCAGCCGCAACCTCCAAATTGCCCAAAGCGCCCCGCGTGCAATCTATCCACCCTGAAGATCACGACACCATCCCTTTTTAAAAATCTGGTACCTGGCTGCAAGCCCATCGCTACTAAAAGTAGGCGTTACAGCGCTGAGGACCGGATCTTTATTAGATCTGAGGTTCAGCGGCTCCTCAAGGAAGGGATCATACAGGCCAGTGCTAGTCCGTGGAGAGCGCAGGTCGTGGTAGTCAAAAGCGGGAACAAACCTCGGATGGTCATCGACTATAGTCAGACCATTAATAGATACACGCAGCTGGATGCGTATCCTCTCCCGCGCATTTCTGATATGGTCAATCAGATTGCGCAGTACCGAGTGTTTTCTACCATAGACCTTAAGTCCGCCTACCATCAACTCCCCAACCGCCCAGAGGACCGACAATATACGGCCTTTGAGGCGGATGGTTGTCTATACCAATTCCTCAGGGTTCCATTTGGTGTCACCAATGGGGTCTCGGTCTTCCAGCGTGCTATGGACCGAATGGTGGACCAGAATGGGTTGCGGGCTACCTTCCCGTACCTGGATAACGTCACCATCTGCGGCCATGACCAGCAGGACCACGACACGAATCTCCAACACTTTCTGCGCACTGCATCTCGCCTGAATCTGACCTATAACAGGGAGAAGTGCGTATTCCGTACGCGTAAGTTAGCCATCCTCGGATACGTGGTGGAAAACGGGGTCATTGGCCCTGATCCAGACCGTATGCGCCCACTCACTGAACTTCCCTTGCCCGCTAGCACGAAAGCACTGAGGAGATGCCTCGGGTTCTTTTCGTATTATGCACAGTGGGTCCCCAACTACGCGGACAAAGCTCGTCCGCTCATTAAGTCCACGACCTTCCCACTTACGCCGGAGGCCCAATTGGCCTTCAAGGTTTTGAAAAGCGACATCTCGAAAGCCACGATGCACGCGGTGGATGAATCCATCCCTTTCCAGGTGGAGAGTGATGCATCTGACTTCGCCCTCGCCGCCACACTAAACCAGGCAGGCAGGCCCGTCGCGTTTTTTTCCCGCACCCTTCAAGGCCCAGAGATTCGGCACTCAGCGGTGGAAAAGGAGGCTCAGGCCATTGTGGAGGCAGTCAGACACTGGCGCCATTACCTGGCAGGTAAGCGGTTCACCCTGATCACGGATCAACGATCCGTGGCGTTTATGTTCAGTAACACGCAGAGGGGCAAGATCAAGAACGATAAGATCTTGCGGTGGAGAATTGAGCTCTCCACCTATAATTACGATATTATGTATCGTCCAGGGAAGCTCAATGAGCCCTCGGATGCCCTCTCGCGCGGAACATGCGCCATCATGCAGGAGGACCGCTTGAAGGCTCTCCACAATGATCTGTGTCATCCTGGAGTCACCAGACTCTACCACTTCATCAAAGCCCGCAACCTGCCCTACTCGGTGGAGGATGTCAGGTCAGTAACTAGAAGCTGTCGGATTTGCGCAGAATGCAAACCACACTTTTATCGACCAGACCGGGCACATTTGGTCAAGGCCACTCGCCCTTTTGAGAGGCTGAGTGCGGATTTTAAGGGCCCCCTTCCCTCAACGGACCGGAATGTCTATTTTCTCAATATAATAGACGAATATTCCCGGTTTCCGTTTGTTTTCCCCTGTGCGGACACGTCAACTGCCACCGTCATCAAGGTTTTCAGTGAACTTTTTACCCTGTTCGGGTACCCCTGCTACATTCATAGCGACAGGGGCTCGTCGTTCATGAGCAACGACTTGAGGCAATTCCTGCTCTCATTCGGGATTGCCTCTAGTAGAACCACGAGCTACAACCCTAGGGGTAACGGACAGGTGGAAAGGGAGAATGCTACAGTCTGGAAGGCTGTCCTACTGGCACTGAAATCCAGGGGCCTTCCAGTCTCCCGTTGGCAGGAGGTCCTTCCAAATGCGCTCCATGCTATCCGCTCCCTCCTGTGTACGGCAACCAATGCTACTCCCCACGAGAGGATGTTCTCATTCCCTCGGAAGTCGTCCTCGGGGACCTCATTGCCAGCCTGGTTGACGTACCCAGGACCCGTCCTTCTGCGGCACCATGTGAGGGCTCGCAAGTCCGACCCCTTGGTCGAACCGGTCCAACTCCTCCACGCCAACCCTCAGTATGCCTATGTGGCATATCCTGACGGGCGAGAGGACACTGTCTCCATTAGAGACCTGGCGCCCGCAGGGGACGTAGCAACCCCTGTCGCTCCTATTCCCCCAGTCACGAATCCACTACTCCTCATTACTTCCCCAGACGTGGCGCGGTCAGCACCGGGACCAGTGCATAACACTTTTACTCCCATGTACAGCTTGCCTGAGACTCGGAGATCGGCGCCACCATCATCACCACCACCACCACTACCACCAAACGTTCCAGGATCCCCTGCACCATCGCCTCACCAGGGCCGGCCGGCCCGGGAGTCCTTGAGGGGACAGCCACACGTTACTTGGAGAGAGCCACTACAAGCACCTGCTCCGTTTTCGCAACCGGTGTTAAAGAGATCGGTACCTGCTCCGGTTTTGCAACCGGTGTTGAGGAGATCGCAGCGTCGGTGCGGTCCTCCAGACCGTCTGGACTTGTGAATCCTGTGATTTTTTTTTGTTATTGTCTGTTTTCGTCCACCCCGCCACCTTTTGTTCCTAAAGGAGGGGTGAATGTGGTGAACCATCGTTGGTTCACCACTGGGGTTTGTTACCATGTTACTGTTGGGCTAGGGTGTTATTACTGTGGGGGTTGTACTATGTTGTTGGGTTAGGGTGTTTACCTGTTATAAGTGTTACCATGGCACATTCCAGTGGGGTCCCGCCTCCGGTGGCAGGGTATAAGACCCCCTGCTCCGGCAGGACCCCTTCAGTCTGAACTGGTGTATTCGTGTTAGTAGTTTCATTGTTACTGTATTAAAGCCTTCAATACTAAAGCCTTGATTCCATGTGCTCATTGACGCGCATCAATAGAGAACAGTATCAATCCCCCTCACTATACTGTCCCCTACTACCACTATATTCTTATGTTTCCCCTACACTTAAATGGCACCCACTATCAAATGCCACTGTCAGTCAGCACATCCGACCTGCAGCCTCCACTCTCATCCAAACGAGTTGAAAGAACCTCAAACCTGTTGCACAACTGCAAAGGTTGACACTCAAAATGAGGAGGCTGCCCAGAAATTATAGACTAAGTTGAATAGTTTGGTGTAAGAAAAAAAAGAGATTCAATGCAGACAAGCTGAAGTAATCCATGTAGACAGAAATAGGATGAGATAAGCAGATAATCCATGAGTAGTGTTGAAATTGTTAGCGATGAATTTGAGAGACACAGGAATCCTGGTGAATCTTCAACCAAGGCAGAACAGTAATTAGCAAAGTCAGTACATTTAGAGTGCTGATTTGGGTGCCCCATTAGAGAAAATACATCACAGCCATAATGAGCAAACAGCAAAGATTCACCAGAATAATATCAGGGAAGGGAGACAAGTTATGAGGAGAGACTTGGGATATTCGGTCCATTTCCACTGATACAGGAAAGGCTAAGTGGAGAATTAATGACAGCATCTTTTTGTTGGAAATTCACGACAAAAAGTCATCACTTTAAACTTATCATCAAGATAGCGAGGATAAAGTTGAAGATTTCTTTACAGAGAACAGGCTGTTTTACTACGGAATCCAGTAATATTGAGAAAAAGGTGATTGCCTCTTTTAAGGGAAAAATGGAACAATATTTGAAGCAGGTAACAATGTGGAAGTATGGGGAATGGAAAGCATTGCAATTAATTTTGAATTGCTCTTGCTAAACATTATCATACATACAAATGGAAAATATATTCTTTAATACTGTAAATTTAGATGTTTCAATTATTACAGAAGTGGGCACTTTGATTGTGTCTCGAAGTGTGCATTTTCTAAATCTGTCACCTGTTTCGCAAAAGCAATGAAATCAGTTCAGGGGACATAAGTTTAAAACAGGAGATTGCTGTATGACACTGCTTTCAACACATCTGTTACTTCAACAAGGAACGTAAACATAATGGCTGGAATTTTACCGGCACGCCCGCCCATGGCTCGGAGAACAGCATTCTCCCTTGGCCTCGGGTGGGATCGTACGAACCTTGGGCGGACATGTCGGTAAAATTCCTCCCTCTATGGCCAATTATAACTCAGGCATGTGGTGGGTGAAGAGGGCTTGCTGATTCTAGTTGCAGTGAGATCTGCTATATTCTTCTTCTCTTTGATGTAAATGTACAGGGATAGATGAAACAATAATTTGTGTTCTTTATGTGAAGATAAGCCTATATACAAATAAGAGTTACTAGGAGCTAGAGCACACTACGTCTGACTTCTACTGGTGCTGCTTTCAGACTAACTACAAGTCATGGGACTAATACATCACCTCATGTCGAAGTAGGTATTGATTGATAATAGTTTTCTAAACAAAACCTTTAACCTTTAAATACTCAAACTATTTAAATGCAAGCAAAATAAAATAACATTGTGAATGAATGTGCTTCATAATAGAGCATTAAATTTACAAGTTTCTGAAATGTATTGGCAGTTTGCTTATCTGTCCAGCGTTAATTATGGGGAAAGTTGCGGATGGCTGCTGCATATTTTCAGAATGTTGGTTCAGGTTGTGTTATTTGTCGTGCGTCTTAGCTTGTGTTCTGTTTAAAATAGGCCAGTTCAGTCTTTTTGGTTGTGACATTGTTCTGATTTGGAATCTGTTTCATTGCACTGTCATGCCACATGGCAGGCACAAAGTAATTGTTTTGTTTCTCCACCATTTCCCTATTCCCCAGTCCCTGCCAGTAATGGACCGACATTTGTCCTTGCTCATTTTTTACTTTTCTCGCTCGCTTGCGCTCATGATCAGCAAGTGAGGAACAGTGAGAGGGCACAGATTTAACGTTATTTGCGAAAGAAGCAAATATGATGTGGGAAAATACTTTTTTACAGAATGAGTGGTTCGGGTCTGGAATGCACTGCTTGGAAGTGTGGTGGGTTCAATCGAGGCATTAAAGAGATGATTATTTAAATAGAAACAACACGCAGGGTTACAGGGAAAAGGCAGGGAAATAGCACTGAGGCATGATACTCGTTTAGAGAGCTGGTGCAGACAGAATGGACTAAATGGCTTTCTTCTGTGCTGTAAGAATTCTCTGATTCAGTGATCTTCTTTTCCCTTTCTTTATCAGTTTCTTCGTCCTCCTTTGCTGGATTCTAAATTTCTCCCAATCTTAGGGCTTACCACTTTTTCTGGCAACCTAATCTAATGCTATCTTTAACTTCTTGTGTTGCCACAATTGATTTACCTTTCCTGTTAGCTTTGTGTGTCTTATAGGAATATAGATTTGTTGCAGAATGTTTTTAGATAACTGAAGCTGAGAGAACAGAGACCAAGGTATTGTTCAAAAAGATTTCAAGAAAAAGTAAACAAAGTTCTGAGTTAAAGAGACAATTGCGGTAACCACATTTAGAGTAGAAAAGTAGACTTCTGAGATAAATCAAAAGTTTGATGCCATTTTAATACAGTCTGGGAATCGACAGTTAAAGCAATTGTGAACAGTTTGTACAGCAGTCAAAACAAAGAAATTCTAAAGGGGTTGGTGTAAAACCTGGACTGGATTCACTGTTAAAAGTGGAAGCTGTGTTTAAAAGTGTCATTTGGAAAACCTGGACTGGAGTTCAGAATGCAAAGTGCTAAGGGAAAGCATTATTGTGAGTGATGTTAAAGTGTGTTTTTGTGAGTGGAGTTTTGAAACTCTTAGATAGCAATCATTTGGAAGGATTCTGAGGAGAAATTCATAAACACCAACTTGGGTTCAGAGCAGAGTGTGTGTATTTTGGCCACAGTCACCTTGTGTACTTAAAGGGACTTTATGTGTTAATGAGACCATTGTAGCTTAAGATGTACTTTGTAATCCATGTTAATCTTAAAATCTGTGTGCAATTGTTAAGCAAAGGGGGGAGTAAGGTAATTTGCATCATGATGCAATTTTTTCATGTTTAATAATTTTTTTTCTTGTTAGGTGATCATGTTACTCTGTTCCTCCACTTTTTATCAAAAAAGAAAATGTTAAGGTTTTTTGAGCCAGTGTTCCACTCCAGTTATAACATCAACACAGATCATAACAAAATGAGGAACTAAAAGAATTTAGCATTAATAAAGAGGTAGTACTCAAAAAATAATTAAATTGAAGGGTGATAAAATGCTTGGATCTGATGAACTACACCCAAGGTTATTGAAGAAGGTGGCTAAAGAGATAATGGATAAATTGGTAGTTATATTTCAAAACTCTATTGATTCTGGAAAGGTGCCTGCAGACTGGAAAGTGGCAAATCTAACTTCCACTACTTAAGATTGGAGGGAAAGAGAAAACTGAGAACACCAACCCTGTTAGTTTGATAGCATGAAAATATTAGAGTCTATTATAAAGGATGTGATAAGTAGACACTTAGAAAATAATTATATGCTTGGGTAGAGTCAACATTTATGAAAGGGAAATCATGTTTGACTAACCTGATTGTGTTTTTTGAGGATGTACTTTAGAATTAATAAAGGAGATGTGGATGTGTGTTTTCAGATTTTTAGAAGGCTTTTGATAAGTTAAAGAACTAGCTACTGTCCAGATAAGCAGGGTTGGGACAGAAAGAATATCTTAAGGTAACTGAGGCTGAGAGAACAGACACCAAGGTATTGTTCAAGAAGAATTCAAGATAAAGTAAACAAAGTGTTTTGAGCAAAAGAAACAATTGCAGGAACCAGATTGAGAATGGGAAAGCAGACTTCAGAGGTAAATGTCAAGTTTGATGCCATTTTATAACAGTTTGGGAAGGAGGTTAGCAAACAAAATTAGAGCACATTGGATTTGGGTAATATACTGGTTAATAGGCAGAAAACAGAGAGTAGGCATAAATGTGTCATTCCCAGGATAGTATGCTATTACTATTTGCTGTACTGTAAGGATCACTGCTAGGGCCACAGCTGTTCACAATCACTACAAATTATTTGGATGTGGGGACAAAATGTAGCATGTCCAAATTTGCTGTTGGAATATAATGTGAATAAATGCGCCAAAACTAGGTAGGAGGGTAAACTGTGAGGAGGATACAAGGAAACACAAAAGTGGACTTGAACAGGCTAAGTGAATGTGCAAGAACATGGCAAAAGGAATATAACATGAATAAATGTGAACTTATTCACTTTGGGGCATAAAAAGAAAGGCAGAGTATTTCTTGAATGGTGAGAGGTCATGAAGTGTCAATGTCCAAGGGGACCGGGGTGTCCTTGCTCACGAGTCACTAAAAACTAGGATGCAGGTACAACAAGCAATTTGGAAGGCAAATGATAAGTTGGCCTTCATCGCAAGTGGATTTGAGCATAGAAGGAGAGGTGTCTTAATGAAATTATATAGATCCTTGGTGAGACTGCACCTAAAATAATGTAAGTTATTGTGTATGTATAAATAATCCTAAGGCAGGATTTATTTGCCATAGAGAGAGCGCAATAGAGGTTCACCAAACTAGTCCCTGGGATGACAGGATTGTCTTATGAGGAGAGATTAAGGAAACTGGGCCTGTTTTCTCTAGAGTTTCAAAGGATGAGAAGTGATCTTGTTAAAGCTTACAAATTCTTATAGGGTAGATGTAGATAGGATGTTTCCCCCTGGCTGGTAAGTGTAGACATGATGTGGAGATGCCAGCGTTGGACTGGGGTAAACACAGTAAGACGTTTAACAACACCAGATTAAAGTCCAACAGGTTTATTTGGTAGCAAATGCCACGAGCTTTCGGAGCGCTGCCCCTTCTTCAGGTGGAGTAGAGATCTGCTCACAAACAGGGCATACAGAGACACAAACTCAATTTACAAAATAATGATTGGAATGCAGTCTTTACAAATAATCAAGACTTAAAGGTACAAACAATGTGAGTGGAGAGAGCATTAAGCACAGGTTAAAGAGATGTGTATTGTCTCCAGACAGGACAGCCAGTGAGATACTGCAAGTCCAGGCAAGCTGTGGGAGTTACAGATAGTGTGACATGAACCCAAGATCCCGGTTGAGGCCGTCCTCATGTGTGTGGAACTTGGCTATCAGTTTCTGCTCAGCGGCTCTGCGCCGTCGTGTGTCGTGAAGGCCGCCTTGGAGAACGTTTACGCGAAGATCCGAGGCCGAATGCCCGTGACCACTGAAATTATATAGATCCTTGGTGAGACTGCCCCTAAAATAATGTAAGTTATTGTGTATGTATAAATAATCCTTATCTAAGGCAGGATTTATTTGCCATAGAGAGAGCGCAATGGAGGTTCACCAAACTAGTCCCTGGGATGACAGGATTGTCTTATGAGGAGAGATTGAGGAAACTGGGCCTGTTTTCTCTAGAGTTTCAAAGGATGAGAAGTGATCTTGTTAAACCATGCAGACGCTACGACAACGAATGAATGAACACCGCTCGACAATCACCAGGCAAGACTGTTCTCTTCCTGTGGGGGAGCACTTCAGCGGTCACGGGCATTCGGCCTCTGATCTTCGCGTAAGCGTTCTCCAAGGCGGCCTTCACGACACACGACGGCGCAGAGTCGCTGAGCAGAAACTGATAGCCAAGTTCCGCACACATGAGGACGGCCTCAACCGGGATCTTGGGTTCATGTCACACTATCTGTAACCCCCACAGCTTGCCTGGACTTGCAGAATCTCACTGGCTGTCCTGTCTGGAGACAATACACATCTCTTTAACCTGTGTTTAATGCTGTCTCCATTCACATTGTTTGTACCTTTAAGACTTGATTATCTGTAAAGACTGCATTCCAATCATTATTCTGTAAATTGAGTTTGTGTCTCTGTATGCCCTGTTTGTGAGCAGATCTCCACTCCACCTGACGAAGGGGCAGTGCTCCGAAAGCTAGTGACATTTACTACCAAATAAACCTGTTGGACTTTAACCTGGTGTTGTTAAACGTCTTACTGTGGTAAGTGTAGAACCAGAGGACACACTGTGAAGAAAACATTATTATTTTAAATATTTTTGGGGTGTATTTTGTTGTTTTGTGAAGCAGGCTTGTGATTTTTTTGTATGTGTGTAAACATAATTTAATTAAGCTGGGAACTGAGTGTCTACAAGGTTGAGGGCATCAAAGAGGTTTAGATGTGAAAGCAGGCACTTGAAGCAAACATGGCCGAGCTGAATTTTTGATAAGCAAATTTGGGATAAGATTTGGGTTAGGAGGTAAAGAAAAATTATTGCATTCAGTTCTTAATTTTCAAAGGGAAGTATAAAGGGTTTACAACTTGGAAAATGTTACAAATAAATACGGCAAGGTTATGAAATGTTATTTGACTCAGGAATGATGGCAAAAGGGAAAAATGTTAACAATTTTTATATTCTAGGAAAGGTCATTTTCAAAGGATGACAAGGACAATGGAATCAAGATGAAAGTAGGGGGAAGTGTTTAATGAGAGATGCTGAGGGTTTACGAGAAGTGGTGATGTAAGACCTCCTGGAGTGTGCTCTGTGATGGAAGATATCTACGTGGAAGCAAAGTCCAGCAGCTTCAGCCAATCCTGAAAAGTGTCTGTTTTTTTTGAAAGCAAGGTTTTGTTTTAAAGTCTCTTGAATTTCCACAGCCGAGTAGGAGCGCGAGAGGGAGAAGGCTTGTGACATACCTCCCCTGCAGCAACAATGGGTTTGCCTTGTGGTAATATTACTAGAATATTTTAGGGATTAAATATCTATAAGGAATTATTGTCCAAATGGCTGATATCTAGGAGTCTAACCAAGCAAGGAAATCTTTTTGGGGTAATGTTTGGTAAGTTTAATCTTCACTGGATAAATGTAACCTTATGTGTTTAAATTTTATTTTCTTTTAATAATAAATCTTTCAGTTTAATATTTAAAATCTCCACAAGTGTTACTGAAATGTGTGGCTTCTGTCTTCACGAGAAGCATCTTCTTGCAAAACGAAGAGTTGTGATACCTTGCCAAGTTTCCCTTTGGGATTTGATTTGTGCAACACTTAACACCTTCGGATTCTAACACATGGGGGAGATTTTCTGGCCTCTTCGTAGTGTGTTTCTCATGGTGGGAGGCAGCGGGCCATTTGCCGGCAGCGGGATCTTCTGATCCTGACGCTGTCAATGGGAGTTCCCACTGACTCCACCCTATGCTGCCAGGAAGCCACAGAGCGGATGTGCAGTCAGTGGGACCACAAGATCCTGCTGGTGTGAACAGCTGGAGAATTATGGCCACAGTTTCAGAATAAGGGACAGACCATTTAAAACTGAGATTGGCAGGAATTTCTTTGCCCAAGGGGTGGTGAATCTTTGAAATTCTCGACCTCAGAAGGCTATGGAAACTCATTCATTGAGCATATTCAATACAAATATTGATAGATTTCTGGATACCAGTGGCATGAAGGGATTTGGGGATAGCACAGAAAAGTTGCTTCGAGATAGATAATTAGCCATGACCTAATTCAATGGGGGAACAGCCTTGACAGGCTTAATGGCCTATTCCTTCTTTTATGTTCCTACCTTGACTACAATGGTAGCATTGTTAAGCTCTTTCTGATCTTTCCTGAGTTGACTATAAGCTCTACCCACAAAGCAGTTATTAACGTTTACTTATTATTGTCAATAAAAGTTAAAGTTAGTCACAAGTAAGCCTTACATTAACACTGCAATGAAGTTACTGTGAAATTCCCCCAGTCGCCACACTATGGCATCTGTTTGGATCAATGCACCTAACCAGCACATCTTTCAGACTGTGGGAGGAAACCAGAGCAGCTGGAGGAAACCCACGCTGACACGGGGAGAACATGAAGGCTCCACACAGACAGCGACCCAAGCCGGGAATCGAACCCGGGTCCCTGGTGCTGTGAGTCCTGGGGTCACTGTGCCATCATTCCCTCCTTAGGAGAAATGTCTGCAGGATATCAGAAAGGTAAGCAAAGAATGACAAAAACATTTTTGTAGGCCATTATGTAGCTGTTAGGAGCTGTTACCGAGTATATTCTTCTTCCCAACCCAATGTGCAGTATTTTAACTTCTGACGGCCTCCAGTAGAAAAAGCAAGCAGCAACTAATTCTCCTGACTGTGAAATTCTGCTTAAAGCGAGACCACCTGGAGACTGCTGTTTAAATTCTGTTCCTGCTTACACTTCACAACAGGTAGATTTTGACTATTTAAGCTTTTTCAGATTTGAACAATCTTATGGGAACCTGCTGCCTGCTGACTGGAGGGAGGCGTGATTCCAAAATGCAGGTAAAGTGTGCGTAGGACTCCTACAGAGCAGCAGAATCACTAACATGTGGTGAAGTTTGATCGTTGTTTTACTTCCACACCAGTTCTTTTCTTCTGTTGGATGTTAATTATTAATAGGGGCATAGAGTACAAGAGCAAGGAGGTTAAGTTGAATGTGTATAAGTCATTAGTTCAGCCGCAGCTAGGGTATTAAATCCAATTCTGGGCACCTTACTTTGGAAGGATGTGAAGACATTAGAGAGGGTGCAAAAAAGATTGACGAGAATGGTTCCAAGGATGAGGAACTTCAGTTATGAAGATAGAATGGCAACGTTAAGACTATTTTTCTTAGGGAAAAAGAAGGTTGATTTGATCGTGGTATTGAAAATCATGGGGGGTTTGGACAGAGTAGAAAGGAAGAAATTGCTTTCACTTGTGAAAGGATCACGAATGAGAGGGCGCAGTTTTAAAGTATTTAGAAGCAAAAGTGAGAAACTTTTTTATGCAGCTGTGGTTAGGGCTTAGAATACACTGCCTGAGTATGTGGTGGAGGCAGATTCAATCGAAGCAATCAAAAAGGAGCTAGACTGTTTTCTGAAAAGGATGGCAGGGTTATGGGGAGAAAGTGGGGGACTGGCACTAAGTGAATTGCCAATTTGGAGAGCTGGTGAACACACAATGGGCCAAATAGCTTCTTCCTGCACCATACCAATTCTGTGATTCTCTTGGGAAGATTTGAGGCTTGTATTCTGTTCAACCAAATCTTCATAAACTGCCACCTTGCCATCATGTTATGTTTTTCATCACTTCAACATAAAATTACCAATTGTACAGAAGAATTGATGAAATAAGGTGAGTTATTTATTTGAAGATAAGACTATATACAGAGAGAGTTAACCAGGAGGCCAAGTACAGTACATGTGAGTTCTATCACTGCTGCTTGCAGACTGACGACCAGTCTTGGGTCCAATGCATCACATACTGTTGAGGTGGGAATGATTGATAGTAGTTAAAGATACGCTCTCTTAAAGGTCCACACACATCATACCACAAAGCCAAAATTAGTTTGAAATCTAGGCCTCATTTATACTCCTAACTGGCATCCCATTGCGAGTCTGGGGCTTAGAGAGAGTGGATTAACTACAACACTGAGTGAGGGACAGTTTGTGGTGATGAGATGGTGGCGAGAGTGGGGATCTCACACTGGCCAATAGTGACCTGTATATAGGACGAATACTGCTGCTTCTGCCGGACCTGATGGGGAAAAGAATGTGACATTTGCTTGTTCATTTTATGAACAATCTTCAGAGATAATTTTAAAGACTGCTAGTTACGTTGATTGACACTTGATTAAAATGGATGGACTCGGCACCATATCCAAGAGGGGAGTGTCTAGACAATGAGTGCAAATGGGGTGATTTGTGACTAAATGCTTGTTATGGGCTACTACTACCATGTTTGAGTTGGGTTGAAAGAGTTAATATCGTTCCTAATGTTTTAAAATTCTTCAATGGTGGAAATGTTTTCCTGTCCTCAGGAAAGAAGTAATGTTCTCATCACACGCAACAGCATTGTAAACAAAATGTAAATAGTCACCAGGAAACTCATTAAGAGCTGGGAAGAGAGAGGGGTTGGAGGAGGATATTTTTCTTGAGAAACCTGAATAAAAAGGTTTCCCACATGACCCACAATGTCTTTGAAACATTTTCAATACATTTCCCTGTGGACAGCCGGCCGGATTGACAGGCTGGTTGCGTATTAGCTGCAACACATCTAACAAGTGGGTTCCAGGTGAGTTTGATATTTCAGATAATCAGATATTGTGGGGGTCAAACATCACAACATCACAGAGGGAGCAAACAGAAATGGAGGTGTGGTCAGACATTGCTGGCAAATTTGACATAACTGGGGTGGGGGAGGGTTGAATTAGACATCACTCGGGATGAGGTCAGATGTCACTGGGGAATCAGAGATCATGAGGGGTGGGGTCAGAGAGCTCTGGGGAATCATTTCTATGGGGAAATTGAACTGGACTAGCCCGAGAGGTACTGTGGCTACAAGAGCAGGTCAAAGGCTAATCCTGCAGTGAATAACTCGCCTCCTGACTCCCCAAAATCTGTCCACCCACTGCAAGGCTCAAGTCAGGAACGTAATGGAATCATTTCCACTTGGCTGGATGAGGACAGCTCCAACAACACTCAAGAAGCTCAACAACATCCAGGACAATCAACCTGCATGATTGCTATCCCTTCCACAACTATTCAATCACTCCACCACCAATCAACAGTTGTAGCGGTGTGTATCATCTCCAAGATGCATTGCTGGAATTCACCAAGGTTCCTTAGACAGCATTTTCCAAACCCTCAACCACCAGCATCTAGAAGGACAAGGGCAGCAGCTACCTGGGAACACCACCACCTGGAGGCTCCCTCCAAGTAACTCACCATCTGGACTTGGAAATGTATTATCGTTCCTTCACTGTCACTGGCTCAAAATCCTGGAATTCCCTCCCTAACAGCATTGTGGTTGTACCTACGCCTCAGGGTCTGTTGTGGTTCAAGAAGTCAGCTCACCACCACTTTCTCAAGGGCAATTAGGGATGGGCTATAAATGGTAGAATAACCAGTGATGCCCACATCCCCTAAGTGAATAAACAAAACTGGGGAGTCAGACATCCATAGGGGTGGGTCAGAGATCACTGGAAAAACAGACATCACTCAAGGGGTCAGACATCATGCAGATAAGGTCAGACATTACTGGTGGCGAAGGAGGTCATACATCACTGGAGAGGTGGGTCAGACATCATTCAGAGCGGGCTGGGAGGGGTCAGACATCATCAGGGAAACAGACATGACAAGGAAATCAGCCAACACTGGGGGATCAGATATTATTGAGATTTGAGCCATTGCTGGGGAATATCAGCATCACTGCAGCGTCGGGGGAGGGGGCAGAGGGACAGAGGGGGCTGTCAGTCTGCACTGGTGGGCATGGTCAGACATCCCTGGGGGGGTCGGAGATCAGTGGGTATTACTGGATGGTCAGATATCAGTAGGTAATATCAACAATCAGCGAAGGAATCAGCATCACAATAGGTCAAACATTGTGTGATTTTGGACTTTTTGTGGCGGCTCTATTGGAGATTGGGGGGGTAGGGGCAGACATTAGGAGGGGGATGGGTTTCAGATATTGCTGGGGAGTCAGATATTGCAGGTGGTTGGACATTGTGAGTGGGATCGGACATCACTGGATGATGTCCAGTTCCACAAGGACAAATCGCTTTGTGATTTGTTTGAGATCAATTAGTGAGTACTTGAAAGATAAGCATTGGAAACGCTGGTGCTATCAAGCCTTGAATGAATTAATTGTCATGTAAAAATAACCTACAATGTTTTGACAGTCATTTTGTACACATTGCTTCATTTCAACACCAACGTTGAAAGTTTGAGGCTCTTGTCTGATAAAGAATCTTTATCTCACACTGGAAGCCACAAAATATGATTGACCAAGGGCTAAGCCAAGCATACAGTCAATATTTAGTATGTATATACTTCCAATGCCAAAAGGTTATGACGATGGACAAACTCCTCAGCCTTTTGGCTAAGATCAAGCGTCAGATTAAGTCCAAGATGGGGTGCAATGCCTTAGCTTGTCAGCTTGGATCTTGATTGTCTCTCTTGTGGGGACCTTGAATTGGATTCAATTGGATTTTGAATTTGTTTTTTGGAGCAAGCAAGGAATGGATTTGGGTTTGCCCGGTCCATTCTAAGCATTGACATTGTAAATTTAAGAATCAAGTAAATTTTTAAAAAAATAGACAAACTCCCATGAACATGTCTAAATGATGGAAGGAACGGACAGAGATTGATTCAAAATTCTAATTGAAACTGTAGTTATATTTGATAAACTGAAGAATATTGTTTGACAATTTGCTTTTTTAAGTGCTTCATTGCAAGTGGAATTAAGAAGAAACTTCAACTCACTGCCATATGGAGTGGTTGAGGTGAGAGGCATGGATGCATTTAAAGGGAGAAAGGAATAAAAAGATTTACGATCAGGTTAAATGAAGTACAGTTCATAGAATCATACAATCCCTACAGCACAGAAGGAGGCTATTTGGCCCATCATGTCTGCACCAACCACTATCCCACCCAAGCCTTATTCTCATAACCCCACAAATTTAATCTGATAATCCTCCTGACACTAGGGTCAATTTAGCATCAACCTAACCTGCACATACTTGGACTGTGGGAGGAAACCGGAGCACCCAGAGGAAACCCACGCAGACACAGGGAAAATGTGGAAACTCTACACAGACAGTGACCCGAGGTTGGAATTGAACCCAGGCCCCTGGCACTGTGAGGCAACAGATCTAATGATTGCTGCCCAATCCTTCATAAAATAAGCTTGCGTTATGTCTATATTATTATTGTTTCTATGCTATTTTTTTTCACCAATATCAATTGATCCTGGAAGATGCTGTTGAAGTTACCTGGAGTGCATTAGAAGTGTAAAACTGGGAAACTTTTTGCTGCCACATCACTGGTTCTCATTATAAGGTATATTAATGAGGTCAGTTGAGACCTTGAGGGCAGACTGCCAGGGCTCAGAAAACAATTTTCATGGCAGAAATTGGGCAGAAACAGTTTGTTATTGATTTTCCAGCCAGGAACAAATTCTACCCAGATTTATACACTGCAAACATGCCAAAAATGGCGAAGAAATTCACCCCAGTAGCTTGAAGCCTATGCTTTGAACTTTAAATACCTGCAAATGCAGCGTCCATGCTGAGCTGTATTACAAAGTATTACAGTTAAGAGAAGTGCAAAAAAAAACGTAATTTCACTCCACTCTTGGACTGTGCCTCCACTGTGTCTAGGCAAATGATCATATTGTGATATGCCTACTGCCTGAGGTAGTAGTTATTGTGACTGATGATCCTTCCATTCTCTCTAGATTTTCACCTTCTACTCCTCTTCAACTATGATATTACGAGCAAAGATCTTTATACTAATGCTGGTCACCACTGCTTTAAATTTTTTGCATTCATAGGGGGGATTTTTCCCAAACCGCTCGCCACGGGAATCGTAGCGGGGGAGGTGGGAGGGTGGGGGGGGGTGACCATGCAAAAATCCATTGACCACGGGTGGGATTTTCCGGTTTTGCGGCATGCGCGGCTGGAAAATCACCCCCACCCCCTACAATCTTCATTGAGATGAGATCAAAACTACTGTAAAATATTCACCTTTCAATGTGCTGTAGATACTGCACCAATTGCCCATTCATGAACAATAAGGCTCTAATGGATTCAATTGAAGTATTTTTCAATGTTTTGCAGTGGGTCTAACATCTGCTTCAGAGAGTAAGAACGCTGGGAACTTGGATGATTAATCTATTGTCACTTACTTCCATTATTCCACTAACTATTTCTTTATATTTCCACAGAATATTTCACTGCATCAGTGAAATGTTCTTACAGCTACAGCTTTCCAATTATTCCCATGTTTTTACATGGAAAACCAACATATGATATTTGGAGTTCTTGTGTAAAGTACTCTGAAGTGTCCCAAAACTTCAGATTTGTAAGGTGCACTTTAAAAGTATTGATGATAAGCTGTTTATCTTTCTGGAAATAACAAAATAAATAAATGACACAGTTACTATTTAAGGATAAATCTGAATTTATGTTCATAAGCTTTTGTTACTCTAAATCGAGAAGCATGGGTAATATCAGCAGAAGGACAAGTATCATTTATATACCTAGCATGTGTAAATGAACGGCTAACTGGAGACAGAATGATGTGAAATAATTCACCTTTGAAATTACCTGCATCTGCCTGGAGCATCGAACAGCTCTCATCTGTTTGCACTTCAAAGTTGTTGTAATAGTCGACATCAGTGCCTTCCAGCACTCCATGTAATCTCAGCAATACATCAAACTCCTACGCATGCCTTTGTCAAGCTGTAATGGCCCCAACCTTCCTGGGGCTAGAGAGAGCTGAAAGCCTGATTCCCACTCAGTCGAGCCAGCAACTTAAGATGGAAGGCAGTTGTATCAGAATTTGGTGCCATTTCCTGAGGCACTTTAAGTTCATGTGGTTGGGAGGAGGGTGGGCCTCTTGGAAGGAGATGCAGGAGGTCCTGGTCAATGTCAATTTTGGCAGTTGCCTCTAGACAAAGAATCTAGATTGCTGACCACACTTATAGCACCATTTGGTCATTATTGTTTCAACAGATTATCATTTGGATTTGTGTCCACTCCTGAAATTTTCCAGAGAACAATGTCTCAAATTCTGGAAGGTATGGAAGGAGGAATATGCGTATGGATCACATACTTGCAAACGGTTCCATGAGGGAAGAGCATGATCACAGAGTTAGAGCAGTCCTAACATTGAATGAAAAAGATGAATTCGTCAAACCTATGATCAAGTTTCTGGGTGGAATTTTACGGTCTCACTCATCCTGAAAGCATAAAACCTCGTCCGAGGTCAACAGACCTTCCCATGGTCTGCCCCTCACCCACTACGATTCCAGTGATAAGTGGGGTGGTAAAATTCCATCCTTTAAGTCACATAGCACACGTTAGTGGGAACACAGTTAACCTACAAAGAACAAAAGAATTTCCACAACTCAAGAACGTGTGGGTGGCATGGTGGCTCAGTCATTAGTTCTGCTGCCTCACAGCATCAGGGCCCCGGGTTCAATTCCCGGCTTGAGTCGCTGTCTGTGTGGATCCTGCACATTTTACCCGTGTTTGCGTATGTTTTCTCTGGCTGCTCCGGTTTCTTCCGAAAGATGCGTTGGTTAGGTGCATTGGCCAAATTCTCCCTCAGCATATCCGAACAGGTGGCAGAATGTGGTGACGAGGTGATTTTCACAGAAACTTCATTGCAGTGTTAATGTAAGCCTACTTGTGCTACTAATAAATAAACTTAATACAACTTGAATAAATAAAGTTTAAAAAGCATAACTGAACTTCCAAGATCCATCAGGGTGGTCCAACAAATTGGCAAGTCCCTATTAAATTCAGCAGACATCAATGAGCCTTTGGGACAGCTGTTGAGATAGGGTCAACTGGAATGTGGACCAGCAAAATGCTTTTGAAGAGATCGCGTCTGAAATTTTGTTACATTATGACTACTGACCATAGTGGCAGCAGCTGCGTTGTCAGATTTCTCGGGCAAGTGATGGCGAAGATAGACTAGTTTACTATCCCTCAACAGATTCACCACAATTGAAAAATAAGCTTTGGCAGCAACGTGGGGCATGTAAGAAATTTTCAGACTGTATCATAGGGTTGTGGTTTAAAATCAAAACAGACAATGAACCACTGGTAGCTGTTCTGAAGGTGAAAGAAATTGCAATGATGCTACCCTGAATCCAACGGTTCAGATTAAGGTTAATGATCGATGGTTCCATAACAGTATATTCAAGGGAAATATCAAACAATAGCAGACTCACTGTCAAGGATAACATCAAAAAGAAGCAAACAAGAGGATTTACAATTCATCAAGGAGTTGGAAGTGTATAAATCCCTAATTACTCAACACTTTGCTGCTCCTGCAAAACAGTTGCAGGAGATCAGACAAGCACAGCTGCAAGATGACGAATGTCTCCACATAAGAGAATATTTTCTGGGATGGTAACCAGACTATATCCCCAGTAATCCAAGACACCCCAAGTGCAAGCTTCTCACAGTCATTGACTTATTCACCTGATTAACTTGTCTTCAAGGAAAGAATAGTTATACCGAGAGCATTTCAGCTTGATATTTTCACCAACATTTGCCCATGGCGAATCCGGCAGAAAATCTCTCCCCCAGTAACTTGAGCTCCAACAACACTCAAGAAGTTCAGCACCATCCAGAACAAAGCAGTCTGCCTGACTAGCATCCCTTGCATTACCTCAAACATTCATGCCCTACACCACTGATGCACAGTGGCAGCAGTGTATAATCACCTAGTTGATGTACTAGAGCAACTCCCCTAGGTTCCTTTGGCAATACCTTCCAAATCCATAACCTCTCCCACCTAGAATGTCAAGGGCAGCAGATACATGGGAGCATTACCATCTGCAGGTTCACCTCCAAATCACCCACCATCCTGATTTAGAAATATATCGCCATTCCTTCATTGTTGCTGGGTCAAAATGTGGAATTCCTTTATGGGTGTACCTATACCGCATAGACAGCAATGTATCAAGATGGTAGCTTGCCACGGGTGCCTTCTAAAGGTCAATTAGGGGTGGACAATAAATGTAACCTGTCCACATCCCGTGAATGAATAAAAAAATGAGGAAGGAGAGAAAAGGCAAACAACTCAGCCCCTTTTTAGCTGGGCTTTCTGTCACTGAATGTGGTACCAATGAACATGATCCCATTCTACAACAGGCACACACTGTACCTTCCCTTTGTTACTGGCAATCAAAGAATTGCTTGGCAAAAATTGTAAAATAAAAGTCAAAACAAATATTCCAGACCACATTTATAAATCAAACCATGCCATATGACATATGAAAGACAACTATTCATGCTTGTTTCTGTGTCTTTGTCCTAGTGCCTCTATGTAGAACTACCCCAGTGAGTTGCGACGTGGCTGCTGGAAGGCTACTGACTTGCAGTGGAGGGATTACAGATGGCATTGCAGGATGAAGCTGCACAGTGCAGGGCCTAAACTGCCTGGCCTCAAACTGCATCGACTTTGCATGTGTGACAGCAGACTGCCTGGCTGGTTGACAGGCAGCAGTGAGGGTACTGGTGACAGGGCAGTGGTAAAAGGAGAAATAGTATCATCTTGAGTGTTCAGCAGGTACATGCTTCATAGTTTCACAACCAGTCCCCAAGAATAACGACTGACCAATTCTAGCAATGTGTCAGAAGACAATTTGCTGGACTGCCTTGACTTCCTAATATATTCTGATTACGGGTATCCGCAGCTATGATGACAGTATCTGAAGCTACATGGCAGCAAGCTGAACTTACACAACAACAGCCTGAGCTTGTATGACTCAGTCTGTGCTTTCACTGCAGCAGCCAGGTATTGTGTAGCTTCTGCTGGTGTTGCAAAGGAAGCTGAGATACCGGCTGCATCAGAGATGGATCTGTAAGTGTTCTCATAAAATTACCACCACCTCCATACTGGAGGAGATGGATTCTGCTCAAATCCATGTGCCAAGTGAGTGTTGAACTCCTCTAAGCTCCTGCACAGGTTAAGGTGCATTGGCCATGCTAAATTCTCCCTCAGTGTACTCGAACAGGCCCCAGAGTGTGGCGACTAGGGAATTTTGATAGTAATTTCATTGCAGTGTTAATGTAAGCCTACTTGTGACACTAATAAATAAGCTTTAAACTTTAAACACATTAACCACGGGTTTTTTTGGTGTGCCTGGCAAAACACCAAGCATTCTGTTATGCATGCACATCTGCGTTTTTCTGTAGACCACCCCATCTGAGAACTCTGCAAAACTAATGCACAAAAGGGTGCAGAGGAGATTTAAAAGGATGTTGCCTGGGTTGGGGGGCATGCCTTATGAGGATAGGTTGTGTGAGCTCGGCCTTTTCTCCTTGGAGAGATGAAGGATGAGGGGTGACCTGATAGAGGTGTATAAGATGTTGAGAGGTATTGATCGAGTGGACAGTCAGAGGCTTTTTCCTAGGGCTGAAATGGTTGCCACAAGAGGACACAGGTTTAAGGTGCTGGGGAGTAGGTACAGAGGAGATGTCAGGGGTAAGTTTTTCACTCAGAGGGTGGTGAGTGCGTGGAATGGGCTGCTGGCAACGGTGGTGGAGGCAGATTCGATGGGGTCTTTTAAGAGACTTTTAGATAAGTACATGGAACTTAGTAAGATGGAGGGTTATAGGTAAGCCTAGTAATTGCTAAGGTAGGGACATGTTCGGCACAACTTTGTGGGCTGAAGGGCCTGTATTGTGCTGTAGTTTTTCTATGTTTCTATGTAACCTTACCCTGCAACACACTAGCAATGCTTTTCACCTGACTTGGCTACAGGTCACTCATGTCCAGTGTGTCACCATGTGCTGAATCTCTCTCTAAGCTCTCCGCTGAGGTACCCGCAATGTTCACATTTGATCTGGTGGCTACAAGTGTGAGAGTGGATAATGGTGTTTCTTCTTCATCACTGTCTCTCTGTTATTCCATCTCTTTCTCTTTCTTCCCTGCCTGCGTTGCCATTCTTGAATATCACTCTCTTCGTCACTAAATGAGTGCAAAATTCTTGCAAGGAGGTTGATGTGAGGCTCTACCTCTGTGGATTCCTCCAATCATTTTCTTCATTAATTAATTCTTTATTAATTAAATCGTGCACTATTTGCGTAGGTAGAGAAGCCCTGTAAGAGCTACATTTGAGGGTGGCACGGTGGCACAGTGGTTAGCACTACTGTCTCATAGTGCAAGGGACCCCGTTCGATTATGGTCTTATTCGAGGAATTAAGGGCTATGGGGAGAGAGCGGGTAAATGGAGTTGAAATCAACCATGATTGAATGGTGGAGTGGACTCGATGGGCCGAATGGCCTTACTTCCGCTCCTATGTCTTATGGTCTTATGATTCCAGTCTTGGGTGACTGTCCGTGTGGAGTTTGCATGTTCTTCCCGTGTCTGTGTGGGTTTTCTCCAGATGCTGCAGTTTCCTCCCACACTCCAAAGATGTGCAGGTTTGGTGGATTGGCCATGCTAAATTGCCCTTTAGTGACACGGGGATTAGTAGGGTAAATATGTGGGGTTACGAAGATAGGGCCTGAGTGGGATCATTGTCGGTGCAGGCTCGATGGGCCAAATGGCTTCCTTCTGCACTGTAGGGATTCTATGATTCAATGAACTTTTCCATCCCCCCATGTGATTCAGTGCTTCCTGCACACATTGGAAAAAGAAAGTTGCAAATTAGATAATTTATTTAAATTAGCTGACCCCAAATAATCTGGCCTGGTTGACTGATCACACGGATCGCATTTTTGGCCTGATCCCTGAATCTAGCCCATTGTGAGCAATTTTGAGCACTGTCCCTTCAATATCAGAGACAGATTTCATGTTTTTCAACTGCTCTATTGTAATTGGCCTTTCAAAAAGCTGCATTAATTTATAAGAATGCCAAGGCGGAAAGATTCACTGAATTGCCAGTTCTACTTCATTTATTATGTATGGCAGGCATTGTGTGATTTTGGAGGCCTGCCACATCGCCTAAAGTCTTCAAGTCAAAGTTTAATTGGTATTTTTTTACACTGACTCCCATTGTGCTGGTATTGGGTGCTGTATGTGATGAGCAGAATTAAATCACAGCTTTCCATTATTCCCGTGTGTACTAAGACTAATATGGCTCATTCTCACAGGAGATGTGTTGACAGCCACATCACTGCTCAAATACTAGAACTAACACTAGGAAGAGCACCAATTCACGATAAATGTCTGTGTGCCTTTGTTCAGAGAGACTTATGGTCAAGGGAAAACAAAGCTGTGACAGGTTTCATGTCTTTCATGTCTAATAGTTGTATGTTTATAACACAGTGCTACACAGTCTCTGTAGGTCACAGCTATGTGTGTGATAAACCTGCATGGTTCCCTTTGCCGGAATGCATAAAAAACATTTGTATGTTAATAATTATGCAAAGAACACAATAATTGATTTAATTGTATTGTACAGGACAGCTATTCAAAAATAAATATGATTAAACTAGTCTTTCATTAATACATTTTTTAATCAACAGGCATTTCAGTATAGACAGTCATTGTTCCTGAATCCTTTATTCATATTGAAGTAATCCCAATGTAAAATGATTATTGATATATGATGCACGATTGATTCACACGGCACACGGATCCAAGGTTAGCCGATCGGGCTTTGGCATCTGCTACATTTTGTTCAAACAAAATTTTCAGTATTTGTCGTGAATAAAATTGATGCGCGATTGATTCACATGGGAGGCGAGGACGTACCTGGGAATAAAGGCTTTTATTCATGACAAATAGGAGCACACTACTTAACAATATTATCCCAGACTAAAGACTACTAGGAAGTAGCAGTGACCTTTATACTCCTGTAAGAAGGCGGAGCCGAACGGAGTGTACCACATAAACAATAATAACAGGTGGAACACCCAAACCCTAACCCCAACAGTAACAAGAGTAACATATGTACAAGTACCCATAGTGATAACCATCTATGGTTCACCACATTCACCCCTCCTTTAAAAACAAAGGCTGGTGGGGTAAGAAAACAATACGAGCTGTCCACATGTTCACAAGTTCAGCCGTTTCGGGGGTCCGCACCGTCTCTGCGACCTCCGCAGCACTGGCTCCAGTGCCGGTTCTGGTGACTGTGGTGTCACTCCTCTCTCCGAGGTGGTGTCCACTGACTCCTCCAGTTCCTCTCCCGACTGCCGACCTCGAGATGGCGACAATCCCCTGGACTCAGGCAAGCTGCACACGGGAGTAAGAGGATTACGTTGAGGTCCCAATGCTGCCCGCGCCGTGTCAGGAGGGGAGAGAATGGGCAAAGGAATCCTAATCAGGAGTGCGGGAGTGACGGGGGTTTCCAGGTCCCCTGCAGGCGCCAGATTTCTGATAGAGACCGTGTCCTCTCGCCCGTCAGGATATGCCACATAGGCATATTGAGGGTTGGCGTGGAGGAGATGGACCTGTTCAACCAAAGGGTCGGACTTGCGGGCCCTAACATGCCGCCGCAGGAGGACAGGTCCTGAGTACGTCAATCAAGACGGCAGTGAGGTCCCAGAGGAAGACTTCCTAGGGAAGACAAACATCCGCTCATGTGGGGTAGCGTTGGTTGCCGTACACAGGAGGGACCGGATCGAATGGAGCGCATCAGGAAGTACCTCTTGCCAACGGGTGACTGGAAGACCCCTAGACCGTAGCGCCAGTAAAACAGCCTTCCAGACTGTAGCGTTTTCTCTCTCGACCTGTCCGTTACCCCTGGGGTTGTAACTCGTAGTCCTACTTGAGGCAATTCCCTTAGAGAGCAGGTATTGCCTCAAGTCGTCGCTCATAAACGACAAACTCCTATCACTGTGGATATAACTGGGGTAGCCGAACAGGGTAAAAAGACTCCGCAGGGCTTTGATGACCGTGGCAGAGGACATGTCAGAACAGGGGATGGCAAAGGGGAATCGGGAGTATTCGTCAACAACGTTGAGGAAATACACGTTGCGATCCGTCGAAGGGAGGGGCCCCTTGAAGTCGACACTCAGTCGTTCAAAAGGGCGAGTGGCCTTAATGAGGTGTGCCCTGTCAGGCCGGTAGAAGTGCGACTTGCACTCTGCACAAACCTGGCAGCATCGAGTTATCGACCTGACATCCTCTATGGAATAGGGCAGATTGCGAGCCTTTACAAAATGGAAGAGCCGAGTGATCCCCGGATGGCAGAGATCATTGTGGAGGGCCTGTAACCGGTCCTCCTGCACACTGGCACATGTTCCACACGACAGGGCATCTGAGGGCTCATTGAGCTTCCCCGGACGGTACATGATATCATAGTTGTAGGTGGAGAGTTCGATTCTCCACCTCAAGATTTTATCATTCTTAATTTTTCCCTTGAACGTGTTGTTGAACATAAAGGCCACGGACCTTTGGTCCATGAGCAGGGTAAACCGTTTGCCAGCCAAATAATGGCGTCAATGCCGTACGGCCTCCACAATGGCCTGAGCCTCTTTCTCCACAGTGGAGTGCCGAATTTCAGGGCCTTGGAGGGTGCGAGAGAAAAAGGCGACGGGCCTGCCCGCCTGGTTAAGTGTGGCGGCCAGGGCGAAATCAGATGCATCATTCTCCACCTGAAAAGGGATGGACTCATCGACAGCGTACATCGTGGCTTTCGCGATGTCGGCTTTTATCCCTGCAAAGGCCAGGCGAGCCTCTGCTGTCAGGGGAAAAGAGGTAGATTTTATGAGCAGACGGGCTTTGTCCGCGTAATTGGGGACCCACTGTGCATAGTACAAGAAGAAGCCTAAGCATCTTCTCAGTGCTTTGATGCTAGTGGGTAGGGGAAGTTCAAGGAGGGGACGCATACGGTCTGGATCGGGGCCGATGACCCCGTTTTCCACCACGTATCCGAGGATTGCTAGGCGGTGCTTGCTGAATGCACACTTCTCCTTGTTATAGGTCAGGTTCAGGAGAGTCGCAGTGCGTAAAAACTTCTGGAGCTTGGTGTCGTGGTCCTGCTGGTCATGGCCGCAGATAGTGACGTTGTCCAGGTACGGGAAGGTAGCCGTAGCCCGTTTTGGTCCACCATTCGGTCCATCTCACGCTGGAAGACCGAGACCCCATTAGTGACGCCGAAAGGGACTCTTAAAAAGTGATAGAGACGGCCATCCGCCTCAAAGGCCGTGTATTTGCGGTCCTCTGGGCGAATGGGGAGCTGGTGGTAGGCTGACTTCAAGTCGATGGTGGAGAACACCCGGTACTGCGCAACCTGGTTGACCATGTCAGATATGCGCGGGAGAGGGTACGCGTCCAGCTGCGTGTACCTATTAATGGTCTGACTATAGTCTATGATCATCCGGGGCTTGTCTCCAGTCTTGACCACCATGACTTGTGCTCTCCATGGCCTAGTGCTAGGTTGAATGACCCCTTCCCTGAGGAGCCGCTGAACCTCAGATATAATAAAGATCCGATCCTCAGTGCTGTAACGCCTTCTTTTAGTCACGATTGGCTTGCAGCCTGGCACGAGATTTTCGAATAGGGAAGGCGGAGTAATTTTGAGTGTTGAGAGGCAGCATGTGGAGTGCGCTGGACAATTTGGAGGCTGCTGTTCTCCCACTGAAAGTGGAGGGAGTGGCCCATCGTACTGCAGGGTCGCTCTCCTCAGCTGGACCATAAAGTCTAGCCCCAGGAGTACCGGAGCGCAAAGGTGCGGTAACACGAGGAGCCTGAAGTTCTCGTAGACTGTGCCCCGCACCGTTAGGGTTACCACACAGCTCCCAACAACGAGGACAGATCGGGACCTCGACGCCATGGAGATTGTCTGCCTGACAGTTTGCACACGGAGAGCGCACCGCTTTACTGTATCCGGATGGATGAAGCTCTCCGTGCTCCCGCTGTCAAACAGGCAACGCGCCAGGCGCCCGTTTACCTCTATGTCCATCATGGACTTGTCGAGTCTGTGAGGCTTGGCCTGGTCCAGGATGATTGACGCCACTGTTGGATCCCGAGCATAACTGCAGGCAGTTGAGATAGCCGACGACGAGGACCCCTGCTGGTCTCCTGCGGCCGGTGTCGACCAAAGTGGCTGTGCCCATGAATCACACACGGTCGAGGATGTTGAAAACGGCAGCACCCGCAGGTCACACGTGGCTTGCATCGTCGTCATAGGAAATGGCGGTGCCCGTGGATCGCACGTGGCTGAAGACATTGACGAGGCCGGAGACGAGGAGATGGATCCTGGAGAGTCGCACGCAGCACTGCTGGGCCTGGAAGGGGTCCTTGCTTGGCACACCTTTGCATAGTGCCCTTTCTTTCCACAGGCGGAGCAAAACACTGCCCTGGCCGGACATCTTTGGCGAGGATGCTTCGCCAAACCGCAAAAATAGCACCGTGGGCCTCCAGGAGCTGCTGCAGCCGTCAGGTCTGAAGTTGGGAGCATCATCGGGCAGTTCCGAGGAGCCGCCGAGTACAGCTGAGGCGGCGGCTGTGCTTGCCACGCTGTTCCCACGTGGTCGGTGGGGTAGGTTTCGAGACTTCTGGAGGCCGTTTCCATTACGTCGACCAATTCTACCGTCTTAGCCAGGTCCAGGTTACCCTGCTCTTGCAGCCGCAGGCGGATATAGGATGAGCCGATTCCCGCCACAAACGCGTCCCGAATGAGGTCGTTGGTGTATTGAGTAGTCGACACCTCCTTGCAGTTGCAGGCTCTGGCTAGCTGTTGAAGTTCGCGCAGGTACTGTCCCGTAGTTTCGCCGGGCTGCCGCCGTTGAGTGGCTAATAGGTGACGAGCATGAATTTCGTTCGGCTGTTTGTTATACAGCCTCTTGAGCAAGTCGATAGCATCTTTATAATTTTGGGAATCGCGAATTGTTGCATACACAGTGTCGCTCACCCTGGCGTGGATGACCCGCAATCTGTCAGCGTCGGACTGGACTGCTGTTGAGGCCTCAATGTAATCCTCGAAGCACTTCAACCGATGGTTGAAAGTGTTCGACGCCCCAGCGGCACACGGATCCAAGGTTAGCCGATCGGGCTTTGGCATCTGCTACATTTTGTTCAAACAAAATTTTCAGTATTTGTCGTGAATAAAATTGATGCGCGATTGATTCACATGGGAGGCGAGGACGTACCTGGGAATAAAGGCTTTTATTCATGACAAATAGGAGCACACTACTTAACAACATTATCCCAGACTAAAGACTACTAGGAAGTAGCAGTGACCTTTATACTCCTGTAAGAAGGCGGAGCCGAACGGAGTGTACCACATAAACAATAATAACAGGTGGAACACCCAAACCCTAACCCCAACAGTAACAAGAGTAACATATGTACAAGTACCCACAGTGGTAACCATCTATGGTTCACCACAATATATTTTATGGATATTATCCTGGAGAGAGTTGGTTACATGAGAATTATGCATGGCAAACTACTGATCGTAATGATGTTTATGCACAAGTATTGAGGAAGGAATTGACAACACAAATTGAGGCTTAATTGAGCTTATGGTGAAAACTCATTCAGGAAAGAAAGGGGGTGATCTTCAGCCCATGTTCACCATCTGTGGGAATGGCGGTGGGGACTCAAGGTTCAGCGAATCCCTGGAAGTCTCGGATCTCGCTGGTGAGATTGTGACTTCTGATTTTCGCTGCCCCTCGCTGGTGATGTGATCAGGTTCATGCCGTAACAGGTGTGAGCCTGATTTAAATACATTTTAATATATTTAAGTCACGTCGGCATGGTTTACAATGTGGCAGTGCCAACCTGTTTCGGGGGCAGTACCAGGGGAGGACCCTAGTGGGAGCCAAATGGGGGAAGGGGGATTCATTTATTTGCCGTGGTGGGAGAAACAGATGTGGGAGCTGGGGATGCCAGCAATTGCTTTTTGGAGGGATGGGTGGTGAGATTGGGTGCCGGCACTGACTGTGTGGGTGGGGAGTTTGGGGGAAGGTGTCCAATGTTTGGGGGGAAAAAGGGGAGGGATGCTGGCAATGACTGCTGAGGGGTGGGGGAGGGAGAAATGTGGGGTCTGCTCGGGGAGGCCAGCTCTGATCAGGGTTGTGGGCAGAGGGGAGCACCCAAGACATCCGTGGTGCGGTCATTTGTCTTATCGACGTGCACTTTAAACATGGTGCCCTGATCTCAGTATAGCTGGTCTTTGCAAGTGCGCCCTGCTTGACGGCATGGAACACGCCTACCCATTTTTCTGTCGCAGAGTGTGGTAAAATCTGGAGAAAAAAGCAGTGCTGCGTTTCTCACTGGAATCAACACTCTGCCATTTTTGGTAAGATTTTGCCCAAAGTGTTTGTGGTGATTGTCCCTTTAAGGACCAATCTGCAGCGTAAGGATCACCATGACCCGGGGAACCAGTCAGGGAGCCGGGAGGGGAATCATATTGTTGAGATAGGGTTTGTGTTCCAGAACCTTCTTGGGAGCTGCCTGCAGCCATGAAGCTGCAAAGCCTCTGTGTTGCCTTTACCTGTAAATGAACGTGTTGCTGTTGCTTTTCTCTGAACTGGTGAACAGGAATTATTACAATGTTGATGAAATAGTAATCCTGAATTACCACCATTTAATTTAATAATTGTGTTATCTGCTCTAAAACATTTCCCACAGTGAAGATCTTCAAAAGAACTTTATTGGCTATAAAGTGGTTTTGGATTGCCTGAGGTTTGTGAAAAAAACATTACATTCATGCAAGTCTTTCTGTTATATAGCTTATATCAGAAATAAATAGCATCCTGTTGAGATGTTGCTGCTCCATGAACATTAATATATATACTTACTTAGAAGCATTATCAATTTATTTGACAGTAATACAATACATTTCTGTAATCTTCATGAATTACCGGATACAATTTTGTTTTGCTCTTAAAATAATTGTTTTAATTTTAAGATCATATAAAATATATAAAATAACTTGGTTCCTACTGCAAGGAATTGGACGCAGAAGAGATTTCCTTTATGAGTACATAAGGTGTGATATAACAAATTGTTCCTGCTTCTTTTCCTTCACGTGACCATTCATGTGGTTGTACTAAACTCCAAGGCATAAGCCCAACGTGTGACTCAGCCATACAGCTGTTAGGATGCCAGATCAGAAATCCCAAGGTATATTATGAAGTCAGACTAGACCCCAATAATTTGCTATTTTGGCATTGTGAGGAAAAGATCTTTCACTCCAGGCATGATTCTACTGACACACTAGGGAGCTTTTATCAAAACAAATTTTATTTAATAACACAATTTAACTATAATGAATGATTTAGCTTTTAAATATTATTCAATTGTTAAATGGCAGAGTGTGGCAACATCTGGTGAAAAAAAAACTGTGCTGCTTTTCTTGCTGGAACCAACATCTGCCATTTTTTGGTAAGATTTCACCCAAAGTGTTTGTGTCAATTGTCCTTTTAAGGATCAATCTGCAGACTAAGGATTACATGACCCAAGGAACCAATCGGGGAGCAGGGTGAAGGGTCACCCTGGTGAACTCTGTTTGTGTTCCAGAACCTTCTCGGGAGCTGATTTAACAATTTGTACAATATTTAAACATGACAAGATACAATTCTTAATTGCTAACATATCACTGTGAGTTCCAATTCAAGCATTACTCCTCTTTTGGACTTAAACCTCTCTTTAAAATGAGTTAGCAAAACACAGGCATACTTGCTTATCTCAGGTTAACAATCCCAAAGCTTTCAGAACACCTCTGGAGAGAGAAAGGCAGAGTGACACCTGTTTCTTCTGGTAGTCCAAACAACAACTATTTGTATTTTTAAAAAATGAAACTGAAATGGCATTTCTTCCCTGCAAACTTAGCTTCTCCCATTAAGCACATGACACTGTTCCTATCAATCAACCTAATCAAACTCTATTCTGTGATCCCAGAAAGACCTAATTAAACACAAATGCATTAGCTCTGCTTAAAAGAAACACTCTAGGTCTAAAATTAGTTTTTATCCTGTGCTCCCAGTTACCAGTTTAAAGGTTTTGCTAGACAAATCAGCGCCCTGCAAAACAGATCTGAATTCTAAACATACCCCTTACAAGGAACATGATATACATATATTTCTTAAAGGCACAGTATCATCACACACCTAAAAAGCAGAAAGGAAAATTTACATATTACAACAAGTTTTTCAAAGAGTATAAGCTGGAAGACACTAGGTACTTTAAATCATCTTGGGACAAGTTGTCAAAGAAAAAATCTCATGCCTGTGAGCAATGTTTCCACCCTGCACCCATAGCCATTGATGACTAACAGTCACTCTCTTGTACTAGCATTTTTACAGATGTCTCTATGGGACACCCAACAATTGATAATTCACTATGTCTAGCCTTATACCAAGCAGAGAGTTTGAAGGTTTCTTATCTTCTTACAGGATTAATGTAGCTGCAATGAATAACAGTCAGATCATTCCGAACATCTAATTTTAATAAAGATGCAGGCTCTTAACGACCTTCATTTTCCAAGACATGGGTGCATTCCAATTTGTTTTGAGATGGACAGCTCTTTGAATGGCCAGACAATGCAGTATACTAAGAAGATTGTGTACAGTTCGTCTTGCTCATTCTCCAAAGTACTAGGTACTAAAGTGAAAGTACCGAATAATGTTTCATGTTTCTGGTTATACATATACTATATTGGTGCCTGTAGATTTTACTGTGAATCATGAGTTGGATTTTTAGTCTACTGTCCAACAACTGGCACGATGGCACTACTGCCTCACAGCTCCAGGGACCCAGGTTCAATTCCAGCCTTGGGTGACTGTCTGTGTGGAGTTTGCATGTTCTCACTGTATCTGTGTGGTTTTCCTCTGGGTGTTCCGGTTTCCTCCCACAGTCCAAAGATGTGCAGATTAGGTGGATTGGCCATGCTAAATTGTTCCTTAGTGTCCCAAGATGTGAAATATGTGGGGTTGCAAAGATGGGGTGGGGGAAAGGGCCTGGGTAAGATACCCTGTCAGAGAGTCGGTGCAGACTTGATGGGCTGAATGGCCTCTTCTGCAATGTAGAGATTCTATGATCATTGCAGTTGAAATGCCACAAGAAAATTTCAAGAATAGGATGAAGGAGTGGTTTGTAGAATTGCTCACCACAGCAATCAGTAGAAACCTCAGCGGAAATGCATAAATGAGAGAACCTCTGGAGAAATTCTACTTCAATCTTATCTTTTGAGCATTGGGGGCTCATCTTAATATTAAGGAAAAGAAGCATGGGCAGTTGTGGCGAGATTGATTGTTAGTAGCTTTAGCCCCACAGGTAATCAATCACATCTGTGACCCTAAGGAACTGTTGCTGTTGTTCCAACTGTTTATTTGTGCACGGTTGAAGATGCATAAGAAGCCCCTTGGGAATAGTGCATCAGTCACCACTTCAATGAAAGTGGATATAGCTTTTTGTCTGAGAAATTTATCAGGGGGACTAGCTAAGGTAAATGCATGGGATTATGGGGATTATGCCTGGGTGGGATTGTGGTCAGTGCGGACTCGATGGGCTGAATGGCCTCCTTCTGCACTGTAGGATCCTATGATTTTATCCCCAAAGATTGAAGTGACAAGAAAACACCTGATTTGTCATCTTCACAGCCATTTCACAAACCCTTGGAAATGTTTTCTTGGAGACCTGGAAAGCTCTCATGCATCATGTTTGATCCATGTAAACTGAACTGCACCTCTTCGTTCTCTTTCCCAAGATATGGTCATCTATGGATAATTCACCAGTAACATGCCCATAACCTCTTGTTTGCCTTTTCCACTACAAAATATTGTTATGCTGTACTGCATTCATTTCGGGATTATTTCCTCATGAATTCTGTTCAGGATTATGTTGAGTGTGACTTAAAACATCACGTGCGCAGGCCATGCAATTTGGGGAACTGAAGCATCCATCCACTCAACAGTAGCTTTAATTGCTTCTTTCAGCTGACTTACTGAATAATCTTGCTATCATTGTAAAGCAATGTTGACAGAAATGGCTAAGCATCAATTGCATCTAAATGGGACTTTACACCAAGAACTTCAATTTCCTAATAGCAGTAAGTTGCAGTGAAAATTAACAATGGATAAGAATGGCCATTTATTCAGCAAAAGATGTGGAATGAATATTCTCTTCTTTATAATCAGTAAAATGTGTGAAGAGTGTCTCATCAAAATAATTGCAAATTGAAATATAAATTTCTTCCCATCGTAGGTTATTGAAAGATAGCAACTATTCTACAGCAGTGTAATCCACACTTCGAAACTCCATAGTAGTGCAGCTAATCAATAAAGACATTTCTTTGTAGGTTTAATTGGTTCTTTGAAATCAATTAAATCTGAGCAGACTGTTACACTTTCTCAAAATTAAAGCAATTATTTAGTGTTTGCTGAAAATCAATGATTCTAGCACTGAATTAATACTAATGGAACAGAATGTTTGTTTTCAAACCCCAATGTTTATTAAACATGAAAATGAAAATTGCTCTTGTTGTATGTTAGACTTCTGTTATCCATTCACAGCTATAGTAAGAACCAGTGATAATCTACCATAACTGCATGATTTATTGTGATCAGGATGGGGTGATTTTCGGCCTTTTATCTAGTTGTTTCCCCCCACTTTTACTGCTATTTTTTTTATCAGCTTCTTTATGATAACATCTCAATGTTTGATTTTGCTCAGGGGGAGTGTGATTTTGATGCACTGTCTTTCCTGACGTAATCTTTCAATGTGCCTGTCAGATAGTGCTGACGCACACATTTTCTTGTGCATCTTTCTGTCATTTACTCGATCCTTAATTAGTTCATGTGAAAAATTCATTTATGAAAATTTTGTCTCATTCAAACTGGAAGACAAATAAAAAATGTGTGGAACTCTGTGATCTGATGGATTTCATTATTTGCTCTGTCCCAAATAAGAAGATTAAAAGATGACTGTCTATCCTGTGTGCGTAAATTCTTAATTTATTATCCATGAATGCTTCACACAAACCAATTAGACAGACAGGGCTCAGAGAATTGGTCAGAAAATGACTGCAAATTTTTTTTTAAAATCATAAAGTGGATATTTTATTAAGTCAAAGTGCATTTACTTTCACATAATTTTAAGTACTGTAATCGAAAACTGATATCACATTAGACAGACTAAGTTTGATCGTGGAGGGAAATTTTTTTTATTGTACAGTTACTTACTCATCATGTTAGTTCAAGCAGTTGGCTATTTGCACTTAAATGACTATTCATACATTGCAGCAGGTGAACATGGTGTCCATTATTCTGCACTGAGGGAAATATTTCTTGTATCTTGACTCAGTGTCGTATCCAACTGTTAACTGGAAGGTAATAGTTGATCCTAAGAGTACCACACATGAGTGCTTTACTTTGTGTCCTTTTTATTCTCTGAATGACTACTGGCTTATGGCCCAGTTGTATTTTGTCCGACTAACTCAGGATTCATGTCCAAACTCAAGATACTTGTGCACTTTTACACTCCTATTTAAAACTAGAAAAATATGTTAAGCATGTCAAAAAGTTGAGACCTTGTAATTTGTTCAAAACATGCTGGACAGCTGTCTCTCCATGCGCCTCTCAGTTATTTTGGCTGTAGATGCTGCCAGGTCAATGGTGTATCGACAGGAACTTTATATTTTATTACTTCCTGAATCTTGGTGTGAAATCAGCCCAAGTTGATGGATTATGATCCTACTTGTTCCCTGTTGTATAATCTGGAATCTTAAACTATTTACAAGTGAACTTGGATCTATAATTTCCCAGAGTAGGTAATGTGGCTCAGAGAAGTCAATAAAAGGTCTAGCTTGGGAAATAGGTAAATTATTAATTCTGATGTTGCAGGCATGCATTATCATGACTGGTACAACACTAAGATATATGGTTGGAGAAGCACATTACTGTGCAAATGGAAGAGTTATACCTGGCCTCAGAGCATGATAGTAATAATAAAAACTCTCTATGTACTTGAATCAACCTTTTTCTTCTTTATTCTTTCATGGGGCGTGAGTATCACTCGTAAGGGCAGCATTTGTCCATCCCTAATTGCTCTTGAACTGAGTGGCTTGCTAGGAGGACAGTCAAGAGTCAACCACAGATGTTGCTAGCCCTGTTGGGTTTATCCAGCACTTGCTGTTTTTATTACAGATTAATTGAATATGGCTAAAGGCTTAAACAACAGAGTTTTTTATTGGGGGGGGGGGGGTGATTGGTGGTGGGAGAAACTACTGAACCTACTGGAATTAAGGACACAAAATTTTAATTGGGACAAGAGATGGAATAATGGGGATTTGGGGAGGGTGGGACGTGGGGAGAGGAGTGAGGATTGTTTAGCTCAGTTGGCTAGATGGCATAAGTGTGGTCCAGGATGTGAAAGTTCATGGAGAATTGCCACCCACTTGGGAGTGGACGGCGAAAATGGGGAAAAGTATGAAGGATAAAATCCTGGTTATAGAACGACATCAGAAATACAGAACTAGGGGATTTTAACAATAATTTCATTGCAGTGTTAACGTAAGCCTACTTGTGACACTAATAAATAAATACATCTGTGGCAGAAGACAACAAATGAAGATGACACGGAGAGAAATGAGAAGGGAATACAGGAGTCAATTATAAAAATGGAACTAATAAATATGAAGATAAGTGAGAAGAAAGCCTTGCAGTAAATAGGGAGAAACTGCATCAAATAAATAAAAGAAAGTTGACAACAATAGATTTCAATTAATTTAGCAATGGGGGAATAAGTTGACAAAACTAACTGAATAAAGGGCAGTTAGATATTCATATAATTAATGAAATAAATATCTGGCTTCAGTCAACAAAATTAATTAAAGATTGGTTTTCCTCGAGGGAAAACTAATTAAGTACAAAACTGTTGAGAGCGGGGAAAAGCAGAACTGTCAATCAACGTTTCCCTCTGTTAACTACTGAATTACTGAGAGTAGCAACATTGAGCTGCAGGGCTGCAGTGCCATGAAAGCAGTGAGCCTTGTGTGCTGATGAGCGATTCATTGAAAGCTTCTAAGTATGCAGCAATGGTAGGCTGAATCACTCTGTGGACTGGGTGGCCATTTAAAATGCATTGGGGAAACACTAACGCAAAACTACCATTAAACTGAAGGGAATGAAAGCAGAGCAGGCCCCAGAAATGGAACCCATGCTCATTACAAGGATAATGTTACCCTCACAGTAACAATTATGGGTGCAATCCCATTTGAATTCCATCATTCTCATCTTTTAGATATGATTTTGAATCAGATAAACAAAATCTAATTAATGCATAGATTTGTGCTAATTAAACTTGCACTGTTTAAAGTTTATTTATTAGTGTCACAAGTAGGCTTACATTAACACTGCAATGAAATTACTGTAAAAATCCCCGAGTCGCCACACTCTGGCGCCTGTTCAGGTGCATTGAGGGAGAATTTAGCACAGCTAATGCACCTAACCAGCACGTCTTCTGAACTGTGGGAGAAACCTGGAGCACCCGGAGGAAACCCATACAGACACGGGGAGAACATGCAGGTTCTGCACAGAGAGTGAACCAAGCGGAAATTGAACTCAGATCCCTGGCGTTATCTGACCATCTGCACCTAGAAACATAGCAAATATAGAGATCTGTTTTATAGGCCTTTGGCAGTATTTTACGAATAAATCTCCTTTGTGAATGGAATAATTTGTTCTTAATGATGCTGTCATATTTCCTTACATGACTATGGTGCCACATTTCACAATGCCTGATAGCCTTAGGTTAACGCAATGGGTGGGATTTTATGGCCTTGCTCATCACAAAACTGTAAAATCCCGCCCGAGGTCAATGGACCGTCCCATTGTCCACCCCATGCCTGCTCCGATTCCCGTGGTGGGCGGGATGGTAAAATTCCGGCCAATAAGTGTGGCTTTCATTAAGCTTTATTTCTCTGCACAATTTCAGAAATATTCTTTTCCCACATCCTTAGGTCCTTCCTTGTCTTGGGCCATCAGTCAACTGAGAAATGGTTGGTTGTCAAGTCTCTGAAAAGGTTTTTCTGCATGATGCTCTGGGTGGTATAAAAGAGCAAAACAGATGGATTTGGGTTTTCCAATCTTTATACCAGAACAATACATTTCCAATGCTGACAGCCTGTTCACAGATTCCACAATGGAACCAAGAATTACCCGAGGGGAAAGTTTATTATCTCTTACCCACAAGGAAAGTCTAAGGCTCCATTTGAAACATTTAATGTTCTGCTTCAGAAAACAATAAATAGTCAAAGCTGACAAAGTTGATAAGAATTTCCTTGTCATTTTTGTGGCATTTGCAGGGCAGGTTTATTTTTGACAGAACAGTTGGGGAGAAGACATTTCTACCTTGAAAGAACGGATGCCACAAAATTGGGGGCTATGACCAACACAGAGGAAGACTGCAACCAAATACAAGAAGACATTACAAGCTTACAGAATGAACAAGTGATTTGCAAATATATTTGCAATATAAGTGTGAGGTGATGAAATTTGGGAGGAAGAATCATGAAGGCACATGCTCTTTGGAAGAATATAAATGGAAAAGGCGGAAGGGAAACAAATACACTAATAAGTAGTGAAAGATTGATTAGGTCATACAGGTAAACCAAGCATTGGGATACATTTCTGCAGGGGTGAGGGGTGGTTGAGGTGTCCAGCAAAAGTTTATTTTAAAGTATTTATTAGTATCACAAGTTGGCTTACATTAACACTGCAATGAAGTTACTGTGAAAATTCCCTAGTCGCCATACGCGGCGCCTGTTCAGGTACACTGAGGAAGAATTTATCTGAGGAACAATGCACCTAACCAATACGTCTTTTGGACTGCGGGAGAGAACCGGAGCACCCGGAGAAAACCCATGCACACACAGGGAGAACATGCAGACGCCACACAGTGACCCAAGCTGGTAATTGAACCCAGGTCCCAGGCGCTGTGAGGTAGCAGTGCTAACCACTGTGCCACGAGACGGTTCACTGGGATAATCCCTGATATGGACGGATTGTCCTATGAGGAAAGGTTAAACAGTTTGGGACTCTGCTTATTGGAATTTGGAAGAATGAGAGGTGGTCTCATTGAAACATTGAGAATTCTTAAGGGGCTTGACAGGGTAAATGCTGAGAGGACGTTTCCCCTCACGGGAGAGTCTGGAACCAGAGGGCATAATCTCAGGATAAGGGAGCCCCAAATTAAGACAGAGATAAAGAGTAATTTCTTCTCTCAGAGGGTTGTAAATCTTTGGAACTCCTTGCCACAGAGAGCTGGGGGGGTGGGGGGGGGGGGGCGCGGGAGCGGGGGGGGAGAGGGTTGGTGGGCGGAGGGGGGGGAGGGAAGTGGTGGGGGTGTTAGAGTCCTTGTGTATTTTTAAGGCTGAGATAGATACATTTTTCATCATTAAGGGAAGCACGGTGTATGGAGAAAGGGCAGGAAAGTGGACATCAGGAAAATCGGATTAGTCATAATCCATGGCGGGTGGAGCAGGCTCGAGGGGCCAAACGGCCTACTCCTGTTTCTATTTCTGATGGTCTAATCATTTGAGGTAGAAAGGAAACAGAAAGATAAGCTGCTCGGGTTAGGGAGCAGGGCTGGGAGGAGGTTTCTGTGCCAGTTAAATGTGAGCATGGACCAGCTGGACTGAATGTTTTGTTGCTGAACTCTGTAAATCTATGCAAATCCCTTTCTCAGATTCCCTTGCACTTCTTGAGCTGAGTGATTTAAGATGAAACCCAGTGATGTGGCTTCTCTGAATTTCCTGGTTTTACGTTGCTAATGTATTCTTGGGTGACTTAAATTCAGATTTATGAAGTGCAGCACCTGCCAGAATTTAGCTGATTACAGTTACAAAGTGAGGAGTTCCTGCCACAGAAGAGTCTGAAAGGTCTGAAAAGTGATTTCTGCAGCTGGGAAGTGCTTTTTGCGGTGTTTTTCAGCCTATGTACACGTGGACTTGGCATGCTACTTCTTCTATTAGAATCAGACCACCAGCAGATTTTTGGAACCAACCAAACTATACACCCCCCCTTGACCACCACCCCCTCCTAACCCCCCTCCCCCCTCCCACCCTCCCCACCTCTCATTCACAGTGACAGCTTCTCAGAATCAGGTATAGCGTGCCTCTGGCTTTTTACGTGATTGACATTATCATGCACTTCAGCTTAGTAACTGTATTCACTACTCACTGTATTTCTGAGAGCAAAAGCTGATTAGGTGACCACTTTGCTGAAAGCCTCAGTTCAGTCCGCAAGGGCAACCCTGAGCTTCCAATTACCTGTCATTTTAATTTTCCATCCCTCTTCCACTCTGACCTCATTGTCCTAGACGTCCTCTACTGTTCAAATGAAGCTCGATAAAAGTTCAAGAAATGCCACCCTCATCTTTTCATTAGACACATTACATTCTTCCAGACTCAGCACTGAGTTCATCGATCACAACCACTGTTCCCAATTTTTTTAAGATTGGTAGTGACCCTGTGGTTGCCACTTACAGCTTCTTCAGACTTACATTTAGTTTTTTTTACTTGTCCCTTTACCCTTTTCAGCTTTCGTTATTTAATTCCTTTTTGCCTTCCACCCTATCAGAGACGTTCCCTTTTGTTCTATCCTTTCCTCCCTCCTCGCCCCTTTTCTCTGCCCTTGCTTAAAAATTACGGACGGGATTTTCCGGCTGCGCTTGCCCCAAAACCGTAAAATCTCTCCTGAGGTCAACAGATCTTTACACTTCTACAAGTCCGCTACAATTCCCATGGCGGGCAGGATGGGAAAATTCCCCCTACCATCCCTAATCTTTGCCAGGTTCTGGTAACTGGTCAATGACCTAATTCTTGGTTTCTTTCTAACCCCCCTCCACTCCCACATGTGCTGACTGACCTGCTGAGCATTTTCTGCATCTATACCATATTAACCTTCAAATTGAATTACCAATTCAATCGATGAGCTTCCTGTCCCACTTTCCATTCCCTACTAAAGGGGCAGTGACAGCAGCAAGATATGTATCCACATGGCAACCTCATATGGGAAACTTAACCACTGTCTATTTTGGCCTTTGATTCTTTGAAGTGTTGGATACAAAGGTCATCGCTTAGGCTGTCAGGTCTATGGTTCAAAGGACAGCAGAGGGAGATTCAGAAGCCTAATCATAGACTGATTTTATACAAGTGTCCTTTGAGAATGGCCATTTATATAGAATCAGAGAAAGGCACAGAATAGAAAGATGGCATTCACTCCAGCGTTCCTGTACCTGCTCTTTGAAACAATCCAATTCAGTTCATTTCCTTGCTCTTACCCCGCAAATGATCTGATTTAATTTTGTCTAATTGTCTTATGAAAGTTTTATCATCCTTTCAGGCAGTGCATTCCAGATCATCATAACTCACATATAAAGCAAAGCCTACCTCATCTTGCCTCAGGTTCTTTTGGTGACTATTTTAAACCTGTGTCATCTGTTTACCGAGCTTTCTGCCAATCTATGAAAGCACTTTGCGATTTTAAACACCTCTATTAAATCTCCTCTTCTCTTTCTCTACTCCATGGAGAACAACCTTGGTTTTTCCACATAACTGGAGCCCCATGCTCTTAGCACAATTCTAGTAGATCTCCTCTCCACCCTCTCCTTCCTAAAATGAGGTCCTAGAATTGAACACAGTATCACCTGTGGCCTATACTCAGGGTTTTATACTTCAGCATAACTTCCTTGCTTTTGTACTCCATGGGGCGGAATTTGAGCAGCCCCATGGATTGCTGGCTGGGAGGTAGGGACATCTTGGGACATCTCCATGAAGCAATCACTGGGAGATTACCCAGTGACAGGCTATGAGGCGGTCGGTGGACAGGCTTTCTGCTCCAGGGCAGAAAGGCAGCAAGCCCACTTGTATTCTTAAGGTCACTATTCAGGGCCCATTTTCCAGAGCTATTGGCCTTTAGTGGACAGTGGGCCAGCCCACCGGCACGCATGAAGGCCAATGGCTTTAGAGAGACAGCTGCCCTAAAGCAGCCCAGGGCACCATCAGAGAGACTCCATGGCCCAAAGCAGGCAGGGAAGTCTCTCCCCATGGCTCCAACTATGTTCCTGGAGGGGTTTCTTCTCCAACAGTTTGGCTGCTGAATTTTTAATTTGCTTACCTCGTGGTGCCTTAAGGTCTCCTACCTGTCTCAGCAGCACTCATCACTCCTGATGGCACTGCTGGGACTTCAGAGCTGCTGGCCCTCTGATTGGGCTGGCAGTATCAGGAGGCCACCTGCCATCTTTAATTGGACAGCAGGCCTGCCAATGGTGAATTAGAAAGCTGTCTGGGTTAAAATCGCCAAGCCGGTGCCACTGCCGGCATGTGTGAGTTCAGGTCCACTCTTCGCCCTGTCATCGGAGTCCCAAAGTCTGTGGTAAAATTCAGCCCATGCCTTGAACTCTTTAGGAAGTTAAGGACCTCGTACGTTTTTTAAACAGTCTTCCCAACTTGTCCTGTCACTTTCAAAGATGAGTATGTACATTCCCAGATCTCAGTTCCTGCATTCCGTTTCATATTACACCACATTAAATATATTGCCTCTCTTCATTCTTCCTATTGAAATCCATTGTTTTACAGTGCAATGCTTTTAAGTTGCGTCGACAATGTGTGGGCCCATTTCGCCAATCTGTTTTTGTCCCCCAGAAGCATGTTACTATCCTCTTCACTGTTTACCACATTTTCAAGTTTTGTGTCATCTGAAATCTCTAAAATGGTGCCTTGCATCCCTATATCCAGGTTATTAAGATATATCAAAAATTAAGAAGTCTCACAACACCAGATAAAGTCCAATGGGTTTATTTGGAATCACGAGCATTAGGAGCGCTGCTCACCTGATGAAGGGGCAGTGCTCCGAAAGCTCATGATTCCAAATAAACCTGTTAGACTTTAACCTGGTGTTGTAAGACTTCTTACTGTGCCCACCCCAGTCCAATGCTGGCATCTCCATCATGGCTATATCAAAAAGTGGAGATGCCGGGGTTGGACTGAGGTAAACACAGTAAGAAGTCTAACAACACCAGGTTAAAGTCCAACAAATAAACCTGTTGGACTTTAACCTGGTGTTGTTAGACTTCTTACTATATCAAAAAGAACAGCGATCGTCATACAGATACCTTCCCTGTTACCAAGCAACAGCTTTGAATTAAAGAGAAAATATTTTCTTCAAGCATCTGTATTGCCATCCACCAATGTGTCATGATTGAATTGATTATGCCCAATTTTGACCCGATTGCTCCTAATTTTGACCCAATTAGACCATACGACAGGAGAAAATCAATTTTCAAATCCTTGCAGTAATTAGTAGCAGCTAAAAGATGCACTTGGTGCAAAAACTGTGTTTGGGAGTAGACTTTTCTGATTAATATTCAATTAATGCCCATTTAAGAAAAGGGCCAACAGGCGCTTAAGCCAATTAATAGTCAATCAATTAACTATTCTCTGCATTCAGTCACTTGGACTACCCTGTCAGGTATAATTAATCAACAGCAGTCAAATACCCCAAAGACATGCTGCTAAAATCTTCAGCTGCCTGCTGTGCGATGAGAGTTCTATGTTGCCAGATTTATGCTGCAATGTATCATGTCTAAAGTAAGACAACTCACAGTTTGAACATTCTGCAATGGTTATACCAGATGGAAAAAAGAAACCTCACTTATTTTACTGGATACTCCTCATATAATAAATGTCTCATTATGGTTAATTATGCATGGGTGGCCAGAACTGATATTGATTGTCAAATATTCCCTGAAATAGAACTTTGCATGCTTTTCCTATTGTATTAATATTGAATCGAAATGTCCCAATTTCCCAGTCCAGGATTTTAAAGCATCTTATTTTCTCAAGGTCTGTACATGATCAGACTTCCCAGAGTAACACACAATGGCAATGATTGTAAGTTTGTAATTTTACTAAACATTTATGTTTGGTCAGCAGCTGGGTTAATATTATTAACTTGTAGACAAAAATGAAAGTTGTCTTCAAAATCCTGCAGTCTAGCCGTTTGATATGGCAACGGTGACTATTTGACAATAGCTCCACTTACTGACATAATTGCTGTCCTTTATCAATTTCTCAATGTTAATGGTCCAATAATGCTTCTCTATAACTTTGTAACTGGCAACATGATGTCAAGTACATGATATAATTGAACTAACCATTCCTCAGAAATGGCATAAAATGACAAGTGCTATGCTTTGTATATCATGCTAACATTTAGGACTCCATTGCTGAAATTTTGACTGGTTGACATTTTGTTCAGAGTCAGATAGAGCTGGACAGAAGGAAAGCATTAACTTCCATTGCCTTCTAAATATGTTGAAGCCAGCATATTGATATAGGCTCACCCACAGTGATTATCTTTTCACAAAGGATATGAAATTATGTTTACAGGCCTATGTATTTGACTTCAAATGCAGATGTATAAGTTACCTTTATGTAACTAATGTATTTTTATAGTGCCAAGGTTTTTCAGATCTCAGATTCCTCTGAACATTCTTTGGCAATCGGTCCTATTCTACTTAATTTGGACAAGATGTAAAAATGACTCATTATTCTTCTTGTGCACTCTTAAATCGGATCTATTTGAAGAAACATTGGGGAAAAATGTGGCCATTTTTGTAATCTCAGTAGTTTTTGTTCATTTGATCTTGTTCTCATTTGGGAACAAAAGAATTTAGCAGTTATCTGAGCCAGTAAAAATGAGTATGAGTTAGCCTGGGCAAAAGTAGTTTAACTGGGGAACAAATTTTTGTTCAGCATTGATTTGATTTCCAAAAGAAATCAGTGGTGCTTAGGAGTTCATTTTACTCTTTTCTGCAAAGTCTGGCTTTTTTAAGACATAAAGAACAACGAATGTTACAGCACAGGAACAGGCCCTTCAAGCCTGCACCGACCATGCTGCCTGACTGAACGAAAACCCCTGACCCTTCCGGGGACTGTATTCCTCAATTCCCATCCTATTCATATATTTGTCAAAACACTCCTTAAAAATCACTATCATATCTGCTTCCACTACCACCCCCAGCAGGGAGTTCCCACCATCCACCACCCTCTGTTAAAAAACCTGCCTCATACATCACCTTTAAACCTTGCCCCTCGCACTTTAAACCTATGCTCCCTAGTAATTGACTTGGAGACATAGGTTTATCATGAAATATTTTCTCGAGTTACAATACCCATATTTTCCAATATCATAATTCTCTAATCTATTGTACCCATTTATTAATGTTCCATTAGTTCATATTGTTGCTGTGACCAAGGCAAACACATCAATTGTACTTAAACAACAATAACTTGGCCTGGGCAGCTGAAAACATGGCCGCCTCTCGTGAAGTGATTAATACTGGAAATGTTCAAAATTCCAAAATTGGTGAAGTGAAGTGAGTTCATTCATGGGATGTGGGCACAGGAATTGAAAGGGAGAGAGAAAGAAAAGAAAATTGCAATCACCAGGGAAGTGGTAATTAGCAAATTGTTGAACAGTGGTTTGACAAGTCTCTGAATCCTGATTGTTTTCATCCTCGGGCCTTAACAGAAGTGGCTAGTAAGATTATTAATGCATTTGTTTTAATTTTTCAAAAGTTCCTTGATTCAGGGAATTTTCTATTAGATTGGAAAGTAGCTAATAAGGGAGAGAGAGACAGAAAGCACCAACCAAAGGTTAGTTAGCTTACAACCATCATGGGAAAAATGTTAAAAGTACATTAAAGATGCTATAACAGGGCACTTAGATAAATTCAAGATAATCCAGTAGAGTCAACATGGTTTTGGGAAAAGGGAATAGAATCCCTACAGTGCAGAGGAGACCATTCAGCCCATCGAGCCTACACCAGCAGCAATCCCACCCAGGCCCTATAACTGTAACCCCATGTATTTACCCTGCTTGAACCTCTGACAATTCAGTACCGCCAAACAACCTAACCTGCACATTTTTTGAAGTTTGGAAGGAAACTGGAGCACACGGAGGAAACCCACGCAGACATGAGGAGAACCGCACACTCCACACAGACAGTGACCTGAGGCCGGAATTGAACCCGGGTCCCTGGTGCTGTGAGGCAGCAGTGCTAGCCACTGTGCAGCCGTGCCACCCAAAATTTTAAACCAATTTATTGGAGGTCTTTGAAGAAAGAACAAGTGCTGTGAGTAAAAAGGATCTGGTGGCTGTACAGTACTTGGAATTTCAGAAGGCATTTGATCTGGTGCTTTGTCAAATGTTATTGCAGAAAACAAAGTTCTTGGTGTATGGGGTAACACATTGGATAGAAGATTGGCTAGCTAGCAGGAAATATAGAATAGGTAAATGGGACATTTCCTGGTTGACAAGATGTGGTGAGCAGTGTGCCACAAGAATTAGTGCTAGGGCCTCAACTCTTTTGCAATTTATATAAATGATTTTGATGAAGGGACTGATGGTATTGCTGTTAAATTCAGCTGATGACACAAAGATAGGTAGGAAAGTAAGTTGTGAAGTGCAAAAAAGGACGCAACAGTAGAAGTACATTATCTAAATGGTGAGAGATTGCAGAGCTCTGCTGTACAGAGGGATCTGTGTTCCAGTGCATGAATCACAAAAGGTTAGTCTGCAGGTGCAGCAAGTAATGAGCAAAGCTAATAGAACTTTATTGTTTATTATAAATAGAATTGAGTATAGGGGTAGAGATGTTATGTTTCAGTTATACAGGGCATTGGGGAGACCACATCTGGTGTACCATGTACAGTAGTTGGCTCAAACACAAACCAAGATGATTAATTTAGTCAAGTGAAAGCTTTGCTGGTATCAGAAAAACTCTGCAAAATGACGTAAACCGTAGGAGGGCTCGTACCAGGGAAGATAAATAGACTGAGCTTTGTTAAGGCACAATAAATCTCCCAGCTCTTGAGAATGATGATGATGTTAGAGATAACAAAGTGGAGTCAAACTGGCTATGGTACCGAAAGTGTGACTTTTAAATGAGGCCTAGCCAGGGAACATCTGCAGAGAGCATGGGGATGAACACTGACGTAATTGAAAACCAATTAAATGGACGAAAGTAGGCTTTACCTTATATGGCACAGGGCCAGGCCACAACAAAAGAAAGTTATAAAGGAAGAGCCCATAGAACCATATGGGCTGTAGTAATTTGAACGATTTTGCCAACTGCTCAGAAGACACACAAGAGGGAATTGTCATCAGATTAACTGTTGAGATGGATTCCATCATGCAGAGAAATTAAGCAACTGGTATTGTGGTGAGTTTGTATTATTGCTTAGTGGTTCAATAAAGGTCCATCATCTTTGGTGAAACTTCATCAAAGTTGTTGTGTCCGTGATATCCAGAGTAAAGACAGAAGAACCATTCGCCCAGGTAGAGGGTCTTACAAGGCAACTTGATTGAAACACATAAGATTCTAAGGGAACTTGACACTTTGGATGTAGAGAGGACGTTTCCTCTTGCGGGAGAATCTAGAATCAGGGGCTAATGTTTTGAAATAAGGAGTCACCCATTTAAGACAAAGATGAGGAAAATCTTTTTTCTCTGAGGGTTGAGATACTTGGGAATTCATTTCCTCAAAAGGTGGTCGAGGCAGAGTCTTTGAATATCTTTAAGACAAAAGTAGATAAATTCTTGATAAACAAAGGTGCAAAAGGTTATCGGGAGTAGGCAGGAACGTGAAGTTGAGCTTAATAATTAGACCAGTCATGATCTTATTGAATGGCAGAACAGTCTCAAGTGGCCGAGTGGCCTACTTCTACTCCTAATTTGTGTGATCCTATGTTGATATTACGCCCAAAGACTGTCCACCATCTACAAATCATAAATCAGGAGTATGACGGAATAATCAAGTGTAGACCTTAATGCATATGTCCTAACTTTATAATCATTTAATATATATAGCAAAGTAAAAGTGTAAAATTAAGTGTAATGATTACTTAAACACCTGATTAATACATATAAAACAGAATCCCATCTATTAATCTTTAATCTTTCCAACACATTCTCACACAACACCGATTGCATTCTTCCACAACACTGAGAGTAGACTCCAAGGCCACCGACCCCCACCCCAGCCTGCGAGTAAAGTATTTTGCCCCTGCCCCTGCTGTCCTCTTTCTCTCATCCCCCCCCGACCCCGCATGGATGCCCCCACTCTCTCCCCACATCTACCTCAGAGCTGCTGAGTGATCTCTGTTTCCCTTGGACTCCCTGGTGCTCAGTAGAGGCAGTGGTGATCACCTCCTTCCTCCCTCTCGGAGGTCATGGCATCTGGTTCCCATTTTTAAAGAGCCACGGTGATTTGTGACAGCATGATGCCATGGTGAGTGGGAAGATTTGTTGTGGGCTGAAGATGTGAAGTTCGACCCACTAAGTAGATGCTAATTATTCAAATTCACATTAATCACATCATTGGGGAGGGCCCAGGAAGATTGCATTCCAAATTCTCGCCAGTGCAATTCCCATTTTTGACCTCTCGTGATATTTATTGGCCATGATGGGATTTGGGCCCATGGTTAATGGGCCCAATAAATCATGCCCAATGGGTCCAAACCCCACGCCAGAGATTTGAGCGCATTGTTTGGATCGAGGTAAGTGCAGTACTGGGGGAAGTCCTTTTTTCTTCAAAAATATTAAGTCAAGGCCGCCTGTGCAGGTGGATGCAAACGTTCTCACATCATAGTTCAGATGAGAGCAAGAAAATGTAGATGAAGCCTGACCAGAATCTGACCACTCTCAATTCTTCATGACACTAGTGGGTGGTGGGAGCATCTTTTTAAAAATTTGTCCATAGGATGTGGGTGGCCACCAGCATTTATTGCCCATCTCTGAGTCACGTGTAGGCCAGACCAGGTGACAATTGCAGATTTCCTTCCCTAAAGGACATTAATTAAGCAGGTGGGTTTTTACAACAATGGCTTCAATGATCATCATTAAACTTTTATTTAATTCAAATTTCACCATCTGCCATGGTGGGATTTGAACCTTGGTCCCCAGAGCATTACCCTAGGTTTTTCGATTATTAGTCTTGCAATAATACCACTACACCACTGACTCTGCTACCGGTCTATAGGTGGATCTTCCAGATTTAGTGTCACGGGTTCTATCTTTCAGCCTCAGAATGTTCTTGGAGATCCATCTTCTTTTTCAGAAGGTCCATCTTCTTTCTTCAATGGTGGGTCGGTGATGTCAGGTGCCTTTTTAATATGGCACCCAGATATGATGGCAGAACTCCCAGATGCCTAATTAATGAAGTTGGGGTTGGAAGATATAGCATGTTTTCCCACCATCCTCTGTGCTGCCATTGGATTTCAGTCCCGGATGAAAGAATTCCGTCCACTTTCCCATTGCATCTAAAATTATGAGATTAACTTTACTTCAAATTTGAATCATAGGAATTAGAGGAAATTTGCATGTACGGTCCTTTAACCTGGTGAGTGTAACCATGACAGTGGGCCATGATTTGTCCAGCAATTGATGTATCTGAGTAAAAGGGCAATAGTGTGATAGTAGTGTAATTTCACATTGAACATATTTGCCCTCCACGTTTCTCAATGAATCAGTGTTTGTTCTATTCTCTGATTCATATCATTGGGTGCAAATATACAGGAGATTCCACCCTGTGAAGTTATTCCTTCAGCAGGAATTGAAATTGAGACATTAGTTCTGATCAAACACCAACCATTGAATCAACTGTCATGCTGTTTCAATCTCTTGTTTCTCACTGTGATTTTATTTTTAACCAATACTTCTATTAACTCCTTACACAGAATTAACAGGAGAAACCAAATGTTATAAAAACTGTGCTGAATATTCCCTTTTTGCCAGTCTGTAATAAATAATTCCCACAATGGAACGGGTTAGCTCTTTTGCGCAAAGTAATAATGCTGCTAATTCAATAAAACAAACCAATTTAATATTTTAATCAAATACATTTGGCGTAATAAAACAAGCAACTGTAGATTTATTATTGAATGACCAACAGGCTCCTACCTTCACTCAATCTATTTTAAAGGTTATATTTGTATTAAAGTGAGTTCGTCACTTGCAGCAAGAGAAGAGTAACCAATGCATTGGCTGCAGTTATTAATTGTGTGGAGGAGCCATTTAAATACCTGCAATAGGATGGAGAAACAGGTTTGAAAAGGTAGATTTCATAACCAGGCATAAGAAATACTTCTCAAGGAAGTTAGTTCAAGTCAGTACGGATAGGTACCTTCCCAAAAACACTTGGGATAGCAGGCATGGGGATAGATTGCAGATATGTTCAATGCTGTATCAAAGAACTGTAGGCTTGAAGGTGGGAGTAAAATGGCTGACTATAGGCAAGGCCAGTTTATGGCACTGTTTGAAATTCTGTTCCCGACAATCAGGCATGCCACAACTTTAATTGTCACGGGCATTCGGCCTCTGATATTCGGGTAAGCGTTCTCCAAGGCGGCCTTCGCGACACACGACAGCGCAGAGTCGCTGAGCAGAAACTGATAGCCAAGTTCCGCACACACGAGGACGGCCTCAACCGGGATATTGGGTTCATGTCACACTATTTGTAACTCCCACAGTTGCGTGGACCTGCAGAGTTTCACTGGCTGTCTTGTCTGGAGACAATACACATCTTTTTAGCCTGTCTTGATGCTCTCTCCACTCACATTGTTTCGTTTCTTAAAGACTTGATTAGTTGTAAGTATTCGCATTCCAACCATTATTCATGTAAATTGAGTCTGTGTCTTTATAAGCTCTGTTTGTGAACAGAATTCCCACTCACCTGAAGAAGGGGCTTAGAGCTCCGAAAGCTTGTGTGGCTTTTGCTACCAAATAAACCTATTGGACTTTAACCTGGTGTTGTTAAACTTCTTACAACTTTAATTTGCAGACTTTTAAATTTTAATTTTGTGAAACATGCTAACCAGACTTGTGCGACAAATGACACTTTGATCTTTGCAAGGTAGGACATAATAGAAAGGAACACACAAGAACTGGAGATTTGAGGCAGTGCGAGCGTTTTTTAAGGAGGATGCTTTGGAGATATATACTCAAGAGACAGCGGAAAGGAGTAAAGGTACCAGGAGTATAGCTCTGAGAACATGATTACATTGTTGGAAGAAATTTAACAATATGATACCAGCTTTAAATGGCATATGATGCCAAATCTACCAGCATCTCATCCACTGCTCAATTCATCATACCCCCATCACTCACCTTTATGATCAACCCCTTAATTCATACATTTTACCTCATTCTAACAGGCTTTGCACTGTTAGAAGCCTAACTATTCAATCATGACATTCACATCATCCACACAGATTGCAGAACTGACACATTTCCCCTTTTCTTGGAGGAACAGGCGGTAACGGGAGACAGCAGGAAAGATTTTTAGAAAGTGCATCTTCAACTCTCCTGGACGGGACAGTGTTGGCTATCAAGTGAAGGAGTATAATTGACACCCTGGTCACTGGTGGCACTGAATGGGTTGGTGATGAGAGTATTTGTAAACCTATTCCCACTGATCCCTCTAGTCCCACTTAAACCTACAATTCTTACTTTCACCTTATCCCCAATATTTTTCCTGTTTTAACCTAGATATTCACGAGCTGCAGCCTTCTCAGTCAGAGGAGGAAGAGGAAAAAGACTGAAGATGAAGAGACTCCTTTAGTTTACCTCATACTCACAGTTCCCAGTTTAGAGATTGAACCTATGCAGTTAGGGATCAGCATGTGAAGAGACACCAGATACAAACACATGTGAGCCACGTTGGGGTAAGGATAACGCAGGTGCCAGCTTGCTGGATGGGAAGGTCACACACTTGAGGTGGGATTTTATGGCCTCACTCATCCCAAAATGTAAAATCCTGCCCTAGGTCAACAAACCTTTCCATTGTCCGCCCCTCACCTGCTCCGATTCCCGTAAAATTCTGGCCTTGATCTCCTGAAGAGCAATCAGATGAGGATGATGTGTCCACATAACCAAATACTTGGTATGCTTGAAAGTGTGCCAGAAAGTCTGTGCAAATTAAGGAACATGGAGTCTCCAGCTCCAACATGTGACAGGGCTTTCTGCAGAGCTTTGAGACTGTCCTTTCCAATATAGAATTGGTTGGCACCTCCAACAGTTGTGGAATCCAAATTTTTACTGCAGCAGAAGATGGTTAGTGCCACAGGTTCCATTGCAGCACAAGCAGCTTCTCTCAAAGATCTGAGTGTTGTGGTGGAAGTTCATAGAATCTCTACAATGCAGAAGGAGGCCATTTGGCCCATCAAACCTGCACCGACAATAATCCGACCCAGGCCCTGTCCTATCCCTGTAACCCTACATATATTTACCCTCCTAATCCCCCTGACACTAAGGGGCAATTTAGCAAGGCTAATTAACCTAACCCACACATATTTGGACAGTGGGAGGAAATCAGAGCACACGGAGAAAACCCACACAGACACAAGGAGAATGTGCAAACTCCACACAAACAGTCACCCAAGGCCGAATGAACCCAGGTGCTTGGCGCTGTGAGGCAGCAGTGCTAACCACTGTGCAGCTGTGCTGCTGACTGTAGTCAGCACGGCCCCAGGTGCCACCTTACAATGGGGCTTCCAACTCCTCACAACCAATCAGCAGGATTGCTGAAGCACTGCCAAGGGAGTATGGTCATGGCTGTATGGAACACAAAGCTTCTATTTTCTTGCAGGATTGATAGCATTCCTGTTGCTTGTCAGTTAGTTGGCCCAGACTGTTGCTGCCTTTGTCAAAATTGTACAGTCTGAAACTAACCCTTCTAGGCCCAGAGTTGCTTGAGGTTGTCTTCCAAAGCCATTGACAGTCTGTTCAACTGAAGGTCAACAATCACCCACCATGATGGAACCAGTGAGGAAATACCTCTTTGGACCACTAAAAGAGATGTAGACATATGGAAAGTAGGCATTAAAGGAATATAAGAGTGGTTAGTTTAATTATGTATTTTTGTATTCTTTCATGAGATGTCGGCATCGCTGGCTGGGCCAGAATTTGTTGATCATCCCTAATTGCCTTTGAGCTGAGTGACTTGCTGGGTCATTTCAGAGGGTAGTTCAGAGTCAATCACATTGCTGTGTGTCTGGAGTCATGTGTAGGCCAGGCCTAAGACCATAAGACAATAAGACATAGGAGCAGAATTAGGCCACTCGGCCCATTAAGTCTGCTCCGCCATTCAATCATGGCTGATATTTTTCTCATCCCCATTCTCCTGCCTTTTCCCCATAACCCCTGATCCCCTTATTAATCAAAAACCTATCTATCTCTGCCTTAAAGACACTCAATGACCTTGCCCCCACAGCTTCCTACGGCAAAGACACCACTCTCTGGCTGAAGAAATTCCGCCTCATCTCTGTTTTAAAGGATTGCCTCTTTAGCCTGAGGTTGTGCCCTCTGGTTCTAGTTTTTCCTACTAGTGGAAACATCCTCTCCACATCCACTCTATCCAGGCCTCGCAGTTTCCTAAAAGTTTCAATAAGATCCCCCCTCATCCTTCTGAACTCCAATGAGTACAGACCCAGAGTCCTTAACCGTTCCTCATACAACAAGCTCTTCATTCCAGGCTCAGGTTCAGACCAGGGTAAGGATGACAGATTTCCTTCCCTAAAGGACATTAGTGAACCAGATGGGTTTTTACGACAACTAACAATGGTTTCAAGGTCATCACTGGATTTGTAATTCCAGATTTTTTATTGAATTCAAATTTCACCATCTGCTGTGGTTTGAGTTGAACCCGGGTCCCCAGAGCATTACCCTGTGTCTCTGGATTACTAGTCCAGTGACTATGTGTGGTGAACCATCGTTGGTTCCCACTGGAGAGTACTGAGCCAGGGGCTGGTCAGTACTACAAGGATGTACATATGTTACTGTTGGGTTGTGCTATTGTTGCTGTTGGGGTTAGGTTGGGGTTGTTACACCTTTGTACTGTAGTGTTGTGGCACATCCCAGTCGGGCTCCGCCTCCTGGGAGAGGTATAAGAGTCCCTGCCCTGGCCGGGACCCCTTCAGTCTGGGATAGTGTATATAAGTTCTGGCAGCTTCATTACAGTAAATAAAAGCCTTTCATTTACTGAGCTTCAGGCCTCGTGTTTGAGTAGCGCATCAATTTTATTTACTGTCGTTAAACTCTCGTCGAAGAAAAAAAAAAGAGAGTATGGAGCAAATTCTGAAGCCGGAATGCCTTACGCTAGATCCACGTGCGGTGGGCGCTTCTAACACCTTCGACCACTGGCTGAAGTGTTTCGAAGACTACCTGGCAGCCTCCGCAGCGGTCACCACAGATGATGACAGACTCCGGGTCCTCCATGCGAGGGTAACCGACACTGTCTACCTCGCGATCCGTGCAGCCACCGATTATACTAAGGCCCTCGAGCTTCTGAAGAAGCGCTATATCAAACCACCCAATGAGATACATGCTCGTTACCTCCTAGCCACTCGACGACGGCAGTCTGGCGAAACGATGGAGGAATATGCGAACGAGCTCCTACAGCTAGCCAGGGGCTGTGACTGCAAAGCTGTGTCGGCTGAGCAGAGCATGTATGACCTCGCCCGAGATGCGTTTGTGGCCGGGGTCGGATCGTCGTACATTCGACTTAAACTGTTGGAGAAGGGTAACCTTAACCTTACCCAGGCCATCGAGCTAGCAGAGATGCTCGAGACGGCCTCCAAAAGCTTAGTATTATATCCGGAGGACCATGTGGAGACAACGTGGCAGGAGCAGTCGCCAATCCCTCCTCGTCCCTCGGGTTCGAAATGCTGCGTAATGGCGTGCTCACACTCGGGCCAGACGACGGCAGCAGGTCTGGGCGGCCCGCGGTGCTATTTCTGTGGGGGAGCGAAGCATACTCGGCAACGGTGTCCCGCTAAAGCTGTGTTGTGCACCGCATGCGGTAAAAAAGGGCACTATTCAAAAGTGTGCCGATCTAAACCCAGGAACGGCAGTGCGGCCTGCGATTCTTCAGAGCTCAGGTCTTCGTCGTCGAAGTCATCGCGGGGTTCGTCCACGTGCGAGACCAGGACGACACCATTACGGTCGACGGAGTCGGAGGAGTATGACCACCAGGGGTCGCTGAGTTTGGCACCCTCACCCACGTGCGACTCATGGGAGCGGCCATGTTGGTCGACACTGACCACGAACGACCAGCAGGGGTCCTCCTCATCGATTTCAGCTGCCTGCAGTGGCGCTCATGAACCAACGGTGGCGTCGATCATCCTGGACCAGGCCAAGCCTCATAGACTTGACAAATCTATGATGAATATCCAGGTAAATGACCACGTGATTTATTGTCTGTTTGACAGCGGAAGCACTGAGAGCTTTATCCACCCAGACACTGTGAAGCGGTGTGGACTCCAGATTCAACCTGCCAAACAAACAATCTCTATGGCATCAAGGTCCCGGTCTGTTGCCGTGCTAGGGAGTTGCGTGGTAACCTTGAAGGTGCAAGGCAGAGTTTACGAGCGTTTCAAGCTCCTCGTGTTGCCATATCTTTGCGCGCCAATACTTCTCGGACTAAACTTCATGGTCCACTTGAGGACTGTAATCCTACAGTACGGTGGGCCACTCCCTTCACTGGCAGTGGGAAAACAGCAGCAGCCTCCAAATTGCCCAACGCGCCCCGCCTGCAGCCTCTCGACGCTGAAGATCACCACACCCTCCTTGTTCCAGAATCTTGTGCCAGGCTGCAAGCCCATCACGACTAAAAGTAGGCGTTACAGCGCTGAGGATCGGATCTTCATTAGATCTGAGGTTCAGCAGCTCCTCAAAGAAAGGATCATACAACCCAGCGCTAGTCCGTGGAGGGCGCAGGTCGTGGTGGTCAAGAGCGGGAACAAACCCCGGATGGTCATTGACTACAGTCAGACCATTAACCGATATACGCAGCTGGATGCGTATCCTCTCCCGCGCATATCTGATATGGTCAATCAGATTGCGCAGTACCGGGTGTTCTCCACCATAGACCTCAAGTCTGCCTACCACCAACTCCCCATTCGCCCAGAGGACCGACAATACACGGCTTTTGAGGCGGATGGTCGCTTGTATCACTTTCTCAGGGTTCCCTTTGGTGTCACCAATGGGGTCTCGGTCTTCCAGCGTGCTATGGACCGAATGGTGGACCAGAACGGGCTGCGGGCTACCTTCCCGTACCTGGATAATGTCACCATCTGCGGCCATGACCAGCAGGACCACGACACGAATCTCCTGAACTTCCTACGCACTGCATCTCACCTGAACTTGACCTACAACAGGGAGAAGTGTGTGTTTCGTACGCGCCGTTTAGCCATCCTAGGATACGTGGTGGAAAACGGGGTCATTGGCCCTGATCCAGACCGTATGCGCCCCCTTTCTGAACTTCCCTTACCTGCTAGTGCAAAAGCACTGAGAAGATGCTTAGGCTTCGTCTCTTATTATGCGCAGTGGGTTCCCAACTACGCGGACAAAGCCCGTCCGCTCATTAAGTCCACGACTTTTCCCTTAACGCCAGAGGCCCAATTGGCCTTCAATAAATTGAAAGCCGACATCGCAAAAGCTACGATGCACGCTGTAGACGAGTCCATCCCCTTTCAGGTGGAGAGCGATGCATCTGATTTCGCCCTGGCCGCCACACTTAACCAGGCGGGCAGGCCTGTCGCATTTTTTTCCCGCACCCTCCAAGGCCCCGAAATTCGGCATTCAGTGGTGGAAAAGGAGGCCCAGGCCATTGTGAAGGCCGTCAGGCACTGGCGCCATTACTTGGCGGGAAAACAGTTCACCCTGATCACGGACCAGCGGTCCGTGGCGTTCATGTTTAACAACACACAGAGGGGCAAGATCAAGAATGACAAGATCTTGCGGTGGAGAATTGAACTCTCCACCTATAACTATGACATCATGTACCGTCCAGGGAAACTCAATGAGCCCTCGGATGCCCTCTCGCGTGGAGCATGCGCCAGTATACAGTATACGCCCTCCATAATGACCTGTGCCATCCTGGGGTCACTCGGCTCTACCACTTTATAAAAGCCCGCAACCTGCCTTACTCGGTGGAGGACGTCAGGTCAGTAACAAGGAGCTGTCGGGTTTGCGCGGAATGCAAACCGCACTTTTACCGACCTGACCGGGCACATTTAGTCAAGGCCACTCGTCCCTTCGAGAGACTAAGTGTTGATTTTAAGGGCCCCCTTCCCTCAACAGATCGGAATATGTACTTCCTCAATATCATTGACGAGTACTCTCGGTTCCCTTTTGTTGTTCCCTGCTCTGATACATCCGCTGCCACGGTTATCAAGGCATTCCGTACCCTGTTCGGGTACCCCGGCTACATCCATAGCGACAGGGGCTCGTTGTTCATGAGCGATGACTTGAGGCAATTCCTGCTCTCATACGGGATTGCCTCTAGTAGAACCACGAGCTACAACCCTAGGGGTAATGGACAGGTGGAACGAGAGAATGCTACTGTCTGGAAGGCTGTCTTACTGGCGTTGAAGTCGAAAGGTCTTCCAGTCTCCCGTTGGCAAGAGGGCACTGATGCACTCCATTCTATTCTCTCCCTCCTGTGTACGGCAACCAATGCTACTCCCCACGAGAGGATGTTCTCATTCCCTCGGAAGTCTTCCTGAGGGACCTCATTACCGTCTTGGTTGACGTACTCAGGACCCGTCCTCCTGCGGCGACATGTAAGGGCCCGCAAGTCCGACCCCTTGGTCGAACAGGTCCATCTCCTCCACGCCAACCCTCAGTATGCCTATGTGGCATACCCTGACGGGCGAGAGGACACGGTCTCGATCCGAGACCTGGCGCCAGCAGGGGACGTCGCAACCCCTGTCGCTCCCATACCCCCTGTAACAAACCCTTTATCTCTTGTTTCTTCCCCGGACACGGCGCGGGCAGCATCGGGACCATTGCTTAACCATTTTACTCCCATGTACAGCTTGCCTGAGCCCAGAAGATGGTCGCCACTGCAGGGCGTGTCAGGATCCCATGGACTACCATCACCTCAGGGTCAACCGGCCTGTGAGTCTGTGGAAGAACAGCTGGACGCCGCCTTGGGGAGAACGCCACCGCAAGTGCCTACTCCGGTGTCACCGCCGGTATTGAGGAGGTCACAACGACGGTGCGGTCCCCCTGACCGTCTGAACTTATAGACTGCTGACACTTTATTCTGTTTTTTGTACCCCGCCGGCCTTTGTTCTCAAAGGAGGGGTGAATGTGGTGAACCATCGTTGGTTCCCACTGGATAGTACTGAGCCAGGGGCTGGCTAGTACTACAAGGATGTACATATGTTACTGTTGGGTTGTGCTATTGTTGCTGTTGGGGTTAGGGTGGGGTTGTTACACCTTTGTACTGTAGTGTTGTGGCACATCCCAGTTGGGTTCCGCCTCCTGGGAGAGGTATAAGAGTCCCTGCTCTGGCTGGGACCCCTTCAGTCTGGGATAGTGTATATAAGTTCTGGCAGCTTCATTACAGTAAATAAAAGCCTTTCATTTACTGAGCTTCAGGCCTCGTGTTTGAGTAGCGCATCAATATGCCATTGCCTCCCCCACATATCCAAGTCTTAATGAGTGAATTGTTAAAATTAGACTGGAATGAATATTTTCTGGTACTTTTTATTTTTGAGTTGTCAAAAAGATGGCAAATTTCAGTCAAGATCTCTTTGATGAAGCATGAGGCAAAGAAGTCTTATACTGCTAATGTAAGAGAATTATATCCGAAAGACCCTCAGTGCATATGGGCTGCTGCTCGGGGGTCCTCCTCCTCCTCCTCTAAACTCTTTCAGCTTATCCAGCACTTCATGGCCCCTAATCATTCTCTCAGTCAACCGCAATTCCCAAAAGAAGGTCCACCAGACCAACTATGTCTGGGATCAACTTGATATCAGCAGAATGACAAAAAAGAGTACTTCAGCCAGGCCACTCCCAACGGAACATGCAAACTTTAGCCAAGGTTAGCACAGCTCCAAAATGCTGATAATTTCAGCAACAGCCAGGAGTTGGGGGGTGGAGTGGGGGGGAGGAATGAGGGGTCACTTTGGCTCAGGGGACTGTACGAGTGGGCAGATATTACCGGTGGGCCTGTGAGAGTGAGAGTGGGATTATTGTTGGGCCTGTCTGATTAGGCAGCTGGGAATGATGCAAATGTACATATGGGTACTGCACATGTGTGAACTTTGAATGCCTAAACTACATGATAAACACTTTAACCCAAGACATGGAACAATAGCATCAATTACAGGGCAAACTGATGAAATCCATGTCGGTTGGTCTGTCCTGTCAGATTCCCAGCGTCTACCTGTTCCTGGAATCTGGGATTTGGAACCTGAGTACTGACTGTAGTCCAGCCCTTGCCAAGTGGTGCCACTGAAACAAATTGCCGTAAGGTTACTGTGATCGGCAGGGATGCATTCCCTGCTGGTGCTAGCAGGGGATCCTTCATTCTGTTCAAACAAAATGTGTTCAGCTGTGCAAGGTTTTGGCAGGTCTGTGTGGAGTTTGAAAGTGTTGTGATTTTAAATCAGCATTACAATAGATTTGCTTTATCATTATCTCCCTGCTCTGACTGTTGCTGATTGTTGCTAAGCATTTACATGTCGGCCCCTTTACTAACAGGATGTCCTAAGCACTTCTCAGTGGAAGCATCCATGTGCAACTCAAATCAGACCCATCTCTGAGCATTATGTAGCCTTGTAGAACCTAAAAAAGATGGGTGTTGAACAGCCCAGTTCAACTCCTACGAACACTACAGCTCATATCCCCAAACAAGTCAGCATCTCCCAGCATCCTCACCTTTGCTCAGCATCAGAATAGATACACATATCTAAAAGTTATCGATAATAAACCTGAGCACCAGGTGGATCAGAGTGTAAGGGGAAGAACAAAAGGTGGGAATGGCTTTTGAAGAACAGATGAAAAGAGTGCCACTTGTCCTTTGATATATATTTCCCCTTTCCTTGGCTCCCTGGGTAAGTGCATCACGATTCATTCCTCACTATATAAAAAAGATTCCTTTCTCAACTGGGTATTCTTCATGAATTGTGCATCTAAGATATGCTGGTTGGCATTATAGAAGGGTCCAAACCTGCATAATAACTCTTCTTACATCTGCAAGGACATTCCAATGGTGTAGGTACAAGAACTTATTGAAGGATGTCTTGTGAATATGAAAAATAATGATTACAAATTTCAGTCTGACACTTAAAGCTATTCTGAATCAGTGGCATCAGTCACTCTCATGAGTAGATCCCATGTGCTACACTACTCAATATTTACTTACCTGGTACAATTTCTCAGTGTATGTAACAATGTGTCCCATAAGAAACATAAACAACATACTGCGCCTTTAAATATCCTCATGTGTATTTTTCCAATATTTTAGCAGGTGGACTGTTTACACTTTACAGAGATACAGCTAGGATGAAGCATTAAGATATTTTATTTCTCAGTTGGCATACAAACATGCAGATCAGTAGCTATTTTGACTTAATTCGATCTATAGTTTTCATAATATCACCAACATAATAAATACGCTACATTTTTCCTTTGGGTGTGTCATCATTTTTGACTAAAAGAATTAAGTGTGACCTCTCTGGTCGAACAAAAGCTTTTCCTGTCCACTTTCTGTAACTATAAGTGTCTGTCAGAATGAAGTCTCTGTGATCGCAAGTGCAGGTGTTGGGTATAGGCTGTGCCAAGTAGTTCCTGATAAGCATTCTGGACCAGAGACTTCCAAAAACACTCAATGGGTTTAATTGATTACTAAGGTTGGGTAACAAATTGATTATTTTTATTGGTTGATGGGGAAATGCCTAAAACATTTGTATTTTAAACACTTTCCTTCTTAGGATTTTCTTCAAAACTTGTGTTATGGTGCTACATTTTGTTTATAAAACCCAGATTTAAATACAAAATTTTTCCAAATACTCTCCCAGCCAGAAGTGATGTTGTAGAAACTTTGGGCAGAAGCAGAATTTTTCACGGAGAATCCAAGGATTAGCCTGGGGAGGATCAGCTGCCATTGTGGATTTACGTTTGGGGAGTTGTTCAAAATGTTCTTTCTGGCATTGACAGATGACATTGTCACGCTTAATAAGAGAATTACCATTCTATAAGTGACCCTTAATAAGAAAAATATCATCCCATGAGTGAAGGGCATTTGTCCACTTGATCTTGGTCTATAGATGGCCCTGGTGAATTCAAAAACACTTTGTATTTCATGATGATCAACTTATCATTGGATCTCTCAGGCTTTCTCTTTCCTGTACATTTTCTTTATTTTCTAGATTTGTATTTAGGCGTCAGCCTTGAGCTGCTGAAATGTTGCCTTTTTGATTTGTGACCTGGTTTTTCTGGCAGGCAATAAGGACTTTTCATTTTTATTCTGGAAATCCCATATTTCAGCATTGTTTTCATTGAATCAGCCTAGTGGTGATGATGCTCTAACTCATTGGTCTGAGAAGAGGAGTCTAGGTCAGCTGACTTTATTTGATCTGGAATTGAGTTGGATGTGTGAAGATTTTCCAGATTGATCATGAGCTGCCCTTAGAATTTCTCTCTTTGTTCAGACTGCTTTTGGGCTGAGATATTGGTCTTCTTCCTTTGATTTGATTTGATTTGATTTATTATTATCACATAGTGATAGGGAGTATACAGTGAAAAGTATTGTTTCTTGCATCCTATACAAAGCATAATGTTCATAGAGGAGGAAAGGAGAGGGTGCAGAGTGTAGTGTTACCGTCATAGCTAGGGTGCAGAGAAAGATCAACTTAGTGCAAGGTAGGTCCATTCAAAAGTCTGACAGCAGCAGGGAAGAAGCTGTTCTGAGTCGGTTGGTATGTGACCTCAGACTTTTGTATCTTTTTCCCAACAAAAGAAATTGGAAGAGAGTATGTCCATGTTGCGTGAGGTCCTTAATTATGCTGGCTGCTTTTCCGAGGAAGCGGGAAGTGTAGACAGAGTCAATGGATGGGAGGCTGGTTTGTGTGATGAACTGGGCTACATTCACTACTCTCTGTAGTTCCTTTTGGTCTTGGGCAGTGCAGGAGCCATATCAAGCTGCCCTCTTGGACGTTTGAGCTTTGTGTGACCATGGTTCAAGATGGATGTTGAACATCAATTGAACAATTCAGTGATCTGTCCCTCCAATGTATTGAGTGATATAGGCATCACTTAGATCTTTGCCCCAACCAATGACATAATCCAGAAGGTGCCAAGATTTTTCTCTTGAATGCCTCCATATGGTTTTGTATTTATTCATCTGGGAGAAGAAGGTGCTTATTTGGCACATTAGGAGAAGGTCAAGAAATTGCTCCTTAAGATTACCGTCTTCATTCTTTGAGGCATTGGTTCTGAATTGATTACATCCTCCACATCTTTCTTCCTCCTTGACCTTGGTTGAGGTTCTTTGTAGGATAACATTAGGGAACATGTAACACCAATGATCCTGAAGATTTTACAGGAACTGTGCTGTATAGTGTTTATTTTGAAACACAACTTCAAAATGATAATGGTATACTCAGCGATGATCCTGTTGGTTGCTTCAACTTCATCAAGTGGGTACTCAGGTTCTTCACATGGCTATTGCCAGCTTTGAAGCTTTGGGATTCTCCCATCCTGCTGCAGCGAACGGAGATTTGGTTTGTCACCAAATTCTCCATCTTCGCTGCAGCAGGAGCGTGGCATGAATGGGCGGTAAGATTGCATCTGTGAGCTTTGACCTCCTAGAGATCACTCCCTCCAGTTTTTCTTCACCTTTAAATAACAGGTGATTGACAAAAGTGACGTTCTTTAATTCAAAGTTACATTTTTAGTATTTAGCTGAAGAAGTGGCTCCTCCAATTCCTCCTCAGGTACTCCGACAATCTCATCTTCATCTTCCTCTGTAAAACTAATTATCACCTTCCATGCCTCCTTATCAGGTATTGGATGCTCCCATTCATTCTTAACTCATTCCAATCATTTTTGCCCATCCTTTTAGTTATTATGAGTTATTTCATTTTATGTTGACTACCAATCTACTCAATATTCTGGGGGTTATCATTGACCAGAAACTGAACTGGACTAGCCACAGAAATACTATGGTTCATCCCCAACGCCAGTAGAAAAGTCAGTTGGCAGCTCGTTGAACTTAAAAAGGACCACCCTCAGCAGAAATACTTTGGGGACAGCCTTAAAGAGGTTAGAGTGGGGCTTTCACCCCTCAGCGACAGGAAGTCCTGAACTCAAGAGCTACCCTAGTCCTGGCAGCACAGTAGAGGGCACTTCTGGGATTACATGGGAGTGATGATGTGGAGATGCCGGCGTTGGACTGGGGTAAGCGCAACAAGAAGTCTCACAACACCAGGTTAAAGTCCAATAGGTTTATTTGGTAGTACAAGCTTTCAGAGTCTCATTCCTTCTTCAGGTGAGTGACATGGGAGTCCCAGGAAGATACAATACTAGTCTGGGGTTTTTGGTTAGAAAAGGATTAGGAAGCCATACTGGGGGAGGGGATTGGGGGTATTGAGGGATTAGTTTTAGATGTCAATGAGAAGGTAAAATGTAAGATACCATCTCGCCCTGTGATGCACCATCAATCGAGCAAAGACTAGTTTGTATGCAAGAACAAATAGGCTTTTATTAGCAAAAGACTTGGAGCACACCCATGCCGATGAACTGGTCCAGACTGAGGCAGTGGGGTGGGGAGCAGTCGCCTTTATATCTGGACCGGGGCGGGGCGGGGGGGGGAGGGGGGAGGGATGTGTCCAGGCATGTCCAGGTAATAAGCTAACAGTGGTTTACCACACCCTGGTGCCCCCAAAGGGCAAAGGGGACACGGGGGAAGAGGGTGGAAGGAGGTACCCCCCCCCCATCCTGTCTTTTACCCCAAGTAAGGGAAGTAAATTGTCCACTTTCCTTCTGTCTGCCCCCACCCACTATATTACGGTAGTGAAGGCAGAAAGAAGCCCTTAATGGGCCTTTAAGTCACAAGCCTCAATTGGCTTAATGGTGGCCAGGGTACCTGGCACTTTATCCACCCATGATAATATGAGGCAGAAGTTGTGAGTGGGAAGACTATGGGTTGACTATCCATTTTACTTTACATGTTCTCCCACCTTCAGATAAGTGGGTTGGGGGTGGGATTGGGGAGGGGGACTATAAAAGTCCCCGCTCAGTCTTGCCTGTTATGTATACTTGGAGATGGGGGAGCTGGCATGATTCCTTTGACCAATGAATGGCATCATAGTGGGTGTATTTAGCTGATACATTTCATAGCTAAATTCCTGCTTCACTTAAATCTGCTTTCAGCAGTAGAGTTTAACAGATCAGATGTAAGCACTAAAAATACCAGTACGTGATAATAATCACAGCAGGAATTCAGAAGATATTCTGTCATTGACAGCAGCATTTATTCTTTTAATGTAATCATTATATTTCCACTCATGATATTTTCCACTCTTACCTATTGACATTTCAGACTAAAGAAAAATGAAAATGTGGTGCTTGCACTTAAATATAATATGCAGTCCCTTTCTGTGACTTTATTTCGCACAGCTGGGGAGTAGCACAGTGGCATTCCTGCAGCTCGCTTTATTGCACATGTTGACACCAAACATGCAGTATAAAGCTTCCTATTTCTTCGGAAAAATTCAATTTGGCATTGATGGCAAGTTTGGCGGAAGAGGTGACATCACCATGCAGATACCAATCAGTTCCAGGAGAACTACTGCTAGTTGACACTCGACTGTTCAATAGTTAAAGCACACATTCCATGGAGCACCGAAATAATCTGCTGTACACATTCAAATGTTTCAGCAGACAGTTGATGGTTCTTATATCAGATATTTCACTGGCAGTTAGGCGTTGCTGAACAGAACAGTGTTTACACGCATATGCTCGCTTCAGATTCAGGAGAAGTGAGACAATATGACAACAGCTGCCCTCAGAAATTCCAGATACTCCACCACTTAATGAAGTAAAATGGTGGCATGGCATACCTCAACTTATCTTCTTGTGCATTTATGGAAGAACGAAGCATCAGAACCAAATCAGCTTTGTGTTACGCATGTTAAAAAGAAACTGTCTAATATTATTTTTTAATTAAAAACAATGCTTTTAACATTTTGTAATCATATGCACAATAAATAGATTTCAAAATATCTATTAATGGCTAGATAAACAACCAGTGATATACATTTGTCAAGTGGTAGCACTGCTTTGGCCAATGGAACTGAATATAGACTGGGATGAATAACTGGCAGCTGACCCAGTACAGCCCATACTGCACTACAGTCTGATTGTGATTTCTACTCTGTAATATTGAATATAGAATAATTGTCATAGAGTCATAGAGGTTTACAGCATGGAAACAGGCCATTTGGCCAACTTGTCCATGCCTCCCCTTCTTTTAACCACTAAGCTGCTCCCAATTGCCCGTGTTTGGCCCATATCCCATCTTATCCATCTAACTGTCTAAACGTTTTTTAAAAGACAAAATTGTACCCGCCTCTACTACTACCTCTGGCAGCTTGTTCCAGACACTCACCACCCTCTATGTGAAGAAATTGTCCCTCTGGACCCTTTTGTATCTCTCCCCTCTCATCTTAAACCTATGCCCTCTAGTTTTAGACTCCCCTACCTTTGGGAAAAGATATTGACTATCTAGCTGATCTAATATTACAATATAAGAATTGAAACATTTACTAAACCAAGTCATGTATTGTTATCTTAAAATTCTGCTTGCTTGTTTTGCCATTAGTGTTCAAACTATGTAAGATCTGAAAAGATAACATCAGTGTAAGTACCATCCATAAAGATTATACTTGTGACTTAATAAAGTCCAGTGAGGCAGTGAAAGAAGGTCAATTAAAGCAGATGGATGAGTACATCTTAATGTTAATTCTGTACATAGGACCAATCCTTTGAGGGAACTGTCTTGTCCATTGTCGGGATTATTTGTAAGAAAACATTTACTTTAAACACGTACAAAGTTTAGAAAATGGCACAAATATTTGAAGAAAAATTCTTTGTTGGGCTTCAGTTCCTCAGACAGACAACACTTCATCATGATAAATTTTTCATTCAATCATCTTTTGTTAGTTTTTCTTGGAAGGCTGTAAAATGTGCAACAACAGGGATGGCACTGTTGTCAGGATGACACAGGATGATTTATGGACCTTTCCAGAATTCTGTCTCGAGATTCTACAACCAGTACAAGGACAGCATGATCTCCTTTCAGTTGGTTTACATATTTGAATGTTGGTCAGATTGGCTTAAAAATCTAAATGATCTTCCTTGAAGAAACTAAGCTTGCGGCTGTGTAGTTAAAATCACTTGGGGGATATATATCTGCTTGTTGAGTTATTTATTTGTAGTTCTGACAAGAATTTCTTGGGTTGACTCCATTACAGTGATATAGGGACCGATAGATTTTCAAATTCACTCTCTTAACTGTTGGCAGATGTTTTAGATAAGCTATATTTAGGGTGCTTGAAATTGATTGCCTTTGAATCACACTTCCAAGGGTACTGGCCACTGATTATAACCTTGTGGATTCACAGATTTATATACAACTAACAGTAAAACAAACAGTGACTTCTTTCGGCAGCAATGGTAAAACATTCAGCTTGGGTTACAGGGAGTGATTTTGTTTGTATTATTTTACCCATAAAAACTAACATTGACCTTAACAGACATGTCAAGCTTGTTTTTATTAAGCACGCAATAAGAAACTCATTCCATTCTCTTGTATCTTTTCCTCGACCAACCCTATGTTTGACCATTTCACATCATCAAAAGTGTTCGCTTCATTCACTGGCAGTGCTTTTGTTTCTAAAGCAGGAAGTTGGTTGGGGGGGTGGGGGGTTTATCCCCACTCCAGGGGAGGATAACAAAACATAGGCTGATGCTTCAGTTGAACCCATCAATCTGTTCTAGTGGGTCAGATCAGTGTTGATGATCCCTGGCTACTATTCTAGAAAAATCAAAGAGATGTCCTGATAGGACCACCTACAAGAACAGCTCTGTGCTGCTGTTTTCTCAGCTGAAGAAGTTCACATTATGCAAATCCTCAGAAAAATTAATTTGATTTTGATTTGATTTATTAATGGGATATAGTGAAAAGTATTTTTTCTTGCGTGCTATACAGGCAAAACATACCGTTCATGGAGTACATAGGGGAGAAGGAAAGGAGAGGGTGCATCAGAAATTGCCATGCACTATCATGTGATACAATGCCTTTTTAGTTATGGTACAGAAAAATGTAATCTATCGTTTTCATACATAACACTCAACCTTCCTTCTGCAAACCCCACAATCTCTCACAGACACTCTTTCAATCTCAGGCTTTTCATTCAAATGCTTGTGATTGCCTCTGATGGGTAGAAATAAATCTATGATATTGCTCATTACACTCTTTCAAAGAGGAAGAACAACAGGGAAGCAGGGAGCCAGTGAAAGAAAATGAAGCCAATTTTTAATGAAATGTGTTTGGGAAGGAATGCGTGTGAGGAATTTAAAATAGCTACATCAGGAAGCTCTTTCAGTCGAATAAAAAGTGTATTTGTCAATTAGTTCACAAAACACAATTCATGTCAAGGATTCTTATTAGCCTCCATCTTTTTCGTTTGTGATGATCTGTTGGACTAATTGCATTCTCTACTATCCCCCATCAAGTAAAGAGCCTGATTTAAAATCTTCTTCAAACATAATACACTATGAAAATCCTGCTGACACCATGAATCTTACAAGAGTGGAAATCTTGTCAAGAAGCAGCTGTGGTCAATAATGGATTCCCTCTTTATCATTTTGACATAACTCAAAACTGGAAAATATAGGGCACAATATTTGTGTCTGTAACATCACTGGATTTGACACTACGGAAGCTGATTGCTATCTGGGCGGGTGGGGAGGGGGGGGCGGGGTGTGGGGCTGGTGGTTATGCTGCCAGCAGTTTCTGGCACAACCTCGATGGCACACCATTTTTGAAAGGGTGCTCATGCGAGTACCCCAGAAAGTACAGGAAGCAACTGATCTGGTGCTATTATGGCCGGAACTTTACTGTCCCGCCTACCGGGGGAATTGGAATGGGCGAGGAGCGGACCATGGAAAGGTCCGTTTACCTCGGGATTTTATGATTTCGGGACAAGCAAGACCATGTGCCACCCATTTTTCAAATTTTCACACTCTGGGCTCATTAGATAAATTTGCATGTCATTCACAAAAGATCAAGTTCATAGCTACAAGAGCAGCCTATGAACATCATTTAAAGGACCAGGTGCCCAATTTGCAGATAAGGTAATTTTGAATAACTTATTTTGAAGTATCTGAAAATACTCTGGTTTGTTTTTGGAAGTTTGCAGTGAGTTCCTGGATTTTGCAGGGAGTGTTGCTGCATTCTCACACAGAGGGCAGAAATTTAGGTGACCATGGCAATACAGAGGTCACAACAGGTCTGAGGGATGCATGTACAGTGCCTTTGAGTCTGTCCTGTGATGTAGATAGAACAGAGGCTGTGGAGAAGGCAAAGTTCTGCTTGTTACCTTCTGCCAAGTTGGAGCTGGAGTCCTCCATGCTCTTTGACAGTGACAGCAAGCTGACCGACAGACCTGCCAATGTACACAGCATCTCAATGTGCCCTTTCAGTGTTTTCCTGTGGGTCACTTCATCGAGTCCTCTGTAGCATGATTCATCTGTGACTTTGCCCTCCAATGTGCTGTTGCACAAACCATCCTTTTCCCCAGCATGCTGAAGCTCACTTGTGCCAGTGACTCACCACCACCTGTGGATCCTAACTGCACCACGCTGGATGTAAGTGTCGTGCCAGTAACTGCAGAGCTGATGACTCTGCGTGTCAGATCAAATGATGGGACCTCTTCGTCGATCAGTGCCATGTTGTTATTCATTTCTTCCTTCTCCTATTGGGATTGCTATGGTTGGGCAGATGGCAGTTGTTGGATGTCTGAAAGCAGAAAATCAGATGGTAATGGTTGGAGTGAGGGGAAGGGTAGGGAGGGGGCAATGAGGTAGAATGGAAAGCAAGACTCCTATAGTTAGAACATCTACAGTTTGTTCCTCATTGTCGGATAGCAGGATGAGGATGTGCTGCAAGTTGAAAAGGGGTGAAAGGTAGCAACAATCATCCTCAGTAGTCTCAGTGATGCTGGGCGCCACGGGCTCCATGATATGGAGAGTCAAGTCCTCCATCAGACTTAAGGAGATGCACGCATCCCTGTCCACAGGCTCTGCTTAGTTTCTTTTATTGTGTGCCACCTTATCCTGCAAGAGGGAGAGCAGATTGACAGTGACTGTCATTCTACTCTGCTTGGATGATGTACCTCTCATAGCTGAATAGCTGGGGGAGTGTGGAGGCATGTGGTGAGATGTGGGTGAGGCTGATAGCATATGTAGGTGGGTTCGGGTGAGGTGGATTATCTGAATGTTGCATGTAAGCCCTGAGTGCCAGGGACTGTTGCTGGGTGTGTGATGGGATGTGGTGAATTGGGCAGTGTGAGAAGCTATGTGTGAAGATGCATTCACTGGCTTTGATCATACCCAGCAGGCCATCTTGTGGCACTACTGCTAGGTCCTCGGATCAAGATATCGCCAATTGAACACCCTGGGAACTCGCCTCCAATCCTTTCTGAGGGTCGCCCTTCAGGGCCTCAGGCCGACTGAGACTAGGCAAGATGCCAATTCCGCACCCCCCCCCCCCCCCCCCCACCCCCCACAACCCATCAAACCAAAGTGTCTTTCCTCCTCTCTATCTCCACCACTAAGACCTCCAGCATTGTAGCCGGGACTCTGGAGCCTTGGTTTTACAGTTTCTTTGGTTACAATTACAGCAATGGTATTTAGCAGCAGCCTCCTGTCAATCATGCAATTTCCCATTAAGAGGAACGGACAGCCTTTAAGAACAAAGATTGGTTGCATCACAAGATGTCTGAATGCTGCTCGAAGGCAGCCAGCAGTATAGTAGACACTCAGCCCTAAGATAAAGAAAGTGGCAGCATTAGATCTCCAGGTTTCTTACTTCTGCTATTGTGTACAGCAACCCCTGCATCTGAAAATCAGTGTACACCAATTTTTAGCCCCTTTTCCATGATAGAATGAAGGTACATATCTGGAAGCCCCAGCATTTGCAAAATTCACCTTTAATTCTACCTTTCAAGCTGAGATTCATGCATCTCTAGCAATCACAAATAACCAAAGCTGGCTGTAGAACCATAGAACCCCAACTGTGCAGAAGGAGGCCATTCGGCTCATCAAGTCTGCCCTGGTGCTCTGAAAGAGCATCTTACCCAGGCCCACCAACCGTCCTATCCACATAACCCCTACGCATCTTTTGGACACTAAGGGGCAACTTAGCATGACCAATCCACTTACCCTGCACATCTTTGGAATGCAGGAAGAAACTAGTCATGATGTGGAGATGCCGGCGTTGGACTGGGGTAAACAGAGTAAGAAGTTTAACAACACCAGGTTAAAGTCCAACAGGTTTATTTGGTAGCAAAAGCCACACAAGCTTTTGGAGCTCAAAGCCCCTTCTTCAGGTGAGTGGAAGAAACTAGAGCAGACATGGGGAGAACATGCAAATTCCAAATAGACAGCCACCCAAGGCCAGAATCAAACACAGATCCCTGGCACTGTGAGGCATTAATGCTAACCATTGTGCCACTGTGCCATCCCTGTGCATCTATTCTTTGCCTATGATGAGGTGATTTGTATTTGACATGGTTAAAGAGCCATGCTTTATATTGCAAGTTAATTTATGTATCAATTGGGCTGAAAACTACTGGTTGAGTTTTACAAGACTGGAGCAGCATTCCAGCAATTTAAAACAACAGCTTCTATGATGACCAGACATTTGCAAGACTGTACCTCACAAATTCCAAAGCTATTAAATTGGGGTCAGCCTCTCTAGAAAGCCCATCAAAACCAATCACCTTGAAAGAATGTGAATGGACAATCTCCCTATCCATTCACAAAACATCAATCACATAGGTACGTAACTGGGAGGGGACTAAGCATTACATGTTACCACTCTGGACAATGAATTCCGGATGAGAAAGGAACTTGTCCAGCCATAATCTAACTATGAACCATAGACCGGGAGAAAACTGCTATGACCACGTTTAGATAACTGGTCAGGTAGTGAGACGGGATCATGTGATGGGCCACTAATCCACTTTTGTGCTTAACAACTTACTTTTCTTCAGGTCATTGAACAGAAGATGGGGAGACACCAAAGAAGCAGAACGCCTGAGAGGGTATACCATCTCTCTCCACCCATCCTGTAAGCTTGAACCCTGCCTGCTGTTTTCACCATTTTTTCACCGTAGGCAGTGTTTTTAAGAATCAACCCAGCAGCTGCTACTCAGATAAATTGTCCATGAATATCATTAAACCGTCTTTTTTAATTCATTCATGGGACATGGGCATTGCTGGCTGGCCAGCATTTATTGCCCATCCCTTGTTGCCCTTGGAAGGCAATGATAGTCAACCTCATTGCTGTGGGTCTGGAGTCACATGTAGGCCAGACCAGGTAATGACGGCAGATTTGCTTCCCTAAAGGACATTAGTAAACCAGATGGGTTTTCCGACAATTGACAATGGGTTCATGGTCATCAGTAGATTCTTAATTCCAGATATTTTTTGTTGAATTCAAATTCTACCACCTGCCGTGATGGGATTCAAACCCAGGTCCCTAGAACATTAGCTGAGTTTCTGGATTAATACCCTAATGATTGTATCACTGAGCCATAACCTCCCCTTGAAGCGGAATACTGAGGGACCATCGAGACCAGCCTGAGACCATCAACCCACAGGATCCATGATTCACTAACCTTTATTGGATTTTAATGATGGCTTAATCTATCCTCCCACTCTGTGTCTTACTTGTGGTTGTGTGTAAACCCTTGAGTGCATGTGTGACTGAAAGTTGGAGCTTTTTTATTATTTATATTAGCTGTGCGCTAAGTGCAATAAATACTACTCTCTTTTCTTCTAAAAAAAAACTTACAAGGAAACATGTCTGTGTGTGTTGCTCATAGTCACCACACCTAAACACCCACTGAATTGGCAAGCATTTACTTTCTTAAAAATCTGTTATGGTCAAATGAGTGCTGGGAAATCCTCACCTGATCAAATTTGTCTGCTAAGATTTTTATCTCGCTGTTTCTATTCCATTATAAACAATTTGGTTATATGGGATCTAAGGAAAGTTTTTTTTAATATTAGAACTGTCACCTATTGTTATAGTATATTGAATTAAGAGTACCTTCCATTGGGATCTGAATTTATTTTTCCATACAAAACTGGATAACCCCTGTGGTGATATAATCAGAGCCGAGTTTTAAGGCTGATAAAATTGGATATCCTAAATTAAAGAATTGGGCATACTGAAATCAAACACAGTCAAACCCCAGGCAGGCTAATTATACAAATACACAAACGTGTCTGGGCCTGACCCATCAACCACCCATCAAAGGTCGTTACACTCTACTTGAGACTTAGCAGGAGATCATGGCACCTCATTGAAATGCATCGGCCTATTGTTAGAAGCGCAGATCGAGCCAGACTTTCTGTCACCAAGAGTTCCTGTAGATACCTTATCTGATCACAAGTTCAACAACATGGAGATGGACACTTGGGGGGCGGACCCTGGTGTCCTGTCAGGCAGACATCAAGAAACCCACTGGGTATTGGAACCCCCTCCTGGGACCTCATTGGCTGGAAGCCAGAGAAGTTTCTGGAAAGGCAAGCAGGCTGGGGGATAAAGGGACACACTTCGAGTCACACAGCAGCGAAGACTTGACAGGTGAGATGGCTGTGACCATTCGGAAGACTGACCAGAGAAGGAAGGAAGGGAGAAGCTGCCATCGAGACTCACCTTCGTGACGACGGACCAGAGGGACTTAGAAAACCGGACCTGCAGTTCAACCAAACCATCTTTACGGGTAGTATACTTGCATCTGCTGGGGTATCCTCTTGTTTTATGTGGGTAATTTAAGGGTTAATAGTGTTATTATTAATAAACTTGTTGAACCTTTACTTGTGTTTGTCCTTTGTCCATCTTGCAAATAAGGGCACCGGAGTAAAACCTTGGAGTAAGTAAACTGGTTGAAAGTATCTGAGAATTAACAGCTACAACACCTCAGTACAAGAGAACCAACTACTGAAGCAGCGAAGAAATAAATCACCCCACTGGAACCCAAAGGTTGCAAAATTGGCCATCCTAATTAAGTGGAATTATGCAATTAAAAATAAACGGCGCTTGGTTGTGCTATTTCTTGCTGATCAATAAGACTAAAAGTAAATTCCCAAGATGACTTGCAGATATAGACCAAAATTTTCCTGTCTTGGCCACTGCGGGAATTGTAAGGGGTGAGACAGAAAATTTGGCGGATCATTCAAAGGCCCATTGAGCTTGGGTGGGAACTTTTGGATTTGGGCGTGCACAGCTGGAGAATCCCGTCCATGATGTTAGTACTCTTGTTCATAGTTGTAACAAAATACACGCACTGGAACAGTTTGGTGATCACATCAATTCAACTGAAACACACTTTATAAATTTGCATTACATAACCAACATTCCTCTGCCACATTTTTATTGCCCCCTTGTCTTTCTTGATGCTCATTTTGGAGGTGCTCCAATGATTAACTCTTAAATGAGGGTGATGTTACACTGCAGATATTGGTCTCATGTAGACCTGTAGTACAATGTGTCACACTTTGGTTAGGGAAAAAGAATATGTTCTGTTCTTGGCCAGCTAAACAAGAGTCAACAAAAATCATTGTTCTGTGTTCACAGTAAAATTACTGATCAAAATTAAATTTTGAAGTGTTCCCAGGGTCCAATGCATCACTTGGCAGCTATTTAGCTTTCTTTTGTACAGAATTGGAAAGATATTGACAACCTACCACAGGCATTTGTGTAATTGGTGATCAGGTCATTGTCATCGTTATAATATTACTTCGTACTGATGCATTTTTGAAGCTGTTTTCCATCAATGTATAAGTGGCAGTATAACAACACTGTTAAATTGCATATTTTAAAATGATCTTTCTTGACTGCATTTTGACCTCCTTATTAAGCTGTGATTATCCTAGTTTAATATATTTCTCATATGAACTGTTTTATTTCTACATCTCAATTTAGTGTTTAAAATATATCATTTTATTCATTTGTTTGCTAATTTTATTTCCATTTGTTCCGAAAATCCTTTTCATGTTTGCTCTTTAAGTTTACTTACATCTGAAAAGTATTGTTGGCCTTTTTTACTTTTTGTTATTATATCAACTCTACCACATTCAAATAAGCCAATAGTTCACCTACTTCAAGATTACCAATCATTTCCTTTAAACTCTTAAATATCAAATCCAATAGTACATCAGTCCTGGTACTCATTTGTCGACAGGGTGCTTTAGGCCTTCTGGATTTAACAAGAGTGCAACAATTTTAGATTGGAGCTTCCAATCTCATTTTATTTCATTTTCTTTGCTTGTATATTTTTTCTTGCTTTCATTTCTCTCTTATTTTCTTGACTTTACTTACAGACAGCAGCTATTCTGAATCCTGACATTCACATCTCGGCTGGGCACATCTTTTGTTTCCTTCCTTGTCCCTTTAGCTTTACATTTTTGTTATTTAATCGCTTCTGTCTTCCAAATGATCACAGACCTAGCCTTTTGTTTTCCTTCTCCCTCTTTCACTCCCTCAAAACCTATTCCACTGCTAACTTTTCTCAGTTCTGATGAAAGGTCACAGACCTGAAACATTAACACTGTTTTTTCATTCCACAGACGCTAACAGACCTGCAGAGTATTTCCAATGTTTTCTGCTTTCATTTTATATGATAGTAGTGTTCGTACACTGTTTCATATGTCATGCTAAGAAATAGCGGTTACCATGATTGAACTGTCTGGGTTCAAATTGCCCCTATTGGTTTATCCATTTTATTTCTGAAATCTTGAACATTTTTCATTATCACATTATAATTCTCTGACAGCTGCAGGTTTCTTTTAAGCAAATCTAGGATTTATCTTGACAGATACAAAAGTTAATAAAGTAATGTACTATTCAATCAATTTTTGCCTTGAAAATTCAGGGGCGGGGGAATGGTGTATGCAACAATGAATAATTGTAGAAGATCAAAATCATGAGAAAGCACAACTATAAAGCTATGATAATTGCCAAGCAGAACAATTTACTTATGAGTGTCAAAGATAAAATCCTTAAAGAATGTTCCACTGAACGTTTCATCCAGATAATGGTTCTCCTTTTCCACATGAAAAGATCAATCTACAGCACCACATCAATAGAAGTTGAATGAGTGTCAAATAAATTAGTTTGCTCAACATAAATTTCATAGAGACTTAAAATACTGTGTTACTGATATTCCCTAATGGTATAATTAAATTGATTTAGTGCATGGCTAGTGTAGGAGAAGTCATTCAATTCTTCAGTCTACAATTGCATTTTTGTCAACTGAATAAAGCTGTTATTGAAAAGTCAATTACTTTTGCACCAGTTCATCTCAGAATTATAATTAATAACTAGTGATCAATTTTTGGAGTCGACTGCAAGTTAAACTTTTCTGCAGTGCTATATTGTTCTCAAATTGTCTCCGTTTTTGCATGATTTCTTTTTAAGCTTAGTCACAATTTGTCACGTAACACTTGTCGTGAACCGGTGAAGTAGGGGCATAATTATACCGTCACAATGTCAGGATTTCTGCTATGTCAGAGGAGAACCTAATTAATATTGCTAACTGATTCTGAAAATGCACTCCTGAGACTAACTGCATAACAGCGTTGTGAATATTCACAAAAACACAACTGATAGTAAAGTTTATTTATTAGTCACAAATAGGCTTACATTAACACTGTAATGAAGTTACTGTGAAAATCCTCTAGCCACCACACGTTAGTGCCTGTTCGGGTACACTGTGGGAGAATTTAGCATGGCCAATTCACCTAACCTGCATATCTTTGGAGGAAACCGGAGCACCCGGAGGAAACCCACACAGACACAGGGAGAACGTGCAACTGCCACACAGACAGTGACCGAAGCCGGGAATCAAACCCGGGTCCCTGGCGCTGTGAGGCAGCAGTGCTAACCACCGCGCCACCCTTCTTCGTTAAACTTCTTTAAACTCTGACTATATTCAAATGCATGCCATTGGTTATTTAATGAGGTCTTGAAACAGAAATGAAACTGAAATTTATTGCAAATTTTACGGTAAGAAAAGAAACAACAGGTATAAAGGCCTGACTCCTGAACCTAAAGTGCATGGAATGATTTACATATGTCGAATAAAGAGGATTTAATATATATTCCACTGTATAGCATCTCACTGAACTTTACATAGAGCAGGAAGGCCCGAAGCTATGTTCTGTGCTGAATTAACCAATCTCAATGTGGAGATGCCGGTGTTGGACTGGGGTAAATACAGTAAGGAGTCTCACAACACCAGGTTAAAGTCCAACAGGTTTATTTGGTAGCAAATGCCACTAGCTTTCGGAGCGCTGCTCCTTCGTCAGGTGAGTGGGAGATCACTCACTCACCTGACGAAGGAGCAGCGCTCCGAAAGCTAGTGGCATTTGCCACCAAATAAACCTGTTGGACTTTAACCTGGTGTTGTGAGACTCCTTACTGTGTTAACCAGTCTCAGCCAGGGCAGAGATGGAATACTGCAACTGAATTCGGTCTTATAATTGATGGAGAAAAATCTTTTTGATTTTTGATTTGATTTATTGTCACATGTATTGGGATACAATGAAAAGTATTGTTTCCTGCGTGCTGTACAGACAAAAACATACTGTTCATAGAGTACATGGGGGAGTAGGAAAAAAAAAGGTGCAGAATATAGTGTTACAGTTGCTGATACAATGAGGAGAAAGATCAGCTTAATATATGATATGACCATTTGAAAGTTTGATGATAGCAGGGAAGAAGCTGTTCTTGAGTCGATTGGTACGTGTTCTCAGATTTTGTATCTTTTTCCTGATGGAAGAAGGTGAAGGAGAGTATGTCTGGGCCAAGTGGGGTCCTTGATTATGCTGGCTGCTTTCTGAGGCAGTGGGAAGTATAGACAGAGTCAGTGGATGGGAGGTTGGTTTGTGTGATGATATCTCGCAGGAATGTAAGAAAACAGCAGACTTGATCAAAATTCCTGTCCGGACTTGGCAGGATGTTGCTCTGCATGAAAACATGAGCCATTAGGAATTCCCTTTATAATAATGGGTGGAAAATGGCCTCTATGGCCTGGAATTTCATGACTAGATCTCCTGACAAGTGAAGCTCATATTGAACTTGATCACAAAACATTTCCTACATTACAAAGGTGACTGAATTTCAAAATTACTTCATTTGTTGAAAACACCTTGCATATCAGGTCCTGTAAGGCACTCTGTGAAAAATGCAATGTGAGAAATATTATTTATTTACCCTGTAACACTATGAGTGGGATTCTCCCAAATAAATTCTGTGTCGAATTCGCATAAACACTGGAGTAAACCCCACTGGCTTTTTCAGTGGAAATTTCAAAATGAATCTCCCTCACTCTGTGCACTGCAGAGTGAACTAGCATGAATCATGATAAGAATCAGTGGGCAGGACCTATTCCCACTGGAGAGGCCGGCAGCATGCGCTGATCTATCATCGCGGAGATTGGCGTATGCGTAGTTGTCCCGCACTGTCAGCCTTCCAATCACTGGCCAGATCTGTGACCCTGCAGCGCTGGCCATGCAAGCACCCCACCCCCTCGATCACTAGCCTCGCGGACGTATCTGGTGCAGCATCATCTCGACCCCGCCCCCCAGTGCTGACCCCACCCCACAGCCCTGACCCCGATGACTAACCCTGATCTCTGACCTCCCTCCCTCTGTCACTGTTGAATGCAGAGTGGCAGCAGGACCCTCCACCCCCACCGATCTCCACCCCACAGAGATTCCACCCCTATCAGGCCCTCCCCTATTAGGCCCCTTCCCCTTGGCACTGCCCGATGCCTCGTGGGCAGTGCCAAGGTGCCCTCTTGGGCATTGCCGCTTTGCCCCTTGGGCAATGCCAGGGGCCAGGCTGGCACTGCCATACTGACAATACCCAGGGGCATCCCCCTCCCCCTTAATCCTAAATTCCTGGGGGGCCTTGGTGGCTCCCCTTGGCTCCAGCGGAGTTGAGCTGCCACCTCCCCGCAAGTGGGGAGCTATTGTAAATCCCGGTGGAGTGAAACACTCCTGACAGAGGGGGAAAGGTTAGCGAGCACAGAGACTTCAGCGCCGGGCCTGCTAATGAAGTTCTAATCTCCATCTGCATAATTTATTCAGCTCCGCGCTGACGGCACCGGAAATCTGGCGGCCATGGACTCACGGAGGCCGTGATGCCCAGCGGTGAGTTCGCTATAAGGTCTACACTTGAGTCTCCCGGCCCATTGCATTGCTAGAACAGCGCAGCGAGCTGGGAGAATCGTCCCCTATAAGTTTTGTCATCTTCTGGGGAGGAACAGCAGGAGAAGAAAAAGTCTAAACTTTAGAAAGTATTTAATGAGGTGGTACAGATATTCTGCTTAGATGCTTCATTTCTTTGTGAATCTGTAATTACCTTCACCGGTCTAATGGTAAGTGATCATATATAAAGGAGATTCTTTTTCAAATTTGTCATTCCTGTCTCGTGGAATGGTGCCAGCCTGGATTTGGATATTGGCACAGAAACCTTGGAGATGGAGTAATAAATAAATAGTTACTTGGTAGCACAGAATGTGAGTATTGCCGAAAAAAGATACTATTACAGCTTTTCATCTTGCGCGCATCAGGATAGACACAAGAATACCAAATTTCAAAGGGAGCACCAATTTATACTGCATGAAGAAACAATATAAACAAATAGCCACTGTATTTATGGTCCATACTGGGGTATGACACTAACTTCAAAAACCTAATTAAGAACAATAGGTCCAAATGCAAAATACTGTAGATGTTGAAAATCTGAGATGATAACAGAAAATGCAGAAAATACTCAGTGGGTCTGACACCATCTGTGGAGGGAGAAACACAAATAAGGTGGGCGCTCTTACCATTGGGCAATTTCCACATTGCTGGGTAGGTGCCAGTGCTGTAGCTATACTGGAACAGCTTGGCTAGAGGCGCAGCAAGTTTTGGAGGACAAGACTCCAGGACTATTGCTTGAATATTGTCAAGGCCCATAGCCTTTGTAGTATCCAGTGCCTTCAGCTGTTTCTTATATCACATGGAGTGAATCAAATTGGTTGAGACTGGTACCTGTGATGCTGGGGACCTCCAGAGGAGGCCGTGATGAATCATCCACAGAGCACTTCTGGCTGAGGATTGTTGCAAATGCTTCAGCCTTATTGTTTGCATTGATGTGCTGGCTACCCCAATAATTGAAGATGGGGATATTCTTGGAGCCTCCTCCTCCACTGAGTTGTGTGATTGTCTACCACCATTCACAGCTGGATGTGGCAGGGCAGCAGAGCTTAGATCTGTTCCGTTGATTGTGAAATCACTTAGCTCTGCCAATTCCTTGCCGCTTTCGCTGTTTATCATAGAATCTCTGCAGTGCAGAAGGAGGCCATTCGGCCCATCGAGTCTGTACTAACCACAATCCCACCCAGGCCCTATTCCCATACTTTGCATCAGTATTCACAAAGGAGAGAGACATGTTGACTGGTATTGTCTCAGAGAGATGTGTTGACCCGTGAGAAAAAATCTCAATTACAAGGGAGGAAGTGTTAGGTTTTTTAGGAAACATTAAGACAGACAAATCCTCAGGGCCGGATGGGATCTATCCTAGACTCCTCAGGGAGGCGAGAGATGCAATTGCTGGGCGTCTAACAGAAATCCTTGTCTCTTCACTGGACACAGGTGAGGTCCCAGAGGATTGGAGGATAGCAAATGTGGTCCCGTTATTTAAGAAGGGTAGCACGGATAACCCAGGTAATTATAGGCCAGTGAGCTTGACGTCCATGGTAGGGAAGTTGTTGGAGAAGATTCTTAGAGATAGGATATATGCGCATTTAGAACTGAATAACCTCATTAGTGGTAGACAGCATGGTTTTGTACTAGGGAGGTCATGCCTCACAAATTTGGTTGAGTTTTTTGAGGAGGTGACAAAAACAATTGACAAGGAAGGGCCGTGGATGTAGTCTATATGGATTTTAGTAAAGCGTTTGACAAGGTCCCTCATGGCAGGCTGGTGCAAAAGGTTAAATCTCACGGGATAAAAGGTGAGCTAGCTAGATGGGTGGAGAACTGGCTTAACCTGGTGTTGTGAGACTTCTTACTGTGCTTAGCCTTAGAAGACAGAGGGTAGCAGTGGAGGGGTCTTTTCCCGGTTGGAGGTGTGTGACTAGTGGTGTTCCGCAGGGCTCTGTACTGGGACCTCTGCTGTTTGTGATATATATAAATGATTTGGAGGAAGATGTAGCTGGTGTGATCAGTAAGTTTGCGGACGACACGAAGATTGCTGGAGTTGCGGATAGTGATGAACATTGTCAGAGAATACAGCAGGATATAGATAGACTGAAACATTGGGCGGAGAAATGGCAGATGGAATTTAATCCAGATAAATGCAAAGTGATGCATTTCGGTAGATCTAATGTAAGGGGGAGCTATACAATAAATGGCAGAACCATCAGGAGTATAGACACACAGAGGGACCTAGGTGTACAAGTCCACAGATCCTTAAAGGTGGCAGCACAAGTGGAGAGGGTGGTGAAGAAGGCATATGGCATGCTTGCCTTTATTGGACGGGGCATAGAATATAAAAGTTGGCATATGATGTTGCAGCTGTATAGAACAATGGTTAGGCCACATTTGGAATACTGTGTCCAATTCTGGTCGCCACACTACCAGAAGGACGTGGAGGCTTTGGAGAGAGTACAGAGAAGGTTTACCAGGATGTTGCCTGGTATGGAGGGTCTTAGCTATGAGGAGAGATTAGGTAAACTGGGGTTGTTCTCCCTGAAAAGACGGAGGATGAGGGGCGACCTAATAGAGGTGTATAAAATTATGAAGGGCATAGATAGAGTGAACAGTGGGAAGCTTTTTCCCAGGTCAGAGGTGACGAACACAAGCAGTCACGGGTTCAAGGTGAGGGGGGCAAGGTTCAACACTGATGTCAGGGGGACGTATTTTACACAGAGGGTGGTGGGGGCCTGGAATGCACTGCCAAGCAAGGTGATTGAGGCGGACATGCTGGGATCGTTTAAGACTTATCTAGATAAACACATGAACAGACTGGGAATAAAGGGATACAAAAGAATGGTCGAGTGGGCACATGAGCGGCGCAGGCTTGGAGGGCTGAAGGGCCTGTTCCTGTGCTGTATTGTTCTTTAACCCCATGCATTTACCCTGCTAATCCCTCTGACACTAGGGTTAAATTAGCATGGCCAATCAACCTAACCTGCACACCTTTGGACTGTGGGAGGAAACCAGAGCACCCAGAGGAAACCCACGCAGACATGGGGACAATGTGCAAACTCCACACAGACAGTGACCCAAGGCCAGAATTGAACCTGGGACCCTGGTGCTGTGAGGCAGCAGTGCTAACCACTGTGCCACCGTGCCGCCCAACTTGTTTGACACGCAAGTAATCCTGTGGTCTCACTTCACCAGGTTAACAACTTATTTTTAGGTACGCCTAGGACATTACCCTGACAAACTTCTTCAGTGATGTCCTGGAGCTGAGATGTGTGACCTCCAACCACCACAACCATCTTCCTTTGTGCCAGGTATGACTCCAACCAGCAAAGACTTTTCCCCATGATTCCCAGGTTGACAAATTGCTCCTGGCATGCCCTCTTGAACTCTTCTTTGAACCAGTGGTGATTCCCGGGCTTGGTGTAATGGTCGAGTGGGGAATATGTCGGCCCATGAAGTTACAGATTGTGGCCGAGTACAATGTTGCTGATAGCACACGTCTCCTCATGGATGCTCTGTGTTGAGTTGCTAGATCTGTTCAAAATCTATCTGATTTAACATAGTGGTAGTGATACAAAGCATGATGAAGGGTACCCTCAATATCAAGACGAGACTTTGTCTCCGCAGGGACTGTGCAGTGGTCACTCCGACCAATACCTCCATGGACAGATACATAGAGTCATAGACAGAGTCATAGAGGTTTACAGCATGGAAACAGGCCCTTCGGCCCAACTTGTCCATGCCGTCTTTTTTTTTAAACCCCTAAGCTAATCCCAATTGCCCGCATTTGGCCCATATCCCTCTATACCCATCGTACTCATGTAACTATCTAAATGCTTTTTAAAAGACAAAATTATACCTGCCTCTATTACTACCTCGAGCAGCTTGTTCCAGACACTCACCACCCTCTGTGTGAAGAAATTGCCCCTCTGGACACTTTTGTATCTCTCCACTCTCACCTTAAACCTATGCCCTCTAGTTTTAGACTCCCCTACCTTTGGGAAAAGATATTAACTATCTAGCTGATCTGTGCCCCTCATTATTTTATAGACCTCTATAAGATCATCCCTCAGCCTCTTATGCTCCAGAGAAAAAAGTCCCAGTCTATCCAGCCTCTCTTTATAACTCAAACCATCAAGTCCCGGTAGCATCCTAGTAAATCTTTTCTGCACTCTTTCTAGTTTAATAATATCCCTTCTATAATAGGGTGACCAGAACTGCACACAATATTCCAAGTGTGGCCTTACCAATGTCTTATACAACTTCAACAAGATGTCCCAACTCCCGTATTCAATGTTCTGACCGATGAAACCAAACATGCCGAATGCCTTCTTCACCACTCTGTCCACCTGTGACTCCACTTTCAAGGAGCTATGAACATGTACCCCTAGATCTCTTTGTTCTGTAACTCTCCCCAACATCCTACCATTAACTGAGTAAGTCTTGCCCTGGTTCAATCTACCAAAATGCATCACCTCGCATTTGTCTAAATTAAACTCCATCTGCCATTCGTTAGCCCACTGGCTCAATTGATCAAGGTCCCATTGCAATTGTAGATAACTTTCTTCACTGTCCACTATGCCACCAATCTTGGTATCATCTGCAAATGATGCCTCCTATATTCTCATCCAAATCATTAATATAAATGACAAATAACAGTGGACCCAGCACTGATCCCTGAAACACACCGTTGGTCACAGGCCTCCAGTTTGAAAAACAATCCTTCCTCTACAACCACCCTCTGGCTTCTGTCAAGAAGCCAATTTTGTATCCATTTCGATACCTCACCCTGGATCCCGTGAGATTTAACCTTATGCAACAACCTACCACGCAGTACCTTGTCAAAGGCCTTGCTAAAGTCCATGTAGAAAACATCAACTGCACTGCCCTCATCTACCTTCTTGGTTACCCCTTCAAAAAACACAATCAAATTTATAAGACATGATTTTCCACTTACAAAGCCAAGCTGACTGTCTCTAATCAGTCCTTGCGTCTCTAAATGCTGGTAGATCCTGTCTCTCAAAATACTTTCCAACAACTTACCCATCACAGATGTGAGGCTCACTGGCCTGTAGTTCCCAGGCTTTTCCCTGCAGCTCTTTTTAAACAAAGGCACAACATTTGCCACTCTCCAATCTTCAGGCATCTCACCCCTCATACATCTTCGGTAGGCAGGTTAGTGAGGATGAAGTCAAGTATATTTTTCCCTCCAATAGGTTCCCTCAATACCTGCTGCAGTCCCAGTCTGGCAGCTATGTCCTTTAGGGTTCAGCCACCTTGGTTTGTGATTGTACCATTGAGCTACTCTTGATGATGGACATTGACCTCTCCCACCCAGAGTACATTCTGCGCCCTTGCCATCCCCTGTACGTCTTCAAGTGGTGTTCAATATGGAGGAGTACTGATTCATCAGTTGAGGGGAGCCGGTACATAGTAATCAGCAGGAGGTTTCCTTGCCCATGTTCGACCTGGTGCCATGAGAGTCCACATTTGTATTTGTCAACTTTCAGTGCCACAGAGCAATTGATATATATTACTTCTTTAAAAACTTCTTTACTTAGATTTCAAAAGACATAACTTTCTGTGGCCAGTTTACTCTGTATCTACCATACAAGATGTGGAGATGCCGGTGTTGGACTGGGGTAAACACAATAAGAGTTTTAACAACACCAGGTTAAAGTCCAACAGGTTTATTTGGTAGCAAATGCCATTCGCTTTCGGAGCGCTGCTCCTTCGTCAGATGGAGTGGAAATCTGTATGAATCTACCATACAAGCACAGGAACTTTGCACTCCTCATCCTATCTGAATGGGAGCCAAACATTGAGAGCCACAATCTTGAAATTAACGGAGGAGGAGGGAGGCGACGGCTTAGTAGTATGATCACTAGACTATTAATTCAGAAACTCAGCTAATGTTCTGGGGACCCAGGTTCGAATCCCACCACGGCAGATGGTGGAATTTGAATTCAATGTTTAAAAATCTGGAATTAAGAATCTACTGTTGGAAATGATTGTCAGAAAAACCCCATCTGCTTCACTAATGTCCTTTAGGCAAGGAAATCTGCCATCCTGATCTGGTCTGGCCTACATATGACTCCAGAGCCACAGCAATGAGGTCGACTTTCAAATGACCTCAGGTAATTAGGGATGGGCAATAAATACTTCTCAGCCCGCGATGCCCATGTCCCACGAATAAATATAAAATGAATAAAAGAGCACTACATCTCTGACTGCAACATCTTGATCTATTTGTACATCAACCCTCATCTGAATTTTCTGTTCTTTTCACATGTAAAAAACAGCTATTAGCTCTTAGCCTCATTATTACTTTGTACATTTCTATGCAAACATTGCTAAGCACTTTAATGGGGAAAAAAAACTTGGCACAGTGTAAAACAGTTTGTGATTCACCAGTAGCCAATGCCTGCTCCTGGCATAAGTCAATTTCACCCCCCCATCATCTTTGTAATCAAAGGCTCAGAATGAGGAATGGATGGTGGGCATTAACCAAACTGAACAGAATCTAGCTGCCGCTTAACATACAGATAAATTAAATTGTAGACTAGTTTCTGCTTGGCAATAAAATATTCATAAGTTCATAAAATAATCAGCATTGGCAATAATTCAAGCATTCTCCCAAAACAAAAGTGTTAAATATTAAAATATGCCTCACAGCGCCAGGAACCCGGGTTCAATTGCGGCTTTGGGAACTGTCTGTGTGGAGTTTGCACATTCTCCCTGTGTCAGCGTGGGTTTCCTCCGGGTGCTCCGGTTTCCTCCCACAGTCCAAAGATGTGCAGGTTAGGTGGATTGGCCATGCTAAATTGCCCCATAGTGTCAGGCGGAGTAGCAGGGTAAATATATGGGGTTACGAGCTAGGGCCTGTGTGGGATTGTTGTCAGTGCAGACTTGATGGGCAAATGGCCTCTTTCTGTACTGTACGGATTCTATTCTATGAATCTATGTTCTAAAACCAGCTCAAGAACCTAGCAAATGTAATGAGACAGCTGGTGGAATTTTCCACTGTCCCATGGCAGGGGTGGAGGGTCTTTCCCGCAGTGGGAATTTCCACATATTACATGCGCTGAAATAAGTAATTACGCAGTTGGGGCTTTCCCGACGTTTTTCATGGTAAGGCGAGCTGGCGGCAGGCCATCGTATCCTGGCAATGTCTCTGAAAGATGCCTGGACATCAACCTATATCCACCATTCAAGGAGATTGCCCATCCACCTCACGGACACCTGGCCCCCAGGTTCAGTGTTGCCTCCCTCATAGATCTGTTGAATGAAATGGAGGCCAAGAAAGGCATCCTCTACTCAGAGGGTGGAAGGAGGACGTGGCACCGACAGACCAAATTGGGAGGGAAGGAAGTTTCAAATGTGGTCAGTGCACAGGGCCTCCAGCAGAGGACTGGAGTACAGTGCAGGAATTCCATGAATGAACACATCCACTCAGCCAGGATAAATGAAATCTCAGCTGCTCAGTCTCACCTCACTGAATGGTAGAGGGGGCATGGACCTCAGCACCAATGTCATATGATGATGCCTATCATCCAACTGTAGCCTATCTGGTCTGCAGGTGGAGAGGTCACAGTGGGTCCCTAACATACTGCCTGTGGGTGGGGGTGAGGGAAAAGAGGATGGGACGAGTAAAGCGTTCAGGTATGAAGGGCACCAACAAGCATCGCTAATGACATGCCTCTGTGAGCATTATCCTTCTCTCCATTTGGGCTCACTGCTCTGGAGAATGCTACTCCAGGACCCTTGTGGACAACCTGCAGTGTATCAGTCACATGACAATTCCGTGATTATTTGTAAGGGTGTAACTTTCAACCCCAGAAAAGTGCAGAAAAAGTTAAGGGAGGAGAGAGAGGCAGAAGATGGGAGGGGGTTGGCCTGACCTGAAGAAGCTAACGGACTTCAAGGAGTGTACACCCCAACTGGCAGGGAAGGAACCTGACCGAGCCTGCGGAGATAGATAGGTCAGCTTGCAGCGTCCATCCAGTAAGGATCCGTGTGTAATTTAGTCACATAGAAATCTAAGGGTCATGCGTTCCACCATGTTGGAGGCAGCTCATGCAGTCACTTACCCCCTCCTCTCTCACTTACAGGTGGAGCAGGAAGAGGGCAAGGCCAGAAAAAGAAACCACATTCAGCAGTCACACCAGCTCACAGAGGACCGTGGATATTGGGATGGAGGAAGAAAATGTACCTGTCGAGATGTCACAGCAGTCAACTGCACGCTCCAATAATGCATAGACATACACCTCAGTGGGTAGCTGTAGCTCAGGAAGCATCTCACATTCTGGTGGTCATTGCACAGATATGTATTTGCAAAAAGAGGCAAGGTCAGTCAAGCTACCAGCATGAGCAGGACTTTTGGGGATGAGGCATTTACATCTGAGTCTGATGGAATCGGCTCTGCACAAGATGCTGGAGAGGTAGGAAGAGGCAGTGTAACATAAGGCAGGGGTGGCTGAGACACTCAACAGAGTGACATGTAAGATGGAAGATTCCATCCCCTGCCCTCTGATGAAATGGTTCCAATCTGTGCATGCATCAAGGTCTCCATTGAGAGGGTGTAAAACCTGGTCCAGCAGATTCTGCCAGAGATGCGCACAGAACTGCACTCCATTGCTGTAGCCACGGTGAGCTTTCGCTCTGATCCTTAGGCTTCTATGCGAGATGCATGGATCCATTTGGACATAAACACTTCCCAAACTGTCACCATTTAAAAAATAGTCTGTCTTTCTGTTCTTCCTACCAAAGTGGATAATTTCACACATATTCACATTATATCCCATCTGCCATGTTCTTATTCATTCACTTCGCCCATCTAAATTCCTTTGAAGGCTCCTTGTAGCCCTGCTGAAGGAACTCTGTAAATTGATTTTTTTTAAAAAACTATTTGCACGATTTCGCTGTGATTTCTGTTGATCTTTCATTGAAATTGTAATGGGAGACCATGGAAATTCAGGACATGTTATCCAACAAATTCCATCTAAGTAAAAGCAAATTACTGCGGATGCTGGAATCTGAAACCAAAAGAGAAAACGCTGGACAATCTCAGCAGGTTTGGCAGCATCTGTCAGGAGAGAAATAAGCTGACGTTTCGAGTCCAGATGACCCTTTGTCAAAGCCTTTGACAAAGGGTCATCTGGACTCGAAACATCAGCTCTTTTCTCTCCTGACAGATGCTGCCACCCCTGCTGAGATTATCCAGCGTATTCCATCTAAGATCTTGTTCTGGCAAGTTGAATTTACTCCAATATTTTGAATCCATTTAATCAACAAAGCCTTACCTTAGCAATGGATCCCTCTATAAACATGTTGTGTAATGTGTTCAAGACATTTTCGTTTTGCATAATAATTCCAGAAAAAAGTTCTCTCTCAGTGAGAGTTAAAAGGTTCACAAATAAATATATCTTTATATAATGCCTGTTGTAAATAAGTGTCAGATAAATAACTCTAAAATCTGCTGGCCGTAAATTTCCAAAGTTTTGTCCAGCATTGCAGTCATCACCTGCAGAAAAAGATGTACAGAAAATTGAGTCAAATAAGTAAATAGAAACGTGAAGTCGATTTTAATTTTCAGATCAAACATGGTCCTGTGAGTGGCTGTCCCCTCTCTGCAGGATCATCCGTGGCAGCGAGGAGGCCTAGGTTTGAATGGTCAGGTATCAGTAGCATGTCACTAGTGACTTCCTAACCAAAACAGCTGGGAAGTCATTAGGAATTCATTGTGTGCCCATTAAAGTTGGGTGTCAGAGGCCGCAATTGATAACCAGAGGGAACAGTCCCGAGAATTAGTTTGGTCTTCAAGAAGGAAGCAAGGTAGGAGAGAAGCATGTGGTAAATGGTTCCCAAGATTTCCTTGGGTGTCCTGGAGGAGCATCCATGAGAGTGGCACAGTTTTCAAGGATTTTTGACGGCAATAACTCACTGACGCCCAGATTGTTTCATGTTGTCGTGAAATAATGATAGTTTGTAAGAATTGCCTCCTCTGAGTCTACAAATGTGCATTATTGAAGAATTAAGTGCCACCATAGCACTTAGAGCATGTTGCTTGCAACATTTAATGTGTTGCAGTGAACATTTGAGCTACTTTTTACAAGGAACCATGAGTGTGTCACCACCCTTAGGGAGATGAGCATTTGGAGTGCTGCCACCCCAAGGGCTGGATTATCACTACTGGGTCAGGTAGCTTAAGTCAGAGAACTTCCTGACTTGACAGACCCACCTCAGTTATGGGGCCCTATTATACCTAATTTCCACTCCAATGTGGCAGGGGTGGAATCGATTTGGGCCCGCTGAACCTGGAAGAAGTTCATTGGCAACCAAGGAAGCAGGCGAGTGCGAAGGTGAGCTGATTAAAAGTCTCACATCAACCCTCCGGGGCTGTATCTCAGTTATTTTAGAGATTCTCTAAACCTCACTCCTCACACATCCTTGCTCCCCACCCATTCCCCATACTCCCTCATACATCCTCTACGGGGCAGAGGGGATGACTCAAAGCTCCTGCCTGTCCTCCAATCACTACCTCCCCACCCCCATCACTTCCTTCCCAAGGGTGCCTGATCCCTCCCCAAAAATCCCATGACTTACCTGGGTCCATTTGCCATCGATCTTCTTCGCGGACCTACTTACAGTCCCAGCTGTACCCATTATTGAGCTCTAGCTCTGCTGGGATGGTAAGAGGGTGGGCCTTCCTACCACTAAGAGGCTGGAAACCCCACTCTCTGCTTGTTAAAATAGCCCAAGCGGTGAACAATATGCCACCCATACCCACTGGTAAAATCAAACACTATGGTTAGATACACCAATCTCTCCTTCTCGTAATCTCATACAAGGAACAATGTGGACTAATGATTTTCATATCTTAGAGTTGAGGAAGACTTTTTTTTACATGGGTTGTGATGTTAATCAGTTTGTTTTTAGTAGGAAAGTACAGGAATGAAGGAATATTTGTGTTGCCTTTGTTCTCAGGTTGGAAAAACACTTTTAAAGAGAAGAGACATCTGTTTTAAAAAATCCTACCACATGCTATTGAGTTTGATGTAACAGAAAACAGTTTTAAATGGGTAATCTTTAAGTGCAAGTTTAATACATCCATATACCCACGCATTGTGAACATCTCCTCTAATGAGTTGCTGACAGGGAAAATGTATGACATGAAGTGGAGGCTCCACTGATTGTGCTGCAGCTTTTGCCATAATTCACCCAGTATCGGTGTAAGCAGTACGAAGAATTGTGGAATTGATTGATTCCGGGGATGAAAGGGTTGACATATGAGTAGAGATTAAACAGTTTGGGTTTATATTTGCTGGAGTTTAGAAGGATGAGAGAGGATCTGATATAAAATTTTTAAAAGGATTGATAAAGTAAATGTAGACCAAATGTTTCCTCTTATGGGGCAATCTCGAACCAGGGGTCACAGGTACAGGTTGACAGGCGAGAGATTTAAAACTGAATTGAGGAGGAATTACTTCTCGCAGAGGATGGTGAATTTGTGGAACTCGCTGCCCCATAACACGGTGGAGTCTGAATCGTTGAATGGTTTCAAGAAAGAGATAAATATATTTCTAATTTAAAAAAAGATATGGGGAACAGGTGGGGAGGTGGATTTGAGACTAGGGAGAGGTCAGCCATGATCTGGTTGAATGGCGGTGCAGGCTCAAAGGGCTGAATTTGCCTACTTCTGCTCCCAATTCCAATGTTCCTTTGAATTGTAAGCACAAATCACATTCAGAACAAATTAAGTTCCTGCGAACTATAGTGCTAGTTTCAAAAGCATTGCTCTCACAGGCATTCCGCCCACAAACTTGGCCAATGCCATGATCACCAGTCAGAGTTTCCACAAATTGTGTTTGTGTGCTGACCTTCAAGAAAGCTCCAAAATCTAAGCTGGAACAGTTAGGCCTGAGGATTTACTTTGAAAGATTTTGATTGATTTTTTTTTGAAAAAAAGAAAACCTACTCAGGGACAGACAACTGCACCCCAATTTAAATGCACTTTGTACCTGAGTCACACCCAAATCTTTGATAAACCACATCTTACACCTTAATTTCACTGATTCGAATTGGTAAATGCCTAATCCTTACGGAAGATTAATCTTTGCCATGTCAAATCGAAGAATAAACAGGCTGGAACAGAAATATCAAAGAAAGGAAAGCTTAAAAAGTACATTTATGATGCTGCTGCACAACGAATGTTAATGTAAGCCTACTTGTGACACTAATAAATGAATAAATTAAACAGAGCAAATGTTTGTCTTTACCATTCCTCTTGCGAAGCTTTGCACGTTAGGACTGTATAAATAGAAATATGTGTGCATGCCTGAATGTTTGATATGCTCCCATGCAGTGTGTTCTTCTCCATTGGCAATCAAAAATTGATCCCTATATCAAAAAGAGATCAGAGGTGGAGTATTTCATAAAATGTCTTTTTTTCTTCTTTCCTGCCTAGCACGCATAAGGCAGTCCATTTGTTCTGTTTTTCTAACATCCAGCAGAGCACGGCCTGAATTATTTCCTTCATGTAGGTCCCTTTTTACACAGCCAGGTTGTTAGCCTGACCACCGACGGAAACAGGTTGCTTTACAAATGTAGATACGGCATCACCATGCAATGTTCATGCTTAAAAAGAAGTATTATTGGCTTAAAGTAAAGAGTTAACATCAGAATTGCGCATAATACTGAGGTAATAATGATATCTGATCACATGGCTGAAGAGAGAGAGCTCAAAGGAGGAGAAGCTCCAATCTCATAACAAGGTCCAAATGTGTAAATATTTTCTGTAAATAAAGAGTAATGGCTTTGAGAAACTGAAGACTTAAGCAACATAGTTTGGAAGAATAGATAATCTCCAACACCTCCATCTACGCCCCGATCTCACAACAAAATAATGGTGGCACATTGGTTAGCACTGCTACTTCGCAGCACCAGGGACCCGGGTTTGATTCCAGCCTCGGGTGACTGTATGGAGTCTGCATATTCTCTCCGTGTCTGCATGGGTTTCCTCTGGGTGCTCCGGTTTCCTCCCACAGTCCAAAGGTGTGCAGGCTAGGCGGATTGGCCATTCTAAATTGCCTCAAGATGTGTAGGTTGGGGGAAATATGTGGGGGTGAGGTTGCAGGGATGGGGCGTGGAGTGGACTTGGGTAAGATGCTCTGTCGGAGAGTCATTGCAGACCCAATGGGCTGAATGGCCTCCTTCTGCACTGCAGGGATTCTATGTAAACAGTTAAATTGTTGAGTAAGATTCCCCACCTTAATATGACACAGAAATATATCGTTGTTTTAACATCCTTAACTGGATTATGCAGAAGATGTTATGATTTTATCAGTCAAATCTTCCAGGAATGACTGCTCATCTTAAAATGATAACAAATTGCATTTATTAATAACATAATTCGACCCTAATCTTAAAAGCAAACAAATGATTGAGTGATTCTGATACAAACGGTCAAGTGATTCAGAGCAGGTTGCTCTTGGAAACAAAGACCATTTATGGCCAACCTTACACCGGTCTTCACCATTTTTTTACCTTTCTGGGGATCTAGCCTTTTGCTACAAGGATCACGACACCAATGTTGAACACATCCCTACATCTGATAATGGTACTTGTGCTTTTTTTCCTTTTGAGTGTACATGGACAACCTGCCATTACTGGGTTATTTTTCATAAAACTGTCAGCTTTTCAGTGAAATTTGTGCATATATTTTAATCATAATGGATGTAATCATGCTCATCAATACAAGTTCATCTGGAAATGCTATGTGACATTTGCTGAAAGTTAGATCTGTGCTAATCATCATGGGCTTATATTACATTATTGGTTGGCTCATGCCTCTATTAATTTTTGATAGTATTTTTCAGGAGTTAGTTTATAATTTTTTATCCTGCTTATAATTCATTGCAGCTTCCATTTTGTTTTTTTTATTGCAAATTTTAACATTCCATTTGTTACATAATATGTAAAGTGCAAAGGTGCCTGTGACAGAACACAACATGCAAATTGAGACAGTTAAAAGGGTTAAAGCAGTGACAAGTTTTCTTTTCGTGATGTGAAATTCAACAGTACTTTTAAGCCTTTCTTTGCATAATTGTCAAAGCTAATTATTTCCGACGTGGTTTCAATTTCCAATGCTGAAAATTGTTTGAGTAACAATTCAAAGTTGTTGCAACAGTTTTTATTATTGCTGAAAAAAAGAGACACGAGGATAAAGCTTTTCGTCATGCACCCATCGCACCAAGCACTGAAATTTATATACCATATTACACATTTGTGTGGTGGGCAAAACATTTTTTTGACTTGATGGCAGCAACCTTTTAATGCAACGTACCACTCATGTTACTATTGTATGTCAGGTACCTGGACATATGTCCCAACAATTGGCAGATCATATAAAACTGCATGTCCCTCTCGCTGTTCGCAATAGGCAATAGACCATACTCAACCAGCCCGTGCTTGCAAAACTCAGAACATAATGTCCAAAATTAGACCTCATTCCATGATTGGGCAGTACTTGTTAAACAATCCTGAGTGTAGTAAGAATTATACTAGTAACCAATTTAAGATTATCGGTCAGGCTTGTAATGTGGCTTCCTTACATTTACTAGAAGATGCACATATGCAGATGCAGGTGTCTGTCCTCTGGAGGCAAAAGGAACATGTCCAGCCATTGCACCTTTTTTGAATTAAACAAAAGAGTAGGGGAACAATAATTCCTTGAATTACTCTCCATGGCAACATCTTAATTAATCAGAGTCAACTTGCCAACCAATCAGCATCCTTCATTCATCCAGTGTAAATTGTTGCTCCCTTTGAAATTTGGCATTCTTGTATTTGCCCTGATGAGTGCAAAATGAAATGCTTTGATTACATGCTTCTTTTTCATCAACACTCAAGTTTTGTATTACCAATCAACTATTTTTTTAAATATTATTTTCCCAGTGTTATAAACTTACATTCAATGTAAACTATCATTAAATATAAACTGTAAACATCAAGCAAGTTAAATCTATTTTACAAATTCTTACCACATCTGCAGATAACAGACACAATCAAGTTCTCCAGAACAAATTTTGCTTTTCTGCACTAAACAATAATCCAATTCACCAAATTTGAAATAGCAAGGTAGGTGGTACTTCATTAATACTTCATGCTGAATCGCCGACAAGTTAAAAACAATTATCTTCAAGGAAGATTATCAATTTGCATTCCTAAAAATGGGAAGGTTGGTGGAACAAGTTGGGATCAGGGAACTGAAACTTGGCCCTGGTGACAAGAACTCACCCATCTTTGTGTAGAAGATTGAGGTACATGTCCCAGTTGCAGTCTGGTGGCACAGTGAGATGACACTCTGACACTATGACAAACAGAGATGTGAAGATCAATAATGATGTGGAGATGCCGGCGTTGGACTGGGGTAAACACAGTAAGAAGTTTAACAACACCAGGTTAAAGTCCAACAGGTTTATTTGGTAGCAAAAGCCACACAGGCTTTCGAGGCTCTGAGCCCCTTTACTGTATATGTTGAAAGGGGCTCAGAGCCTCGAAAGCCTGTGTGGCTTTTGCTACCAAATAAACCTGTTGGACTTTAACCTGGTGTTGTTAAACTTCTTACCAAGATCAATAATGCCCTGATTCCCAGTTTTTTGTCAAAATAGCTGAATCAATATAAGCTGACATCAAGCTCTTCTAACTGATATTCGTAGTCCTATATTGATGAAAAGAAAATCAGCCAACTACTTGAAAAAAGCAGGATATTAAAGGGCATGTAAGTGTTCAATAAAGTACAACTAGACTAGATAGCCTGTGAGCATAATATAAAATCAGAATTGATGGACTCTGAAAGGCAGGTTTCTGTGCTGCAACATTATATGATTCTATACCTCCACCCCCTGATTAGTGCTGTGATTTAGTGATCTGTGCTGGAAGCATGTCTGCACAAGGAAGGGCATGACTGGAGTGGACTTTATGTTGTAATCCTGTTGGTTACAGAACATGTCTGTTATGGAAGTCTTCGTAGTCTTCTGTATGTTAAGAGCAATGTTAAGAATTACTTGTAACTATATACACATATACAGTAAAGGGCACTGGCGAGGAACTAGCTCCTTGTCAACGCGTCTCTGGTCAACACTACACTGACTCTAAGTTTGTGTCATGTGCCTTATTACTCGTAAGCTTTGTTGACCTGCGAGGATCACTCCATACTTATGTCCATCCTTGATTAGCTCTTTGATGCTATACTTCTTGGGCTTGTATACAAGATCTTGCTGGAATGCTTCCATGGGAGTGGATGCAATCACCAACTCAACAATTCTGTCTGTCATCTCTTCATTTGACAAATCAAAGTATGTATCCTTTTCTCTACACAAGCCGACAAAGTGGTCTGTGGATTCTGTAGGCTGTTATCCAACTGACATGAGCTCTAATCGATGAATACAAAGGTTTAACCAGATTCTGAACCAGTCTTCCAATGTAGTCCATGGGTGGGATTCTCCCAAAAAAATTCTAAGTGTCGAATTCACGTAAAAACTGGAGTAAACCTTGCTGTTTTTTTTGAGTGGGAGTTTCAAAATGAATCTCCTACACTCTGTGCACTGTAGAGTGCACTAGCGTGAATCTAATTAAAAAGCTGTGTGCGGGGCCTATTCCTGCCCAAGAGGCCAGCAGTATAACGCTGAGGGGCCACTGCGCATGCGCCAATCTGTCAGAGCGGAGATCGGCGCACGCCCAGTAGACCCGCACTGCCAGTCTCCTGATCGCTAGCTAGCACAGCAATCCCCAATCTCTGTACCGCCATCCCACGGCCCGATCACTGGTCTCCTGGACATGTCCGGACGAGCCTCGACCCTGGCCTACCTCGATCCCTCCCCCCCGACAGTTCCAATCTCCGGATTGATTCCTCTCCCCCTACCCCGATGTCCAGCCCTAATCACTGGCCCCCCTCCCTCTGTCACTCAGCCCGATTGGAGAGTGGCAGCTGGACATCCCGTCCCCGCCTCTCTGACCCCACCCCTTTGGCACTGCCTGATGGGCAGTTGCAAGGTGCCCCCTGGGCATTGCCACTTTTCCCCTAGGGTGATGCCAGGGACAACGCTGGCACTGCCAACCTGGCAATGGGCAGGGGGCACCCCCCCTTATCCCCTACTTCCCAGGGGGCCTCCGTGGCCCCCCTTCACTCCAGTGGGGTCTGGCCGCCAGCTCCCCATTAGTGGAGCTGTTATAAACCCCGCTGGAGTGAAACACTCCTGGCAGGGGGGGAGAAGCTAGGGAGCCTGGAGACTTCTGTCCCAGGCCCCCTAATGATATGTTAATCCTCATTATAGTCATTTTTTCAGACCTGCGGCAATTTCTGACACGGAGCTGATGATGCCGGAAATCCAGCAGCCAGAGACAGGCAGAAGTTGTGGCACCCAGTGGGAAGCTACACGGCCTCTGCTTGAGGAGCGCAGTGGCCTGGGAGAATCACCCCATCATCTTTTACTGCCGCCAAGAACTGGCACATGTCTTGGCATATGCGATTAGTAAAAATGAATGTCAGCCTTGACATTCTGAACCCCCGACAACTACAATAATGTGTAATATCTTTAAACGGATAATGGGAATGCTACACAGACAAGTTGGCATAAGCCTTCCTACCATACTTGTGACATCAAAGGCATATTTCACTTATTTGTCCACAGTATTTGAAACTTCTTATTCTGTGATGTTTATCCCCTACAGAGTATACTTATATAGAAGGCTATTCATCTTGGAATGCTGCTAATACTACGTTTGCTCTTCTGTGTTAGAAGTGCTGTCATCCACAGCATTGCTTTTATTACCATGATAATACAGCATTTAAATGAATCTCAACAAAGCCAACAGCTCTGGAGCAAACATTGCTATAAATTGTATTCAACCAGAATTTGATTGGCAGAGTTTAGACTGATTCTGTATCATCAGTTTTATGCATCAGACTGATTTTCAATGTGACCTTTCAATGACATCCACTGAAAGCTGACTGTCACTCTCTGTTACTGCTTGTTGGTGGCACGGTGGCACAGTGGTTAGCACTGCTGCCTCACAGCGCCAGGGACCCTGGGTTTGATTCCTGGCTTGGGTCACTGTCTATGCAGAGTCTGCACATTCTTCCATGTCTATGTGGGTTTCCTCTGGGTGCTCCGGTTTCCTCCCACAGTCTAAAAGACATGCTGGTTAGGAGCATTGGCTATGTTAAATTTTCCATCAGTGTACCCGAACACTCGCCAGAGTGTGGCAACTAGGGGATTTTCATGGTAATTTCATTGCAGTGTTACTGTAAGCCTACTTGTGACGCTAGTAAAATAAACTTTCAACTTTACTCGGCTTAAAATCCATCATACCTTTAAATAAACAAGTTACCCAGTTCATCATACTAACCTATGCCTTTTATAGCTTTAACAGTGGCAGAAGACCACTGGATTCATTGTCTAGTCAACCACCACAGCTTTTCCCCACAAAATACAGATTTGAATACCGTTGGTCATCTTATATTATCATCTTATATTAATATAACTTGCTTTATGTATTAATTTCCAGTCTTGTACCTTTTGCTGCTTTAAATGTCTTACCTTCAGAAAGACACATGCATGATGCCTGTGAATCCCAGGTGCTTACCTTTTCCCAATGATTAAGTGTAGAAGTGTACTAAACAGCACAAGAACAATGACAGTGACTGACACTAACAAAGGTTTTAAATCATGCATTACTGATAAGTGCCTCCAAAAGCCAACAAGTGTGGAACACTACCATAGAATGTTATTGTTTTTATATTTCACTGTCAGGTTTCCAGGTCTGACTTTGGTTGAAGGTTGATGGGGAATAACATATTCATACTAAATTCTCAGTGCTTTCATGAACAGGATATGTTAATTACTGTAACCATGATAAATGTTCATTTCTCGATACTAATTGCATAAATTCAAGGTATACATTTAGCTTTTTGAGAACCATAAATAAGCAAATATCTACTGATGCTCCTAAAAATAAAATAAATGGAAAATATGTGACAAGCAACTATGGATATGTTTTCTTATTCAAAGGATAGGTTGACCCAATTGCTCAAGTGTAACACTCCCACTTACTTATCCCTGTAGGAGCCTAGAATGGCAAGGAAATCAGATCCCATGGCTCCTTACCATACATTTTATATACTCCTTGCATTAGGAAAGATAGGGAAAACATTAGATTAAAAGTAGAAAGTTGATTTTCCTGGTTTGCATTACCAGTGGGAACTGCCAATGCAAAGAGTTCACTGGCTTTTAATGCTTTGGAAAATTGAGGTCTAAAATTCTCACGATTTTAGAATATATGTGTCTGGTGGATAGATCTCCCCACTAGCAGTGCAGACTCAGAAAATTATTTGTTCAATGTAAAGACTAATTTAAAATCTGAATTATGTGTGGATTGTTGGCTGATTCTCATGCAACATTTCTCCCTCTCCCCACCCCCTCATCCTAACCCATAATATAGAGTGTAGTGAAACAAGATAAAGCCAGAGAATGAACTTTCCCTCCTACACTCATGCACCTCCTTTGGGACTGACATGATGTGTAATTCAGAACTCAGTGATATTTCATTATTAGTAAAATACTGTGAACATTTTTGTAACTTATGTTTCAGATAATTTAATTTGATTTATTCTCGTCACGTATTGGAATACAGTGAAAGGTTTCTTGAGCGCTAAACAGACAAAACATGCCTTTCGTAGAGTACATAGGGAAGAAGGAAATGATAGGGTGCAGAATATAGTGCTGCAGTTACCGATAGAGTGAGGAAAAAGATCAGCTTAATATGTGATAGGATCAATCAAAAGTCTGATGACAGCAGGGAAGAAGCTGTTCTTGAGTCTGTTAGTATGTGTTTTCAGACACTTGTATCTTTTTCCTGATGGAAGAAGGTGGAAGAGAGTGTGTCCGGGGCGCATGGTGTCCTTGATCATGCTGGCTGCTTTTCCGAGGCAGCGGGAAGTGTAGGCAGAGTCAATGGATGGGAGGCTGGTTTGCCTGATGGACTAGACTATGTTCGCAACCCTTTGTAGTTTCTTGGTGTACTGAAGTACTATTTTGTGTTTCAAAAGTTAACTTTTCAGTTAAGAAGATAAGAAATTACAGAATTTAAGTTCCTATCAAGGGATACTAACTCTTTCCATCTGGTGGGAACACTATGGTGCAGGAGTTAGGATCAAAGCAGTAGACTTACTGGTTCTTTTCTGCCCACTTGTCATCTTTCCACTGTTGTGTAGTAAGTGGCTCAGGTGCCCATCTGACTCAGGGAGGGGCATCATTATTGTATGTAAATTGAAGTGCAATTATGGTGATGGAACCCAAAAGTCATTGCTATGGCCTGCTGGGCAGAGTGTTGCCTGGTTGTACTGTACTGTAGTTCCTGTCAGCTCAGAAGTGGAGACCCTTAAATGTAGGTGAAACTTATTCATGGTATCTATCTCCAGGCCGCAGAAAAATAATCCAGGCTGTTCCATCATCCTTCCAACCATGGCCCCTCGAAGGGGATCACCTTGCTGCTAGTCAAGCAGCCTCTCTGCCACCGATATTGTGGCAACCCAAACCTGGCAAGTTGTAAGAGGATACTTGTTAGGGGTGGGTTGCTTGCCAGTTCAATTTAAATGAGGCTCAGCCCTCAGCAAGGTCTTGACAACCTTCCACACCTCCTGTCTCACTGGCAATCTGCCTAAATTACAAAATACCCTCTAAAGTCCATGTCCAAATGCAGCAAGACCTGAACAATATCCAGGCTGGAACTGACAAGTGGCAAGTAACATTCACACCACAGATGTGTCAAGCAGTGATCATATCTAACAAGAGACAATCTAACAATTGTTTCATGACATTTTGCGACATTACCATCGTCGAATCCCCACTATCAACATCTTGGGGTTACCATTGACCAGAAACTGAACAGAACTAGCCATAAAGGGCGACAAAGTGGCACAGCGGTTCGTACTGCTGCCTCACAGACCCAGGGACCCCAGCTTTGTTTCTTTTGATTTTTAACGCACCAAGATGGTGCTGGAGCAAGGCGACTTCTTGCAAACTATGCCCAGCGTATCTTCTAATTCTATCTTTTACTCTGATTATTTTCTTTGAATGCATAGTTTCTGAACTTTAAAGGGATGTAAACTGTTCTAAAGATTTGTGTTCAGCAAGCATCAATATCCATACATAACTTTTCAAACGGATTACTGAAAATTAACCATGTATTCGTGGGATATATTTCTTGCTTTTGGAAATGCCGCCAAGCATTCTTGTTGCCTGCTGGAACATGGTCTCGCACCACTGAGAAATTTTCGAAGACTGGCCCCCACCTGTCCCAAAATAAGTTCTTTAAGCTTCATAAATTTGAAAAAAAAACCAAGAGCAAGAAAGAAACAGGCCAATGCACCAAATTAAATCTGAAACAGTGACCCCAAAGGTACAAAATGCAATTATATGAAAAACAACCTTGACCCAACGCCTCACAATTTTATGTAAAATCAAGTAAAAGGCCGAGACAGGCCTTCCACTGAAACCATGTAATAAAAATTTGAGTATATGAAATTGGAGGCAGCCTATTGACTTGGATAGGAAATTAAGTTAGGGGATAGGTTACTGAATAGGGATAATGGGTATGTACACAAAATTGGCAAAATGGGACTTGCGGTGTTCTCCAGGGGTGCATACTTTGGCCTCTGCTATTCATTACGTTCATAAATAAAGTGGATGAAGGGATACAATGCCATATATCCAAGTTTGCTGATGACTCAAAGGTAGGTGCTACAGGAAATAATCTAAACGGGAGCAGAAAGTTGCAAAGCGACGTTGATGTATTAGGTGAGTGTGTAAAACTGTGATAGATGGACTTTAATATGGGAAGGTTTGAGGCCATTCACATAAATGGTGAAAAGTTAAGGGAACTTTTGAAAGGTGTTCAACTACTAAAACTACTGGGCAAGTGCAAAGTATAATTTAAAAGGCTAACAGAGTATTAGCCTTTATCCCAAGGGGTTTGGAATACAAATGGAGTAGATGTTATAGTTATATACAGCTGTGGTCCAACCCTATTTAAAGTACTGCATTCAGTTTTGGATATATTGGCCATGGAATGGCTGCAGCGTAGATTCACCAGAATGATACCCAGGCTAAAAGGATTCCATTTTGCGGGGAGATTGCAGAGGCTAGAATTTTATTCCCTCTATACCTAAATAGTTTTAGAACAATTGAAGAATTTGTTAGGATAGATGGAGAGAAATGATCTCCTCTGGTTGTCAGTGTCCAGAATCAGGGTTCAAATCATTAAAAATAGGGCTAGGCCGATCAGTGTGACAACAGAAAGCACCAAATGAATCAGTGGGGCAAGGTCAAATGAAAACTTTAAGACTGAGCGTGATAGATTTTAACCAACACAAAAATACCATAGATGCAGGGAATCTGAAAAAACATCAAGAAATGGAGTTAAAGTACATATCAACTTGATCTAATTGAATGGTATCATAGAAGAACCATAGCATCCCTCCAGTGCAGAAGGAGGCCATTCGGTCCATCGATTCTGCACCGACAACAATCCCATCCAGGCCCTATCCCCGTAACCCCACATATTTACCCCGTAACCCCACATATTAATCCCTCTAACTTCCGCATCCCAGGACACGAAGAGACAATTTAGCATAGCCAATCAACTTAACCCGCACATCTTTGGACTGTGGGAGGAAATCAGAGCACCCGAAGGAAACCCACGCAGACACAGGGAGAATGTGCAAACTCCATACAGACAGTGACCCAAGCCAGGAATTGAACCGTGGTCCCTGGAGCTGTGAGGCAGCAGTGCTAACCACTGTGCCACTGTGCCACCTAAGCTAGAGCAGGCTAAAGGGGCTTAATGACCTACCCTTGCCCTTGTGTTTTGCGGTCTGGAACACTTTGTATGGATTGCTGGGAAAATATAAGAAATCACAGTCCACTGTACTTTATAGCATCATAGACTCTTGGAATAATACAGTCCATGGAAATTTAGCCCATCACAACTGTGTCAACTCATTGAAGAGATGTTGATCTGGAAAGTGGGGGGAACCAGAACGGAGGGAAAGAGTTGGAAACTGGGGACAAGTGGACTGAGAAATAGAAGTGAGGAGGGGAATGGGGGAGGAGGTAGACCTCTTGCCGAGGGGTGGGGGCTGGTGTAGTGGGCGGGGGGAGGCGTGGAGGGAGTTGGATCTGGATGGGAAGGATGGGTTTCAGAGACAGATCCAGATCGGGTTGTGGGGTAGGAGTCAGAATTAGTGGGGGGCGGTGCTTGGTGTGGGGGAAGTGTTGGGTGATCAAGGTTGCCTGGTGAGCCAGTGGCGGGGAGGATGAGGGGGTCCCATGGGAGGGGGATGGGGGGCTGGTCAGGTCATAGAGGATGTCCCGTGTAGGACTCGGACTGGGTATTTGAAATAGTTTTTCTGAAGTTAGAATTGTTTTTTTCCTCTTCTAACTCTTTCTGAGTAACAATGAGGGTAACACTGGCAGAACCTTCTGAAGTTGGTGATTTGAAGTGCTTTGTTGGATGGTTCCCAGCACAATTGTCCAGGGAAATTTAGCCCTTCTGGACAATTGCCTGAGTAAACCTTTAGGTGGGAACTTCTAAGAGGGATCTCCCCATGCATCATGCAACATGCTTCTACCAACTCTTCAGTCAGTGCATTCCAGCTTTGTACAACTTTTGAAAGAACAAAAATGTTGAGCATTGAGGCAGTGCCTGACTATAGAAGGCTGCCCGCTTCCAGCATAGATTAGGCACAAGACACGCTCCCAGGATTTCTCCTTTCTTTAGTTGTGTGACTGGTGCTGATGATCTTAAATCCTCCCCTCACATCCCGTTAAGAATTATGTGCTGGCTTCCAATATTTGTTTTCCACCGATGAGCCTGAATGTTACACTAAGCAGCTTAGAGTTCGAAGGCATTGTGCCTTTATTCCTCAAGATTGGGAATACATGAAACATTTCCCAGTCTTTGAATTTCTTGCCAATTTTCAATCCACAAATGAAAATTTGTGCTAAAAATGTTTTGCTACTCGTAGCCAAATATGCTTAAGAGTCTCTGGACATATATCACTATATAATCTCTATGTTCCGTCACTTTATCTCCCTTATGGCGTCAGCTTTTTAGTACAGCTGCTTCTCTAAATAAAATTGAAACCCTCTGTACGTATTGGCTTTGTCGCCATTCTGTTTATTAGATTACATAATCTTTTGTTTCTTTCATGGGATGTGGGCATTGCTGGCAAAGCCTGCATTTGTTCATTCCGAATTGCCCTTGAATGGAACATTTCAGAGGACAGTTAAGAGTCAATCACCTTGCCATGGGTGTGGAGTCACATGTAGAACTGACTGGGTAAGGACAACATTTCCTTTCCAAAAGGACATGAGTGAACCAGTTAGGTTTTTAATGACAGTTGTCAATAATTTCATGATCACCATTAAAAATACAGGTTTTATATTCCAGATTTATTAATTCAATTTAAATTTAAGATGCCATGATGGGATTTAAACCCATGTCCACGGAGCATTAACCTGGGTCTCTGCATTACTAGTCCAATTACATTATCATAACACGACCATCTGCTCCTAAAAGTTGCTGCAATGTGCTTTGTGGAAATGAAGTTCTTTTTTTAATGTATTCTTTGGATGTGAGTGTCATTGGCAAGGCCAGCATTTAATGCCTATCTGTAACTGCTGTTGAGAAGTTGGAAGAGAATAGCCTTCTTGAACCATGTGCATATGGTGCACAGGTATACCATCAATTCACAGTGAAACACTTCAAATTTGTCTTTGTTGAACATAGAACCATAGAATCCCTACAGTGCAGAAAGAGGCCGTTCGGCTCATCATGTTTGCACCAACTCACCGAAAGAGCATTCCACCCAGTACCTCCACTCTGTCTATTCCTGTAACCTAGTGCATTTACCATGGCTAATTCATTTACCAAACCTACACATCTTTGGACATTAAGAGGCAATTTTTTAGCATGGCCAATTCACGTAACCTGCACATCTCTGGAAGGAAGCCTGAGCACCCGGAGGAAACGCATGCAGGCACGAGGATAACGTGCAAACTCCACACAGTCACCCAAGGCTGGAATTGAACCCGAGTCCCTGGCACTGTGAAGCAGCAGTGTTAACCACTGTTCCTGCACTGTGCTGCGCATGTCTAATGTCTTTGAATGATTCAATATATATTTAACATGCACTATATCACAGGATTACAAAATGACAAATATGATTGTGCTTATTCAATCTCTGAAACTAACAAATAACGTTACTAAGCAGTAAATATTAGGAATGTAATTCCTTTATGCAATGTAACTTTATTTACTAAATCTAAGATCGTGATACAAGTTGAAGCTATTGGCAATAGTCATTCGAATTTCATTAAATATTCAGTGGACAGTACACCTCAATATAAATTTCTGCTATCCATTTCAATATTTAAGTATCACTTCTTGCTATTCAGGGTAAAATCCATTTCTATGCCTAAGCTGCAGTGGTTAGCTTTGTCTTAAAGATCATACTTGACTACATTTAAGTGAGAAGTTGGATCAAAATAGGAGATCTGTACAAAGGCAAGGAAGCAAACCTAAAATCAGAAACAGAGTGACATAAAACGCATGTGAAAGAATAGTGAAAAACGTAAAGGTGACTTCAAAGTTAGAATGGAGGATTGCAAATCAACAGCAGAAGTGGAGAACAGTAGAAGTTAATAAGCATTAAATAGAAAAGGGGAAATCAAAGTGATAATGTTTGGCTTATTGCTTTTGGTTCTGAATTTTCACATGGTGGGTTGCACCCCAGCAGCATGCCATTGGGACACGGGGAGTGACAGAAGCCCGCAACCAAGATCTGGGGATACAAGTTGTAATGGTTCCTTACAGAAGCAAACGTCCAGGCGACAATGATCATGTTATAGAGCTTGTGGACCCAACCGTGTTTCATGATTCTGGTTTAGGTGGCATCTTGAAGACATCAAAGAATAAGTTAAGAAAAGTTAAGTGCAAGCACCCAGTGAGAACACAGGACAAGATTTCCAAAGGGTATTCCTTCCATTGGGACTGAACCCTTGTGGGCAGAAGGCAGGGCCCCAGAGCAGATTTTACCAGGGATAACCAGTGAAGAGGCTGCCGCTGGGACTGGTGTCCAATTGAGTATGGCAGACCACCCTCAGAGTTGCTGACCCAATCAAACAACGAGCAGTTAGACAGCCTTGGCACCCATTGAGGTCAGTGCCACTGAGGCTGCAGGAAGAAGATGCCGTGGCACTCTCTCAGACCAGGATTTTTTTGTTTACATGCTGGGGCAAGGCAAGCAGGCCACGGCGATTGGAGGAGTAAACTGATCCACAGGAGCAACAGAGCTGCGGAAGTGGCCATTGGTGGGGGCATGTGTGGTTAGGCCATAGAGTGACCATAAAGGAATGGTTCCTCCTTCTACATTGGGAACATACTGGGATGTTGCCTTGATCTACAGGCAGTCTTCCAATTGTCACGAACCATGCTGATGTTATCTGCGAGGGTGACTCAGCGTGAGACACCAGTCCGTGGTGACGTATATTATTGTTTTATTTATGGTGTGAGGAGTCATGTGAAAGCACCTGCGAAAATAAGCAGCCATAGTGTACCAATTACTAAAGGCTATTTATTAAATGAAAGAAAAAATAAATGCACCCCACAAACAGAGCTATAAGTGTACAAGACATGAGAACACTGGAGTAACACTCACAGTTTTATTGTGAAATTACCTTTGTTCCAAATTATATCCCTGATACCTGAACTCAGTAAGACTTCCCCTTTCCCCAAACAACATCCACCTACAAGTCAAATCCAACTTATAGTTACCACGCAATATCAGGAGGATGATTCCGCCTGGGAAGCGTCTTTCCCTGGTTCAATGAAGATAGCTAAACTGCCTTTACGAAGGTTTCTGCATCAACTTCGCTGTACTTTAGACTTTGAAAGGACCTCTGCTGTTAGCTGGCTTGCAGTAAGATGTTAAATTGGTCTGTCTGCTTCTGCAGGAGTTGACAATTATGCTCCAGGCTCTCATTGATTCTGCTCACCCTATATCGGAACATCTGTCTCTCCTACATTCCTTGACTCTCAAACATTAGCATCTGTATGCCTCCCCTGATCTCTCAGCCATCTTGGTAAACTGCAGCCTGATGATGGGGCCCTTTACATTTAATCTTACCTCGATGTCTGCTAATCTCATTACTGGGAAAATAATGCATCTTATTAGCCTCTTTGAATGTGGGCTACTGGCACATTCACCCTTGTTGCTAGGTAGATTAATCCCATCATTCCCTTTGTTAATTCTGGGTTTTGTTGTGACCAGGCAAATCCATGACAGCATATGGTAAGGACCTGTCCTCACACCAGTAAATTGTTGGTGGGTATAAAGGGTGGTCGGTAATTGGTCCAATCATTGAATTAATTGGCTGTCCACCTCTGATCAACAGGAAGGCATGTGACTGACATTCTCACTTCTGGAAATGTGCCGTGGTGGTGGTTAGATATTGGGTTTTGGAAAATGGTAATTTGATTATGTGTGCTTTGGAACTCACTGGAGCAAAAAAAGAATATACATTGATGGGTATTCCAATACTGATGAAGGTTTAGGTCACACTGGAAAGGACACATTTACCGATGTTAACTTTTTCACCGAGAAATGATTGTTGACAAAGTCATGAAGAGACAAAATGGACTGATGCAATCTCATGCTGTAGAATGAGTGGTGGACTTAGCAAATGTACTTTTATAAGTGGTTACTACATCGTATGAAAAGTGCACAACAGAAAAGGCAACTTCAGTGAGATGTGTTCTGGTGCCTTTGCAGCTCCTTGAGGACTTGTCTGAGTGTTGGTCACCATAATTGTTCTTCGACATGACTAACATCCATCGTGTGAATCTCGTTCCTAATGAGGAGCAGTGAACTGCAAGTTCAGGTGTCTATGAGTAGAATGGCAAAAATAAAATGCTTTAAAAAGCATTTTCCAGGTCTATAGCTCTTAATCTAAATTATTCAGGATGCAGAAGGAGTATAAAACTAGGAGCCCATTAATTGGAACAATGTGATATGCTTTGTTGGTTTGTATGTTAAAATAGACATTACAAGATAAAATATTCAATTCAATTGTGTGCAATTTATGAACTCAGCTCGCTGGTTTTATTTTTTTCATTGGCATCTCACTGCAACGGAAATCAATCAACCTTCAGGAAGACAGGAGAAATGTACATGGTGCGTGTGAAAGATTATGATAATCCAGATTATTTGATACAAGCCTTTATTATTACACTCCTAGATAGTGCTATCACCCAGCTTGGTAGTGAGTAATAATTTGCACAAGTTGCTTTGTGAGTGAGATAAAAGCATTAATGGAAAGGTTGTTTCTGCTCGTGTAGGACGAGGAGATGGACACTAGCAGTTCATCCTCAAGGTGGGTAACAGGAGTCAGGAAAATCCCTGGCTTGGCCTGCCCACTCGGGGGAATGTGCCTGGTAGAATGGGACATTCATTGTAGGGGAGGGAGAGAAATGCAGGCATTAGTCAGGCCAGCCGACCCTGGAAAAGGTTCGGAGGCAGCAATGCAGCTACCAGGTACAGAGAAAGGCTATTCAAAAGGCCCGCCTCTGTGCTGTTGACTTTGTCCCTGCTATATTAATAAAACAGAAAGCTCCTCCACCCCTTAGCCCCCACACATTCTCCATTCCCCATCCATGCCATTATGCCCCACCCATCTCCTATGGCCCATCATACCCCAATACCAAGCCACACCCCACCAAACAACGTCTCCGATTTTTCCTGCTCCCAAACCAAGGTGCACCCTCCCATCAACCCCTATGACCCTTCAATCCTCCCCCGTGGCAAGCTATGACACTTCCATGCACTTTCCTTCATCATACGCCGTATAGAAAAAATAAATACTATAGGGACAGTAGGATGTAAAACAAAAAGCTTTTAAATAAACATTCTTGATAACTTTCCAACTTTCTTAAAAGAAAATAATTGATAGGATTAAATGTAGAAAAGATATTGGCCCTCAAATGTCCTATTAAGCTAAGGAAAGACAATGAGGAAATGGCAAAGGCTTTGCTCACAATTTTTCAGATATCCTTTGATTTAGGTTATGCCAGAAGATGGGAGATTTGTCAATGTAACGACTGTGACTAATTCACCAAAACAAATCCATTTCACCGTGCACACCTCTCACAGATTTCTTTGCAACTCCCAGCTGCCAGGTGCATTCTTATTCCATTCCAGGTTGCATGAAGCACAATGAAAAGCCACATCTGGAGATTGGCTAAGACATTTTTGAAATGATTTGACTGGTGGCTTTCTGTCTAAAGCATTATGGAAATTGAGGAATTAGATTATTGAAATAATATTCAGTTGGCTTACGAAACAGTTAAAATGGAAAAAATTATAAAAAATGAAACATGAAGAGTTTATGGTTCCACCTGCTTGCTGACTTTGAACTGCACATAATGAGTTGACTGTAAAAGATTTTGAAGCAAACTTTGATGCTGTATTAACAAAGCTAATAAGTGTCATGTTAAACGGCATGGTAATAGGTTCAATTAACATTTTGAATGATTTGTCAGAACATAAGAATGAGTACTTCAAAAGTTAAATGTGCATTCTACTAAACATGATTAGAAATTATATTCTGTGCTTAATTTAAAGCATACTTCAAAGTTGCAAAACCATTCAGTCATTATGTCATGTTCTTCCTCAGAGGAAAAAATATAATGGAATTCCAGATCTTCAAACATTTGATACTTACTAGTTCAATAAATGTGAAACATAAGAGGCTGCTGATTAGATGAGGATCAGTGAGAGCAGATGGTGGCTAAGGAGAGAAGATTGTTAAATCATTCTGAAGCCAGATTATGAAGTAGAAACCAAAATGCCAAACCTTTGCTTAATGATCAGTTTATTTACAGAAAGCAGCATTGCAAATGTTTGCCTCCTCCCTAATCAGCATCAAGTGTCCTGGCAGTTTCTGTTTATATGTGCTCAAGGTACATAATCAAGCAATGTTACCCACCTTATATATATCCTTAACCTTAATAATACAATGAACATAATGTTATCAAAGATGATGGCTGAGGGGAGTAGGTGGTGGGTCCGATCACACTAAAGGGAATGTCTGAGCATGCAGGGCATTTTGGGCCAGGTGGATGCATTCCTGCTTACCTCTCAATGTCTTTTGGATTCCCGGTAGTCTGGGAACCCCAACTGAGAGGGGTTAAAATAGAATGACTGTTAAAATGATGCCGCACAGCTTCATCAAAACACTTAAATGACCAATTGATGTCCCGAATGGATGCCTACCCCTCATCTCGCCTCCATTAATACTGGAAGTCGGTAGGTTTGTGGAATGGTGGATTCCTGTTTCTGCTTTTAGTTTTTTAACTTCCCACCTGAACAAAACCCATCTGTTTTGGAGGTTTAAACTTCTTCCCATGTTTTTAATTTAATTTAATTGGCAAATCTCTCTGCAGGTTTAATGGTAATTAACAACATGTTTTCACTCACCAAATCGCAAAATGCCATAATATATTGCAGTCTATATAAACTATTAAGCAAATCAGTTATAAATAATATAAATATAATATAAATCTGTGTCATAAAGGACAAAGGCTGCAATTCTCAGCTGAGTAGTGCACATATTTTCAGAGCTATGGGTGACATTGAGGGTCAAAATGGCACCCACTCTGTGCAAGCATACTTCTCGCGCTGATCATCTAGACACTATTTTGGGTCAGTATTAGTGCAGACATGGTAATGTGCATTAGGAGTATGCAGAATAGATATATAATATACAAACATATGGGTAAACATACAAAATAGGAGCAGAAGTAGACCATTCAGTCCCTCAATCCTTCTCCGCCAGTCAATAAGATCATGGCTGATACGTTTGTGTTTCGAATTCCACATTCCCATCTGCCTCCAATAGCATATAATTCCCTTGCCAACAAGAATACATCTACCTCTGCCTTAAAAATATTCAATGACCCTGCCTCCATCACCTTCTGAAGCAGGGGGTTTCAAAGTTGCACAATGCTCTGAGATAAAGTATTTCTCGTCATCTCCATCTTCAATGCTGATTTGACTCCAGGAGTGCTGCTCTTGATTTGACCACTCCAGCTAAGACCATATCCTCTCTTAACCTTGCATAGCTAAGCATGTATTCAACAGCAGAAAGAGCAATTTATCCAACCAGCACTATTTAAAAGGGTCATCAATTACTATCAGATTAACTACTAATTGATTTGTAACCACTTTTGCTGAAATAGTAGAAATATTTGAAGGTTTGTACTGCTACTCCAACTTGCCGAAGTCTCAGAGTGGTGTGAAATGTGGTGAAAGGCTTAGTTCTGATTTCAAGGATCCTGTTCAAGTCACTTACTTCCAGTAAAGGGGGAAATATTTTCTATCTTCCTTGGCCTACATCACGACATGGAGAACAAGCAGAGGCGACACAGAGTAGGTCAAGCTGCTTGAAGGTGGAGGAGGATCGAGGGGGAAATGGGCTGTGTGCGTAGGCTGTGGGAGGTAAGTATGTAGCTGGTAACAGTGTTAAAGCTATGAAGGTGAGTTGAAGTTATGAATGTGAGTTGTCCGTCTTGATTGACTGACATTGTTGGTAGGTGAGGGGTAGAGGTGTGTGGTGGCTTGGGCAGTGTGTGAAGCTAGTGGCACTGTTGGTGGGATATGACATTTTAAGACACATTCACTGACCTTGATCAGTAGTATAAAGTCATTGAATTTCTTGTAGCACTTTATCCATGTCCTCAGAGCTAAGCTGCCAGAATAGATTGTGCATCTATCAGCTCTCACTGCCTTCGTAGTGTCTGAAGGGGCCTCTGGTCCCCAGTGAACAGAGGACCTCTCCTGCATTCAGGTTGACAATGTGTAAGAGAACATTAGAACACACTCTCTGCCTTACAATTCCTTCCTTTTTCAGATCAGACTCACTTCCGCCATCTGTTCCAGTCAAAATGGGCATCTACTTTAAGAGATGGAAGCTGGCATTAAATAGTGCAGGTTAGCTTGACCTCACGCCAGTCTCCCACACTACTGTGCACCCTCTCAGCTGTGTAGCTGCTTAACAGTGCACTTAACACTGACTACACATTCATACAATATAAATGAGCAGGCTGCATCACATTTATCTGCATGCTGCCTACTTCAGAATCAATGGGCATAGGTTAATTGAGCATCATGAACCCTGCACCCATTTCCAGCTCTTATCGAAATTTGCAGAAAACATCTCCAGAATCTATTTTATCTGCGGCTGGTCACGTGTGTTTTTCCATACTTAAAAATCATTTTATCTTCAATTATATTCTTTCACAGACGTCAGCAAAAGGGAAGGGATATTGTTGGCCATACTGTTCTCTGTATAGATAATGACATTGTTCTAAACTGGCAAACTGCATACATTAAAAATGCAGATGGACTTTCTAAACTGGAACATATTGGGTTAGGAGCTAATCCTGGGCTGGAAAGCAAAATGAATCAGCAACTTGCTTTACACTCCGTACAATTTCCCTTTCCATCGATTTCAATAGAATGAAAATCCAGCGGAATGTAAAATAGGCTGCTAAAGTCCGAGCGCTCATTCCTAGTTTGAATCATAGAATCATGGAATCATAGAATCCTGCAGTGCAGGAAGAGGCCATTTGGCGCATCGAGTCTGCACCAAGCACAATCGTGCCCAGGCCCTATTCCCATAACCCAGTGTATTTACCCTAGCCAGTCCCCCTCGCACTAAGGGGCAATTTAGCATGGCCAATCCACTTAACCCACACATCTTTGGACTGTGGGAGGAAACCGGAGCACCCGGAGGAAACCCACACAGACACGGGGAGAACATGCAAACTCCACACAGACAGTGACCCAAGCCGGGAATTGAACCCGCGTCCTTGGCGCTGTGAGGCAGCAGTGCTAACCACTGTGCCACCGTGAAGTTTAAATTTTATTTATTAGTGTCACAAGTAGGAATGGTAAAGACAAACATTTGCCCTGTTTGTTTTATGCACTTATTTATTAGTGTCGCAAGTAGGCCTACATTAACACTGCAATGAAGTTACTGTGAAAATTCCATAGTCGCCACACTCTGGTGCCTGTTCGGAAAACCTGAGGGGGAATTTAGCATGGCCAATGCACCTAACCAGCACGTCTTTTGGACTGTGGGAGGACACCGGAGCACCCACAGGAAACCCATGCAGACTCAGGGAGAACGTGCAGACTCCGCACAGACAGTGACCCAAGTTGGGAATTGACCTGGGTCCCTGGCACTTTGAGACGGTAGTGCTAAGCATTGTGCCACCTTACCACCCCAGCCACATGAATTTCTGTCCCATTAGAATTATCAATCACTACAATGATAGCCTGGTTTAGGACTGGTGAAATTTACCTGGTGGACATCATCAGACAAACTGAGAAGCAAATGCATTTTCTCAGCGCAGAACCAGAGCTCCAGCAGCCATGTTTTTCCATAGGCTGAATCACTGTCAGATTGTCACTCCACTCCTGTTATCCTCCCTTAGACTGGAGCTCCACGTTTCTTAGCCGGTCTTCCAACCCAGGCCTGCTGAGAAACATGCAGCATAGTTGCTTCTGGAGCCCTTCAGTGAAGTACAGGATCATCAGAGGGAGCGAAGCCACACCATTTTTGGCACAAGCACTCATTAACCGATATGTTTAAATGCGCCCAGATACTTTGACAGGAAGAAGGTAAGCCTGTAAGGTAATTGGGTGAGGGGTTAGGATGGATCGTGGGGGGTGTCGGATGATCTGAAGGGAGTTGGATGGTCAAGGGTGGGTTAGGTGGTTGGGTGGCCAGGGTTCCGGGTCAACATGGTGGCCAGGTGGTCAAGGGAAAGTTAGGAAATCAGAGAGAGGTCACGGTGGAGATTGGATGGCTGGGGCAGGGTGGGATTAGGCTGGTTGGGTGGTTCAGTACTGAGGAGGGTCTGGGTGGTCGGGGAGTGGGTCAGGTGTTATGGTGACTGGAGGGAGTAAGGTTGTCAGGGGTTCAGAGGTTTAGGTGGTTGGGAAGGTCGGTTGACTGAGGTGGTAGATAGGGGTTCGAGTATTTGTAGGGTTGGGGTATTGGGTGATAGCTGGGGGTGGTCAGGGAACTGGAGGGAAGTCAGTGGGTGGGGAGACTAATCAGCTAGTCAGGGATATTTGGGTGGTCGGGTTGTTAGTTGAAGGGTTTAGTGCTGGTCAGGGGTGGTGGTGGGGGGATCAGTAGTATAGCTACCTGAGGGTTAGAATTGGTTTTAATCTTTTTAACTTTTCCAGAGTAACTGCTCTGCTAAGTAAGTTGGAAGCATCTGAAGTCTCTAACTTTAAAGGAATTTGGAAGCAGCGTTGTTGGCAGAACGTTAGGTCCTTGGCAGACAGTAATGTAGCTGAAAACAGTAAGGTTCTGATTAACCTTCTGTGGTAGGTATCTTTCCTGGAAATGTTAAAACAGAAGGCAGTGGCCCTGCTACCCTCCATTTGAAATGTTGGGGGTTGGCCCTCCACTACCTGGCGGGGCTGCCCTGAGCCCATTTTATGACTGTTGGGCCATTAACTGGCCCAGGGAGAGACTTGCACCCCCAGGGGTGGTAGCCATTGCTGGGACTCCAGACTGCTCCCAACAACAATTGTTGATCGATCCTGATTAAAAGGTTAGTTGAGATCTTCTGCCGCGGCCAGTCTGGCAGGCCATAGTGGGTGGGGGAGAGGATGGGGTGGCAAGGGAGGTGGACAGGGATAGAGAAACATGTACGGTGGGGGTAGGGGATTCTCAGTTGGGCAAAGAATGTCAACTTGAGGCATGGATGCTCCCTGTCAAGGATATAATTACTATTGATTGGGCCCTTAAGTGGCTATTGTTTGGGCACTTAAGGGCCTCAATTGGCCCAAGGTTGGGCCGGCCAACCCATGCCTTGCCAGTGCTGGTAATATACCATTGGAGGTGGGTAAGCGACGGGCTGTGTCACCGCCATGACAACCGATTTTGCAGCCCCCACGTCAGTCAACCACTTTTGGAAGGGCGGTGGGGCCATAAAATTCCACCCAGTGAGTGATTTACCTTATGCTGCACTACGGACATGATTATCCTCACTCTCATAGACTGGCCTGAAAATGGTCAGCCATCTGTTCACAGTTACATCACGCACGAAAGGCAGAACAACACATTCAACACTCTCTCAAAATAGAACATTAGCCTGGAGGACATAGTTGTTTCCTTTCTGAGAGGTGGGGTTACTCCAAGACATTACAGGTGGTCCAACTGGTTTATGTGGCCAACAGATTCCTGGTCCTTCACTGCAATCACTACTTGCGCCTGTGATTACCAACTGTATATTTTGGAATGACTGCAGCTAAATGGTGCTTTCAGGCTTTAGTGAGTGTTGCAGAATTTGAGTAATGCTGATTGCCTGTTTACCCAGTCCGACATGACAGTATGGGAAAAATGAATTAAAATAATATTAGAATGTTGAATGTGGATAGGATTTTTTTATTCATTCATGGGACATGGGCATGGCTGGCTCAGTAAGAAGTCTCACAACACCAGGTTAAAGTCCGACAGGTTTATTTGGCAACACTAGCTTTCGGAGCCTCAAGCTCCTTCTTCAGGTGAGTGAGGATGGCATGGCTGGCCAGCATTTATTGCCCATCCCTAGGTGCCCAAGGACATTTTGAGTAAACCACATTGCTGTGGCTCTGGAGTCACATGTGGGACAGATCTGGTAAAGAAGGCAGATTTCCTTCCCTCAAGGACATTAGTGAACCAGATGAGTTTTTCTGACAATCGATTCATAGTTATCAGTAGATTCTTAATTCCAGATATTTTTTGTTGCATTCAAATTCCACCATTTGCCGTGGCGGGATTCAAACCCGGGTCCCCAGAACATTAGCTGAGTTTCTGGATTAATAGCCTTGCGATAATGCCACTAGGTCATTGCCGCCCCATATTTTCCTGGCTGGTGACTCTCGAACCAGGGACACAGTCTCAGAATAAGAGGCAGGCCATTCAAAACTTAGATGAGGAGGAATTTCTTATGTCAGAGGGTGGTGAATCTTTAAAATTCTCTATTCCAGAGGGCTGTAGAAGCTCAATCAACAAGCATGTTCAAGACCGAGATTAATGAATACTAATGACATCAAGGAATAATGTGGCAAAGTGCCATAGATAATCAGTCATGATCTGTTTGAATGACAAAACAAGCTCAACAGGCCAAATGGCCTAACGCCTGTTCCTATATTCCAAGGCCGAGTTGCTGAAACACTTTTAACCAGAACTTGTGTTGAAAAGTATTGAATGTGCAATATTCCTGTGTGAACTTGAGCGAAGGGAAACAAACTAAATGTGCGCTTGATGCAAGCCAACTTTTCCTCACTCATTTGGTGCTGCAATGCAACAGGCTGTTCAAGTTGGACTTCTCCAAGAGAGTCAAAGGACGGCGATATAATAGCTGCTTCCCTGTTGCAACAGCCCCCTTGAATTCTCTGCAACTTACATGCAAACATAAAAGTAGTCTCAGAGTGTTGAAGGAGCAGATACACAGTGGTAATCTCATGCCCAATCTGCAGATCAACCTGAATGACAGTATGTGATGGTACAGCTTGGTTACGTAGCAATGGTGTTAAATCACTTGGAAGATCTAAGTGTGTTAAAGCTATCAGCTGTAATTTGTATTTTGAATGTGTGCCCTGTGTGCGTGATGTAATGAAAGAACTATAATGGTGTTTTACTAAGCAGGAGGGAGGGGTGCTTTGCCATTGGCAAGCAGTACATGTGGAGCAAGTTGGTGGCGGAACCTCAGTTCTTTGTCCTGGTCAATCTTATTGTTTGATAATGTTATTTTGCTATATTCCTTAAAGTGTACCATTTTTTCCAGCGTCTGCTCCGGTAGGTAATGTACAGGGCTTCGAGCCCAACTCCCACCTTCTGTCAGGTATGGTGCCCTGTTGTCTCCTGGGGAGGGTCCCTTGAAGTTCTAAACAGATAACTTTTTTCCTGCTCCCATTCCACACAGAAACATGCTCATAAAAGCAAATTACTGTTTATCTTAGTGTTTAATTCACTGCCACTTCTCTTCCAGGAATGCCTACCCGTGAAGAAGTACTGCTGTTCTCTCCGACAGGATTTCCGTCCCTCTCCCCCGACCCCACCCCCCCGCCCCTTTCCCAGCCCTGTCCACCTTCACTGCTTTCCATTTCTCTCATAGTGTTGGACAAGGTATTTACCATGACTCGATTCCACAGCTGTATTTCCTTCCTCAGAAACATGTTCACTTCGTTAGGCATCAAACAGGAAGCCCATGGCCCCAACTTTATGACTCCGCACTGGATTTTCTTTTATTTCAGTTTTGCCGGGCAATTCTTCCTTCAGCTGCCTCCCTACTTCGACAAAGCTAATTGGAATATATAATCCATTTGGGGCCTTTATAAAGGCTGAAATAATATTTACCTCCTTATGTGGCCTCTTACCTTGAAATGACCATGTCCCTTTTGAGCTATTGCCCATATTTTCTGAATTCCTCATCAGACTAGCTTCCATCACAAGGCCACAACTGTACTGGGAGCTCATACTAATTACTGAAGTGAGCTGATCCCAGACAATCACAGGGATTCAGCTCACTGCGGTGTTGGCGAGCTTTGCAGAAACAGCTTACCATTCCTGGCTCCATTTCACCTGGGCTGCAGAATCAGCCCTTTAGTTTCTTGATATCTAATTAACTTTGGTTTAGGAAAAGCGAGCATGGTGACTGTGCACTAGCGACTACTGAATAAAGTCATTCAGTTAATCAATGATAAATGAGAAGGCAAGGCTGGCTAATATAAACTTAATTCTGTTGTAAAAACAAGAAGCTCAGTTCTTCCAAGCCCGCAGAGCACAATAGTGTAATTACATCTGATCTCCAGTATAAAAATATTAACACCTGCTTACAGAGCAAAATAGTGATTACAAATGATTCCAAGAAGGTCCCAGTTTTTCTGTGTCACTCGCTATTTCAGGTGTACATAACACTGAAGATTATGATCTCAGTCTGGGCACTTTGTTACATTTCTGCGATACGGGATAGTGTTGACAATGGGTGGAATTTTATGAAGTTCCTAGTTATGGGAAACGAGGCAGGCGGGAGCATTTAATTTGCCCAGGTGGCCAAAGGTCAGCTTCCCAATAGTGGGATGAAACTACAGAATTAATTATGGTCAGGAGTCCCTTTATAATATATATTTGCGTATCATGCATGCTCACTAAAAGGCAGCCTTGTCAGGATTAAGTGTGCCTTTCCAATTTAGTAATCAGCAAACAAGAAATTCACTTAAGTGTGAAATGCACCAGGCAAGGTAGTCTTCCTGGTGGATTGGGAGGGAGTAGAGGGTGGATTTCCTCCATGGAGAGCCTTTTTTCAATTACTGGCAAGGCGGCATTGATGATTGAGGTTGGATGGCAGCTGTCAGAGGGGAATGAGTCATGACTGACTGAGGGAAGGAGGGAAGCCAAAGAGGAAGAGGGCGTGACTGACTGAGGGAGGGAGGGAGGTGGTAGCCCTATGAGGGACAGAGGGAGAAAGCTGGATTATATAGGGTAATTCAATGTTCGAAGTCTTGAAAGTCAAGGAATCAACAAATGGAGAGAGGATGGCAGCAGCTCCAAGGATCTAGCTGGCTGATGGCAGCAGTTGCATATCCAAATGCTGCAGGCAGCAAGAAGAATGCTCCTGGCTTGCAAGGAATGAACGCCCTTAAATATGGTGCCCAGACCTTGGACCCTGCAAAATAATGGTGGGGACATTGATTTCTTGTTCATGCTCCCACAGGATTTTCCATGCTCCTTGATCACGAATGCATCCTGCCTATGAGCGGAAGTCCCACATACCTCCAGCCCAACCTCTAACAAGCTCACGCTACCACAAGTTTCCCTTGGCAATATAATCTCTTCCATTTCTCCCACTATTACCACTTCAAATTAGTTTTTCAAACTTGAATAAAAATCTATACCCTGGCAGTTTGTAAAGCAGAAGGTTAAAATGTTTTAGAGCAGTTTGAGACAGAAGGTGGTGCGAATATGGAGTGAGCTGCCAGAGAACGTGGTTGAGGCAGGTAAAATAGCATCATTTAAAAAAAGAAAGAACAAAGAAAGTTACAGCACAGGAACAGGCCCTTCGGCCCTCCAAGTCTGCACCGACCATGCTGCCCGACTTAACTAAAACCCCCTACCCTTCCGGGGACCATATGCCTCTATTCCCATCCTATTCATGTATTTGCCCAGACGCCCCTTAAAACTCACTATCGTATCTGCTTCCACTACCTCCCCCGGCAGCGAGCTCCAGGCACCCACGCCCTCTGTGTAAAAAACTTGCCTCGTACATCTCCTTTAAACCTTGTCCTTCACACCTTAAACCTATGTCCCCTAGTAATTGACTCTTCCACCCTGGGAAAAAGCTTCTGACTATCCACTCTGTCCCTGCCCCTCATAATCTTGTAGACTTCTATCAGGTTGCCCCTCAACCTCCGTTGTTCCAGTGAGAACAAACCAAGTTTTTCCAACCTCTCCTCATAGCTAATGCCCTCCATACCAGGCAACATTTCTGTAAATCTTTTCTGTACCCTCTCTAAAGCCTCCACATCTTTCTGGTAGTGTGGTGACCAGAATTGAACACTATATTCCAAGTGCGGTCTAACTAATTGGCTGTAAAGCTGCAACGTGACTTGCCATGACTTGTCAATGCCCCAGCCGATGAAGGCAAGCATGCCGTATGCTTTCTTGACTACGTTCTCCACCTGCGTTGCCACTTTCAGTGACCTGTGTACCTTTGGAAAAATACCTGGCTGGGAAAGCATTAGAGGGATATGGGCCAAATGTGGGCAATTGGGACGAGCTGGGAGGGCACCATGGTCGGCATGGACTGATTGGGCCAAAGGGCCTGTTTCTCTGTTGTATTGCTCTATGGCTCTATGACATAGCTGATCCTGTGGAAATTTAACTTTTTTAAAAATTCAGTTTGGCTCCATACTCACCTATTACATACAGTCAGCAATATAAGTTATTTTATCCTACTTTTAGTGGCTGACTGTATTAATTGCTGCCATTAGTTACCTTCGCAAATACCATGCCAATGACTGCTAATGATCAAGGTCTTAAAATAATAATCATTGCATGATGAGATTCATTAATCTAAAGGCAAGATTGTCATGAAGGTAAAATAAAAATACACAAAAATTTCCTTCTTTCAGTCCACAGTTATATTTAATTTACTGTACAAAAATACACATTGCAATATAATTGATGGTTGTAGCTTACAATGTTTTTAAAACTGCATTCTGATAGATTTTTGGCATATACATTAAGAGAAAAAATACAGGCTTCTAATGACTTTCAAACACATTGGGAACTGCTCACCAAAGACATTCCACCTCTCTAGCACACCAGCAATATTTTGTATCACATTTGAAAAAGACACATTTACATTTGCGGGAGGCAGAAGGTTGGAAGGCCTGCAAGTGCCTGCATAAAACTGTTGCTTCAACCTGATAGAAAGCATTGCTTGTGGACTGTCCTTCACTTTCTCTTGTAGCTTCAATGTGCTATAACTCTAATTTCAAACCTGACATGAAATGTACAGATATGCGATAAATCTTTGTTGAAGGTCCATTGGGAAGTATGAATAATAACCTTCCCTTGAATCAATGTGGAAGAAAGAAAATAAATAACTCACACAATACTTTTATTTTTGCTAGAATGCTTCATTTGAAATGGAAATAACATTGAAATGTTGACTGAGTGGTATCAATGGAACTGGGTTCCATGGTTTCTTGTGCAAGTGGTTAAGGGAGTTGTCTTCATTGGATGCAGCAAGTTCACTTTATTGTAATAATTTAATTACCCTGAGGGAATACAAAGGACAGAAGCCTGGTTTCCTCTTAACTCCATTGGTTTTACTAACCATTTACGTCTTGATTTGTTTCTGTGTTAGATTTAACTTTCTTTATGGCCTCCAACAGCCAAGATCCCCACTCTTTAGGCGGAATTTAATGCTCTCCCACGAGGTGAAATGGTAGGTAAGGGGGCACTTAATCAGGCTTGAGGGTGTGGTGTGGAGCCCCAGTTGCTTTCTTGCCTGTACCCTGATTAAGTACGAGGTAACAAGGTTCATGGATGGCTTTACCACTCCAATGTTATTTGATGCCCTTAACTTGGCAATTAGTGTAAGGCATTGCCAAGTAAGGAGCCTAATCCTACCACTGCTTTCACTGAGCCAGTGGTGAGTGGGACAGTTGCCATGTGGATAACTCAAAAAGCAAATTTGATACTTTTCTTCCAATCCCTTGCTTCCCCCCACCCTGCCCTCCATACCTTGCCCTACCCCAGCTAGTGACTCCCTCCCTGCGACTTCCATCCTACCCTCACTCACCTGTGGCCTGTGAACTTTGCTGATCCTGGGTGTTTGATGGATTCAGTCCCGAACACTTCCCTGGTGGCAGAAGCAGCCAGCCTATGATTGAAGTGCAGCTCAGGGGGCAGAATTTACTCCCCTGGGATCCTACCACTGACCACTTACATGCCTGAATGTCAATTGTTACGAGGGGCCTTTCCCAAAGGAGATGATGCAAGCCTCTTGCTGGCTCACCAGCTGGTGGGCAAGAGCTCTTTCTCCTGGATTAAATAATGCCCTTTCTTTTGTGATGGCCTTTGACATGCCTCCAACAATTATCTTTTTCTCCTTTTGTTATTTGTATACCAGTATCTGATATGCAATATCTGCAGATAAATACACTTCATGCAATATTTTATACCTTTTCCAAAACAAGCATAAAATAGATTGGCAATGATGCACAAACGTTGACATTCTTACAGGTCAATTTATCTACAGTATTTTAATAGTTTTGCAAGACAAATTTACAGTCCACCAGGAACTCTTCTACTGAGGACTGACTGTTCCCTGATCAATGCAAAGGCACCTTGCAAAAGCAGAAGGTTGAGTACAGCCCATCCTGTTCAATTTTCCTTCTGTCCTCTCCAATCTCTGGAATTGCAGGCTGCTTTTAGTGTTCCTGGGTCAGAACTGAGTGGGGTTGAGGAATTAGTTTTTAAAAATTATTGTCACGAGCAGGCTTACATTAACACTGCAATGAAGTTAATGTCAAAATCCCCTAGAATTAACTCTTCATTTCCCACAACTGGCAGTGAGCATTCAGGATCCGATGTCTAGCATAACTATATTAGCTATGAAGTTAACTATGTTAAATTCATTTGTAAAAGCAAATGTTTTACAGAATGGGCCCATGCATTCCAATAGGCAGGGCATCTATAATGCATATGAAGTTCATTTCTCTACATTCTATTTCAACATATGTTAATACATATTCATTGCTCACATCTATCTATTTATTTTTTGTAAGGGCCTCTCTTATGACGGTACACAAGGATAAGCAATATGAATTCTGTGAGGCTCAAATTCCAATTTTAAATAGATTTGAGTTGCAGCACACCTCTTGATTTGATAAGTATACTTACATGAAGGCTCATTTTGTTACTCTCGGAATTGAAAGTCCCGAGGTTAAGCTTGGAGAATAGAAGTGTCATTTGCACAGTGAAATATTAGACTAATATATGGGAGCTTTTCATCGCTGATAACTTGTAGCACACTTGATCCTCGTACTCAGTACAAGATATCTACAATGCTCCCTATTGTAAGTATTCATAATGAGGGGTGTGTTCTAGCTCAGGGTTTTCTGAAGGAAGTCATAAACACTGTGTATTACATCAGAGAACATGGATAATGAATATTTGATATATATTGTACTGCACTGTTAAAGGAAATAGCTTTCATAAACACTTTTATACCTTTCTTGTCACATCTTAGCAGACAAACAGAGAAGCTCACACTTCACATAGATGCCATTACTAATAAAGGGAGAGCACATCCAGATATTGGCAAATGTTTATGTCTGCAGAAATAAGTCAAGGCTTACGGAGCAGTTTAATCATAGAAATCATAGAAACCCTACAGTGTAGAAAGAGGCCATTCGGCCCATCGAGTCTATACCGACCACAATCCCACCCAGGCCCTACCCCCATATCCCTACATATTTACCCGCTAATCCCTCTAACCTACCCATCTCAAGACACTAAGGGGCAATTTTAGCACAGCCAATTAACCTAACCCGCACATCTTTGGACTGTGGGAGGAAACCGGAGCACCCGGAGGAAACCCACGCAGCCACGAGGAGAATGTGCAAACTCCACACAGACAGTGACCCAAGCCGGGAATCGAACCCAGGTCCCTGGAGCTGTGAAGCAGCGGTGCTAACCACTGTGCTACTGTGCCGCCTATGTGCAAAATCAAACAGATAGCGTTAGGAAGGGACAAAGACCTTTTAATAAAAGTAATGTCATAAGTTTACATCAAAGAAAAATTGCAAAAAGCTCAAATTAAAGGCACAATATCTGAATGCATGAAGCATTCGCAACAAGATAGATGAAATGGCGGCACAAATGGAGATAAATGGCTTTTATTTAGGAACTATTACTGAAATGTGGTTGCAGGGTGCACAAGGTTAAGAACTAAATATTCAAGGGTATTTTACTGTTTGAAAGAGTAGGAGAAATGGAAAAGGAGGCGGGGTAGTCCTGATAATAAAAGATAAGACAAATGCAGGAGGGAGAATTGATCTTAGCTCCGAAAATCATGATTGAAGAATCAGCATGGTAAGAGCCAAAAAATAACACTGGTATGGATAGTTTATAGTTCCTCTAACAGTAGTAATATTGTTGGACAGAATTTAGATCACGAAATGAAAAGAGCATGCAACAAGGGTAATGCAATTAGTATATGTATTAGTATTTGTATATTCAAGATGGAGTTGGGACATGGTGACTTCTTGCGTGCTGTCCTCTAATCCTATCTTTCTTTTAAAAGAATAGAACAGGAGTGAAAGATAGGATTAGAGGACAGCACGCAAGAAGTCACCATGCCCCAACTCCATCTTGAATAAGTACTCTAACTCTTTAAAACTCTTGAACAATGCTCTATTTTAATCTCTTCTATGATCATAACACTATATTCTGCACCCTCTCCTTTCCTTCTCCCCTCTGTGCTCTTTGAACGCTATGCTTTGTCTATATAACGCACAAGAAAGAGTACTTTTCACTGTATACCAATACAAGTCACAATAATAAGTTAATCAAATAAAAAAAAAGAGGCTTCATCGTTCATATAGACTGAACTTGGGGAAGGATTTAATACAATGCATTTGAAACAGATTTTGAGCACAGTCTGTTGAGAAATCAACTAGGGACCATAGTATCATGGATTGAATATTGTGCAATGGAACAAGATTAAGTAGTAATCTTATTGTGAAGGATCCTCTGGGGAAGAGTGATCATGATATGAAGTAATTTTATATTATTATATCTTCTGCACGAGCTGACACTGAATGGAACTGGAGGACACCCAATGCCTGCGGCCCTTAAACTTACAACCGCTCTGACTTCTATGTTCACGGTTCATTCCACGGCAGCACAGGGGACATGTGCGATATCATCCACTCGGTCACTCACAAATGTATTAGGGAGGTGACAGATGCCCTTTATGCCAGGGCTAAAATGTTTATCAACTTTGACCGGGACCAGGTGAACCAGGACACCAGGGCCATGGGCTTCACCCAGCTAGCAGGGATGCCACAGGTACGTGGTTTGATAGACTGTACCCATGTGGCTCTTAGGACACCATCGTGCTATTCATGAATCACAAGGGATTCCAGTCTAGCATTACCTAAGATGGGTATGCTTGCTGACGCTTGTTGTGGTTGAGTTTGTCCTGCAGTGACACAGATAGGGTGGCAATGCTGAACTTAAGATGGTGATGAGATGTGGCAGGTGTGGATCTTGAGTGGGTGCTGGAGTGTGAGCAGCTTGGTAGTGAGTAGTGGGGGGGATATGGTAACTGGAGAAGAGTGTATCCCAACTCTGCTGCACTCCATCAAGAAGTCTTGCAAGAAATCTTGCAAGGGTTCCCTCTGAGAAGCACAGTGCAGGCTTCCTGGCTGCCATCCCCTGTAGTCACTGTGGAACAAGTCCCAGGAAGCTGCTGATGTGGAGCTCCCAAGTGATTGCAGCAATTAAGTTTAGAAGTGGCGAGTGAATCAGAGGGAGGTCGCTGCGGGCATGACGTGATTCTCATGTCCATCAAAACTTTTTTCAATGAGATTCAAGATCCAGTCAGAAATTACACCAGAGCCATTGACACAATTCACTCCATTTTTCTTGCCGAAACCGACACTTTGCCAAATTCCGGTAAGATCGCCCCCATTAACTTTGTCCACGCCACCACCTTTACAGGAGAAGTCACAAAAGATGCAATGGAAATTGTGGGGAACCAAGGATCTAAAAAGAACTTAAAGCAATTAATATTAGTAAACAAAAAATTGGAGAAATTAATGGGACCAAAAGTTGACAAATTCCTTGGAACTGATTGGTTACTTCCTAAGCTTTTAAAAGAGGTCATGCAGAGATATTGGATACGTTGGATCTGATCTTCAGAATTCCATCAATTCTACTACAGCCCATGTGGATTGGAATACTGTCTATGTCACCCTGCTGTTCAAGAAAGAAAGGAGAGAGAAAATAAGGAATCATAGGCTCATCACCCTGACTTTAGTTGTCGGGAAAATGCGAGAATTCATTCCTAGCGACATGATAACAAGGCCATTGGAAATGCACAAAAATCATGAGACAGAGTCAACATATTTGTATGAAAGGCAAACTGCATTTGTCAACTTTGTTTGGATACTTTTATGGTATAACCAGCAGGGAGAAAGCAATGGATGTACTTAACCTGGAGTTTCAGAAGGTGGCAGGCATTCTCTGGCCATTCACATCCTGCCACTGCTGCCTGTGAGAACAGAGAATTTGGCGGTCAGCCAAATCTCTGTTCACTGCAGCAGGATTGGAGAATCCCAGCTGAAGGTGGCGTTGATTGTAAGTAGCTGAGGCCCAATCACTGATCCTTGAGGCACTCCTTGAGTTTATTACCCTGTGTCCTAAAAAGGACTAATTTATTTTCTGTCCATTATCCAATCCTCAATCCATCCAAACCTGAACCCATGAGTCCAATTCCTGTGACACAATTTCTTCAGTGACATCCTATCAAAATGCCATTTTGCTGCCTACTTTTATAATAACAGCACAAAACTGTTCTGCTAACGACTTTTGCAAGTTCAAATTCCTTTTTTTTTCAATAAAAGGGATCGTCGGTTGATTACATATCTAATGTTGTCATTTGACATCTGAAAATTCAAAATGCCAAATGATTTCCAATAGCCATTTCAATACTTGGTGTTCTAAATTTTAAAGCATCGACCATAAGTTTATAATACACTGGAGCATGACACAGGACTATGATGGGACTACACCTGGACTGCGTAGAGCTTTGGTCTCCTTACTTAAAGAAGGGTAGACTTTGGACGCTGAGGGATTTGGACCAGGGCAGGAAAGTGGAGCTGATTCAGAAGTTCAGCCATGATGTTATCAAAGAGCAGGGCAGTATCAACAGGCTACTTCTGCTTCAATTTTTTATGATCTGGGCTGTTTGGATTTCAAACAAGTAGTTTCTCAGTTAAATAAAGGATACTGTTTCCTGTCTGGTGCCTCAAGAATGTTCAAGCTGTATCATGGATTTTCGCAGGCACTATGATTGCAGTGGTTTGAGCAGATGGCTCACCAAGGGCAAATAGGGATGGGCAATAAATTCTGGCCTTGCCAGTGGCACCCACATCCCAAGGATGAATATAAACACATTGGATGGGATTTTCCAGCCTTTCCCGTCGGAAGACGACCCCCACAATGGGTTCCCTGGTGGTGGGATGGATGAGCCATGCAAAACACCGTAGCCATCGGTGGGACTGAAAGATCCCGCTGGTGGCCAATGGTGGTTGGCAGGGAAATTGGGATCCGGCCCATTACTGGAAGACATAGGCTGGTATTTTATGACCTTGCTCGGGCGAAGCTCGTAAAATCCTGCCCCAGGCCAACGGAGAATTCCATTTTGCGAGCCTCGCCCGTCCCAATTCTGGGGCAGGTGTGCCAGTAAAATTCTGGCCATACAGTTGATTATTCTGAAGGGTCTGAATGAGTGTACTCAGCTATAAGGCTGTTGGATGTCATTTCTAAGAACACTTAGGCCGGAATGTTACGGCCGTTCACACTGGTGGGATTTTCACTTCCTGCTGCAGTGAACGGAGATTTGGCTGGATGGCATGGACAGCCAGTAAGAGCGCCCCCTTAGGGATCAGACCATTCTCCTCCATCTGAATGTGTTCTCCTACTAGCTAATTATACAATAGTCGTGTTGTCAGCTGTGAGAAAGCGAATGGTCCCCTCATCGAAAATTGCTCAGCCTTCTGCAGATATTGTTAGATTTAGATTAGAATTGCAACTTTGAGAATGAACAGAAGTTTATGAGAAGTGTTTGACTGTATTAATGGTTAGTCTTGATATTATTCATGAATATTCTTGTGGGCAGAATGAGGTTGTGGTTTCGTTCCTAACCTGGCATGTGCTTTTCTGACCTCTGCCATATGTACTTAAATCCAGATAGTTACTAGCTGCTTGCGAACTGCCAAGAGTAAGCAGAAAGCAATCTCTAGGTCTAATACTGAGTTTCTTTCCAAGACTTTTCTGTCTCTAACAAGCTGTGACACCACGCAAGTGAACTGCAGTATGTGACGTTTGGACTGTAATGGATGCTGGTTGCCAGAACTTTTGTACGTACCGGTAAATAATCTGCAGTTTTACACATTATCGGTCAATGTACATTGTCAGAAATGCCACAGATTGTTTTTCTTAATACTGGGAGAATGGTTTACATTCAGCTAAACGAGCAGATGGGCCTCAGATGAATTGTCAGCCAAAAAAAAACAACTCCAACAATGTAGCTGTTCTTCAATCATTGGAGTATCAACAACACCATAAGATTAAAAATCCCTACTGAGATAAATGCTCAAGTCTTCATATAATCCCTACAGTGCAGAAGGAGACAATTCGGCTCATCAAATCTGCACCGACCACAAACCCACCCAGACCTTTCCCCGTAGCCCCATGCATTTATCCTATCTAGTCCCGCTGATACTAGGGTCAATTTAGCATGGCCAATCAACCTAACCCGCACATCTTTGGACTGGAGGAGGAAACCAGAGCACCCGGAGGAAATCCATGCAGACATGGGGAGAATGTGCAAACTCTGCACAGACAGAGATCCAAGGCTGGAATTGAACCCTGGTCCCCGGCGCTGTGAAGCAGCAGTGCTAACCACTGTGCCACCGTACCCCACCGTCTTGCTGTGGGGCTTGAACTGTATTCTCTTACGTTAGAGGCCTGAATAACTTACTGATAGTTAGACTTCTTTGTTTTGAAAATTAAAATTATATGAGTCTCTTTGCATCATAGGATTATGATTTACAGAGGACATATGAGGAGGAATTGCAATGTGTGATAGAAAAGTATCACCAAATGTGACAGGAAGAAGTTGTGAGACAAGCCTTGCTAAATAGCGCATAAACATGGGTAAGAAGAACCGTGACTGGATACTAATGGGATGTGGATGCTAACGTGAGCGTGTGGAATGACAAGAAAGGACAAGGTCAGGAACCAACAGCAGGAACCAACACATCAGGGGGTCAGTGAAGGTTGTGGGAATCAAAGAAAGTAGCTTCGAGGAGATTGAAATCATAAGGTATCGTTTGCAGAGAGAAGAAATGTGGAGAAGCAAGCGATGGAAATGGGACTGCCAGTAAAAAGGGCAAAGACCAGATGGAAAGACGTGGTGGTGAGAGACTTAAATGCAATGGGTTTGGAAGAGGAATGGGTGACTGACAGGAGGAGATAGAGAAAGCTGATCAACCAGCATTGTGCTGGCCCCAAGTAAAATGGGTGAAGAATAAGAAGAAGAACAGCTGTCTTATGCTGTCATTTTCTCATCAACATATTGTACTAATGAACATTTAATTTTTATTTCTATTGATAGTTCTTCACATAACTAATTCAATAGCTGAGTCCCACTGAACAAAATCTTCTGTCACATTCATTCATTTCTCCTCTGGCTCTTGTCTCTTCTCACACTGTATCTCCCAATTAACAGCTAATGCGTCAAACTGGCCTTCCATTACTTGCTACTATTTCAGCCATGTTGATGGCCGAATTCTAACCTAAAACCTGCAATTAATTGAGAAAAATGAACAGCTACTCTATTACATGTACACAATTACATAACTTACATAATTGATATAACACAATCAAAAATGAAAAGACTGATGTCAGTCTCTGTTAACTCTGCAAACTTACAATTGTTGGAAGTCAAGAGCTGCATCTTTTGATAAATGGATTATATCTGATACATGGATCCACTGCACCTCGTATTTCAATTGCTAAGACCATGCATTGGCTTAATTATATTAATTAAAATGGGAGCTGAATTTGAGGTTTTGTTTGTAGATAAGGGAAAGTGTTCATTATTGTTTGAGCACTGCATTACAGTTACACCAGACACCAGAGCTGATTGATGCTGCATGTCATTATGAAATTTAAGGCTATTAATCTCTATAGTCTCATGACTTTGAAGACATAACCTCCTCACAGAACATTTTGACTCATGTCAATCTTCTTCAGTTCCTGCATCTAATTATCGAGGTAAATCCTATATCAGAACTTCCCAAATTATTTTTCAATAAGATCCCAGCTTAACACTCATAACATCATGCACATCAATCCCTGGGATTTAGCTGTGTTCCTCCCCATCTGTGTAAACTCCTTCACGACTACAACCCTTCCCAAACTCCACCTATCTTTCATTCCAACTCATTTCCCTATTGCCCTCCACTCATAGCCATGTCTTTAATGGCCAAGGCCCATCTGTGGAATTCCTTTAGTGGCAAACTAGGAGGAGAGGGAGAAGGCAAACATTTACATTTTTGAAAGGTTATTCTTATCTTTTAAAAAAAGACAATTATATGGTCAGAAATCTCTTGGCGATTCTACAGTACCTTTCATCAGTGGATGAAACCTCTATTTATAAAGTTTTTGCTTTGTACAGAATGATATTCTGGCAAATGACTTCTGCTCTTGCAGTGTGATGTCAGCGACTTGCCACATAATTCTGGCTACTGAAGGAACAGATGTTTATCATTTCTCGTAAGACCCTAGCTTCCGTGGAAAGTTATAAAGCCTAGCATGAGCAGGTCATGTCATCTTGTCCGTAATACAGTTTTGGGAGAATAGGCAGTGGCGTCTCCCTGGAGATGTAGAAATCAGGATCACAAGTTAGATTTCTCAACAACACAGATGTTTGTTAAATTTTTGGGAGGGATTTTTTTTGTGTGTGAACAATTGAAATGTTCTGTAATTTAATTGTTATGTGTTTCCTCATTTTACAATATCCCCAATAGTACCTCAGTGTACAAGATAATTCATTATGGATTCCCGATGGAAAATTGTGCACATGATGTTGTTTTAGCTGCGGCATAGAAATATTACCTCAGTCCTTTAGGAATAAATATCGGTTGTCCTGTCTAGTGCTACATCTTGATTGTTTGATTTATAACTGTTTGACATCTTTAGAGCCATGATTTACCTTACGACTGTGTCCTCTATCCTCAAGAAGGAAATACTTTCCCCAATAAGAATGTACATATCCATGAGAAACAAACAGAGCTTGAATTAAAAATAGCTTGTGAAAAATCGTATCTGATGTCAGTGTTTTAACAAATACTGGAAACTGAGGTCTACCAGCCCTTTTTAAAATGCATGGAAGAAAATGTCATCCATTTCAATGTATAATTTAGGGTAGAAGGTACAACAAACTGAACTAGCACTCAGCTTGTGTAAAATAACTGACAAGGGGTAGACAAGAACATTGCGTTTTGATGTGTAAAGTCCCCAAAGATCTAATCAGCTGCTGAAAATATGCCACTCTTTTATGACTGAAGGTTACAGAAGCCAGCTGGCTCACCTCACTTCACCATGGGGTGGTATAGAATCAGTCAGGCAATGCCTTGACAGCTGTGAATCATGCCGCAACATTAAGCATCTAATTGTTTTTTTAAAAATACCTTTTGACATTATAATGTGCCACATTGTATTCTGAAAAACCCTAAAGCATGAGACACAATGTGACTTATACATGTTTAATAGCATTCCTGGCATACCTTAAAAAGAATTTAATAAAAGCAAAAGCTGTCTTTTTTGGCCACTGGGTAGATGGCACCATGTTGGGGTTTTGTATGAAAACTGAAGTGATTGACACTGACAATTATCACATTGTGAAAGCACGTAAAGTGCCTGCTTTGGATCAGCAACAACAATCATCATCAGCGCAATCATAACAGCAGCAAACAACAAACAACAACTACTTAAGTCTGTGTTATATTACAATCTTCATGCTCAATACATACTCATAAAATGAAATTCGAATAACGTTCGTGGTACAGACCAGCCAAACTGAAATCTGATTCAGCTGCTTCACCTAATGTGAGACCCTAAAGTAGATGGGTCACTTTCCATCAACGATGGAGCTGATCCAATACCCAAAGTCCACAAGGCATCCTAAAACTGTCCGAGATACAAATTAGTGTTCACCAGATCTCCTGAGGTTAATAAAACAAAACAAGGACTTGCATTTATGGTGGCTTTAACACAGTAAAATGCCCCAAGTCGATTCTCAGGAGCATTGTATCACAGCTTGGTATGGCTCCTGCTCTGCCCAAGACCACAAGGAACTACAAAAGGTCGTGAATGTAGCCCAATCCATCACGCCAACCAGCCTCCCATCCATTGACTCTGTCTACACTTCCTGCTGCCTCGGCAAAGCAGCCAGCATTATTAAGGACCCCACGCACCCCGGACATTCTCTCTTCCACCTTCTTCCTTCGGGAAAAAGATACAAAAGCCTGAGATCATGTACCAACCGACTCAAGAACAGCTTCTTCCCTGCTGCTGTCAGACTTTTGAATGGACTTATCTTGCATTAAGTTGATCTTTCTCTACACCCTAGCTATGACTGTAACACTACATTCTGCACTCTCTCGTTTCCTTCTCTATGAACAGTATGTTTTGTCTGTATAGTGCACAAGAAACAATACTTTTCACTGTATGTTAATACATATGACAATAATAAATCAAATCAAATCAAATCAAAATCAAATGTGATGTCAAGCCATATTAGGAGAGAGGCTCAAAGAGATAGGTTTTAAAGGGTGTCTTAAAGGAGTATAGTGAAGTAGCGGGGTTTAGGAGAAGTTTAGGAATGGAGGGCTGAAGAACCTGTTCCTGTGCTGTTCTGTTCTCTTTACTGTTCTTTGTCTTGGCAGCTGAAGACATGACTGCCAATGGTAAAATAATGAAAATCTGAAATGGGAAAAGCATCAGGATTATAGGAGAATGGAGGTCTTGCAGGGTTATGGGGATGGAAGGGATAGCAGAGATAGGGAGGGGGGGTAGAGAGGGGCGACAGGGAGGGGAAATGCCTTTAAAGGAGATGATACCCAAGGGGTGATCCAGCCCAGGGATTTGGGGGAGTGGGGTGAATAAGCAGAGCTGGATCCTGTGTGAAAGCCTAAAGGAGTTATATAGAATAGCCAATCATGTTGTGCTCTGATGCATGCCACTGTCCTTAGCTATGCTCCCAATTATCTTATAATGCAATTCCATCCTTGCATTCCCTCTCATTCTAACATCCCCTTAGGCTCAGTGAACTGACAACATGAGCTCCACCATTACCACCATGTTCCAAGGTGCATTTATCACAGCATTTATCACTGTGATTCATCATCACCAACACACAGCCGCTCAGGAACCCTGGCAATCTCCATGGCTGTCTGTTCCATGTATATTGTAATCAGTGGCAGCCAGGCTGGCCCATCCCCAGTCCAAGCCATCTCCTTGGCACTCTTCACCCTCTTTGACTGTACCAATAGCATGAATTTATGTTAGCTTCATATATAGTGTCTGCACTGTGTTTGTGCATCACAGTGCCGAGTAATATCTGCTCCGTACACTCCTACATAAGCAACTTACAAGCTGCAAGACTACACCAGAGGCATGTGCCAGGTCTTACATCTGAGCTGCTGCATGCAAAAGTGAGCATTCACTTGGAGCTCTGTGTGGATAAGCCAAGATACTCACCTCTCCGGAACGCAGCAGGTGGTTGAACCTTTTCCTGCGCTGCATCCAAGATCTCTCATGCTCTCTGCAACTGAGATTCGAATCTAGACCTTCTTTGTGGTGGCTGGAGGAAGACAGCAAGCAGCCAATAGGGTATAAGACTGCTCTCCTCTTCTGCCATGATGTGGAGATGCCGGCGTTGGACTGGAGTAAGCACAGTAAGAAGTCTCACAACACCAGGTTAAAGTCCAACAGGTTTATTTGGTAGCAAATACCATAAGCTTTCGGAGCTTGCTGCTCCTTCGTCAGATGGAGTGGTCTCTGTTCTCCAACAGTGCACAGACACAGAAATCAAGTTACAGAATACTAATTAGAATGCAAATCTCTACAGCCAGCCAGGTCTTAAAAGGTACAGATAATGTGGTTGGAGGGAACATTAAATACAGGTTAAAGAGATGTGTATTGTCTCCAGACAATACTGTGCACTGTTGGAAAACGGAGACCACTCCATCTGACGAAGGAGCAGCAAGCTCCGAAAGCTTATGGTATTTGCTACCAAATAAACCTGTTGGACTTTAACCTGGTGTTGTGAGACTTCTTACTCCTCTTCTGCACCATGAATATTTGCAGGTCCCAATCTGTGGAATGTGGGGCAGCTGGACCCATCCCTTTTCTAGCGTGTCCTCTCTGCAACATTCTATCAATACAAATGTAAGGTGGGAAGGGTCATAATTACAATGCTCTCATTCACTTGTGTGTGCTTACAGGCATTAACTATTTGCACAATATGATCGATGACTACTTCTTGGGTGTGATGGGGAAAATGGCTCTGTACAAGTGCGTGATCCATGGGTGTTGCGGCTGTCACTCCAAGGTAACATGCTGTGCTCTGCAACCACTGACAACCCTACTGATTTCCTCCCCCTTAATCATACTGTTATGCCGTGACAGTGTGCATTTGTGAAGGACCTGATCAAGGGTCAAGTCTGTGGGCACATCCTGATGGGCGGGGTGGCAAGAGGGCAAGTGACCATGACACTGCTTGTGATTCATCCACTGAAGTACAGCACAGCATTACTGCAGAATGACCTCAGCAAGTAATGGTGCCGAGATGATCTCATCTCCTTGGCTGTGAATCCACTCTGTGCTTTCAGTACCACGCACTGTGAACAGACAGCACCAATCACATGTTTTTCCAAGAGAAAACTAATGATGGGCCAAGCATTCCACGATAAGCTAATATTTGGACCACATTTGTAGATTTACATAGTTACAATTCACCTGAGAAGTGAGTGACATCTCCTCTGAGGCACAGGGATTTCACTCTGACCTCTCAAATGGGCCTTTCTGAAGGCCTGCTTCTTGAGCCTGAGCCACCCAACCAATGCAAGGCCAGCCTCTGACCTCTCACTGGATTTGGGTCATCTGACCCGATGACTCCTTTTATAGTCCCCCCCCCCCCCGTCCCCCCCCCCCCCACCCCATCCACCTTTATGCTGAAATCTAACATTCAGGATTGAAGTCGAGTTTTAGAGTCAGGAATTCTCCCACCTCTGCGTGCCTGACAAGAGAATGAAAATTCAGACCAATGACTATGAAGAGGAAAAGGGAGGAGAGAGTTAGGGTAGTAGTTTGCAAGGACAAGTAGGGTGGTGGGTAAACCTTTAGGGAAGAGAGAAGTTGATGGCGGTTTTGAATTAGAGTGGAATCACCCAAAGAAACCAAATGGCTGGACAGCTAAAATCCATGAGTGGGATTTTCCAGCCACCCTCGCCCAATAAACAGAAAATCCCACCTGAGTCCTTTATATGGTCAGCAAATTTTCTTTTCCATCCCGATTCATCCACTGAAGTATAGCACAACATTACTGCAGAATAATCTCAGCAATGGTGCCAGGATGATCTCGTCTCCTTGGCTGTGAATCCACTACATGCTTTCAGTGCTTCAGTACCAAGAGAATATGTTTGTAAAAAGGCTCTAACACATGCACACATGCACACACACACACATATGCACACACACACACACACACACACACACACATGCACACACACACACACACAATTTATCTCTTCTTCTGGGAACAGCAGAGTTAAGGTCAATTATTTTTAAAATCTCTGTCTGCAGCAACTGGATAGATAACACCAGCAAGGCTCGACTTGCAATTTGGATGGAGAGAACAGCACTATGAGAGTTATTTATTTATTAGTGTCACCAGTCGGCTTCTGTTAACATTGCAATTAAGTTACTGTGAAAATCCCCTATTTGCCACACTCCGGTGCCTGTTCAGGTACGCTGAGGGGGAATTAAGCATGGTCAAATCACCTACCAGCGCGTCTTTCGAACTGTGGGAGGAAACTGGTGCACCAGGAGGAAACCCACGCAGACACGGGGAAGGAGTGCAGACTCCGCACAGGCAGTGAACCAAGCCGGGAATTGAACCCGGCATTGTAAGGCAGCACTGCTAAGCACTGAGCCAGAGAAAGAGAGGGAAAGAGAATGAACCCACTTGGGGTTTTATTCTTTTCGCATCTCAGTTGCTTGCCCAGTTCTGAAAGAAAGCTGCTCTGATTAAGCGTCATCCAGACTCAAAACATTAGCTCAAAACTACTATCTCTCCACAGATGTTGTCAGACCTGCTGAGATTTTCCCGCATTTTCTGTTTTTGTCTGAAAGAAAGCTGGTGCTCAAACACACAAAGCATTGGCTTGTCACATGACCTGCTCTTGCCAACTTCCTGGTCACCCATATATGTGAGATTTCTTCCTGTGTTTACCCCAGTCCAATGCTGGCATCTCCACATCCCACCCTCACCTGGTCATGGTTAGTATATTCCGGTTACTGTGATTAGATCATGGCTGGGACTTCTGCTTTTAGTTAGGGCCCATTGTCCAAGCGATTATGCCTGGTTGTTAGTCTTCACCCAGTCAAGTAGCCAAAATGATTGTCTGGATGTTTTGCTAATGGCATTGGAGTTGTCCCCCATTTTTCCTCTTTCACGGCTATTATTCCTAGTGAAGCTTTGCAGATAGGTTGTCTTCGTTTCAATAGTTTTGGATGTATGTACAGTGCTGCATGTTACTTCCTAACCCATATTCTGCTTGACCTTGCAATCTCATGGTGATCCTCCTAACTCAGAATCATGTCATGAGTAAGACTGCCTACTTGCACCTAGAATCATAGAATCGTAGAATCCGTCAGTGCAGAAAGAGGCCATTCGGCCCATCAAGTCAGCACCAACCACAATTCCACCCGGGCCCTATCCACGTATCTACCCACTAGCCCCTCTAACCTATGCATCCCGGGACACTAAGGGGCAATTTAGAATGGCCAATCAACCTAGCCCGCACATCTTTGGACTGTGGGAGGAAACCAGAGCAGCCGGAGGAAACCCACGCAGACACAGGGAGAATGTGCAGACTCCACACAGACAGCGACCCGAGCCGGGATTCGAACCCAGGTCCTTGGAGCTGTGAAGCAGCAATGCTAACCACTGTGCTACCGTGCCTCTGTAACATCATCTGAAACCATCATTCATGCCATTGTTACCACTAGATTAGACTATTCTAACACCTCTGGCTGACTGTCATAATTTTGAGGTCATCCATAGCTCTGCTGCCTTACCAGCACAAAGTTCCATTCCCCTATCACCCCTTCTCTCACTGACATTCGCTCCCGCTCAGGCAATATCTTGATTTTAAAATTCTCATCCTTGTTTTCAAATCCCTCCATTGCCTTGTCACACTCCATCTCTATAATCTCTTATAGCCCCTCAACCCTCCAAGATATCTGAGTACATCTAATTCAAATTGGGGCCTCTTGAGTATTGCTGATTTTAATTGCTCCAACATTGGTGACCATGCTTTCAATTGCCTGGGCCCCAAGCTCTGGAATTCCTTCCCTACACCTCTCTGCCACTCTGCCTCACTTTTATCCAATAAGATACCTCCTAAAACCTATGTTTTTAACTAACTCTTTGGCTGTCTGACATAATGGGTAGGAATTTGCAGCCTCGCTCATCTTGAAACCATAAAACCCAGTTCAAAGTCAATGGACATTGGCGGCATGGTGGCACGATGGTTAGAACTGCTGCCTCACAGCACCAGGGACCCGTGTTCGATTTCCGGCTCAGGTCACTGTCTGTGGAGTTTGCACATTCTCCCCACGTCTGCATGGGTTTCCTCCAGGTGCTCCAGTTTCCTCCCACAGTCGGAGATTCTAGGGGAATTTCACAGTAATTCCATGGCAGGGTTGATGTAACCCTTACTTGACTAATAAATAAATAATAAAGATATGCGGAACAGGTGGATTGGCCATGCTAAATTTCCCCTTAATGTCAGGGAGACTAGCTAGGGGAAATGTATGGGGTTATGGGGATAGGGCCTGGGTGGGATTGTGGTTGGTGCAGACTCGATGGGCTGAATGGCCTCCTGCTGCACTGTAGGATTCTATGCCTGTATCTATGGCATTGCCATTGTCCGCCCCTCACCTGCACCGATTCCGTGGCAGGCGTGGTGGTAAAATTCTGGTCAATATCTCTCCATGAGGGTCAGCATCATATTTTATTCAATAATGTTCCTGTGAAGTGTCTTGAGATGTTTCATTATATTGAAGGAATTATATAAATATAAGTTGTTATGGTTGAACTTTTGAATGTGCATTTTCTGGTGCTTTATATTTTTATATTGGAACTCATGGTGAAGGGAGAGATATGATTGTGGTTTCTGGTATCACTTGTGAATTATTTGATCACGTGAAGTCTGGGCAAAAAGGGGCTGGGGTTAACCCAGTCCAACGCCGGCATCTCCACATCAAAAAGGGGCTGACAATGTTAAATCCTCCCATCTACTTTATGTTCCGGCTTCTCTTGCTCCTCAGTTAGCTTTTTGCCTGATAGATGGTGGCTTTTCCCTCATAACTGCCAGGTTGTGCAACATATGAGCTTGATAATGTTCCTTGTAACAACACAGCCCGAATCATAAGACTGCTCTGCCTGTCTGTGTGCATGATGTGGAGACGCCGGCGTTGGACTGGGGTAAACACAGTAAGAAGTTTAACAACACCAGGTTAAAGTCCAACAGGTTTATTTGGTAGCAAAAGCAAAAGTGTGGCTTTTGCTACCAAATAAACCTGTTGGACTTTAACCTGGTGTTGTTAAACTTCTTACTGTGTCTGTGTGCAGTCAGGACTAGAGTTATGAGCCAGGCCATAAGTGGATAACCCTTGCCATCCAATAGCCAGCCCTGGACTTGTCATGATAGTTCAAATACAGCTGGCACCAAATTCTTTGCTGCAGAATAAAATACTCCTGCCATAATAAGGGATATTGCTTACCTGCTGAATACATTGCCTCTGGGCATTTATGAGTACATACACTGGGGAAGCATAATCCCTTTTAGTTCATGGAAATAGTAGGCATGAAGGGAAGTGCACACAGGACAATATAGAAAATTACCCAAGTATGTCAAAAAGCAGGAAAAATCCAATCCAGCTAATTACCGCCCTATCAGCCTCTGCTCGATCATCAGCAAGTGATGGTAGATGTCATTGACAGCGCTATCAAGTGGCATTTATACAGCAATAACCTGCTCACCGATGATTTGATTTGATTGGATGCCTGTGACTAGTGGCTGGAGGCCTGTGACCAGTGGTGTTCTGCAGGGCTCTGTATTGGGACCTCTGCTGTTTGTGATTTATATAAACGATCTGGAAGAAGGTGTAACTGGGGTGATCAGTAAGTTTGCAGATGACACAAAAATGGCTGGACTTGCAGATAATGAGGAGCATTGTCAGAGGCTACAGAAGGATATAGATAGGCTGGAAATTTGGGCAAAGAAATGGCAGGTGGAGTTCAATCCAGATAAATGCGAAGTGATACATTTTGGTAGAACTAACGTAGGGGGGAGCTATACGATAAATGGCAGAACCATAAAGGGTGTAGATACGCAGAGGGACCTGGGTGTGCAAGTCCACAGATCCTTGAAGGTGACGTCACGAGTGGAGAAGGTAGTGAATAAGGCAAATGGCATGCTTGCCTTTATAGGACGGGGCATAGAGTATAAAAGTTGGGGTCTGATGTTGCAGTTGCATAGAACGTTGGTTTGGCCGCATTTGGAATACTGCGCCCAGTTCTGGTCGCCACACTACCAGAAGGACGTGGAGGCTTTAGAGAGAGTGCAGAGGAGGTTTACCAGGATGTTGCCTGGTATGGAAGGGCTTAGTTATGAGGAGAGATTGGGTAAACTGGGGTTGTTCTCACTGGAAAGACGGAGGATGAGGGGTGACCTAATAGAGGTGTATAAAATTATGAAAGGCATAGATAGGGTGAACGGTGGGAAGCTTTTTCCCAGGTCGGTGGTGATGTTCACGAGGGGTCATAGGTTCAAGGTGAAGGGGGGGAGGTTTAACACGGATATCAGATGGACGTATTTTACACAGAGGGTGGTGGGCACCTGGAATGCGCTGCCAGGCAAGGTGGTGGAGGCGGACACACTGGGAACGTTTAAGACTTATCTAGATAGCCACATGAACGGAGTGGGAATGGAGGGATACAAAAGAATGGTCTAGTTTGGACCAGGGAGCGGCGTGGGTTTGGAGGGCCGAAGGGCCTGTTTCCTGTGCTGTACTGTTCTTTGTTCTTTGTTCTATTTGATTTATTAATGTCACATGTATTGGTATGCAGTGAAAAGTATTGTTTCTTGCGCACTATACAGACAAAACATACCATTCATAGAGTACATAGGGAAGAAGGAAAGGAGAGAGTGCAGAATATAGTGTAACTGTCATAGCTAGGGTGTAGAGAAAGATCAACTTAATATAAGGTCGGTCCATTCAAAAGTCTGACAGCAGCAGGGAAGAAGCTGTTCTTGATTCTGTTGGTACATGACCTCAAAGTTTTGTTTCTTTTTTCTGATGGAAGAAGGTGGAAGGGATTATGTCCAGGGTGTGTGGAGTCCTTGATTATGCTGGCTGCTTTTCCGAGGCAGCGGGAAGTGTAGACAGAATCAATGGATGGGAGGTTGGTTTGCGTGGTGGACTGGCTTACACTCCCAACTCTTTGTAGTTTCTTGAGGTCTTGGTCAGAGCAGAAGCCATGATACAACCAGAAAGGATGCTTTCTCTGGTGCATCTGTGAAAGTTGGTGAGAGTTGTAGCAGACATGCCAAATTTCCTTTACCCCCTGAGAAAGTAGAGGCGTTGGTGGGCTTTCTTAACTATAGCGTCAGTGTGGAGGGATCTGGACAGGTTGTTAGTGATCTGGACACCTAGAAATCTAAAGCTCTCGGTCATTTTCACTTCATCCCCTAAGGTGCTGGGGGGTAGGTACAGGGGAGATGTTAGGGGTAAGTTTTTCACACAGAGGGTGTTGGGCGAGTGGAATCGGCTGCCGTCAGAGGTGGTGGAGGCAAACTCAATCGGGTCTTTTAAGAGACTCCTGGATGAGTACATGGAGCTTAATAGGATGGAGGTTTATAGGTAGGTCTAGAAGGTAGGGATGTGTTTGGCACAACATGTGGGCCAAAGGGCCTGTTTGTGCTGTAGTTTTTCTATGTTTCTATGTTTCTTTCTATGTAGACAGGAGCATGTCCTACTCCACCCTTCCTGAAGTTGATGACTATCTCTTTTTGTTTTGTTGACATTGTGGGAGAGATCTATTGTCGTCGTACCAGTTCACCAGATTCTCTATCTCTTTTCTGTACTCCGTCTCATCATTGTTTGAGGTCTGACCCACTATGGTGGTGTCATCAGCTAACTTAAAAATCAGGTTGGAGGGGAATTTGGCCACACAGTCACAGGTGTATAAGGAGTTTAGTAAGGGGCTGAGGACACAGGCTTGTGAGTCACTGATGTTGAGGATAATCGTGGAGGAGGTGTCGTTGCCTATCCTTATTGATTGCAGTTGTGGGTCAGGAACTCGAGGATCCAGTCGCACAGGGAGGAGCCAAGCCCTAGGCAAGGGAAGTTGGAGATGAATTTTGTCGGAATAATGGTGTTGAAGGCTGAGCTGCAGTCAATAAATAGGATTCTGAGTTTTGGTTCCACCAAGGCCATTCACCTCATTACCTCATTACTTCATAACCTCATTACAGCCTTAATCCAACATGAATAAAAGAGCTGAACTCCAGAGGTGAGGTGAGAGTCACTGCCCTTGATATCAAGGCAGCATTTGTTCGAGTGTTGCATCAAGGAGCCCTCACAAAGCTAGAGTCAATGAGAATGGGGGGGAAACTTTCCACAGGTTACAGCCACAACAGTCACAATGGAAGATGGTTGTGGTTGTTAGAGGTTAATCATCTCCTTCCAGGACATCACTGCAGGAGTTCCTCAGGGTAGTGTCCTAGGCCTAACCATCTTCAGCTGCTCCATCAATGACCTTCTTTCTATCATAAGGTCAGAAGTAGGAATGTTCACTAATGATTACACAATGTTAATTACCAATTGCAACTCCTAAGATACTGAAACAGTCTGTGTCCATATGCAACAAGACCTTGACAATATTCATGTTTGGGCTGATGAGTGGCAAGTAACATTTGTGCTACACAAGTGCCAACAAGAGAGAATCTAACTATCTCCCCTTGACATTCAATGGTATTACTATCACTGAATCCATCACTATCAAGATTGTGGGGGTTACCGTTGACCAGAAATTTAGCTGGACTAGCTGCATAAATACTGTGGCTACAGGGTCAGACCAGACCATCCTGACTTGCAGGTATATCAATCACCGTTCCTTCATTGTCACAGAATCAAAATCTTGGGACTCCTTTCCACGCAGCACTGTAGGTGTGCCTGCATCAGATGGACTGTGGCTGTGCAAGAAGATAGGATCACCAGCACCTTCTCAAGGGCAATTAGGGATGGGAAATAAATGTTGCCCTTGCCAAAGATGCTTAAACTCCATGAAAGAATAAAAAATATAGTGAATTATGAAGTGTACGGTGGAATGTAAGGAACTGAGAGAAAGTGATATTTTAAAACATGTGGGAAGAGGAGAACATGAAAAGTGTTTTTCAGTCTTCCTTTATATTTAAAAGTAAGTGATTTTTTTTGTTGGCAATGCCTTTTTAAATTCATGATCTAAAAAAATTATAGAAGTCTTCAACTTATGCTGCCTTCCACTATTTAAAATTAATGGGTAAAGTATTAAATAATTAATAATTAAACATTACTCACAGCTAAACTCACCATAAAGAAACAGGCAATTAACTGGTCCCTGCTATGAATTCATATTGTATTGAAGAGAAAGTACAGCACTAATTTATTAATAACCCATGCAGTGAATCATAGTGCAGTTTACTGCATGGTTTCAAAGAGTAAAACAGTATTGCAGGGTATGTGTTCCTTTCCAATGCATGGGGCGGGATTTTACGGCCTGGCTCGCCCTGAAACCATAAAATCCCGTCCGAGGTCAACTGACGTTTCCATGTTACGTCCCTCACCCACTCCGATTCCCCTCGCCTGCTTCAATTCCTGTGGCGGGTGGGGCGGTAAGATTCTGGCCATGGGGGTAGATTTTAACCTAAAATATGGATGTAAAATAAAGTTATGAAACAGATAAAAAGGCAAAGTCAATGTTTGGGCCAAATTTTTCAGCAATTATGGATTGAAAGGAGTTCTTACTTTCAAGGTTTTGACAATAAGCAATAACTGCTAAAAGGAAGCAATTTAACACCTTACCAACTCAATTGGATTGATTTTGTTGTGTTTTTAGTTAACCGCTAATAAGGCTTCAGGGCATGTCAGACAATGATTGCTACCCTTCATGCAAAGAGCCCTGAAATCCTCTGTAATGATGGAGATTTAGAATGTGTAAATGCTTGCTGGGTACGATTCTACAGGTGCCCTCTGGTATCTCTCAAGTAGCCATTGTTCAGGAGTGGCAATAAGTGTCAGCAGGTTATTCACAGCCAAGCCCAATCCACTCCTCAGCTGCCATCTTCATACACCTGGAGGCTGCAGAATAGTCAGTAAAAGCAACAGCACAGGACAATTCATCCCCTCTCTCACCATGGGGTACTAAAGCCACTGCAAGCCCAGGTGAGATCAGCTCTCTCAATCAAAAGAAGGGATCAAACCTTAATCTTTCCAGATCCACAGGGCTCAGCTACTTACTAACAAGTTATTGAGTCATTGGGAATCTTTCGAGCTGTTCTTCCAAAATAAATGCTCAGTTTCATTTTTATAAATGCTCAGCTGATTCTTTTTTTAAAAATTGCGGCTGTTGAAACTAACATTTTTATTTCTATCCATTTGTGCACAAGAAAAATCACTACTCAGTTCCCTGTTTCGTTTATTTTCCAATTTAATTTTGTGCCATTTTCCTAAGTTACTTTCTATTGCATCTTTATAGTGCTGGCTTTGTTCATGCCACATCCCATTGTTAATTAAAAGGGAAAGTACAGGCAACCCAGATTGTCCAGCCATGGCAATTTGTTCTCTCCAGGGATGACACAGTGGTTAGCACTGCTGCCTCACAGCACCAGAGACTCTCGTTCAGTTCCAGCCTTGGGTGACTCCAAGGGTGGCACGTTGGCACAGTGGTTAGCAGTACTGCCTCACAGTGCCAGAGACCCAGGTTCGATTCCCAGCTTAGGTCACTGTCTGCAGTTTTGCACGTTCTCATTGTGTCTGCGTAGGTTTCCTCCGGGTGCTCTTGTTTCCTTACACAGTCCAAAGATGTGCGTGTTGGGTGGATTCGTCATGTTAAACTGCCCCTTAGTGTCAGGGGGACTAGCTAGGGTAAATGAATGGGGTTATGGGGATAGGGCATGGGTGGGATTGTGGTCGGGGCAGACTTGATGGGCTGAATAGCCTCCTTCTGCACTGTAGGGATTCTATGATTCCTCAAATCTCCTAGGAAATGTGGGGTTACAGTTGTAAAGAGAAAGCTGAAGGAAGTCAAGGATTTTTACACCTTGGGCTGAGACAATTAAGGGTTGACCTGAGAAAAATCTTTGTGATTGTGCCAGTGGGTTGTCTAGGTTTCATGCCAGCGAGAATGGGCGGCAGCAGGTATGCTTCACCTGTAATCTGTCCAACACTCCAGCAGTAGTTAAACTCCGCTCTCCTCTGCTGAAAAGTAACCCAACTTTGCTGACAGAATATTTACCCAGCCTAAGCAGGGAGCATCAGATATATTCTGGCATTCTTTTATTCAAGTGATCCAGTCAATCAAAGTTTGGCAAATAAACAACTAGAGTGAATCAAGTCTATGCCTTCTTTTCTTTTGAAAAGATGTTTATGTTGGCACCAGTTATTGGATTCAGATTTGCCACTCAAAAGATCATTCCAACTTCCAGAATGTTTACTCATTTCCTTCCCATTACTGTCTTCTGCTCTCTTTTAGGTAATTGTGCACGCTTGCTCATTTTATTTTTAATGGCTTTCAAATGACTGTTTTCCTTTTGATTCTTTAATTTGCTCTATTTCCCGTTGTTTTCGCCTCCTTTTTGACTTTTTAATGCCAGTTTCCAGCTTTCCTCTGGTATGCACACAAACATGTTGCTTGCTAAACTTTCTGTTATTTCTAATCACAATGTGCAGACTTAGGCCTCAGAGACTGTTATTATCTCTATAGTCACCTGTACAATAGCGCATTGGGAAACTTACAGGAAAATTGCCCTTAATTGGTAGCTATTTGTGGGGGTTATATTTGCTGGAGAATGGTTGATGACTATAAATCGGTTTCTGTGAATTCCTTTTCTTTCAGCACCACTCATTGATCTCTTTTTGCCTGAAGAGTCTTTTGCTGATTAGCTAACTGCCTAATTCAAATGGATTAGGAAGGCGGGCTGCGGATGAAAAGTCCTGAATAGGCTTCACTCATTTCCCCTATATCTGTCCGTTGCAGTTCTCACAACTTGGTACTATACCTGAAGGCAGTCCTTTTGAAAAGGACAGTTTTAGCAGGATAAACTTTAAAACAATCTAGAAAGTTGATCAATTAGTTTGTTTTCGACAATCTCATTCTGTCTATAGTTGAAGTTAGCCCATGAGAAAATAAATAATTGAAGTTATAATATTGAGGCATCTGGAACATGTTTTATTAAATGATAAATATACCATGTGATTCTATTATTTTATCAAAAAAGGAGTTTATTTACCACCACTATGTAACAGTATATATTGCAATATATATCAAAAACCCAGTCAACAAGTGTCACAAGAAAAATTTTATAAAGCTAGTTTTTTAACATTCAGATTGGCATACCCTTCCCCCCCTTATCTTATCTATTCATACTTAGACATATATATTTCCCAGATTTAAAAAGTTGTGAACCATTGTGTCTACAATTGGTTATCCACAGTATAAAAGTATGTATCGCACATGTTCACATGTGGAGGGATCACACATGCAAATTTTGTGTCATACTTGAATTATATTAACTCAGATATTAGAATCATAGAATCCCTATGGTGCAGCAGGAGGCCATTCAGCCCATCGAGCCTGTATCACCAACAACAATCCCACCCACATCCTATCCCTGTAACCCTGCTTGTTCCCCTGACACTAAAGGGCAATTTCGATGGCCAATCAATTTAAACTTCACATCTTCGGACTGTGGGAGGAAACCAGAGCACCTGGAGGAAACCCAGGCAGATACGGGGAATATGTGCAAACTCCACACAGACAGTCACCCAAGGCCAGAATTGAACCTGGGTTCCTGGCACTGTGAGGCAGCAGTGCTAATCACTGTGCCACCGTGTCACAGTGTATTCATAAAATGGCAGCAAAATACAAATGAACAACTGGGAGACCAAACGTACTGCAAGTTTCACCTTACAGAAAAGATACTGTAGCCAGTCATTTTCTGCTAATTTTTCTAACTTTGGGAAAGCACCAGCAGTTTAAAAATAATCGACAGAGAAACTTCAGCAGCAGTAGTAATTAGTCTCTACTTCACCTCAGTCTAACATTCCGCTTCTCTTTGTTCCCACTCTGCCATTCCTTCTGCTCTCATTGTTTAAAGCACATACCCAGTGTCTTTCCCTTTCTTACTACTTCCAAAACTTCCTCGACATATTCTCTTTAGTAAGAACTTTAGTCCTTCGCTCTCGCCTTTTAATCTATTTCCAACCTGTTGAACCTCCAAAATTTAGGTTGCTCAGTGTGCAGTGTCATTACACAGGAGCAGAGCTACATAAATGCGCAGTCCTGTGCCAATAAATTCCAAGGGGGTTCCCCAGTATCCTGTAACTCCAATAGCAGACCAGCAAAATGCCAAGGAAAATAGCATAAGGCCACTTTCAACCACTTATGCCATTTCTTCCAGTTGTTCCAGTAGACCTTATTGGCATCCGCTCATATGAAACCATTACTGGATTTCAAGGGGTAAATTGTCATTTTAATTAAATGCATTTCTTGCCACAACGTAATTTTTGCTGAAAAATGCAACGTGATAAAATTGAAAGTGTTTCCATTCTGTGTTATTTTAATAAATAGCCCATTTGTAAATACTGTACAGCACATATTTGCATTAACATTACTACTTTCAATTTTTCTGCACAGGATTTCATTAGTCTTACAAAGTACGTATTTTCTCACATTTTGAAAGCAGCATCATTTAAATATTCAGAAATGAAATATATATAAATGCTGTACATTATTTAATACCAGGCAATGATTAAAGTGCCATATCCAATTTTCATTTTCAGCTGCCAGTGCAAATCTCCCAGGTTCCAAAATTACTCACTTCCGTATTTAATATGTTATTTTCCGTTTTTCTCCCTTCTCTTTTTCAGGTTTCCCATAAGTACGCCCATTTTCTGGTATCGGTGCATCTCCAACCGTAGCCACTGGAACGTGTTTGAAAAGAGTCTGACATGTCTCAGTTTAGTGGTTTCCATCCCTGTGTGCATCGAAAGAAGCCTTTGGCCTCTGCCCCCTGTCTCTCGTTCGTAGAAAATCCAAGATCGACAACTCATTACTTGGAAAAATGCAAACCATATGTTACCGTAGTGGGCCAATACATATTTAAACATCAATTCTCTGTATCACTACACCACCACAGGACACGTACATTCCCCAAATCATAAATGCTTTTAAATCTTGGCTCTAGGCTATGATGCAACCACTACATGAAAACGTAATGTCAACAAATCAGTAATTGGTGAACTAGTCACCAGAGCAGTAATCAGAGAACCATTGAATGACATAGCACAGAAGGAAGCCATTCAGGCCATCATGCCCGCGCCAGTAGCACTAATTAGCCTCATCCCCAGTTCTTTCCCCATTTCTCTTTATTTTTTTCCCCCTTCAGATCATTTTCCAATTCTCTTTTGAATGTTATGGTTTCCCCACCCTTTCAACCAGTGCATGCCGGATCACAACACATCGCTGTGCAAAAATAATGTTCTTACCAAATCTTTTCCTTTCTAAATCAACTTAAATCTGTGTCCTTTGGGCTATGACTCCCCTGCCACTAGAAACAGTTACTCCTTCTTTAGTCTATCAAAACTATTCCTGATTTTGAACAACACTATCAAATCTTCCCTTATTCTTCTTTGCTTGAAGAAGAACAGCCCCAACTTCCGTAGTCTGTCCACGTAATGGAAGTCTCTCACGCCAATCTCTGCTCCTGCAGCTCTTTTAGAACCAGATCATTTAGTTTATATTGTCTCTCATTATTTCTGCTGAAAAATATCACTTCCCATTTCACTGTATTTCATCTGCCATGAGTTGGCTTATTTTACCAGTTTGTCTCTAAATGTCCTCCAAAAATCTATTATAATCCTTCTCATTGTTTATTACATTTCCGAGGTCAAGTCACTGGCAAACTTTGACAGTATGCTCTATTTACACAAGCCCAGATCATGACTATATATCAAAAAAAGCAGTGGTCCTAATATGGATTCCTGGAGGACATCACTGTATACCTCCTTCACGTCTGAAAAATAACCATTCACAGCTACTCTGCCCATCAGTCAATTTTGTTTCCAGGCTGCCACAGTCCCTTTAATCCCATGGGATTTACTTTTTTTCACTAGTCTATTACGTACTACTTTGGCAAAAAGCCTTTATAATATCCATATACACAACATCACCTCATCAACCCACTCTGTTAGGTTATCAAAGAACTTGATCACATTCGTCAAACATGATTTGCCATGTTAACTTTCAACTTTTAGTCCATACAATTCCAAATGCCAATTAACCTCTAAAGGTTCCTCATCATTGACATTTCACTGACTTGCCTGTGAATGCTGGGTTAATCTCTCTGCTACTATTTAAACTGTAGTGTAACATTGGCAATCTTCAGTCCCTTGGCTCCATCTCCAAGGCAGATTGCAAGGCTACAAATTCCACCCTTGCTTCTCTCAGAAATCTAGGATGCATTTTATCCAGAGCAGGGAACCTTTCTACTTTGTATACTGTCAAACTTTTAAGTACTTGTTCTTTATCTATTTTTTTATCTTATCTGAATTGTTATTGCCTCGCCCTTTACTACTACATTGGTTGGATTATCATCCCCAGTGAAGACAGATTCAAAGTTCTCATTTAAGTCCTCAGCCCTCTAGCTCCTCCTTTCTTTGTCTCATTTTAAACTCAGTGGGTGGAATCTCGAGCTCACTCTCGCTATCTGCAGGAATGCCGGTGGGGGCTCAACATCTCTTGAAACGCAGAAGTCGTGAATTTCGTCAGCGAGATCGCGACATTTGATTTTCACCACCCTCGCCAATGCCATAATTAGATTCACGCTCACAATGAGTGTGAAACCGATTTCAATATGTTTGGCTACATTAACATATAATTTAACAACCCCCTCACTGTAAATTGAGCCCAAGGCATAGCTTCAAACTTCGCTGACGTGATATCATGTTGGTGTGATTTACAACAGGTTCATCCAGAGATGGGGATCCCCCCGGTGGGCATAGTGGTGAGTATAACCCCCAGGGAAGAGGGGTATGCCCTGACAATGCCCCCTGGCACTGCCCCTTGACACAGGTTAGCACCATGCCATCCTGGCAGTGCCTGTCTGTGCCAAGGGGCAATGCCAGGGGCTGATCCCAATGGGAGCCTTTTGGGGGAGGGGGAGGAACTGGTTTATTTGTGGTGTAAGAGCAGATGTGGGAGCTGGGGATGATGGCAATGGCTTTTTTGGGTGGGGGTTTAGGGGGAAGTGGTCCAATGTTCGGGGGTGGGAGGAGTGCCGACATCGACTGTTGGCTTGGGGGGGGGGGGGGGGGGGGGGGGGCAGTGGCGGGGGGTGTGGACAGGTGCTGACTCTGATTGCCTGGGGGGTGAATGCCGGCTGGCGGGGGGGAATGGTGGAAAGAAGAAGAGCGATAAAATGGAGAATGAGATGAAATAAAATGAAATAATATAAATGGAAATGGGATGGAGGGGAGAGTTCATGCTCTGAAGTGGTCGAACTCAATGTTTAATGGGCATTAAAACTTAGAGTTTACTGGATAACTATAGATACAGGGAGTGATCTCACCAAAATTTAGCAAAGTGTTAGTTTCGGCAAGAAAATGGTGTGTTTCTCTCCAGAGGAACTATCATGCGATTTTGGCTGTGTGCCAGAATAGTGAGAAGAAGCTGATCAGAGGGCATTTCAATTATCTTAACACCATCTGGAATAGTGACGATGTGAAGTGCAAAGAGGAAGAGCAATTCAGAAAATGTGCACAAGAAAACATTCTTGACCAGTGCATTTCCTGCCCAATGAGGAAGGGAGAATGCTAGATCTAGCTTTGTAAAATGAAGTGGGGCAGGTGGAATATGTTTCAGTGGAGAAACATTTGGGAAACAGTGATCATAATATCAGGTTTTGATTAGTTCTATAAACAGAATTGAACAGTAACTGGACCACGGGATACTTCCAAAAATGAGATGATTCATTTACAGAGTAGAAATATTCCCATAACAGGGAAAAGAAGGGCCTCCACATTGGATAACTATAGATATAGGGAGCAATCTTATCAGAATTTGGCAAAGTGTTGGTTCCACTTTGCTAAATTTAGCACTTTGCTAAATTCTGGTGAGATTACTCCCTGTATCTATAGTTATCCAGTCAACTCTAAGTTTAAATGCCCATTAAACATTGAGTTTGACCACTTCAGAGCATGAACTCTCCCCTCCATCCCATTTCCATTTATATTATTTCATTTTATTTCATCTCATTCTCTATTTTATCGCACTCCTTCTTTCCACCATTCCCCCCCCCCAACAACCCCCCCCCCACAACCCCCCCCCCCCCCCCCACAACCCCCCCCCCCCACAACCCCCCCCCCCACAACCCCCCCTTCTTCAGGCCAACTGCCACGTCCCTCAGGCAGCCCTTTACCAAGCTGTACCTTTGTTTTGCCATTCACGCATTCTGATCACTTAATGGACACTTTCAACATCTTCTCAGCCTTCTGCATGCCCATTTACATTCCCTTTGTCCAATTCCACCACTCCTCCCTACCCTCATAGTATAAATCTCTGCTGACTCTCTTTTCTCTCAGCTCTGACGAAGGGTCATCTAGAATCAAAACATTGGCTCTATTCTCTCTCCACAGGTGCTGTCAGATTTTCCAGCATTTTTCTGTTTTTGTTTCAGATTCCAGCATCCGCAGTATTTTGCATTTATCTTATGATAGCTCCTCTATTGTTTCTTAGCTTGAACCAAATAGGTTTGTTCCTCAAATCCTCAACTTCATTTGCTCTTTGAACCCTCAACCACGTTATCCCTCTCCAATAATTGTCTCTTTGATAATTATTGTCACTTTAGTCCCTTCTCTTTGCCTCCCTTATCTTTCCTGAATACCTTGTAGCCAGGATAATTAAGTTCTCCAATCTTCCTCCTTTGAGACAAATAAACAGCTCCCTGTATTGCCATTGTATCATAGTTCCATGTGGTAAATTGTGCCTGCAGCTCACTGGCCAATGATGTGATGCACCTAAATAGCCGATTCTAACAGAAACATGATGGAAAATTTACATTCCACAATTCTACACTATAAATGCTGGATTAAGTACAGATGTGCTAAAATTATAGATAATATATGATGTTAAATTTCCAAATAATTATGTTCAGCTAAAGACCCTTAAAGTCAAAAGTCACTTCATTCAATTAATCTAATACTGTTAAATGGAAGCACATGTAGGAAACCAATTAATAACCTCAGGTGTCCAAAGCCTATAATTGATAGTCTCTCTGCAACAATAGCTTTATGTTAGATCAGATTTTGTAACTCCAATCTGATTAGAACCAGCATTTATTATACAGTAAATGAAATAGAGTATGCACACAAACATTGTAGTTTTTTTTGTCTCAATCTATAACAATAGCTTTATGTCAGAGCAGATATTGTAGCTCCAATCAAATCAATACCAGCATCTATTATATAGTAAACTAAACAGATTATACAACCAAACATTGTAGTTTAATTTTAACTTTTTTGTCTCAGTCTATAACAATAGTTTTAAGTTAGAGCAGACATTGCAACTCGAGTCACATTAGTACCAGCATCAATTGTAAAATAAATTAAATAGATTATGCACCCAAACATTGTAGTTTTTCTTTGGCTCAATCCAGTTCAAAGATGTGCAGGTTAGGTGGATTGGCCATGCTAAATTGCTCCTTCGTGTCAAGGGGATTAGTGGGGTAATTACGTGGGGTTACAGGGATAGGGCCTGGGTAGGACTGTTGTCGGTGCAGGCTTGATGGGCTGAATGGTCTCCTTCTGCAATGTAGGGATTCTATGATAAGTCAACTTCTATTAACACAATAAAATCTTTATGTCACTGAACCCTTTTTGATGACTGGAGCAAAGCCATCCCTATCTTTAGCAGTATGCTGACTAACTACCACGTGCTGTCCTTCTAAATTTTGAATGGAAACTGATTAAGATTATTTTTTAAAGTTCATTTACGATCTGTAGTTAAAATCAAGTATTACTAATAATGTATAATTTGATACTACCAAAAATGGTCAAATAATTAGGAAGAGGTGTGGAATTTTCCCATTTTTTCTAAGTGTCAGTTCTGGTGAGAAAACCGAAGAGAACCCCACTGGCACAGTGCTGGGAAATATCACGGAATATTGAGCCTCTATAACAACATTTCTTTTCACCCATATGAATTACACTGTGCTTGTGGCGGCTTGCCGTTGCCTTGGGAGAATTTAATGGGTGGGATTTTACGGCCTCGATCGAGCGAGACCGGAAAATCCCGCCCGAGGTCAATGGACATTTCCATTGTCTGCCCCTCGCCCACTCCGATTCCATGGCGGGCAGGGCAGAAAAATTCCAGTGAATCTCTGCAATCAGTGGGACACTCCTTTAAAATGCCTCCCCAGTGCTTGCTCTAAGTCCATTCGAGGGGATGGCTGCCACGAAGCCAGCACCAAGATTCTCCAAGGGAGTCCTAACCCAAATTCCTGGATGCTGTGGAGCAGATGTGGTATGTCCTATACCTGAATTCCCATAGACGTCCATCAATCAAGGTCACCTCCTCTGCTTGGGAGCCAGTAGCCACCACAGTGAGTGCTAGCTCACTGCAGAAGAGGATGGGGCAACAGTACTGGAAGATCCTGACAGCTGGAGGGGCTGGAAAACCCATCGCAAGGGAAGCAAATACACAGGAAGGCGACCAGTTGCAAGTTCAAGCCACACACCACTCCTTCGCTGTCACTGGGTCAAAATCCTGACACTCTCTCCCTAACAGCAATGTGTGTGTATCTACACCACATGGATTGTAATGGTTCATGACAGCATCTCAGCATCACGTTCTCAAGGGCAATTAGGGATAGACAATAAAAGTGCTGGTCTATCCTGTACTGCCCACATTCCTTTAAAGAGGAAATGAAAATATATAAATAAAAGGAGGCAAAGGATAAATCTTTGAGGGATTCCTGAAATGACACAGCAGAAGAGGGAGGGGAAACCCTTGTAGAGGATTCTCCTGCTCTGATTCATAGATAAAAACAGAACCAAGGTAGCTGATGGAGGAGAGAGGCATTGCTGTCGGTTGGTGTGGTCAGCAATGTCAAAAGCTGCACCTAAGTCAAGAAGGGTAAGAAGGGATAGTCACAATGACAAAGAATGTCATTTATGACTTTGACAAAGGTCGTTTCAGTATGGCGGCTGAGCCAGAACTTGATTGGACGTATTCAGGAATTGCAGGGAAAGTGGACATATATTTGGAAGCAACAACATACTCATGAATCTTGGAGAAGAAAGGAAAGTTGGAGGTGAGATGACAATTCGCAAGGAGAGAAGGGTCAATGGTAGACAGCTTGGAGGGGGAAGATGATGACAGCTGATCTGAAGAAGTGGCAGGCAGGCAGTAATGAAAGAGAAGGAAGGATCAACAATATCAGCTAACATAGAGCCCAGGGTGGCCAGCAGTGTGGTTTGAATATGATCAAGAGAGCAGAAGATGGCTCCAATGGACAATACAAGATCAAACATTGCAGAAGATGGGTTAGAATCTAGAGAAGATGTGAAGTCAGGGCTAGGGCGGTGAAGTTTGTTGTGGTGGACTAGGGGAAGGGAGGGAACCAGCACAGGCAGCTGAACAATTAATCTCAATCTCTGTGACCAAAAAGTCCATGAGTTCCTTGCACTATTGTCAAAGATGAGTGCGGAGAATTTGAGGGTGGAGCGGGGTGTGTTTCTTGTAAAGTACAGAAATCAAGTGTACTCTTGGATGATTGTTGAATAGTGAACAGTTTTGCGATGTAAAGCATTTTTGAATGATGCTTTAAGTGATCTAGTGATTGCTTGCAAAAGATATTCAAATCTACATCCTTTCCACTTAAGCCAATGGAGATAACGGACCCACCAGGGGAATTATTAGGCTGGGAGACATAGGGCAGCCCCACCTGCCGTGAGAAGCGGTACTGGCTGGGCGGTACAGTGACACAGTGGTTAACACTGCTGTCTCACAGCAGTTATTAAGGAATACGGTAATTTATTTTCATCTGGTAATGTTTCTCAGTCGGCTAAATTATGGAGACCATGACAATTAAAATAATTATTTTTGCAATTGTTAAACAGCTTTTATTTAATGATGAGGAACTGTCTCAGCAGTAAAAGTGAATGTCTAAAGAGTAGTTACCCTAAAGAAAAAATGTATATCTGAAAAAAAACAGACACTCTTCCTAATGAAACCTCTTTGCTTTGTCAGTTGTTAATCTATTTCCATTTATGATATCAAAAACAACAACGGTTCGATTCCCGGCTTGGGTCACTGTCTGTGCGGAGTCTGCACATTCTCCCTGTGTCTGCGTGGGTTTCTTCCGGGTGCTCCGGTTTCCTCCCACAGTCCGAAAGACGTGCTGGTTAGGTGCATTGGCCATGCTAAATTCTCCCTCTGTGTACCCGAACAGTCGCTGAAGTGTGGCAACTAAGGGATTTTCACAGTAACTTCATTGCAGTGTTATGTAAGCCTACTTGTGACACGAATTAATAAAAATGTAAACAAAATCAATGGGCCTTCGGCAGGCCTGTTGAATACCCCATGGTGGGTCCTGCCATGGCGGGGTTGAAAAATCTCAGCCACAGTTCTGATGAGGGCAAGAACATTAGAGGTTATGGAGATGGTGTACTTGAGTAAATTGGTCTATGAACAATTGGTCAATTAGTAAAAGCTTTCAAAAAGGCCACTTCTGAAATTTGAACAAATTTTTTAAAAAAGCAATAAGAAAATTAAATTATTCTCAGTATATCTGGCACTCTTCCTTCTCTTTCATTTCTCATCAATTTGTCCACCTTCCGAGTGTTATTTCTTTAAAGTGATAAGACTGAATTAATTAATATATTCCTCCTTGACTAGCCTGAGCCTTCAGCTCCAGCTCTTTCCCTGGTTACACTGGTGAAAGTAAGGAATTTACAGCTCATTTAGATAAAAATTCTTTAAGCTTTTTGAATTTTTTTTTTGCAATGTTTTCTCCAGATGCTTTTGCAGTTGTTTTTTCTTGATATCATAAATGGAAAAAGATTAACAGCTGACATAAAGCAAAGTGCTTTCATTAGGAAGAGTGGCTGGTTTTTTTCAGATATACATTTTTTCTTTAGGGTAACTGCACATTAGACATTCACTTTTACTGCTGAGACAGTTCCCCATCATTAAATAATGGCTGTTCAACAATCACAAAAGGAATTATCTTAATTTTTATGGTCTCCATAATTTAGCCAACTGAGAAACGTTACCAGATGAAAATAAATTACTGTATTCCTTAATAACGTTTCTGTGGGTAACCTCTCAAAAGTCCACAGTATTTTTATAATGGATGCATGGCACTTATTAAATTATTTGGCATGTGCCTAAGATGTACACAGACACAATTCAGGTCTGTCTGCCAGTCAAGTGCCTACAGCTTGAAATGTCACAAAATACTATGAATATGATTAGTTTATTATTTAAAGTGAAAAATGAGGCAAAAGTTCATTAGGTGAAGTGCTATTTCCTGGCTTTCAGACTTTGGTCTGTACTAGAAAGAGCGTAACTTCTCATGAATTAGATTATCTGTTAGATTAAAAAGGATTGTGCATAAATACCTGATCCTATGCTTATTTATGTTATGTTACCTTTGTAACTCACTCTGTTAGTTTTGTAACTTAATCCTGATCAATCAATGGATGGCACGATGGCATAGTGGTTAGCATTGCGGCCTTACAGTGGCAGGGACCCAGGTTTGATTCCCGACTTGGATCACTGTCTGTGCAGAGTCTGCATGTTCTCCCCATGTCTGCATGGGTTTCCTCTGGGTGCCCCGATTTCCTCCCACAGAGGAAGAAGTACTGATTAGGTGCATTGGCCATGCTGAATTCTCCCTCAGTGTATCCGAACAGGTGCCGGTGTGTGACAACTAGGGGTTGTCACAGTAACTTCATCGCAGTGTAAATGTAAGCCTACTTGTGACACTAATAAGTAAACTTAAAAATAATGAAAATCAGGAATTGTTTATATGTGTGCTGTTAATGTAAAATATCTCACATTTTGTTTTGTCGGTGTTTCATGTCAATATATGTAAATGTAGCCAGGTGATCAATTGCAAACTATGTGGTTGACGCTCTCAAAAGGCATTCCAATGGGATTCCCCGCATAATCGTGTTTTAATACTATGAAAATCTATGCCATGTTCTTTTGATCATACTTCATTTATAGCACTATTTCAAAAGAAATAAGTGTATGCAACACACAGAATTTTGAAATTCCATCACCTTTAATGGGATCTGATGTTCCCAGATCCAAGAGCATTTCATTTAACTTAACTCACAAGTAATCCCTGCACCTTAACTCACAGGTAATCCCTGCACCTGACAATCGAAATTGGGCCTCAGGCTTCAAGCCTCATTTGAATAATAGGAGAGAGCTGCCAGTACTTGTTGTGCCTTCATAGGCAACTCATCCACTGCCTATTCAAAGGCACCTATTCTAATTTGCGCTGCCCCCTCACACCAGCAGTACAGTGGAAACAGAGTGTTCTATATCCGGAGCAGCAAACTGCTGAAAACCTCAATGACACAGGTCCAACACCTGCTCCATTCTGACAAATACCTTCAAGGGTGTTAGACAGGTGTTAAGCTCTTCATGAAACATTTCAAAGAGCCTATAACCTGCCTACTTGGGATACCCTTAAGTACTGCCCAAGGCCAATAAGGTGCCAGGCATTTTCCCACAAAACGGGTCTTTTATGCCCCTGTTTTTTGCCTGCACAGCGAGTCTGACCTGCAGTTTTACATCTACCACAAAGCCCTTGTTTGTTGGACTGTACCCAAGACAAAACAGTATACATTCGCTTGTGCATAACAAAATGCTTAGCGCATTGGGAAACCTGCCAGAAAACCTATCATCAATTTGAAGATCATGGAGAAATGGGGTAAGGATCGTATGCAGAGCATGGAGCTAAAACTGTGGAGCATGGAAATGGTGAACAACTCCATCAGCACATGTCTGGTCACAGCAGTGGGGGGGGGGAATTTTCCCATCCGTCCTGCCACGTGAATCGTAGCGGGCGGGGGGGGAGGCGGGGGGTGGGGGCGAACGATGCAAAGGTCCATTACCCTTGGGCAGGATTTTCCAGTTTTGGGGCGAGCACGGCAGGAAAACCCCTAACCCAGAAGTCTGGCTGCTGCAGTGGAAGCTCACCTTGCTGGCATGTGGGCTCAGACTACTGACATCGTGGCTGTGGATACCAGTGTGATGTGGAGACACCATCGACAACGCAAACTGCCGGCTCCAAGTGGAGAGGATCTCCAAGAAGATCGCGCATATCGATACAGACATCAAGTTTCTACAAAGATGCAAGAAAGCATACAAGATACCGAAAGGACTACATGTCACACCATCTGTAATCCCCACAGCTTGCCTGGACTTGCAGAATCTCACTGGCTGTCCTGTCTGGAGACAATACACATCTCTTTAACCTGTCTTAATGCTCTCTCCACTCACATTGTTTGTACCTTTAAGACTTGATTAGCTGTAAGTATTCGCATTCCAACCATTATTCTGTAAATTGAGTTTGTGTCTTTATATGCCCTGTTTGTGAACAGAATTCCCACTCACCTGAAGAAGGAGCTTAAGACTCCGAAAGCTTGTGGCTTTTGCTACCAAATAAACCTGTTGGACTTTAACCTGGTGTTGTTAAACTTCTTACTGTGATACCAGTGTGAGCAGGGCCTCAAATGAGAAAAGTTAAACGAAAACAGGAAGGCAAAAGAGAACTCTGAAATTAAATCAGCAAAGAATGTAAGACAAAACAGTAAAATATTTTACAGACACATTAGTGAATCCTGAGGATGACTGCAAAAAAATTACATTAGAAAACTTGAGGCATGGATTATGAAATTCAATACAGATATGTGAGAGGTCGTCAGAAGAATAGAAAGATCACTTATTACTTTGAGGATGACAGTCTAACTGATATTGAGAAACAACGAGGTCTCAGAGTACAGATGCACCAATCACTAAAAGTTGTGCCACAGGTTGGCAAGGCCATAAATAAAAAATAAGCCAAGCACTAGGCTTTATTAATAGAATGACAGAATCATAGGAGCCCCACAGTACAGGAAGAGGTCATTCGGCCCATCAAGCTTGAACTGACAACAATCCCATCCAGGCCCTTTTCCCATAACCCCACATTTTACCCTGCTAATCCTCCTCACAGCCATTAGAAAGGTAGAATTGATAAGATGGGGGGCCATGCTAAACTTGTATCAAACACTGTTAGACCACACTCAGAGCTCTGTGTGTAGCTCTGGTCATCATATTATGCAAAGGATTCAGAAGCGCTGGAGATTGTGCAGAGAAAATCTGATAGCAGAAATATGTGGTTATCAGTCTGGATCTTTCTCTCTTGCAAAAATGAAGTGTGGAGGGTGACTGAATAGAGATCTTTCAAAATTATGAAATGTTTAAATGGAGTGGACACAGAGAGAATTCCTCCACTTGCAGGGAAGAATATAACTAGAGGCCATCAATATAAGACAACCTCCAAGAAATTGAATAGGGAATGGATAAGGAACTGCTTTATCCAAAGAGTAAACCACAGGGAATGGTTGGAGCAAATAGTAGGGTGCATTTAAGGGGAAGTTAGATAAGGCAAGGGAATCAAGGCTTAAGATGAGAGATTTAGATGAGGAACATTGTAAAGGCTCAGGCAGAACATAAGTACTGGTGTGGGCTGCCTTGGTCAAATGGCCTTTTGTTGTGTGCTATACCCTATATAATCTAATGGAAGTTAGCAGCTATGCTGCATCCATTGAGGTAGCACTGTGTAAGAACATAAGGGCAGGCACTAAGGGAATGTCCAGGGTAATTAGTTGACTTCTATGTGTGAATGAAATGATTTCATTGGTAAATTTGGTTAGAAATTTTCGGTGGTGAATTTATTTTGCATTGTGATCAACTGGACACTGCAACTGTCAGTTAGAGAGGGAAGATAAGGTGTAGAACCATTGGCGAATAGGCAATTGGGACTGTGCCTGCAAATATCATGCTCAAGTGAGTCTTTCACAGATAGCTTGCCTAGGATGGAACAGTCTAGGTTGCCTCCTCCTCTTACTCCTCCACCTGGTACTTTTGTTCTTCAGCGGCTCACCATCTAGCTGATGGCAAGAGTTGTTCCCTCATGATGGTGAAGATGTGCAACCATGATAATGTTGAAGATTGACACCTGCTCTGTTGAGTAGTGCAGAGAATCTCCAGAGTTATCCAGTCGGTGGAAGGGCCTGTTTTACTTGTTATAAGGCTCTGTCCCATTATTTTTGAAAGTATGATTTTTCAGCTTTCAACTGACTGAAAATGTTGCAATTTGAACCGAGAGAGAACAAACTGCTAAACAATGCAAAGCTACATTCAAAGGTGGAAGTGGGAAACAAACACATCACCCTCAAAGAACAAAGAACAAAGAACAATACAGCACAGGAACAGGCCCTTCAACCCTCCAAGCCCGCGCCGCTCCCCGGTCCAGGATTGAATCCTGAATCCAGGATCCCCGCCCAATTTTCCAGCCTATCTACATACTAATATCCTATCCACCGAGCTGTCCCTCACAGCTATGATGCTTTGTTCATCACAACCTATTAACTCACCCCTACCCCCCCATTCCAGACCATGTGATCTCCAGGGAGAGGCGAAAACCCAGAGTGAAAACCCCAGGGCCAATATGGGGAAAAGAAAATCTGGGAAATTCCTCTCCGACCCCCTGAGGCGATCGAAACGAGTCCAGGAGATCACACTGGCCCTGATCGGAAAATGCTTCCCAACCCTATTCATTTCCACTTCCACGAACACCATATGAATTCCCTGCCCCCGAGACAGGTTCCCAACTATCCGCAGTCTCGCTCTGTACTGGCACCAGCAAGATGATCATAGAATGAAGCCTTGAAACGAGAAACAAAGAACAATTAGCCCGCGCCGCTCCCTGGTCCAAACTAGACCAGTCTTTTGTATCCCTCCATTCCCACTCCATTCATATAGCTGTCTAGATAAGTCTTAAACGTTCCCAGTGTGTCCGCCTCCACCACCTTGCCCGGCAACCCATTCCAGGCCCCCACAACCCTCTGTGTAAAATATGTCCTTCTGATATCTGTGTTAAACCTCCCCCCCTTCACCTTGAACCTATGACCCCTCGTGAACGTCACCACCGACCCGGGGAAAAGCTTCCCACCGTTCACCCTATCTATGCCTTTCATAATTTTATACACCTCTATTAAGTCTCCCCTCATCCTCCGTCTTTCCAAGGAGAACAACCCCAGTTTCCCCAATCTCTCCTCATAACCAAGCCCCTCCATACCAGGCAACATCCTGGTAAACCTCCTCTGTACTCTCTTCAAAGCCTCCACGTTCTTCTGGTAGTGTGGCGACCAGAGCTGGACGCAGTATTCCAAATGCAGCCGAACCAACGTTCTATACATCTGCAACATCAGACCCCAACTTTTATACTCTATGCCCCGTCCTATAAAGGCAAGCATGCCATATGCCTTCTTCACCACCTTCTCCACCTGTGACGTCACCTTCAAAGATCTGTGGACTTACACACCCAGGTCCCTCTGCGTCTCTACACCCTTTATGGTTCTTCCATTTATCGTGTAGCTCCTCCCTACATTATTCCCACCAAAATGCATCACTTCGCATTTATCAGGATTGAACTCCATCTGCCATTTCTTTGCCCAAATTTCCAGCCTATCTATATCCTTCTGTAGCCTCTGACAATGTTCCTCACTATCTGCAAGTCCTGCCAGTTTTGTGTCGTCCGCAAACTTACTGATCACCCCAGTTACTCCTTCTTCCAGATCATTTATATAAATCACAAAAAGCAGAGGTCCCAATACAGAGCCCTGCGGTACACCACTAGTCACAGGCCTCCAGCCGGAAAAAGACCCTTCCACTACCACCCTCTGTCTTCTATGACCAAGCTAGTTCTCCACCCATCTAGCCACCTCCCCCTTTATCCCATGAGATCCAATTGGGAGATCCCATGAGATCCCTCAGGGGAGTGTGAAGAGAGAAAGATTTCCTATAATCCAGACAGCCGTCGAAACATGTAACTGTCTAAGAAAGAGACATTAAAAATGCAAAGCACTGGATACTGAAACAATAATTGCCACAGTCACATCCCAAAACATCTTGGACATTCACAACGAGTGAAGTATTTCAAAGTAATGCTGCCACAAGAGAGAGATTGCAAGTAATACGGGCAGTGTCAAGAAAGTCTTCAGCAGAAGAAACAGGCTGAGGGCTATGCTTTCTCTCACTCTCTCTCTCTCTCTATGTGAATAAGTGTTTTTTAAAGTTTATTTATTATTGTCACAAGTAGGCTTACATTAGCACTGCAATGAAGTTACTGTGAAAATCCCTTAGCTGCCACACTCCGGCATCTGTTCTGGGACACAGAGGGAGAATTTAGCATGGCCAATGCACCTAACCAGCACGTCTTTCAGACTGTGGGAGGAAACCGAGCACCTGGAGGAAACCCACGCAGACACAGACCTAAGTGTCTAAGACTTAGTGACCTAAGCTGGGAATTGAACCTGGTTCTCTGACGCTGTGAGGTAGCATTGCTAATCACTTTGCCACCATGCCATCCAGTGTGTCACCTAGTTCAAGAAAATGGAGAAAAGGGGAACTATTTACAGCAAAAAAGACTAAAGACTGGATGTAAGTACCACAAAGGACACCAGATAAAAGAAAAGGAAGAATGTGCAGCATGGGGAAGCACTGCTCTAACTACAAGAAGCTGAAGCACTTTTCACACAGGTGTTTATCTGGAGAGAAGAAAATAGAGCCTATAAAGATGGTTGCTGGAGAGATGTCAAATGATGATTCTGACTAATCACTCTATGCCCTAGAATAGGTCGCCACTGTCAAGTCTCAAGATAGGAATGGTTTATAACCAATGGAATGATGACTGCAAAAGGACAGCATTGAGTTAATGCAAATTGTCATCTGTGTGAAATTGTCCAAGATGGTGACCAAAAATGAAGCCATTAAAGATGAAGTTGAGGCTATCTGATGGAATGACGCTCACCCCCAAGAGGGCTAATTAAGTTGAGGACCCAATACAGTGATCAGAAAGAATTTACAGTTCCAGATAATAGACACTAAGTAAAATCCCTTCATCTCAGCTGCAACAAGTCAAACATTTGGACAAGTAATCTTTCACGTATGAAAAGAGATTCCAGATATTGTGTTAAGTGAAAATGGCCCTCAGTTTGAGACTGAAGAATTACAGGACTCCATGAATGAATGAAAAATTCAGCACCACACATCATCTCCACACCACCCCCAGTCAAATGGAAAGGCTGAGGCAGCGGTGAAAATCGAGTAGATTCAGGATGTATGTATAAAAGGTGATCATCAAGTGAAGGGAGGGAAAGTAGTGCAGTCCAGTGACTAATGCCATCGCATATTCAACCAATTTTTTTAATGGCAAAAACTGCTGAAGCTGAAGGTAGCAATGGGAGTGTGTGACAAAATCAAAGTGAATGACAAGAAGCCAAATTTCACTTCTGCAATGATTTGGTTGCTTTATCAGAGTTGAAAGTTGAGAATCAGAGTATAAACATTCAACACACTCAACAAAAGTTAATTTGGCAACTTGGAACTTGTGTAAGGAAGAAGTTGTCTCCTCAATCGTACTTGGTGAAAGTGAGCGTCCAGATACATTGTCACAACTGTGGACACATACATGCAGAAAAGCTGCTCCTTCACAGCCGACAGCTGATGAGGATGAGTTGACTTCACCAACTGAACAAGGAATGGAAGGACCATCAATCCCAGAATTCAACCACTCCCCGACAAATGCAATGGATCAGCAGCAATGAAATTCCACAGAGAGGCAAAGTTACCGCAGGAGCCGGTGAAAACCAGACAAACAATCAATAACAACTCACACATGTGCCATTCGAAGACTTGAACAGTTTAAAGTTTGTGTGTGCAATATATATATATATATGTCAAGGCAGATGAAAGTGGGAGAGGCTAGAATGAACATTTTGCTGTTCATGTGCGATGACTTTCTTGATAGTCCGTGCGGCTAAGTTGCAACTGCAAATGATAATGCATGCGATGCGTTTCTTTTTATGAAAATGGGGATGTTTGGAAAAATGCATTTGTGCACAATTGCCAGTATTGTACTGAGTCTCCTGACCTCTGTTGCCTTTCCATTGTGAGTGAAGGATTGAAGCAGAAGCCATCTTAACCATCACATAGAATATCCTGGGTGAATATGGCTTCCTGCTGAGAACACTCTCCTTCTCCTTTATTCCTTTGCCAGTGACTTGTCTTGCTCTGCGTGCACTTCGTTCATTCAGTCATGGGAGCAATTGATTTGTAAAGAACAGCTTTGAAGTCAGCAAAACTTGCTTGAGTACTTGTCACGCCGCTCTCCGCAATCTCTTGCAACTTCAAGCGACTATAGAAAACATCAGACAATTGTCGAATTGAAACAGCCAGAAGAAATCAACCAGCAACCAAGTAAGTAGATGATGATCCCTTTAAAAACAGCACCGGTGTGAGGTCCTTCCTGTTGCGGATTGTGTGCCCAGCTTTGCGAGGTTAATAATGGCCGTTGAGCTCCAAAATAGCAGTACTGATGTCAAATCATCGTTAGGTGTTGTGCGAGCTTTGCACATTCTGGCAGCCAGTCACTGCACCCGCACTAACACTGTCACTATTATGACATCCAGTGTGACTCACTACTCACCACAAAGGTGTATGCCCTGCAGACACCATTATGGAGATCTCAGAGCTTTCATAGCACCAAAAATGTGCCCCAACAACCCAATTTCCCATTCATTCATTTCATTTCTTATTCCAAAATATTAATAAACAACTTCTTCATCCATATGCCGTAGTTTCTTTTTATCTCCAAACATCTACTTTAAAGTTTAAAGTTTATTTATTAGTGTCACAAGTAGGCTCACATTAATGCTGCAATTACTGTGAAAGCGGCCTCGTCGCCACACTACGGCACCTGTTTGGGTACAAAGAATAAAGAACAAAGAAAGTTACAGCACAGGAACAGGCCCTTTGGCCCTCCAAGCCTACAACGATCATGCTGCCCGACTGACCTAAAAACCCCTATCCTATTGGGGACCATATCCCTCCATTCCCATCCTATTCATGTATTTGTCAAGACACCCCTTTAAAATCACTATCGTATCTGCTTTCACTACCTTCCCCGGCAGCAAGTTCCAGGCATCCACCACCCTCTGTGTAAAACATTTTGCCTCATGTATCTCCTTTAAACCTTGCTCCTCGCACCTTAAACCTATGCCCCCTAGTAATTGACTCTTCCACCCTGGGAAAAACGCTTCTGACTATCCACTCTGTCCATGCCCCTCATAATCTTATGGACTTTTATCAGGTCACCCCTCAACCTCTATCGTTCCAGTGAGAACAAACCAAATTTGGTCATAGGTCATAGAATCTTACAGTGCAGAAAGAGGCCATTCGGCCCATCGAGTCTGCACCAACCACAATCCCAATTTCTCCAACCTCTCCTCATAGCTAATGCCCTCCATACCAGGCAACATCCTGGTAAATCTTTTTTGTACCCTCACCAAAGCCTCCACATCTTTCTGGTAGAATTGAACACTATATTCCAAGTGTGGCCTAATTAAGGTTCTATAAAGCTGCAATATGACTTGCCAATTTTTAATCTCAATGCCCCAATCAATGAAGGCAAGCATGCCCTGTATGTCTTCTTGACTACCTTCTCCACCTGCTTTGCCACTTTCAGTGGCCTGTATACCTATACACCCAGATCCCTCTGCCTATCAATACTCTGAAGGGTTCTGCCATTGACTGTATATTCCTTCTCTATATTAGATCTTCCAAAATGCGTTACTTCACATTTGTCTGGATTAAATTCCATCTGCCGTCTGTCTGCCCAAGTCTCCAACCAATCTATATCCTGCTGTATCGTCTGATGGTCCTCATCGCTATCCACCAACCTTTGTGTCATCTGCAAACTTACCAATCAAACCAGTTACATTTTCCTCCAAATCATTTATATATATATTACAAACAGCAAAGATCCCAGCACTGATCCCTGAGGAACGCCACTTGTCACAGCCCTCCATTCAGAAACGCACCCTTCAACTGCTATCCTCTATCTTCAATGACTGAGCCAGTTCTGAATCCACCTTGTCAGCTCACCTCTGATCCCATACAACTTCACCTTCTGCACTAGTCTGCAATGAGGGACCTTGTCAAAGGCCTTACTGAAGCCCATGTAGACAACATCCACTGCCCTACCCTCATCAATCATCTTTGTCACTTCCTTGGAAAAGTCAAGTTAGTGAGACACAACCTCCCCTTCACAAAATCATGTTGCCTCTCACTAATAAGTCCACTTATTTCCAAGTGGGAGTAAATCCTGTCTCGAAGAATCCTCTTCCATATTTTCCCTATCACTGACGTAAGGCTCACTGGCCTGTAATAACCTGCATTATTCTTGCTACCCTTCTTAAACAAAGGAACTACATTGGCTATTCTCCAATCCTCTGGGACCTCCCCTGTAGCCAGTGAGGATACAAAGATTTCTCTCAAGGCCCCAGCAATTTCCTTCCTTGCCTCTCTCAGCATTCTGGGTGACATCCCATCAGGCCCTGAGGACTTGTCTTTCTTAATGTTTCTCAAGAAGCCCAATACCTCCTCCTTTTTGATCTCAACATGACTCAAACTATCTGCACACTCTTTCCCAGACTCATCATCCATTAGTCCTTCTCTTTGGTGAATACTGACGCAAAGTACTCATTTAATACCTCGCCCATTTCCTCTGGCTCCACGCATAGATTCCCTTCCCTGTCCTTGAGTGGGCCAACCCTCTCCCTGGCTACCCTCTTGCTCTTTATATATGTATAAAATGCCTTGGGATTTTCCTTAATCCTGCTGGCCAGTTACTTTTCGTGACCCCTTTTAGCCCTCCTTACTCCTTGCTTAAGTTTCTTTCTACTTTCCTTGTATTCCACACTTGCTTCATGTGTTCCCAGCCTCCTGGCCTTGACAAATACTGCCTTTTTCTCTTTGACTAAGCTCACAATATCTCTCGTTATCCAAGGTTCCCAAAACTTGCCATGCTTATACTTCATCCTTACAGGAATGTGCCGATCCTGAATCACTATCAACCTACACTTGAAAGCCTCCCACATGCCAGATGTTGATTTGCCCTCAAACATCTGCCCCCAATCTACATTTTTCAGTTCCTGCCTAATATTGTTGCAATTAGCCTTCCCCCAATTTAGCACCTTAACTTGAGGAATACACTTATTTTTATCCATCACTACCTTAAAGCATACTGAATTGTGGTTACTGTTCCCAAACTGCTACCTTACACTGAGGGAGAATTTGCCATGGCCAATGCAACTAACCAACACGTCTTTTGGAGTGTGGGAGGAAACCGTAGCACCCGGAGGAATCCCACACAGACATGGGAAGAATGGGCAGACTCCGCACAGACGGTGACCCAAGCCAGGAATCAAACCCGGGTCCCTGGCGCTGTGAGGCAGCAGTGCTAACCATTGTGCCACCATGCTACCTCTCTGTATTAGTTCACCACTTGAAAAAACTGGGTGAGTGCCTTGCCTATTTTTATTGTTCTCTTCTCAACCCATAAATGTGGCCCAACATGCAATTAGTTTTAAAACACTTTGGGGAAAGGACAGATTTACTGGCGTATCATTTTCTAATTGTTTTTCACTCCACACATCTGTAGCTAAGTGTAATTTGATACCTCCATTTTCTTAGCAGTGCAAGTTATTTCTTATCAACAGGGTTAAAATGCTTTTTGTGGTGAGTTCTGGTTGCAATAAAAAAGCTTTCACAAGATGTGAACTGAATTTTAAACCTTCTATTACCATGTGTGAAAAAAATTCTGGTACTCATCAACTGCACGAGCCTTCTGCACAAACCACATTAGGAGATGGAGAGAAAATCAAATGTCATTGCTTTAATGGTTATAATGTTTATTTTGTCTGTGCTCCCTGTCTTCCAGTTATTTTACAGGGCATTTTGCAAAATAGGGAGAAAAAAAACCAATTTTGAGTAATGAGTATTATTAAACAAGCTGAGGAAATTTTTTTTTACAGGAGACAGTATTTGATGCTAAATAACATTGCCTAATATCAATAGAATATTGAAATAAACATCATTACATTTATGTGACTCAACGATCTTATGTATTCTTGTTATGAACACAACAACTTCCCAAAATTTGTTCCAACAAATTACAGTGACTACGTGATGTGTTTTTCAAAAGGAAACCAATCAGAGACAAGTATAATGCAGCTGGAGAAATTGTTCCGAATGCAGGTACTCTGTTTTGCACCTGGATTTTCACCAGCTTTTAAGATTATGTTGTTTCATATAAGCTCCTATTAGAACCTCATTGTTGTCTCTTGCGCCATATTAGACATCAGGAACATTATTACCAGTGAATACACCACATCAACGACTAAAACAGATGAATACAAATCTAAAAATACACTTCCCGCTTGCATTTTACATTTTTACTCAAACACATTTTCTTTGCAAGTAGAATTAGTGGAAAGCTCATTCAAGCCAGACATCTCAATTAACCTCCATTTACAACACTGAAAATTCGAGATGAACGTTTTTCCACCTCACACTGTAATTTCAATTGATTTACATCTTAATAACACAACATTTTCCAATGCTTCCTGCCAGTCAGCGTTAACTGTCGCATTTAGCGGAAGTTCAAGATTTCACAAGCGCCCGTCTGAAAAATATACAAAAAATACCCTGCATAAAATAATTCATTTCCTTTATTCCAACTTGCACTCCCATAGGAAAGCATCTCAGCCCCTGCTGGGTACATCTCTATGAGGACACAACCAAAAGCTGAAAGCAAGACTTAGGGCAACATAAGCATAAAATTATCTCATACCATGACATTGCAGAATACAAAATACACCACAGCATTGCAATCACATTTCAATATTTATTGAAGACTGATGTCTTAAAAGTAGTTACCTCACAATGCAGCAAATTTTGGAAATCAAAAATAACATGCGGGATTTTCAGGCCACACTCGCCCCAAAACCGGAAAATCCTACCCAAAGTCAATGGTAACCTTTGCATAGTCTGCTCCCCCCTCCCCCCCCCGCCCCCTCCCCCCTCCCCCCCCCCCCCCCCCCCCACATCACCCCTCACGCCCCCCCTCCCCCCTCTCCTCCCCCCTCCCCCCTCTCCCGCCCCACCTGCTACAATTCCCGTGGCGGGTAAGACGGGAAAATTCCCCCTGCAAAGTTTGTATCATTATGCAATTTTGTTAAGCATAGTCAATGTTTTATTTTCCCCTGTTATGTTTTTAGGGATATAAAAAAATCCATCCTAGGTGATGTGTCCATCTCGTAATTAGTCCCTGACGAAGAGGTCACACATAAGAAGGGTTGCAGTTACAAGAAACCTGATGATGTGACTCTTAAATTGTCCCCTGAAAGGCAGAAAGCATTATTGTTTGACTTATTGTCTGACCTTTCCTCTGAAGAAGTGCGTTGACATTGCTGTGTGCCTCTCTCAGGACAGTCCAGTTGAAAGCAGGAAGTTAGCTTAAGTGTGAGTCTCTGTTGCCAAACCTGGGGCTGCATGTTTTATTAAATGGGAAGCAAACTGGAACAATTCAAACTCAGAATAGCTCAATGAAGAGATGATGTGGAGATGCCGGCGTTGGACTGGGGTGAACACAGTAAGAAGTCTCACAACACCAGGTTAAAGTCCAACAGGTTTATTTGGTAGCAAATACCATAAGCTTTCAGAGCGCTGCTCCTTCGCCAGATGGAGTGGAAATGTGCTCTCAAACAGTGCACAGAGACAGAGAAATCAAGTTACAGAATACTAATTAGAATGCGTATCCCCACAGCCAGCCTGGTCCTAAAGGTACAGACAATGTGGGTGGAGGGAGCATTAAACACAGGTTACAGAGATGTGTATTGTCTCCAGACAGAACAGCTAGTGAGATTCTGCAAGTCCAGGGGGCAAGCTGTGGGGGTTACTGATAATGTGACATAAATCCAACATCCTGGTTTAGGCCATCCTCATGTGTGCGGAACTTGGCTATCAGTTTCTGCTCAGCGACTCTGCACTGTCGTGTGTCGTGAAGGCCGCCTTGGAGAATGCTTACCTGAAGATCCAAGGCTGAATGCCCGTGACTGCTGAAGTGCTCCCCCACAGGAAGAGAACAGTCTTGCCTGGTGATTGTCAAGTGGTGTTCATTCATCCGTTGTCATAGCGTCTGCATGGTTTCCCCAATGTACCATGCCTCGGGACATCCTTTCCTGCAGCATATCAGGTAGACAATGTTGGCCGAGTTGCAAGAGTATGTACCGTGTACCTGGTAGATGATGGCATCCGTGTCGATGATCCGGCACGTCTTGCAGAGGTTGCTGTGGCAGGGTTATGTGGTGTCGTGGTCACTGTTCTCCTGAAGGCTGGGTAGTTTGCTGCGGACAATGGTCTGTTTGAGGTTGCGTGGTTGTTTGAAGGCAAGAAGTGGGGGTGTGGGGATGGCCTTGGCGAGATGTTCATCTTCATCAATGACATGTTGAAGGCTCCGGAGGAGATGCCGTAGCTTCTCCGCTCCGGGGAAGTACTGGACGACGAAGGGTACTCTGTCCGCCGTGTCCCGTGTTTGTCTTCTGAGGAGGTCGGTGTGGTTTTTCGCTGTGGCGCGTCGGAACTATTGATCGATGAGTCGAGCGCCATATCCTGTTCTTATGAGGGCATCTTTCAGTGTCTGGAGGTGTCTGTTGCGATCCTCCTCATCTGAGCAGATCCTGTGTATTCGGAGGGCTTGTCCATAGGGGATGGCCTCTTTAACGTGTTTAGGGTGGAAGCTGGAGAAGTGGAGCATCATGAGGTTATCCGTGGGCTTGCGGTACGGTGAGGTGCTGAGGTGACCGTCCTTAATGGAGATGCGTGTGTCCAAGAATGCAACCGATTCCGGAGAGTAGGCCATGGTGAGAACACCATGGACTACTCACGTGAGAACACCATCTACCAGGTACACGGTACCTACTCTTGCAACTCAACCAACATTGTCTACCTGATACGCTGCAGGAAAGGATGTCCCGAGGCATGGTAGATTGGGGAAACCATGCAGACGGTACGACACCGGATGAATGAACACCGCTCGACAATCACAAGGCAAGACTGTTCTCTTCCTGTGGGGGAGCACTTCAGCAGTCATGGGCATTCAGCCTTGGATCTTCAGGTAAGCGTTCTCCAAGGCGGCCTTCACGACACACGACAGCGCAGAGTCGCTGAGCAGAAACTGATAGCCAAGTGCCGCACACATGAGGACGGCCTAAACCGGGATGTTGGATTTATGTCACATTATCAGTAACCCCCACAGCTTGCCCCCTGGACTTGCAGAATCTCACTAGCTGTTCTGTCTGGAGACAATACACATCTCTTTAACCTGTGTTTAATGTTCCCTCCACCCACATTGTCTGTACCTTTAGGACCAGGCTGGCTGTGGGGATTCGCATTCTAATTAGTATTCTGTAACTTGATTTCTGTGTCTCTGTGCACTGTTTGAGAGCACATTTCCACCCCATCTGACGAAGGAGCAGCGCTCCGAAAGCTTATGGTATTTGCTACCAAATAAACCTGTTGGACTTTAACCTGGTGTTGTGAGACTTCTTTGAATGAAGAGATACAGAATTATATCTCTCAGACGGTTAGCATCTGAACGCTTCTTCCAGTCACAAAGATATTTCAGGTATTTCCTACAGATATAGCGATTCATTAAAAAAGATGCAAAATGAATATCTAGCTAACAGCATACATTTCCACAGATGAATCACTTACTATAATGCAAATTCATCTAGTTTACCTTTCAAGAGCTAAGATTACTTAAATAGATAGCTTAGATTTCACTAATTTCATAGTGTGATTAAGGATAGAATAAACAAAAGCAATTTGGTTGTTTAAGGTCTGAAATTAAATTAATCTGAGCACTTTTAACTCACTTGTGTTGTGTTTTGAGCCACAAGACCAGTTTCCTTTCTAAATCACACATGCATATTTAATAATAATCAATTAATCATGATTTTATTAAGTCCCTTGTGAATAAAAGTCAATCTCAAATGCATAGTGTCCCCAGGGTTAATGCAGCTCTTCAATTCCTCTAACACTCCCAGCCTAGATCAACATGAACTACAGGTCACTAACTCAAAGGACTCCAAGAAGTTTACACTGATGTTTTATCTATGCAAAATCCAGAAGACAAGTGTCTGTGAGCTAGATCTCAGCTTCCCAGTCCTGGTAGCAGAACCATAGATCCACAAAAATAAGTCCACATTGGGATAAAGGAGCTGGTTTACTGATGCAAAAGACTCAGATGTTGATCGATAAGAATCCAGCCTAAACACAGTAGGAAAGGATCATAAGCCTGACAGCACTGGGTAATTTGTTTTTTCTCCTTTGCAATGTGATACTCAAAATTGCAACTTAACTTGTGCTCATGAAAAATGGTCACAAGTGAATTATGTTATTAACAATATTGAGCTGTAAAGTACTGACCATGTCAATAAATCAGCAAAATGTGTTGCTCCTGTTTATTTAAGCAGCACATTGTAAGAATACACTGCCTCCTGTTCAAAGATGCAGCATAGGGACAGGAGAGCTAAATGATTTTGCCCTGTTCTTCTCCCATTCCTCTTATCTGTATGGACAGGTTGGGTAGCCAGGGATTGCTTTCTTTGAAATTGAGAGAAGTAAAGGAGTGATTTAATAGAAATATGCAGAATTATGAGGAGCCTAGATAGGTACTCTTCACTTGCGTAGATGACTGCAGCTCCAACAACACTCAAGAAGCTTGACACCATCCAGGACAAAGGAGTCTACTTGATTGGCACCCCATCCACAAACACTCACTCCCTTCACCACTGAGGAACAGTGACAGCAGTGGTGAGCTGACTTCTTGAACCTCTGCAGTCCATATGGTGTTGGCATACCCAAAATGTTGTTAGGGAGCTCCAGGATTTTGACCTATCGATGAACAGCAATATATTTCCAAATCCGGATGATGAGAAGCTTGGAGGGGAACTTCCAGGTGGTGATGTTCTCAGGTATCAGCTGTCCTTGTCCTTTTAGATGTCCATTGTCGTGGGTCTGGAAGGTGCTGTCCAAGGAACTTTGATGAGTCCTTGAGTGCATCTTGTGGTGGTATACACTACTGCTGCTGCGCGTTGGCGGTGGACAGAGTGAACGTTAGTCAATAGGTTGCCAATCAAGTGGGCTGCTTTTTCTTGGATGATGCCCAGCTTCTTGAGTGTTGTTGGAGCTGCACTCATTCAGCCAAATGGAGAGTTTTCCATCACACACACGACTTGTGCATTGTAGATGGTGGACAGGCTTTGGGGAGTCAGGAGGTAAGTTACTCACCACAGGATTCCTAGTCTCTGACCTGCCCTTGTAGTCACAATATTTATATTTTTGATTTGATTTGATTTATTATTGTCACATGTATTGGTATGCAGTGAAAAGTATTGTTTCTTGCTCGCTATATAGACAAACCAGCTGTTTGCAGAGTATGTAGGGGAGAAGGAAAGCAGAAAGTACAGAATGTAGTGTTACAGTCATAGCTAGGGTGTAGAGAAAGATCAATTTAGCATCAGGTAGGTCCATTCAGAAGTCTGATGGCAGCAGGGAAGAAGCTGTTCTTGAGTCAGTTGGTACATGATCTCAGACTTTTGTATCTTTTTCACGACAGAAGAAGCTGAAAGAGGATATGTCCGGGGTGCGTGGGGTGCTTGATTATGCCGGCTGCTTTTCAGAGGCAGCAGAAAGTGTAGACGGAGTGAATGGATGGGAGGCTGGTTTGTGTGATTTACTGGGCTATGTTCACGATCCTTTGTAGTTTCTTACGGTTTTGGTCAGAGCAGGAGCCATATCAAGTTGGGATACATCTGAAAAGAATGCTTTCTATGGATGCTTTCTGTAAAAATTGATGAGGTTCACAAGATCATGCTGAATTTCCTTAGCCTCCTAAGAAAGTAGAGGCATTGGAGGTCTTTTTTAGCTGTAGCCATTGTGGACGGACTAAAACAGTTTGCTGGTGATCTGGATACCTAGAAACTTGAATGGCTAGTCCAATTCAGTTCCTGGTCGATGGTAACTCCCAGGATGTTAATGGTGGGGGATTCAACAATGGTAATGCCATTGAATGTCAAGGGGCAATAGTCACATTTCTATGATTCTGCAAGAGGCCTAACTCTGGTCAGCCAGAATGGCAGATCTCATTGATATTTCAATCAGATTGAGATTGTTGCATACCTCACTGAGTGGAAGAAACAGACCAAAAATGAAGCATTTTCCTTTACTTCCGTACATTACAAGAAAAATGTGAGCTGCCACCACCTTGGTCCCCTTGCCTTCCCAATATGGATCTACTTTTCAGCCTGCTGGGTGTGTTCCAGGTCACCCTATTAGCATTAGCCCAGAGACAGTCAGGTGCAGCAGTATTGGTAAATCATGCTGAGATGTAGGATTCAATGATCCAAACTGAGTTAATAATGACGCACAGCCTCGGGTATGAGCAACATTTAATTTGGACACTATTACTGATGTATGCAAAACCTTGTAGGAAATAAAATAATGGCGTTCACAATGGTGACAGGATAGTAAGTTGCCATACATCGCTGTCTACTCAGGAGAATATATCCAAAGGCGATTACTGAATATCTGGAGGTGGCATTCAAATTTCTTTTCTTAGCTTAAGGAATTGCATTTACTTTATTTGTGCATTTCAGGCACAGTGTAAAGACAGTTCAGGAGAAATTATCTGAAATTGAGCAGTACAAAGTCAGCAAAGCCACAGTTGAAAAGGAAACAGAACAACTCTTTTCGGCCAACCCACAGAACCAATATTCTCCAAACCAACTGCTCAATTGCCAAAGTCAGTGCCACCGCAATCACCCAACTTAACAGCTGGAACGTTTTGCCATCTACAGTTCATGGACAAGCCAAAAATTGATTCGTATATACTTTTCAACCTTTATGTTTTGATTCATTTCTCATTTCCAATTTGAGTTTTTGCATTTTTATTTCATTTTCCAAGCATTTTAGTTAACTAATAAACTCACTCTTTTACTCCAGAAAGCCTGGTTAAATTGTCTCCTTTGAAAGCATAAATGCACTTGGACTGGGAAAAGATGTCCACAAGGGAACTTATCCTTTTGTACATTAACATTGGTGAAACCAACTGAGTGGGTTGAATAAAGAAGGGGAGTCAGTTCATCCCCGCTCACTAGGGAGGGTAAGAATTTGGGGGTATCTCGTCCAAAATCATAACCAATTGGGGGACCTCGCCCGGGGATCAGTAGTAACAATGACAATAGAAAATGGACAAAGTCTGGACAGTGAGGCCTACTGGAGACTTACCATCAATCTCAATTGTGGGACCAGATTCAAGATTTTGATGGGCTGTACAGTCAGACTGATAAACATCTTCAAAAAGTGGTGAAGATCAAGCATTTTTAAATAACAGTTAAATTAAAAACAATCTACTAATCAAGAATATATAGAAAAAATGTGAAATGATTTTGTATCTGAATTGAAGCATTTGGCTCCTCAGCCACACTCTAAGGCAAAATGGCCGGGATTCTCCTAATAAAATTCTAAGTGTTGAATTTGTGGGAAAACTGGAGTAATTCATGCTGGTTTTTTCAGTGGGAGTTCACACCAGAATCTCCCACACTCTGTGCAAAGCAGAGGCCCCCTGCGTGAATATCATTAGATTTCAGGGGGCGGGACCTATTCCCACCCAGGAGGCAGAAACCAGTGGGTTTCTCTGCATGCGTAGTGGCCCCAAACTGTTCGCCTCCCATTTGCTGGCCAGCTCGGTCGCTGGCCAGCCGAGGGCCCCAGCAATGCTGCCCTCCCAACCCCCCATGAATCGATCGCGGCCCACTGACCTTTCCCGGGCCAGCCTCGACCATCCCCATCCCTCCAGCCTGACTGATCCCAATGCAGAGTGGCAGCGGGACGCCCACCCCCACCAATCGTCCACTATGCCCCACCCTCTTGGTGCTGTCCCATGCCCTGTGGGCAGTGCCAAGGTGCCCCCTGGGCATGGGCACTTTGCCCCTTGGGCAGTGCCAGGGGTCCCAGGCTGGCACAGCCAAGGGGGCACCACTACCCAACTCCCTTGGGGGCTCCGATTGCCTGCCCTCCGCTCCAGCAGGGTCAGGCCGCTAGCTCCTCAAAAGTGGGGAACTTAGTGTAATCCCCGTTGGAGTGAAACACTTTGGTGGGGAGCAATGCTAACGGGACTGAATTATCCGGACCCACTAATTAAATTTTAATTACATTACAATAAGAATAAAATTATTTGCCTGTTCTTCCCGCTGGTTTCCAGTGCAGATCTAATGGCACCGGAAATTTGGCGCTGGGCGATGTGGACGCCATGAATCCCATGCATGCCGGGCTGCGAGATTCTCCCACCGCTGCACTAGAAAATTACTGCGGAGGAATGGGAGAATGGCCCCGATATCTTTAATTGTTCAAAATAGTGATATCAACTCATGCTGTGGATTGGTTTCTGTGAGTGAATTTGGCTTTTAAATATCTGATGCATCATCACATAAATAAGGAAGCCAACATCAAACTAAATCGTCGACACAATTTCTTCATTTTTCTCACTCTAACATCACCTTAATGAAAAGCTTTTTTTTAACAACCTCTTGTTGTTCTGTTCACACATAGACAATACAAAGATACAATTTACTTGTATCAATAAGCAATATTAACATGCCAAAGAGAATGCATGGCTCTTATATCTGCCAGTGAAAGAAACAAAGCCCTGATCAATTTATCAACAATATCAATCAATTGTTTGAACAATATAATGCATAATACATTGGAAATGTGTAATTTTTATTAAGTCACTGCTATTTTTAACATGTTTTGGCAATATTTCAGGCTGTGCTTAGTCTTATGATGTTTCAGGGAACATTAAAAGACAAATAACCATTCCCAGGAATTGAGGAAATATATTTGCTCTAATGAGGTGGCAACTTAAAGAAATCTAAGTTTTTAATTTCAGAAATAACTTATTTTCAAATGTGAGGTAAAAATATCATACAATGCTGCGGTGATTCTCTCTTTAAGGGCAACACAGCAGAGTAAGGGTCACTAATCAGGACTCAGAGTATGGAATCATCCCATGGTGAGAAAGGTGCAAAGGCAGAGACATTGTGGGAGTTAGCTTCTGCCATGAGGTTGTTGTTTCCTTATTAATAATTATCTTTTGTGTTCATTAGCAAAGTCCATGAAAGTGCATTTTTCCAAATGCATTTTGCTTTGGGTGACTACTACTCATTATTACTTTGTTATGAGTAACTGTTGGGAAATGTGGGCCGCGATTCTCCCATCGTGACACGCAACTTTTCTGGCGGATTGAGGTGGGAGATGTGCGTCGCTGGCCTTGTACCGGGATTTGCCCTTGCGCTGGGAACGCATGCACATCTCCCAGAGCCGGTGAACAGTGGTCAGATCACACTGGAAACTGGCGGGAAGGCAGGTAAGTCATTTGAATCTTTTTAAAATATGTTTTAAAAATGTTCAGCAGTTCATTATCGGGAACTTTCAGGACCCGATTGAATCTCCCATCCTGCCAGGAGTACTTCATTCCGGTGTGGTTCAGACTAGTTTGCCACATTCAGGGAATTAGCGGGAGACCCTGCCAGAATGAAGGGGGGCAATTGGGGCCCCCAGGGGGTCAGGCGGCAGGGGAGTGGTGCCCCTTGGGCATGGGCACCCTGGCAGAGCCAGCCTGTGCCCCCAGCACTGCCCAAGGGGCAAAGTGCCCATGCCCAGGGGCACCTTGGCACAGCTCACTGGGCATCGGGCAGTGCCAAACGGGCAGGGCCTATTGTGAGCGGGGCCTAGGGGCAATCAGTGGGAGTGGCGGGTCCCGCTGCCACTCTGCTGACAGGATCGGTCTGGGATGGAGGGAGGACAGCGATTGGGGTGAGCTGAGGGGGAGTCTTCTGGGGGGGGTATGCCTCCTGGGGAGGGGGTCTGACCCCTGGGAGGTCAGCGGGATGAGGGCTGTGCATCGGGGCGCTCTAGGGCTGGCCCAGGAATTGCTGTGGGGTCCGCGATCGGGCCGTGGGGGGGCTGGAGGGGCAGCACTGCGGGTGTCAAGGGCTGACCAGCAAACAGGGAGTCTGATGGATCGGCACCACTGCGCATGCACAGAGTTCCAGAACTGTCAGACTCCGGCGCAAATAGGCCCCACCCCCCCGGGTTTTTAATGACATTCACGACTGGGACCTCTGCAGTGCACAGAGTGGGGAGATTCGGGTGAGAAGCTAAACTGACAAAACAGTTGGGATTTAGAACATTTTTCCCGCCAATTCAGCACTTTTGGTAGAATCCCGGCCATGGTTGCATTCATAATGTGCATCAGTGTTAACTTACCATGTGACGTCTACCCTCAGTGGGTCAGTCTGAAGACAGTGCATGTCCAGAGAAGACTATAGCTGCATATGTGTATCAGCCTTCAATAAAAACAATGCTGAAGCGTTAACTGATCCCTTATACATGGTCAGTACTCTGTGTGTATTACAATGGTGAAGCAAAGACAACATATGTTTTGCTCTTAAATTTCTGACAAGAATGTGCTATTTGACTTTGGTTAATATTATCGCTATGGCTATTTGGTTGTGCTGCAATGTACTTGGTTGCCCATGTTCAAAAGAAACTCCACTGCTAACATTTACAAATGAAAGTGAGTATTTTCTGTGAACAATGTCAATCTGTATCATGCCATTTCTTGCTTCTGTACCGTGAATGGAATGTCCATCCATGGAAGTAGAATGATAGATGCTTTGGAAAAAGGTTTGATAAATGTTCCAGTTGGACATATTCTATCATGTCATGTCATGAATGAATTGAAGAGAATTCTCAAAATATTTTCTGGGGTTTCCAGGGTTCTTCCATCAAAATGAGCAGCAGAACACCGGCAGAACTGAAGCTCTTACTCATCTGTTAGTGAACTGCAATGCTGTTTCATTAAAATTGGATGACTAGCATACCTTGGGGGAATCAATCAACAGGACCAAAGGCCTCAATCGGTGAGTGATCGTTTCATTTACTGATAGACCTTTCTTAATTGAAGTTGAGGAACTGAACTTGCCATCACACATAAATGATACAGAGTTCACTGATAACTAGGATTGATCAGTAAGTTTGTGGTTGATACAAAAATTGGCTGGTAAATAGTGGTGATAATAGCTTCAGATTACAGGAGGATATAGATGGGTTGGTCAGATGGACTGATCAGTGGATAAGGGAATTCAATGGGCAGGACAAACAAGACAAGGGACTATGTAATGAACGGCAACAGGACCCTGGAAAGCACTGAGGATCAGAGGGACCTTGGTGTGCATGTGTACCAGCCCCTTAAAGTATCAGGACAGATGGATAAAGCGGTTTATTAGCTGAGACATGCACTGGAATTTTTTGGGATGGTTGGGGCAGTGGGGGAGGCTGTGCAAATGGTTGTTGACCTTGGGCAGGATTTTCCAGTTTTGGGACGAGAGCATGGCTGGAAAATCCCACCCATGGAGTTTAAGAGCAGAGTGGCTTTGCTGGAGCAATATGAAATGTTGGTTAGGCCACAGCGTAAGTGTAGTGTGCAGCCTGGAATCCACATTATAGGAGGGATGTGATAGCACTAGAAAGGATGCAGAGGTGTTTTATCAGGATGTTGCCTGGACTGGAGAGTTTCAGTTATGAAGACAGATAAGACAGACTGGGATTGTTTTCCTTGAAGCAGAGGAGTCTGAGGGGGACATCATTGATATGTATAAATTATGAGGGGCATAGATAGAGTAGACAGAAAGAAACTTTTCCTCTTAGTGGAGGGGTCAGTGATGAGGGAGCATAGATTAAAGTTAAGAGGCAGGAGGTTTAGGGGGGATATGAGTAAAAACTTTCCTACCCACGGGGTGGTGGGAGTCTGCAACTCAGTGTCTGAAAGGGTGGTGCAGGCAGCGACCCTCTTAATATTTGAGAGATATTTATAGATGCACTTGCAATATTAAGGCAGACAAGGTTACGGACCAAGTGTTGGAAAATGGGATTAGAATAGTTGGATGGTTTGTCTTTGACCGGTGCAGACGCGATGGGCCGAAGGACCTTCTTCTTTATGACTCTATGATTGTCAAAAGTGATCAAAATCTTAATCAATGTAGTTCATGGATAGTATTAAAAATAACATTTAACATCTCACAGCAATGTGGTGGAATGGTATATTGGCATTCCACTAAATGGCTCATGAAGCGATGTAACATAGGCACCACTTACAATTTGATACATGCTGCTTACTCAGTCTCAAATGTTTCATTGTAGAAAGGGCTGATCAGAAACTATAGAGGCTGATCAAAGGGACTGAATTGCCTACCTCTGCTCCTAGTTCTTATGTTCTTATATGATTTGCCACAGAAAGGGAGGGGTGTTAATCAACCCATGGGTGCCTTGGTGCACGAGCTTGTAGCTTGCTGCAAAGTTATGTTGGTGAAAACCAAGTGGAGGAGCCTTTCTCTTGGTGCACGCAGGACCTGTCATGGAAAGGATCTATGAAAGGAAAAAGAAACAATTCAATTCAAATAAATTGTGAATTGGCAAAGCTTCACTCATATTGTGTATTACATAATTTTAACTTCCTGATGTGCATGTGCTGTTCGCGAGTTTGTGATGTATGTGTGTAATGAATGTATTTCTGCAAGTTGTATATGCTAAAGGAAATCATCATTCTCTCTCAAGGCCCAATGCCAAACAGCTTGGGACAGAGAGCTTACGGTTCAGGAAGAATTCCCGCCTTCTAATCCCCCCCCCTTTCCAACCACCACCCCTCACAACAAGATGAATTGCATATGAGTCCTGGGCCAGCTTAACTCCCAAGCTTCAGTTGAATTTGACAGGACTGTTTCCTGCCAAAAACATACATATGGAAGAGACGTCTGAGCTGGCAGGCCAGAGTAGGAATTCACCAAGAGCTCTGATGCAATCAGAGACTCAAGAGTTATAGGTGGATCTGAAAGGAACTATCAGTGTTGAGAGGGAAAGGGAAAGGCAGGACTGAGGAGGACCAAGGACTCGTGTGAGGCCTACATGAGGAAGCACTTTTGCTACATTTGGCCCATGTATAAATAGCACCAAATCATAGAATCCCTACAATGCCTTTTAGCCCATCGAGTCTGCACCAACCACAATCCTACCCAGGCCCTATTCCTGTAACCTCACATATTTACCCTGCTAATCCCCTGACACTAGGGTCAATTTAGCACGGCCAATCAACCTAACCCGCACATCTTTGGACTGTGGGAGGAAGCCGGAGCTCCCGGAGGAAACCCACGCAGAAATGTTCAGGAAAATGATTTACCTTGCTGTTTTCTAACATTTTATGCTTTCTATTTGGCGCCCTGTGGGTTTTTCCATTTTCTAAGTTAAAAAGGAATTGCAGCACCGGTGGCATGATTAAGCAATTACTGTGTTAAGTAGGCCCCTATTTATCTCAGCCAGGTGGCCCTCCTGTGCTTGCAATGTCTCTGGCGAAAATGGTGTCAGGTGGTAACATGTCAGGAATGTATGTTAGACTGGTGAGTCAATACCCAGGCCATCTTGTACCCAGCCAATAGCCTGGGTTAAAATCTGAGCCCCAGTATCTACAAAACTAATTTACTTAACTTAATAAAAAAAAAAAATAGAGGCAGTATGGTGGCACAGTGGTGAACACTGCTGCCTCACAGTGCCAGGGACCCGGGTTCGATTCCCGGCTTGGGTCACTGTCTGTGTGGAGTTTGTACATTCTCCCCGTGTCTGCATGGGTTTCCTACGTTTGCCCCAGTTTCCTCCCACAGTCCAAAGATGCGTGGGTTCGGTGGATTGGCCATGGTAAATTGCCCCTTAGTGTCAGGGGGACTAGCGAAGGTAAATGCATGGGGTTATGGGGATGGGGCCTGCATGGGATTGTGGTTGGTGTAGACTCGATGGGCTGAATGACCTCCTTCTGTACTGTAGGATTCTATGAAGTACTATGAAATAATACTCAGAAAAAAATAAGTAGAAGTTGAATGATTGTGCATTCCCAAAGGGAAGTGGCGCTCTAAATTGAGATAATACTGCCAACAATCCTCCCATCAAGCTCAACTTCCCACTGGAGCACAGGATGGTTAAGTTTATGGTCCAGTTCCGTCTGATGAACTAAAAAAGTCTGAAGAAGCATTGACGTGAAATTCAACTTCAGCAAGGTGCAAAGCAGATAATGACAGATTTTCTGCCTTTTCTTTTTACCAGTGATGCCAATGAAAGGAGAAAGCAAATCACTTGGGTAATGTATCCACTGCCACCTAATTTGGGTGCCCAGCAAAGTTGAGATTTTCCACCCATACATTTCATTAACATTTGAAAGATCCCAGTGCTGATTTTGTGACACAGGCAGGACTGTTAAATGGATCTGATTGTATCATTGCAGTAATAGCAAATTTAAACCCATTTCAACCCAGTCTGGAACAAAGCAAAGATACTGATCGCAAGGATCAAAAACATTAACCACAAACTAAATCAAAGAGCAGTTGAAGGCTCAATAGCCCTAACAAACTTTGGAAGCACAACATCAGGTTAAAAAGTACATTTCTCCCATTTAATGCTATTGTTTGGAGGTATCACTTCATTCCAATCATCAGACACATTTTGAATACAGCCATGCACAGAGACATATCCACCCTATTCACATGCACAAAATAGCACATGGAGCAGAGTGTTCTTCTCTGATATGCGACTGAATCTAAACAATGAGCCAAAGGCAATATGTGTCTGCAGTACAAGGAGCAATTGGCCTTTCGTTTGCTTACATCATATTTTTATCCTTCGCCTGTGGGCAAACATTCAGTTCAAATATATCTCCGCTATATATTCAAAGCATTTACCTTTGTAAAACCTCAACTTCTAGCTGCTAACGTCTGCTCAGTTGGGTGAAGAAGCACAGAACTTGGCATTTTTTCTGTGAATAGAACGATCAACTGTGCGATAAGAATTCTTTAAAAAGCCAACCAGCTAAACCCTTATGCAAGCATTCCTCTGATGTGCACTATTTATACTAAACCCCATACAGTTAATAAACCTTAGACATTTTTCATGTTAGTTAACTTGTTAATTTCCAGCATCTGACTCCTAACCTTTGATTGGGCAATCAGTTTGTGTAGTACAAGGGATTAATTCTAACTGTGATAGGTTACTGAGACAAAGTGTACAGCATCACAAGAGGTGATTCAATGACTCATGATCTTCGAATCATAGGGAGCGCTTCTCCCATTCTGACCCGCTAATCTTTTGGTGCGTCAGCCCGGGAGAATAGCATGTCGGCCATTTTGCGGGATTCGAGCATGCGTTGCTGATGTGCGTGCATCTCCGAGCGCCGGATGTCCGGTGCGGTCGGGACCATGCTAGAAACCAGTGGGAACAGCAGGTAAGTGATTTTAATCTATTTTTAATGTAATTTAAACGTCTCCCACCCGTCAGTGCAATTTCAGTCCGACGGGTTTCAGACTAGTTCCCTACTTTTGGAGAACTCGCGGGAGACCCGGCTGGAGTGAAGGGGGGCAATCGGGGCCCCCTGGAGTCAGGAGGTGGGAGAGCCTGAGCGCCCTGGCACTGCCCAAGGGGCAAATTGCCCATCAGGCATCAGGCAGTGCCAAGGGGGCAGGGCCTGGGGGCAGTGCCTTGGGGGGGGGGGGGGTGAGTCCTAGGGGCGGGGCCGCAGGGGTGGGGGTTCCCGCTGCCACTCTGCGCTGGGATCGATCAGAGCTGGAGGGAAGCCAGCGATCGGGGGGGGGGGAGGGTCGCTGGGGAGGGGGGCTGATCTGCCAGGGGGGGTCTGCCTCCCGTGGGTGTGGATCTGCCGGGGGGGATCATCTTTGCTGGGGGGGAGGGTGGGTGGGTGGGCTGCAGATCGGGGAGCTCCAGGCCGGGGGGGTTTGGGGCTGGCCTGGCAATGCTCGTGGGGGGCACAATCGGGGCATGGGGATGTCACGAGGGGCAGTACTGCGGGGGTCCCGGGCTGGCTGGCAATCGAGCTGGCCAGCAAACTACAGGCTGACAGTTTGGGGCCACTGGGGCATGCGCAGAGGCCTGGAACCATCAGACTGTGGAGTGAATAGGCCCCGCCCCCCACCCGAGCTTTTAATGATATTCCCGATTGTGACCTCTGCATTGCACAGAGTGTGGGAGATTCTTATCTGAAGTTGCACTGAAAAAACAATCGGGATTTACATCAGTTTTACCACAAATTCAGAACTTAGAACTTTTTTGGGAGAGTCTCCCCCATAGTATCCTGGAAATGCTACAGTGCAGAAGGAGGCCATTTGGCCCATTGAGCCACCACCGACAACAATCCCACCCAGGCCCTTTCCCCATAACCCACGTATTTACCCTGCTAATCCCCCTGAAGTGGAGATGCCGGTGTTGGACTGGGGTAAGCACAGTAAGAAGTCTCACAACACCAGGTTAGAGTCCAACAGGTTTATTTTTTGGCACAAGCTTTCGGAGTGTCGCTCCTTCTTCAGGTGAGTGAAGAGTTGCGTTTACAAACAGGGCATGTATAGACACAAACTCAATTTACAAGATAATGGTTGGAATGCGAGTCTTTACAGGTAATCAAGTCTTTACAGGTACAGACAATGTGAGTGGAGAGAGGGTTAAGCACAGGTTAAAGAGATGTGAATTGTCTCCAGCTGGGACAGTTAATGAGATTTTGCAAGCCCAGGCAAGTCGTGGGGGTTACAGATAGTGTGACTTGAACCCAAGATCCCGGTTGAGGCCGTCCTCATGTGTGCGGAACTTGGCTATCAGTTTTTGCTTGGCGATTCTGCGTTGTCGTGTGTCATGAAGGCTGCCTTGGAGAACGCTTACCCGAAGATCAGAGGCTGAATTCCCGTGACTGCTGAAGTGTTCCTTGACAGGAAGGGAACACTCCTGCCTGGTGATTGTCGAGTGGTGTCCATTCATCTGTTGTCGCCCCTGATACCAAGGGGCAAATTAGCATCGCCAATAAACCTAACCCGCACATCTGGCTCTCTCTTGTTGAACCTCATGGAACGATGTAGACACAGTAAGAGATTTCCCATAAAAAATATTTCCCTTACCTCAGTATCCTCTGAATATTCTGTCTTAGCACAACAGGAACAAGAGTACTCTAGTTTGAATCAGGCACATTTGGCAATGAGAGTCTTACTTACACTGGAGGTAGTTCAGAAGGTTCACAAGGTTGATTCTAGGGTTGATGGGTTTATTTTTATGAGGGAAGGCGAAACGGATTGGGCTTATGCTCATCAGATTAGATCAGCCATAATCTTATTGAGGCAGAGCAGGCTGGAAGGAGTGAATGGCCTACTCCTGCTAGCTCATATGTTCTCATCTAATATCTATATTCCCTTCCATAACTGCTATTGCGTGTCGAATAGCTACCTTGTTCATTTGAATTTGGCACTTAAATAACTTGTTTTATTTTGTTCACTGCTGAGAAAGTGAAGCTTATCTCATTAAGTAATAATATTACATTGAGTATAAACTATGCCCTTCAGAGCCTGCAGTGTCTATTGGTTACATGCAGAAGATCTCAGGCATAACAGTTGACACTGCACGGTCCTTTGCCAGGGCACCCAGGTGCAAACATGGCCACAGAGAACAGATAGGAAGCCAGAGTGACTATTGCCATAGCTTTCAGAAGGCCACAATGGATAACACCAGGAACAGATCCATGAGCAAGTCCCCTAACTTGCTCTTCCTACAGTCCCTTGTTTCTTAGGGTATAAAGGTGTTTATTTTTAATCATTCTTGGACCTTTGGTGAATTGGATACCGAGATGTATCCCAACTAATGTTTTAAAATCATAGTTAAATAGTTATAACATTGTTCACTTAAAGAAAAACTTTCATGATCACTGGGCAACCCAATAGCCTGAATTTTATGATTCCTCCTGAGGTGGAGGGAGGGGGTGGGGAGTGGGAAGGTGTGGGGGTGGTGGGGGAGGGGGTGGGGGGGGGGGGGGAGCGTGAAACTGCATGGACTGGATTCTCTCTGGGATCCAACCTGCTCCAACCTGGATACAATTTTATGGGAGGGCCTCCAACCGGACGTCCGCTCTCACCTGGGCACGTGGGCCCAGAGAATCATCTCCCCTTATGTTCCTATGTCTTTACTCTTTTATAATTGTGTGGCTTCCCCAGTTAAACCTTGCATTATCTTAACATGGTTGCCCGGTTTACCTTGATTGTGGCCTGTAGTATGTGCGGTTCTGTTTTCTTTTCACAAAAGAAGGGAAGCACCATGGAAGAGTTTTCTCTGACATTCGCCGCAGATCTATAAAAATTGTTTATAAAAATCTGCACGTCTACACTATTCGTCTCTTTTCAATTTGAAACCTCAAGATTAATGTTTATGGATTACCAAATATTGTATTGTGAACATTATCTACTGTCAACCTTTTTTGAATACTTTATGGCAGACATTAAATCTGCAAGCATGCAGTGTATATACAAGTCATACTGAGCTCTCCACTTTATCCCCAATTCTTGGCTCTGCTATGAGCAGGAACTGGACTTGAACAATGGAAGATATTAACAACTATGCACAAAATCTACAAGTGAAGTTTAACTGTCTCAAATTAAATGTATTACATGTGTAACTTTATACTAGAGTGTAAGTTACAGCACAGCTTTCTAAATTGAAAAGCGTACCGTGGGGATTGTTTTATAAATCATTTCACTGACTGGGGTATCCATGTAATATTTTATTGAAAGGTCAGTGCGCTCCATGATATTTACTTTCAAACTCAATTCCAAAATGGTGCTTCAACACCTCATTCTGTTAATAACAGGTGAGAAGGGATGAACTGGTTTCTCTCTTTTCAACCTCCTCGTGAGGACATGCCTTTTCCAATCCAAATGTATTTAATGATTTAAGCTGTGAACAATAAGGAGCCAATCAAACAAGGTTTCCTTGAGTCATAGAAAGTGCAAAATTATTGATCATGAAACCTGAGGGAAAAGATAAAAATTCACAGTTTTCAGAAATAAAAGAAGATAGAGACCAAAAAAATTACAAGAATATATATGGTAGAGTATCCTTTCAGCATCGTTGAGGCAAAGATGGTTAAATTTTGCAGTCAATTTGATTTTGTGGATGCTTTCAGATGCAGAGGATGTTGCAATTATTACAAGATATCAGTTTGCTGGTAAATTTCCAGTAATGTTGACTTACAAACTAAGTCATGCACTGATTTCAAAAGTGAGGGAGAGGGACCAGCTTCCAACCTGTTTCTTCTGCTGAAAATATTCTTGCAATTTCTCTGCAGTGGCAGCCTGGTCTGAAATACTTCACCCATTGTGTATTTCAAGGGGTTTTGTTTGGGTCTGTCTGCAGCTGTCATTGTTTCAATATCCAGCACTTTGCATCTCTTCCTTAAACACGTACAAGTTTAAGGGTGACTGGATTAAAGGAAATATGTCTCTCTTCACACTCCCCTGAGGGTGATTTGTTCATTTCTCACCTCCACCTTGGAAAGTGGCCTTGTATTTTCAAGCAGCTTGTTCTGGTCGGGGCATCAAATCTCTTGACTCTCAGCTGAAATCTCTGGGCTCCTGGTGGCATCTTTGCTCACTCTTTAGCATTTAATTAAGTAACCAAGGGTTTGTGGTGTGTCCCAATAGCAAATTTTAGATCTAAGAGGCAGTCAGCAAACTTCTCACAGGCCAGTGGCTGTTAATGTCTCTCTTTTGATTACAGCGTATCTTTGATCTATTTCAGTCAATGACTGAGATGTATAATATCCTGATCTCTCTGTTCCATCTTTCTGACAGAGCTATGATTCATCCGTAGCAACTATCATGAACAGTTCTATGTCCAGTGTGCCAATATGTCTGGCGAAATCAGTAACTCTTTTATCTTTTGGAACAAGATTTGTTGGTGTTCTCCTGAACACCATATTCAGTCTTGCTAACCAATGTCACAATGGTTCATTTATAAGTGCCAGATTAGGTGGTAACTTCCCTACTTGATTAACCATTCCCGTGATATGCTGAAACTCAATAATGTTGTGAGGTGATGGGAAATCTTTAATTGACTTGTTCTTTTGGGGACCAATCCTGATGCCTGTTGAATGAACAATGTGTCCCAAAAATGTAGGAATTGGTTGTGAGAATTCACATTTATTATTGAGAGCATCTTGCCAAAAAATGTCAGGGTGTTGGTTCCGGTGAGAAAACCAATATGTTTCTCTCCAGAGACGCAGGTCAGTTTTCTCTCTAGGTTCTACCACACTTTGCCAAAACATTATCAAGGGGGCATATTTCATGCCATCAAGTACTGGGTGTGGGATTTCAACACACCAGCAAAGCCCGACTGCACTGAGATCTGGGCGCCATGTTCAAATGGCACCCCAATCAGACCAAACAATGTGGGGGGAGCCCCTGAATCCTCCATGATAAGCTGGGGCCTATCGTAGAGGATTCAGTGGCTGCCTCCACACCATACCCAATGCTCCCCCGCAATCGGTGCCAGCATTCAACCCCCAACTCCCCTCCATCTCCCCAATCAGAGCTGGCATTCCTTCCCCACCCACACAATCAGCGCCAGCACCTAGCATCACCCCGCCCCCCCCCCCCAACCCCCCACATTCCCCCTGAATATCAGACCGCTTCACCCCTCCCAACAGTCAGTGCTGGCACTCCCCGCAAACATCAGCCCGCTTCCCCTCTCCCAGCAGTCAGAGCCAGAATTCTCTCCGAACATCAGACCCCTCCCTCCCCGCCAACAGTTAATGCCAGGACTCTATCCCTCTTCCCCCCCCCCCCCCCCCCCCCCGAATATCGGACCCCTTTCCACCCCTCCCAAATGTCAGTGCCAGCAATCCCCTCAAACATCGGACTCCTTCCCCCCATTCACACAGTCATTGCCAGCACCCCCAGCTCCTATGTCTGCTCCTCCCCACCACCACAAATAAATGAATTCCCCCCTCCCTCATGAGGGCCCCACTGGGGTTCACCCCAGCACTGCCCCTGGCACATGTTGGCATGGACATGATACCAAACTGCACTGTGAGGCAGCAGTGCTAACCACAGTGCCAACGTGCTGTTGGTATTTTGCCCATGATGTCCTTGTCCTGCAGTCATTTCTCTTGCCGCTTCTTCCAGTTGCTTTACATGATGCTTTTTCCAAAGTGTTTTCCACTGCCACCACCTGTTATCATCATTGTGGATGTTAAATGATGCTGTCTCTCTTTTGGATTGATAGATACTGCTTGAGGCTAGACTGCTGGTAAACGTTACCTTTCATTGAACATTTTGTTAACAGTATTCTGCTCCGCCATTCAATAAGATCATGGCTTAAGATCATTAGAATTCAGAAGAATGAGGGGAGATCTTACAGATTCTGTGGAATTCCCTGCCCAGTGAAGCAGTTGAGGCTATCTCATTGAATTTTTTTAAGGTAAGGATAGATAAATTTTTGAACAGTAAAGGAATCAATGGTTATGGTGAGTGGGCGGGTAAGTGGAGCTGAGTCCATGAAAAGATCAGCCATGAATGGCAGAGCAGGCTCGAGGAGCCAGATGGCCTTCTCCTGCTCCTAGTTCTTATGTTTTTATGTATACACTACAAGACTTAGCACGAGGCTTCACAAAGAACTATCTCTCAGCATACTCTGTTGTGTGATCTTACATCGCCAATTATGTAGACTGTCAATTTACATAGTCAACATTAATCCTTTATACTACAGATTTTGGTGACCAGAACAATTGGAGGAGGGGAGGGGGGGGGGAGATCACTAATTGCTTCCCCCACCCTGTCTTGCTGTGGTGCTACCAGTGGTCCAAACTGCCAAAAACATCTCCGTGTGGCCCCCTCCTCCAGTGCTATCTATTTAGGTCTGAGACCCAATGGCCGGAATTTTACCACCCCACCCGCCATGGGAATCAGAGCAGGCGAGCAATGGGATTGTCCTCAGGCAGGATTTTAAGGTTTCGGGATGAATGAGACCGTAAAATCCCGCCCAATATCTGTTACTCCTCAGACCTCAACATTTGTGATGGATAGGCTCTCAAAAAGCTGGGCTTCCATAATGTTCCCTTTCCCTTTGACAAACGCCCTACAGGTCAAAGGCCTAACAAGTTTGGTGGCACAGTGGTTAGCACTGCTGCCTCACAGCGCCAGGGACACGGGTTCGATTCCCCGCTTGGGTCATTGTCTGTGTGGAGTTTGCACATTCTCCCTGTGTCTGCATAGGTTTCCTCAGGGTGCTCCGGTTTCCTCCCATAGTCCAAAGATGTGCTGGTTAGGTGCATTGGCCATGCTAAATTCTCCCTGAGTGTACCCGAACAGGCGCCGTAGTGCAGCAACTAAGGATTTTCACAGTAACTTAATTGCAGTGTTAATGTAAGCCTACTTTGACTAATAAATAAACTTTACTTTTAACCTAGGACCTCCTTTGTCTTTTTGGCTCAGTGCCAAAATACATGTTGCGTTTGCACACTGACCCAAGCTCACTACAATAATTCACACTGCTAGGCAAAGACTCCCTCTTTGTGAAACAAACTATGATGGAATGAATACTTAATTGTGTTAGCAGGCAATGACATCAGCAGTAAACCATTTTTTTCCCATTAAGATATATGCTGCAAATGGCAGGAGTAATTCCTGATCATCCTGATGAGCAAGTAATGCTCCAAGAGGCTGTACATTTCAAGTTATAAATGCAAATAACATTTATTAAATAAAACTGAATCAAGGGCAAACATGGAACTTCTCATTAGACTGCAGAAATTTACCTAACTCAGTCAGTTTCAAAACGATAAGGATCTCAATGTGCTCATAATGTTGAAAGTAACATTCAGTTAAAACATGTTTGCAATGTGAAGTTAATACATGAAATCAGATATGCAGGTAGTGATGTACTAATCCCTTGGTCATTAGTTGCAGGCAAAGTGGGGCTCAACCCTGAATAAAGTTTGATGCAGCACAGCAATTATTCATCCTCTTTACTTTGAAGTCCAAGATGGGACAAAGGACATTAGCACGGAGATAACCTTGCTAATTGTGTGCAAGCACGCCAATAAAAGCAGCATTCAAGCGAACTGAGACAGCCCGGCAGGTTTTCCTGATTTAATATTTGGAGAACAACATCCCTTTTGCAACGGAAAGCAGACTTCTCTCTCAGTTATTGACCAGCACCAGTACAGGCAGTCGGTCATCTGTGCTACTTGTTAATCAATCCATCTCATCAAGGTCAGCTATTCTCTTTGAAGCAATGTTAGTACTATACATTAGTTGAGACAGAGTACAGAGGAGCAGACAACCTTCAGAACATGAGGCAAACATTTTAAATGCAATCATAATGCAACCAGTTTACAAATTTCTCGAAAGAAATATTGAAAGTTTGATAGCTTTTATATTTCAAGGCAAGACATGGACAGTAAGTTCATATCATCATCACCCAACTATCCTTCATTTCTCAATATGTTGGAAGTACTTAAAAAGTCACAACTTCATGGGCAGTTTTTATAGATATGTTTTGGTACCAAACAAAAGTCCTCAAACCTTAAAAGTTATTTACCGATCAGTAACTTTGAAATTCATTTCTGGGATTAGTTATACAAGGTTACTCCCGCTGGAACCTAACTTAATATGCACTTACTCAGCAATAATATGACAAGGCTATCATTCTAGTTTTTAATTAAAATGATTGGGAAACTTTCTTCATTGTTTAGGCATATTTCTAGTGCATATTGGAAAAACTAGATTTTTGTGACAGGAAAAGCACCACGGCCACCATTCCCAAAAAGAATTCTAACTCCCCAATTTGTGTGAAAAAGAGAGTAACTCCTGCTGGGTTTTTTTTCAGTGTGATTTTCAGAGCGGATCTCCCACACTCTGAGCACTGCAGAATACCCGAGCCAAATTTCCTCTGAAAATCGGGGACGGGGCCTATTCATGCCCTAGAGGCCGGCAGCATAGTGCTGAGTGGGCCACTGCGCATGTGTCAATCTGTCAGCGTCGAGATCGGCCCATGCGCAGTGGTCCCGCATTGACGGCCTTCCGATCACTGGCCAGCCCCGCAACGCCACATTGCTGGTCTACTGACCCCCCTCCCCCCCATACCACCCCACCCCCCCCCCCCCCCCTCCCCCCGATCACTGAGCTCCTGGACCTCTCCAGACCAGTCTCGATGTCGCCTCCCACCCCTCACCCCCCAGGCCCACCCCAATCTCCCTGGCCCCCCCACCCGGCCAGCCCCAAGCTCTCGCTCACCCCCCCGACAGTCCAACCCCCCCGCAAGCAGTCCCAACCCCACCCCCAACACCCGAATGGCCAGCCCTGATCTCCTCTTCCCTCTCTGTGCCACCGATCCCTCTGCAGAGTGGCAGAAGGACCCTCCACCCCATTGATCGCCCCCAATAAGTCCCGGCCCACTCTTGTTCTGCCCCCTTGGTGCTGCCTGTGCCCATTGGGCAATGCCAAGGTGCCCCTTGGGCAGAGCCAGCTTGCCCCTTGGCAGTGCCAGGGGGCCAGGCTGGCACTGCCCAGGGGGCACCCTCCCTTACCCTGACCTCTTGGGGGGGGCCTCCATGGCTTCTCTTCCCTCCAGTGGGGTCAGGCTGCCTGTTCCCTGTTCATGGGGGGCAGTAGTAAACCATACTAGAGTGAACCACTCCTGGTGGGGAACCTGGAGACTTCAGTCCCGCGCCTGATAATGCAATGCAAATCCCAATTTAAATAGTGATATCGGGAAATCGGCGCGAAGCTGATGACGCTAAAAATCATGGGACCCAGCGAGGAGTCCGCGAAATGACCTCTGCTGATGTCTCCCGGGCTGTTGCACTGCTAGTGCTATGCAGCGGGTTGGGAGAATCGCCCCCCGCCATTTCTGTCAGTTTTTCTCCTCTGAGTTTTGTTGTATTTTTTGTGATCTCATGACTTTCCGTCAAGTCATGAGTGCCTTCATTTACATATATCATAACATGCCTGAATATTTTATGCACATAAATCATTGAAAGCAGGTTGAGCAGCAGGTTAACAAGGCATATGGGACGGGATTGGATACAAGATCCTGACAGGTCTGGATAGAGCAGGAAGAGAGAAATTGTGCCCAGTTGTGGATGGGTCAAGAATCAGAAAGGACTGATTTGAGGTGACTGGAAAAGAACCCAACATTGACACGAGGAAAAATTATTTAACGCAGTGACTGGTTAGGATCTGGAATGCATTGTCTGAGACTGTGGTGGAGACATGGAGATCCAGGGCTTTTCAGTATAAGCAGCTGAAAAGAGAAAACCTGCAGGTTTATTGGGAAAGGGCAGGGAGTGGGACTGACTGACTGGACATAATGGGCCAAATGGCCTCTTTCTGTGCTGTCACCAATGTATGATTCTACGATTCAGCATCAAATTTCTTGCATTTACACTTGTAGTATTTAAGTAATTAGTCATAGTCCACAAAGGACCATAATGAACTCAAGCTGATGTTAGAGTAGGAATCATAAGACTGCCTGGACTGCTGCATTAGTTATTCTACCACCTAGAACATTGTTTGAAGTGATTCCTATTTCCACACTCTCAGGCAAATTAAGACTGTGACACATGGAATGATGGGACAAAATAGTTGATTCTATTATTCTTGATGCTTTATACATTATATCACACATTAATCGAACAATATAATATTGTATGTCTATTGTCTTATGTTTTTGGAGAATAAATACTTTAAAACCATACCAATTCGGGTAAGACAGGATTTTGCTTGCTGTTCTGCAGCAAGATATCAAAGTTCTTGCCTCGGTTGTCATCCTTGAAAAACATAGGCAACGTCTCACCATTTTCCTGGATGCCATTCAGCCCGATAGATTCATGATTATGCTCCACGCCATCCCACTCCAATTCTTTTCTCCACCATGTGCTCTGTGGCTTCACCTTAAATGCATCAATGTCATTCACCTCAACCATTCCTCGTGGTAGTGTGATGATACTGTGCCTTTAAGAAATGAATTTTAGTCATGTTTCTGTGCAGGATGTTTCTCGCAGTCCCTTCCATTTTATCAGAGCCATTCTGTCTACAGCCGGCATCCTGCATTCTTGCTGCAGCAGCATAATTGTTTAAATTTGCAGCACGTTGCACATTCTAACCACCCTGTGGATCATGTAGTTTCTCCTGAATTCATTATTTGATTTATATCAGCGACTATCTTATATTTAGGCCTCTCGTTCTGGTCTTGCACATGAATGGAAACATCTTTTTGTGTCTACCATGTGAAATCATTTAATAATCTTAAAGATATCTATCCATCCCATTAGTCTTTCCTTTTCTGGAGGTAAGCGCTCCAGCCTATTCAATTTTTCCTGATCAGTATAATCCCTCAGTTCCGGTAGAACTGAAGCAGCTATTTAATGGCCACTTAAGGTCAATTGTTGGCTTTTTAAGTTGGAGGGTTTCTGATTGGCTGTCCGCCTCCTAATGCCTGCCTGTCATCCTGAATTGATGGATGAGCCCATCCTCTGGCCATTAATTGGCCATTCTGAGGAAAATCACATTGAGTGACTGTTTCATAGGGCCCGATTTTACCATCGCGTTGCACCCGTTTTCGGTGCAAAAACTTGGTAAAGTTGGGCGTGAGGCGGGAAGTGCGATCCGCGCCCGCCTCTGCGCTGATTCCACTTTACTAAGGCCCGAAAATGGCCACGATTGGGACCATGCCCAAAACGGGCACAAGGGCCATTTAAATGCATTTGACTTAGTGGGCTGAACGCCCAACTTTACCAGCACTTCTCCCTTTACCACCACATTTGCCCATCCGGAATTGGCATGAAACAGACATGCTCCATGTAAGTCCAATTTGGGCACCCCATCAATGAGGGTTAGTGAGGAGGTAGGTGCCTAGCCTCCGATGGCTCTCTGCTTGAGATCGTTGGGGGGGGTTGTGGGGGCTAGGTGGGTCTGCTGCCATTCTGCTTCAGATCAGTGGGGGGCAAGGGTGGTCCACTGCCATTATGCCAGAGACCAGAGTAGGGGAAGGGGAGTCCACTGCCACTCTGCTTGAGATCAGTGGGGGAGGAAGATGAGGATGCTGTCACTCTGCCTTGATCGGGGTGGGGGGGGGAAGGGGGAGGGTGGATCACTCTGCCTGAAATCAGTGGGGGTGAAAGGGGGTCTGCTGCCACTCTTCCTGAGATTGGTGGGGGGAAATGGGGAGAGTGGTACACTCTGCCTGAAATTGGTGGGGAGGAAGGGGCAGAGGGACCCACGATCGGTCTGGGTGGTGGAGGGGGTGGGGGGATAAAGGAGTCAGTAATGTTGTGGGGGTGGAGCAATGTCTTTGGGGGCCTGGGGGAGGCATTATCCGGCCCGGGAAGAATGTAGCAGGGGAGTAGCATTCTATCATTTTCTTTCTGCACATGCGCAGTTGGAGGTGCCAATCGGAGCTGCTGGGTTTCGGGTGCATCAAGCCCCGCCCACAGGCTTATGCAGCATGATTCAGACTCGCTGATATTTTTGCAGAGTGCGTATGGGGGTGCCTCAGAATGGGTCTAAAAGTCAGATCTGAAACACTCCCAATTTCAAGTCCGCCCAAACAAAATGGTAAAATAGGGCCCATAGTGTGTGCTTATGACTAACAGCTGAACCTGAGAGTGGGTTTCAGCAGCCCACAGGGATGTTGCTCAGCAATCAAATTATGATTTAATCAAGGTTCTGCACAGATTTAACATAACCCCTCTGCTTTGCAATTTTATCCCTCTGGAAATAGCACATGCTGGGAGTATAACTGATGAAACCCCACATAATCAGTGCATGATTTCCTGATCATTTATCAATTCATGATTTACTGAAAGTTCATAAGGCAATCATGAGCAGATTTAGTGGCCTCATGGTGGCACAGTGGCACAGTGGTTAGCACTGCTGCCTCAGAGTGCCAGGGGATCCAGGTTCAATTCATGCCTCGGGTCACTGTCTGTGTGGAGTTTGCACATTCTCCCCATGTCTGTGTGGGCTTCCTCTGGGTGCGAAGTTTCCTCCCACAGTCCAAAGATGTGCGGGTTAGGCTGATTGGCCATGCTAAATTGACCCTAGTGTCAGGGGTATTAGCAGGGTAAATATGTGGGGTCACGGGAATAAAGCCTGGGTGGGATTGTGGTCGCTGCAGACTCAATGGGTCGAATGGCCCCCTTCTGCACTGTAGGGATTCTATGATTTTATGATTGTGGGCATGTCCCAAAATGCACTTCCAGGCTATGATGGGAACACTAAAGCAGAAGATCTCAGCCAAATAGATCCTTTATGAATGATGTGAGCATTCATATATGGCATAGTATGTTAAATTAGAACAAAGAATTATCATCTAAAAATATTCATACAATGTTAATTGATAATGTATAAAATATTCAGAATTGCTTATTTACATACAAAACACAACCATAAAGTAGGAAATGTTGTACCTATAAACTATTTCAGAACTGTCCCACTCAAAATCTTTATATTAAATTTTCTATCTTCAGACATGTAAATTTAAATATAAAGCATTCTTACCCATGACAGTGACTCTAATATTTTTGATCTTTCTAATCTGCTTCTGGGGGAATCCTGAGTAAGAAGATAGTACTCTTCAATTAGCAAGAAAGTTTGAAAAGAGACAGCAACAGGAGTAAAGAAGGTAAACAGTGACTCAGTGAGGCACAGTGCATTTGTCCCCCTAAATGCATTGCTATAAACAATAGAAAGTGGCCTGGCCATTGGTCAGGTAGACAGAAAAGTCGCAAATGAATTCAATCCCGGATGCAGAAAGGTGGGATTAGAAAGGGCACCTGGGTGTCCTCGGGCTGGCAGTGACAAGATGGGTCCAATGGCCTCCTTCTGTGCTGTGACTTTTCTGTGGTTCTATGTTGCTGCATTGTGGGAAGTCAAACAAGTCAAATGAATGCACAATTAATGGGAGAATACTGACAGGTGTAGAGGAAGTGAGGGATCTTAGAGTGAATGTCCATGGGTCCCTGAAGGTAACAGAATAGGTTGATAAGGTGGTTAAGAAGGCAACTGGAATCCTTTCCTTCATTAGCCAATGTATATAACAGAAGAGCAGGGAGGTTATGCTGGAACTATACAAAATATGTAGGCCGCAACTTGAGTACTGTGCGCAAGTCAGGTCACCTTATTACTGAAATTGAAGCAGCAAGAGTACAGAGGAGATTTATGAAGATGTTGCCAGGACTGGAAAATTGCAGCTATGAGGAAAGATTAGATAGGCTGGTGTTGTTTCCCTTGCAACAGAGGAGGCTGAGGGGAGATTTAATTAAGATGTACAAAATTGTGAGGGGCCTCAATAGAGTGGATGGGAAGGTCCTATTTATCTTGAGAGAAAGATCAGGGAATAGGTGACATAGATTTAAAGTGATTGGTAGATGGATTAGAGGACAGGTGAGGAAACAAATTCTTTTCACCCAGAGGGCTGCAGGGGCCTGGAATTCACTGCCTGAAAGGGTAATGGAAGCAGAAAGCTTCAACTCATTTAAAAGGTGTCTGGATATGCACCTCAAGTGCCTAAACCTGCAGGGATCCGGACCAAATGCTGGAAAGTGGGATTAGGCTGGATGGTTCATTTTTCAGCTAAGTGGCCTCTTCCTGTGGCATAAACTAAGTATGATTCTATGATTCTCTCAATTTCATGCACAAGTTCTCGACCTTATACACAAACCACAAAATGTAGGCAAGGCTCATCACTACAGCTTAAAGGAGGTAATAACAGCTCATTTACTTGGTAATCTGATGAGTGCGTGTTGGAGTTTCAAATGGAAAGATGATACATTATATATGTATGAATTTATGTTGTTAAGTTTAGAGATCATGATCCAATGTAGCAAGAAAGCCGAATGAGACCCGCAACAGACCACAGCAAATTGGTTTGCCAGCCTCGTTATTTTAGTGCTGATAAGTTGCAGGAGGCATTTGCTGGCTGCAGGGAGGTAAATGAGGCCAGTCATTTATAATATGTGCCAACGGTGAATTTGTTGGAGAGGGAGTGAAGGCAATCAGGAAGCTATAAGAGACCAGTGGCCAGCACAATTGTAATGCTGAGCCAGGAGGGGCAAACCTACTGTATTCCTTCTCAATGTACCTTTTCGGTGTCACCCTCTAGAGTTCTCTTTGCAAACTATCGGTTAGGCTGCATGTCACATATGCAAACCTGAACTCAGCAGACTTGGTCCATAAGCACAAGTTGGGCCTCTTATTAACATATTATAAACACTATTTCCTAGCTGGTGGCTTGGCACGCCACTACAGCACCCAAACCCACATGACGATGGACGTGAGATAATGGCCAACTCAATTGGACCACTTTGCTCTTGTTTTCTGTCCAAAGAATGACACATTCCAATTCAGTGTCACCCCTTTCATATATTGTCTTTCCTTTATCATACAAACTAAGTCAATGCAGGGAAAAAGAGTGTCATTTTTGGAGGATGCTCAGATTTGAAACTTTTGCCATCAGGCATAATATGGAACTTATGAAAAAATACGAATGTTGTAAAATTTGATATTTAATCATTCAGCATTTGGCTCTACTCGGATATGTTCACAAAATTAAAATAAATATTTAATCAAATTATTAGTCGCGAATGGAAAAAAAAGTTTTCTGCAAACTAAAATCATTCTTTAACTTTGGGCCCATTCATTTGGAATTTCTGTTATATTGAGCAAACCAATGTTAGTTGCCATATCACAGAATCTTTGCATTGCAGAAGGAGGCAATTCGGCCAATTGAGTCTGCACTGGCTCGCTGTAAAGTAGACCTACTTCCCTGCCTTATCACCATAACCTTGCACATTATTTCTTTCCAGGTAGCAATCAAATTCCCAATTGAATATCTCGATCGAACCTGCCTCTGCAACCTTTCAGGATGCAAGACCTTAACTGCTTAAAGTAGAATAACTTCAGACAACAGGTTGATATTTTAACATTTCCATGGAGTCCAGAAATGAAGAGAAGCTTTTCTATCTATTAAGTATTTTGTATTATCCCGACATAAAATTACATAGAATGTAGAGGATGGAAAATGCCATTCGGCTCAACAGGTCTATGCCAGTGTTTATGCTTTGCACAAGAATCATTCTATGCTTTTCATTCAAAGAATAAGCTACTGAAAAATAATTTGTCAGATTGGTTGGAGATGTGAAACTTCAGCAACAGTTACCAAAAGAGAAAACGCTGGAATATCTCAGCAGATCTGGCAGCATCTGTAAGGAGAGAAAAGAGCTGACGTTTCGAGTCCAGATGACTCTTTGTCAAAGCGGGTAATGTCCGCAGTAATTTGCTTTTATTCAGCAACAGTTAGTTTGTTTCACTGCAATCCAAGTCCATACAGGGCGGAGAATCTATGGGGGAGTCCCAAAATGGCTTTCACGCTGCTGGGATTTCCCCACTTTTTTGTTTCCCCGCTGCGGCACCCCCCCACTAACATAACAGAGATCCTGCAATGCAGTGATAGGAGCCTCATTTAAAAATATTAACACACACTTAGCAAGCAACTAGGGATGGGCAATAAAAACTGGTCTAGCCAGCAACACCCACATCCTGTAAATGAATAAATTCAAGGAAAGTTTAATATTTAATGAAATTTAATTTAGGATGATTCTTCTGCATGAAATACATTTCCTGACAATTTCCCAATCTCTAATGCAAAGGAACAACAGGTTAAACGGGCTGTCTATTTGTCTGCACTTGTTCTCTGATCCCATCTGAGAGAATCCTTCCATTTTTTATATTGTTGATATATATTAGACTGCCTATTGTGATTGAGTGGATGTGAGTGAACAGAATTCTCCAGCAGCTGAGCCCTGCTGTATCCTGCTACTTTTAGGCTTTTCAGTGGACTATAGATTTGTAGACATGTGCAACGCATATCCAAAGTCTTTTATATTGCATGTTAGCCTGGACATATGGATGTTATAGAGTTATAGGGTTATCATGGTATTGGCAGTGGGAAATTTAAATTTTAGTGTGTTGTAGAGTAAGTACACACACACTTAAAAATATACTCATAGCTTTTAGCTTGCACTCAGCATCACTACTCTCACAACCGCTAGCGTATTTCCCCCTAACCCCCTCTGGAGGCCACTGTCCACATTATGGAGGGGGGAGGATTTTTGGTCCCACTTTTAGTGGGTGGGAATGGCAGCAAGGGAAAGAATCTAGAGGGAGTCCCAAAATGGCTTTCATGCCAGCGGAATTCCCCCACTCGATTGTCCCCACTGCCCCATGTCTGGTGAGTTTCCTCCGGGTGCTCCGGTTTCCTCCCACAGTCCAAAGATGTGCAGGTTAGGTTGATTGGCCACGCTAAATTGACCCTAGTGTCATGGGGATTAGAAGGTAAATGTGTGGGATTACGGGAATAGGATGGGTGGGATTGTGGTTGGTACAGGCTTGATGGGCCGAATGGCCTCCTTCTGTATTATAGGGATTCTATGGGAGCCCTCTTTTCCAAACCCAGACAACACTTTGAAAAAATTTGGAAAATTCCGCCCAGCATTTTAGCCGGTAACAAAGCCCACCTGTAGCCTCTTCCCAGTCAATTTTACAGACAGATTTCCTGGAAGAGGCCAGGGGCCTTGTTTTGATTATGAACAGAGCTCAGTTCCAGAAATAGGCTGCGCTCAAGGGTGCATCCTTATGTCGAATGGAACTCGACAAAACGAATAAGATGTGCCAGCATTTTGTCAAAGCACAAGCTTCCAGACAGTGAGTCAGCTTGGATAATTGGCACATTTACGTACTGCAGAAACAATGATGTATACTTCTCTGCTGGCATATTGACATGCACATTCTGATTGGCTAAGTTCCTTCACTAAATAGCAATCAAATGTCAAACGAGTTGATGCTTTTCCGACGAACAATCAGCAATTGTGGGCTTGAAGGCAATAGCTTTACAACTTGCCAGTTAGCTACTCAAATCAATGGAATGGGCAAGTAACCTGTGGCATGAGTATTACATCATATAACATCACATTGAAAATATATCCCATAATTTCACTGTACCAGCAGCATGATACACTTTATGCAACATTTCATAACTTTTCTTCCTGTAAAATCGCCTATCATCATCTGATTTACAGATCTGTTAATGATATATGAAAAGTGTATGTTGGCTTACACTTTCTGCCTGTCACACTTCAAGTTATCAGATTTCAGTTACATTTCTTGTCTGTACATTTCTTGCCATTAGATGGCTCTAATCTGCTGGTAACATACGTTTAATATGATCTATGTTTGGTCCATTAAAACTTCGAACGTTGTAGAACCCATGACACCCTTCACTGTTAGTCTTGCATTATGTAAAATTCTGTGTCAAATATTTCCGTTGATTGGCTTCACTTTCTCATTCGTAAAGCCCAAGCTGGAATACTGTAGCTGGGAGCAATGGTATAATCCAATAATCAAGCAAAAGAGAAACTGAAACAGCGAACATGCTCAAGAAAAACTCGAATGGGGGGGGAAAAAAAATCAGGACATATACCAAAGAAAATGCAAATTCCCAGGACCCAAGCTGATGACGTCAGGTGGATTTGACACTCATTCCATGCTCCCAAATTGACAGCCCACCGGCAAAAGTCGCCAATAATCAATGCCACCAGAACGCTATCAAATCGTAATCCTGTTGATCTACACATTTGTAATCACTACGCTCTTTCATGATGCAGACTAAGTCGTGACTGACTCATTTAGCGTGTAAATTGTTGAATAAAATTACAAGCTGTCTCAACAGAATTCTCGCAGTTTGGGTCTACTAACTAGTGGGGAGTCATGACCCTACAGCTGCACCGGAGCACAATGATTAATTAGAGCAAAAGTGTTTCCTCCACATGTTACAAAAGCTTGCTGGTTTTCAGCAGACCCATGGCAGCTCCTTTGACCAACAGCCCACAAATGATTGTTAAACTCGGTTGGAAATCCTCCCCATTATTACTCAGGCCTACGGCAATTTGTTTGGTTACGAACAACCTATGTTAATCACATTTCTTTTTTTAATCAGATTGATTCTTCCTTCCCTGAGCAACTTAATTTAAATGGTTTGTCTGCGTTCTAATCACAGCATGTTGTAAAAGCAAAAGCATATTACTGTAGGTGTTTTTTTGAAATGTTCTTTTTCAAGATATAGCAGGCACTGACTCACAAAAGAAAATGACAATCTCTGCCGATCTGTTCAGTAGCAGCATACCTGTAGGTTCAGGAGAGAACATATATAGTTTCCCACTATTTTTGTACAAGGTTACTTTGCCTATAAATAGATGAGCCTTGTCTGTGATAGGTGGTGGTAGGAGAGGCTGAGGTAATGTTTCCAACTGTGCGTGGGTTTGCTTATATCTAATATGTTTTTGTGACCATTGTTAGCACATAGAAGCTCCAACCAGTTTTCTGGTCCTCTGTTCATCTGAACAGCTAGATAATATAAGCTTTAGAAATTGAGTTTGTAAAGAATTCAGGTCCCCTGCAGCCACTCTACTCAGTCATGGGTTCAAACCCCAAACTGGAGCCTTGAGTCTCTAGGCTGACACTTCAGTACAGTACTGAGAGAGTATTGCACTGTCAGTGGTGACAGGTATATTTTAATTTGCTGGCCATCAGTTTCTTGCCTGAAAATGAATGATTTGGATGGGGATCTTACATGCCCATTTGCCCCGTGATTCAATTTTCAGACTGGCCATTAAACGGGAGCCCAGTACTCCCATCCAAGGCAGGTAGATTACTGTTTGAATATGCAAATCAGGGCCCTGTACTGGTTGCGGTTATCATACAGAGATTGTGCCAGTCCCTGCTAGTCTTGCTTTACTTGATTAGTTGTAAGTATTCGCATTCCAACCATTATTCATGTAAATTGAGTCTGTGTCTTTATATGCTCTGTTTGTGAACAGAATTCCCACTCACCTGAAGAAGGGGCTTAGAGCTCCGAAAGCTTGTGTGACTTTTGCTACCAAATAAACCTGTTGGACTTTAATCTGGTGTTGTTAAACTTCTTACTGTGTTTACCCCAGTCCAACGCCGGCATCTCCACATCAGTCTTGCTTTTACCAGGCATTGAGCGACTTATAACCAACTGATCAAGGGATCGCCGGAGGCTGCTGCAAAAATGTCTCTTTTTCTCTTTGTTTTATGATTTTATGCAGCTAGGAAGAGTATTCAAAGGTTTACTGACCTGCTATTGCCACAATCTCCCTTCCTGGATAGTGTTCCCCCACAATATGACCCACCCGCTGGCCATCTTTGCGGACATTTCTTTCCCCCCTCCCCGAGTTGCCAAACCACTTACGGAAGGAATAGTTTGGCGCCACAGCTTAGTAAGAAAGCCATAAAATAGGCCCAGGACTGAAAATGTTGTCAGCCTCTTATGGCTTTGTGCAGTTGTAACATTAATACCATAGCAAGCAAGAAAGTCCCCTGCCGTCTTTTAGATAAGGTGTTAATGCAAGGCCCATCTAGGATCCCATTGTTTATTTATTAATTACAAGTAAGCTTACATTCACACTGCAATGAAGTTACTGTGAAAATCCCCTAGTTGCCACACTCCAGCACTTGTTCAGGTACACTGAGGGAGAATTTAGCATGGTCAATACACCTAACCAGCTCATCTTTTAGACTGTGGGAGGAAACTGGAGCACCCAGAAGAAACCCACGCAGACAGGGGAGAATGTGCAGACTCCGCATAGACAGTGACCCAAGCCGGAAATTAAACCTGTGTCCCTGGCGCTGCAAGGAAGTAGTGCTAACCACTTGTGCCACCGTGCTGCCCTCATTGATGGTGATGCGGCAAAGAGGAGCAGAGTCCTGATCAATATTTATCCTCAACCAATACAACCAATAGCTAATTACCAAGTTATTTATTGTTCAGCGGTTCATAGAATCTTGATATGGTGTTAAAGGTAAGATCCTGGCATGGATAGAGGATTGGCTGACTGGCAGAAGGTAGAGAGTGGGGATAAAGGGGTCTTTTTCAGGATGGCGGTCAGTGACTAGTGGTGTACCTCAGGGGTCAGTGCTGGGACCACAACTTTTCACAATATACATTAACGATTTGAAGGAAGGAACTGAAGGCACAGTTGCTAAGTTTGCAGACGATACAAAGATATAAGAACATAAGAACATAAGAAATAGGAGCAGGAGTAGGCCATCTAGCCCCTCGAGCCTGCCCCGCCATTCAATAAGATCATGGCTGATCTGACGTGGATCAGTACCACTTACCCGCCTGATCCCCATAACCCTTAATTCCCTTACCGCTCAGGAATCCATCCATCCGCGCTTTAAACATATTCAGCGAGGTAGCCTCCACCACCTCAGTGGGCAGAGAATTCCAGAGATTCACCACCCTCTGGGAGAAGAAGTTCCTCCTCAACTCTGTCTTAAACCGACCCCCCTTTATTTTGAGGCTGTGTCCTCTAGTTTTAACTTCCTTACTAAGTGGAAAGAATCTCTCCGCCTCCACCCTATCCAGCCCTCGCATTATCTTATAAGTCTCCATAAGATCCCCCCTCATCCTTCTAAACTCCAACGAGTACAAACCCAATCTCCTCAGCCTCTCCTCATAATCCAAACCCCTCATCTCCGGTATCAACCTGGTGAACCTTCTCTGCACTCCCTCCAATGCCAATATATCCTTCCTCTTATAAGGGGACCAATACTGCACACAGTATTCCAGCTGCGGCCTCACCAATGCCCTGTACAGGTGCATCAAGACATCCCTGCTTTTATATTCTATCCCCCTCGCAATATAGGCCAACATCCCATTTGCCTTCTTGATCACCTGTTGTACCTGCAGACTGGGCTTTTGCGTCTCATGCACAAGGACCCCCAGGTCCCTTTGCACGGTAGCATGTTTTAATTTGTTTCCATTGAGATAGTAATCCCATTTGTTATTATTTCCTCCAAAGTGTATAACCTCGCATTTCTCAACGTTATACTCCATTTGCCATATCCTCGCCCACTCACTCAGCCTGTCCAAATCTCTCTGCAGATCTTCTCCGTCCTCCACACGATTCACTTTTCCACTTATCTTTGTGTCGTCTGCAAACTTCGTTACCCTACACTCCGTCCCCTCCTCCAGATCATCTATATAAATGGTAAACAGTTGCGGCCCGAGTACCGATCCCTGCGGCACGCCACTAGTTACCTTCCTCCAACCAGAAAAACACCCATTTATTCCGACTCTTTGCTTCCTGTCGGATAGCCAGTCCCCAATCCACTTTAACACACTACCCCCAACTCCGTGTGCCCTAATCTTCTTCAGCAGCCTTTTATGGGGCACCTTATCAAACGTCTTTTGGAAATCCAAAAACACCGCACCCACCGGTTCTCCTCCATCAACCGCCCTCGTCACATCTTCATAAAAATCCAACATGTTCGTCAAGCACGACTTTCCCCTCATGAATCCATGCTGCGTCTGATTGATCGAACCATTTCTATCCAGATGCCCTGCTATCTCCTCTTTAATAATGGATTCCAGCATTTTCCCTACTACAGACGTTAAGCTGACCGGCCTATAGTTACCCGCCTTTTGTCTCCTTCCTTTTTTAAACAGCGGCGTAACATTAGCCGTTTTCCAATCAACCGGCACTACCCCAGAATGCGACGAGTTTTGATAAATAATCACTAACGCATCCACTATTACCTCTGACATTTCTTTCAATACCCTGGGATGCATTCCATCCGGACCCGGGGACTTGTCCACCTTCAGTCCCATTAGTCTACCCAGCACTGCCTCTCTGGTAACATTAATTGTATTAAGTATTTCTCCTGCTGCCAACCCTCTATCGTTAATATTTGGCAAACTATTTGTGTCCTCCACCGTGAAGACCGACACAAAAAACTTATTTAAAGACTCAGCCATATCCTCATTTCCCACTATTATCTCCCCCCTCTCGTCCTCCAAGGGTCCAACATTCACTCTAGCCACTCTATTCCTTTTTATATATTTATAAAAACTTTTACTATCATTTTTTATATTAATTGCTAGCCTAGCTTCATAGTCTATCCTTCCTTTCTTTATCGCTTTCTTAGTCTCTCTTTGTTGTTTCTTAAATTTTTCCCAATCATATGTAGAGGGGCAATTAGTATTAAAGAAGCAGGGAGGCTGCAGAAGGACCTGGACAGGTTTGGAGAGTGGGCAAAGAAGTGGCAGATGGAATACAATGTGGAAAAGTGTGAGGTTATGCACTTTGGAAGGAGGAATGGAGGCATAGACTATTTTCTAAATAGGAAAATGCTTAGGAAATCAGAAACACAAAGGGACTTGGGAGTCATTGTTCAAGATTCTCTTAAGGTTAACGTGCAGGTTCAGTCGGCAGTTAGGAAGGTAAATGAAATGTTAGCATTCATGTCAAGAGGGCTAGAATACAAGAGCAGGGATGTACTTCTGAGGCTGTATAATGCTCTGGTCAGACCCCATTTGGAGTATTGTGAACAGTTTTGGGCCTCATATAAGGAAGGATGTGCTGGTCTTGGAAAGGATCCAGAGGAGGTTCACAAGAATGATCCCTGGAATGAAGAGCTTGTTGTATGAGGAACGGTTGAGGACTCTGGGTCTGTACTCGTTGGAGTTTAGAAGGATGAGGGGGGATCTTATTGAAACTTACAGGATACTGCGAGGCCTGGATAGAGTGGATGTGCAGAAGATGTTTCCACTCGTCGGAAAAACTAGAACCAGAGGGCACAACCTCAGGCTAAAGGGACGATCCCTTAAAACAGAGACGAGGAGGAATTTCTTCAGCCAGAGAGTGGTGAAATCTGTGGAACTCTTTGCTGCAGAAGGCTGTGGAGGTCAGGTCATTGAGTGTTTTTAAGACAGAGATAGATAGGTTCTTGATTAATAAGGGGGTCAGGGGTTATGGGGAAAAGGCAGGAGAATGGGGATGAGAAAAATATCAGCCATGATTGAATGGTGGAGCAGACTCGATGGGCCGAGTGGCCTAATTCTGCTCCTATGTCTTATGGTTTTATGGTCCGTGTCCCGCCTGCTACAATTCCCATGGCGGACGGGATGGGAAAATTCCGCCCTATATTTCCACACAGTTACATTTTGTTTACATGGAGAGTATTTCATCTCGAAAGTGAAAGGAAAAATTTGAGAGGAAAACTACCAATCACTATGGCAATACTGTCTTAATTTGTCCTTTAATCAAATGTCACCAATTAATCATGCAAATTAGTATTATTTCCTCCAATATGTTTCACGTAACCTGAGTTACACATTTCAATATTTCAATATTTCATGATATAAATAACATTTTTAAAGAGATAATAGACTGGTCTAAGTTACAAAATGTTGTATTTTCATACAGTAAATAGAGGTCATTTTCACATATTTCTTATTTCTTATTACAGAAACAGCGCTTGAAATCAGAACAACAGGCAGGTTATGATTTGTATGTCGAAGGCACTGACCTAAAATAATCAGCACTGTACTTCATCTTGGTATGTGCTAATTGTATAATAAATGTGGCAGCGCTTCTTAGCTGCTTGCTTATTCCATACAATCTGAGACATTATATATCCATGGACCACATACAGAGTAAGTCAATGTTATTATGCATATTTTGTTTAAACAAACGTACGTTTGCTTTTCATCTATTGCCAGTGTTTTCTTAGTTCCAGCAGTTGTGTGAATTCTGGCAAATGTTGGATAAAACATGGCATGTGGCCGAAATTTTCAACAGGTCAGATGGTGGAAATGGAGCAGAGAAATAACTGGTTGTTAATTATGATATTTGTTTGAATAGCGGCAAGAATATTTGACAGAGACACATGTACAGTGCAATGCATCAGCTTTCAAAGGTAAAGGAAGCTCAGCATTAGGTCCTCTAAGGATTACATTTCAAAAGAAATGTATCAGCCTTCCCAGCAGTCCTGAAGTGGTTAAACCCCAAAGATCTGTTACAATTGCTTGCAAGCACTTGGCAATGTTGTATGGCAATGTATCATACATATTCAAGTAATACAAAAAACATCCACGTTTTTCTAACATTCATTTTCGAGTAAAATACCACACAGCTTACACATTTGTACAGTAATGCCAGTCAGTTCCATCACATTAAGTTATTACTGCTGTAACAATTGGAGATAGCAGTAATGGCTGAATGTGCAGTGACTGAGTCATACCTTATTATAGTGCATTGCTGCTTGCATATCCTAAAGCACTCACCACACGCTTCTGTCTCAACTTAGATGTTTGTGATCAAATAAAATCTATGAATATTTCATTTTCAAACTGCATGGCAGCAAACCATGGAAGAGTCCTCCAAAATTCTCATTCTGTGCAGGTTTCCTACCCAGCTGAGTGGGGGAGCAGACAGATGAGTGGCCTCAAAGAAAAGGCACCCAAAAAGAGATACATTGAAAAAGATCCAAGAACAAGAAAATTGGAATTTCATTCTATAAGATAATGTTGATGATACATCGTTGTTCATTAATGCAGCAAAGGCATGGATTGCAAGTGTTGGTCCTCTTTCTAACAGATTGTAAATGTCGTATAGCCTTGACTTGGGACACCAGTCTTCATATAGTAACTGGCCGGAAAAATTACTCTGGCCCAGGTTTTCGCACAATAGAGAGTCTCTCTCTGTCATGGTAAAAATGGTTGAAGTGGCCAAAAATCATATATCCTACCCCCAAACATATACTTCTCATTTTTGCAGGGACAGGAATGTGCATGGGATATGTTTCAAGCATGCGTGGTTTACAAAGGCTATTGATCATTCAAGTCATCTGCTGCTTCTAGTGAAGTAAAATTTTGGTAGCTCCATTTGTGTGGAGCATATCATTTGGTAGGTATGAAACCTGAAGTGTGCAGGTTAGAGCATGTCTGAACTTTGTTGGTTCGCTTGGATAACTAGGCTACCCCTTGGGAGATATCAGGTGCTCCTTTAGATCGGGTTCTGGGACGACTTTAAGGAAGGTAAAGTGCCCTTTGGTAAGAGTTCAGGTTTCCTTTGAGATAGGTCATTTGCCCTTTGGAATCATTAAAAGTAGGCATAAAGGCCTGTTAAAAAGTACATCAACTTATTGCTGTCAAGATCAATAGAATTGTCAAAATCAACTGCCAAAACTATGAGAAACATCTGTTAAACGAACATGTCAATCTGTCAAGGAATTTAAAAGTCTTGCCCTTTAAACTTTGAAAGAAAAACTGTCTGGAGTGTTACAATACACAGCTTGCTATTTCACTCAGTTGACATAGGTTTGAGGGTTTTTAGTACTCTGTGACTGATTTCACAACCACCCATTATCTCAGTACAGTGCCTACCAATTCACAGTTTGATTGACAGCTACAAGTGGTTATAGACCCTTTGATGTGGGATCTCAGTTTCAATACTTGTTATAAGAGACTGTGCACTTGAATGAAATATGTGTTGTTATGTGGCTTTATTTAGTTCAAAGAACATAAACGTAGAAATTATTTTCTGAATGTGTTATTTTTCAATATAGTGAAGTCTGCAATAGAGACATAACTTTATTTGATATAACTTTATTTTATCATATCTGCATGGGTCCTGAGGTCTGTACATAGTGAATACTAGGTGAGTTAGCATGGTAGCTATAAGAGAAAATGGTGGTGCGTGGGGGCATGGGTTGGCATGCATTAGCAGTAAGTTGCCATAGGGGCAATAAAGGGCAATGGAAGTGTGTGGAGCGTATCATTTGGCATGGAGGGTATGAGGGGTTTTGGGGTAGGTGGAAGGGGCAAGAGAGGGAAGGTATTGGTTTGGATGGCTGTTTCATGGTTTAAGCTTTATTTTTAAATGTTGGACAGTGCTGGAGCCTGATGCGGGGCTTCTGCCAACCCATCTCCAAACACTGGCATCCTCCTCAGTCCTTTGGGTCACCTGCCCTGACTTCTAATCCAGCCCACTTCCCCAAACCAAAAAGCTGAATTTTCCCAGCTCTGCACATCCAACTCGGGAACGAAATTCTGAGCCTACAGAAACCTTGGCTGGAATTTTACTGTCCTGCCCACCACGGAATGAGAGCAGGCGAGAGCGGACAATGGAAAAGTCCATTGACTTCAGGCGGGATTTTACGGTTTTGGGATGAGCAAGGCAGTAAAATCCCATCCCTTGACCCCCAGCTAAGTAAGAATTTTTAGTGCAGTTTGTAAGTTTTCTGATATAAATAACTAATTAATGAGTGAGAAATTATGAACATAAGTATATACAAATTAGTAGCAGGAATAGGCCATTCAGCCCCTCGAGCCTGCTCCGCCATTCAATAAAATCATGGCTGATCTGACTGTAGCCTCAACTCCACATTCCACCTACCCCCGATAACCTTTGAGTCACTTGTTAATCAAGAATCTAACTACGCCTGCCTTAAAGATATTTAATGACCCTGCCTCCTTCGCTCTCCAGGGAAGAAAGTTCCAAAGATTCACAACCCTCTGAGAGAAAACATTTCTTCTTATCTCTATCTTAAATCGACGACCCTTTATTTTTAAACTGTATCCCTATAGTTCCAGGCCAGGATTTCCGGCTCTGACTACCATGAGGATTCTCCAGTCCCACCACAAATCAATAGACTTTTGGTTGGCTTGCCGCATTCCAATCAACAGCTCCTAGCACAGCAGGGTTGGAAAATTCTGGTCATAGTCTCTCCCACAAAAGAGAACATCATTTCAATATCTACCTTGTCAAGTCCCCTCAGGATCTTATATATTTATGGGAGGCGATGGCACAGTGGTATTGTCACAGGCTGAGTCCTAAAGGACATAGCTGCTAGGCTGGGTCTATGGCAGCTGGTTAGGGAACCAACAAGAGGGAAGGTCATACTTGACCACATCCTCACCACTCTGCCTGCCACAGATGCATCTGTCTCTGACAATGTTGGGAGGGGTGACCGCCGCACAGTCCATGTGGAGGCCAAGTCCCATCTTCACATTGAGGATACTCCCCACCATGTTATGTGGTGCTACCATTGTGTGAAATAGGATGGATTTTAAACAGATCTAGCAACTCAAGACTGGCCAACTGTGAGGAACTGTGGATCATCAGCAGCAGCAGAACCATAATCTGCTTCAGTTTTGCAGGGCATCTGTGAGACTATATCTCGAATTCTGTGCGCAGTTTTGGTTTCTCCACAAAAGGAAGAATGTGAGTACATTAGAAGTGGTTCAGGGGAAGTTTCCTAGATTGATACTTGGAATGAGAAGAGTGTCTTATGAAGATAGGTTGGACAGACTGGGTTTGTTTCCACTAAAGTTTAGAAGAGTGTGGGGTGACTTGATTGAAATATATAAGATCCTGAACCATGTCGACAAGGTGAACTTGCAAATGATGTTTCCTCTTGTGGATGAGTCCGGAACTAGAAGGCACTGTTTTAAAATCCTTTTAGTACTGAGATTAGAAGAATTTTTGCTGTGAGGATTGTACAACTTTGGAACTCTGCCTCAGAATGTGGTGGAATGGGTTCATTTAATATCTTTAAGGCACAGGTAGATAGATGTCTTCTTATTAGACATGGATATCAAAGGTTATCAGGGATAGATGGGAATGTTGTATCAGAAACACAAAAAGATCAGCCATGATCTTATAGAATGGTGGAGCAGGTTCAAGGGACTGAATGGCCTACTCCTGCTCCTATTTTGTATGTTCACATATTTGTAATGTCATGGCATGGCAGATCCCCAACACTACCCTTTACCCCCTAGTTCAATGAAGGGTGCGGGAGGGCATGCCAGGAGCAGCACCAGGCATACCAAAAAATGAGATGACAACCCCTGGTGAAGCTACAACACAGGACTACTTGCATGCCAAGCAGCATAAGCAACAAGTAATCGACAGAGCTAAGTGATTCCACAACCGACAGATTAGGTCTAAGCTTTGCAATCCTGTCACATCCAGTCGTGAATGGTGCTGGACAGTTAACAATTCACTGGAAGAGGAGGTTCCACAAATATCTCCATCCTCAATGATGGGGGAGGAAACACATCAGTGCAGGAGATAAGGTTAAAGTATTTGCAGCAATCTTCAGTTAAAGGTCGATGATTCACCTTCACCTCTTCTGGAGGTGCCCAGGATTACGGATGCTAGTCTTCAGCCAATTCAATTAACTCCATGTGATATCAAGAAACGGCTGACGGCACTGGATACTTCAAAGGCTATGGACCCTGACAATATTCAGGCAATAGTACTAAGGCTTCCATTCCAGAAATTGCCATGTTCCTTGCCAAGCTGTTCCAGTACAGCTGCAACAGTGGCATCTACCTAGCAATATGGAATATTGCCCAAGTATATTCTGTACACAAAAAGCAGGACAAATCCAACCTGGCCAATTCTACCCCATCAGCCTAATCTCAACCATCAGTAAAGTCATGGGAGGAAACATCAACTGTGCTACCAAACACCACTTGCTAAGCAATAACCTACTCGCTGATGCTCAGTTTGGGTTTTGCCAGAGTCACTCAGTTCCTGACCTCATTACAGCCTTGGTTCAAACATGGACAAAAGAGTTGAACTCCAGAGATGAAATGAGAGTGAATGCCCTTGACATCAAGGCAGCATTTGATCGAGTATGGCATCAAGGAGAACGAGCAAAACTAAGTCAATGGGGATTGGGGAAAACTCTCTGCTGATTGGAGACATACCTGTCACAGAAAGAAGATGGTTGTAATGGCTGGAGGTCAATCATCTCAGTTCCAGGACATTAGTGTAGGAGTTCTTCGGGATCATGTCCTTGGACCAGCTGTCTCTCAGCTGCTTCAGCAGTGGCCTTCCTTCTATTAAAAGGTCAGAAGTGGCAATATATGCTGATGATTGCACAATGTTCAGCACCATTCACCACTCCTCAGATACTGGAGCAGTCCATTTCCAAATGCAGCAAGACAGGGACAATATCTGGGCTTAGCTGAGAAGCGGCATGTAACATATGCACCGCACAAGGCAATAACCATTTCCCACAACAAAGAATTTAGCCATCGCCCTGTGACATTCAATGGCATTTCCCTCGCTAAATCCCTGGTCTGATATCAATATTCTGGGGGGTTACCATTGACCAGGAACTGAACAGAACTAGCCACATAAATGCCATGGTTACAAGAGCAGATCAAAGGCCAGGAATTCTGCAGTGAGTAACTCACCACCTGATTCCCCAAAGCCTGTACACTGACCACAAGTTACAAGTTAGGAGTGCAATGGAATAATCCCACTTGGAGGAGCATTCCTTCTCTGTCACTCCGTCAAAATCCTGAAGCTCCCTCCTTGACAGCACTGAGGGTCTACCTACACCACATGGACTGCATCTGTTTGAGAAGGCAGCTCACCACCACCTTCTTAAGGGCAATTCAGGATGAGCAATAAATACTGGCCGAGCCAATGACACATAGGGCCCGATTTTAACATTTTGATTCTAAGTGCTGAATCTGGGCGCAATTCGGATCCAACTTGGAAAACTGTTCTCAGGCGACCCCATACGCACTCAGCCTGAAAAAAAAATCGCAAGTCTAAATTGCGCTGTGCGTGGGCATTATCGTGCCTGAAACCCTGCAGCTCCGAGCGGAGCTTTCAACTGCACATGTGCAGTGAGAAAGACATTTGAAAAATCCCGCCCTTGTCAGATCACTCCCAGGCTGCAAAAAGCGGATAAAGTGCCCCGAGTGCAAAAAGCAGGAGCGATATTGCACACTGATATTGCCCCACTCCCACACCATAACTGTCCTCCTTATCCAGCCACCCCGCCCACTATCCAGACCGATCGTGACCCTCTGCCCCCTTCCTCTCCACCAAGCGCCCGCAGAGTGGCAGCGGACCCCCCTGCCCCTGACCCCCCCTCCCCACTAGAGATCCATCTGACCTGCCTTCCTCCCCCCCCCCCACCCCCCACTAGAGAGCGATCGGGCCTCCCCACTCCCACCAGAGAATGCCCAGGTCTCCACCCCCCCCCCCCACCCCACTACCAGAGAACCATCTGGTCTCCTCCTCCCCCCGCCACCACCAGAGAACGATCTGGTCCTCCTCCTTCCCCCCTCCACAGGAGAATGACCTGGCCCGCCTCCCTCCGCCCCCCCCCCCCCCCACCTCCGTTCTGAGTCAGAGAGCCATTGGAAGCTCTGAACTTACCTCTTCAGCAGCTGGAGCGCCCGAAACAGACCTTTGTTGAGCATGTCTGTTTCGCGCTGAATCTGGACGCACGAACGCGCTGGTAAAGGGGAAAATGCTGGTAAAGTTGGGTGGGCAGCCCATTAATTCATTTTAAATGCATGCAAATGCATTTAAATCACCGTTGTGCCCGTTTCGGGTGTGGTTCTGAACGCTGCCATTTTCAGGCCTTGGTAAAGTGGGCATCTGCACAGCTGCGGGCATGGATCGTGCTAATCGCCTCCCGCCCGACTTTACCAAGTTTTCGCACCCGAAAATGGGTGCGACACAATGGTAAAATCGGGCCCATAGAGTCATCGAGTTTACAGCATGGAAACAGGCCCTTCGGCACAACTTGTCCATGCCGCCCTTTTTTTCCTAAGAATTATTTTTTTAAAATGTTTTTGCAAGATCGGCTTCATTCTTCTGAACTGCAATGGATACAGATGCATCCTGTCTCACCTTTCCTCATTAAATACTATCCCCCCCCACCCCTCCCAAGTAGAAGTCGAATGAAATTAGGGAATAATCGCATAATTTTCCTTTCGCCAAATCACAAAGATGAATGAAAAATATTTTTAAAAACACTTTAACGATATACAATAACATCCAATAAGGACGTTTTGAAAGGATTTCAAGATCTTTCACGATTTGCGCCGAATACAATAGCTAGAATAATTTTAATGCTTGATGTTATTGATTTTTATGGTGTAAATTCCACATTATATAAATATTTGGGGGCAGAATTACATGAAGCCTATATTGTCTGAATGAGTATATTGTTCCATTAAAAATAACTACTTTGAGAGGCACAATGGCATTTCAATTCTTTTATCTGTTTCATCACATATTGCTGTGGACAGTTCAGCTTGTACCAATTTATTGTTCTGTGGTGGAAATAGGACTTTGGTGCCCCTGCTTTCCAGGTATAAAAATGGCACAACAAGGACAATGACAAAGATCAGCATTTGGCATCCAATAATTGCCAGGAGCACATGCACCACTATATTGATATGAGCAGTTGCCTCCATGCCTGTCCTGTCCATCTATAACAAGTACAAGGTTCCTTGTGTGTGTAAATGAGGGGCCCAACACTTGTTTCGAGACCTTTGCACTTGGTAATGAGTGGAGCAAGATCGAGGCAGGACAGGTGGCACAAAATTGAATCTTTTCCAGTGGGTGAACTGCTTCTGTGAGCACAATAAATACCAGCAGTGAACTTTAATGTTTAAATGAATCCTGTGGCCCAATTTCTGATGAGTGTTGAGTCACTGTGTTGGGGGGTATGTTGTCTGTGCACTGTCAGTTATGAGTCGTAAATGGCCCATAGTTTTACCCCAGTGAAATGAATTGAAACTTGGGAATAATGGAGCTGAAGCAACACTAAACTATTACACCCCAGGGCCCTTTACAGCCTCACTTCATCACTGGATTTTATCTTTTCCAGGTGTCTCTGGGCCTCCATTCAGGCTCTGTCTATGACTATAAGATATTGCCGACTGAAATTTAATAATGTCCTATCTCCTTGCCTTGCTCCTCAGTCGGAGGTCAAAGAAAGGCAATACTATTAAAATGGAAAGTTATCAGGCTTTCCATGCAGAGAGCTCTTATTAAAATAGAGCTTGTAATAAAACCTTTAGTCCTGTAGATTTATATTTCTCCATGCAGGTGTGCCTACCCTCCACTTGGCCACTGCACACAATGCGATGATTAAGATCGTTAGCTTATATTATAGTGTAGTGATACTTTAACAAGACATTGTTTGAGGTTGTGGCCTTCAAAAAGTCCTGACTAACACTGAGCTAAAAAAGATATATTATTCTCTATTTCATCTCTCCTTATTTCTGAAGGGTTGAAATAAAAAGGGTCAATGTTACATGGATCTTATTTGTTTACTGGAGGATGTAAAAAGCAAAAGGTAAATAACATGTAGACGACCCCTCTGTTAACTGCAATCATTACATCCTCTATCTACAGACCAGCAAATTTCAATGAAAGAATGACTTTCTGCTGAATGGCAACGATGATTAGTTAATCTTTTCTCAGTAACCATGCATGACAATATTTTTGGGTATGTGGTAGCTCCATCCTGTAATCTTCAAAATTTGGAATGTCTATATTTTACCAGTACCTCGACCAATCTGTCCAGAGAGTAATGATACTGACCAGGAACATGTTAGCTTCTGACACAGGACTGTTTTTGAAGTTTTCTTAGTCCTTTGGAAACATGGCTATGGAAATTTTTGCCACACACTCTCAAGTGAAAAACTGAAATGAAAGCAAGCAGTAAGCATAAGAATAGACATTTTAAAGGCACTGTAAATAAAATTTCTCTTGCACACACTGAAGCTGCTGTGTCACCTCTACATATCTGCATGGCAGAAAACACAACAATTGGCAACTGAGATGGAGAATAGTTTATCTAGTTTATAAAGTTTATAAAGGTTCCAGCACCTTTTCTTTCCTCACCAGGAGATCCAGCCATACTGTTGAATCAATGGATTTTTGGGCTAAAAGACCTACTTTCTTGTTACAGGGATGGACAGTCTGGACACAACAGTGACCCAAAAGAAGGAGATCCATATATATTGGATGAGATCTTCTGGCTGTTCATGACGGTGGGTTCTTCCGGTTCTGCTGATGGTGCACCCCCACTATTAGTTTCCTGCTGATAAGGGGTCCTTTCAATGGGAAATCCTGTTGACAACGGCGGGATGAGAAGATCCCACTTCCGGTCAATGGCGAACTACCCCCTGCCATTGCAAAACACATGGAGGGTCGTGGGGAAAATCCTACCCATTGTCCTGGAGCAGCAGGTCAGTGTGTTTGAGCAGCTCACAGAAGGCACATGTACATTTGACACAGTGATTAGTCCACTCGAATAATAGTCTGGGCTAAAGAAAAGTACGATGATAGAACAATGTACATTCTGCCAGAGAGCCCATGACATTCAGCTATCTTCAAAAATGTGCTGAAATTTTGGAGGCACCCTTCGATCCATAATGCCATGTCCAGCTTGAGGGAAAAAGTGTAACATGCTCAAAAATTAATCACTTTGCAAAGGTATGCAGGTCATTGAGGAAGAAGACTTCATCGGGTTGTCATGTGGAGAGATCTGTCCCTGAGAGTGGAGTACAGCATTTGTATACCATTGCAGGTGGTTAAAAAACCAGGACATTTTTAGGATTGCTCAGTCGAGGTTGCAAGCATCTCAGTGGCGCTCCTCATCGATGTTGGTGCAAAAGTATATTGATGGGCCAACTCTGCCATTGCTATTTTCTTGCAGCTTTCTCTTACACCTGATGCAAACACTCTTCAAGCTTACGATGGCTCAGTCATTACATTTTGGGAATGATAACGGGTCTGGTGCCCTACAAAATAGTACTCAAAGGCAGATTATGTGGGTAAAGCTGTTCAATAAGCTTGACTTCAAAATTGAAGATTCCACCTCAGCACACATTAATATGGCTGAAGATGTAGACTATACACCACGGTATCTTCCTTATTTACAAGTTTTGGGAGATTAAGAGGTACTTCCATGTTACTCATGTCGCTATGTCAGTTTCACAATGTTTGAGGCAATTGCCATTAGCAATTCATGCCGAGGTGTCACAGAGGCTGTAACAACCTGAAACAAATGCCAGTGTTCAGTGAATCAGCTCATCATTATGGATATTGAATCTAGTCCATGTGCAATACAAAAATGGTGACTTTGCAGCAACCTTAAGGCAGTAAACAAAGCAACAATTCCAGGCAAATATTCACTTCCTATAATCCAAGAATTAATGCCATAATTTCACAGCTCCACAGCCTTCATGAAGTTTGAAATGCCTTGAAGCTATCTTCAGAGGCAACTAGTGGAAAAAGGCAATATCTTACAGCTTTTATGAGTCACAAAGATGTGTTTCAGAAACATAGAATCTCTGTGGACTAAGTTCGGCACCTCGTGCATTCCTCTGCCTTGTTAGATGTTGAGGAGATTGCTCTGCCTCCTGGATGATGTTATCCATGGAAGGGACAAAACAGAACAGTGGTTATCAGCGGTACACATTAGATTCGCACATCAGAATTTGACTTTCAATGAGGACAAATGCATATTTCTGCCACGATTGACTTTCTAGGGTAGAGAGTGACAGCAGCTGGTATAAAGCCTACACATGACAACATCAAAATCAATCATAGAAATCATAGAAATCATACAGTGCAGAAGGAGGCCATTCGGCCCATCAAGTCTGCACCGACCACAATCCCACCCAGGCCCTACCCCCACATATTTACCCGCTAACCCCTCTAACCTACGCATCTCAGGACTCTAAGGGGCAATTTTTAACCTGGCCAATCAACCTAACCCGCACATCTTTGGACTGTGGGAGGAAACCGGAGCACCCGGAGGAAACCCACGCAAACACGAGGAGAATGTGCAAACTCCACACAGACAGTGACCCGAGCCGGGAATCGAACCCAGGACCCTGGAGCTGTGAAGCAGCAGTGCTAACCACTGTGCTACCGTGCCGCCAATCATGTGCTTCTGACCCCATCTAACATGAATAACTTGGCATTGTTACTCAGCACTACCAACTTTAATCACAAATCCATTCCTAACAACGCCACATCAGGATCTGGTCATCAACCTCGACACATCTACAAATCATCAGACCGTCTTCATCAGTACAACTTCAAGGTTAGGTGTCTCACAGAATCATGGAATTGAATAACTAACATATGCTTAACATTCTACTACAGCAGACAGCATTCCCGATAACAAAATGACTTGCAACATCAAAGACAATGATTGTGGTGATTTCACATGTGACAGCGAATCTTATTAGATGAAAGGATTGATGGCAGAATGGACAACAAACAGCGCACTGCAGGAAGTAAGCCAGAACCTCAAAAGTGAGCGACCTCATGAAATGGAGAGAGAACTGGTCCCATATTACAGAGTATGCAATAAACTCGCAGTGTTTGTTGACAATTGAGTTGCACAGGGAAGTTGAATGGTTATCCCGAAAGTGTCTTAGCAACTTGTATTGCATCTAGCCCCTGAAAGACATCCGGACGTTATTAAGATGAAACAAACCCATGAGGTAACCTGGTGGCCAGCAACAGATTGCCACAGAGAAGAGCTCATTAGAAACTGAGTACACTGTACATTCAGTTAAAATATGTCCGACATGCAAATATAGGAACATACAAATTAGGAGCAGGAGTTGGCCACTCTGCCATGATCATGCTAAGATCATGACTGATGTGATTGTAATCTCAACCGCACATTCCTGCCTACCCCAATAACCTTTCACCCTTTTGTTCATCAAGAATTTCTCTAGCTCTGCCTTAAAAGTATTCAAAGACTCTGCCTCCACTGTCTTTTGAGAGTTCCAAAGACTCACTACCTTCGAGAGAGAAGAAATTCTCCAAACGTCTGCCCGAAATGAGCGACACCTTATTTTTAAACAGTGATTCCCTCGTTCTAGATTCTCCCACAAGAGGAAACATCCTCTCTACACCCACCCTGTTAAGACACCTCAGGTTCTTAAAGCTATCAATCGTCTTGCCTCTTACTGGATTGTGCTGTATGCTCCCTTGAACCTACTCCACCAAACAATAAGATCAAGTCTGATCCTGCAGTTCAAGTCCACTTCCCCATTGTATCTCTATATCCCTTAATTCCCATAGTGTTACTATGTGATGTTTCTGGATTGTCAGGACAAATGATTCATTCTGTTGGATCAATGGAGGATCCAAATAATATTAGATCAGTATGATTCCCCCCTCCCCATACGTCATTTTATACTGCTCCAAACATGCCATTGTTCTGTTTTTTGACACGGGTCATCATTTTAAAGCAAAATGGTTAGAATAGAAAGGACATAGAAACCCTACAGTGCAGAAAGAGGCCATCTGGCCCATCGAGTCTGCACCGACATCAATCCCACCCAGGCCCTACCCCCATATCCCTACACATTTACCCGCTAATCCCTCTAACCTACGCATCTCAGGACACTGAGGGGCAATTTTAGCATGGCCAATCAACTTAACCCGCACATCTTTGGACTGTGGGAGGAAACCGGAGCACCTGGAGGAAACCCACGCAGACACGAGGAGAATGCGCAAACTCCACACAGACAGTGACCCAAGCCGGGAATCAAACCCAGGTCCCTGGAGCTGTGAAGCAGCAGTGCTAACCACTGTTCTACTGTGCCGCCCATAACAGTAATTGGTTAATTACACATTACACATAATACATAATTACACAGAATTGGTTAACAGTAGCCATTTGACCACAAGGCCCTGACAGATTTAGTAAATATCTGAAAATCTTTCCATTGCTAGAAACTGGCAAGAATTCTCATAAAATCTGAGAATCCTTCATGGTTGGAAAGAACTGTGGCCAGACAGGGAGACCAACTGCTTAATGTTAGATTCACGAATGCATGAATGACTGCATTCAGTTTGAATAATCGTGTCTGGAACAAGAGGCAGCTACTAAGCCACGATGCTATGGGTAAGTGATTAAAAACAATGCTTCTTAAATTTTAACATTGAGTGACCTCTTTGCAACATATTCATCTCCCAAACAGATTTACTGATTAAGCAGATCTGAATTTTAGCACTTAAATAGAGTTTCTAAAATGAAACTCACTAAGTATTGGTTTGCACAATGTAATATGAGAGTCTAAACATGCCCAATTCTTGGAAGAAGGTGCTAAAATGTTATAATGGGAACTTGTTACTTCGTCATACGAATTCTATTATTAAGTATGTAGTTTGCAGATAATTATTTAGTGGTACAGGACATGTGTATTGCTGAAAAAAGACACTTGTCGGAGCTTTTAGTCTTGCACTCATGATGACGCTATGCAAAAATAACAATACGAGGGGAAACAGCTATTTATGCTGTATGAGAAGAGGATGCTGATTGGTTGGCAAGTAGACTAAGGTTGGCAGACTCTGATTTTTGCAGTGATGTTGGTTGAGACAGATGACACTGGGAGAGCTCTTTGCTTATCATCAAATAGCAACATGGGATTTATAGAATCATAGAATCATAGAATCCCTACAGTGCAGAAGGAGGCAATTCAGCCTATGGAGTCTGCACTGACTACAATCCTTTCCCAGGCCCTATCCCTGTCACCCCACATATTTACCCTTGCTAGTCCCCCTGACAGTAAGGGGCATTTCAGCATGGTCAATCAACTTAACCTGCACAGCTTTAAACTGTAGGAGGAAACCAGAGCACCCGGAGGAAACCCACGCATGCATCTGAAAAGATGAACCTTGGTTTAATGATGACATTTCCAAAAAGTGAAGTGCTGGGCAGGATTCCCTGCACTTACCACTATGAGATTAGATATTCTCCCAAATTTGATATTATCTGTCCAGAAGTTGTTTTATTTATAATTAATGTTCTTTTTGACAATGAGTCAATTTGTCAAATTATTTCCAGTGAAGAATGAGGTTAGTGGCACCTTCAATGTAATCTGTCAACTATATAATCAAAAAAGCATGAAAACATGAGTCGTGCCCATTTTTTGGACGAGCTCTCAGACGTGATCTTATGCCACTTAATGCAAAAAAAGAGATAAAGTGTGATTTGTGCCCATAGGGAGAGTGGACAGAGTCTATTCATGCCAGGAAGCTGGCTGCTGACTGTGGCGTGCGCTATTACGCATGCGCATTGATCTTTCAGTGTTCTGTGTACAAGTGTACGTAGTACATTGAGAGATCTGTCATCTTTCCACCCCCGGATATCATCCCCACCCCCCAGATATCACCCCCCCTCCCCCCCAGACATTGATTCCCTCCACCCCGATCACTGGGCTCCCCAGCTGATTATTGGCCTCCCCAGCTGATCGCTGCCTTCTCCAGTTAATTGCTATCCTCCCTGGCCGACCACTGCCCCGAGCCCCCTCTGCCCCCTTCAGGCTCAGCCCCTCCTTCAGACCCTCCTCTTGACACTGCCCGCTGCCTGGTGGACAATTTCAGGGTGTCCAGTAGGCAATGCTAGGTTTGCAGTGCCAGGGCGCCAGTCTGGCACCATCCGCCCCCCTGCCCTCAACCACCCAGGGGACCTCAATAACCTCCAGTCCCACCAGCGAGGCTATCATGTCTGGTCCCTGTTGGTGGGGGAACATACGTGATCCTCACTGGTGAGGACCACCATTGGTGCGACAGTTAAGGCAAATGAGCCCAGATGATTCTGTCCCAGACTCACAAATAATATTTAAATTTAGATTTAAGTTTTAAAATCAGCCTCATACCCGGGAAGGATGCAAGGCTGATCACATCAGCTTCAATGTACCCGTAGTATTGCGAGAGGTGAGAAACTTGGCACAAAGCCGGTGTCTCGCCTCTCTCGCGACCTTACCATCTCACCATGCAGGTCAACCGGCAGGACGAACCAGTAAGATTGCCCCCTGATGTGACCCACACTTTTTCTGACCCACCTCCATTCCCATCCCCACTCATTCTAAATGGACACTGGAAAACCCTTTTCCACATAGCTATTAAGGGCTCACTCCCATGAAATGATGAACGTTAATCAATTTCCCACGGGACACAGTTATCCGAATCAAAAACAGACCCGGCTTCTGTTTCCGATGTTTGTGGTGAAAATTCAGCCCCCACTTTGTTATGGATTCTCCTGAGCTTCAACCTGCACTGCGGCCTGGCCATTGACTTTATAACCTGAGTTGGTCTGGCGCAACAAGATGCTGAACATCAAAAGCACCATTATACACGCATGCTGACACACTGAATTGATGTCTGCCAGATTCCCCTGCAATTTGTAGGTTCAGTGAAGGACATAGCACAATGTATGAACAAAGATAGCACTGATGTATGTTTGTTGGTTTTCATTTCCATTTTTAGTTCTGAATGCACATGGTGTATAAATGGGAGAGCAACACGCATATGTAACCCTTGGGAACTTAGTCCAAAACACCGACCCAAGTTTAAACCTCTTTAGCGTGCCCTATCCATGACCTGCAAGTAATTATTACCAGATAAAACCATGCAGAGCATAACTTACTGTTTGCATGAAAACATTTTTTATAGGTCATTAATTTTTTTTACATTAAAAATTCTTTAATTGTATAATGGCTTGTATTCAATCTGTTTCAGAATAATTTCTAGCCACATTGAACTATTCAAATATGTAGTATTATTTTGGTTTTAAAATGTCCAATTTTAATTAGCTTGGCCTTTGAGAGCTATTTTCATTTGAGTCCCTTAAAACAATTACATTAACAACAACAAATTGTTTTCATACAATGTTTTCAAATGAGCAAGAAAATGTCCCAAAGCACTTCATAAGGCATAATAAAACAAAATAAGGAATTTAAGTGTGTTTATTTCTCCCTGAGGGGGAGATCTGTCTGGATTCATAATCATTATTTATTCTTTGTTTCAGTACCAACATTATGGAAATGTACAGTTAAATATTTCTTTGCTCTGTCTGTCTCTCGCTTTGAACTAAATATTGGCCTGGATTTTGCTCTCAACAGTGAAGGAAAGTGCTCACAAATTTTTTAAACTTTTTTAGTCCATCCTTAAAGTTACAAAGCCAATGTTCAGAATGGACCGGGCAAACACAAATCCATTTCTTGCTTGCTCCAAAAACCAAATTCAAAATCCAATTGAATCCAATTCATGGTCCCCACAAGAGTCAAACAAGATCCAAGCTGGCAAGATAAGGCATTGCACCCCATCTTGGGCTTGATTTAAGCCAAAAAGGGAAAGTGCTCACAATGGTTTTTTATTTCAAAGCTATATTTTATTGATATATAATCTGAAAAACATTACAGAAACATTTCTGATCATTGCAACAGTAAAATGCAATCATATTTACATTTTCCCCCAGATCAGAATTTATGCTGTGTACAGTCTAAGAATGTTACATACATTTCAATACAAGTCTAGAGTTCTTTATGAAACTATGTACATTGGTCAAATTGTACTTTGTGGTGCTTTAATAGAGTTACACACAGTTCGAGATTATAGACAGTCAGAGGGCTTTTTCTGGTAACTAGCCCCTCGGTCTACATTGGCTGAAAGGCCTTACCCGGTGGTCTTTACGGCGGCTGCCCCAAGTTTGAGTGCTTCCCTCAGCATGTAGTCCAGGACCTTGGAATGTACCAATCTGCAACACTCGGTGGAAGACAATTCTTTGCATTGGAAAATCGACAGGTTTCGGACCAAAGAGCATCTTTCACTGAAAGTGCTCACAGTTTGCTACACTAACAGTTGCCAACAGAGCTTTTGTGGACTTTTGAGCAGAGACTTAATTCAATCTGGTGCCTTATCCAGCACACCACATTCTACTGGGCATCAGTGGCACCTTCGAGAAGCATAAACAACAGTCAGGCCTGTCAACTAATCACAATGCAGAATACTCATTGAGACGCATTGAGAGCCAAATTGGATAGTATCCAAAAATAGGTGCATGGATTGCGATGCCAACTTGGTGCTGCCCACTCAATAGAATAATTTCTGCATGCAATCTGTGCTAATTGCACTGTTGCGCACATCGACAGGGCAACAGAAATCACAACCTCCTCGCAATTCTTAAAGCTAGTCTGCATTAATTAAAGTTAACCTTCACCTCTTTGAAGGGAGGCTCCTTGCTGAATGATACAAAACTTGGTGGGAATGTGAGTGGTGAAAAGGACATCAAGAGTTGCAAAGAGATAGGTTAAATGAATGGGAAACATGAATGGCAGATGCAGTAAAATATGGGGAAGTGCAGAATTACTTGCTTTGGTCAGAAGAATAGTAAAGTAGAAGAATTTTTATCAGGCATGAGACTTTTAGACATTGATGTTCAGAGGGCCTGCTCCTGTTTCAAATCTCCTTATACAAGCAGAATACTGTGGATGTTAGAAATCTGAAATTAAAGCAGAAAATGCTGGAAATACTCAGCAGCTCTGTTAGCATCCGTAGAAAGAAAGAAAAAAAGTTAGGCTAGAATGTTACGGCTGTTCCCGCCAGCAGGATTTTCCGTTGCAGTGAAAGGAGATTTGTCTGGCTGCCAAATTCTGACCTCATTGCAGTAGGAGCATGGCATGAACGGCCGGTAAGATTGCACCCTCAGAGTTTCAGGTCAATAAATTTTCAACAGAAATGTTGTGGGAGAACAAGCAGTTTTTCAATTTGCAATGGCAAGAATACGAGATTGCAACAGATTTAATTAAAAGGCTGGAGCTGATATGAGGACCCGTACCTCTAACGGTGCTGGGGAGAGACTGCTACAAGCTGTTTTTCACCCTAAATCATAGAATCATAGAAACCCTACAGTACAGAAAGAGGCCATTCGGCCCATCGAGTCTGCACCGACCACAATCCCACCCAGGCCCTACCCCCATATCCCTACATATTTTACCCACTAATCCCTCTAACCTACGCATAAATCATACATACCCTATAGTACAGAAAGTCTCGTTGAAGAAGTGAAAAACAAATGACAGAGCTTGAAGGCATGCTTTAAACCCCAATATTAATGCTATGTGTTCAAAACTAAGGCTCAAGGTGCAAAAAGGTCTATTGATTAGTATGTGACTGCTGTAACTCAGCTCACAGACTCATGTGAATTCAAGCATTCATGCTACTGAAAAATGATTTAATTTAAGATGGAGGGAGGGTGGGGGGGATTCGCCCATCCCACTGCACTGATTTTTTAGTGCAGCAGGATGGGAGATTTCAGCCGGGCCCTGGATTAGCACGAGTTGCTGGGCATCCGGCCCCGAGCGTGTCCCCCAGTGCCAGATTTCCATGCCGAAAATAGGCGCGGTGCTGCGTAATTTATGTTAATTTGAATTTATATACTATTTAAGTGCTATTAGCAGGCCCAGGACTGAAATCTCCGGGCCCGCTAGCATATTCCTCCCCTGCCCTTCACCCCAAGAGTGGTTCACTCCAGCGGCGTTTAGTATAGCTCCGCACTACTTGTGGGTAGTTGGCAGCCTGACCCCCCCTGGGTGATTGGGATGGGGCAATTGGGGCCCCCCAGAGAGTCGGAAACCGCGAGGGAGGTGCACCCTTGGCATTGGCACTGTGGCAGTGCCAGACTGGTCTGCTGGTGCTGCCCAAGGGGCAAAGTGCCAATGACCAAGGGACACCTTGGCAGTGCCCGTTGGGCATGGGGCAGTGCCAAGGGGGCAGGGCCTGATGAGGGGACTAGACCTGATGGGCCCTGGCCTAATAGGGGCAGGGCCTGATGAGGGGTGGTTTTAAAACTCCCGCTGAAAAAAACAGTATGATCTACTCCAATTTTCACGCAAATTTGACACTCAAAATTTTTTGGGGAGAATGCCAGCTCTTAGGCATAAAAGATCCTGCAGTGAGTGCAAGTCCACTGATCAAGGAAAAACTTACTTTCAAGGGAGCGATAGGTAAGTACAGAAGTGCAGAAGTTGTAAAGCTATACATCAGCTAGGCACTTGTATAGCAGAACAGACCAGTCGCTATATTGTGCTGATAGGCATTCAAGGCTGAAAGAGCAAAACAATCACAGACAAAGGACAGAATGCAAGTGCTATGGAGGATTTCATACAACATAAAAGGCTGATTGTCCAGCGTGGAGAAAGCTGCAAGAATTTGAATCATTTTGCACACAAGTGTTTAGATAGAAAGAAGAAAAACAAGCCTAAACAGATGGCCACTGGTGAGATATCAGCATGAAGATTCTGACAAATCACTACACACCATACAACAGGTTGGGTCCGTCAAGTCTATGGGTGATAAATGATTTGTGACTATTAGAATGATGACCACAGAAGGAGAGCATCAAGTGAAAATGAAATGTCAGATAGACACAGGAACATCATGCAACATGATGGACGGCATGGTGGCACAGTGGTTAGCACAGCTACTTCACAGCACCAGGGACCCGGGTTCCATTCCCAGCTTGGGTCACTGTCTGTGTGGAGTTTGCACATTCTCCCCGTGTCTGCGTGGGTTTCCTCTGGGTGCTCCAGTTTCCTCCCACAGTCCAAAAGTGTGCTGGGTAGGTTGATTGGCCAAGCTAAATTGCTCCTTAGTTTCAGGGGAACTACTAGGGTAAATAAGTGGGGCTATGGGGACAGGGGTTGGGTGGGATTGTGATTGGTGCAGACTCGATGGGCCAAATGGCCTCCTTCTGCACTGTAGGGTTTTCATGAACATCAAATAGATGAGAGTGTAAGACTAATTCAGCATCTGCCAAGCAAAGTTCCAGCAGCCCTCACATCCAGCCTAAAACACAAAATAGAAGAGTTGAAAAAGAAGAGAGTAATCAGGAAAGTGACAGTTCCTATAGACTGGGTTAGCAGCAAGGCAGCAGTGAAACAACCTGGAAAGCTGGGAGTATAATCAACCTAAAGGAGCCATATAAATCTTTAACGAGATCTCGCTACCCCATGCCAATCTTCAAGGGAATTTTGAATCAAATCATAGAATCCCAACAGTACAGAAGAGGATTTTTGGCCCACTGAGTCAGCCCTGGCCTCTAACCTGCCCTACCCCCATAATCCCACACATTTACCATGGCTAAGCCATCCAAAGAACACATCTTTGGAGTGTGGGAGGAAAACTGAGCACCTGGAGGAACACCACACAGCTAATGACCCAAGGCTGGAATTGAACCCGGGTCCCTGGTGCTGTGAGGCAGCAGTGCTAACCACTGTGCCACCATGCCACACATTTTGGCACAACTTGCCAAGACAAATATCTTTATCATCTGAGATGCAAAGAATGGATACCAGAAAGTGAAGCTGGATGAAAGTAGCAGTTTTCTTAGTACACCCTGGATGCTGTTCGGGAGATACAGATGCCGATCAATATTTCCACAGCTCCAGAAGAGTTTCAACACAGACATCATGAGAAAGTCGGTGATCTTCCCAGACTGGAAGCCATAATGGATGATCTATGGATGTGGAGACACAATGGAAGAAGCCATAGCTGACCATGATCAGAATTTACTACAACTGCTCGAGAGAGCTGGCCAGATGAACCTGAAGCTGATCAAGAAATAATTTCAATTGAAAATGGCTGAAGTCAAGTATACAGATCATGTACTGAGGGCAAAAGGTCTTCAGCTGGATCCTGACAAGGTGAGAGCTGCACCAGTGATGCAGCGACCAACAGAAGTGAAAACAGTGTGATGACTTGCTGGATTTGTGAACTATTTAGCAAAGTCTTTGCCCAATTTGCTATTGGGTTGGGAACCATTACACAAGTTCACTGCGAAGGATGTGCAGTGGTATTGGGGCACAGAACAAGAAGCAGTGTTCACAAAAATGAAAGAACTAGCGAACACAACATCAATGTGAAGTCAATGATGAAGTCATCTTGTAGCCAGTGAGACAGGTTTTGAAGCAACCCTCAGGCATAAAGTAAAACCAGCATCCAGGATGTTAATGCAGAAAAAGTACCTGGCTATTATTTTTGCTTGTGAGTATTTTCATCACACCTGCTTGGGAGAGACAACCTAACAGTGGAGTCTGGCCACAAGGCATTTCAAGGCATTTTTTCTCCAACCGATACTATCTGCTGCAATGCAACTGAAAAGAATGTAATTTCATTCATAGAGATATCATCTTGACATGACATACAAGCAAGGGAAACAGATGCACATCATTGACATGCTGTTTAGAGCCACAGTCCCAATGAAGTTGAGGATGTTACAACAGAATGTGAAATCATCCAGATTTAGTGTGAAGCAGCAGTTGACATGATCTGGACATCATCAACACAGCAAAGACATTAAAACTGACAGACAAGCACATTGTTCAAATCAAGCAAATCCATGCAACAGGATGTAACTCTGTAAGTGCTGCAAGAAGTAGTGATGAAGGGATGGTCTAAGACCATCTAGGACACAACTGTAGTCACAAAAGCATATTAGGCACACCAAGATGAATTGATAGCCCAAAATAGAATCTTGTATAAAGGAAATAGACTCATCATCCCTCAGGGCATGAGAGGAGAGATGTTGAAGTGCATCCATACAAGCAATCAAGGAATTGAATCAAGTCTGAGAAAGCAAGAGAAGTGCTCTACTAGCCAAACATGAATAGTGGAATTAAGATTAGCCAGTGCAGTGATTGTAACAACTGGAGGCCTGTGACCAGAGGTGTGCCTCAGGGATCAGTGCTGGGCCCACTGTTATTTGTCATTTATATTAATGATTTGGATGAGAATATAGGAGGTGTAGTTAGTAAGTTTGCAGATGACACCAGGATTGGTGGCATAGTGGACAGTGAAGAAAGTTATTTCCAATTGCAACGGGATCTTGATCAATTGGGCCAGTGAGCTGACGAATGGCAGATGGAGTTTAATTTAGACAAATGCGAGGTGATGCATTTTGGGAGATTGAACTAGGGCAGGACTTACTCAGTTAATGGTAGGGCATTGGGGAGAGTTACAGAACAAAGAGATCTCGGGGTACATGTTCATAGCTCCTTGAAAGTGGAGTCACAGGTGAACAGAGTGGTGAAGAAGGCATTCGGCATGCTTGGTTTCATCGGTCAGAACATTGAATACAGGGGTTGGGACGTCTTGTTGAAGTTGTACAAGACATTGGTAAGGCCACACTTGGAATACTGTGTGCAATTCTGGTCACCCTATTATAGAAAGGATATTATTAAACTAGAAAGAGTGCAGAAAAGATTTACTAGGATGCTGCCGGGACTTGATGGATTGAGTTATAAGGAGAGGCTGAATAGACTGGGACTTTTGTCTCTGGAGCGTAAGAGGCTGAGGGGTGACCTTATAGAGGTCTATAAAATAATGAGAGGCATAGACAAGGTAGATAGTCAATATCTTTTCCCAATGGTAGGGGAGTCTAAAGCTAGAGGGCATCGGTTTAAGGTGAGAGGGGAGAGATACAAAAGTGTCCAGAGGGGCAATTTTTTCACACAGAGGGTGGTGAGTGTCTGGAACAAGCTGCCAGAGGTAGTAGTCGAGGCGAGTACAATTTTATCTTTTAAAAAGCATTTAGATAGTTACGTGGGTACGATGGGTATAGAGGGATATGGGCCAAATGCGGGCAATTGGGATTAGCCTAGGGGTTTTTAAAAAAAAGGACGACGTGGAATGAAACACTAGCCGGGGAGGCGGTGGCCTTTTACCACTTAAAAGAAACCTGCTTCCTGGTCAAAGGGGCTGTAACACTTACTGATTTAAACACTTTCTGATTCATTAAAACCGAAGGGCCTGTTTCCATGCTGTAAAACTCTATGATTCTATGACTCTAAGCACCAAGGTAAAAAACTAGAGAGCCACTGATGATGCATGACATCCCAGACGGACCATGATTCTAGTTGGGAGCATAATCCCTTCACTCTTCCAGGAACTGTTAATTTTGCAACCATAGAACACTGTTTTGACCACTGGAAGTTGGACAAGCTGATTTCAATGATGACCAGTGAGATAGTAGAATGCCTGAAAGCACATGTCATTCATTACAGCATTCCAGACATTGTGATGAGTGACAATGGTCCTCAGTTCACAAGTGAAGAATTCACCTGCTTCACAAAGAATCGGAAAATTCAATATTCCCCCTTTCCTCACAGACCCCTTTTTAATGTTAATTTTGGCACAGGTGCCCAGATGTTAACGAGGAGGACTTTGCAGGATTAACTGGCCTGAGTGTACCCTTGTCATTTCTGCTGGTGAAAAGTCTCCTGGCAATATCCCCAAGCATCAAGTATTGAGAATAAAGACTCCTATTGGTAAACCCTGTCCTGATCTCACCGGAAGGCCATTTAGGTATATATCACTGAACAGTCGTCAGGGTATAAACTTTTGGCATATTTTCATGCTTCTTGCTTAGATGTCGAAGGTTAATTTTAGCAATTCAACTGTGGAGGTCTGTCCAGTTTAACTTCCTTTAGACTTCTTTGTAATGGCTAACTGGAACATAGAATTCAACCCAGAGATGTGTGCAGTGATACATTGTGGGAAATCAAACAAGGTAAGGGAATACACAATAAATGGAAGGAAACTCAGAGGTGTAGAGGCCAGGAGGAACATTTGTGTGAATATCCACAGATTCCTGAATGTAGCAGGGCAGGTCGATAAAGTGGTTAAGCAGGCATAGGTGATCCTTTCCTTTACAGGCTGAGGTAGGGAGGTTATGCTGGAACTATATCAAACATTAATTAGGCTACAACATATGTACTGTGTTCAACTCTGGCCACACTATTATAGAACAGATGTAATTACATTAAAGAAGGTATAGAGGAAACTTATGAGAAAGTTACTAGACCTGGATAATTGCAGCTATGAGGAGAGATAAGATAGGTTGAGGTTGTTATCCTCGCAAAAGAGATGGCTGAGGGGAAATTGAGATGTACAAAATTGTGAATGGCCTGGATAGAGTGATGGGCAGGGCCTATTTGCTTTAGCAGAGAGATCCACGACTAGGTGGCATAGATTAAATAGGTTAGAGGTTAGATAGGTAGATAGGTTAGAGGAGAGATCGTGGACGGGATTCTCTGGCCTCCCAGCCACGTGTTTCTTGGTGGCGGGAGAAGGCGTCCCGTTTGCGGGAGGCAGGATTCCCTGGTCTCGCCGCTGTCAATGGGATTTCCCAATTGAAGCCACCCCATGCTGCCAGGAAACCCATGGATGGGGGTGCGCTGCTGGCAGGATCAGAGAATCCTGCTGGCATGAACAGCCAAAGAATCTCACCTGAGGAAACAACTATTTTTCAACCAGAGGGTTTGCAGAGATCTGGAACCCACTGCCTGAAAGGGTGGTAGGGGCAGAGAGCTTTAACTCATTTTAAAAAACTGTCTGGATATGCACCTCAAATGCCTAAACCTGCAGGGATATGGACCAAATGCTGGAAAGTGGGATTAGGCTGGATGGTTTGTTTCTCAGTTTGTTTCTTAGACATACTGGGCTAAGTAGCTTCTTTCTGTGCTGTAAATTTTCTCTAATCCTATGATTCTAAATGCATGTAAGTGACTTGTAAGGCCACTGCAGACACAGTTAAGAGTCATCTACATTGCTGTACAGCTCAGACCAGGTAAGAATGGCAGATTTCATTCTCTAAAGGACATCAACGAACCAAATGGTTTTTTAATGAAAACATGGCACATTCATGTTCACCATTATTGATTGTACTTTTTATTTCAGATTTATTAAATTAACTGAATTTAAATTCCCAGTAGCACCAGCACTTTACTACTGTTCCTAGGGTACTATTATCGCTCTCACACTCTGTTTTAATTTATAACAGTACGGTAGCCAGAGCAAATGCCTGGGGGGGTGGGGGGAGAATGAGAAACAGGATTGTCCTCATTATTTTTGGGAGTTTCATACAATTAATTCATGAGGTGTGCTCATCCGACATAGGAGAGATTTCTACATCGAAAAAAGTAATAGTGTTGTTGAATACGAGTGAACCACCACCATCACCAAGAACAATATTCCTTAAATGTTATTAAAACATTTTTTCCACATATTCTTTATGGAGCAGATGGCACGCTACAAAAAAGTCTGGACTCTGTTGTCCTGATTACGCAATAAAATTTCAAAGAGAATTCTCAATAAAGGTAACATGATACATTGAGCCCAGGTTAATATAAGTTACTATTACTTTTCTTCAGGGACATCCAACTGGTCGGGGGACTTGTCAAATAGCAATTACCTTGTAAAGCTGCTGGAATCTTTTGGCGTTGACCGGTATAGAATTTGCAATAAAACAAGTTTGAAGCAATTATTGCCTAAGAATGTAGCTCTTCACAAACCCAAGCATACAATGCAGCCATTTAAAAACAAACGTTATTGAATTTCTCTTGCTGAGATAAATGATTCTGGTAAAATATTGATGTGAACTTACAAGCCCAATTTTCAAAAGACATCGGTAAGAATTACAACTTTTGTATGTTGTCCTGAGCCCTGCACTTTTCAAAAACATCAAATCTCTGGAAATATAAAGGTTCAAGATATTAAGTTAATCTTTCTATAATTACATATTATAAGTGTAGATGACAGTGCAAAGGAACTTTATTAATTTCAGGTCTGTTAGGATATGCACTGTCTTAACATATTTATAGAATATTCATAATGTAGATGCCACATGTAACTTTATCACTAATATTCATAATATTGTTCAATGATCTTAGTAGTCAGAAAAGTAGAAAGGAGAAAGAATTTGCATCTATCTTGCGGCTATCAGGACCAAGGATCCAAAGTGCTTTGTAGTCAATGAAGCACTTCCAAAATGTGATCACTGCAGTAATGCAAGGCAGCTAATTTGCGGACCACCAAATTCCAAAAAAAAAGCATTCAGAAAAATTACTAGATAACCTGTTTAGGCGATGTTAGTTGCGTGATAAATAGATTAAGTGGAAGAAAGTGGAAGAGGTTTATAAGATGATGAGGGGGATAGATAGAGTGAACGTTCAAAGACTATTTCCTCGGGTGAATGGAGCTGTAACTAGGGGGCATAACTATAGGGTTCATGGTGGGAGATATAGGAAGGATGTCCGAGATGGGTTTTTTACTCAGAGAGTGGTTGGGGTGTGGAATGGACTGCCTGCAGGGATAGTGGAGTCAAAAACTTTAGGAACATTTAAGAAGCTATTGGATAGGCACATGGAGTACTTCGGGATGATAGGGAGGAAATAGCTTGATCTGGGTTTCAGACAAAGCTCGGCACAACATCGTGGGCCGAAGGGCCTGTTCTGTGCTGTACTGTTCTATGTTCTATGTTCTAAAGAAAATGGAAACACTTCTTAAGATATGCAACAGGCACAGGGTTAACCTATGTTGGACAATGGTAAATGTATTTTATAGTATTCATGGATTGTATGGAGCGAAGGAAGAAGATTGGCATATGAAGATTACATTGTGGGCATTTTGAAGTAAATGTATCTTGGCAAATAAACAGAAGCCGAAGTGTCAAAAACTTTGGATTTCTGGGGCTTCCTAACCGCTACCCGTTTCCCACAAGGCATTCTGTCAAGATCATTTTGATTAATTCAAAAGCCATTGATTAATACCACAGTGGGTTATTAATCAGACTTTAGTATTCTAATGGAGCCAGAAATTGTGTCTAGGTATTAAATAGAATGTTAAGGAACAACTGTGTAAATATCTGTTAGGATTATGGCAATCGACTAACAATAAACTTGTTGCTGTGGAGAAAGGCAGAGCTGTGACTGGTGACAGGATTTTTGGGGTAAGAATTAGTTTTAAGTACTTTTCCGCGGGTGTTATTTATTTATTTAATTTAGTTTTAAATTTTGGCGCGCAACCGGCAGTGGCCGCGGGGTTTACTGGGAAGGGTCTCTTGAGTTTTTTTTAGTGCACAGGAGGTTTAAAAGGCAGGTCCCACTATCTAGCGGGCAGCGTTGGGAGCGGGCAGCGGAGTGAGACGGAGCTGAGTGAGAACTGAGGGGCTTTGGCTCATCGGGCTTAGGCAGAAAGGGCGAGCAGGGGTGAGTTTCTTATTTTAAAAAAATTTTATTTATAAGTTACTTTTCTCCGGGTACCTTGGTAGAAATAATTTGGAACAGAGAGGAATAATCTTCATTCACTTTTTTCCCTGTGTTTAAAAGGGCAATTATGACTGTCAGGCCAGTATGTTGTTCCCAATGTAGGATGTGGGAGGTCCTGGAGGCTCCTAGCCTCCCAGACGACCATATCTGTGCTGGGTGTGTTGAGCTGCGGTTCCTAAGGGACCATGTTAGGGAACTGGAATTGCAGCTCGAGGACCTTCGCCGGGTTAGGGATAGTGAGGAGGTCATTGACAGGAGCTATCGGCAGGTGGTCACACCGGGACCACGGGAGGAGGGTAACTGGGTAACAGTGAGGAAGGAGAAAGCTCGGGTGATGGTGAGTACCCCGGTGGATGTGCCCCTTAATAATAAGTACTCCTGTCTGAGTACTACTGGGGTGGACAGCCCACCTGGGGGAAGCAGCGGTGGCAGTGTCTCTGGAGCTGAGCCTGGCCCAGTAGTGCAAAGGGGTAAGGAAAGGAGGGTAGTGCTAATTGGGGACTCTACGGTGAGAGGGTCAGATAGGCGTTTTTGCGGACACAGACGGGACTCTCGGATGGTGGTTTGCCTCCCTGGTGCAGGGGTCCGGGATGTCTCTGGTCGAGTCCCAGAAATCCTGAAGGGGGAGGGAGAGGAGCCCAAGGTCGTGATGCATATAGGTACTGCTGACATAGGTAGGAAGAGGGAAGGGGTCATGAAAAGAGAATATAGGGAGTTGGGTAGACAGCTGAGAAAGAGGAATGCAAAGGTAGTAATCTCGGGATTGCTGCCTGTGCCGCGGGAGAGTGAGAACAGGAATCGGTGGAGAATTAATGCGTGGCTGAGGGACTGGAGCAAGGGACAAGGATTTGGGTACTTGGATCATTGGGACCTCTTTAGGGGCAGGTGTGACCTGTTTAAAAAAGACGGGTGGCACTTGAATCCCAGGGGGACCAATATCCTGGCAGGAAGGTTGGCTAAGGCTACTGGTGAGACTTTAAACTAGAAAGGTTGGGGGGAGGGAATCGAAATGAGGGGACTGAGAGCGAGGAGGTTAGCTCGCAAATAGATAAGGAATGTAGACAGGGTAAGAGGGAGGTTAGACGAGTGAGGGAGAAGGGAAGTGCTCAGGCTGAAGGTCTGAGATGTGTCTATTTTAATGCCAGGAGTGTAGTGAATAAAGTGGATGAGCTTGGAGCGTGGATTGCTGCTTCGAATTGTGATGTGGTGGCCATTACGGAGACTTGGATGTCTCAGGGACAGGACTGGGTGCTTCAGGTGCCGGGTTTTAGATGTTTCAGGAAGGACAGGGAGGGAGGCAAGAGAGGGGGGGGAGTGGCACTGTTGATCAGGGATAGTGTCACGGCTGTAGAGAAGGTGGACGCCGTGGAGGGACTGACTACGGAATCTCTGTGGGTGGAGGTTAGGAACAGGAAGGGGTCGGTAACTTTGCTGGGTGTTTTCTATAGGCCGCCCAATAGTAACAGAGATGTTGAGGAGCAGATGGGGAAACAGATCCTGGAGAGATGTAGGAATAACAGAGTTGTCGTGATGGGAGATTTTAATTTCCCAAACATAGATTGGAATATCCCTAGGGCTAGGGGTTTGGATGGAGAGGAGTTTGTTAGGTGTGTCCAGGAGAGTTTCCTGACACAGTATGTGGATAAGCCTACTAGAGGAGAGGCTGTTCTTGATCTGGTGCTGGCTAATGAACCTGGACAGGTGGAGGATCTCTCGGTGGGTGAGCATCTTGGGGATAGCGATCATAATTCTATCTCCTTCACGATAGCATTGGAAAGAGATAGGGTCAGGCAGGCTAGGAAAGTGTTTCTCTGGAGTAAAGGGAAATACAGTGTCATCAGGGAGGAAATTAGACGGGTAAATTGGAAGGAGGCATTCTTGGGGAAAAGTACCGAAGGAAAGTGGAGGATTTTCAAGGAATGTTTGTCTGGAGCTCTGCATGACAACGTTCCGATGAGACAGGGGGGTGTTGGTAGGGTACGGGAACCGTGGTGCACGAAGGTTGTGATGAACCTGGTGAATAAGAAAAGAGAGGCGTACAGAAGGTTCAGAGAGCTAGGAGGTGTTAAGGATTTAGAGGAGTATACGGGATGTAGGAAGGAGCTTAAGAAGGAAATTAGGAGAGCGAGAAGGGGTCATGAGAAGACCTTGGCGGGTAAGATTAAGGAGAATCCCAAGGCTTTCTACAAATATGTCAAGAGTAAAAGGATGAGATGTGAAGGCATAGGACCCTTAAAAGGTGAAGGGGGAAAAGTTTGTGCGGAACCGTTAGAAATGGCGGAGCTGCTTAATGAATACTTTACCTCGGTATTCACGGTGGAAAGGGATCTGGGTGGTTGTACTGCTGGATTGCGGAGGACAGAAAGGATCGAGCATGTGGACATAAAGAAAGAGGATGTGTTGGAACTATTGAATGGCATCAAGGTTGGTAAGTCGCCGGGACCGGATGGGATGTACCCCAGGTTACTGTGGGAGGCGAGGGAGGAGATTGCGGAGCCTTTGGCGATGATCTTTGCATCGTCGATGGAGACGGGAGAGGTTCCGGAGGATTGGAGGATTGCGGATGTGGTCCCTATATTCAAGAAAGGGAACAGGGACAGCCCGGGAAATTACCGACCGGTGAGTCTAACCTCAGTGGTTGGTAAGTTGATGGAGAGGATCCTGAGAGACAGGATTTATGATCATCTAGAGAAGTTTAGTATGATCAAAAGTAGTCAGCACGGCTTTGTCAGGGGCAGGTCGTGCCTTACGAGCCTGGTTGAGTTCTTTGAAAATGTGACCAAGCACATTGACGAAGGAAGAGCGGTGGATGTGGTCTATATGGACTTCAGCAAAGCGTTCGATAAGGTCCCCCATGCAAGACTTCTTGAGAAAGTGAGAGGGCATGGGATCCAAGGGGCTGTTGCCTTGTGGATCCAGAACTGGCTTGCCTGCAGAAGGCAGAGAGTGGCTGTGGAGGGGTCTTTCTCTGCATGGAGGTCAGTGACCAGTGGAGTGCCCCAGGGATCTGTTCTGGGACCCTTGCTGTTTGTCATTTTCATAAATGACCTGGATGAGGAAGTGGAGGGATGGGTTGGTAAGTTTGCTGACGACACCAAGGTAGGTGGTGTTGTGGATAGTTTGGAGGGATGTCAGAAGTTGCAGCGAGACATAGATAGAATGCAAGACTGGGCGGAGAAGTGGCAGATGGACTTCAACCCGGATAAGTGTGTAGTGATCCATTTTGGCAGATCCAATGGGATGGAGCAGCAGTATAAAATGAAGGGTACCATTCTTAGCAGTGTAGAGGATCAGAAGGACCTTGGGGTCCGGGTCCATAGGACTCTTAAATCGGCCTCGCAGGTGGAGGATGCGGTCAAGAAGGCGTATGGCGTACTAGCCTTCATTAATCGAGGGATTGAGTTTAGGAGTCGGGAGATAATGCTGCAGCTTTATAGGACCCTGGTTAGACCCCACTTGGAGTACTGCGCGCAGTTCTGGTCACCTCATTACAGGAAAGATGTTGAAGCCATTGAAAGGGTGCAGAGGAGATTTACAAGGATGTTGCCTGGATTGGGGGGCATGCCTTATGAGGATAGGTTGAGGGAGCTTGGTCTCTTCTCCCTGGAGAGACGAAGGCTGAGAGGTGACCTGATAGAGGTTTACAAGATGTTGAGGGGTCTGGATAGGGTGGACTCTCAGAGGCTATTTCCAAGGGCTGAAATGGTTGCTACGAGAGGACACAGGTTTAAGGTGCTGGGGGGTAGGTACAGAGGAGATGTCAGGGGTAAGTTTTTCACTCAGAGGGTGGTGGGTGAGTGGAATCGGCTGACGTCAGTGGTGGTGGAGGCAAACTCGTTGGGGTCTTTTAAGAGACTTCTGGATGAGTACATGGGATTTAATGGGATTGAGGGCTATAGATAGGCCTAGAGGTGGGGATGTGATCGGCGCAACTTGTGGGCCGAAGGGCCTGTTTGTGCTGTGGCTTTCTATGTTCTATGTTCTATAACCAGACAAAATCTTGCATCTGAATGTAAGATGCAGAAATACAGTTAACAAAATGTGTAGTATAGTGAAGCAACATTATTGAGATTAACTCAGTATCTACTTTATTTCTTGAAGTGCATTTATCTACAACACCAGTTTGAGACTGCAGAGATCCTATTATTTAGAAAGTATTTTACTTTTACTATGGTCTCAAAATATCCACAGGGATAAGAATGTCTAAAATACAACTTACATTCTTTATATTATGGGATTGATCTAACTTTTGGTTGGCTGGCTAATAAAATGCACTGGTTGGCTTCTTTTTTCAGCAGCTAAAGAGGCCGCTGTGATTTAAGATCCCAGCATGTTTGAAATTGACAAGGAAGCTGTGGAAGCCAAACAAAAGTCCTGCTGCTACTCTATCCTCGTGGAACTCAGATTAGTGCTTCTGCTCCTTCCAAGCAATCAGAGTCTGAACCATGTCATTAGGCTCCCTTTTGTTTCAGAAAGAAGCCATTGCTTGTTTCAGGCAGGTTTTTAAGCCATCCAGTGGTAAGTCCCCGTGAAAGGGGCAATTGTCAAGGTTAACAGGGCAGTAAGGTGAACTTAGCCCTTCTTGCATATTAATGCTGATTTTCCCAAGTGAAACTCACTTCCTATGAGTGAGATTTAGGCCAGCCTTAAAGGTGGAATAGGCCTATACAGTGTGTTATTTAAAGTTCATGGTGTAAGTTACTATCAGTGTTTTAAAATTTCCAATCATTCTTGATTTTGTGAAAGGCAATTGATTATGGTGCCCCCACTGGCCCCTGGAAAGAACCGGTTGCAAAAATAAATTGAGGGCTTCTGTGACCTTTAGAGTCACTGGCAAAGGGTGTCCACCCACACAGTTTGAGGGTATTTCTAGCCCAAGCAGCTCCCAGAAAGAAAAAAAACAGTTCAGACCAGTGTGGTGAACCATAGATGGTTACCACTATGGGTACTGAACCATAGATGGTTATCACGATGGGTACTTGTACATATGTTACTCTTGTTACTGTTGGGGTTAGGGTTGGGGTGTTCCACCTGTTGGTATTGTTCTGTGGTACACTCCGGTTGGCTCCGCCTACCTATAGGAGTATAAAGGTCACTGCACTTCCTAGTGACCCTTTAGTCTGGGATTGTATTGTTAAGCAGTATGCTCCATTCTTGTTGCTAATAAAAGCCTTTATTTCCTGGGTACGATCCAGCCTCCCGAGTGAATTAATCGCGCATCAACCAGTATTCTTATATCCACGTTTTACTGGTGTTCCATTTTAACATATACCAGACCAGTTCAGACCAGTATTTTTATTTCCCCTTTTTCCTGTTTTTTCCTTCTGGGTTGCAATATGGATAGGAACATAGGAACATAGAAATTAAAAGTGAGAGTAGGCAATTCATCCCTTTGAGCCTGTTCCATCATTCCATATGATCATGACTGATCTCCATCTCATCCGAATTCCACTTCTGTCCTTTCCCCATAGACCTTTATCTTGCTTTTGATCAAATATTTATCTCTCTCTTTCTTGAATCCATTGATTGATTCTGTATCCACTGCACTCTGGGGCTGTGAGTTCCATAGATTCACAACCTTCTGTCTTGAACCTCCCCCCTCTTACTCTACAACTATGAACTCTTGTCCGAGACTGTTCTAGAAGGGGGAGCACTTGCTTAACATTTACTTATCGATCCTATTGAGTATTTTATATACCTCAATCAAATGCCCCCTCATTCTTCTGTACTCCAGTGCTACTCAACCACTCCTCATACGACAAACCTGGAATCAATCTAGTGAACCTCTTCTGAACCGCCTCCAGTGTCACCACATCCTTCCTCAAAGGTGACCAAAACTGAACACAATACTCCAAGTGTGGTCTCACCAGTGCCTTATATAATCGTAACAACATTTCTCTACATTTATACTCTAGATCCTTTGCAATAAATGCCAAGATTCCACTTGCCTTCCTTATAACATTCTGCACCTGCATACCCACTTCCTGAGACTCATGCACAAGGATACCCAGATCCCTCTGCACAGACGCCTTTTGAATCTGATTCCCATTTAAGTGGTAATTTGCTCTTCTATTTTTCCAGCCAAAATGGATAACCTCGCATTTATCCACATTAAACTCCATCTGCCAGATTCTGGCCCATTCCCCTAGCATGTCAATATCCATTTTAAACTTTAAATCTCCTCGTCACAGCCTGCTTTCCCACCTATTTTCCTGTCATCAGCAAATTTTGCTATGTTACACTCGGTCCCTGCTTGGAGATCATTGATATAGATTGTAGATAGTTGTGGTGTGAGAACTGAGCCCTGCGGGACCTCACTAGTTACGGATCACCAACTGGAGAAGGGCCCATTTATCCCAACCTCTACTTTCTAACAGTTAGCCAATCCTTTATCCAAGCCACTACTTTACCCCAAGCTCTTGCAATCCAACCTCCTAGATCAGTCTCTTGTGTGGCAGCTTATCAAATGCCTTCTGGAAGTCCAGATAGATCACATCCACAGGATCCCATTATCTACCTTGCTGGTTACATCCCCAAAGAACTCTAGCATGTTTGTTAAACCAGACTTGCCCTTCACAAAACCGTGCTGACACTGGTGAATTGAGCTTTGCTTTTCCAGATGCTCAGTTCCCTCCTCCTTAATGATTGATGCCAGCAACTTTCCCATCACAAAGGTCAAGCTGACTGGCCTATAGTTTCCCACCTTTTGCCTCTCTCCTTTCTTGAATAAGAGCACCACATTAGTATGTTTTTGGTCCATTTCTGGAATCCAGGGAATTCTGGAATATCATAACTAATACATTCACTATCTTTGCTGTCATCTCCTTTAACACCCTAGGGTGATGGCCATCAGGTCCAGGGGATTTATCTACTTTTAAACCCTTCAGTTTACTGAGTATCTTCTCCCTGGTTATAGTAATTTCACCAAGTTCCACTGTATTAGTTGCAGTTTTTGGGACTGAATTGTTATCTTCTACTGTGAAGACAGAGACAGGATGTCATGGTGCCCTAGGGAGGCAGAGCCTCCTTTGGCACTGGACATCAGGCATGTTGAGGTAGCTGGATTGCTGCCTGCAGGTTCTGGCTGCAGAATTGTGGTGTATTCTGTGATCCCTTCCACTTTGCTGTCCCTGCCAGCCCTGCACTTCCTTGCCTGTGCCTCTCCTCTCACAAGTCGCTCCCTGGGATTCAACCTACAGACATCTTGCCTCCTCTCCCTTCTGCACCTCTCTTCCTCTTCAGAGGAGGTCACAGCAGCAGAGTAATCCCCATTCGTTGAAATACAGGTGCCTCTGCCCCCTGCACTGAAGGGTGCACTCGGCAGAAGTCCTTTGAGAGAATTGGAAAAACAGAAGAGTCCTCAAAAAAAAAGCTAACAAAGCGAAGACTCCTGCAGAAACCACAGGTAAAGGTATGAAATCTGGGCATTAAAGCAGCAGTAGACTCTGACCTGAACTCCCAACAACTCACACAGCCAATGCTCCAGTTCCCTTTTATCCCACCCTTGGATGGGAAATGTTTAGAAACAGACTGGTCATCTGCCCATGTTCCCCAAGTGACGAGCGCTAAATCACACGAGCAGCATAAAATTTTGTTCAATTGCCTTATTGATGGGTTTAATTGCCCATTTAATTATCAGCGGGTAGGCTTCTGGCTCTTGTGTACACCCACCAACTGTAATATTGCACACAAACACAAGGTCATTGGGACACGCACGTGACGCCTTCTCTTGCCTTTTCACGAGACTTCCGGTCAGATGTGGTACCCGCTCAATCTATGTAGCACTCTGGCCCTGGATTGGAGAAGCAAGTATGGGGTTTATTCATTTTAATCAGTGTTGAGTGAAACTCTTTGCTGGGCAGCATGGTGGCTCAGTGGTTCGCACTGCTGCCTCATAGCACCAGAGCCCCGGGTTCAATTCCCAGCTTGGGTCACTGTCTGTGCGGAGTCTGCATTTCTTCCCCATGTCTGCGTGGGTTTCCTCCGGGTGATCCTATTTCCTCCCACAGTCCAAAAGACATGCTGGTGAGGGGCATTGGCCATGCTAAAGTCTCCCTCAGTGTACCTGAACAGGCGCCGGAGTACGGCGACTGGGGGATTTTCACAGTAACTTCATTGCAGTGTTAATGTAAGCTGACTTGTGACACGAATAAATAAACTTTAAAAAGAACGCCACCTTTGTTCCTTAGATGTCAAGAAGACCACCAGAACTATTTTTGTAAAAGATTTCATAATAATGGATGGGTGAAAACATGTGTACGAAAAACCAAGCTATGAACATTGAATATGCTTGTTAGAAAATTTTATTTCTGAAATTTTAAAATATTTAATAATCTCTTTATATTAAATGGCTTTATACACCTCTATTCAACTGAATTTCATCACAAGCTTTTTCATTTTCATTACATTTCTGATTTTTATTTAAGTAAACTGAAGGAAGTGTTTTCTGACTTTTTGGAAAAGGATCTGAAGTACGTCCCTCATAATATTGGCTTATTGCAGTCAAACTGGTCTCCTCTTTCCATTAGGCACTTTACAGTCCTCTGGACTCAGCATTGAGTTCAATCACTTCAGATCGTAAATTCTGTCCCCCATTTTATTTCTGATTCTTTGCATGTTTCATTTTCTTTTCTTTCAGTCACCAGCATATCGACTTTGGGCACATTCTTTGTTGCCCTTCTTGCCCCATCTCCATTCCCTTTCCTGTCAGTCAATCTCTCCTGTCCTCCACCTTATCACAGGCCTTCATTTTGTCCTCATCCTAACCCACCTCTTGCTTAAAACCTATCACCTTTCTAACTTTTCAAAGCTTCAGGGAACAGGCACAGACCTGAAATGTTGGCCGGAATTCCCCAGCTGTTCATGCCGACGGGATTCTCCAATCCCGCTGGCAGCGCACCCCCACCCGTAGGTTTCCCGTCAGCGTGGGTGACATCAATGGGAATTCCTGTTGACAGCGGAGGAACCAGAGAATCCCGTTGCGAGCAAACAACGTGCCACTTCTCACCGGTGGGAAACACGCGACACAGATGCTGTCCAACCAGCTGAGTATTTATTCCAGCATCTTCTGTTTTTATTTCAAATTTCTGGTATCTACAATATTTTGATTTTTGCTATCTTTTAGTTGTATAAGTTATTTTCATGGTGTGCTTCAAAAGACACTTCTGAAAGTGGTTCACTTTGTGTTTCACCATAGGCTTTCCCAACTTGTTTTACATTCACTGCCCTGAATCATTGCTGTTATTTTTCAAGGGAACATATTAGTTCGAAATTTGCTGTTCCAATGGTGGAAAAACTGTCAGGGTCCAAAACTTCAATTTTTGTGCATTATTCTTAATGTAAAGGCCACTGAGAATATTGAGCCTAGTTAGATAAGGTGTAACTAAGGTGAATGGTGTACTAAACAATGATTACAGCTGAACAGCCCCCCGATCCTGAAACATTTTTTAGAAGTCAGGAGTGTCATTTTTTCTAAACTGTGATTAAGACATCTGGAGAATTTAAAAAGATAAGAATTATTATTTTCATGTTTATTCATATTTTAGCCCCTACTTTAATTCCATATGTTTCTCCCAATTGTTATTTGTATTCTGTAAGATTATTAAATAGTGAGTGATAATCGGTACCTCTTACTTCCTTGTTGGCTGTCTATGGAGAATTCTTCAATGTGATTGGATGTTCAGTTTGCTTGCTGACTTTATTGAACACCTGAGGTTCCACATAAATGGCACTAGAATAAAATATATTCTGCAAAAGGGGAAATCAAAGCCATAAAGCTTGCTAAATCTTAGTGGGCAACTTTGTTTGAGATTAATGCTGAGTGCTATCCATTTTCTGCTGACCACAAAACCAGGCCTATCATTCAGACATAGACGTAGGCCAGAATCCTATCACCATTCACGCTGGCGGGATTTTCCCATCCTGCTGCAGTGAATGGAGATTTGGCTGGCTGCCATATTCTCCGCGATCGCTGCAACGTGAGCATGATGTGAGATCGCACCTAAAGAGTTGTGACCTGATTAAAAACATGGCAGTAACTAGTCCAAAATCAGATGGAAACGGATCACCCATTTAACACTTGTTGCCCACTCATTCTAATTTCCAGATGGACCTTAAAGTAGCCAGAGCCTCTGCCATAAACAGACAGCAGTCTTGCGAATCAGTGCAAACAAGGATCAGGTAATATAGTCGCAAAGACACCTCAATTTTCATCTCCATTTTCTTCTCAGCCCACATAAATCAAACATTTAATTTCCTCAGTCTTTCCTCTTACAGCCTTTAGGCTTTTATATTTCAAGCTCCATACGAACAAAAAGGACTTTGATTTATATACTGCCTTTCATGACCATCAATGGAGAAATTTTGAAGTGAAATCACTGGGAGGAATCCTCAAGCCTTCCAGCCACATGTTTCTCAGCAGTGGGAGGTGGCAGGATTTCCTGGTCCCGCCGCTGTCGATGGAAAATCCCATTGATGCCACCCCTTGCTGCCGTGAATCCTGCGGGAGGGGGTGCGCTGCCAGTGGGACCAGAGAATCCCACCGATGTGAACATCTGGAGAATTCCCCCCAGTATCATAATGTAGGAAACCATTTACTTTTTAAAAAACTTTCTTCAGTAGCGTTGTGCACTACTGGCCCTGGGCATGTACCTGGGCGGCACGGTAGCACAATGGTTAGCACTGCTGCCTCACAGCGCCAGCGACTCACACTCGATTCCTGGCTTGGGTGATTGTGTGGAATCTGCACGTTCTCTGCATGGGGTTCCGCCAGGTGCTCCAGTTTCCTCCCATACTCCAAAAGACGTGCTGGTTAGGTGCATTGGCCATGCTAAATTCTCCCTCAGTGTACCCGAATAGCATCAGAGTGTGGCGACTAGGGGATTTTCACAGTAACTTCATTGTAATGTTAATGTAAGCCTACTTGTGAAACTAATAAATAAACTTTAAACTTAATTTTTCAGTTTGGAACTATCTGTACATGGCAGCAATTTGGCATGGCTGACTGGAATTATTGGAAATCCTATTATTCAGTGCATGCAATTGGGTGAAACCTGACTCCACATTTTTTATGTGATCAAGTCCAGAAATAAAACCATTAAGCATAAAATAATTCTAAAAGTTTCTTACTATTTTAAGGTAATGGAATTTAAATTGCACCATTCCTCAATCGAAGTCTTTGTCACACAAATATGCACACAGTAAGCTAAGATTTCTATTAGATGTTGTGTTAATGGTAGGTAAGGGAATAGACTAAGGTCACATACTATCTTAAGTGTAATAACTTGGAAGGCAACAAACAAAAATGTTTACTGTTAAATCAATTCTGAAGCATTTGCCCCTGCACTTTAATTAGTAACTATCACACATACTCAATTCTAAATTCTGCAACACTTCCTGTTTGTACAACTTAATTTCCTCTTGTCACATTTCTAGTTATACTTTTGTGTTAGTGTTTTCAATTATTAACTTCTGTGTTCACATTTACAATGGAAATCACATATCTAACCTCAGAATTATTTTCGGCTGACATTGCTGTGGAACGTCCAGCATGCTGTTCCCCAGCACTGTTGCTTTTTTTTCATGATGTGGAGATGCCGGCGTTGGACTGGGGTGAACACAGTAAGAGTTTTAACAACACCAGGTTAAAGTCCAACAGGTTTATTTGGCAGCAAATGCCATTAGCTTTCGGAGCACTGCTCCTTCGTCAGATGGAGTGGAAATACAGAATACTGTAACTTGATTTTGTGTCTCTGTGCCCTGTTTGAGAGCACATTTCCACTCCATCTGACGAAGGAGCAGCGCTCCGAAAGCTAATGGTATTTGCTACCAAATAAACCTGTTGGACTTTAACCTGCTGTTGTTAAAACTCTTACTGCTTTCTTTTCACACAGTGATCTTTCTCCTCCGGTCAAAATTTTCATACCTTTGTGTGGAAATTTTAAATATAAGATTTTAACATTCATTATTTTTCACTTCCTCTAAGTTAAGATTTAACTTTGACCCTGAAAGCTTTCTTCCACTGACACTGGGCGTAATCTTCCGATGTTATTTTCAGAGTGTCAGTCTTAGCAAGAAAACCAACGGGCCCGATTTTACCAAAACTGCTGGGCGTCGGGCCTATACTGCGATCTGCACCCAATTCTGAGCAGATCGCGGCTTTACCGACCCCCGATTCGGGCGCGAATCGAGCATGCATTTAAATCGACTTAATGAACCGCACGCTCAATCCTACCGCCAAATCCCACTTTACCGTCTTCTGGCCCGTTCCGGATCCGCGCTTTTAGCGACCTGGAGAATAAAAGTCCGAAGCGGATTTCTATTCTGCAGGGGAACCTCGGAAGCTAATCCTCCTTGACCATCCTTCGCGGACCCCCCTGCTAACCACCCCGGCAGACCCCCCCTCAGATCAGACCCCCCTGGGAGGCAGGCCCCCCCGACAGACCCCACCCCCACCCCCACCCCGGGATCAGATACCCCTGGGAGGTAGGCCCCCCTCGGCAGAGCACACCCCCAACCTACCTCGATTGCTGGTGTCCCTCTACCATCCTTCCGTTAGCAAGATAAGCTGTATGTTCCTCAGTGATGTTTAGCAGCTGTTCCAGTTCGGTTTTGGTTTCACTTTGAACATGCTGTTCTGGAGACCGTGATTTCCAGTAGAACCACCTTTCTTGCCAATCTGGCCCCACTATATCACGAATCACAGGTTCAGTATCTCGAAGACGGGTTTGCAAGGTTTCTTCCAGGAAATGGATAGCTGCATCCCACTGTTGTTTGTCAGATATGGAAGAATCTTCTAAAGCATTGTGCTGGATGACTCGCAGAGTGTCTTCAGCCTGCTCATCCCATCTGTGACGTTTTATACTTTCATCTTTAACAGCATGTTTTAGTTTGTCAAAGATATCATCATGGTCCTTCCCTTTGTGCTCTGACATAAATCGAGCAAATTCATCCTCCAAGGTTCCCCAAGCAACCTCTACTGCTTTGTGAGGCAACTGTCTGTCAGTCCACAGCTTAAGCTTGATGCCCACTGTGCATCAAGCCTGTTGTTCCACAGACTCGTGTACCATCTTCCAGAAACAAAGAACAAAGAACAAAGAACAATACAGCACAGGAACAGGCCCTTCGGCCCTCCAAGCCCGCGCCGCTCCCCGGTCCAGGATTGAATCCTGAATCCAGGATCCCCGCCCAATTTTCCAGCCTATCTACATACCAATATCCTATCCACCGAGCTGTCCCTCACAGCTACGATGCTTTGTTCATTACAACCTATTAACTCACCCCCACCCCCCCATTCCAGACCATGTGATCTCCAGGGAGAGGCGAAAACCCAGAGTGAAAAACCCCAGGGCCAATATGGGGAAAAAAAAATCTGGGAAATTCCTCTCCGACCCCCTGAGGCGATCGAAACGAGTCCAGGAGATCACAATGGCCCTGATCGGAAAATGCTTCCCAACCCTAGTCATTTCCACTTCCACGAACACCATATGAATTCCCTGCCCCCGAGACAGGTTCCCAACTATCCGCAGTCTCACTCTGTACTAGCACCAGCAAGATGATCATAGAATGAAGCCTTGAAACGAGAAACCAGGAACAATTAGCCCGCGCCGCTCCCTGGTCCACACTAGACCACTCTTTTGTATCCCTCCATTCCCACTCCGTTCATATAGCTGTCTAGATAAGTCTTAAACGTTCCCAGTGTGTCCGCCTCCACCACCTTGCCCGGCAACACATTCCAGGCCCCCACAGTCTGAAACTGCTCGGCTCAAGTTCTTAGTTGTCACTTGATGTGCTTTCAGCATCCCTGTCTTCAACAATTTTGAATTCTGAAAAAACTCTCCTTCATAATCTTTTGTGGAATCAATACCTTCATTGGTGCTGCCATTCATTGGTATTGAATGTGCCTGAATTCACAGACTGGGCAGCAGGAAGGTAAATATTCTCTATCACATGTGTAGAGACTCTTTCCCACAGTTTCCTTTGTAGAATCTCTTCCCCAGTGTTTTGGAGTAACCTGACCTAAGCTGATCACTTCATCCAGAATTCCATTCTTCGCCTTCTCGTATAGTTCAGCATCTACTCAACCATCTTGAGTACAAAGGATAATGAATGGTACTGGTCGATCTTCCTGGTGTTATCAGTACTGTAACACTAGGAATGGCTGCCGACACCAAGGATATAATTTCTAGCATAAGCAAGGCTTACGTGCAGAACCTTAATGCCATTATCCTTTGTATCCAAGATGGTTCAGTAGATGCTGTACGCAGTATTGTAACTGACTAGGTGGGCCAGATGGACCCACAAGGCAGAAGGACCATCTTTGTGTTGACCAAAGTGGATCTAGCTGAGAAAAACCTCGCCAGTCCAATTCGGATTCAACAGATTGTGGAAGGCAAGTTGTTTCCAATGAAGGCTTTGGATTACTTTGCAGTTGTTACCAGTAGAGGCAGCACCAATGAAGGTATTGATTCCACAAAAGATTATGAAGGAGAGTTCTTTCAGAATTCAAAATTGTTGAAGACAGGGATGCTGAAAGCACATCAAGTGACAACTAAGAACTTGAGCCGAGCAGTTTCAGACTGTTTCTGGAAGATGGTGCACGAGTCTGTGGAACAACAGGCTGATGCATTTAAAGCTACTCATTTCAACCTTGAAATTGAATGGAAGAACAACTATCCTCGGCTGAGGGAACTCGACAGGAATGAACTGTACGAGAAGGCGAAGAATGGAATTCTGGATGAAGTGATCAGCTTCGGTCAGGTTACTCCAAAACACTGGGGAAGAGATTCTACAAAGGAAACTGTGGGAAAGAGTCTCTACACATGTGATAGAGAATATTGACCTTCCTGCTGCCCAGTCTGTGAATTCAGGCACATTCAATACCACAGTGAACATCAAGCTCAAGCTGTGGACTGACAGACAGTTGCCTCACAAAGCAGTAGAGGTTGCTTGGGGAACCTTGGAGGATGAATTTGCTCGATTTATGTCAGAGCACAAAGGGAAGGACCATGATGATATCTTTGACAAACTAAAACATGCTGTTAAAGATGAAAGTATAAAACGTCACAGATGGGATGAGCAGGCTGAAGACAGTCTGCGAGTCATCCAGCACAATGCTTTAGAAGATCGTTCCATATCTGACAAACAGCAGTGGGATGCAGCTATCCATTTCCTGGAAGAAACCTTGCAAACCCGTCTTCGAGATACTGAATCTGTGATTCGTGATATAGTGGGGCCAGATTGGCAAGAAAGGTGGTTCTACTGGAAATCACGGTCTCCAGAACAGCATGTTCGAAATGAAACCAAAACCAAACTGGAACGGCTGCTAAAAATCACTGAGGAACATACAGATTATCTTGCTAACGATGAAGTTACAACAGTTCGTAAAAACCTGGAGGCCAGAAATGTAGATGTGGACACCATTCTGATTAAAGATACTTGGCACCAAGTTTATCGAAAACACTTCCTAATGGAATCGCTGAATGATTGTAATTTTTGCAGAAGAGGTTTCCACTATTACCAAAGGCATTTTGTAGATTCTGAGCTTGAATGCAATAACGTTATCCTGTTCTGGCGCATTCAGCGAATGCTAGCTATTGCAGCAAACACACTCCGACAACAGCGAACAAGTACTGAAGTGAGATGCCTCGAAAAGAATGTGAGAGAAGTGTTGGAGGGTTTTGCTGATGATAATGCTAACAAAATTCAACTGTTGACAGGAAGGCGAGTTCAACTATCAGAGGACCTCAAAAGGGTTCGTGAGATTCAAGAGAAGTTAGAAGTATTCATTGAAGCTCTTCATCAAGAAAAATAACACAGTCTCTCATCACACACTGCCATACATCCCCCCATCCTCCCACCACCCCCACCCCCCCAGAGGATGATCCGTCACGCCCCCTTTCCTCCTCCCCCCCCCCGCCCCCCCACTCCCCCCCCCCCCTCAGATGATCTGGGTCAGAGAGCCGCTCTCTCTGCTTCATTCTCCCCGCCCGGGCGCGCTGCTTCAGATTTTTTTTCAAACTGAGCATGTGCAGTTCAGGGCTCCGATTGGTCCGGCAGCGCTAAGCCCCACCCACTGCGCGGTTCGGACTGGAGCTGGCAAAACGCGTATGGGCGTGCTGCAAAGAGGATTCCAGGCTCAGATCTATTTGACGCCCAGATTCGGCACTTAGACTCAAAATGGTAAAATCAGGCCCAATGTGTAGATCTCCAGTTGCACAGCCGAGTTTTCCCTCCAAGTTCCCTCCAGATTTCCCTCCAGAGATCAGGGCATCCTTTTTTAAGGCATCCCTGATCTGCATCTGAAATAATCTCCTCCGCCAACCCCCCACGGACATGGAGGATTCCCCACAAAGCATTGGGACAGCACCCCATCCCCAAACGAATGGGGGTGACCCCCCATAACGCAAGCATTGGGTGATTCTCCACCACACAAGCATCTGGGCACCCCCCAAACTCCCCATCCCCCCCTCCTCTACACCACAAGCATCAGGGAGATTCCCCACACACAAGCATTGAGGCATTCCTCCCACCCCTCAGAATTATTGGGGTGCCCCCATCCCACACATACATTGGGGTGTCTTCACCACCCCCACAAGCATCGGGGCACCCCCTTCCAGCCCACCACACAAGTATCGGCGCACCCCTTCCCCCATACACAAAAGGGGAACCCCCCCCCCCGCAATGGGGCTCCCCAGAGGATCCACCCCTGGCACTTCCAGGGTCATGATGTGGAGATGCTGGCTTTGGATGTAGAAACTTGATGTCTGTGTCGATATGCGCGATCGTCTTGGAGATCCTCTCCACTTGGAGCCGGCAGTTTGCGGTGTCGATGGTAGTCATGATGTGGAGATGCCGGCGTTGGTTCCAGGCGTAGCAGGGGCAGTGCCAGGGTGCCATGGGCAGTGCCAAGGGGAAATGCCAGGGCACTGCATGGACATGTCCCCCTTCTGCCAGGGGCTATACTTACACTTGCGGGTTCCCCTCGACTGCTTCAGATTTTTAGAAACCTGTTGTAAACGTCGTCGACATGTATGAATATTCAGTGAGTGGGAACATATTGCCGGGAAGCCCTTTAATTATATTTAAATTTATTGAAATGAGGATCCCGCTCAGAGCTGTTCCATCATGTTTTATGCGCACACACATTTCCCAAAAACAAGCAACATGACAACGACATGATAATTTGTTTTTTTCCGTGATGTTGATTGAGTGATCAACCTTGGCAAAGGCACTGGGGAGAACACATCCGTTTTTCTCAAATATTGTGCTATTTCTGTGGAGGGCGATTTACAATTCATGGAGACCTGTGCTCAGCTTCATTTTCTGTCCCCCTTGCACCCCCATGAATTTGCAAACGGAAGGTTGAAGCCCACACCTCTCTCTCCCCACATCACCCTCACACTTGCTCTCTCTGCCCTCCCCAGCGTCAGTGGTGTAGTGGGAAATTTTGATATGCAGGAACCACATGAAAATGTGTTGGCCACATAATTTCTCATAGAATCCCGACAGTGGGGAAGGAGGCCATTTGGCCCATCAAATCTGCACCGACCACAATCCCACCCAGGCCCTATCCCCTGTAACCCCATGTATATACCCTGCCAGTCCTCTTGACACTATGGAGCAATTTAGCATGACCAATCCACCTAACCCACACATCTTTGGACTGTGGGAGGAAACCGGAGCACCCAGAGGAAACCCACGGAGAATGTGCAAACTCCACACAGACAGTCGTCCAAGACTGGAATGAAACACGGGTCCCAAGCACTGTGAGGCAGCAGTGCTAACCATTGTGCCACCGAGCCACCCATTCTCAATCTTCAGTTCATAGAATCATAGAATCCTACAGTGCAGAAGGAGGCCATTCGGCTGTCGAGTCTGCACCGACCACAATCCCACCCAGGCCCTATCCCCAAAGTCCCATGCATTTACCCTAGCTAGTCCCCCTGACACTAAGGGACAATTTAGCATGGCTAATCCACCTAACCTGCACATCTATGGACTGTGGGAGGAAACCAGAGCACCCGGAGGAAGCGCACGCAGACATGGGGAGTACGTGCAAACTCCACACAGAGAGTCACCCAAGGTAGGAATCAAACCCAGACCCCCTCCGCTTTGAGGCAGCAGTGCTAACCACTGTGCCACTATGCTACCCCACATTGTTTTCCTGTGTATTAATTATTTGAGTCCCTAAACATCAGTAAAACTATGCTTTTTAAATGAAAAATATTAGTGCCGGTTGGCATTTTATTTTGAAACGTGATTCACTGTATCTTTAATCTTTAGCACAGTTAGGAATTAATTATGCAACAATTTAATTATGTAATTCAAGTCTATTAAGAGCATGAATTATAGAACTTTACTTACAAGATATGGAACAAACCTGGGTAAATAGAGTTAGGCTACTGATCAGCCACAATGGCAGAACAAGCTCAAGGAGCTAAATGGCCTACCCTTGTTCATAAGTTCCCATCTGTATATCAATGAATGGGGCTTAATGTGTGCAAGCATTCATGCATCCAACCCTTTTCTCCTGTCAACTCAAACTAGTTCAGATCTAAGAACTATTACTCAGCTATTAATGGATCGTATAGTACCTCTGCGATTTTCTACCTCCATTTAGACAATTAGATTTCAGACTCCTATTTATATAAAAGACAGAACAAGATTTTTTGACTATAAAGGTAAATAACTTCATTTTTCTTCTCTATAACTTATTTCCATCAATTGGCACTACACAATCTCCACTTTTGAAATCTTTTATTATACCTGAAAATTAAATCCCTGTTTACAGCAGGTATGGCAAGTTGTCGGCAGCAATAACTTTTTCAACCAAATAAAATATGATGAAACAATGACTATTGATATGAATTGAGGGGTTGTATGGATATGAAATGTTCTGACCAGAAATAGACTCTGTCAGAGAACATAGAACATAAAATAGTACAGCACAGGAACAGGCCCTTCAGCCCAAGATGTTTTGCCAAACATGATGCCAGATTAAAATAATCCCTTCTGCCTGCCCTTGGTCCATATCCCTCTATTCCTTGCGCATTCACATGCTTATCTAAAAGCCCCTTAAACATAATAATCAGATAATCTTATCTGCTTCCACTCCCTGGCAGTGCATTCCAGACACCTACCACTCTCTGTGTAAAAAAAACTTACCCCTCGCATCTGTTTTTAACTTTCCCCCTCTCACCTTAAGTACATGCCCCCTAATATTAGATATTTCAACTCTGGGAAAAAGATTCTGACTGTCAACCCTATCTACGCCATGTTTCATATCTGAAAATTTAAAAATAGACAAGAATGGGATATAGGATGATATGGATAGTTCTTTCTGAAAGCTGTATAGTTACAATGGTCAGCCAATTGGCTCCTTCCATGGTCTGAAACTCTACGGTTCCCACATGAAAATTGCTGATCATCTCAGGAATACTGCTACTGATCAAGTCTATTACTTCCCAACATGTTGAGTTGGGAAGGAATTCTTACCTGCATCCTCAAATATCTTTTTCCTGCCATATTAGCTATTGAATTAAAAAAATACACCCTAATTACTGACCAATTATCATCACTTCATAAGTACATAGCTAATGTTAGGTATTGTGGTCATCCTTCAAATAGGATAAATGAAGTGATTGACAAAACTTCTGGGCCTGAAAGAAAACTCTATAATCTGAGAGAATTAGGTTTTACGTGACCCAAGTATTGATCCTTATAAAAATTTTGATCAGGTTTGGAAGCCCAAAGAGGTCACAGCCCTAGAGCTGAGATCCTATAATTGAGGCCATGATCCAATTCGCTCCCACTTGCATTAACGCAAAGGAAGAAAGGACATTAATTGAAAAGCAGAATACATTGTTCTTTCTGAGGGATGCAGGCATGAAATGGACTGACTTGGCCTTGCCTCAGTGCTCGGGTGAGGGATTTACCTACAGAATGTGCTTCTCTCTCTTGGTGAGGATGTACGCTACATCCTACTGTGATGGTGGCTGCCCCTTGAACACTTCCAGTAGTAGTCATCTCCTGGATAAAAATGGGTCTCCCACCTACACACACACACACACACACACCACATACTAATTCCATGCATGCACAGATGGCAATTAGCCATTTCCCACTGGGGATGGGGAGTAAAGGGGGAGGGGGGGGTGAAGGAAGGGGGATGGGGTAAAGGATGGGGGCATGAAGGTGTGAGGGAGTGGGGTGGGGTAGAGGGGGTCAAACACTTGCAACCCTGGTCCCCACCACACGAGGTTGAGATTTGCAGTTGCGTAGCTCAAATTCCAGCCCCTTTCACGTGTCGGCCATTCCCGCTTTCTCAGTATCTCAGATTCAAATTCCCAAAGGTTGGGCACCAACCAATTGCTGCTGAGCTCCCATTAGGCACAGCAGGCTGGGTCTCCTCCTGATTCCATACCTTCCTCACTGTGTTGGCACTTGGTCACATGCAGCATGGATAATGCAGTTCCGAATGGGTAAATGCTTCCACAGCTCCTGCGCAGAACTGGGAGCTGCAGTGCAGCAGGTAGGTCCCTACCTTTCACCTGTGTTTGTTGATTGATTTTTCAATTGTAGACAGGTTTACAATGTATGTCAGTACCTGATCGCTTGCAGGAGACATCAATTAGAGAGCCTGCATTTTGGGCCCCTCCTGGTTTTGGTGTAACAGAGCACGGTGTACCTCACTATAAATCTGCCCCACAATATTTGTGTTCAAGTCCCTAGACTGGGATTGAAACCTCCAATCTTTTAGCTACGCCACAGTTGACACAATTGAACTGAGGCATTTGGGCTTCCAAGAGGATATATTTTTTGGCCAGTCAAGGAAAACAAAATAAACATGAGAAAGGAATTCTGCCCTCAAGGAGCCACCGTTCTAGTTATATTTGATTTTATTTTGTTAATTGAGGGGTGCAATGATAATACCCTGAATACCTCCGTATGTCTCTGCTGCTTCTATGATTTTCCTAGTTCCGCCATCAATCCTTTTTATGGCAAATCAGACAGAAGGCAGAGTTATGGGTAGGTTTCCTATCGTGGGAACACCTTGATCCAAAAGCTGGATTTGGACCAAGCGTATTTGTGGAGGGGATGCACTGTATGAAGTGGGTGCTGTCAGCACCAAGAAGAATATTTTCTCTAAATAAAGATCTGTGAAGTCAGCCCCCTTGTGCAGGTGGCTGAGGACAAAATGACGAACGTCAAGGTGGGCTGAGACTGGACAAATCTTCTCCACGTTTGTGGATATATGAAGGAGGCAAGTGTAAGAGACATAGGCCCAAGGAAAACTTAAATCTTCCTTGAAAAGGATTCACCCACCTTCACAGGGTGGCATGGTGGCACAGTCGTTAGCACTGCTGCCCCAAAGCGCTAAGGACCCAAGTTCAATTCCGGCCTTGGGTGACTGTGTGGAGTTTGCGTGGGTTTCCTCTGGGTGCTCTGGTTTCCTCCCACAGTCCAAAGATGTGCGGGTTAGGTGGATTGGCCATGCTAAATTGCCCCTTAGTATCCAAAGACGTGTAGGTTAGGGGGATTAACAATGGTAAATGTGTGGGGTTGCGAGGATAAGGTGGCGGAGAGGGCCTGGGTAAGATACTCAGTCAGAGAGCTGGTGCAGACTTGATGGGCCAAATGGCCTCCTTCTGCACTGTAGGAATTCAATGATTCTACAAGATGATCAGCTCACTGCACTTGGCCTCAGCAGACGGCCGCTGAGCCGTGCTGGTTTCCTCACTAGGTGACCCACTTGGTCAGAATTGTTGGGAAGTTGCCTGGTGGAATTTAAACAACTCCTGAGAATTAAAAAGCCCTTGGTCTTACTTCCAGACCAAAGCAGTGAATTTCTAACTCACACACTTTCCTGTTGAAAACTGGCCTTGGCCAAAAAGCGGACAAGTATTACAGCTGCGTGACTTCACAGTACGTACCGATATTGTTGAAAAGACAAAAAGCTTGGATATTTTTGCAATTAGGCATGACCATGCATTTAAGTCCAAAATAGCTCCATGGAGTGCAATTCAGTTAAAACCGAGGTGAGATGGTTCTCATCATAGCCAATAATATTATCGCATTGTGCAGATGTTGCCTGGGGAGCAGTCCAGCCACAATGCAGTATCTAATTCTGTTAGCTTCAGTTTCACTGATCAACATCAAAACACGGTATAATTAGTTTTCATTTTCTACTTATAATAATGAAAACAAATGTTCTGGAGGGAGTAAGGATTAGTTAAAAAGGTACTGAATCAATGTCAGCACTCGCAGTAACTAGTATTTTATAATAACTTGTGCCAATTTCTTCAGATTTTTTTTTAAAATGAAGAATTTTCTACAAGAATCTCCCATATTAGTTTATTCATAAATTATGAGGTTTCCAAGGTAGAAGTTTCAAGTTTCAGAAAAAAATGACAATTTTCTGACAATGTCTTTACCAGTCCCACAGTATATAAAGGTGGCAAGGGGCGCAGAATTAGGATATGTAAAAATGAGTGGTGTCTTGCAATAAATTATAGACTAAATCAGTGGTTGACTGAACAAAAAGAATTCATGACATTTGTACCAGCCAGATGAAAACGTCTCTGCTGTAAGGTTTTCAGACATTTTACTTACAAAGTGGTTTGTTCATTGAATCAACTCACCAATCAGTTCAGGAATCCAGAAGACAAACTCTATTTCTTAGAAGCCAGAGTCAGCTAAGGTCAAGATGACCCAAAGCTGAACATGACCTCCCAGGGTTCACATTAAACATTGCCCACGGATAATCAATTCTTCCCTGACCTATGTGCTGATTTTGGATTTACAAGTTAATTTTGGAGGAAAGGCGTAACAACCATTTATAATGGTCTGATATAAATCTCCAGGAACCTTTGAATGGGGAAGAGTGAGTTTTATTTTAACTTAAGTAACAATTGGAAAAAGAAAAACATCCATCATTTGGACTTTAAATTTCCCAAAGATATACATTTGTTTCAGGGATAAAATCACAGGTAAAATTGAAATAACCAGTCAGTTTCCAAATGTGATAAGGGTTATGAACATATAAACTGTCATTCTAAAGGTGTTGTATATTAATTTTTTTGCAAACCTTTAGCAAAAATTTTATTTTGTTTCATTCAACAAAACATAGAATCCCTACAGTGCAGGAGGCCATTCGGCCCACTGAACACAATCCACCCAGGTCCTATCCTCCTAACCCCATGTATTTACCCTGCTAGTCCCCCTGACACTATGGGGCAATTTACCATGGCCAATCAACCTAACCCACACATCTTTGGACTGTGTGAGGAAACCGGAACACCCAGAGGAAACCCACAAAGACACAGGGAGAACGTGCAAACCCCACATAGTCACCTGAGGCCGGAATTGAACCCAGGTCCCTAGCGCTGTAAGGCTGTAACCACTGTGCCATAGTGCCACCCTGAGACATATATTAGTTCATACAAGAAATGGAATTAGGAACAGGCTAGTCAGCGCCTGAGCCAATAATCAAATTAATAAGATTGTGGCTGATTTGATTTTGGCCTCAACTCCACTTTCCCCACGCACCAGCCACCGCACCACCCCTCCCCCATCACCTCCCCTTCCTCCACCAACACCACCACTATCCCCTCTCCACCACTGATAACCCTTGACTTGATGACCAAAATTCTATCTAACTCAGACATGAATATATTCAGTGATCCATGCATCCACTGCTCTGGGGAAGATAATTCTTCAGACTAATGACATTTTGAGAGACAAGTAATCCAGAGACCCAGGGCAATGCTCTGTTCCCCCGGGTTCAAATCCCACCACGGCAGGTGGTGAAATTTGAAATCAATAAAATCTGGAATTAAAAGTCTAATGATGACCATGAGACCATTGTCGGCTGTCGTAAAAAAAAACATATTTTTAAAAATTATTTCATGTGACATGGGTATCACTGGCTGGCCAGCATTTATTGCCCATCGCTAGTTGCCGTTGGAGGGTAGTTGAGAGTCAACCACATTGCTGTGGCTCTGGAGTCACATGTAGGCCAGACCAGGTAAGGACAGCAGACTTCCTTCCCTAAAGGACATTAGTGAACCAGATGGATTTTTCCAACAATCGACAATGTTTTCACGGTCATCAGTAGATTCTTAATTCCAGATTTTTTTTTATTGAATTCAAATTGCACCATCTGCCGTGGTGGGATTTGAACCTGGGTCCACAGAACATGAGCATGGATTAACAGTCTAGCAATAATACCGCTATGCCATCGCCTCCCCTGCAATCTGGTTCACTAATGTCCATTTGGGAAGGAAATCAGCCGTTCTTACCTGCTCTGGCCTACATGTACCTCCAGATCCACAGCAATGTGGTTGACTCTTAAATGCCCTCTGGCATGGCCTATTAAGCCACTAGCTTCAAGGAAATTAGGGATGGGTAATAAATGCTGGTCCAGCCAGCAACATATATATCCAATGAAAGAAAATTTTTTAGACATGCCCACAAGAGGTAACAACCTCTCAACAACCTCCCTCCCAAGTCCCCTCATGATCTTATATGTTTGTAGATCATCTCTCATTCGAAATAGGCTCAACATTTCTTTATAAGATAACTCCACAAGGAATCTGTCGAGTGAACATTCTCTGAATTGCTTCCAGTGCAATTATATCCTTTCTTAGGTAAGGAGGCCCAAACTGTAAACAAGAGTCATGCCTTAACTAAGTGAATGCATTGTTGTATTTATATCAATTCCCCTTGCAATGAACAACAACATTCCAACTTTAGAGGATGAGAAAGGGGATATAATAACTAGAAATGAGAAAATGGCTGAGCCATTGAACAGATATTTTGTGTCTGTCTTCGCAGTGGAAGACACAAATAACGTGCCAAAAATCGAAGGCTATGGCAGGTGAGAATCTAGAAACTATCATTATCACGAAAGAGGTAGTGTTGGGCAAGTTAATGAGGCTAAAGGTAGACAAGTCTCCTGGTCCTGATGGAATGCATCCCAGGGTACTAAAAGAGATGGTGGGAGAAATAGCAAATGCACTAGTGGTAATTTACCAAAATTTGCTGGACTCTGGGGTGGTTCCCGCAGATTGGAAAACAGCAAATGTGATGCCACTGTTTAAAAAAGGAGGTAGACAAAAGACAGGTAACTATAGGTTGGTTAGCTTAACTTCTGTAGCAGGGAAAATGCTTGAATCTATCATCAAGGAAGAAATAGTGAGGCATCTGGATATAAATTGTCCCATTGGTAAGACGAAGCGTGGGTTCATGAAGGGAAGGTCATGTTTGACTAATTTGGTGGAATTCTTTGAGAACATTACATGTGCAGTGGACAATGGGGAACCTGTGGATGTGGTGTATCTGGATTTCCAGAAGGTATTTGACAAGGTGCCGCACCAAAGACTGCTTCATAAGATGAAGGTGCATGGTATTACGGGTAATGTATTAGCATGGATAGAGGATTGGTTAACTAACAGACAGCAAAGAGTGGGGGTAAATGGGTGTTTTTCTGGTTGGCAATCAGTGACTAGTGGTGTGCTTCAGGGATCAGTGTTGGGACCGCAATTGTTTACAATTTACACAGATGATTTGGAGTTGGGGACCAAGTGTAGAGTATCAAAATTCGCAGATGACACTAAGATGGGTGGCAGAGCAAAGTGTGCAGAGGACGCTGAAAGTCTGCAAAGGGATATAGATAGTCTAAGTGAGTGGGCGAGATGGAGTACAATGTTGGTAAATGTGAGGTCATCCATTTTGGTAGGAATAACAGCAAAATGGACTATTATTTGAATGGTAAAAAATTGCAGCATGCTGCTGTGCAGAGAGACATGGGTGTCCTTGTGCAGGAATCACGAGGAGTTGGTTTGCAGGTGCAGCAGGTAATTAAGAAGGCAAATGGAATTTTGTCCTTTACTGCTAGAGGGATGGAGTTTAAAAACAGCGAGGTTATGTTACAGCTGTATAAGGTGCTGGTAAGGCCACACCTAGAGTACTGTGTACAGTTTTGGTCTCCTTACTTGAGAAAGGATAAACTGGCACTGGAGGGGGTGCAGAAGAGATTCACTAGGTTGATTCCGGAGTTGAGAGGGTTGGCTCATGAGGAGAGACTGAGTAGACTGGGGTTATACTCATTGGAATTGAGAAGAATGAGGGGAGATCTTGTAGAAACATATAAGATTATGAAGGGAATAGATAAGATAGAAGCAGGGAAGTTGCTTCCACTGGCGGGTGAAACTTGAACTAGGGGGCATAGCCTCAAAATAAGGGGAAGCAGATTTAGGACTGAGTTGAGGAGAAACTTCTTCACACAAAGGGTTGTGAATCTGTGGAATTCCCTGCCCAGTGACGCAGTTGAGGCTACCTCATTGAATGTTTTTAAGGCAAGGATAGATACATTTTTGAACAGTAAAGGAATTAAGGGTTATGGTGAGCGGGCAGATAAGTGGAGCTGAGTCCACAAAAAGATCAGCCATGATCTTATTGAGTGGCGGAGCAGGCTCGAGGGGCCAGTTGGCCTACTCCTACTCCTAGTTCTTTTGCTCTTATGTTCTTAAGTAATTGCCTTCCTAATTACTTGCTGCCAACATTTTGTGATTCATCTACCAGGACACCCAAACCTGTAGAATTATGCATTCAAATAATCTTCCCGTCCAAGTGGATAAGTTCACATTTTCCCACATTATACTGCATCTGCCAAATTTTTTGCCCCTCTCTTACCCTATCAAGATTCCTTTCCAGACTCAATGGAGGTGATTCTCCCAGCCCGCTGTGCCGATCTGGCAGCTCAGTCGGTCGGGAGACATAAGTGGAGGCCGTGTAGCGGGCTTCCTGCTGGGCACCACGGCCTCCGCACGTCTCCGGCCGCTGGATTTCCAGCACCGTCATCTCCACGCCAGAAATCGGCGTGGAGCTACTTTAAATATTTAAATTCAAATTTCAATCTGATTCGTGGACCTGGGACTGAAATCTCCCAGCCCATGGTCTTCTTAGCCTAGGCATTTTAAATCGCATTTTAGAT